>NC_067402.1:114100549-115330549 GCF_016432865.1 Antechinus flavipes
CAGGTACTATGCTAAATGCTAAGAATACAATGAAAAAATGGAAACAATATCATTCTCAAATAGCTTACATGCTTAATGGAGTTGACATCAATTAGATATATAAATATTCATAGCATTGATATATATAGAATAAATATAAACTAAGTGGGGTCAAGGTGCAGTGGATAGAGTACTGGGCCTGGATTCAAAAAGACTCATCTTCCTGAGTTCAAATCTGTCCTCAGATGCTTACTAACTGTGATCCTGGGCAAGTCACTTAACCTCATTTGCCTTAGTCTCCTCATCTGTAAAGTGAGCTGGAAAGGAAAATGGCAAACCGCTCCAGGATCCTCTGCCAAACTCCACTCCATCAAAATGGGGTCACTGACTAAGACATCCGAACAACCACAAGGAGCAGAAGCAAAGATGTTCTGGTAAATATCTAACAATTGGCTCTCAAAAAAATCCAACAAAAAATGTGTAACATTTAAAAAAAATTAAATCTGTATTATTATCATTTTCTCCACCACTTTTAAAGGTCTAGATAATTAACAAAATAAGCCAAGTTCTGCTTTGCGGTCTTTGCAGATTTCTGATTTTTAATGCTCACTCAGAAGACTTGATTGACTGTTCAGCCAGTTGGGGCTGATGCCATTTTTCCCCCTTAGATGGAGGATATTAGCAGATGGAGAGAGCCACCTTTGTTTAGAAGGTGGATGTTAAAGAAAGTGAAAAATTCTGAGGCAGAGGAAAGAAGGGGATACATCTCAAGCCTTGGGCACAAAGGCACAGAATCACAAAATAAATAGGCACGTGTGAAGAACTGAGAAACTGAGAGAAGATCAGTTGGGCTGGACTGTAGACTATGAGAAAAGAAGGAATAAATAATGAGGTTTCAAAGATGGGTTAGATCTTTGACCCAGCAATACCCCCATTAGGACTGTATCCCAAAGAGATCATAAAAAAAGGAAAAATGACCTACATGTACAAAAATGTTTATAGCAGTTTTTTGTGGTGGTAGAGAATTGGAAATTGAGGGATTGCCCAAAAATGGAGGAGTAGTTAAATAAATTGTGGTATATGAATGTAATGGAATATTATTGTGTTATAAGAAATGAGCAGGCAGATTTCAGAAAAGCCTGGAAAGATTTACGTGAACTGATGCTGAGTGAAATGAACAGAACTAGGAGAACATTGTACACAGTAACAGCAACATTATGTAAAGATCAACTGTGATGGACTTGGCTCTTTTCAATAATGAGGTGATCGAACACAATTCCAATAGATTTGTTTTATTTTATTTTATTTTATTATTTGTTTATTAATAAAACTTTTTATTTTTCAAAACATATGCATGGACAATTCTTCAACATTAGCCCTTGCAAAACCTTGTGTTCTAATTTCCCCTTCTTCCCCCACACTCCCTAGATGGCAAGTAGTTCAAAATATGTTAAACATAGTAGAAATATATGTTAAATCCAATAGGTGTATGCATATTTATACAATTATCATGACACACAAGAAAAAAAGAGAAGCAAAACAAAATGCAAACAAACAACAACATTGAGAGTGAAAATACGATGTTGTGAACCACACTCAGTTCCCACAGTCCCCTATCTCAGTCCCAATAGACGTGATGGAAAGTCCGCATCTAGAGACAGACCTACGGAGACTGAATGTGAATCAAAGCATAATAGAGTTCATTTTTTGTTGTTGTTTTTCTTTCTTATTTTGTTTTCCCTTTTGATCTGATTTTTATTGTTCATAATAACAAATATAGAAATGTTTTGAAGAATTGCACATGTTTAATCTATATTGGATTGCTTACTGTCTTGAGGAGGGAAAGGGGAAAAGAGGGGAAAAAATGGAACACAAGGTTTTGCAAAGGTAAATATTGAAAACTATCTTTGTATGTATTTGAAAAAAATAAAATCTATAATAAAGATACTTTAAAAATGAAAAAAGCTCACAGTCTAATGGGGGAACAATAAGCAAACACAAGCTACACGCAGGATAAATTTAAAATAATTTAGTGGGAAAGCATTAAAATTAGAAAGTATTAGAGAGGGCTTCCTATAGAAGGTGAAATTTTAGTTGGATCTTTAAGTATATTTTTATTTATTTCATTGAATATTTCCTAATTCCATGTTTAAAAAAATTAACATTCATTTTTTTAAATTTTGAATTTCAAATTCTCTCCCTCCTTTCTTCTCCTCTTCCATCCATTGAAAAAGCAAGCAATATGATACCCATTATACATGTGAAATCATGCAAAACATTTCCATAATTGGCTATATTGCAAGAAAACACACACACACACACACACACACACACACACACACAAGAGCAAGGTAGCCATTTGATAGTTATGACCTGTGAAGTAGGTTATATTGCTATCCCCATTTTGAAGAAAGCCTGAGATAAGTTAAACGACTTTCCCAGAGTCACCCAGTTTTAAATGTCTGCGGCTGAATTTGAATTCAATGCTGAATCCCGCATTCTGCTTTTTGCACCCTCTAGCTCTTTTTTTTTAAAGAATAATTTAACTCCCAACTACCACTGGGTGCTACGTGCCCCACTTAGGGAGGGTGCTGAGTTTTGAACTGAGCCCCTCTGTCTGATCTTTGCCCTAAAACTTAACCCCATGAGAAGTTCTCCTATGGAGAGAGGAAGGGGCTTTAGTTTACAGCCAGCAGCCTGCAGCAGGAGGAAGCCTGGGCAGGCAAGGTAACTTCAGCTCCTACTGAATTATTCAGCTGCTGCATCTTAGCCACATTAGGCAGAGCAGGGGAGGGCTAGACAGCTAGTGGAGGAGGAGGCAGGGAGTTGTTATACCTGGGTGGGATAATGTCACGGGTTTAAGGAGGAGGCCAGTGGGGTCCCACCCCCCAGGGTAGCTGCCTTGGAGACTGTGGAGAAGACTTTTTCTCTTGCTTCCTTTTCTGTGTCCCCTCCGTAGCTAACTCATCCCCTTCTCCATCCTCGGAGCTTCTTCCTGGCTGATGGAGGAAGAAATGAATAGACTCTGGATCTACAGAGATCTTTTGGTGACTCTGCTGAGACAGAGAGGAGAAACAGGAAGGAAAGGGTGAAGGGGAGAGGAAGGGAGAAGGCCCATCCTCACAGCTCCTGCCTGCCTGTCTGTCTGACCCATTCTGATTATCTCAGAAACTAAGAACCCCTCTCCTACTTTTACCCCAGGGTCAAGAAACAGAGAGGGAGATAACAGTAAAATATTACATTCAGCAAGGGATAATGCTGTAAAAAATTATTCTGGCATGGGTTCTATCAATAAAAAGTTATTTTAAAAAATTACATTCAGGATGAAAAATAAGACTTACTTTTGGACAGGGCCAGGGTGGGAGTTTATTTTGTTTGACTAAATATATTTGTTGTAAGGATTTTTTTTTGTTTCCTACTGGCAGAGGTTGTGAAGTAAGAAAAGGAAAATAAATGCCTGTTAATTGAAAAAAAAATTAATAAAAGAAGATAAAAGGAAGAAGAGTCACTCAGGACCAGAAAAAGATTCTCATGCTAGCTACTTCCCCTTGGAGACTAGTCTGAACAGGGTTGGGGGGAGACCCCAAGGCATTAGAGCAGACCAAAAAGGGACTCTCAGGGAGGAGGCTGTTCTTATATTGAGGGGACCTTAAACAGAATTGAGGATGAAAACTGGGGGACAGGTTGGAGGGAAAAGCCTTTTGGCAGTCAGCGCCAAGAGCAATGGAGTCAGAGCTTGGTCAATTCCAAATCCATCGTGTAAGAAATCCCAGGGCTAGGCAGGAAACAACTCAGAAAACTCCAAGCAGGAAGGGTTTGTGCTGGTGGGATTCCTGGACCATCACAGAGAGCAATTAGCCATTAGGCAATTAGAGTTACAAAAATGGGGTCCCCTTTGACCCAGAAGTCCCAGTACTGATTCCAAGGTCATTGATAGAAAAATGTCAGAATGTGGGAATGTGACAATCACATCATCAGAAAGGAAAAACTGGAAAAATTCAAAGAAAGATATAAAAGATATGAAAAGCTCAAAGTGAAGAAAGTAAAAACCAAAAAGATGAGATGGATACCAATTACAACCGTGCAATTAAAGAGGTTGGTTAATTCTTTTTTTTTTTTCATTCCAGACCTGTGTTCTTATTGGCCCAGGTCAATGGTATCAAATTAAGACAGAAACAATATGCCAGTCACATATTGACTTGGAAAACCACAAGTTAATGTTATCTATGTTATATTGTATTTTTATTCATTTTATTAACATTTCCTAGTTCCTTTGTAATCTGGTTCAGCCCCTCTGGAGAGTTTTGTGACCTGCATGTGGATCTTGACTTTGACACCCCTTGTTCCACTGGCTGATTAGTAACATATTTAAAACTGGAATTATAGATTTAGATCCTTCAAACGCCATCTAGTACAGCCTCCTCAACTTTTTACAGATGAGGAAACTGAGTTCCAGAGAGATTAGGTGATTGATAATAAATATCAAAGGTGGGATTTGAATCCGGATTCTCTGGCTGTGTTCATTTCACTGTCCCACTGTTAATTCTCCCTTGTTCAAGAGAATTTTCCTGGAAGCAATGAGTTTATTAATAATAATATTATTATAATCATAATATATAATCATAATATTATTATTATTAGGTGCTACTATGTGCCAGTAAGTAGTAAAGTCAGGATTTGAATATAACTCCTCTGACTCCAAATCCAGAGTTCTTTCCATTGTACCTCACGATATTTGGGATGGGGTCAATATTTCCCATAATCCTTTGTCATTGTTTTTTGTAACCTCCTTTGGGCTTTTCTCGGCAAAAATGCTGGAGAAAGCACTAGCCTTAAGGAGACGCAAAAAAACCTTCAGATGGTAGAATTTTAGCTGAGGAGGCAGAGACAATGAGGGAGTGCATTTCAGACTTGGTGGCCAGTGAGAATGCACTTGTATAAATAAATAAAAGTCAAAGTCAAGGCCCACATGCAGGTCACAAAACTCCCCAGAGGGGCTGAATCAGATTAAAAAGGAATAAAAATGGGAATAAAGATTGGACAGCTGCATAGTATAATAGAGTGCTTAGATTCAGGAAGACCTGAGTTCAAATACGCCCTCAGGACACTTAGTAAACTATGAGGAAGTCACTTAACCCTGATTGCCTCAGTTTTCTCATCTGTAAAATGGACTGGAGAAGGAAATGACAAACTAGTTCAGAATCTTTGTCAAGAAAATTCCAAATAACACTATGCCCAAAGGGCTATAAAACTGTGCATCCCCTTTGACCCAGCAGGGCCATTACTGGGTCTGTATCCCAAGGAAATTATAAAGGAGGGGAAAGGACCCACATGTGCAAAAGTGTTTGTAGCAGCTCTTTTTTATGGTAGCAAAAAATTGGAAAATGAGTAGATGTCAATCAACGGGGGAATGGCTGAATAATTTGTTTTATATGAAGGTAATATAAAAAATGATGAACGAGCTGATTTTAGAAAGGCTTGGAAAGATTTACACGAACTGATGCTGAGAGAAATAAGTAGAACCAGGAATATGTTGTACACAATAACAGCAAGAATTGCAATGATCAACTAAGAAAGACTTGGTTCTTCTCAGTGGTTCAGAGATCCAAAGCAACCCCAATAGACTTTGGACAGAAAACACCTGCATCCAGAAAAAGAACTATGGAGATGGAGGAAATCGACACATGCTCTTTTTTTCTGGGTTTTTTTTTTTTTTAATCTCTTCCGTGGTTTCCCCTTTTGCTCTGATTTTTCTCTTCCAACATAATTCATAAAGCAATGTGTATTAAAAATAAATTTAAAAAAAAGAAAATTCTCAATGGAAACACAAAGAGCTTGACAGGATTCAGCAGCAACAGCAACATTTTCTCAGTCACTCAGACTCAAAATCTAAGCTTTATCTTCTCTCCCTCTCTCTTTCTCATACCCTGGCCCAGAACCAGTCCTCTCCATCCTACCTTCAGGGCATGTCTCCTATACTCCTGCTTATCTCCTCTGATACATCCCCACCCTGATGCAGACGCCCATCCCCACCCCTGGATTATCCCACCAGACTTTGGGCCGAGTCGCTCTCTGCCTCAGTTTCTCCCTACCCAGTCCATTCTCTGCTCAGCTATCAAACTAATCTCCTAAAGTACAGATCTGAGCAGGCTACCCTTCCCCCAGGGATTCAGTAAAGTCCCCCGTCCCCCTCTTGCATGGTGAGTGACACAGCTAGGAAGTGTCTGAGGGCACATTTGAACTCAGACTTCCTGACTCTTCTGAGCCCCGGTCACCATCCTTGAGATCAGAGTCTGTCCTGGTACACAGTAGACATTTAATAAATGCTTAATAAAAACAGACCGAACAAATAAAAACATGAAAAAATGCTCTAAGTCACTACTGATCAGACAAATGTAAATTAAGGCAGACACTTACTAGCTGTTACCTCAGATGCTCTGGGCTAGTCACTTCTCCCTGTCTGCCTCAGTTTCCTCATCTGTAAAATGAGCTGGAGAAGGAAATCACTCCAGTATCTCTGCCAAGAAAACCCCCAGTGGGGCCACAAAGAGTCGGACATGAGTGAACAACACAAATTGTGAAACAGATAAAGCTCTAAACCAGGAGTTAGGAAGACCCCAGCAGCCCCAAACACTCACTCATGGTAAGCCATTTAATCTCTGGCTGCCATAACTTTCTCATCTGTGAAATGAGGATAATGACAGCACCCAGCTCCCAAAGCTTTGGAGAGGAAAAAATAAAATATTTAAGATACTTTGCAAACCTTAAAGTATCTTATAAATGCTAGCTAGAATCACTATTATTCGAGCCAATATTTATATAGCACTATAAAGTTTGCAAAGCATTTTATCTACAAGTTAAGTCCTTGAGTTGTAGTAGACCCATTTTGTAGATAAGGAAGCTGAGGCTCAGAACAGTCCCCATGGTCATATAAGCTAATGAGTGTCAAGTGGGGTTTTAGAACTCTTCCTGACGCCACGTCCATCACTTTATACTATTCCATACTTCCTTCTCAATAATGTCTAGAAAAAAAAAGTAATTCCCAGGCATCTTAATCTTGGTTGAATTGATTAAAAAATGAGAGCCACATAACTGATGGTTCAGGGGCCGGGGGATGGAGTCCAGGGCTGGTCCCAGATGCCCCAGTCTCGTTGCCAAAGCCCTTCCCTCCAGCCAGGAAGGTGACATCCGAGCCCCTCTGACCCCCCCGCCCCCCACCCTGCAACACCCTTCTGGAAACAGGGCCCCGAGCCAGGACAGGATCTGTGGCCATTACTAATGCATGTGTCCCTGGCGCATCGACCCCGTCTCAGTTTTCCCTGACAGCCAGGTCCCGGCCTTGGCCTGGTCCCCTGCACCCAAGGCTGCAGGGAAAAGTAGCCTGGGTCACCAGTGGCAAGAACAGGGTGGGACTGGGGGGAATCTTTTTAGCAGTTACGTCAAGTGGTTGACCCCCCTTCCTCCTCTTCTCAGAGAAATTGCTCCCTCTTCAACCCTGCATCTGTGGGTGGGATGGGGGTCTTTCTGGAGCTCACTGTTCATTCACCCTGGCTCCTTGATCTCAGTACTGGATCTGTTACCTTCGGACTGGAAACTCCCCGGCAGACGGGGAGCAGGGGATGTGCCCGGGAGGGAGCCGGGAGACCCAGGAGCCAGTATGGCTCAAAACTTAATAACTTTGGAATATGAGCATGTCACTCCCTGAAACTCAGTTTCCCCATCTATAAAATGGGGGTAATCACTCGTATATTGCCCTTTCGGGGTTGTTGTAAGGCGAATGCTTAGTGATCTTTAAAGTGCTCTGAAAAGTGAGCTCTCTGGGAGTGAGATCAAATTTCCATGTGAGCCCGGAGTTGTTTTCCTAATAATGATGATGAAGAAGAAGATTACTTTCCTAATAATGATGATGATAATAGCAGTGATAATAATAATATAATTAACATTTAAATAGCACTTTTAAATTTTCACAGAATGTCTTATTTGAATCTCATGACAATCCTTTCAAGGCCACATTACATGTGTTTTTTTCTATTTTGCAGATAAAAAGATGGAGGATTAAAGCAATGCGACTTTCCAGTGAGACCTGGGAGGCGGAGAAGTCCAGATTGTGACGCTTTTTGTGAATTAGTCATTCAATCAATAAAAATTAATTAAATGTCTGTTCCAGCTAAGGTTATAAAAACAAGAATGAAGCTGTCCCTGCTTTCAAGGAGTTTACCTTTATTACGAGGAAACAAAATGAAGGAATGAATGAGTCAATGACTGAATGAATGAATGAAAAGCATATGTCGAGAGCCACAGATACAAAAAAGCAGACAATTCTACCCTCTAGGAGTTTAGATTCTAATGGGAGAGATGGCCAACTGAGTGAGTGTGGGGTTGGGAGGGAGATAGTGGTTGGGAAAGCTAAAGGGATGTGAGGAGGGCAGTAAGGGAGACTAAACGCACACCCTGTCTAGGAACAAAGGCACCATTATCACACAGGCGAGGGGCAAGGAAGCCAGGCAGCTGTTGAGGTCTAAGAATTAGGAGGCAAGTGGAGCATGACCAGGGCTTTGACTGATATAATTGTCCAGGAAAGGCAATTATCAGCTAGAAGAATGAATTTCAAGGGTAAATGTCTAAAAACCGTATTTTCAAAACCCCATATATGATATGCTTATATTTAATCTTCATTATTACTATTTCTCCATCACTTTCTTAAGTCTAGACAATCAAAGAAATAATGAATTAAATCAGTTCCAATCGTTCAGTGATGAAGAGAGCCATCTACACCCAGAGAGAGAACTATGGGAAATGAGTGTGGACCACAATATAGCATTTCCACTCTTTCTGTTATTGTTTGCTGCATTTTTTGTTTTCCTTCTCAGGTTATTTTACCTTCTTTATAGATCTGATTTTTCTTGTGCAGCAAAATAACTGAATAAATATGTATACATATATTGTGTTTAACATATACTTTAACATATTTAACATGTATTGGTCTACCTGCCATCTAGGAGAGGATGTAGAGGGAAGGAGGGGAAAAGTTGGAACAGAAGTTTTGCAAGAGTCAATGCTGAAAAATTACCCATGCATATATCTTGTAAATAAAAAGCTATAATAATAAAATTTAGAAAGATTTATAAAATGCTTTCTTCATGAGGAAAAAAACAAACAAATAATGAATCAAGTCCTAATTTGTAGAGTTCTGAAGAGTAAATGTTCACACTGAAAATTTTGACCATTGACTCTGGGGAGCCGGTTAGAGCTGGCCCCAGCATGCCCTGGGACCTAATAAGTAGGGGCAAAGTTTCTTCAAGGCAGGAGGGAGAAGGTGGGTTTTGAGGTATTTGTAAATAAGTACATACAAGATTAATAATACTAGTTATTATTATTATTATTATAGTTAGCATTTATATATTGCTTTAAAGTTTATAAAGAACTTTGCAAATATATTCTCATTTGATTCTCACACAGCCCTGGAAAGGAGGTGCTATTATTATCCCCATTTTAAAAATAAGGAAACCTTGACAGACAGCAATTAAGACAGAAAGCAATTTGCCAAGGTCTGTCTGAGGCCGAATATGAATTAAAGTTTTCCTGGCACAATATTGAAGTCCACCTGACTGCCTAATTAAAATGGTCAGATTAATAGAATATATATCTTCACTTTTCAGGGTCTCCTAGGGGATTTCTGTCCGCATGTCTCCTCCTAGTCTAGTGCAAGGCCCAGTCTTTGCCCTGGCCCTACAACACAGATTTGAATTCATTTTTGCAAGTGAAATTCTCCAAACTCTGCTTGGAAAATGTCACTGAAGAATGGCATCCTGGGATTTTTTCCTCCATTTTCCCTAGGTTCCCTCATTTATATTGGCAACAAACTACTCAAGGTGATTGCACATTCTCTCTCTCTCTCTCTTTTTTTTTTTTTTGTCTGTTGAATGCCATGTCTTTGGTGGGAGGATAGGGAGACAAAATGGTGGTCCAACATTTACATTTTGAAGAGACCCCAAATAAGATCGCCATGTGAGGAACAAGTTAGTGTCTGGCTGTGGCTGATCAGACCAATATGAGCTCAGAACGCTCTTCCACAAGTAGAGCACAAATAGTCCATGTGAGGTTATTTTTTGTCCATCATTCTTGAAGACATCAGGAAGCTGACGCGGTGACATACAAGTGAATTGGAGGGAAGGAAGACTGCAAAGTTACCTGCCTCCTTTTATCCTCCAAAACCATCTGGATCCAATATATACACATACATAGATAGATCATTGACAGGGATCCTTTAAATTTGCACATCTCCCATTTCTGCAACATGAAAAAAAAGAAAGACGTAGACCCATATTTAGAGGATCTCAGTTCCAACTCAGAATTGTTATGAAATACTTGCGCGTCTGTGGACAAATTGCTTATCTACTCAATGAAATGTGGAGGATTGAATAAACTGACCAGCTTTCAATCTATGATCCTGTTTAGCCTAGAAAAAAAATAGGCCTGAAGAGAGAAGCATGAATGTCTGTAGGATATCATATAGAAGAGGTGCTTTGCTTGCCCTTGGAGACTGGAACTAGGATCAGCAGGAGAAAGCCATGGGAAGCAGATTTTACCACCATAAAATATAGGGAAGAATCTCCTAATAACTGAAGCTAGTCAAAAATATAATGTTACCTTAGAAGATAGTAATGAGTTTCCCAAAGCTGAAAGTCTTCAAGGGAAGCTTGGAGGGCTCTCTCCAGAATTTTGTATGTCAGATAATGTCCCTTCCACTGTGGAATTCTTTGATTCTACCACTCTCTGAGCCCCAGTTTCTCCATCTGGAAATAATATTTATTTAGGCCAGTAATATTTACAATAACTACCTAATAGGGCTATCTGAGGGAAGTGCTTCCCAAACTGTAATATGTTCTATAAATGAGCCCTATCACCTTTAACATAATTATTTCACATCTTTTCAGCCTCACAATAGGATAATTTCCCCTTTTACAGATACACAAAAGGAGGTCCCCAGAGGTTGGATGTGTAACGGCCATGTAAGCAAGGATGGAAAGCCCAGATCTCCCCACTTTCTACCAGGCTATGATACCTCCCCATTAATTATTGGCACTGGGCTGGCCGGCCAACGACAGGATCTCTTTTCTCATTTTTCTGGACCGTCACCCCCATCTTCTCTTCTCTCTTTCCCCCTTCTCAGTCTGTCCGGGCTCCCCCACCTCGCACCCCCTGGCAATGAGCAGGAGAAGCGATGCAAAGTGCAGGGACCGGTTCTTTCCTAGATGGGTGGGAGCTGGATGGTTTCCCATGCGTCCCTCTATTCAAATTATTAAGGAATCACCCATCTCGCCATGGGCCTATTTGGTTTCATGCCTTACTCACCTGCTGTGACCTGGTTATTTCACCATTCCAGTCCCATCCAAAGGCATAGAGTGTCTGCAGAAACCTTTAAGAGCTCGCCTCTATAACGCTCTTGACTGTTTGTGATGGTAGCTCACATTAATATTGTACTCTACAGTTTGCTATTTTAGCCCGAGAGACAGCATGGAGCAGTGGGTAGAGAGCCAGCAAGGGCCTGCCTCTGTAACCCCAGGCAGATGATTTAACTCGGGGACTCCACACGATGCCCTCGGTAGCTGGGGGTCCTTGTGGATAGAGGGCCAAACCTGGAGTCAGGAGCATCTGAGTTCCAATCTGGTGCCAGCTTACCAGCTGTGTGACTCTGGCCTGTCATTCTACCCTGTTTACCTCAGTTTCCTCCTCTGTAAAACGAGCTGGATGTAATATTTGTGGAAATAGGTAGAAGAATTGCGCATGTTTAACATATATTGGATTACTTGACGTCTAGGGGAGAAGTGGGGGGAAGGGAGGAAAAAAATTTAGAACACAAGATTTTCAAAATATATACATGGAAAATTTTCAACATTCCCCTTGTTTGCCTCAATTTCCTTAATTACAAAATGGGGATAATAATAGCACCTACCACTTCTCACCCCCTAGAGTTGCTGTAAACATCAAATGAGATCATTGTAAAGTGCTTAGTACAGTGCCTGTCACATAGTAAATGCTACGTTAATATATATATATATATGTTATTATCATTATTTATCAGTCTCTTCTTTGGGCTTTCTAAGAGACATCTTTTTCCTCTATTTATCTAGACTCTAATCTCAGTGCCTTATTAAGTATATCATAGAATGGTGGATCTGGAAGGGGCCTTGGAAGCTACTGGGCTTCCTAACCCAATCCTAACGATATTCCATTTCGGCAACATCACAAAATTCCCTTAGTTTATTCTTGCTCCCAGAGCCTCAGCACAGAGATTTTGTTAGTTAAAGCAGAGGAAGCCTGAAGTAGGAGGAGCTGACCCTGGGGGAAGAAAGAGAAGGAGAGAGAAGAAAAAGAAAAGAACTTTGCTATTTGTTTAATCATTTACAATCGAGTCTGATTCTCTGTGATCTCACTTGCGTGTCCTTTTGTTTTTTGGTTTTTGCAAAAATACTGAATTGTTTGGTCACTTCCTTCTCCAGCTTATTTTACAGAGAAGGAACCAGAAGTCAATAGGGTTAGGTGACCTACCCAGGATCCCACAGCTAGTTATAAGTGTCTGAGGCTGGATGACTACTCAGGTCTGACTCCAGGACTGACACTCTATCCACTGCATCCCTTAGCTGCCCCAGAATGATTTTATAGATAAGAAAATTGAGGCAGACAGAGATGGTGACTTGCCAAGAGTCATCTCCGAGACTACATTTGAACTCAAGTCTTCTTACATCCAAAAAGAGGAGGAGGACAATTTCATTTTAATTTGATAGATTTTAAGAAGTGAAGATCTTTGAAAGGAAAGTGTGTGTGTGAGAGAATTAGGCAGAGACAGAAACAAAAAGATAAAGCCTGTAGGACCTTTTAGTACTGTAGGCAACACTCTAAGGCAACAAATCTCAGAGTAGTTGCCAAGAATAAAACCCATGGCTTTAAATGCTTATTCCCAAATATACACAATCTAGGTAACCAAGAAGGTGAATAAGAGGTCCTAAAATCAGGCAACGTTTTTTACTTTATAGATATCATTAAGACTAAAAGAGATGAGACTTGTGACTGAAATATGCCTCTGGAAGCATATGTTTTGTCCAGAACAAACATAGGTAGAGGAGAGGGAGTAACATTGTGCATTAAGAAAATTTATTCACATAAGGAAATTCAGAAACCAGAGTTCCTGTGAGTAGTCTTTGGGTGAAGGTCAACGGAGACAAAACCAGAGGCAGCATTCTGGCCGGGGGATGCTACGGGCTGCCTAGATAAGATAGGAAATTGATGGGAAGTTCTGGAAACAGATCAATAGCATACAGCTGCAGAGACCCCAGAGCAGAGTTAATGCCATACCTGGAGTCCACTAGCTTTGTAACCAGGGGCAGGTCCCAACCTCTCAGCGGTTCTTTTCTTCGGCTCTAAAGTGGTGATAATAATTCTTGAACTGACTAATTCGTAAAATTGTCAGGAAGGAGTTCTACATTATAGAAATTCTAAACTGCTGCTGTTGCTGGAGATAGTGGTGGTGATGACTTAATTACTCTGAATTGTGTCCAAAGCAGGAAAATTCGCTTTTTGGCTCATTCTTCAAGAGAAGGAGAAAGCAGCAAAGAAAATGGCTATTCTGGACCTGATCTTCATGAACAAGGAAGAACTGGTTGCTTAAGGAATCTTGTGGACCAAAGATTACTCTGTCTTAGAATTCCTGAGAAGGAAGAGAAGAACTCGGCAGAGTTTGATCTGGATCTTGGTTTAGGGGAGGAAAAATTTCAAAGGATTAACAGCAACAATTCTCAAACTTTTTGTCTTAGGACCCATTTGCTCTCTTGAAACTTATTAAGGGGACATCAATTTAGATAGTAACAATAATATTCTCATGAAGAACTCTAAATCTGAAATAATAAAGAAATATAAGAAAAAGAATTCCCGGTCCTTTGTAATGCCAAATATCCTGTGCTTTTAACTTCCAGTTCTGAATAGGTGAAAGAAACTATTTAAATTATGTGTCCAATCCGATTCATACTGCTTTATTTAACTTTTGTTGTTCCATGATTGTTGTTTGACAATCATGTTGTTAAGGTTATTTGATGCTTTACTAAATTACATTTAGTGGTAGTTTCAAAAAACCAACAACTTACTGAGGGAACCTCCTTACCCCATCAAGAGCTTTAGTTTATGTTGGTGATAGTATCAATAGTGATTGTATTAGAATTAAAAATTTTTACTATGTTAATGATAAATTTTTATAAAAATAAGTTTTACCTTAAAGATACTTAGAAAGGATCTTGGGGACTTTTAGGGGTATCTGGACTTTGACAATCTTAAGTTTAGAATGAGGCTAGGTAGGAGCTGACCTAAGATTCTACACAGATGGGAGGGAATGAAATGCTTAAGAATGAAATCCTATGTTGAAAACTATCTATGCATATATTTTTTCTTTCTTTCTTTCTTTCTTTCTTTCTTTCTTTCTTTCTTTCTTTCTTTCTTTCTTTCTTTCTTTCTTTCTTTCTTTCTTTCTTTCTTTCTTTCTTCCTTTCTTTCTTTCTTCCTTCTTCCTTCCTTTCTTCCTTTCTTCCTTCTTTCTTTCTTTTCTTTCTTTCTTTCTTTCTTTTTTCTTTCTTTCTTTCTTTCTTTCTTCTTCTTTCTTTCTTCTTCCTTCCTTCCTTCTTCCTTCCTTCCTTCCTTCTTCCTTCCTTCCTTCTTTCTTTCTTTCTTTCTTTCTTTCTTTCTTTCTTTCTTTCTTTCTTTCTTTCTTTCTTTCTTTCTTTCTTTCTTTCTTTCTTTCTTTTTGCTGAGGCAATTGGGGTTAAGTGACTTGCCCAGGATCACACAGCTAGGAAGTACTAAGTGTCTGAGACCAGATTTGAACTCAGATCCTCCTGACTTCAGGGCTGGTGCTCTATCCACGGCCCTCCTAGCTGCCCCCATGCATATATTTTAAAATGAAAAGCTTTTTAAAAAAGAAAGAAATGTTTGTGATGAACACAGAGAGTCATAGAAAGATATTTTATGAACGGATACAGATGGAAGTAAGCAGAGCTCAGAAATATCCACAATAACTACAACCATATAAATAAAATAACAACTCATTCCTCAATGACATATTGCAAAGAATAATTTTAGCTTCAAAGTAAAGATATGAGAAAACACCTTTTTCCTTTATTATTTTATACTGATATCTGAATATTATACTGATATGTACTGAAATATTATACTGATATTATACTGAAATGTAATATTTTCAATATATTGATTAATTTTATTGAATTATTTTTCTTCCTCCTTTTTCTTTTTAAAAATGTTATCAAGTTCAAGGATCTGCATACAAAGGGACAACTCTGGAGACTGAATATAGATCAAAGCATAGTATTTCCACCTATCTTTTGGTGGTGGTGTTTGTTTGCTTGTTTGTTTTTTTCTTTCTCAAGACTTTTTCCCCTTTTGCTCTGACTTTTCTTGTGCACCATGACAAATATGGAAATATGTTTAGAAAAACTGCACATTTAATCTATAATGGATTATGTGCTATCTAGGGGAGGGTGGAGGGACAAAGGAGGAGAGAAAAATTTGGAACACAAGGTTTTTCAAAGTGAATGTTGAAAACTATCTTTGTATGTATTTGGAAAAATGAAAAAGCTATTATAAAAAAAGAATGCAATTCTAACATAAAGAAGACAAGGAAGAAGATGGAAAATGGGGAGTTTTCTAATGAAAGTCATGGATACATAAGAAACTTATTAACCCATGTATATTTGGTCTTATTTCTATTGACATCTTTTGTTATTACTTTAATAGTAACAACAGGAGTAATCATTAATAGATTGAAACCAAAATGGAGGTTTCAAATGTAATTTTGTTTGATTCCATACTGCTCAACAACTTCATCAATGACTAAGATGAAGACATTAGTGATTAGGATGAAGAGATCAATGATAAGTATTACAAATTTGCAAAAAGATCCAATGCTAGTAAAGAGAGTTAACAAGCTGGATACAGGACCAAAATCCAAAAAGGTCTCTACAGGCTAGCAAGTTGAAAATCCTCTATTTCATTGAATGTCTATTTTTCTCCCAGAAAGATTATCCTTGGTTTTTCTGGGTAGATGATTCTTGATCGTAATCCTAGCTCCTTTGCCCTCCAGGATATCATCTTCCAAGCCCTCCAATGCTTAAATGTCGAAGCTCTTAAATCATTTGTTGTCTTGACTGTGACTCCACCATACTTGCACTGGGTTGCTTCCAATATTAACTTGCTCTAGTAGGTCTCTATATTTTGAAGATTTTTCATTCCATGTATATTGGAGATTATGTGTATTTAATATGTCAACATCTGACATCATGTGTGATTTTTTATAGACCAATGTAATAATATTCCTAGACATTTTCATTTTGGGATCTCTTTCAGGAGGAGATTGAAGGATTCTTTCTGTTTCTATTTTACCCTCTGGTTCAAGAATCTCAGGGCAGTTTTCCTTGATAATTTCCTGAAAGATAATGTCTAGGCTCTATTTTATTATTTTATTTTATTTTATTTTAATAATAGCTTCTTATTTTCAAAAGACATACAAATATAGTTTTCAATATTTACCTTTGCTAAATCTTGTATTCCAAATTTTTCTCCCTCCCTTCCTCTCACCTCCTTATTCTAGACAGCAAACAATCCAATATGTTAAATATGTGCAGTTCTAAACATATTTCCATATTTATCATGCTACACAAGAAAAATCAGATCAAAAAGGAAAAAAGTGAGGAAGAAAAAAGGAAACAACAAAAAAAAGGTGAAAATATTATATTATGATCCACATTCAGTCCCAATAGTCCTCTTTCTGAGTGCAGATGGTTCTTTCTTTCACAAGTCTATTGGAATTACCTTGAATCACCTCATTGTAGAAAAGAGCCAAGTAGAGTTGATCATCACATAATTTTGTTGTTGATGTGTACAATGTTCTTTTGGTTCTATTAATTTCACTTAGCATCACTTCATGCAAGTCTTAACAGCAGGTTCTTTTTTTGATCATGATTTTCAAATCGTCCAATAATTTTAAAATTTTCTCTCCAGGTCAGTTATTTTTTCAAAGAGATATTTCACATTGGAAATATGTATAGGAATTACTAGCTGTCTAGAGGAAGGGGTGGGAGGGAGAGAAAAAATTTGGAACACAAGGTTTTGCAAGGGTGAATGTTGAAGATTATTTATACATATGTTTTGAAAATGAAAAGCTTTAATTAAAAAAAGAATTTCCCAAGGCTAAAAAATATTAAATAACTTGCTCAAATAAAAAAAAGATATTGTCTTCTATTTTTTCATTCTTTTGTTTTATTGTTTCTTAATTTCTCATAAAATCATTGGCTTTTCCATTTATGTTCAATTCCATTTTTTAAGGAATTATTTTCTCCAGTGAGTTTTTGTATCTTCTTTTCAATTTGGCCAATTCTACTTTTTAAAGATCTGGACTAAAAAGAATAATTATGAGAGCAATATTAAATATTAAATGAAAGTAAATATTAAACATTATAATTAGAGGATTTCTACTTATGGTAAAATAACATATGACAAATCCCTTCAATGCATCTATTAAACCTTCAAATATATTTTTGCATCAAACAAAAAACCAGAACATCATCATGGATCACCTGTCCATTACATTGGTCTATAAAAAATCATGCATGATGTCAGATGTTGACATATTAGATACACATAATCTCCAATATACATGGAATGAAAAGTCTTCAAAATATAGAGACCTAGTGGAGCAAGTTAAAAATATGTAGGAAGAAGATAAAGTACATTTTATTCAAATGGTCTTATCTGATTTTGGAATTATCCCAAAGATGATAACAGCGAGTGTGCAGAAGATGATTTGTTTTTGAATTATGAAGTGCAATCATTTTATCTACCTGTGCAAAAGTCCATTGAACAAAAAGCATAAAAGGACAGTATAATGATGAGGAGACTGACCAACGAGTACCCAATTCTTTGTGAAGGTATAGATATATTCCTGCTGGATTATCCAGAATACAGTACAACATGTAGAAACTTGGTGAGCCAACTACCAGCCGTAAGACACCGGAGGGCTGGTGCTGTGTGGTGACAAGGAGTCTCCTGGTTGGCTGAGGAGCCAGGAGCTCTGAGAACTCAAGAGACAAAGAATTGGAACTGAATTTGAATACGAAGAGATCAATATTCCCTTTCTTCAGTCTTTTTAACCTTTTTTTCCCCCTAGCCATCGGTGCAGTAAGATCTGTAATGAGCTGCTGGAGTAGCAGTGGCTGCCTGCTAATGTGTTTATGAATCCATGAAATCTTTGTTTCTTATGTGATTATTTTTGAACCCATGAAATCTTTGTTTCATATGCCTTTATTCTTTCTTGATCTTAAGCAAACAAATATTCAGAGAAGGGAATGTCCCCCAATGACCAAAGAAACCCAAATGAGCAAAGCTGTAAGAAATTCAACCAATTACTGGAGCCAGGGGCAACAGATAGCAAATTTGGTGAGGAGCAAATCACTTCCTATCTGAATTATTCAGATAACTCTTTAAGATTGTAAATTCATCCAGAGCAATCCCAATAGACTTTAGACAAAAAATGCCATCTGCATCCAGAAAAAGAACTAAAGGAGACTGAATGTAAGTCAACACATTTTCTGTTCACTTCTTTTTTCTGTTTTTTTAAATCTTTCTCATGATTTTTCCCTTTTGTTCTGATTTTTCTCTCCTAACATGATTCATAAAGCAATGTGTATTAAAAATAAATAAATTTACTAGGAAAAAAAGACTGTAAATTCAGAGGAGCTTTGGGGCTGTTGGGAACTCCCCACTCATGAGTTAGATGAGGGTATTTTTTGTATTTTGAATTCCCTACATAGATGAATCACAAATCCAGACTAAAGTTAATATGCATTTAGAAATATGTAATTAATAATTATATATATAATTATATTTGCTAAATGGTCATCGATTTTTCCAAATCAATTATCCAAATGTTTCTTTATTTTGATAGTTACAAATCTTGAAGAAAAATAAAAATGGAACAACCTCTTCCTTGAAAGTGTGTGGTACCTCTAATGAATGAGATAGGATCTCCATCAGTGGTATGGGGTTGACTAAGGAGGCCCCTTCCAGCCCGAGATGCAATTCTTGGGTATTATTATCTGAGGCAAGGGGATTTGGGGGGGGGGGAAATCTGGCCAGTTAGAGTAAAGAGATATTTCACGATCTCTCTGAGGTCTGGGGCTCAGTGGACAGGGAGGAAGGTTAATAGAGAGTAAAGAGGAAAAGAGGAGGGGGGAAGGATTGACAGGCTCTGGCTGTTTACAATTCCAGTGATCTTTGTTTACAGCTAATGAGACCAAGAGCACCATAAGGGTATTAACTGTGCCCTAACATGACCAATGTTAATTTGTTAGTCTGGGGCTCCAGTCCCTAGGAAGCCAGCAATAAAGGAAATTGCTTGTGAGTCACTAGGAGTGGGAGCTCTAGCCTCAAGAGCTTCCCCTTCTTTTCTTCCTAAGTCTTGCTTACTAATCATGTTATCCTGAAAAGATTCTAAGCCCTAACTAGTCATCTTGCAAATGCTATTGGTCACAAGAGAAGCAGGTGAAAAGGTGTGTGGATGAATCCATGCAAATCCATTTACTTCTGGGGAGAAAAACCCCCAAACTCAATAATTTGAAGAGGCTATCTTACTGATGGTGGGTCCATTAATAACATCATTCTAATTTAAAATGTACATTAATATTATAGTTTTTATTTTATCAGATCAAATACTTATGGAGCATCTGTTTTGTCCCTATATGGAGACTAATGCCGGTCTTTATTCTTATAATCCAAGCAGGAAGAAAGGCTAGCATATATTCATTTTTTCATATTTTTGGAGAAGTCATAACCTTAAGGCTTCATTTTCTACAAAGTCTGCGATTAAGATAATAAACTCACTGGAAGAAGTTTGCTGATTGTTGTCTCCCACAATGCTTGAGCTGGTTTTGAGAGTTAGGTGTAATTGCTGGTTGGGGGAGCTTTCACCACAATGGAGCGTGGTTTGCAAAGGTGAGTTCCTGAGGGTGGTACAAAGGGACACAGCCCCAGACAAAAAGTAGAAGCAGAAAACAGAAGGTGCTCATAGAAAGTGTCGAGGCGGGTCCAGAAGTCCCGACAGTACCCCCCAAGGACTTCAGAACCAAGGCAAGTAGTTTCAGTTGTGGTTCAGACTGCTCCAAGGGACTCCCAAGAAATAAACTCTAAGAAATATATTTTTTAGTTGTGACCCCATTTGGGGTTTTCTTGGTATAGATACTAGAATGGTATTTTGCCATTTCCTTCCCTAGATCATTTTACAGATGAGGAAACTGAGGCAAACTGTGTGCCCAGAGTCACACTAGATTTGAATTCAGGAAGATGAGTCTCTATCCATTGAAGTGCCTAGTTGTACATTATTACCCTTCCTATTTACCACTGGGGCAGTGAGTTCTGTTCTCTTACTGCGCTGAGAAAACAGATTATAACTCCCCTGAAGGAGTAAGAGATTGCTCTCATTCACGTATGGATTCTGTTTTTAATTTACTGATCTCCTGCCTGAAAATATTTTTAATTAACTCATCTCCTTCCTTATTTACCTTGTTTTATGTCTTAATTAAATGCTTTTGCTACTTTATTTGTGTGTCTCAAGTATGGTCTGATAATAGGAATTAGATTGTATTGGGGCTCTGGCCAGGAGTTTCGTGATTAATTATTCAAAACAGCTACAGTAAATATATCAAGGGAGAGTCCCAAGGTCATGTCCACTGAATAGTCATTCATTCATTCACCAATAAAAGGAGAGGAAACAAGGTGATGCTATGGAAAGAAGACTGGCCATGGAGTCAAGAGGATCTGAGTTCAAAAGTGACCTCAGATACTTACCAGTTACTAACTATGTGACCCCCGGCAAGTCACTTAACCCTAATTGTCTCACACAATAAGGGGAAGCACAAGGACCTGCATTTTGCTAGGTACTAGGACAGAGAAACTGGACCTAGAATTGCAGTGGTATAAAGAACTCCCAAGTGAGGAAATACCCCCAACCAATGTCACATCATGATACATGGCCTCTCAGGTACTGGAGATACAAAACTTAAAAATGACATAATCCCTTCCATCAAGCAATTTCCAGTCTAATGGGTAAAGGAATATGTACCCAAATAAGTGTGATACAGGTAAACTTTAATAGGAACAAAGGAGTGGTCTAGCCAAAGTACTATGGAAAATTTCAGGAGGATGAAAGAATTTTTGTCCAAGAGAGGAAAAGAAATCACTTTTGCCCAAAAGTGGAAAAGAAATCCTTTTTTTTTGCCCAAGAGTGGAAAAGAAATCATTTTTGCCTAAAAATGGGGGAGAAATCATTTTTGTCCAAGAGTGGAAGAGAAATCATTTTTGCCCAGGAGTGGGAGAGAAATCATTTTTGCCCAAAAGTGGAAATCATTTTTGACCAAGACTAGAAGAATCAAGACTTCATGGAGGGAGTGGTATCTGAAGAACCTTTGAAAATAGGGAGAAATTGCAAAGGATGGAGATGAAAGAAACCTATTCTAAGTATGGGGAACATGTGAGCCTAGCACTTGGAGGGGGCAGGATGAGAATGAGGAACAGAAAAAAGCTGAGTTTGGCTGCTCTCATCCCACCCATCCTGGGCATCCCAGCAGAACACATATTCCCCAGCTCCTTCCTTTTGGGTGGCTTGGCTCTCCTGCCAAACAGAGAGAATGAAACTCCTCTTTACCCAGGGCAAAGAAGACTTCTGGAACAAATAGGGCTTTAAAAGGGCTCTGCCCTACCTACCTTTCTGCCCTAGGCAGAAAGGCTTATTCACTGTGTCATTTCCAAGGGCCCAGTAAAATGATCTTGGCTTATGCTGGCTTGGGCGAAGATGAATAAGTCATGATGACTGAGTATCTCCCCTTCTAAGGTTCCCTGGTGTGGGTGGCCAAGGGAAGAAGGGAAGGGGGACAGGGAGGAGTGGGGCACCCCGCAATAAGTTAGTAGGTGAGAATAGCAGCATTGGAGGGAGGAGAACTGAATTCCAGAGCCAGAGAAGTTCAAGGTCGGATGAGAAACGCCTTGTGATGGGCATCCGTGATACACTCTGAGGGTAGCTGCCATCCTGGGCCAATTTAATTGAACAAACATCCTTTGAGAGCCTATTAACCGGCAAGGCTCTTTGCTGCAGCAGAGCCCGAAGGCAGGAAGATCTCAGGGCAGTCACTTTTCAGTCGTGTCTGACTCCATGTGACCCCATTCGGGGTTTACTTGGCAGAAATACTGGAATCATTCACCATTTCCTTCCCCAGCTCATTTCACAAATGAGGAAACTGAGGCAGAATTAAATTACTTGTCCAAAGAAACAGCTAGTAAGTGTCCAAATCCAGACTGAACTCAGGAAGATGCATCTTCCCGACCAAGACCTGGCACTCTCTCCGCTGACTGCCAAGCTGCCCCAATTAGCTATCTAAACATGGGCAAATCACCCTAAATTCCCAGACCTCAGACAGCCCTCTAAAACTGTAAGTTAAACCCTGCTTGTGCTCTGCATGGTGGAGAGTGCTTCCCCACTAATCACAGGTCTTAAAAGTGTGTGGTAAACATGACAGACACAATGAGGTATTCTTCCCTCAGGGAGAGGTGAGGAAGAAGGAGACACCACAAATGGGAGGGAAAAGGTATAGACGAGGGAGACGGGATGTTGTTTGTGAGAACAATAATAAGTGCTTTATGGAGTCCTCTAAAGTTTGAAAAGCACCTTACAAATGCTGCCATCTCCTTTTATCCTCACAACATCCCTGGGAAGTACTTTTACAGAGGAGGAAACTGAGGCAGATTAAGTTAAGTGACTTGTCCAGAGTCATGTGGATAGTGAGTGTCTGGGGCTGGATGGCTGCAGCAAGACTGAGGACACTGAGATTCAGAGAATTGTCCTTTGCCCATGGTTATTTTATCTCTATTTTATCTCCCTATTAATTAATGCTGAAAAGGCACTTTATTTTATCCCACTGTCTTACCTACAGCCCAGTCATTCTTTTGAACAGAGTAGGCACTTAATACTTACTGGGCTTATGTTTGTTGCCCTATGCTGGTTCTTTGACCAAAAAAACATGGATTTTTTTTCAGGTTTTCATATTAAGAAGAAATAGAAATATACCTAATGAGCCTTTTTTTTTTTTTTTTTTAGTTAGATTGATAAGTTGTTATTTTTAGGTTGGGAGAGGGGGATCAAAAAAGGCTACATGGATGAGATGGTATTTGGATCTGGTGCTAAAGGATGAGTAGATTTTTAATAAGTGGAAATGAGAGCATTTCTGGTGCTAGTGCTGGTGGCTGTAAAAATAGTAATAGTAGTTGTGGTGGTGATGTTAGCAGTAGTAGTAATAATAGTGAATAACAATGTAATATATCACTTCAGGCTATATAAATTTAGCACCCACCAAATTATCCAGCAAGATATGACCTGGTGGCCAGAATTTTGCATCAGAAACTCACTATTTTCCATGGATTGAGAGAGATGTCACATCCCCATACTATAAACACAGATCTCAAAAAAAAAATTCTAAATAATCAAAGGAAATGAACAGACAATTTTCAGATAAAGAAATTGAAACTATTTCTAGTCATATGAAAAGGGGCTTTAAATCACTATTGATCAGAGAAATGCAAATTAAGACAACTCTGAGATACCACCACCCACCTCTCAGATTGGCTAAAATGATAGGAAAAGATAATGATAAATATTGGAGAGGATGTGGGGAAACTGGGACACTGATACATTGTTGGTGGAATTGTGAACACATCCAGCCATTCTGGAGAGCAATTTGGAACTATGCCCAAAGGGCTATCAAAATTTGATCCAGCAGTGTCTTCTAGTGGGATTACATCCCAAAGAGATCTTAAAGGAGGGAAAGGGACCACACGTGCAAAATGTTTGTGGCAGCCCTTTTTGTAGTGGTAAGAAACTGGAGATGCCCATCAATTGGAGAATGGCTGAATAAATTATGGTATATGAATGTTATGGAATACTATTGTTCTATTAAAAAAAGCAGGATGATTTCAGAAAAATTTGGAGAGACTTAATGAACTGATGCTGAGTGAAATGAGCAGAACCAGGAGATCATTGTACACGGCAACAGCAAGATTACATGACAATCATTTCTGATGGATGTGGCTCTCTTTAACAGTGCGATGATTCAGGCCAGTTCCAATGGTTTTGTGATGAAGAGAGCCATCTACACCCAAAGAAGGGGCTGTGGGAGCTGTGTCTGGACCACAGGATAGTATTTTCACTTTTTTTTGTTGTTGTTTGCTTGAATGTTACTTTCTTTCTCATTTTTTCTTCTTGATCAGATTCTTCTTGTGCAGCAAGATAATTATATAAATACATATGCCTATATTGGATTACATATATTTTATCGTATTTAACATATATTGGATTATTTGCCATCTAGAAGAGGGGGTGGGGAGAAGGGGGGGATTGGAACACAAGGTTTTGCAAGGGTCAATGGTGAAAAATTATCCATGCATATGTTTTGAAAATAAAAAGCTTCAATTTAAAAAAAAAATCCTGTACAATTCAACCAAAAAGCTGGAGTAAGAGCTTTATCCAGGAAACAGAGCATTATCCCAGACCAAACTGTGACCCACAATCACCCAGAAATAAACCTGACCTGAAAAAACTCAAGGGAAACATTTTTAATAGCTGTTACTGTGACAGATACTCATAATCTCCAATCCATGTTGGGGGAAATGTTCCCATGTAAAGACTTCCATAGTATCAGAAATTTCTTTTAGCTTTTATTCTTTGGGGTTTGGTGTTCATTTGGAGGAGTTCTTTTGTTCCTAAAATTTGTATTTTATATTTTTATTTATTTATATTTTGTTTTTGTTATAAAGAACTGTATCATAGGAGAGGAGGGCATGCTGGGAAGTGACTGTAGTATAAACAAAAGCAAAACAACCAAACCATATCTATAAATTTTTTTAATGATAACGATCAGAAAAGATAGAGATCTAACAGAAGAGATAAGAATTCTGAGGGAGATATTCTGAGGATAACATAGAGACTACTCCCATAATCCTTGCCATGCTTAGATTTGTGCTGAGAATCTTAGCAAGCCTGCAGAGGAGGAGCTCAAATCCTCAGGTTTTTATTCAATACAATATAAAAGGTGAGTTGGAATCAGCTCTAGAAGAGTCGGAAAAGCCTTAAACATAAGGAATAATAGCAGGATGTGGTATTGTCCCCAACTGTTTCTATGTGAACTCCATCCAAAAAAGAATGAGGTGAAGTATTGTTCTTTTTTGTGTTATTATAACATGTTCCTAGACTGTTTTCATATATAAAAGAAAAAGAACAAGGTGATAATAAATAGTGTATTTTTGTTATCTTATTCTCTCATCCGTGGCTGCAAGAAACTATTGCATGTCCACCCGTCTCAATCCAGTAAAAATCATCTCAGCAGATGGGCTAAACCACGTTGAAGATAACTGATGGATCTCAAACCTACCAATGAACTGGGGGGATGTTTGCCCCAGCAGGTGAAGGCTTCTCCCCGGCAGACCAGGCGGATGACAACAATTTGTTTCATTGGCTAAGAAGGCGACACAGATGCCGTGGGACACTTAGAGCTTGGTCAGACACTGTACATGTCAAGGTCATCCATTACCTCCGGGGCCATGGCCAGTCCCCTGACTTTTGTCCTGCCACTGGACTTTGGTGATTATGGAAGAAAGAGCCAGACTGCAGCTTTGCTCACTTAAATCCAACTCACGTCCTCTTCCAAAACAAAAGATCAACAACATAACAATTGTAAGGTTTGCAAGGCAGTTTCATTTGAGTGAGTTAGGTTATTTTTATTTTACAATTAAAGAAACTGAGTCTCAAAGAGGCTCATTGATTTTTTCATAAGCAGAGAGGGAGTAAATACAAAAACTGAAACTTGAACCCTGGTTTTCCTGTCTCCAGGTTCATTGTTATTTCCACTATACCACACTGCCTGATCTAAGCAAGGCACCGAGATAGGAGTTTTTTAATCTGAACAAAGAGAGAAACAACATCTTTCTTTTGAGTTCAAATCCTGGTTTAAGCACTTACTAATTTTGTGACTTTGGTAAAATCACTTAATCTCAGACTCAGTTTCTCCACCTTCAGATAGATGGCCCAGTGGATAGAGTACCAGATTTAGAGAATGTCTCCAATACTAGCAGTGTGATCAAATTTTCTGGCCCCCAGTTTCCTCATGAAGAAATTAAGGCTTATGACCAATAATCCTAGAAGGGCTTAAACTGGGGCCAGAGGGTCTGCGTTCAAATTCTGGATGCCATTCAGTTTCTTCAGCTTTGAGATGAGAGGGGTGGATTAGGTGACCTCAAAGGTCCCATCTAGCTCTTTGATGAAGTGACTCAGAACCATGGAGACTTGACATCTGCCATCCCCATTCCCACGAGACTCCATTTATTTCTCCTTTCCCTTTGAAACTCTCGCACACGACACAGCAGACACTCTGGGATGAACTGTATTAGCAACACTGAGTAATGGAGGAGGGTGAGTTAGGAGGGAGCCCTGGGATGGGGGATGTTCAGGGAGCCTTGGGGTCAAGACTGAAGATTCTGGCCTAATGTATCTTGTCGATACAACTCCCTAATCCCGGAGCATCAATATTGAATCATTAACATTTCTGTCTGATCCCTGCCTATAGGGGCCAGATGCAATTTAATCCATTCCCATAAGAGACAGACCCTCCTGTAATTCCTCACCCTACCCCCTCTACTCAGGAAGGAATGGGTATCCAAGCAGGTAGAGAAAGCATAAAGAGCCAAAAGGCTCTTTCTTCCTGCTTTCTACCCTTCCCCTCCACTTTCAACTCTCTTTTTTCACTGTCTCTCTGTTCTCTTTTTCTCTTCCTACTCTTTATATTCCCCCCCATCCTCTTCTTTGTTCTTCTTTTTCTTCTTCTTCTTCTTCTTCTTCTTCTTCTTCTTCTTCTTCTTCTTCTTCTTCTTCTTCTTCCTCTTCCTCCTCCTCCTTCTTCCTCCTTCTCTTCCTGTCTTTCTCTTCCTCTCTCTCTTTTTTCTCCCTCTCTCTCCTTCCTTCCCTCTCTTGCTCTCTTCCCCCCTTCTCTGTGCCTCTTCCTTCCCTCTATTTCTTCCTCCCTCTCCCTCTCCATCTGTCTTTCTGTGTCTCTGTCTTTCTCTTGTTTCTTTCTCTATGTGCCTCTGTCTCTTTTTCTCTCCCCCAGCATACTGCCTCCTTTCTTTCTTTAATTTTCCTCTCCCCTCAGGCAGTTCTCTTTGCTCTCTGTACCATATGTTCCCACTTGATCTGTTACCCCTAAGGTGAAGTCCTCTTCCCAGGCTCTTATTCCCCTCCTCCTGCCTTCCCTCCATCTAACATTATTTTTCCTCCAGTCCATTGGCTCCAAGATATTTCTACAAAATGTTGGAGTTAGGAAGGACTTCAGAGATCATCTAGCCTTGGCGATCTTCATTTTTTCCCCCTGTCTTTGACCCATTTGGCAGTTTGGTAAAGCCTATGAACCTCTCCTCAGAAGCATGTTTTTAAAAAACATAAAATAATATAAAAGAAATGAAAGGTAAGTGAAAATAAATACATACATTTTTATCTCCTCCAAGCTCACTGATCTTTTGAAATTTATCCAAGTTCATCTCCATTCATGGACCTTGGCTCAAGTTTCCAGATGAGGAAACTGAGGCTTAGGGCAATCAAAAGACTTGTACAAGTTCATAGAGCTGGAAAGGGGCAGAGTTGGTCCTAGAGCTCCAGTCTCCTGATTCCCAGATCAGTGTTCTCTCACCCAGGATGCTCTCCTTAATTTTAGAGCCTTCATATCCCTCCCACACTACTTAGTATCTTCCTCCCTGGCCTCCAGGAGCTTCCATTATAAAAGAAAGACTAGGGAAGGAAAGAGACATTTCTAGACAAAGAACTTTTTATTCTTCTTTTTCTAGATAGACTCATGGGCTAGAAAGAAGGCTCCTAAATCCAGGGGTGCAGCTTTCTGTTCTCCATTTGTGTCTCCTTCCTGAACTCCTTGAGATTAAACCCCAGGGTCTACAAGGGAACATAATGGTCACCTCATCTCACAATCGTATTTCAGAGTTTTTGGAAGGGAATTCAGTGACTATTTAATCTAACTTAAACTAGAAAAAAAATTTCTTCTCCATCATTCCTGAGATGTAGACATCCAACTTCTGCTTCCTGTGTGGGGGAATCCACTACCTTCTAAAGCAACCCATTCTTCTTTGGCACAGCCTGTTAGATTGAATCATTTTTCAGGTATCTCTGACCCCGTTTGAGCTTTTCTTGGCAGAGATACTGGAGTGGCTTGCCATTTCCTTCTCCAGATTATTTATTCTCCAGGCAAACAGGGTTAAGTGACTTGTCTGGGATCACACTGTTAGTAAGTGTTGGAAACTGGATTTGAACCAGTTAGATGAATCTTCCTAACTCCAGGTATAGTAGGTATACCATCCTCTGCCCCATCTAGCTTCACATGGAGACTAAATCAGTTCCCCTTTACTACTAGTTTTGCTCCCAGAGACCAAGCAGCACAATTCTAATTTCCTATCACAAGTCAGCTTTCTGGTATCCACAACATTTCTTCTTCTCCAGAAGAAATATCACCTTTTTTGGTCACTTTCTCTTGTATGCTTTTGGGTTTATGGATGTCTTCCTAAAATGGGGTGCCTAATCAATTGACCACCCAATGCTCCAATTGTGACCTCATCAGGGCAGAGAGCAGTGAGACTATCCCCTGGCTTCTTAATGCAGCCCAAGATCGTATTCATTTTTTTGGTTGCTGTATGGTATTGTTGACTCTTGTCAACAACTTGTGCTCCACTAAAAATTCCAGATCTTCTTCAGCCAGACTGGTGTCCCTCATGCCCCGCTTTCCCCACACATGATCTTGTCCAAGTCCTTACAAACTGCTGAACTGGTTCTCCCGGTCAGACCCTTTTTACATATTCAAATCCAGGTTTTTCTCCTTAATGACACACTATTGCCATAGGAAAATCACCCTTCTCTTGGAGCAGCACTGATTGAGAAGACAAACAGATCCCTGGACAGGGAGTTGTCCCATCTAATACTTAGCACTGATGGCGTCTTCAGCAAGTCAGAAAGCTCTGGTGTTATAACCTCCCAAAATCAGGTCAGGGGGGAATTTTCAGACATTCAGGTCACATTCTGCCTGAAAAAAGACAGCAGAGATTTTTATAGAACTCTTAGCAAATACTCCATTACCCTCTAGGAGAGCTAGAAAAGAATAATAAAAAAAACCACCAGATTCTGAAAGAACCAGATTCTGAAAACTACCTTTGCTTTTTTCTACCTTTGTGACCTTGAACAAAGCACTTCTCACTATTAAATAAGGAAATAGATTATTTGGCCTGCCAGATCCCTTCCAGTTTTAAGGCTAGAATCCTAAGTGTGAGTGTTTATTCCAACAAAGTTGTGATAAATTCTCCCTTTCAGCTAGTCTCCTAAACTGACAGCAAGTAACATCTGGGTGAGGTCATTTTAATATGAATATATCTGATGTTTGAGTTTGGATGAAAGGATGACTTTACATATATTTGCATAAGAAAACGCAGTCCTAGGTAGACCAGAAGTTGTTCTAAATTCAATTCATGCCTATTCTGATTTGATTCCATAAACATTTATCAAGCACTTACTCTGTGCTAGCACAAACACTTATTAAGCACCTACTACTGTGCTAATACCTGGAAAATAAATACATTTCTATAGCACTTATATTTATAATGTTCTTACTTATGGATACCTTGTGAGGAAGATAGTATGAATATTATTATTCCCATTTTACAGTTAGAGTAAATGGCTTAACAGTTGAATGATTTGCCCAAGACAATTAGTAGGCTAGTAATAGGCTAGTCTCCAAGATTTGAGACCCCAAACCTAGCATTTTTTCTGATTTATCTTGCTGTATCAAGAGTCTAACAACTGTTTATTTTTTTCTATTAACAGATAGGGTGTTTACCCCAAATCTCTGCTCCTATTCATCTTTTTTGTCTCCCCTCCCTCTACTTCCACACTGAGTTCTACATCCTAGAAAGTTAAACTTCTTCCACGAGCCTTCATCTTGCCCTCAACAAGGTATTTTACAGATATGGGAATCTGGAGTTCACCAGTCCCCTGCTTGACTTAAGTAGTGTACTTCTGAAGCTCAGTTTCCCTATCTGCAAACTGGGTGGAATGCTGTACCCTTGGCCTCCCAAGGGCCCAGAGCAATTCCTTGTTTGATTACAAAGTGGATTAAAAATCCCATGTACTTGATACAAGTAATTCTATCCAAGGACAGTTTCATTGACAAGCAGTCTCAGGTGGCTTTTCACCAGCCTCCCCTCCCTGCCTCCCCCTCCCACTTCCCCCATCCCCACCTTGTTCAGCTGTGTAGGAGAGAAAGACCAGACATTCCATCTAAATGAAAATGAAATGGAACCACTGGATTATTACTATTTAATTGCTATTGAGACCTAGTAGTACACAATGAAACCCAGTGAGTGGAGAAAAGGTGGCCAAGGACCGATGGTGATTCCGGAAAATAAAGACAGTTTAGTGTTTTCCATTCTTGTTTCTGGCAGGGACACCGAGGATTTTCTCCCAAAGGGCTGAGGAAAACCCTCGCCGGTTCATAGGAAGATGGCGGTGCTTGATGGGGAAAAGTTTTAGAAACATAGGAAAGGGTAGGGCGGCTTCTCTGAAGAACATACAGAGACAAGACCGACAGACAGCAAAGGGGCAGGTGGTGAAGGGAGAGAAAGGAAGAAGAGCAAGTGAGAGGAATCAATAAAGACGATTGGGACCAAGTTAGTGGACAGAGAGGGACAGTGCAGATAAAACAGCAGGCAATGAAAGGCATGGAGTGGGGGGGGGGGGAGGGACAGCAGAGTAAGGGGAACATAATAAGAGAATGGGCAAAGAGGACAGAGGTGGAAGGGACAGAGAAGACAGATAGTAAAGAGGCAGAATAAGGGATTGGAAAAGGGATGGAGAGAAGGGACCCATTGTAAAGGGACAGGGTCATGGGGCAGACACCAGAGGGACAGATAGAATGAGGAGCAGCCTGAGGGTAAGCCGAGTAAGCAAATAGAATAACGGTGATTGGAATAATTGGGAAGATGAGGAAAGGACAAACAGGAGGACAGAGGGTGATGTAACAGACTGAGAACAGACAAGAAGAATGGGCAGAGTGAGGGGAAGAACAGAGTTGTGCCATTTGGTTTGAGCAAAATATAAGAAAGGAAACCAGTTCACTAAGATTTCCCTCAGTTTTCAATCTGACCCATTCACAAGGAAAACAACATATATATATTTTTAAAAATTTTTTTGTGTAGCTGATTTATTATTTTAAAATTTTTTGATTTACAAAACATGCATAGGTAATTTTTTAAAAATTGACCCTTGCAAAACCATGTGTTTCAAATTTTCCTCTCTTTCCTCCCACCTCTCCCCTAGATGACAGGTAGTCCAATACATGTTAAATATGTTAAAATATATGTATATCTATTTATACAGTTATCTTGCTGCACAAGAAAAATCAGATCAAGAAGGGAAAAAAAAAACAAAATGCAGGCAAACAATAACAGAAAGAGTTTTGTTGATTTTATTATAAATGTTTATTTTATAATAAATAAAATAATAAATTTGATAATAAATAACTTCAATAGAACCTCGGTGTAGCCCAAATTTATTCTTTTTTTTTTTTTTTTTTATAAAAGAGGTTTATTATTAGATAAGCAAAGTTAAGTATAGGCGAAGGTAGAGATAAGGAGGGCACTGGACAGAGGGTCCAGTGGACAGAGGGTCCTCATGGTAGCCATGTTTGGAATCTCTGCCCAAATTTATTCTTACTTTGATTCAGCCAGTTACCTGAAACCAACCAGCCAACTTCCCCGAGCTTTAAGAGAGGGCTGGCTTGTGAAGCCGACATGAATCCCACACCTCCAAATTAGTGTTAAAAGAGCGCTCTCCTCAATGGGGGGCTCCAGCACTGTCGGGGTCTGTGGCGTACCAAGGTGGACATGTCCCCTCATCACCACTGGGCTGCCTTGCCCTCTGACAGAGAATTGTATGGAGAAGAGCCTAGGAGACTCCCACTGACATCTGTCCTGAACAGTCGTGCTTTCGCCATGGCCTTTGGTGAAACGTCTGTTCCCCATCCCTTCCCCTCAGGACTCTCCACTTAGCATCTGCCTGGAACTTCTAAAACATCCTTTTCTTGTTTTCTCATTTGTTCCATCCTGATGCAGAGCTGGGCAGGAAGTTTGAAAGCCCTTTGGAAGGATTGGGGGGTGGAGGCAGCAGTGATTATGGAGAGAAATGTGGTCTTTGTCTGTGGATAAACACTTCCAATAAGACAGGAACTTTGCTAACCAGCAGCTGTTCCATCCTCACCGGCCTCTCTGAGCAGATGGGACCATAATGCGTTCAGAAAGCTGAATCTCTGGTTGCACTATTCTATTCAAAATCCCTAGCTACCATGATTTTATGGGAGTAATCTCTCTCCTTAGGTAATGTGCACCTACCCCCATAATTGTGAGGGGGGAAAATCTCTTTTCCTCCCTTTTTAAAGCATGTAATAAAGCATAGTAATAATAGTGGTTTCTGTACCCCTCTGGGGGACAACGTTTTCTAAATATGCTCCTTGATTTGACATGAGAAAGAAAAAGTGTGTCTTCTGTTGACTGGAGTGGATGGGAGAAGGGGAAGAGAGGGAGTCAGTTTAGCAAAGAGATAATCCTTCAGTGGTCGTTGGGTTCTGTTGTGTTGTGCTAGAATAGTGAATTCTTCCATAAGGCTCCCTTTAAAATATACCACATTCCCATCTTGTGATATGGTGATTAATGTATATATTTTCTTTCCTCTTCTTCTCTCCTGGAAGCTCCTAGACAGTGAGGTTTGTGCTTTGGGCAACTCTTAGCCCCTAACCCAGTCATTGTCCAAGACTGATGAGAAGCAGACTGGCTTCCTGGCTGATTGGCTAGCTTTGCCCATATTTGTCTTACTAATTTTGGTTCTGGTTTTTCAAGCTAAAAAACAACAGGTGTTGTGAATTTGAGAAGTATAGAGAGTAGGGGGATATTCTGGCCCCTGAAATTATATGTAGCTCTAATTACAGCCCAGCCCAGACCCTCCCCCTCCTGTCAGCAGCCCCTCTCTAGGGTCCATCGGCTTTCCCTTTGGGTAGGGGCCTATCCTTATCAGACCATCCAGAGATCCGCTTTCCTCCCCTGCCCCCCAAATGTGACTTCTTATCCAAGTCCCATCCTCCCCATGCAGTTTCTCCTGGGACCAATAACCCACCTCCTTCATCTTACAGAAGGGGAAGCTGAGGCTCAGACAGGTTGTGATTTGTTCAAAACCTCACACTTGGTTAAGCATCAGAAGTGGGATTCAAACCGAAGATCTTTATCTTCAGAACCAGTGGATATGATGCTTCCACCATGAGAGTTTCAGAAGTGTGAATGTGGCGGTTTATCATAGATTTGAAGGAATCTACATTCCAGAAATTAAATATGTAGCTTACCATGTACCAGGGTGCCTCATGATCTAGGACCTTGTCTCCCCTCTTCCCTCCAATAAAAACAGGGCTCTTTTCTCTCCTACCTCCTCAGAGACCTCTCTAGTTATAGGTTATATTAGTGAATAGCAGTGGCTAACATTTTACCTCTCCATTTGCATTTTCACAGAGATTTCCTAGAGACTGCCTTTACCCAAAGGAATAATTTTTATTTTATTTTATTTTATTTTTTAAAACATTGTTTTATGAAATATGTTGGGTGAGAAAAATCAAAACAAGAGGGAAAAACTGATTGAGAGAGAGAGAAAAAAAAAAACCACAGAAAAAAGAAGCGAACATAGCATGTGTTGATTCACTCTCCACAATCCCTTTTCTGGATGCAGATGGTATTTTTTAGCCAAAGTTTAAGGAATAATTTTTTTTTAATCATAGGAATTTGCATCAGTAGGAAGGTGGCTCTCCTCAAATCATACCAGCTTCTTCACTGTCTCTAGGTTGGGGTGGTCTTACACTCTTCCCCCAACCTGACTCTCTGTGACCTAGCGAAGTGAGCCTTCTGGCTGTCCCTCACATGAGACACTCCACCTCCAGATACAGGCATTTCCACTGGCTGCGCTCCATCCTTGGAAAGCTCTCCTTCTGCCTTCTAGATCTCACTTTCTTCAAGTCCCAGTTAAGATCCCACCTTTTTTTTTTTTTTAAATAAAGCTTTTAATTTTCAAAACATATGCAGGATAATTTGACAACATTGACCCTTGCTTAGCCTTGTGTTTCAGATTTTCAAGACCCCACCTTCTAGAGGAAGCCTTTCCCTCAATCCTAGTGCCTTCCTTCTGTGGGTTATTTCCAGCCTACCCTGTCTATAGCTTGTTTGTACATTGTTGTTTGATGCCGTCTCCCCCGTGGGAATGTGAGCTCCCTTCTGAGCAGGAATTGTCTTTATCTTTCTGTGTATCCTCAGAATGTAGCTCAGTACCCAGCACATGTTGTTGTTCAGTTGTTTTCAGTCATGTCCAACTCAATGTTTTCTTAGCAAAGATGCTAGTTCATTTTACAGATGAGGAAACTGAGTCAAACAGTTAAGTGACTTGCCCAGGATCGCACAGCTAATAAATAGCTACCTGATGTGAACTCTGGAAGATGAGTCTTCCTGACTCCAGACCTGGTACCCTGTCCACTGTGCATCTAGCTGCCTCATAGTACCTGGCACATAGTAGGTACTTGATAAATGACCAGATAGATACTGCACCCCCATGCAGAAGCCAGATACCCTTCACCAAAAGGCCATCGAGAGGCTGATCCAGTTATGAAAAAATATTAAATGAATTGGAACTATTCCATTGGAATTGGAATTGGAAAAAATTGGAAGCTTAGAGAAAAGATAGATGGGGGTGGGAGGACCTGGGACCTGGGACAGGTAGACCACAGTGCATGTGTTTATAAAGCCCCCACCCTCCACAGCTCCTCCAGAACTCTCCGATCCAGATGGGCCCTGTCTGTCTCTTCTCTGGCCTTTGCTTCCAGACAGAAGCATATTCTCTCTCTCCCTCCCTGTCTCCCCATTAGGACGGGGAGACCATTCATCACCGTGTATGGATGATGATGTCACAGCTGCAGGCCTAAATGTACAGAGGATGACTACTACAAACCGACTGAGATGCTAAATCATTCATAGAATGGAGAGTCAGCCCAGAGCAGCAGATTTACTGGGGAGGAAATGCTTTAGGGATTCATAGAAATCAATTCCTTAAAGGGACCCCATCAACTGGCAGGTGCTTTTGTGATACAGACAGGACCACCCACCACTGAAATAAAGGGCAGATGTGAAGGATTCCTTCCTCCTTATGAGATAGGATGGAGCCTAAGAATTCAGAACCAAGAATAGCTCCTTTGGATCAGGTATATAGCACATTTGATAGATTATATGGCATTTTACAGTTTACAAAGCACAGCTACCTTGAGAGATAGGCAGGGAAAATGCTGTCTGTCTTGTGCAGCTAAGAAATTGAGATTCAGAGAGATTAGCTTGTGGAGCTTCAGTCATACAGTTAGTAAGTGGCAGGATTCTAAATCCAATCTGTTTTCACTTCACCATTGTGAAAGAGAATTAGAATGAGAAGGAAGTTTTTTCCTTTTGTTGTCCCCTCAGTTAGAAGGGAGATACACCCAGAGAGGGTGAAAATCTCCCCCTGGAGCACCACCTCCCTTAGCCTCAGTGCCCTGAGAAGGCATATCTGTCTATTCAGGAGTTCACAAAGGGCCATAACCCAGATTCAGATCTGGCTTTTGATGATTGCTAATTATGGGACCTGAACTTAGCCTCTGTCGACTTCAATTTCCTTGTCTGTAAGATGCAGTAGCTCTAGAGTCTGTGATTAGCTTATGAGTTGTTTTCTGCATCTGAGTTTCATCTTCTAATGGCTATCAGTCCTTCTCCATACATTCTCTCCTTCTACATTATCCCCAAGTAGGCTCCAGCCTTTCCAGACTGTGCCCACTATGGAAGTGAGGCTGAAATACAGACTTGCTCTTTATCCCTCTCAAGATGAATTTGAAGAATTGTAGAAAGTTTCCTGTCGTGTTTTCTAAATTAAGTTGTATTAGATGGGAGAGCATGTTATAGAAGCTGTCAACATAGACATAGGGCATCAATGTCGAATGTGTTTATTCTATGATCCTAAATTTTGTAATTCTCTTCTGGGAGGTAGATGAATACAGTAAGGAAAAATAGTAAAAAGTTTGATGAGGAAGTAGATAATTCATATGGTGAAAGGTAGAGAACTTCATTGGGAAGTTCTCCCTTAGCACTTCAAGGAAGTATTCTATCTATAGTCGGTCAAATAAAAAAAAAAACAAAAAATTCAGAAATGGTTTGGCTTATACGTGACCCCTATACATAAATCAACATGATCAGACTAGTAATCATATTAGGCAATTATTATTAGGTAATCCTGTTTTAACTGGATCTCCAGGAAAAGGAGAGCCCAAAGTTTGATGTTGTTGTTATTGTTGTCATTTCAGTCATGTCCAACTCTTTGTGACTTTTTTGGGGGTTTTCTTGGCAAAATTACTGGAGTATTTTACCATTTCTATCTCCAGCTCATTTTACAGAGGAGGAAACTCAGGCAAGTGGAGTTAATTGACTTGTCCAGATTCACACAGTCAGTAAGTGTCTAAGACCAGATTTTAGGGGATGCTGGGACTGGCCATTTATCAGTATTTCCATGAGTTACCCACACCTGTCCAGAACCTGTTTGCAGGCTAGTGTTCTGTTATGTGACCACAGTTTTCCTTTTACTCTATGATCCTGAGTATAGACAATCCTAAAAGGGGCATGTCTGTAAGTATGTGTATTTGGGGGTGCAAATGAATGGATGTCAGCATCCTAGAAAAGAAGTAACTTTATTAAAGCATATGCACTTGTATCTGACTTGGGTGATGGAAGCATGGGAAGGAAGGTCAGTCTGAAAGCCCTCCTAAGAAAGAAGATGTCTTCTTTGTATGAATATGTGTACAATACAGAATCAGTCCAGCTTGGTAGCTTGTAGATTGTCTGGAAGCCTGAAATCTGAGCTCCATCCATATCATTTAGCTCTTCCAGAGGTCTAAATGAGAGGATGGACTAGATCTCTTCCAGTTCTGTATTATAAGAGTTCATAGGAGGAAGAGATTCCTGAGCCTTGGCTAGCTAAGGAGATGTGTAAGGAAAGAAATGGGATATAAGCTGAATCTTGAAGATTTTAATCATTAAGGCATAGGAAGGAAATGGACACAGTAAGGAGAGGTACTAGAAAGTTTAATTGGGGGAATAGATTCATATAAAGGACTGGTTTAATATGAGCCTATGAAAGGCAGGTAGATTAGAGCTTAGAGTTCTCCATCTTCTGGTCTAGTGGAAAAAGTGATAGGTTTGGAATCGAAGGTCCAGGGTTCAGATCTCAAACTTTTCACTCACTACCTGAGATCATGAGTAAGCTGCCTAACCTCTGGGTTCAGTTGACAAATTTGTAAAATGAGAAGGTTAGACTCTCTTTAAGTTTCCCTCCAGTTTTAAATTTCAGATCCTATGACTCCAAGATCCCTTCCAGATCTAAATCAATGATCCTCTTAAGTTATAAACAGATTAAGTACTGCCTCAGGGAGAAGAGAGCTCTCACACTGGGAGCTGCCAGAGTGATGAAATCACAAGTCCTAGAAGTAGCTTTGAATGTTGTGTCATTGTCAGTCGTGTACAGCTCTCCATGACCCCATTTTGGTTTTCTTGGCAGCGACACTGAAGTGGTTTGCCATGTCCTTCTCCGGTTCATTTTATAGTTGAGGAACTGAGACCAACAGGATTAAGTGACTTGCCTAAGGTCACATAGCTAGTGTCTGAAGTCAGATATTGAAGCCAGGAAGATGAATCTTCCTGATTCCAAGCCTGATGTTCTATGCACTGTTCTTGTAGCTAACCTACATTATATGTTGCAAATGCTAGATTAATATATAATATAATATAATAATATATATTAATATCTCACATTTCTTTTGTGCTTACAAAGTATTGTTCTTACAACTAACCTGTGAGGTATATAATATTTTGGAGTTTTGGTATTTTGTTAGTATACAGAGTTCTCAGTAAGAAAATCCCCTTTATCAAGCAGATTGGCTTCTGGTCTGCATTTCATGTTCTTAGAGATTTGCTTGAGGCCTGGAGAAGTCAAATGATTTATTCAGGTTCACAAAGTCAAAAATAGGACTTGAATCTAGGTCTTTCTGACATCGAGTTTAAAATCTACTATGTTGGCTCTTGCTTTATTTATTATCTTCATTTCACAGAGGAATAAACTGAGGCTCAGAGAGAGAAAACTGTATCATGACTAGTAACATAGATTTTCTGACCAAAGCTCTTTCTGTGATAACTGACTGCTCCAACTATGTACACTTGCTATATTTCTAATGGGATTATCTCTTAGGGAAATACTAGTGTAATAATACATGTTTGTGGATCACATATAAAGCCCTATTCCATTATAACACCAGATGCAATGGGTATATCGGTAATCTGTGGAGAGCTCATCTTAGAGTCAGGAGAACCTGAGTTCAAATCTGATCTCAGATACTTATTAGCTGTGGGACTCTGGGCAAGTCACTTAATCCTATTTGCCTTAGTTTCCTCATGTATAAAATGAACTGGATTAGGCAATGGCAAACTGTTCTAGTATCTTTGCAGATGGGATCATAGATTTGGACACAAGTGAACAACAACAATTACGATAAATTAGAAGATTATAAGCACTTGGAAATTTACAAAGTCTAGCAAACCTGTGAATTATGAAGGGAAAGAATATTATCCTTATTTTATGAATGAGGAAACTGAGATCCAGGAGGGATGTGAGCCATGGCAGACATGCACAGAGGATGCTCTCCCACAGAATGAAAAGAGAGGGGGCCTCTCTTTCAGTTCAGATTCAAAACTTGAAGCCAGAGCTTCTGTTTCCATATTCACCTCTGCCCATCACACTGTGCTGCTTTTGACACCAGAGAAACAGTAAAGCCTCTTTCCTTCCTCTATGGAAAAAATGCTGCTGACCCACTAGCTGCAGGACTCAGACCCCCGACTAGCTGTATTCAGATGAATGAATCATATTTTTTCATGGACCAGTCCCACGACCAGCTCAAAGAAGAGTGTAAAAACTAATCCTGAAAGAGACCTTTCCTTGGGGTATTGTGAATTATCAATGGGACAGCAGGTCAGAAAAACATTCATTCTCCTTATCTTTCTTTACTTGATACTTCTGCCACTCCCCCTGCCACATCCCTCCCCTCCCCTTTCCTTCTCCTCTTCTCTCCTGGGACCTTACTCTGGACCCTTACTCCACCCCCACCCCCACTCCTTTTCTCTTTCTTCCATCTAGCTTTTTTCCCTTGGGCAGTCAGTCTGTGAGGATCACAGCAATGGTGATAGCAACAGAAACTCCTCCCTCATCCCAAGAGGGCTCCAGGCTCAGCAAAAACCCTGCCTTACCCCCTCCTCACAGATGTTTCCTTTGGAAAAAAAAAAGATTCCTTGGGGGCCTGTAGTTCTTTCACTGAGGCTGATGCCCTCCCCTGTGACAGAAGGGGTGGGGACCAAGGTAAGGGACCAGGGAAGGCTGTACCAGGGAAGCAGGAGGTATTGCCCCTGAGGGACTCAATAAGAAAGGCCAAATAAGTTTCAAGCTCCAGAACATCACAGTAGTATGGCTTAGTCCAAAAGAACACTAGGATGGCAGTCAGAAGATTCTGCACTGTCCCTGTATGTCATTGCCCTTCTTTGAGACTTAGTTTTCCCAACTATACAATTAGAAGGTGGCTCCTGATGACTTCTAAGGGCCCTTATTGCGCCAACATCCTGGAATCTGGAGCCAGCAAGTTCAGCTTCTTGGATCTCCCTTTGTTCTCTCCAGTCTACTTCCCACCCTCACAGCCTAGCCTGGTGGGATGGCCCCTGAATGGTAGGCTCTATGTCTGGCACTCTTTGCCAAATTCAGTGAAATTCGGATTGCCTGAATAAGTAGGGAAACAGTGGGGAACCTTCCTTGGTGCACCCAATTCAGCCCCTGATTTGGCCCCCCTCTCTTTTCATTCTGTGGGAGAGCATCCTCTGTGCATGTCTGCCATGGCTCACATCCCTCCTGGAACCCTGTGCCAGAATCCCCAGAGTAGGGGAGCTGGGCCTGGGAGGGAAGAGTCTGTGATCCAAAATAGGCAGACAGTCTCAGAGAACACAGGACGCACCATCAAAGAGATGAGTCGAAAAACGGAGAAAGAGACAAGGGAGAAATTGAGAACCCGAGTCTCACTTCTGAGGACAGTTCCCAGGAGCTCAGGTTCGGAAGCATTATCCGGTAGAGCTGGGAAAGGAGATCAGTTTGTTAGTAGGGGATTTCATATCTTATCAGTCACTTTACTTTGTATTAAGCAGGTAGAGAAGAACGGAAAATTCAAGATCTTTGAGGATAGATACCAACTCTAGGTTGGTATCTTTCACTGTATCTGGTGCAGGTGTTCAATAAATGAATTTCAAATGTTTGCTCTGGATCATAATTTTTTTTTAAACCAACAAAAGAAAGATAAATCTCGCTCTCCGATTTGCCGCATTTAAGTGAAGGAGCTTGAGGACTGGGGATGGGGGGGGTGGACGTCTGAATTATTCTGATAACCATCCATCCCCTCGTCTAAAGAACGACCGCTGCTCATGTCCCTTAGCACGAGTCTTTGCCCAGAATCGTTGACTTTTGTTTCAGAGTGCAAATGAACTGGCAACAGAAGGCCACCCACTGCGTTTTTTCCGATAGGAAGGATTTCGGCCTGTGCCCGACGGGTACATACTTGGTCCGGCTACCCTCGCGAGTGGAGACTAAGTGCTTCTCAGGGACAGTCACGCAGAAATCCGAGGGCCGACCGACGGCTCTGTCAGGCTGCGGGGAGACAAATTCACAACGGTCAACACTCGAAACTCCGGGTTTCCCCCTCTCATCCTCCCCCCGTCTTACAAACTCCATTTAAAATCCCCAAAATGAGCGAAGTCGAGATGTTTCGGGGGCGGGCGCTGTAAAGCAGATCCCGTAGAATTCCAATTAATTCCCGTCTCTTGCGCTTCCGCGTCCTAAGTATGCGAGCTAGGCGGTGGAAGGAGGCTTGGGGATGGTGAACTCTAGGAGTGGCCACTCCAACTCACACCCGTCCAGTAAAGGACTTAGGGACCCCTCTCTCTGCCTCAAGCCGACGGGCAATGGGAAAGTATCCTTTTCGCCGTGTTTATTGTGCTTCTTACTGAGCTTATTGCTAGGATTAATGTCTTATTATTGATCTGTGTATATACCCGGGGAGCCTAGCCGGATGCTCTGCACAGAGTAGGCTTTTTCCCCCTTCTGTTTGCCAAATTGAATTAAACCATTTTCGTTCTCCCGAGGATTTTTCGGCCTCTTGGTTCCTGACTACGTGCAGTTCTCTCTGTCCCCCAGAATTCTGGTCCTCCCCAACCTCTGTGTGTCCAGTCAGGGGCAGTCCAGCTTCGGGTTTGGTGAATTAACAAGTCCTTAAGGCTTCTTTTGGGCCCCACAGGGAAACCTGGCTGCGCCAGGGCATGGGGCTCTCTCAGGTTCTCGGAGGATTGATTATAAGAGCCGTACTTCTCTCCCCGCTGGAGTCTAACACCCTCCGTATCTCTCCTCACTCCCCAAAGCTGTTTTTTTCCTTTTCCTTTCTTGGGAGCGTCTCTCTCCTAGCCTTCGAAAGGTCAAATTCTGCTGGAAAGAAAATAGAAAAAGAAAAAAAAAAGAACAGGGGCGGCTGGGCCGAGTGTCCTTTTAACACCGGCCTGGGTCAGAGCCGCCCCCCTCTCAATGCCTGGGCTCTTCCCCTCGCTCGCTACGCCGGGTCTTGGGCCCTCTACCTCAGTTGACCCTAGAGCTCCCGGAACGGAAATTCAACAAGCCCTAAGCAAGATAACATCACACATCCCACCTTGCCCCACTCTTCCACTGACTGAGATTTGGACAGCGACCACAGAGGTGGGGGGCAATTTAGACTTCAGACCTCTTAATTTAAACACTCAAGATTTCAGAGCTTTGTGCATCTCACGGTAATCTAGCTGTCCCCACTACGGTTCCCGTCTAGTATAAACCGGGGCAGCCTCGGAGGGAAGTCATAACTATTCCATTGATAATCATGCCGAATCCCCCCAAAATGAGGTTCCCCATATCACGGGATCTGAATACAGTGAGGATCAAGTCCTCCCCCGCTTCTCCTTTCTTCTTCCCCTCAATCAAACAAAACTTAACTTGATAGCCTGATATAACGTGGTTAATCTCTAAAACTATTATTATTAGTTCTAGCACCCAATATCTGCTGTTACTTCTTGTGGGGTGGTAATTCCCTCCATTAACAGATCTCAACCCCTTCTTGCCTTAGATCTGGACAGTTGCTTGGGAGGGGGTGGGAAGGGAGGGACAAAAAAGGGAAAATATTCACCTGGTGGCCATTCTTGGGCGATGAGTCTCTCCAAAGTTAGCTAGACTGGTTTTCAGACCAGACACATTGTAGTAGGTTGATGGGCTTCTCTCCAAACTGGTGGGATCTCTGCCCACAAAATATTTGAGAAGCTGGGTTCACCTCTGAGCTATGTAGAGCTTCCGAAGAAAACTTTAGAAGAAAAGGGGAAAATGGAATTATATGGAGGATATTTTAAAAATAATTTTTTCTACAAAATGATCTTATTTTAATTTTTAAAAACCGTTTTTTTTTTTTTAACATCATCAGTCATGGCAAGATATGAAACAAAAGACCAAATTTGAAAAAATAAGACATAGAAAAGCAAAAGCTGAATTCTTGTTTTGAATTGGGTGGCTTTTTTTTTTTACATTAATTCCTGTCCACCTTTTACAACTATGAAATGATAGCGATTTGATGGAAAGATAGAGACCCAGGGATCCCTGAGGTGTATTGTACTTTACATTAAAGAAGCACTTTTAAATGTATTCCTATGTCTACTGGGGTCCTGTATGCCTCCTTACCATTTTACAGAAGAGAGAACTGAGGCCTGGAGAGGCTAAACCAAGCCTCCAAAGTCCCAGGACTAGGTAAGAACAATCAATCAAAAAACAAACAAACAAACAAAAAACAAAAACAAAAACAAACCCAAAACCCAACTCCTCTTTGCTAGGAACTGGGGGGAAAGGTGAAAGATATTGTCTGCTCTCAGAAAGCTTACAATGGCATGAAGAGCCCTTATTGGTTGCTTTATATCACCTGCAATTCTTTCTCCTGAACCCCATCACTGCCTCCTCACTGATAGCATTCTTAAATCACATATAGATTGGAACTTTTCCATAATGTAGGGTCACAGGTAGAGTTGAAAGGGATTTCAAACTTAGATCATCTAGCCTACTCCATTTTACAAAGGAGGGAACTGAGCACCAGGAAGCCTCCTTCAAGATCAGACAGGAAGTATCCCGAGCCAGAATTTCCCGAGTCAGATCTCTTTCTTCCCATTTCTAGCCTAATTCTAGGCAGATTGTGGTCATTTCCAGTTCTTGGCTAAGTCCCCACTACTACCAGGGTGTGTCAAATCCAGATTTGTTTGAGCAATAAAAATACCAAAACAAATGTAGTACTGACCTGCTCTCAGAGTGACAGCTAAAGGGAAAAATAACAAGATATATGCTTCCCAAATGCCCAGAAAAGAAAAACAAAAACATTGTGGATCTTTTAGTCGTTTGTCAAACCCATCTGCCCAGTTGTACCTGTCCTGTCCCACACACCACTATTCGTATGACCTTCTGCCACAGATCCCCTTGAATTAGACCCACTATTGGGCAGACCCACAGTGGGGGGGTTCTGGAGTAACTCTCCCAGTTCCACATCCTACTGAAGCAAAGGGGTGAAGATTGTATTTAAGAGTTTGATGTCCTTGTCAGAGTGGAAGAAAGAGGGTCTAGAGTTGAAAGGGGGGGAGGAAAATTCAGAGAGGAAAACTTTCCAGATAGAGTGGGAGCTGAACAGGAGGGAAGGGACGAGAAAAGATAGAAGAAAAAGAAGAAGAGAAAACTATGAAAGCTAGAAAGAAAATTTTTCTAGGACTAAGATCTAGAGACAGTATGGGTCTCATGACTGCCTCGTGGGAATTAAAACGAAGTAAAAGGTGAATGAGATAGAAGAGGGGTTTGGGAGGTGGCCGCGGAAAGGGGACACATTATAGAGAGGGAAACTGGGAGATCTATAGAGTTCTATAGATAGCTTTTTGGAGAGAGACTGGGAGGGTCAGAAGCTGTATGGAGTTGGGTGGGTGAAAAAAGATGTCAGGAAGAGATGGAGAAATGATGGAAGCAGGAAGAAGACTCTACAGCTAGTCAGAGATGGACAGCTTTGCGCGTTAATGTAAGAGGCCCGGAGAATCGGGGGGAGCTGGCAGAGACCAGAAGGCCGGACCTCCACCCCCCCCACCCAATACACACAACCCGCAGTAAGGGATCCGGGATATCGGGTCCCGCCTGTGTCAGCGCCCAGCCCGACAATACCGCTCCGGGTCCCCCTCCTTCCCCCTTAACGAGGTCCGGTTACCGGCCTGGTCCTAGTGGATCTGAAATATGCATGAGGCCCCCTTCCTCCCGACTGAGGTTTCAGTCCCCCACCCCGAGCGAGAGAGGAGGTGGGGGGGACAAGGAGGGGCGTTATAGGGAGGGTACACTGTGACAAGGCAGCAGCCCGGAGAGGGCGGAGGCAGCCGTTGCGTTTATTTGGGCCGCAATATCCCCATCCTGGGGTGACCGTGCAGGAGGTCGGGTGCGGGGGTGGGGGTGGGGGTGGGGAAGGACAGGGGGAAAACGAAGCTCCGCTTTCAGAAGAGCCTTTAAGAAAAGCTGGAAATCGGATCCTACTCCTAGGCGCCCCTCCTTCGTAGCCCTCCCCCCTCCAGTGCTGCCTAGCCTGGCCACCCCCCGGATCGAATGAGCCAGGGCCCAGCTCTTCGGCTCCTCTTTCTCCCAGCTCGGTGTCTGGTTCTCGACAGCAGGTGAATGGGAGCTGGGGGCCAGGGCGGGGCAGCCGGGGGCGGGGCCCCGCGCTATATAGGGGCCTAGCCCGGCCTGTGAGGGACAGACCCGACCGGCCCTATTCTTGGGGTGCCCCGGACTCCATTCTCAATTCCCAGAGGGCATCGGATCCAGACACCTTCGACTACTTGAGCCCCGCCCCAACTCCCACCCGGGGAAGACGCTAGGGGACTGTGCCGCGACCCAGGTAGGGCGAGACGAGGAAGAGAGAAAAGCCGGGGGAAGGAGGGGGCTGTCATCCGTAGCCAAAGGACTAAACGTCCAGGGCCGCGACCGAGGCAGGGCCCGGGCCCCGGCGATAAAAGGGATCCCTGGAAAAAGCTAGCTTCGGATTTAGAGAGGAAGCCAGGCTCGGTCTCTTGAGTCTGGGACCAGAGCAGGGGCCATCCTTCGTGGTGGGAGCAAGGAGCAAGGTGAGGAGAAGGGTTAATGCTTCAGGGCCACTCTGCCGGTCCTCTTCCTCCCTTCCTCCCGTCCCAATCCTCCATTTCCTCCTCCTACCCCAGCCTGGCCCTTTCCTTGCTTTTCTCGTTCTCTCCTTCCCCTCCTCTGTTCTCTTGACACCCCGTTTCGACTTCTCTCCCGACGGCTGTCTCTTGCCATCCCTGAAGGGGATCCGCCTGAAGTCTCATCTTTGAGTCCCTTCTTTTTCTCTCTCTCTCCCCCTTTCCTCCCTCCCCCCCCCCCCAGTACCTGATCTGCAACCTGAGCACGCCAAGGTGGTGCTGCCCCAAGCCTCACTTCCTCTGTCGCCTCTTTCCTCCTTCCCTTCCCTCTACTCTACCCCTTACTCTGTGATCGTGCCGTGGTCCAGTCTGCCACAGCCTTACTGTTAGGACTTAAAAAATTCAAAGCGGTCAAGAAGGGAAGGGCCGGGAGGTGGAGGTGGAGGATCGCGGAAGGGAAGGAGGAGATTTTGGAGGTACCTAGATAGAGGGATGGGGTTGGGAAGAATTGTCTTCCCCCCCCCCTCCGGCGTATTTCTCCTTGCTCCCTCCCAGCCCCGCCCTTGGACCATCTGGATGGGAGATATTTGATCCCCGACACCCCCGGTCCTCCCCCGGCCTAAAATAGCTCTTTCCAGCGAAGGTCTGGGATTCACTTTTGTCTTCCTCTCCCCTCACCCCAACTCCCCCGCCCCTCATGCTAAGGACTCACAATTCATAAGATTTAGAATTGGTGTAGCAAAATGAGATAAGCACAGCCTAAGGTTATTCGGTGGTGGTGGAGGGCGGGAGGGGAAGCCACAGATAAAAGGGATGACCTGGGGAGGTAGGGATTAATGCATTTTAATCTGGTCTGGAAATGCGACTGCCAGTTTGCAGGTCCCTCCCTATCCCTCTCTGGTCTTTCTGCCAGTGTCTCTCGTCACTCTTCTTTGCTCTCCCTTTTCTCCCTTCTTCCCCATCCCACAAGTGGTTAGGAGATACAGTTCGTTGTAAATATTGGGGTATATTAGGCGCTCTAGAAAGGTTATAGAGAAGGCGTCTGAAAGGCTCGAGAGAAGACTGAGATATCTGCGGAGCGAGTGGCAAAGAAGGGACCTGAGTATGGGAGAAAAAGTTGGGGCAATAGAGCCCAGGATAGGGAAGGAAACTGTTTAGGAACTAGGAAGGGCAGTTCAGCAGATGACAGCACAAGGATGGGGAGCTAAGGAAGTGTGTATATAAGGAGGGGGTGTGTGTGTTGCTGTCTCTGGGCGCTTCCCACTAAGTCCCCCGGAATTCTCCTCCCTTCCTTGATGGGAGGCGCGGAAGGATCTAATAAGAGTCAGCACCTCAGAGTCCCAGGATAAGCCCCGCCTCTGGCCCTCCCCCTTCCCCAGAGAGTTACTGCGGCAAAGAGTCAGGGAGAGGGAGGGGAGGAAGCGGGCGGGGGGGAATCAGAGCGGGTCTGGGGGCGGCTCCCCCTCTTCGCTCCCCTCCCCCTTTCCGGGACAGTCCGCCTTTGTTCCAGGCGGTGGCGGCCGTGGCGAGACACCTGTGTGAGACTGAGCTAGCTGGGCAGGTGATGGTGGTGGGAGCTGACAGGGTTGCCCCAGAGTGAGACGACCACTTCAAGTGCTTGGCACCCGTGTTAGCTCAGGAGCAAGGGGAAAAGGCCAAATCTTTTGGCTCTCCTACTGGGTGAAGAGGTGTCCAGTTCTCTACCCACCTACACTTCCCTTCCCCTCCCCCGCCTCTTGTTTCCGGATCTCTAAGAGAGTTACACACCTCAACTCCCTCCTGGCGCTGGGGATTTTTGTGGATAGTTCGCAGAGGAAAATGCCAGCGAACAGAGTCTCCCCTGTTTTTTTTAGGGGAGAGGGGATGGAAGGTGAGGAAGGGAAGGACGCAAGAGCGAAGGCTCCCAGGTTCTCAGTCTACTCTTCCAAGCAGATAGGGCCTGGGGCCTCTTGAGCTTTTCAGTGGCCTCAGGAGCTAGGCCAGGCCCCGGCCAGAGAGGTGCTGGAGCCACATTCACATTCAAGGTGAATCATCCTTCCCTTCCCTCCCCTGCCCTCCCCTTTTCTTCTCTTCCCACCCTTTCTCTTCTCTCCCCTCCCCTCTCTTTTTCTTTTCTCCTCTCCCGTCTCCTCCCCTCCCCTCTCCCTTAGCAGTGCTCTGGTCCATCCTCCCCTAGACCTCCCCAGCCCCACCTTTGCTGCACCTGAGCCAATGAGCGACCTGGGGGAGGGAAGAGAAGGCGGGACCAGGAGCTTGGGGGCCCGGGTAAAATGATTACAGAGTCATTATCTTCTCACTCCGTCTATCCCCCCGCGGCTGCCGCCCTGTTCTCTGAAGCTCCGGGAGGAAATCCAGAAGAGCGGCCTGCAGGAGTCTGTACCCCTGCTCTGTGGGTTTCGTTCTTCCTTCTCTCCACTTTCTTTTGCTTCTAACTCCACACTCTTCTCTCTCCTTTTCTTTTGGGATCCTGTGCTTCTCTCTTGTTCTCCCCCGGTTTCCCCTCGCCTTCTCCTTTCTTCCTCCCTCCTCCCCCACCCACCCCGTCCCCGCCGCAGCCCCCGCGGAGGCGGCTCCTCAGGTAGCCCGGGCAGAGCCGCCCCCAGGCAGAGCTGTCACCCGACACCCAGGAAGAGCTCCCCATCCAGACTCCTCTTTGTTCCCCTGCCAAGAGAGGGGCTCGGAGCCGGCTCCTCCCCCGGCTCCCGGAGTCTCGGCTCTCAGGTGGGAACTCAAGGGGAGGGATGGAGGACGAGATGCGCCCCCTTCAATCCCGGGCCTGGACTTCATACTCCCCTCCTCTCCCTCTTTCACTTCCCCAGTCCCGGCCCTGCAGACTCCGAGGGCTCAGGGATCCGCCCGGAACTGCGAGCGGGGACTGGGCAACTGTGTTCTCTCGCACTCGCTTTTTAGTCTAAGCTACCTGAATGCAGACGGTTTGATTGGCCTGCTTTTTGGTGGTGGTTTTGGCCTTTTTTTGTTTTGTTTTGTTTTTGCTTTTCGGTTTTGTTTTCTTCCCGTGCGCGCTGAGAGCCCTGAAGTCTGGGCGCAGGTGAGTCTCCGGGGAGGGGGCGGGCGCGGGCGCGGGCGCGGGTGGAGTCAGCCGGCCTCCAGGAGCTGGAGGGCAGGGGAAGACTACAGGAGAAGGAGGGGGAGAGATCAGAAAGACGCCGCAAGAAGGAAACCAGTAGGATGAGTGGCTGGAAACTGGGCTCCGGGTTCTGGGCTCGGGATCGAATTGAGAAAAAATAAAAACAATAGCGAGGTGAAGATAGAAGCTGCGGGGGCATCGGAAGGACGTGTCGGTCTTGAGAACCTTCTGATCCACCGACGTCGCTTTCAATCTGCCTCCCTTCCCCCTGCTGCAACCTGAGCTAGGAAACTTAAGCTCGGAAACCTGGCCCCTAGACGGGGCGGGAGGAAGGAATCAGTCTGTGTGGCTGGCGTTGTGTACCTCGACTTTATAACGTACGGGGCTCGTATTGTTGGGGGATTAAACTTTGAAGTGGGGTAAGTCATATTTTAAGGGTAGAGCCATATCCATATATAAAGCGTGCATACCAAAGTATAATGCAATAGCGATAATATTGAATTTGGATTTGGAGTCCGATGACTTGGCTTCTGAACCAAACAGGCTATTTAGTATTCAAATGACCTTGGAAAAATTACAGCGCTTCTCTCAGGGCGCAAGATCCCTCAGTTGTAAAAGGAAGGATTTGGATTAGACTGCCCCTGAGGTCCCTTCTCAGTCTTGAGGAGTTGTCTAGTAATCTCTGTGTTCTGCCCGAGGATCTAAGTAACCTTTTTGCTCTCGGGGCTTTAGGGACCTCAGCTACGGTTGCAGCAAGCCAGGGGAAGTAAAGACTGCTAAACAGAAAAGCGACTTGGGGTCTGTGTTGCCGCAGTAGGTGGGGGGTCGAAATGTGCAGCGCAGGGATTTGCCTCCACCGGAGGGGTCACGATTGGCCCAGGGAAATAATTCTTGTCCGTTTGGGGGACGGGAAGCCCAGAAAAGGATAGAGGGGAATCCTTGGATTTCTCTTCAGGCCTCTCTCTCCCTCCCCTTTGCAGTCTTTGACTGGGGTGGGGGGGAGGCGGGGAGAAGGAGCTGCCATTTCTCCAGTTCTGTTTCTCTAAGCATCATCGGCCGTCCTCGTCTTTCCCCCCCACCCCCCAACCCTGTTAGCTCTTCCGAGAACTGAGCGTCAGCTCCACCCGGCCTCTTGGGAAAGGAATCTGTCTTCTCTTTGCCCCCTCCTCCCCACTTTCGTTTTGCTCGCCTTCTGGGCCGCCCAGAACGTATTTCAAATCCCAGCTCATCCTTCAGCTCCTCCCCTCCTTTCTTGGGGAAAGGAATGACTCCCCTTTTTTGTCTGGGGTGTGGGAAAGGGGATGGAAGCTGGGAGAAAACCTACCGCGAGAGCCAGGGCCCCAAGAAAAGATGCTAACCTCGACGGCTACATCTTGGGTTCTCTGTCTAGCTGTGCATCGATTGATTGCAACTCGGGGAGATGGGGAGCCCAAGGAGAGAATCAGAGCAGTCTTCGGTTGGCATGATCTTGTTCTGGGGCTCTAGGTCCGTAAGTCTCTTTCCCACTCTGTTTTCGGACTCGGTCGGGAACCGGAGCCTTCCTCCCCCTCGGTTTCCTAAATCTTATTTAGAAATAACCCGATAGTGGGGGAAGGGAGAAAAGGGGTGGAGAGTTCTCTAATCCTGGCTCAGGGAGATTAGACTGGGGGAGAGCAGACAGCGCCCGGATTAACCCTTTTCACCATCCGCTCCCTCCCTCCCTCCAATCTCTTATTTTCCTTCCTTCCTCTTAACCTCTCTCCGAGCGAGGGAAATTTGAGGGACTTATGGACACACTGCCCCGCGTGATCCTCTTGAGGTTTACCAAGCATCCTGTGGGCCCTTCACCTTTTGGGGAGGTGCGCAGGTAACTCTCGAATGTCTCGTGACCGAGATAGCATCTGAGTTTGCCGATCCTTTCCAGAGCCCAGCCCGGCTCTGATATTCTTTCCGAAGCCCCCAGCGCAGCATCTACTCCGCCCGCCCCAGCCATTTTCGGTCCGTCTGGTCCTGGAGTCTAAGCCGCAGGCGTTCGATACCTGTGACTCAGCCCAGTGATCCGACCTGGCGGGAGGTCTCTAGGGCTCTCCGGACGGGGGATCCCGTTTGAGGATCTGATTTCTCGGATCTCTGCTTCTGAACCCTCACCCTAATGGTACCTTACTCCAGAATTCCCACTCTTGACCCTCACGGAGGGACTACTGGCCAGGTCCAGTGTAACTTGGAAAAAACTCCTTCCGTGCTATTACGATTTGAAAAGATTTCGTTTTTTTCCTTTCTTCTACTAGACGGGATAAAGAGGCTTGGAGGTAGGGCGGGCCTGGCGGCTGGGGCCTGGGGCGCCAGTGGGAGGAGGCTCAGGCGCGCTCTCTCTGAGTCGCTGCGCAGTGGATCTGACCGAGCTTTGAAGTCGGTGACCTCGGGACAGGGCCCGGCGGTCCAGCGGCCGCCGGCACATCAGACCTGTCCGGAGCCAGTTGGGGGCGGGAGGTGTTGTCCCCCCCTCGAGGTACACACAAAATACCCCAGGGCGGGGAAAGCTCTAGATTTGGCCCCTGCGTGTAGAGAGCGGCTCGGAATGGCGCAAATGTCGGGAGTGGGAATCTTCGAGACTGGCGGAGGATTGGGTTTAGCAAGTCCCGGGGCCCTCAGATCGGGTAGAAATTCAGGAATTCGTTTGGTGGGAAGCTCACAGAGCCCCCTTCATAATTTTGCATTTGGATTGTCGACTCTGTGTGTGTGTGTGTGTGTGTGTGTGTGTGTGTGTGTCTGTGTGTGTGTCTGCACCTTCAACTATACAACTTTCCTTCTCCGGGAAGCATTGAAGTCCAGGTCTGCTGCAGAGTTGGGGTGTTCTAGGAGAAGGGGACGGTTTGAGAAGCTTTGAAGTGAAGGAATCGCTTCCCGTCGGGCTAAGGAGGCTGTAGGGAAAGATAGATCCGGGTTGGCAGCTGAGCTCCAAAGACACTTGAGGCAGGAAAGGGGAGGGAGGCTTCCTTGGGAAGGTCGTGGAATCGATCGAGTCAGCACTTAAGGCCCGGGGCCAGACGTAAGAGTCACCCGGTTACTTCTGGGTGCCTCGAGAAACAAAGAGCCTCTCCAGCATCCCCACCCCCGGTGGGTGAGGATGCTACTCTGGCTTTTCACACCCATCTTCTATGTTCACCTGTCTGGTCTCTTTAGCTGCAATTTCCAGGAATCTGCTACGTCTAGCGCTAATTCCCCCGCCCCCTCCCCCCCTTCCCATTCTTCTCCATTGCTCCCTCTCCACCCAACTCTACTGATGTTCACACCTTCTAGGGATCTGCGATTCTGCAGAATTTGCTTCTATCTTGCAGATTTGAGGGCCAGTTCAGGTTCTGGGGATCAGGGTCGGGTCACTGCTTCTCTGATTCACTTTCCTTATCTTCCATCCGGTGCCTCTGTTTCTCCACAGGGACTTAGAGAAGCTCTTGCTTCTCTTCCTTTTCCCTGAGGTATCAGGGGCTTAGTAACTGTTAGGCAGATCCAAAGGCTCCATACCCTGGGGAGTTCTCTGGGAGGAGGAGAATGTTTTCAGCAGCTTCCCCCTCCTGGAATATTCCAGGTATGGCAGGGTGGGGGATGTTCTGAGTCCAAACTGCAGTATGAGCCGACATCACTGCCGCAGGGAATCCTGCAGCATTTGGGGGGCGGGAGGGAGAATTGAAGGGTAGGGCTTACTGCTCAGCTTCTCCTGCCAACTTCTGTGGCACTCCCCCGTGCCCCAAGTTCTGGGATCTCCCACAAATCAGGACTGCAGCAAGGTTTTCTTCCCGAAAAGACATAGGCAACACCTTCTCCCTTCCCTCACCTGAAATCCAGTCTTTTGTCTAAAGCTCCAAACCTAGGGGAACTCATAAACCTGTAGGAAATGACAGCCTTTGACTTTTGGAAACTGACCTGACTCTATTCCAAATATTCTGTCCCTGCTTGTTCACCATACTCCTGAATGCAAAGCCATCTTATCTTTCCTGTGGCACATCTGCAATTAGTCAAAAGGGAAAGAGGAATTCATTGCCTCCCAGAGAACAATCTTTAATGGGGATTCAGCACTCTCTTGATGAGTCCCTTAGTGATGTGGAGATCTTTGCTCAGACCCCTTTGGATGGAGTCTTTTTTTCTCTTCATTAATTGGCAGAAGTAAATGGAGCACCGGGCTGGAAATAAGGAGACCTGGGTCCTGTGCTACTAATGAGCAATGTGACCTTGGGCAAATAAGTCAGGTCACCCTCTGGATTTCAGCATCCTCATCTGTAAAATGAAGGGGTTGGACCAGAGGGGCCATCCCAGGTCCACAGATCTGAAAGGGAGATTGTTCCCGACCCCATGAGGCATCCTGAGAAGGAAGGAAGGAGATGGGGGTGACAGTGCAAACTCTATTACATTCACCTCCCAGGCCACAGCTGCCATGAACTTGCTGTCCGATTCTTGGTAAACCACTCACTACCCTTCTTTGGACCTCAGCTGTTCCATCTGTGCAATGGAGGTGGAAAAGTCATATGGCTATCAAATGGCTTTCGGGACAAGTCTTGACAGGTGACAAAAGATCAGAATAGCCCTCCTTAAAATTCTCCCCCATTCAAAGGGTTCTTCTGGAGGAAACTAAGGGAGGCAAGGGGTCTCGAATTGCCTACGGGTATAGGATAAGCTCCTAAGGGAGATAGATTCAAAGTCCATGTACTTGCTATGATTCTGTTCCTACTTCCAATTAGCTCAGTCATGTCTGAGCCGGTAATGGATGACTTATCCTTTTGTCAGAGAAAGTCCCAGAGGAGAGGACCCAGAAATGTATTGGATTTGATTGGGAAGAGCTGGATTTACAAAAACGTCTCTCAACCCTAAGATCTTAGGGAGGGTCCCTTCTGTCTCAGAGGGAAGAGGGAATTAATCTTCATGGCCTCTTCCCCAACAGAACCAGGGGCTTAAATCTCCTTGTGCTTTGGGAGGAAGCCTCTGGAGTCAGGTATGGCATGTTGCTCTGATACTAAGATTTAGGAGAGATGAAGGGGCCGTGGAGCCTTACAAGTCATAAGCAGCTGCATTTGGGCGCTGAATAATAGCCACACCCTGTGCTATTCCAAGACTTACCGGATAGAAAGTGCTTCTGCAGGGCCTGCTCTCCCCTGATGCAGGGCTGGTAAGTGTGCATGTGCGGCAGTTAATCAATAAGTATTTATTAAGTGCCTACTATGTGTCCGGCGCTGTGCTAAGCACTGCGGATTCAAAGAAAGACAAAAGGTTGTCTCTGCACTCAAGGGATGAGTGTGTGCATGTGGGTGCCTCGGTCCCGTCTCCACAGATTTTTGTTTTCTGCATTTGTGGGTTTTCTTCTCCGCCTTTTTCAGGAGGAGAAATGGCAGCTCCAGTCTGAAGGTCCTCCTCGGTAGCCCTTTCCCTTCTTTCCTCTCTTACTCCCTCCTCTCTTGTCTCTCTCCCCAAGGTACTGCAGGCTTCAGAGGCAACCACTGGAGCTTCTCCCAAAGGTGGCCACCCTGGCAGCCCATGATGCAACTTCAGCCCCTTGGCCCAGGCTCGGAGCTCCCTTGTGCCTCTGCTTTCCTCTGCAGGCTCCTTGGGGTGACTTCCTCTGTGGGTTCCAGCCAGCTCTCCTGGCATTCTTTGTGCAGTCGCTCTGCTGGAGAGAGCTCTCCTCCCGTATGGCTGAAGAGCTTGGCTCTGTAAGGAGCCTCTCCTCCCTGGACAGAAGCAGGATGCGGCTGGACAAGGCCACCTGGGTCATGCCTTTTTCCTTGTTTTCCATTCTAGCCCAAGGATATGCGGGAGGGCAAAAAGTACCCTTGTCTCCTTCAACTTTGGAGGTTTGGATGAAACAAATGCAAATTCTGAATATCCTGTGGGATCCTGGGGGCAACAATCCACTGTTTTCAGGACTTAATAGATTGGGATAGGTGACTTCGGGATTCCCCAGAGCAGAAGGTGTTGGTTGATGACTCCTGCACAGTAGAAGGTAGGGGAAGAAAGAGAAGCAGGAACTCCTTCACTGCATAGCTCCATGGTGACAGGGAGCACCTGCTGAGACATGCCATTGGTGGGACAGTCAGAGACAGGTGGGTGGAAGGTAACTGGAGCTACCCTCAGGTGGCTGTGTGCAGCCTTCGTAGAATTCACTACCATCAGAAGGGGAAGCCTGACGTACCGTGCCACAGACTGCAGTGGGTGAGTTGGGGTCAGACCTCCTCCTTCCCGATACCCTCCCCTCCTTCCTACCCCCTGTGTAGTAGAGATGTGGTTTGTCCTGGCTTGGTTTTGTTCTGTGCAAAAAAATGCAAGGCTATGGGGTAGAGAAGTCTAATAATCTCATTAGGTCAGTGGGCAGGACCAGCTGAGGGTAGGACGTTGGTTCAGGCCATTTTACTTGCCACTGGGTGGAAACAAGACTGGGAAGTTGCTACTGCTTGGTAAACTGAATAGATATCATTCCCAATACTGGCTTTCCTTCTCTTCAAAGTCTTAGCTTAGTTCTTCACCTCAGGGTTGTTGTTTTTGTTTTTAACTCCCTGCTGGTCAGTGTGACTTGTGCTATTATTGTTGAAAGCTCCTTAGGCTCCTTCTCCATCTCATCTAGAGAATGTTGATCTCTTTATTTTAAAAAAAAATTTCAAGTATTTTATTTTTGCAATTACATGTAAAGGTAGTTTTCAACATTCATTTTTTGTAAGATTTTGTGTTCCAGATTTATTGTCTATCTCTTCCTTATCTCCCCCCTCCCCAAGACAGTAGCAATTAGAGATGTTATACGTTTACAATCATTTTAAACATTTCTATGTTGCAAAAGAAAAATCAACAGGAGGGAAAAATCAGTGAAAGTAGCATACTTTAATCTGCATTCAGTGTCCAATTCTCTCTGGATGTGGATGGCATTTTCCCTTCATCTGTTGGAATTGCTAGAGCTAATACATGTCGACAAGCGTTGGCCCAGACCCCCTTCCCCCTCGGGTGGGAGCCCCCAGGGATGTGTGCATTTATCAGACCAAAACCAACCTCCTCCAACTCCCCAAGTCTATTGGAATTGTCTTAGGTCACCACATTACTGAGAAGAGGATCTGTCACAGTTGATCATCCTATAATCTATCACTGTGTAGTGTCCTCCTGGTTCTGCTCACCTCACTCAGCATCAGTCCCCGTAAGTCTCCCAGTCCTCTCTGTATTCATCCTGCTGGTCATTTCTTACAGAACAATAATATTCCATAACATTCATATACCACAACTTATTCAGCCATTCTCCGGCTGATGGGCATCCACTCACTTTCCTATTTCTTAGGGGTGGTCTTTTTCCCTCTAGGAGCAACAGATGAGTCTGTCTGAGGCAGATGGCTAGGGAGAATAGGTTCTGCCATGATTCCTGGTGGGAAGTTTGGATGCCGGGTTTACGATGGTCATCCCTTCCTACGGTGACAGGTAGCAGGGGGTGGTCTTGGAGCCAGGAACTAACTGGAGAGAGATTTTGGATCCATTACAAAAGCCCTTCCTTCTGACTCAACTTTGTGGGACTTAGTGGGTTGGGTTGTGTGACCATTTTTTCTGCTGCCTGTTGGTGGTGGGGATGGGAGGACATTGCTTTTCCTGGCTGGGGCATCTCTGAGAGGGGCAGCGTTCTTCGTGGAGGGCGCAGCGGGCGGGAGACCATCACTCCTGTTCTGTGTATGGCACTGGTAGAATTCACTGTGAAAACACACTATCAGTGAATTACCAAAGGGCCATAAACAGAGCAGAGAAAGATCCACAAGCGCCTCCCCTGGATGCAGGGTGGGGGGCCTGCAATTCTGGGTTTAGGAGGGATGGAGGACAAATTTTTTCTTTTTAAAAATTATTTTATTTTTTTCTGGTTATACATGTACATTAACTTTTTAATATACATTTCTTTATGGACTGTGGTTGGGAAAAAAATCAGAACAAAAGCAAAAAACCAAGAGAAAAGGAAAAAAAAAGGAAAGAAAAGTGAACTAGGAGATTTTTTTTCTAGCCTTCATTCATCCGTCTCCAAAGCAGAGCTGGCCAGTGCTGTCCAAGGCCTCCTTTGAGGGGTGAGTAGGGGAGGGAAGCTTCTTTCTCCCTCCCCACCCCAGCAGACCCTGGGGCATTCCTCAACAAAGTTCACAGGGAAGAGCCCGGCTGTGGTCTGTAGGAGGGGGAGACTTCTTCCAGAGATGTCTGCTTGGCCCGTTTTGGCACTAGCACATTTTTGCTTCTGTCTCTCTGCTCTGAGCAATCATGTGTAGTGCCAATATGGGAAAAGCAAGATGCGACATCGGAGCGCGGGACCATGGGGGGCTGGCTAGTGCTGGGGGTGCTCCCGGTAGGTATGCGGTAGGGGAGGGCGGTGTGCCGGTGGAGAGAGGCAGAGGGGCATTCAGGACCTCTTGGGGATGCCGGAAGAGAAGTAGGACACAGAGATGGGGACTCCCCCCGCTAAACCCCGAAGAGGGAAATCCGTCTCCCCACACCTACGTGGGAGGTTCAGCAAGGTCCGCTCGAGTGGTCCGTCTTCAGCCAGCCCCTTCCTGTATGGCTCCTGCCCTGGGAGTCCATCTGGCCCCAGCTGCCCTGTGTAAGGGGAGAGGGGAGCCCCAGGGTGGGCAGCTCCCTTAGTTCCCAGTTCCTACTGCAGCTATCAGCTTACATTGCCCCAAAGCCTGGAGGGAGGGGGCTGGCAATCTGAGCTGCGGTGGCAGATGGGGCTGCCCTGAGGGGAGCCGGGGTTGGGAGGGTCACCATCTGTAAGGCTGGTCCTGGGACAGAGATGCTCTGAGGGCCCGGGTCAGATCTCAGGGTCCTGAAATGACGGAGGGCAAATGGGAACCTCCAAGGGATGGCTTTGAGGGCTAAGGATGCTCAGGAAAGGGACCTCAAGGGCAAGACATCGAGTTTTTATTTCTCATGATTTTTTTGGATTGAGGACTCCCACATGCCCCTGGATCCCTTGGGATGTGGCCTGAGCAGGGAGGAAGCAGGCTGTACCTGAGCATCTGGGCTCAGCCAGGTGAGGGTTAGGTCACAGGGAAAGGAAAGAGAAAAACATCTGGTGGTGTGAGATGGCCAATGAGAGCCTCTGTCTGTCTCCAGTGAGCTCCTTTCTTCATTCGGGCCAGACTCCTGGGAGTTTGTCAGTCTCTGGGGTGATGTGCCCACTGACACCCTACAAGCCACTGCGAGTTTCCTTTATAACTGGACTTCTGTGACCTGTGGGAACTCGTGCTTCGTCTTTCCCTCTCGCTGACTTTTCTGTCACTTTGTCCCATCTCTCATCCCCAGCCCAGGCTCACGTCAGCGGGCGTGTGCTGGGACATCCAGACGGGAGGACATTGTGGGTCACAGGAGGGCCCTCTGACTCTGTCTTTTCTCCCCAGGGCTCCCGGATGGGGTCTCCTGGGAACAGCCCCTGTCCCACCAGAGCCTCAGCTTCGGTGAACCCTGGAGGGATTCTGGACGGGGCACGAACCCGCCTGCTCCGGGGGAGCCGGGCAGGGCTGGGGAATTTAGTGAGTAGCATGTTTGTAGGTTTTACCCTCTTTGGGCTACATGGGATCTCCCCCATCGCCCCGGTGACTGCCCAAGGTCTGGGGGAAGTTGGGAAGGAACCTTTGCTCTTACTGGTAACTAAGAGAAATGGTCCTGGCTGGGTGGGTGGGGGGCTGGTGGAAGGGAGGTGGGGGGACTTTGCTGAACTAGTTTAACCTGATTTCTAAGCCTTTTCTGTTATTATTTGTTTGTGGAACTTCAGGCAAATTGTTTATCCCTTTCTGAGTCCCAATTCCTTTTCCAAATAGGGAGAATGAGTCCTGACCTATCCCCAAGCTTCTTGTATTGTGGTGAGGACTAATGAGTTCCCATGTGGCAGATAAAATCCCCAGGTAAGCTCTTCTTAGGTGTTCTTCTGTCTGGTCTTTGTAACTTGTCCCCCTCAGTCCCTGTAGTGTGACGTTGCCCGAGAGCTACGTTACCATCCCCATTTTGCTTTCCAGGCTTAAAATGGCTGCCAAGCTACGTAAAGCCTTTCCCTTCCAATTCTTCTAAACCCGGGGGAGCGCGAGCCTGGGGGAGGGCGGGAGGGGAAGGTGAGCCTGGGTTCTGGAGGAGCATTGGGGGACGGCTCTGGGCCAGGGGAAAGGGATTCAAGCTGTCAGCGGTGGCAAGAACCATGTCTCCCCGACAGACATTAGGAGAGGATGCTGAGGGGGAAAAACCATGTCTCCCCGACAGACATTAGGAGAGGATGCTGAGGGGGAAAAAGCCGGCAGGGGGATTTTCTACTGAGGTGGAGTGATAACCGGTTTGGGGGGGGCAGGCTCTGCCTCTGTTTAGGGGCACATTTCTGCTGGGGTTCACCTTCAAAGCACACCCTCCCCCCAACTCAGTGTGATTCTAGAGCCACAGGGACAAAAGCTGGAGAGCTGGAAGGGTGACCCTGATGTATAATTCTTTCATTTGGTTGGATGCCCCCAGTGCCCAAGCAGTCAGGAAGGGGAGGAGGAATAGAGGGGATTTATATCTTTCAGGTTTGACTTTCCCTTTCACTTTTCTTCCCTTTCCTATTTTTCTCTTTCAGAGGATTGGGCTGGGGTAGGTTTGGGGGAACCATTCCAGTTCCTTTTCCTATACCTCTGGCTCTGGAGTATTCTTGGAATCTCTGAGCAAAATGGTCTCCAGGGATCCCTAGCAGGGGCTTTAGCCTCTGGTTGGGACTTAGCCATGAGTAGGGGGAGAAGGAGGAATCAGGGGACAGCAGATGGGGACAGAACTAAATTTCTTTTTTTTTTAATTATAGCTTTTTATTTACACGATATATGCATAGGTAATTTTTCAGCACTGATCATTGCAAATCCTTTTTAGAACTAAATTTCTTTTCAGCTTTGCTTCCCAAGATCATATAGATCAACAGAGGACCTGATTCCCAGGCTAGGACAGTGGGAGGGGATGTCAGGAAAACCCCAATTGCAAGGCTAGGCTGAGTCCCTTTCTACTAGGGGAATTGGGTGGGCTGTGGGATTTCAATGAGGCAAAGAAAATGGGAGGCTGGGAGCTACTGGTCATCACTGACCCTCAGCCTTCTTTGCAAATTTGTCTCTAGATTCCTTCATATATGGAAGGGGGGTGAACATCGGGCTTTTTCTCTTGTTAGTCTCGTAAGAGATCACTGAGGAATTCAGTGAGAGCCATGTCCAATAAAAGGGTATCTTTCCCCAAATTGCAAAAGGAGATTCTGCATCAGCTCAGGATGCTAAGCTGGAAGTCCTTCATGTTGTCTGAGTCTCACTAGCAAGTCTCACTTGCTAGAAGGAAATTTCCTTCTCCTTAAGTAAGATCTGATCTGTGGAAGGGAAAAAATTATGGTTTCTTTATTATTATTTTTTCAAAGATGCAGTTGACCCCTTGGTGGGGAAGCTCACTTTCCTCTGCAGAATGTTTAGGGAGGGATCCCTGTTCTTTGCGGGGAGCAAATTCTAGAGCTTCTGGAAATGAGGTCTCCCTGGAGGGGGAGGGAATTAGATTTTTTCAGACACACTCGCCGCTTCCCCCAGATGCTACATTTTGATGATTCAATCAGAGCTATTATCCCTCATCCCCAGCCACCGCCAATGACATCGCCCTCCCCCTCTGCCCAGCCTGCCTCCCAAGCTCTTCCAGACTTAGGAGCTTGCCTCGGGCAGGGAGGGAAATGTGATCCGCCTCCATTGATCGGCCTGGTGCTTTTTCCACACAAGCTCCGTTGGCTGGGGCACTCTGGGGGGCTTTCCAACCCAGTAAATGGAAGCTGGGCTCAGCCTAATGGATGTGCTCCAGGCTGCGGAGCATCGAGATGGCTCCCCAGAGCAGTTGCTCCCTGTCGGAAAATTACCTCTTAGTAGAGTTGGACTTTTTTTTTCTGATTCCCTTCCTCTCTTTCCCGAACTTCAGCCCAGATTTGGAGCCCGGTACAGCCATTCCCAGGCTCTGTTCCATTCCCCCAGGTGGTCCCGGTTGGGAGGGCTGGAGGCCAGGGCAGGTTAGGCAGAGTATGGTTCCTGGGGGCCCCCATCAGCCAGGGTGAGAACGAGCCTCTTCAGTGTCACCTTCGTACCAAGTCCGGACAAGTTTGTATTCCTTAGGGAGGCTGGCTGGTCCTGCCCCCACCCCTTCCCTACCTGGGACCAGGAGAAGAAGAGAGGTTAGAGGTCATTTAAGTTATCCCCCTGCCTCTAATGGACATTGTGCCCATTTTAAAAGATTGTAGACACATCCTTGATTAAAAACAACCCCCAAAAAAACCTTATAATTCAATTCAGGCTCCAGTGAACTTTGTAGTCGGGAATATGTCCTGCTGTAATTAAGTCCCACTTCCTCTTATTTTGTCTCCTACCCTCCTCTAGGTCTCTGGTGAGGACAGGGGAGTTAGGGCTTTCTACCCTCCCTTACCCTGCCCCCCTTAAATTGCCTTTAATCTTCCCTTAGAAGGCAGTCTTAAATCCCCCTCCAGCTCAGCTCAGGTTGAGTCTTTCCTGACCCTTCCCCCAACCTCACAGCTGCCGGGTCACCTTCATAAGGTGGGGGAGGCAGGGACAAAAAAGCCAAATTGTTGTCCCTTGTGATCGCGACAAGCCCCCCACTGTGGGGGTGGGAAGTAGACCTGGACCCCTCAGGGAAGGGGGCCACATTGGTCATCCCCAAATGGCTCAGATTTTAGAAGTTAGCCTGGGGGGTGTTTGAGGTTTTCAGGGGCTTGATTTGGATAGGGGTTGGGCCCACGGTTTAGAGCCCACTCCCCATTCCTATGTCCTAGATAGAGCCTGTGGCCGGGTTTGAGGGGCTTCAGGCTTCCCATCTGGGTCCCGGGGACTCAGTTCCCCACTAGCTGCCTTCGCTTCATGAAGTGATAGGAGTTGTGGAGCTGTCCCTTCTCCTTCAGACCGGTTCTGGTGCCGATCCAGCCCAGAAGAAGCTGAGGAGGCTGGGGCTGGACTCTTCTCTGAATTGTGCAGATTTCCTCAGATGGACCCATGATGGCTGCTGAGCAGTCGCTGACGGAGGGCCATGAAGTTCCTCCTGACGCCCAGGGTGAGTGAGCCCGTGACTTGCGGGTGTTGGTCCAGCACAGTGGGAAGGGGTGAAATCTTTACCTGAATCTGGTTCCAGGTCCAGAAAATTTTCCTGGGAGGACGATCTGTGGTCCATCCCTCCCTGGGCCATCATGGGGCCCAGAGAGATTGAGGCCTGGGGGTGGGGGGTAGGAAAAATCCCTGGACCACCAAAAATTCAGCACCTGTGAGGGCCAGACTTCCGTGTGTGTGTGTGTGTGTGTGTGTGTGTGTGATGGGGGAACAGCCCTGGGTGAGTGCAGGTGAGTATGGGAGACAGAGGGCACAAGGAGGGTTGTCTAAGATAAGAGACTGCTACTGATCGAATTGTATGAAAGGACCCCCTTGTCTGAGATTTTTGCACCAGAGCCCCCTGTCCCAGATGAAGCCAGACTTTAGAGGGTGTGAAAAAAGGGAAGAAGGAGGAGCTTATCTCTCTATCCATCTGGGGAAATAAGAAAGTAACAATAACAACAATTATAATCATCATCATAATTATAATTGCAATAACTAGCATTTATGCAGTGCTTTAGAGCTTGCAAAGCAAACTTACGAATGTTTTATGTTTATATATGTAAACATTAACTTGTTTGATCCTCACAACAACTCTGGAAGATAGGTGCTTTATTATCCCATTTTACAGGTGATGAAACTGAGGCAGATTTGCCTCTTGTTAAAGTGACGTATCTGGTGATTTGTTGTTATTGTTTGTCCTTCGTTCTCAAAGAGGGCCATGACAGAGGACATGCATTGAATTGGATCTGAGTGGGGGAGGGCTGGGCAAAGCCATCTGCCTCGTTTTCCCCTCCAGAGCAAATCTTCCACGATAGTTTCAAGCCTTCCAGGAAAAAAGTAGGAGTTCCCCCCAGTTCCCATCAAGCCCCTTTCTCAGAAACCACTTTTTCCAGATTGCCGGGAGTATAGTTTTTCATTATGTCATCATTAGGTTTTTCTTAGTCCTGGAGGGGTGACCATGGTCTTCCAAAGGTTGCTGTTCACCCCTTTTCTGCCTGAATGTGGGGGTGATTGTTGATTGATGGATGATACAGTAGGGAAGGATTTTACCAGAAGCCATCTAGTTCAATGATGTCAAATTTATCTTCCAACTGCAAACCCAAACCATATTAAATATGATTGGGAAATGTTTAGCAAAATAAATAAAAATACAGTTTAATATAGATAATATGAATCTATGTTAATGTATATAATGTATTCAGGCAGCAGGGGATTGTTTCATTTTGAATTTAGCAGAAATTTTCTTTCTTTTTTAAAAATGTATTTATTTTTTTAAATACCCATTGCCTTGTGTATCATGTTGGGAGAGAAAAATCAGAGCAAATGAGAAAAACCATAGAAGAGAAAAAACAAACAGAAAAAAGAAGGGAACATAGGATGTGTTGATTTACATTCTAATGAGCAGAAATTTTCTTCCCAGCATCCTTAGTGCCCACATGAAGATCTACAGCACGGGGGTGTTCTCTAACCTCTAGGGCACTTTTGGACAACTAGGATTTTTTTTTCCATACAGTACCAAAATCTGTCTTTGCACCCACTGCTCAGTTTTCTTCCTTCTAGGACCAAACAGTTCTTAAAATTTTAAGCCATATGTCAGTCAATTAACAAGCATTTATTAAGCTCTTCATTGTATGCCAGAAATTGCGCTAAATTCTGGGGACACAAATAAAGGCAAAACCATCGTCCTGCTCTGAAGGAACTCAGATTCTAACTGGGAGAGGCGTCTCCTAATAAAATAAGGGGGCCAAAAGGAACTGGGGCAGAGAGGAAGATGTGGAAGTCAGAGGAAGTCCCAGAGGGAAGAACTAGAAATGACAGGTGGAAGCTGTGGCAGGGGTCCTCCAACTAGGGCCCACGGGCCAGATGCGGCAGCTGAGGACGTTTATCCCCCTCGCCCAGGACTCTGAAGTTTCTTTATTTAAAGGCCCACAAAACAAAGTTTTTGTTTTTACTATAGTCCGGCCCTCCAACAGTCTGAGGGACAGTGAACTGAGCCCCTATTTAAAAAGTTTGAGGACCCCTGCTGTAGAGGAAAATTTTTGGCTCATTGTGGGAAGAATTCTTGATACCTAGAGCTGTCCACAAGTTGAATAGGTTTCAGGGGCTGAGTTTTCCCCACACGGATGTCTTTAGTTGAATGGCCACTTCAGCTAACATCTCCCTTACTCCAACCCCTCACCTCCGCCCCAAGTCCTTTTCTGGAGGTTCCCTCAGCTGGTCCTCATGAGACTTGATCCCTTGGCTCATGTGTGGAGCCCCTTCACTCTCCAGCTTTCTCTCATTAATGCATCTCAGCTTGCCAGCGCTCCTCCTAAAATTTCATATGCAGAACTGGACAGAATCAAGATGAGATCTAGTGAGGGAAGAGTAGACTGAGGCGCCATGCTGCTTTTTCCAGCCGCCATGCTGCTTTTAGTCTGACCATGAAAATATTCCTCCAGTTGTACTGAGACAGGATAGGAGCTAAGGGAGAGACTGAGGAGACTTAGGGTCAAAAAACCTCTCTCCTTTGCAAATCACCATCACTTTTCTATTAGCTCCTAGATGTCTTACATCACTATCTTGGAGAACAAGGGAGGAAATAGCCTCTTAGTTTCCCTTCCACAGAGTTCAAAATGGAGTCAGTAATCTATTAAGTGCCCCATAGTGACAGCCCAGATATAGAGAAGAAAGAAGTAGGAAAAAAAAGAAAATGAAAGAAGAGCAGAAGAATTGGTGGAGAGGGGACTGAGAAAGAGACAAGAAGGTAGAGAGAACACAGACAGCAATTGCTGTATCTTAGATTACTAATTTTTAAGCAGATAAAATGGAAATTCTGAAAATCCAAGCTAGAGTTAAATGTTTTTTCTTTCTTTTTTTAAGAGAAATGTTTTTTATTTATAGGCACAGATCCCATATAACATTACTCTGTCTACAAACAAAACTAAAGAATTAGTGCTTGTGAAAGCTGTCACAAGATAGAAAACTCTAGAGACAGAAATCTTTTAGTCCAGAAATAAAACCTGAGTATTTTTCCCTGCCTTCCTTACATCCCCATGGCAGTTAACTTCAAGTAGTTTCCTAAATCAAGAGCTTATTTTAATGTAATGAGGATTACCTACTTGGACTCAAACCCTTTGGTCTTATCCTCCAATGAATTCTTTCTTGCATGCTATTTATCACAATATTCGAGATGCATGAATCTGTTCTCTCAAAACTGAATCACCTACTCTTTTAATACCCAATAATGGTCATTTGTTCCTTTGAACTAAGGATGCTCACCTGGCGGCCAGCAGAAACGAGGCTTCTTTCTTTGTGTCTCTTTTCTGCTTCTGCCCACGCCAGACCTAACTCTTTGCCTTTTTCTTTCCTAGGGTCCCCACGCCACCTGCACAATGGCCCAGACGGACCCAGACGGGCCCAGCCTCTCTCCTGCTGTGTTTGGCAATGGTAGAACTCACACTGGTGAGATAACAGAATCCGGTGGTTCTAGACTTGCCAACTACGGCTTGAGAGGGCAGACGGCGGAACCGGTGTCTGGACCCTCCCGCGGCGCTTTTATTTTCTCCCTTTCTCCACCTTGGCCAGACCAGATCCCCTCGGCAGTGGCAGAGGGTGGGTGCAGCTGGAAGTGAGTTTCATGTTTCCCTGCAGCCCCCTGGGGTCACAGGTCTCCTGGTCAGCCAGGTAGCTGCTCTTGGGTCATTGATGCTTGGACTTTGGGCACCTCCCTTACATTGGGAGCTCCTTTCAAACCCTGCAACGGAAAACCACCTGAAATATCCCAATGAGGGAATCAAGGTTCCTAGGTTCTACCCTTGTGCCTTTCCCCTCCAGAGCTCCATCAACGGGGGGACTACATTCTAGAGCACCTTTTTTGCACCATAGATCCTTTGAGCAGTCTGGTGAAGTTCACAGACCCCTTCTCAGAAGAATATTCTTAACTGCATAGACAACTATGTGTAGAATTATAAAGGAAACCAATTATATTGAATTAAAAAGTGTTTTTCCCCATCCAAGTTTATGGAACCCCTGAAATCTCTGCACAGACTCCCAGTGCAGCTCCCTTGTTCCAGAGTGTGGGGGAAGTCAGTGAGAAGGGGATGCTTTGAGGCGCATCCGTGGCGAAGCTGCCATAATCGATACATTATTGATCTCCTGCCTTCTTTCCTGAAGCTTCCTGGTCCTAAATCTTCTCAAATCAAGGAGAAGATTTTGAAAGGTGCTCAGGAGAGGAGAATGGAGGAGGGGATCCTTAGCACTATAACTTTTTTCCAAGGAGAGTCTCATTAGCTTTGGACTTGTAGATCAGGAGGTCCTGAGGGTGCCCCAAAACTGAGAGCAAGTTCTTTAAGCAAGTGTGGATCCTTTCAAGGTCCAAGGCATCACCTTTGGAGAGTGATGGAAGCAGAGTGACCAGCAGGCTTCCGAAGGAAGGGAGAGATGCTGAAAAAGCAGAGGTGATGGGTTCAAACTGGACCCTTTCGGGTGCCTTCGGGGAGGGGGGGAGAGGTTCAAGGTTGTGAGAGTTTTCTCAGATTGAAGAGAGCTGGAAGGGACTTCAGAATACATTCAATCCCTCCATTTTACAAATGGAAAAACTGAGGCTCACGATCCCAGAGGGTCAAAAATGGGATTTTAACTCAGGGCCTCTGCCTCCAGAAGCAGTTATTTTTTCACTCTCCCACACAAAAACTTTTGAATGCAAACCTCAAGGCTGCCGCTTGTTTTTAAGGATCACTTGGGGGAGATAAGATTCTGAGAAAATTCTGTCTTTGAGGCAGAATTTCAGAAAATAGTTATCCCATTGCTGTAGAGGAAGCCTCAGCAACAAAGGGGTTCAAAACTGTAAGGCTCTGGAGAAGGGCATCGTTATCAACTCAGCCTCATGACATGTGGGGGGTGGGCTGTAGAAATGACCCTTCAGCCTCCTCATCACCACCCACCTCTGGACCATCTAGTACACTTACTTGCCAGAATTACTTCCAGACTCTCCATCTCTGCTTCCAGCCCCAAGGTCCAAAACCCAAACCCTCTGTCCTTAGGTTAAGTTATGAGTGCCCATTTACTGGAGATTTAGGTTTTGGGGAACCCAGTGTAGGGTGGGAAACTTCAAATCTCTAACACCCTTCCATGGGGCAGTTTTTTATTTTTCTCTCTCATGCCTTTATTCTCCTTCCACAGACACAATAAGTGTTCTAGAAAGAGCAAGTCCTGGTCCTTGAATTCCAAACTCATTTACCAGGTACCACTTTCCTCTGCTTTGAGTAGGGACTTTTAAAGGGTGTGTGTGTGTGTGTGTGTGTGTGTGTGTGTGTGTGTGTGAGATGGAGCTTTTTTGGGTGACCTGGGGAAGCCTTCTATGGAATGTTTCTTGGGATAAAATATCATTTCTCTTTTTTTCTTGCTTTTTAGTAGTATTTTCCAAATACATGCAAAGATAGTTTTCAATAGTATTCACTTTTTTAATAGTATTTTCCAAATACATGCAAAGATAGTTTTCAACATTCATCTGTGCAAAACCTTGTGCTTGAAATAATGTTTTAAAAATGCATAAATTAAAATATGTAGGATTATAAAAGAAACCGATTATATTGAAATATAATTACAAATTTTTAAAGTTCACAGTCCCCAGGCTTCCATCTCCTGCTTACAGACTATCTAGGGGTTTTTCTTTTCACTACTTTCTAGACTTCCTTCACTATCAAACCCTAATTCAAAGATTCAGCATCCTTGGCTGGACCCTTTTTGGCCCAACAGGATGCTTAGCAAGCTGCTAAAAGAAATGTCTAATTACTAATAAGCTCCATTAGAGCAGAGACCTTATTTTAGCTTAGAATCCTAGACTTAGACTTCTAAGGGACCAAATTTATCATTTTACAAATCAAGAGACTGAAACTCAGAGAGGTCGTTGTTCATGAATGCCCAGTGATGGAGTCAGGATTCAATCCTCCAGACTTGAGATCCCAGCTATGATGTCTCTCCTAATCATTGGGTACAACTCCATTTAATTTCACACAGGTATCTTCCTCTAGTGAAATTAGGGCACTTGCCCAGGTCTGAGAGTAAAAGGCAGAAGTGGGTTTCACAGCCAAACCTGGTGCCTTTTCCACGAGACCTCAGAGCCTCTGGGCTTATGTCCTGCTGCTGCACCTTATCATTCACTGGTAGAGCAGCTGGGTGGGCTCTGGGATAGAGTGCGGGGTCTGACATCAGGAGGACTCACCTTCCAGGGGTAAAATCTGGCCCCAGACACTTATCAGCTGTGTGAACCTTTGCCCTGTTTGACTCAGTTTCCTCAACTGTAAAATAAGCTGAGAAGTAAATGGCCAACCACTCCAGTATCTTTGCCAATAAAATCCCCAAAGGGGTCAAAAAACATTAAAGGTGTCAAAGAATGGACACGATTGAACAAAAACTATAAGCACTTCCTTTTATCTTCTCTCTCCATACTCCAAACCACAAGTGTAAATTTTTTTTAGGTTTTTTTTTTTCCCTGACAAGGGATGCAATCGAAATTTAAGTCAAGGTAAGTAGAAATTTATGTACTCCTTCCAGATTTGACACTTAAGAAAAGTTTTAAGACTTAGGAGCTTTTTCAGACAAGAAATCTCTAGCCAGGGAGGGCTTCCAGATCTCCTCTTAACTCCTGCACAACTTCCATACTAATTTTAAGATTTGTCCACTGAACTTTTAGAAGATTGAGCCTTTTCTCAATCTCAGGCTCTCATCCTGCCAGTTAAGAGGCTTTCTGATTAAATTAATAATAATTAAGGTTTGCAATGTGATCTGTAAATATAGTCACTTTTTTTTTTTTGAGATGGGTACTATTATTATCCTATTTTATAGATTATGAAACTGAGGCAAGGAAGGGTTAAATGATTTGTCCAGGTTCACACAACTGGTAAGTTTTTGAGGCTGGATTTGAACTCAGGTTTTCAGGATAAAAGGCCCAATACATTATCTACTGTAACATGCACATTTTGGGTGGCCCTTCTGGGTCACAGACTTCTCCCTCTCTGCTCTATCACCAAATAACTACCAAGTCTACAATCCATGATGGATCCTCCTTTCTTGATTATGTGCATAACACAGAACTAGGTCCTGAGGGAGTCACAAAGACAAACGGCATCATTGCCTTCTTGATTCCTTCATATCATTCTTTCTCATAGGGATTCCTCCATTGCAGTCCTTGGGGAGTAAGGTGGCGGGGGCCTGCATAGCCTAGGAGTTCCCCTAACTTTGGGGGTCACTCAATAGTCCTGAGAGTAGATTCTGGAAGCAGGCTTCTCTGTCTTAGTAGGAAACTTCCTTTAGGGATGCCCGTTCAAGAAGATGCATCCTCCTCTTGATTGACTTGGTTCTTTCCATTGGAGGAAGGGGGTTCCCAGGAGCTGTCCCCCTACCCCACAATGCACGCCTTCAACCTATGGTCTTCTAAGCCCCTTCCTTTTGGCTTAGTGAAAATCCCTGAGAAGCCCGAGGCAGGTTTCAGTCATTCACAGACTTGGGACCCTTTTCCTCTTGTTTTTTTTTTTTTTTTTTAAATTGTCAGTCAACAATATGCTGCTGTGCAAGCAAGTGTATCTAAAGATTAAGCATAAGCAAACAGGGGTGTTGTCATCCAATCTCACACCGAGTTAATTTGACACACACTGAATGATGTGCATAATCAGTATTGGGCTGCCCAGTAATTAGACAGAAATGATAAGTAGTTAAAACTATAATTACTAGTGCTTTTCTACAGTTAAAATAAACATTGCTGTGGTCAACTGGGGAGGAAAGGAGCAGATGGGAAAAACACGGAGACTGGCCCCAGAGGCTGCTTGAAGGCCTCTGGAACTCCTTCTTAAGGAGGTGACCATATGGTATTCCTTCCTTAGATCACTATTTAATCTAGTCCTCTGCTCTGGTTGTCCCTATAAGGGGAAAGAAGCACTTGTCTCCCTCTGTTTCTTCTGTGTAGGGAGAGGGGGCAGAGGGCTGGAAGACCTGAGCTTAGCTGAGAGCTAGGGGGTCTCCGATTCCTGATCCTTAAACCCGGGCAACTCAGAGCCCGGCCTTGGACTCAGAACCCCAAGTTTCAAATTCTATCCCTTACGAGATGCTGCTCCTCTCCAAAAAATGAAGCATGAGCAACAATACACAATAACAACATTTGGACTCAACTCCCAGAGGATAAGGAATGGAACTATTGGTGATTTTTACTTTAGTGTGAGGGATTAGTAAGGACTAATTCACATTAAGAAAAGTAAAGTTTTCCGGCAACTAGTTGGTGCAGTGGATAGAACACCAGCTCTGAAGCCAGGAGGACGTAGCTGTATGACCTAAGTCACTTAACCCCAATTGCCTCAGCCAAAAAAAAGGAGGGGGAGTTTTTGACTTGGAAGGAAGATGAGAGATATGGTATGAGTAACTGGGAGCACAGAATATATACTGGAAGAGGAAAGAAAGTCCTTAGAAAGTTTGTGGAATGGGCATGGGGTAGTGGATGGCCAGGGAGAATCAACTAAAAAATTGAACTACTAAGTGCTAAGTGGCAAGTGAATAGAGCCCTGGATTTTGGTATCAGGAAGACTCGTCTTCATGTTGTCGGGACCTCCACTGATGCTGACTTTGAGAAAGACAAGAAAGGGATTTAAGGATGCTTTGTGATTTGGGGGACAAGAGTGCCTTCCGATGAAAGAGATAGAACCCACCTTCCTCCCTCCAAAAGATGTACATCTGTCACTGGGTAATCTGTCCAGCTTATTAGACCAGCCAGAACTTTTTGCTGTGGACCATTCCGTGCATCTGCGTAAATTAGTGAGAGCCAGGAGGAGAGCAGCTATTTAAAAAAAAATTTTTTTAAATATTTATTCAAAATATATACATGGATAATTTTCAACATCCACCTTTAGAAAATCTTCTGTTGTAAATTTTTTCCCTCCCTTTCCCCCCTCCCCTCCCCTAGAGGCAAGTAATCCAATATATGTTAAACATGTGCAATTCTATACCTATTTCCACAAATATCCTACAGAGCAGCTATTTTTGAACAAGCCATTGGATCATCATTACAAAGCACATTTCAATAGTTCACAGTAGAAATATCAAGCTACAATTGGGAAGACTGAGTGAGTTTGGAATGAGGGGGTATGGGTTCTAATTCAGTTTTTATTATTTGTGTGACTTCAGCATTCTAATCTATAAAATGAGAGAGAAGGACTAGATGACCAATCTCTTCAAAATTTCCTTCAAAAACTATGTTGAAGATCAGCAGATTGAGAAAGTTGGGCCATGACAACAGCATTGGAACCTTAAGTGACCTTATGGTCTATCAGTCCAACCCCTTCATTTTGCAGATTAAGAAATGGAGTCCTGCACTGATGCATTGTTGGTGGAGTTGTGAACAGACCCAGCCATTCTGGAGAGCCGTTTGGAACTATGTTCAAAGAGTTATCAAACTATGCAGTGTTTCTACTGGGCTCATATCCTAAAGAGATCTTAAAGAAGGGAAAGGGACCTGTATGTGCCAAAATGTTTGTGGCAGCCCTGTTTGTAGTGGCTAGAAACTGGAAACTGAGTGGATGCCCATCAGTTGGAGAATGGCTGAATAAGTTACGGTATATGAATGTTATGGAATATTATTGTTCTGTAAGAAATAATCAGCAGGATGATTTCAGAAAGGCCTGGAGAGACTTACAGGAACTGATGCTGAGTGAAATGAGCAGAACCAGAACATTGTATACAGTTACAAGTTTATGTGATGATCAACTGTGATGGACTTGACTCTTCTCAGTAAGGTAGTGATTTAAGACAATTCCAAAAGCCTTGGGATTGAAAATGTCTTCCCCATCCAGTGACAGAACTAGGAAGACTGAATGTGGATGGAAGTATAGCATTTTCATCATTTGTTTGTTTTTTTTCTTTCTCATGATTTTTTCTCTTTTGAGCTGATTTTTCTTGTACAGCATGAGGAATATGCAAATATGTTTAAAAGAATTGTACATTTTTAACCTATATCAGATTCCTTGCTGTCTTAAAGAGGAGAGAAATAGGAGAGGACAGAAGAAAACTTTGGAACACAAAATTTTACAGAAATGAATGTTGAAAACTATCTCTTACATGTATTTGGAAAAATAAAACACTATTTAAAAATGGAGTCCTGGAAACTCATTCAAAATAACACATTGGGATTGGAGTCCAGATCCCTGCCTTCTAGTTTCAATGCTTTTTCTGCTGTACTACACAGTCCATGGCATTGACTAGGGTAGTTAGGTGATAATGTGGAGCCTGAGTCTGAAGACCTGAATTTGAATGAGATCTCAGACACTTACTAGCTGTGGGACCCTGGGCAAGTCACTTAATCTTGTCTGCCTCAGTTTCCTCATTTGTAAAATGAGCTGGAGAAGGAAATGTCAAATCATTCCAGTATCTGTCAAGAAAACCCCCAAAAGGGGTCATGAAGAGTGGAACATAATTAAAATGACCAAATAACAACTGAACCTAATGTGATGTTTTTTCCACAGCATTATGATTTACCCATTGAAAAACAAAAATAGCAACTAGCCTTTAGACAGCATTTTAAGATTTGCAAAGCACTTTACATACATTATCTCATTCGATCCACTCCATGATATATGGCAGTCTATGTTAAGTGCCAAATGGATAAAACATAAAAATCAGGATAGCCTTTCAGAGGAAGGAGAGCATTGTAGGTTGGTGAGGGGGTGATCAGTCAGGAAAGGTCTCATAAATATGATGGACTGGCACTTCAAAGAATGAGGAGGTCATAGATGGAGGAGTCCAGATAAGGTGAGAGGAAGGCGTTTGGAGGCATTTCAAAGTGGGGGATGGATCTGGGAATGGATGAACTACGCTCACAGGGCAGTGAATATGTCTGTGTGGACAGTCCTTGTGAAGCAGTGGAGGAGGCAAGGTTAGAAAGGTAGACAGGAGTCTTTAGCTTAGCATTCAGGAAGGATGCTTCTACTATTATGGGATAAAAAAATTTACCGCCAGTTTCAGGGAGAGTATATTTGTCCAACTTACAGATGACTCAATCAAGATTCTAACAAGATTAAATTTAGTAGGGAGAAATGTGAAACTATGAATATTGGTTAAAAATAATTAACTGCATAAGGTCTTAGATGAGGGAGACCTGGTTTGACATAGACTCACATCACAAGCTCATTAACTGCTAATAGTATGACATGGTTATTAAGAAGCCAGAACTTTTGGCTGACACAACCTGGTCCATTCTAATCGTGAGCAGGCGTCAGAGTAGGTCATTGGGAGCCAGGAGAAAAGCAGCTAAATATGGATATGGAAAGTGTGATTGTCAACTATTTGCCAGCAGACTCCTGAATTGCTCTATAAACATTGTTTGATCTGTATGGCAGAAATGAAATAGAAGTTTCTGGGAATCAAGTGATCCCTAAACTGAAGGCCTGGTGCCTAGGAGCCAATAATAACTGGCATTTACATAGTGTATTAGGGATTGCAAAGTGCTTTACATCCATTATCTCATTTGAACATCATCATGCCCTTGATTATATTTATCAATATTTACTATACTGAAAATTAAAACTAATAAATTTTTTATTAAAGCTTTTTATTTTCAAAACATACGCATGGATAATTTTTCAACACTGACCTCGTGTTCCAAATTTTCTCCTCCTTCCTCCCACTTCTTTCCCTAGATGGTGAGAATTCCAATATGTTAAACATGTTGCAAATATATGAAAACCAATACTTAAAAAAATCAATTCTTTCAAAAATAATAATAAATTGGTTTACATGTGATTTTAATTTTAAAAACAAAAATAACTATATTTTCCAAAACAAAAATTTGCAAGAAAAGTGATTTGTTTTATATTTTTGCAAATCTTTTTAATGTCTGGCTTAATATAATGCAATTGAATTCTTTTTATCTTTTGCATTCAATCTGTTGTGATATGTTGTTTTGGTTGAAGTATATGATAAGAAACTCTAGCTTCATGCGGAAAAGGGAACAATATTTTATTAGTCTTTTCAGATAATTGTGGATAGTCTTCTTTGACACTACACCCAAACTCAACAAGTGAAAGTTTTTCCAAGGCTAATTGCAACGAAGAATTTGAAAACAAATCATTGATCTTTTTGTGTTATTTAAAATCCACTGTTCTTTCTTACTTTGAAGAGATCTTTTACCCATGAATGATTTATAACATTATACACCAATCATTTGGAAAATATTGGTTCACTGAATAATATAGATGTTCCAAATGTTGACATATTTAATTTTACAATAGAAAAATAAACCACACAATATGACTGATCTCATTAGAAAAGTCCTTAAATATTGGGAAGCTATCAAACTCACAGCAGAATGCAAGTTTTCCAAAATTCTAATTTTTGCTGAAAACTTGAATTTTATCATCGACAACAAATTGTTTTCCTTAAAGTGAAAGGCTCACTTGGATAGATTTTAGAAAATGTCTGCCAAATACCCAAGACTGAATAACCATAGCTGGTAGTAAGTCTTTCAAATAAAAACGATGATCTGTGTAAAGAGCAGCTAGTTCAACCCAGAACGCAAACTCAAACTTTTTTCTGGAGACAGCCATTCTACTTCAGTTTACAATAAAAGTGTTTAATGCAAATTTTCCATTCTGTCACATAGAATACCAAAAAGACATGTACTCAAGGATTGAGAGTTAATCAAATTAATAATTTTTATTGCTTCACCAAGAACATTCTTAAGTGAAATTAAAAATTTTTTTTAAAGCTGTGAGTGTATGACAGTGAAGACTATAATGATTACTAGCCAGGTTTAGTGTCGCTACCTTGATTTATGTAAAGGCATCAGCAGTAATACCCATCATGGTTTTTGAACCATCAAGGTAACCATCAACCCAGTTGCTCCATGATAAACCCTAAGTACTTTGAATACTTCATTTGTGTTTGTTGCCAAGACTTCACATAAAACAAAACTTTACATGATTACATGGTGCTGAGAACAGACTAGTCCAAGCAAACAACAAATCCAGCCATATTTCTGGATGCACCATTTGTAAGGCAAAATGCAATTCTGTAAAGAAGGTATTAATTCATTCTTCATGTTTACAACCATACCCTCTGGAAAATGCTACTGTACATTTGTGAGAAAAGAAGAACAAAAAGGCATCTTATTATGAAAAGTTTTGACTTTGTGGACCCGTGAAAGGTTTTCATGGGGAAATTGTTGTCCTAGGAAATCGTTTCATCTGGGCTCAGTAACTTGAACTCATCAAGGCGCCAACAGGTACTCTCTTACTCTCTCCTCTCCATTTCCCCCCTTGTTCTTTCCAGTACAAAGATCCTTCTCCCTTGCGGAGAAAACAGAAGCAAAACAAAAGCTCTACATTCCCTCCTGTGATTGTTATTCAAACCAATTCAAACAGTGGCCCCCAAATCTTTGATCTTCACCTTTTTCCCAAAGTAGCTTAACCTTCTCTTCTCTTTTGCTATCCTTAGCTTTTCCTGCCAGCCTCAGCTCATTCTGCAATAATCTTCCTCAAGGATAAAATGATCTTTAAGACAAGTCAGGAAATGACTAGCTCTCTTGCCCTGGGCAGAAAGCTCTAGCAGATTTCATGTAATTGCTCTAAGATGTCTCCTAGCCAGACCTGGGATGTCTCCCAGACTCCTCATCCATTTCTTGTGTCGGTCCAGGTGGTCTGTAGCATACCGGAATGGCAATATCCCTCGTTTCTGCCTCTATTGATCTTCCCCCCAAAGCTCTTCACCTTTTCTCCTTTCTCTGGTTTCCGATTTCCTAATGTATCTTTTAAATTCAACAAACATTTATTAAACTCTTACTGCATACAAGACACTGTGCCAGGAACTGTGTTTAGTGCTGTTATTGCCGTTTCTTTGTGATTATGATCCAGACTGTTCATGGGGTTTTCTTCACAAAGATACCGGAGTATACTTTAGCTCTTCTCCATCTCTGCCTTTTATCTCTTTTACCACCGATTCCTTTCAAACAAAGCTTTATATTAGAGACAAAACCCGGTCCGGATGGTGCCATTAGATTTCTGTGCTATCTCTGAAGTCCAATTTGCCCGCTTCTGTTCTGGTTCTGTCACCCATCCTTTGTGCACTGAGCATAAGACATCGGAAGCCACGAGTTACTGTTGACTTCATGCTAGGGTTTCTTTCTCCTGTGAATCTTAACTGCCAATTACGTTGTAGTTACTTTGTGGTCTCTATCTGGAAGGATCTATGTAAGGAGTTTTCACAATTTCACTTTCCTTTGTTTCAGTTCTGTTGAATCGAGTTGCAAAATTCCAGGGAAACGTGTTTGTCCCAGATCCTGCTTAGGGTTCATCCCTGGCCAAAATCATCCTGACACCCCCCAATTTGTCATGCTGTATATATAACCATAATGTTATGGAATAATACTAATTATATGGAAAGGCAGCCTGGCATAGTAGGTAGAATTGGTGTTGGAGTTAGAAAGATCTGGATTCAAGTCCTACCCGGTATGCCATGATCTACGGGCACACTATGGGCACTGGTAGAGGGAATTTCCTCACTGGGACTTCTTTACACCAATAACATCATAATTCTGGTTATACTATCTATCTCGTAGGATTGTTGTGAATTACAAAGTGGTTAATACAATTGAGTATTACTACTTCTCGCTTAGTGGATAGTTTAATTATAGGACAGATTTCAATTTACAGAAGAAACAGAGAACATAATTCCAAAAAATTGTGTATAAATTTAACTCATTTATTTATTTTTTTTCCTGAGGCAACGGGGTTAAGTGACTTGCCCAGGGTCACACAGCCAGGAAGTGTTAAGTGTCCAAAGAGACCAAATTTGAACTCAGGTCCTCCTGACTTCAGGGCTGGTACCCTATCCACTACTCCACCTAGTTGCCCTATACTTAATTTTTTAATGAATTATTTAAATATATAGAATCAAGAATTCTTTTGTAATACAAATAACCACTCAGTCCCCATTTTTACATTTATGACTTAATATGTCTGGTTTTTATAAAGTAAGATTCACTTTCAGGGCAGAACTCACCTACAATGAATACCTCCTTTATTTAGCTTGCTGATACCTGGGAATTATTATTAATTCTTTTGATGGGAGGCATTGCTTCCTAATGAATAGCTTTTATTATTTGCACTTCCATGTAAATGAGACAATAGATTGCTTCCAGATTAAAAAAATTTTTTTTTAATTAAAGCTTTTTATTTACAAAACATATTTATGGGTGATTTTTCAACAATGACCCTTGCAAATTTGTGTTTCAAATTTTCCCCTCCTTCCCCTCACCCCTTCTCCTAGATGGCAGGTAATTCAATATATGTTAAATATTTTAACATATTTAGTTAAATCCAATATATGTATACACATTTATACAATTTGCTGCACAAAAAAAAAAAATGGATCAAGAAGGGAAAAAAACAATTGAAAAAGATAACAAAATGCAAGCAACAACGACAGAAAGAGTGAAAATGCTATGTTGTGAACTACATTTTCCACAGTCCTCTCATTGGTTGTAAATGGTTCCCTTCATCCCAAGCATTTTTGTGTCATGGACCCTATCAGTTTTCAGTATGGTGAAGCCTATGGATCCCTTTTCAGACTGTTTTTAAATTATTAAAATAATTTACGTAATACATAAGATTAAATGGAAACCAACTATATTAAGGTATCAAAAATTTTCTTTTTAAATTTACAGATTCCAGATTAAGAACCCCTGCTCTAGATGTACACTAAGAAAATGGATTAAAAATATGTGCTGAACTCAGGAAGCAAGTTTTCACGTCTGTATTAATACCTGGTTTTCTAGTCATTTATTCCTTTTTGTGTGTAGAATGCAAAAAGTACAGTCCAGTTAATTGAAATCTTCTCATAATTTAAATTTTGTTTACAAGTAGATTTAAATTTTTAAAAAATTAGTGACTTAACCATTCTGGAGGGCAATTTGGAACTATATCTAAGGGGCTATAAAACTGTGCATACCCTTTGTTCTAGCAGGGTCTCTACTGGGATCTGTTTCCAAAGAAATCATAAAAGTGGGAAAAGGATTCACACAGACAAAAATGTTTGTAGCAGCTTTTTGTGATGACAGTTGGAAAATGAGTAGAAGCCCATCAAATGGGGAATGGCTGAATAAATTAGGGTACATGAAAGTAATGGAATGTTTTTCCATAAAAAATGATGAATAAGCTGATTTTAGAAAGGCTTGCACTTACAATGGTCTTGTGATGGAGAGAGCCATCCTGCACCCAGAGAAAGGATTGTGGATCACAGCAGAGCATTCATTCTTTTTGTTGTTGTTTGCTTGCATTTTGTTTTCTCTCTCATTTTTCCTTTTTGATTTAATTTTTTGTGCAGATAATAATTGTGAAAATACATGTAGAATTGCATATGTTTAAGACATATTGGATTACTTGCCATCTAGGGGTAGGGGTGAGGAGGAGAACAATTGGAACACAAGGTTTTGCAAGAGTCTATGTTGAAAAATTATCCATGCATATGTTTTGAAAATAAAGGTTTTTTTGTTTTTGTTTTTTTTTTTAAAGAAAGGCCTGGAAGGATTTGCACAAAATGTTGATGATGACTGAAAGCAGAATCAGGAATATATTGTACACAGTAACAGCAAGATGACAGATGTGCTTCTTCTTAGGGCATCAGTGATCCAAGGCAATCCCAATAAACTTTGGATGGAAAACTCCATCCTCGTCTAGAGAGAACTGTAGAAACTGGATGTAAACCAATACATTCTATGTTCATTTTTTTGCCTTTTTTTCTTTTGTTTTATTTTTCTCATGAGTTTTCTCTTTTGTTCTGATTTTTCTCTCCTAACATGATTCAGAAAGAAATATGTAAAAAAAAAAAAAATAAATGTACATGTATAACCAAAAAAAAAGTTGTTTTTAAAGTACAAACTGGGGAAAACAAAAATAAATAAATGAACAAAAAAAAAAGCTTAAGCTTTACTTTAGAGTTAGCATAGCATCCTTTAAAGTTGGGCTCCAGCAAATTCTGTACTATCCATTAGATGTTTTCTGTGGTTCCTTTAATGACCGTTCTCTAGAATCAAAGCAATTCTGTGCTGCTCACTTTTTAGTCTAGGGCTGGAAGGCTGAGCTCCTTACTTGTTTGGTGAGGAAGAGGCAACACTCCTAATCTCCTTCAAATATATACAACTGTACCATATCCAATCACTCCACCAGAAAAATCTACTTGGAGTTTCTCAATCAACCACCAAAACGACCCAACGTATTCAGAACGTCTCGATTCACCAGAGCCTGTTAGTTTAGTTAGTTAAGTTTGTGGCCTCTTGTCATGGACCTCAAACTTTTGTCTTGGCAATTGTTCTTTTCTGTTTTAGGTCAAAATGGCTATAAACTTGTAACCTTCAAAAATGAGACCGAGTCACGTAGACCTGGAGTCTGTACCATCTTTAGTGACCAGGAGGTCTGCCGTCAGTGCTCTATGCAACGGTCTTTGGGACCCAGCTCAGTGGTTACACTGCATTTGGAAATGAACTGGTGGGAGGGGAGTGAATACTGAGTAGGAACAGAGTTAAGTTTGAGCCCATGCTTCCCCGGGGCCAACAGAAGCATTCCCCTTAGTATAGAAGAACTCTGTTCAGAGTGTTCCCAAGTTATGCTTCTCTTTTCCCTTTCCCCCTTCCCTCCTCTCCAGTGTTTTGCTTCTGACCACCACCTTCCTTAAACAAGCCTTCTCCTTTCTTATACTTTCCCCCTACTACTTCAAGTGTTCCCTAGGTGTGTGTTTGTGTGTATGCTTATATTTCTGGGTTTGTTATAATCTTCAAAGTGAAAACACATTTCAATGGCTTTGTTTGGGGGGAGTGAGGAAAAAGACATTACTTTCCAATTAAAAATTCATATTAAAAAAGAAAAATTCTTGTGACAACAAAATGAATCCATAACAGAAACCATTTAAAAACGGTTTATTTCTCAATCTTAAGTTCATCACCTCTTTCCTGACATCGTTTATAACTCGCTTCATGTCCTTTGGAGATGTGGTCAATTACTGCCTCAGTTCTTAATTCTTCCAAAGATTTATTTATAATGTGGCTGCTCTTGTATAAATTGCTCTCCTGCTCATTTTACTTTATATATTAGCTCATACAAGCCCTCTAGGTTTCTCTGAAGCTTTTTCTTTTTTTAAAAGAAAAAAATATTTTCTCATATACCACAATTTTTCAGTCATTTCCCATTGTCCGAGGCAAACTAAGGCACTCCCTTTTAAGTCAAGAAGCATCTATCAAGCAATTAATATGTGCCAGGCACATAGCAGATTCTAGTTCTTTTCTTTCCCCCTTCTGCTGCTTCTTCTTTTTTTAAATAGCTTTTTATTTACAAGTTATATGCATGGGTAATTTTACAGCATTGACAATTGCCAAACCTTTTGTTCCAATTTTCCCCCTCCTTCCCTCCATCCCCTCCCCTAGATGGCAGGATGACCAATACATGTTAAATATATTAAGAGTATAAATTAAATACAAAATAAGTATATACGTCCAAACCATTATTTTGCTGTACAAAAAGAATCGGACTCTGACATATTGTACAATTAGCCTGTGAAGGAAATCCAAAATGCTGGCAGACAAAAATATAGGGATTGGGAATTCAATGTAGTGGTTCTTAGTCATCTCCCAGACTTCTTTCACTGGGCGTAGCTGGTTCAGTTTATTACTGCTCCATTGGAACTGATTTAGTTCATCTCATTGCTGAAGATGGCCATGTCCATCAGAGTTGATCATCATATAGTATTGTTGTTGATCTTTCCCCCTTCTAATCCCTACTTCAAAGTCAGGAAGTATGTTTACACTAAACTGTCTATAATATAAACACTTTTGTCCATTTTAGGAAAGGGCTAGGTTCCTTTGATGAACATTATCCTCCATTCCCTGACTCAAATTTCTCCCTCTACTTCATCCTCTGTTCCACTGTCAAAGTGGTCTTTCTAAAGTTCAGGTCACCCCCATCCCAAGCCACTCAATAAGCTTTAGTGACTGTTTGGCTTTTAAAGGCCTTCATGATCGGGCCCCTTCTTACGTTTCCAGATGATTTACTCCAGGAGCAATGCCCACCTTGCTGTTCCTCATGGCTCTCTCCAGTGCCTGGAATTCTCTCCCTCCTCATCCCTGCTTCGTGGCTTCCCTCCAGTCTCAGGTATAATTGTCTTCTAGAAGAAGCCTTTTCTGGCTCTCTGTGATTATCTTCAACTTGTCTTGTATATATTTTGTTTGTACATAATTTGCATATTGCTTTCCCTATTAAGACTCCTTAAGATCAATGACTATCCCTTTCCCCCCTTAGCACAATGCTAAATTAGAAGCTTAATAAATACGTATTGACTTGTCTTTTTACGTTTGAAAAATAGCACAGTTTACTTTTTTCCTTTTTTTATACACTGGTACATTTCTTTTATTTTCCCTTCTATTTCCTTTCTTCAAAGCTTCAGTACAGAAACAATACACCTACGGGATCTTTCCCCACACTCTTATTTAACTCTCAATACCCTTTAAAGAGTTTCCAAAGGGTCACTTCTTGTTTCTCACCCTTTTAGAATGTTAGCACTATATCAGCTAAGCTTGCTGCTTAAATAAATTTAGCTTTTTAGTTTTCTTTTGACTCATTTGTATTTCAAAGTTTCTATTCAGCTTTGGTCTTTCCATTAAAAACTGCCTCAAAAGTCCTTTATTGCACAAAAGGTGTATTTTTCACTCCGCATGATTATATTAGCTTTTCAGGTCGAATTGTTCTTTGTTGCAAGCCTATGATCTTTTGTCTTTTTTGTAATAATCTATTCCAATATTTCTTTTGGTTGTTAGAATTTTCCAGGTTTTGTGTGACTCTGACTATAGTTCACTGATACTTGAAATGTTTCTTTCTAGATACCTACGGTATTTTTTTGATATTGAGGACTTAGAATTTTGGCTATATATATTTTTAAAGATGTGTTCAGTGGCTTCTATACATCCTTTGTCCTCTGCTTTGAATAGATTTGGGCAATTTTCATTATGACTTCTTGAAATAATGTTCAGGATTTCGGGGGATGAGGTGGGGTCATTGTGGTTTTGGAGGAATTCTATGATTCTTAAGTTTTCTCCACTTGACCTTATCAGTTCTTATATTTATTTTCTTTCAATCATTTATAATATTTCATTATTTCTTGTCTCACAGCTATTGATTTCTGCTTGGTCTATTCTACATTTCTTGGGTTACGTTTATCACATTTTCTTCTAAACCATTTATCTTTCAATTCCTTTTTTCTAGGGTTTTAGTTTCATTTTTCTCTTACTTTATTTCTTCAGGATACTCATAATATGGTGCTTGTGGAAAACTTTTATTTCCTTTAAGTCTCCAATTGCAGCTGTTGGGCAGCTATGCCTTCTTTTCGGTGATTTCTAGATTTGTAATAATTTTTGAGAGTAGTTAATTTTTTCCTTTGACTTACCTCTTTAGGGTTAGATCCTGAGTTGGGCCTCTGTGCCAGGGTCAGGCTTTGTCCCGTGCCATTCTTATCCTGAGATCTAACCTCCTGTGGTCAGGTTCCCTTAGACTTTTGAAGTTCAGAATATTGGACTTTAGAGTCTTCTCTGACATCTCAGAATCATTAGGGACCTCAGAACCTTTGTGCCTGGGGTTTCTCAGTGCTATTGATTTTGAGGCTTCTGCTGGGACTTTTGAGGATTCTTCTGCTCTCCCAGAACCTAGCAGGCTATACATGCTCCTGACCTATTTCTGGTACGCTCCCCCACACCGGTGCTGTCTTTGCTGATGGTCCCCTTTCCAACTGCCCTCTTAAGCACTTCTGGTAGAAGCTTCTCACTGGACTCCATTTATTTAGTGTGATGCAAACTCCAGGGTTTCAATGGAGTAGGTATATGGGAGTTTTTGGGGGGAAGCCTGGCATATATTTGAACCAATATGAGCTTTGTAAGTGTCTCTCTTCTGTAGAATTTGGGAACCAGTCTGTATTTGCCCTATTCACACTTTGTCATGGTTTTGTAGACTTCAGTTACATTAACTTATTCACAAAAACCTTATGGAACCCCTACCTCTGTGCAAGGCACTGTGCTAGAAACTGGCCCACAGCAGAATACTGCTCTATTTTTCATCTTTAGGCAATTACAAACATCCCAGTTGGATGAAAATCTTTAAAGATCCCTTTAGAAAGACAATTTCCCATCTTCCCTTGGCAACTTGTTCTGTGATTCTCGAGCTTCTTTGGTCTAGAGATCTACTCTATTAAGAGTCTATCATGTCACATTAAACAAATAATGGTACTGAATAGTAGAAACTTAAGACTTAGCAAGAAACCGAGCCCATCTCAGCCAAGCCCCAGCCTGAACAAGAACCCCCTCCACAATATGTGCACCAAGTGGTCAGACTTGGCTTGGAGATGGTCAGTGAGGGAGAAGAGAGCCAACTTCCACTTCTGGGCAGGTCTGAGGGTTAGGAAGTCTTCTCTTATGTAAAGTTAAGCACTTCTCTGCTTCCAGCTATGCCCTCCGAGGCCCCCAAATCTCTCTCTACACCATCACAACCCTTCAAATAACTAAAGAAGGTGGCTCCTCTGCAGAGTTCCGGTTGGAGGGGAGTTGCTGAATTTTGAGAGAAAATAACCTACTGCAACATTTAATCACTCCTCCCTGTCAGGATAACCTGAATTTCACACGTCCTCCCTCCCTTGATATCTCTTGCAAGAAGATATCCAACTGGCAATACCCATTGGAGCTCTGCGTTCTGATTCAGGGATAATTATTTTTCAGAAAATTAAGTACTTAATATTAATATAATTCTAGATAAGCCTTTACCTTAAAACATCAAATATTTTCCACAGATAAAAAAGTCACTCCTAAAAGGTAGTTTATTTGTCTCAGAGGCCAAGATTTGTCCCATGACTCCCCACCCACCAGAGACAATTCACATCCCCGCTTCCTGTAGCCACATCTGTAACTATTTATTGAATGAGGCAGTAATAAACAGAATGGGAAAACAACACAGATTCCATGCTCTGCTACTGGATTTTTGCTTTTTTTTTTTTTTTTTCCATCTTCTTGGCAATCTCTCAAACTACCAGGAGGTTATTTCACCACAAAGGAAACAAGGACTTTAAAGCCACCGGACATCTTCACAATGACAATAAAAAATAATAATAATTATAATAATAATAATTAAAAAAATAACAAACTGTAGACTTAGGACTGTTTATATGTAAATGTTCCCCCTCCCCCCAATACATACAGAAAAAAACATACAAAGAACATCGGAAAGCTTCATATAAAACAAGCAAATCCGAGAATCTGAAACTTTCTCAAAGGCTGAGCAAGACATGAAGAATCTCTTAATGTTGTATTAAAAAAACATTAAATACATACACTGCTGCACACACTGGGGGAAAAGGGTCTGGGAGGAGAGAGGAAGAGGGATTCCTGTGTTCAAGGAGCAGAGGTTCGGCTTGCTGGGAATTCAAGTGATAATCTGCCACTGGAAATCCAACGCTTGCAGCAGGGAAATTGTGTTTAAGAGTAAAAAGAATATACAGATCAAACAACCACTGTTAGGGGCAGGAAAGCTGTACAGGGCTTGCTGGGACAGGTACGGGACCTGTGTTGTCCAGGATCCTGGGGTACAAATGTAAACCCTCCATTCCTATCTCCAAAGTCATTTAGGTAGAGAAGAAAATGAATGGGAATCAAAGTCCTGGAGGGTAGGGAACACACACTCTATCCTTAGTTCACTTGTTTTCTTTTACTCTGACCCAATATCATCAGTAACAGTCACACCTTATGTGAATCAGACGTACCTTTCAGTTCTGGGGTTTAATATTGTTAAGTCACAAAGTTGCAGGAAAGAAAACATTTAAGGTAGTTGGTGTCTCCTGTTCCTTGAAAATTGATTTCTCTCTCCCTCTCCCTCCCTCCTTCTCTGTCTCTCTCACTCATACACACACTTACTCTCTCCCTCTTTCTCCCCCCCTTGTTCCTCCTTCTCTCTCTCTCATACATACACACACACATACACACCCCCCCCTCAAACACTTACATAGGTTTCCTCAAATCTTATCTATCTTTTCTATTTTTCAATTCATATGGATAAGACCAAAATCAGGGCTGACCAAAGGAAAATTGAAATTGCTGTTTAAAAAAAAAAAAAAAAAAAGGTTTCCAAGGAAGGTGGAGGAGGGGGCTCCAGCCCACCTGGGGCGCTGTTAATTCTGGCCCTGCCTCCAGGAGTGCCTGCCTCTGCTCTGCCTTCGCCACAATCCCGCCCGTGTGTGGACACCTCCCAATGCACCCCACTCTGCGGTCCCTTTCCTTGGGGTGAGTCCAGTAGAAAGATTTCACTGCCTCTCTTAGGGCAGCTTTCTCAGAAGGCATGGCTACCTCTGCCTGAGTCTGTCAGTAGCTCAATGCATGGCCCTAGAAGAAACATATAGCAGAGCAACTGTGTCTAGCTGTGTAACCTACCACCCACTAAACTGGGTGAATTACTTTTTCCACAGCTCACCTTGATTTCATACAGCTAATTTAATGTGGGTTTCTCATATATATATACATATATACACACATATATATATTTCATATATATGTAAATGTGTATATACCTATGTACACATATACATATATTTTTCCACACACACACACACACGCGCACACACACACACACGCACACACACATATATACACACGTTTTCCGCAGAAAGGAGTCCTGCCACAATTTGGCATTTTCTGGACAGTGAAATCAAAAGTGTTGAATTTGACTCCACTGCATCAGAAAATCAAGAGTGGTGCTTTTAAAAAAATGCCATTTCATGTGTCCTCTGTTCCCCCCCTTTTTTTCCTTTTAAAAAAAAAGGATAACAAAACTTGCTTCCAAAGTTGGGGGACTTAATGGCGCTGATTGCACTTCTGCAAACGTGTAAAAAACTTCTTTGTCGTAGAGTAGAAAATGACCCCATGATCCAGGTCAGTGTCACTGTTCCAATGTCACCACCTCCACAGCCTGGCCATCCATGGTGACAGCACTGTCCGCTATCCTCGTCGTCACGGGGGCCATGGCCACCTGGACTGGACCGTTCCCTTGGGCCAGGCTGGTTACCACAGTCTGATACATGCTCACTGGAATCTGCACCAAGCCTGTGAAAACAAAGGCACAGAACCAGGGTCACTTGCTGCCTCCCTTTTGCGTTTCGTGACAGCTGACATCACACGGGGGAAAGGACTTATTCCTACTTCAGAAGACAGAAAAGGGGCGTCTGGAGTGGGCTTTTTTTGAAGCTGTGAGACATTATGAACTTTATCAGGCTGTCACACTGAGGGGAAGAAGGGGCACCAATCCACAAAGCAACAAAAAATGCACTCAGCCCATTCTCCTTCCTTTCCCTCATCACAGCAGCTACCCCTCTATTCTCTTTGTCAAAAATGGCAGAGGAAACCTTGGGCATGAGGGTCCCCCCCAAGTCACCCATCTCTTCTTGACTTGGTTTTTCTTACCACATCAATAATTTAGATGCAGACATATCTCTCATATGTATAATGTCAATTATCCAGCTAAAACCCAGATGAGAGATGACCAAATGCATTTAAGTCCCTGTTCACTGAAACTAATTGATGAACTACTCTAGTGTCCAAATCCAAAGCTAGTTAGTTTTTTACTATCAAGGAAATAGATTTAAGTTAGAATGAGTATCACCTGAGGGAGAGAATGTTTTCAGGGTCAACATTTGTTGGCTAACATTGCTAACAAACCCCTTATGGTTTAAGGTGGGGCTGCCTGTCCTTGGAAGAGAGATAATTAAAATGCTGAGGTAAAATAATCAGGTCTGGGATTGTCCCTATGCTACATCTGCTTAGGTCTTGTAGGCTAACCTGATTAGCCCTACATGCTAAGCTCAGCTTGGATTTTGGGTTATTTCAATTCTATTAAGCAACAAGCATCCTTTCACACCATTTGGAAGCTTTTCTTTTTAGTTTTCCCACAATATTTTAGAGAAAGTTAAAGGAAGCAAGGTCCTTAGGATCTTCTGTCAATCTTAAAGGCTGGTAACAGGTAGTTTATGTTTACAAATTTGTGGTGATTTTAACAATATATTGGAATTTAAAGGAACACTGGAAGAATCGAACCCAATCCCCTTATGATAAAAAAGAAAAACAGAGGCTTAGAGAAGTTAAGCTCCATAGTAGCAGAGACAGGATGAGAACTTTCTGGGGTTTTCACTATTAGAAATCTGGGCTCCAAAGGGCTATCAAACTGTGCATATCCTTTGATTTAGCAGTCTCATTGTTGGGTCTTTTTCTCAAAGAAATCACAAAAAAGGGAAAAGGACCCACATGTGCAAAAATGTTAGTGGCAAGAAACTGGAAACAGTGGATGCTCATCAGTTGGAAAATGGCTGAATAAGTTACGGTATATGAATGTTATGGAATATTATTGTTCTATAAGAAACAATCAGCAGGATGATTTCAGAGAGGCCTGGAGAGACTTACATGAACTAAGGCTAAGTGAAATGAGCAGAACCAAGAGACCACTGTACACAGCAACAAACAGATTATGTGATGATCAATTGATATCAACATGGTACTTCTAGACCCAATAGACTTGAGATAGAAAATGTCATCTATTTCCAAAGACAGAACTACGGAGACTGAATAATATTTTCATCTTTCTGTTTTTTCTTTCTTGTGGTTTTCCCCTTTTGTTCTGATTTTTCTTTCATGATATGATTAATATGAAAATATGTTTAAAATGATTGTATAAGTATAACCTATGCTTGCTATCTTGGGAGGGGGGAGAATTAAGGGAAGGAGGGAGAAAAAAATTTTGGAACTCAATATCTTACAAAAATAAATGCTGAAAATTTTTTTACATCTAGTTAGAAAAATAAAATACATTAAGTAAAAATAGATTTTGAAATAAAGTAATATAAAAAATATGTACACAAAATTAAAAATTAAAAAAAAAAAAAAAGAAGTCTGGGCTTGAAATGATCAAAGGGAAAAGTTTATTTCATGGAGCCTACAAACAGGAGATGCTCACCAAATTTTAGTTTGCTTTTCTTCAGGATGTAATGCAATTTCCCTTTGATGTATACAGGTGGCCAAAATGGAACCTGGAGGTCAAAACTGACTCAGAAATGACAAATCCAAGGCTGCATGGCTTCTTCAGCTAAAAAGACAGACATGTGGGAATTCTGTGGCTCATGGAATGAGGCAGGTTTCTAAGCTCGGCTTTATTTTCTAACTGATTTGGTATGACTCAATGCCAAAAGGCTACCAAAGCTCAGATTAAAAATATTTCTGTACCTCTGGCCTCAATCACACTTTTCTGGGCATATTCACAAAGACATCATGCAGTTCTCTTTGAAGATATATTTTATTTCTTAAAGAGGCTAGAAATCTCTCACAATGGAGAAATCCTAAGGAAAAAATCCATTAACCTCATTCTTTCTCCCCCTTCCCAATTGCCTGTAATGTTTGTTTGGCACTGAAGTTTATATAATCAGGCACTATCCTAAATTACTAGATATATATTCTGTTTTCTCCAACTAGATTGCAGCCTTCTGAGGAATGCAACTGGCTATCCCAGTGTACATATACATGCTGGCGGCAGCATGGCTGCTAAGATCCTTTTTGGTCCTCAGGTCACCATGCTGATTCCTCTGGGGAATGGTAAGAAAAACGTCAAGATCTCTTACTTGGACCAAAGCAGTGTTATAAGGGAATCTGGGTTGCAGTTACTCAATTACCTAGATGACAAGTATTTAATTGAATGATTCAGAAAAGGAAAGACAGACTGGACAGATATTTTCTATGTGGTTGTGGAATTTAGTCAGACTGGCAGGACAAGATTCATGAGTTGCTTTGAAACAGTAAAAGTGCAAGGATAATGGATGGACTGGCTGTGAATTCTACCAGTATTCATGAAATACTGAAAGAACAAGAGAAAGGTCCTTTGCACATCAGATGGATACCATCTGGGAGATTTATGGATGGACAGGGACAAAAGTCACACAGGATGGCACAATATGCAATATTATGTATTATACATGTCATGCTTTAATAGATGGCATATGTAATTTGGCATGAACAGTCATGTTGATGAAATCAAAACCCACTGATATCTTAGATAGCAATGAATAAAGTGGTTTGGCATGCATACAGGTAGCCAGTTTTCCAATTTCAGGTTTAAAGATGGTTAAAATAGGAAGTAAAACTAACCCTTTCTGAATAAGATCTTAATCTCTGCCTCTGCTGTGGTTCTGTATGCCAAGCGTTTGATGCAGGTTAAAAAGGTTAATTAGTAGCACAAATGTATTACTCTGAAAGAAACTATGACGAGGTCACTGTTCATTTCTTGAATGTGTATATTTTGTATAAATTCATCTATCAGGCTGTCTGATGGAATCTAAGCTTTTTGAGGTCAAGGACTCATTTCTGTTGCTGTATAACCCAAGTGCTTGCATGTAGTAGGTGCCTATTAAATTGTTGGTTGACTGCCAATCAAGTGAATTCTCTGGGAGAAGTAACAAGATACACCTAAAGAGAACTTTAGGATTTGACAATTGCACACAGTCTATAGATTTTCTTGCGACAGGAAAGGATGGAGTGGTTTCTTTGGAGGCAGAAAGCCTGGATTCAAATGCTGTCTCTGATAATGAACTACTTGGTTTCCTCATCTGTAAAATGCAGATAACACTACCTGTAGTATAGCTATCTCATAGTGTTCTTTTGAGGGCTGAATGAGATGATGTAAGTAAAAGAACTGTTCAGACTTTTAAAGCACCAGATAAATTAGTTGCTATTATCCCGTAGCTTGGGAAAGGATGGGCCTTTGAGCTGGCCAGCCTCACAAACTGAAAAACCTTTTAGATTTGTTACTCATTGTAACTATCTAGCTCTTTCAACTTTAAGAATTTTCCAGTTAGTTGTGAAATAGTTTTTTATTTGGGAGAAAAGAAAAAGTTGAAGAGTGATAAATGAAATCCAGAATGAGAGGCAGCTAAATTATCAGACTGAGAGAATGCTAAGAGATGGAAGGGAAATAATCTGGAAAAAAAAAAAAAAAAAAAAAAAAAAAAAAAAAAAAAAAAACCAAAACCTAGTGCTCTTTAAAGGAGTGCAGGTAAGTAGGAGTAAAACAGGTGCAGTTTAAAAATGAAATGCCAAAGGAAAGTGCTCAGAACTGGAAAAAGTGGGATTTAAAAAAAAAAGATTTTAAAAGACAGAAGTTGCACTCCAGTGACCAGAAACTCATAAAAGTAGGGAAGAACTGCCCCCACCTCCCAAGATATTTCTGGGTTTGAGTGGCTGCAAGGGGGTTTTAGAAGTCTGGAATGTGAAGTTATTCCATTAACAGGTTAAACAAAGGCCAGTACTACAGAAAGAAGAATGAATGGCTATGTGAACATGTAAATAGAATAAGAAAAGAAAAATCAAGTATAAGAAGCCAGTTTAGTAAGTAGCTCTAATAAGGTGATGGAAATTCACAAATGAAGATTAGAAAAAAAAATAAAACAGAAGTGAGAGAAAAACAGTAAGGAAATTCAAAAATTTGCAGTAGGCAGGAAAAAATAGTAATCCTCATATAAACTGAAACAATGGGAAAAATCTCTTGTCCATCTCAGCAGTTGTGTTTCTTTTACTCTCCCTCACCCCACCCCCACTCCAATTCCCCAATTTCATTATATTTATTTTTTGAGCAGAGACTTTTTTATTCTTGTTTAACGTTCCCACTCTCACCTCTACCCCACCCATTACAAATAGGTATAGTCACACAAAACAAATTCCAGCATTAGCTATGTTTCCCAAAAAAAGAAAGGAAGAGGAAAAAATGCTTTAATCTGCACTCTTGAGTCCACCAGCTCTCTGTATGGAAATGGATAGCATGTTTCAACATGAATCCTTTGGAACTGTGGTTAGTATAATACTTCCGTTACTATATAAATTGTTCACCTAGTTCTGCACACTTCGCTTTGTATCAATTCAAACATGTCTTCTTATACTTTTTCTGAGCCATCATCATTTCTTATAGCACAATAAGTATTCTTTCACTTTCATATATCATGACTTGGTCAGTATTTCTGACAATTGTTTTTCAAATATATGGCATTAGCTGCCTTTAGGACATTTTTTTCCTTCCTAAGTCTATAGATTTTGTCTATACTTAAATATGGCCCTTAGAATTGTTTGGATTTACTACTTGTCATTTTTGGTCTAGAGAAAAATATTCTCTGTCACCCCTTTTGGTATTTTCTTGGCAGAGATACTGAAGTAATTTGCCAATTTTTTCTTCAGTTCATTTTACAGATGAAGAAAGAGTGAAGTGACTTGCTCAGGGTCATACAGCTAGCAAATTTTGGTCTAAGGACCAACTTGGATGGCAGACTATGGACATATAGGACATCACTAGGTCTCTGTTGGATCTTCACTGGCAAAACTTTAATGAGTTAAGACGGATCACCTCCAAGCCATACCAAGGCACTGGAGGAAGACTTGAGTGAATAAAGGCGTTTTAAAAATTAGGAAATATACAAAATCAGGGGTGAAAGACAGTAAGTGGTCCTGAAGAAGTGAGCAAAATAAGTGGAGAGAACAGAAGAAAAGCTAGATTTCAGAGCTATCAATTAAATTTTATATAAATAAATTTAAACCCCAATTTTTATCACATGGCTAGTTGCCTACTTGATCCAAAGAAATGTCAAGAAAATTTAAAAGTAGAGGAGGGGGAAAAGGGAAAACTACCCAGAGAAATAGTTATCAACCTGTTCAACAGACAAGCTGAACAAACTAAAATACACTACAGTTGAGCTAAAACTTCCTCACCACTCCAGTAGCAATCAGAAAAATGAATTTTTTGGTGAGAAATGCATGAAGGGGGAGGGCACAGGTCTACTTCAGCCTCCTAGAGCCTTGAAGGTAGTGAGAAGGAATTTGACAAAATCATTTGCCTGACACCAGATATATTTGCTGTCACTAGGGAGTTTTGGGGAACATTTTTCTTAGTGACCAGTGCAGCTCCTACTATAAAAAACTACTGTTTTCAATGGTCCTTTTCTCTTTATCCCATAAAGTACCTCAAACCAAAATTTATACATGTTATCTATTTTTTTAAAGCAATCTGCTTATTCATATGGAAAAACAAAAGGTCAAGAATTTCAAGGGAATTAATGAAAAAAAAAATCAAATGAAGGTGGCCTACCTGTACCAGATCTAAAATTATATTATAAAGCAGCAGTTACTAAAACCATCTGGTATTGGCTAAGAAATAGACTAGTTGATCAATGGAATAAGTTAGGTTCAAAGGACAAAACAGCCAATAACTTTAATAATATAGTGTTTGACAAACCCAAAGACACCAGTTTCTGGGATAAGAATGCATTATTTGACAAAAATTGCTGGGAAAATTGGAAATCAGTATGGCAGAAACTAGGCATTGACCCACACTTAACACCATACACCAAGATAAGGTCAAAATGGGTTCATGATCTAGGCATAAAGAATGAGATGATAAATAAATTGGAAGAGCATAGGATAGTTTACCTGTCAGACCTGTGGAAGAGGGAGGAATTTATGACCAAAGAAGAACTAGAGATCACTATTGACCACAACATAGAAAATTTTGATTATATCAAACTGAAAAGTTTTTGTACAAACAAAACAAATGCAAACAAGATTAGAAGGGAAACAATAAACTGGGAAAACATTTTTACAATCAAAGGTTCTGATAAAGGCCTCATTTCCAAAATATATAGAGAACTGACCCTAATCTATAAGAAATCAAACCATTCTCCAATTGATAAATGGTCAAAGGATATGAACAGACAATTCTCAGACGAAGAAATTGAAACTATTTATAGACATATGAAAATATGCTCCAAATCATTATTAATCAGAGAAATGCAAATTAAGACAACTCTGAGATACCACTACACACCTGTCAGATTGGCTAGAATGACAGGGAAAGATAATGGGGAATGTTGGAGGGGATGTGGGAAAACAGGGACACTGATACATTGTTGGTGGAATTGTGAACACATCCAGCCATTCTGGAGAGCAATTTGGAACTATGCTCAAAAAGTTATCAAGCTGTGCACACCCTTTGATCCAGCAGTGTTTCTACTGGGCTTATACCCCAAAGAGATACTAAAGAAAGGAAAGGGACCTGTATGTGCCAAAATGTTTGTGGCAGCCCTGTTTGTAGTGGCTAGAAGCTAGAAAATGAAAGGATGTCCATCAATTGGAGAATGGTTGAGTAAATTGTGATATATGAACGTTATGGAATATTATTGTTCTGTAAGGAACGACCAGCAGGATGAATACAGAGAGGACTGGCGAGACTTACATGAACTGATGCTGAGTGAAATGAGCAGAACCAGGAGATCATTATATACCTCAACAATGATACTGTTTGAGGATGTATTCTGATGGAAGTGGACCTCTTTGATAAAGAGAGCCTTAATTGATCAAAGATGGACAGAAGCAGCTACACCCAGAGAAAGAACACTGGAAATGAATATAAACTGCTTGCATTTATGTTTTTCCTCCCGGGTTATTTATACCTTCTGAATTCAATTCTCCCTGTGCAACAAGAAAACTGTTCAGTTCTGCACATATATATTGTATCTAGGATATACTGTAACCTATTCAACATGTAAAGGACTCTTGCCATCTGGGGGAAGGGGTGGAGGGAGGGAGGGGAAAAATTGGAACAGAAATGAATGCAAGGGATAATGCTGTAAAAAATTACCCTGGCATGCGTTCTATCAATAAAAAGATATTTAAAAAACAAAAAAACAAAAACAAAAACAACAACAACAAAAAAAGCAATCTGCTTATTAAAGTGACCATGGATTTATGATAAGAGGTATGATGTATGAGACATGATGAGAGATGTGATGTAACTGGAAAATAGGCAGAAATAAAGGGTAAACAGAGATCATTATTGACAATATTTCTGACTACTCACTATTGTGAGCTTTCTGTGGGAATTAAAATGGAAGGAAGAATCCCTTCTGGGACCATAAAGTTTAAGCAAAATTACCCAGAAATATATAGATAAATTATATCCAACCAAATACAAAAGTATATGAGAGAATCTATGTGAGAACTAAGTCTGCACACTTCCTGATACAAAGAACTAGATCTATACAGAAAGGTCCTGATCTGGTCTCATAGATCATTTTCTTAAAAGCCCCCCCTCTTTTCTCCATCTAGAAAAAGAAAGGGATAGGGCAAATTCCTGAAAAATTGCAGAGGGTTCAATGGAACTTGGTGATCGTGCCCTTTAAATACACAGATCATTTCTTCTTTTCAAGTTGTATATCTAGAAGCCAGAGAATTCTCTGGTAGAGGCTCCAATGCATGCTGTTCATTATTGTGATGATAGTGAACAAAACAAAACATTTGAGAAGATGGCAGGGCTCCCACAAGCACTGACAAGATGAGCAATCTGGTTTGGGAAAACAGGTGCCATTTAAGACATGCACTGTAGTATGAGTGGTACTGGGCCTTATATTAGGGATGGGATGAGAGATAGAGACATGGATTTATTAAGTTATCATTTGCTTAATAACTAAGATAGCCTGAATGGACAAACTCCTTAAGAGAGTGTGTACAAAGAATAGTGGATCAAGTCTTCAGTATCACACATAATTAAGCAGGTTGATTCCTTGCTCTCTATTCATTTCTAGGTACAATATTTAAAGATCTGAATCTCTAAAGCTCTGGGAGATTTCATTGTTGAATATCTTGAGAATTAGCCAACGAATGATATTTGAAATGATTATGAACAATAAATTTAAGAAAGCCCAGTAGTTTTAGGACAATCCAGAAATCATGGGGAGGCAGTCAACAGTAATAAAAGATTTGGTTCAATTTTTTGGCCTTGCCACTGTTTTCTGGGTGATTTTGGGCAAGTAACCAGAATTCTTTGGGCTTCAGTTATCATTTACAGAAGGAAAGGGGTGGACTAGATGAGCATTAAAGAAGCCCCAAATCTTCAGTAATACCCTAAGTGAATGGTGAAATAGAACCTATCAAGAATGTTACTAGAATCTGTGGGAGGCTCTTAAGCCCTGGATATGACAGGCTTATGTATTCTTATTATAATAAGTTGCACACAGCATAAATCCTGTCAGTCTTTTACTAAATTGTCCATAATTCCTGCTTATATCCTCATTAGTATCACAGACTTTGTTCTTTATCATTAAAAAAGAGAGAGAGAGAAAAAGAGAGAGAGAGAGAGAAAGAGTGAGTCAGTCTATTAGACTGGCCCTGTAATAAAATTCCTTTATTGAATGGTAAAGTATTTCTCATTCTCCAAATATATAACTTTCGATATTGCTATAGCTTAGACAGAAGTTGATTTTGTTTCCTTAATCTTTATGTCCTTGTACTCTGGGAAGTAGAGTCCAGGATTTCTGTACTTTAATTTCAAAATGCTAAATCTCTAGGGAAAGCTGTAAGCTTATTCTTAAACACTTCACCAGAACTGAAATAAATTACAAAGCCCCTTCTTCTTTCACTTGGACAAGAATGATTCTGAAACAAAAAGTTTTTCAATGGCAATTGTCTGAATGGAATACCCTTTGGAATGTCTCACCTGAGCCAGCAGAGTCTGAATTGTTTTACTCTTAGGAATAGTTATTATGATCATAGCCTGAGTCGGAAAGGGCTTTATAGATCAATTACCTTGGCATTCTTAATCTGAGGGTCATGTACACTCATGGGAACAATGAATAGATTTCAGGAGGTTTGGGACCTCTGATGTGAAATAAATTATGTCTGCATTTTCACTAACTTCAAACTGCAATTTAATTTCTTTCGATTAGGAAATAAAAAACAACAACAACAACAACAACAAAAAGGGGGTCATATTTCACTACATTGTCATAGGGACACAAAAAAAGGTTAAAAATCTTTGATTTGGTTTGATATTCCCATTTTGCATATGAGGAAACTGAAACCCAGAAAGGTGATAACTTGTCCAATGTCACACAGGCAGTAAGTGGCAGTGAGGATTTAAATACAGGACTTGAATATAAGAATTATAAATTCATTGCTTTTTTGACTATACATTCCCCTACTTTCTCAAAAAAAATTGCAAAATTATTTAAGGTCATATAGAAGATTGCTCCAAATTATTAACAATAAGTGTGAATCCAAAACAACTCAGATTTTATATCACACATTTCACACAGCAAATATGACAAAAAATGGAAACACTCAATGTTGGAGAGGTTGCAGGAGGACATTGTGTGCTAATAAATTGTGACTGGCCCAATCCTTACAGAAAACACTTTGGAATTGCACTAAAAAAGTGAAGCAAATGTATGTCTTCCGACCTAGAAAATCTATTGCTGGACAACTACCAAGGAAGTAAAAAAAAAAACAAAAAAAAAAACCCTCTCATATACTCCTAAATATTCATAATAATGTTAATGTTAGCAAAGAACGGGAAACAAAGCATATACTCACTGATATAGGGATGGCTCAACAAACTGGGGTACATGAATGGAATGTTGTTACGCTACATAAAACTATGAACATGAAGAAATCAGAGAACCACAGAAACACTTGAATGAACAGATACAAAGTAAAAGGAAGATGACATGACTGTTACAATGTGAATTGAAAGAACAAGAAAAAACCCAACTCTTGAATAATTATGATTAAAGTTGGTCCCAGAAAAGAGATCAGGAAATGCATCTTTTTTTTTTTATTATAGAACTGGGAGATTAATGGGAGTGAAATATTGCCTCAGTCAATGCTTAATTTTTTTTTTCTCTTTTTAAAATCTTCATTGAAAAGAGTATCATTGGTTAGAGGGAAGGAACATATATAAAACTGAATTTAGCAAAAACAACAACAACAACAACAACAACAACAACAAAGACCAAATGAGTAAAAATAACATGTTAAAAAAGTTTATTTGGGATTCAATTAACTGAGCAATGTTAACCTCAGCTGGTGAAGTGAGTGAGAGTAGTATATGGTCTTTAGACATTAAAGAATTAAACAGTTTATTAGGTGCTTATGTTTCTAGGTCTATTAATTATGTTGAAGTACATGATTATAATTTTGGCCAAAGATTAAGTAATATCTTGTTTATATTAACCATGTTCAAGGTGATAAGTTTAGAATTCTAATATTCCCCAAATCCATGATGAGAAGAAAGAGAAGATCCCAGCACAAGCAATGAGAATGAATACCCCATCCACCACCTGTGAAGCCCACCTAGAGCCTGCAACTTCTTGGTACCATTATGCCAACCAATTGCTTTTCTTGCCTTTTTTCCTCCACAAAGACTAATTTACTGATGATATTCTCAGATATACACCACTTGTGATCTGTATCATATGTTGCAAAGAAGTCTGACAACAAAATACAAGTTTTAAAAAGTGCTGACCAAGAGATAGGGAAAATACTACTGTTATCCAAGTGGCAGCCTACAAACAGCTGTTTGATTTTTGCTAGGTCATGCATGTAGGAAAGAGGAACACATTATTCTCCCAATAATCACATCAAATTCACAGGATTAAAGTAATTTTTAATATCCATCTTGGTAAGGCTTTAAAAATCTTTTCTGTGGTGGATCTCGCAACCCCTCAAACTCTAACAGTGTAAACATGTATAAAAATATCTTATATAGTCAGCATTTAATAATGTGTGTTAATGAAAGCACATACCACATTTGATATAATAAAAATATTTTTGGAATTAATGATACTATTTTATTTTATTGAAACTTTTTTTATTTTCAAAACATTTGCAAGGATAATTTTTTGCCACTGACCCTTGCAAAACCTTGTGTTCCAATTCCTCCCTCTCCCCTAGATGGCAAGTAATCCAATATATGTTAAACATGGTAAAAATATATGTAAATACAACATAGGCATACATATTTATACAATTATTTTACTAGACAAGAAAAATCAGATCAAAGAGGAAAAAATGAGAAAGAAAATAAAATGCAAGCAAGCAACAACAAAAGTGAAAATGCTATATTGTGATCCACATTCAGTTCCCACAGTCCTCTCTCTGGGTGTAGATGGTTCTCATTATCATAAGAATGATACTATATTTAATAGTATATTTGCCTTTTTACTTCCGTTTCAGGTAGGTGTGATGTTGCAGATTTGAAAAGAAAACCTGGGTTCAGGTCTTCTGGGGCTGCTGACCCCCCCATTTAACTTTTCCCCGCTCTGGGCAACCAAAAAATACTGGCCTGCACTGATAGTTTCCTTGTTTATTCCCCACATGAATAAAATCAGAGGTCCTGATATCTATTTGTTTTCCTAAGAACCAACTTTTTTCTCTTTTACTCTTGGTTGTGATTTGGAAACCAACATGGGGCACAGTCTTTTTTTATTATAGAACTGGGAGATTAATGGGAGTTACAACTTAAGTCTCATCCCTGATGTCTATGCTATATGAAAATGTCATATAATCTGCCAGTCCACATGGGCTGGGTAGGGAAAAATGGGTGGACATGAGCCCAGAATAAGCCACATTGCCAGGAATAGGTATCTTATGATTTCTCTTTACCACTTTTGCCTTATCACACCTTCTCACTTGCATGACTGCAAAGGACTCCTATCTGGTATCTCTGACCCCACATTTCTCTTCATTCCAATGACTTTAAAAGATTTCTTAAAGTCTAACCATGATGAGTCTACTCAATATGCTTTCATTCCCTCTGAGACTAAAGAAACCCCTCTGATTAATATTTAACCTGGCTCTTCTTTCTCCCTTTTCATTTCCCTCATCACACCGAACCTCCATCTCTGGTACCCTTTACACAGGCTCTTGCTCCTCACTTCCACTTCCTGGAATTGATGGTTTCCTTCAAGATTCATCAAAGCCATTCCTGAGATTCTTGCTACCAGAGCCCTCTCTCTCCTGCTATTCATTTTGCATAGACTGTGTCCATACTTATGAATATATACTTTTAATAAAATCTAAGCTTTGTGAAGTGAATATTTCACTTTTGTCTTCATGTCATCAGACCCCAAGCACAAAAAAATTGCCTAACTATAAAATGAATGATTTACCTGCTTAAAAGCAGGCAGGACAGATCACTTTTCTCACAGTTGTTGTAAGAATGTGAGATTTAAGTGATTTAAGCAAAGCACACTAGAAGAAAGGCATCATATTAATTTGAGCTACTGTTTATTATTTCCATATGGTCATACTTTTAGGAGCTTGAAGCAGCTTACTTCCGTTACCTTTAATATGCCAGTTGATAGGGCTACTATATAGGACAAATAGACAATGAGGTTAAATACTTGCACCTGATCACCCATGAGGAGTTAGGAATATAAAGCTGTCTGATAAAGCTGGGAATTTTGAATTTTGGAAATTCCTATGTGGCACATAAAAATATAAATAAATAGTTGGAACAGGGTTGAACTTTAAGTTGGAACTAAAGCTTCTCTGATTGGAATACTGCTCTTAAGGAGTCCAGCTTGATTCTACATGTTGTACAAATACTATACTTTCTCTAAACATTCAGACACAGAATTAAGCAAGTAATGGCACAGTTTTTACATGATGTTATCAACACCCTCTCTTCTTCTAGGAAAGGTAGGCCCCAGTCAAGATAGCTCAAGAAAGGAAGGGGAGGTCATGAAGGCAGGACAACTGAAACCTAATGTTCCTAAAAATCTGAGGCTTCTATCCCCATTAGATGCAATTTGCTACTCCAGGAGGTCTGCAGGGGGAGGGGAGACAGAGATCACTGATGAAAGGACAGGACTTGCTCAAATTTCCTTTTCTCCTTTGCTGATGGTTAAAAATGAAGCCTGGAGAAGGGCTCAAGGCCCAGCTGACCCTCGAGTTCCTTTCAGAGTTTCAAATATACTCAATCTAATGGCATATATGTACATAAGTCTCACAACACACATGGCATAATACCATGAGAGCTGCCATTGTTTGGATGGAAACTCAATCTGTAATTGGATACTTTTGGTGTTCATCGAAAATATGTTTCCCCAGCATTTTCCTTGCTCATTCCACAATGGACATATTTCTGTTATCATCCAGAACAACATTCATGGCTCACGTCAAAGAGAAACAGGTTCTCTCCTTTGCCGCCCCACCCCCATTTTTTTTTTTTTTTTTTTTGAAGGGGAAAAAACCGAATAGGGAACAAATGAGGAAATCTATCTGCATCTGAAAGCTGTCCAGCTCCACTAAGCATTCCTTCTGGCTTACTAGCACTTCAGAGGATGAGGCTGGACCTACTCAGAAGAATGATTGGATGCTACTTTACTGAAGCCAAGCTGATGGTAGTCTTTGTAGTCATGTTCAGAGGGGTGTCCGAACTTCCATATTTAAGCTTCTTCAAAGACTCCCAGATCCAATTTGCTCACTTTACAACTGAAAGGACGCTTTCTTCCCCTCCCCTCCCTTCCCTAAACCCTACTGTGCAAACTTTCGGTTGGGGCCTCCCTAAGAATGAAGATTTGGGGGATAATTAGAATGTCACTGGAGATTCTGCTGCAAAAGCAGAATTCAGAACCCGGTTTGCCTCTTTTCAGGCCTCTGCACTCTCCATGGGCCGACGAGAGGAGAAAAGAGGCTTTGTCGGAGCAGATGTGCGGTGGGAGGGCACCTGGAAAGCAGACCTGCTGAATGAAACAGGTGCCACTTAGACATTCACTTTGCAGACTCCAACCACAACCACACCTTCATCTGATACCCAGCTAGAGCAGGGGGGTGGGTGGCGAGAAGGCATCACACAGAAAGGAAGACCATTCATCCTTTTCAGATAACTGCTCTTGCCAGGCTGCTGCTGTTCAGCTTTGCACATTTGCTTCTTATTAAACAAATGTGAGAAATGAAACACTGTATTTGCCATCGTAACCTGAGAATCAGGGGCCAATGTTACCTGGGGGTGTGCAAAGCATTAGGGGTAATAATAGCACACTGACAAGTCACATAAACAGACAAAATCTAGACTCTGCCAATTACTTGTCAGGAAGCTCAGATGATAGTAGTTATTTTTATGTTTGCATTTGTCTTATTTCAATGGCCGTGAGAACCGCAAATTAGTTATGCACATTTAATGAAGCTCCACTATTTTCTTGGTTAAAGATAAGTTCCCTGAAACTCAATCATACGTGGCTCTAGTGTTGGTGAAACATCTAAAATTTCCTTGCAAAATGCTATTTATAATTATGGACACAAAAAAGTTTCCTTTGTTAACTTTTAGAATTATAATTTTACTAAAGCCAAAATAAATCCAAACCACTAAATTCAAAGCATCAGAAAGACCGGAGGACTTGAAGGGATCTGGCAGTGACACAAAACATTTAACTTAGTCATGAAAATAACGAGGTGAGAGAGAGGACTGTGGGGACTGAGTGTGGATCACAATATAGTATTTTCATTCTTTTTGCTACTGTTTGCTTGCATTTTGTTTTCTTTCTCATTTTTTCCTTTTTAATCTGATTTTTCTTGTACAGCATGATATTTGTGGAAATATGTATAGAGGAATAATACATATTTCACATATATTGTATTACTTGCTGCTGGGGGAATGGGCAGGGGAAAGGTTCCAAAAAATTGGAACCCAAAGTTTTACAAGAGTGAATGTTGAAAATTATACATATGTTTTGAAAATAAAAAGCTTTAATAAAAAATAAAATAAAATGATTGATTTCCCAATTTAAAAAAATGTATTAGGGTGATTTTTTTGCCAGGCAAATAATGGTTAAATGGTAGAAACCTTTGTAAAATCTCTCCATTATAATATGGATCTAACATAGCTTATTTGGCTCCCTCTGATATTCTGTCTTTGACTCACATCTGACTCCTGCTAGGCACACATACCCCTGGGCACAAAGTCTCTTTATAGGCAAGAGTCTGACTCCTTATTCTGAAATAGAGAATGGCTGACCCATTCAGTAAATGACAGATGGATAAGGACCTGATACAGCATGGACTCACAGGCAAATGCTCTCTGAAGCTTTTTCAGATGTGGGCAGCTAACTCTGAGGTTCTAAAAACAGCCACTAGGAATTGCATTTGTGCCATTTAGTCTTCAGTATGGTTGTGAGTACTGGAAAGAAACTGTATTTTTCCTAACATCTAATCCAACAGGATCTTAAAAGCTGAACCCTGGTGACAAAAGTCTAAGAGAACACACATCCAGACAAAAACCATGGTCAGAACAGAAAGCAACAGACACTATCATTTCAGCATCTTGAAAATTTGCACCTAGTCCCAGCATTTCAATTATTTAATTTTAGTATGGCCATAAATAACTTGCCACAAAAAAAGGAATGTTAAATTTTAAGACCATCTCTTTAAAACATTTTCTGATCATTGTTAATGAACATATGTTTTTATAAATTTGTCATAAATGCATACATATCATCTTGTGTTATATCCCTTATAGTTGTTAAAAATGTACACACTGACTCCTTTATTTTGTTGGTACAGTATTTCCTGATATCAGTGTGGACTAGAAACTAATTTTTATAGTAAAAAGGATGACTGATTCAAGACTTGCTAGATTTCTTATTAGATGAATTCAGGAGACACACACACACACATGCACATGCACACACGCACACACATGCATATGCACAGCTTGCACGCAGTGACACTTTCTTTACTAGGCAAAAGGCATTCAAGAAAGAGAGTATGGCTTTTGCCTAGGTCCTGCCTAGAGCTGTCATTCAAACACCTTTGGCTGGAGGGAACTTCATTTGGAGAGGAAAAGCATCAACTACAAGAATCATTACCAACTATAAACCACTGGAATTGTGGGTTGTATGTGGTGAAGGAAGGGAAAGTACTGGTAACTCTAGACCCCAGGAATGTGGCCCCAAGAATGTTTTACAAACAAGCTTTGAGGGCTCCTTCTAAAGATTAATTCCTCTCTTTCCTTCCCATGTGAATGGCCCACAAACTGGACCCTGCTATTAGCAGTGTTTAAGAAGACATTTTCCTTAAACGATAAGCCCCAAAAGGAAGGAATAAATAAATAAGTAGATCAAGGACATCTCCAGTTCTTCAGAAGTGGGACCCAATGGAGGGGGGGGGGGGGGGGAGAGAGGGACGAGTGGAACAAAAGATACTAAAAAACCAGGCAAGTATAGCAAAGAGCCGGTATGGAGAGCAGGGCTAAAACATGCTGTACCATGCTTCCAACTAGTGCTATCAGCTCATCTCCCTGGGGGAGGGGGAAGGAAAACAGACTCAGGGAAGCAGTCATGTCCTTTGGAGAGCTATTCTGAAGCAGGATAACAGAGGATAAGTAGAAGCCAGAGGAGGTCATTGTGAAGGGGGTAGGGATAAGTTAGAGGGAATGAGAATTACCACGTCCCTCTCCTAAGAAAGGGCCCAAGGGTGTAATCTTCTGGGTGCTCTGGAGTGAAAAGCACTTGGGAACTGATCCAAAGGCTCCCCGTTTCACAGCAGGGTGCCACGTTCTGGCGAAAGCCAAAACTCTCCCAAAGGCCTAAAGGTTAGGTGATCCCTGCTGGTGCCCTTCTAAAGCCTGGCGTAGCACCCACCCAGGGCTAGATCAGAGATCCACATTTGGGGGAACACTCCGCTTCCCGGGGCAGAGCCGGAGGCCTCAAATCTCGGAGTCTCATGCTCTGAAGAGTCTGCAATGCAGGGAAAAATAGGCCAATTCCTCTCTCAACCGTCCTGCCCAGCTGTTTACTGGCTGAGGATTACTGCAGTCACATGAGCTGCTTTTTAGCAAAGCCAAGCTGTCTTCGGGCTGAGAAGGTCACTGGGAGACAGGATGGAGGCAGGCCCTCCAGAGGGCAGCAAGGGGTGGCGGACACCTCCCCGGGCAGGGACTTTTTTTTTTAGAAAAATACTTCGTACTTTCCTGGAGAGTTACAGTCCATAAGCAGCTTTGGGCCCATTGATTAATTTAAATGAGTGGGCTGCAATAAGGTCAGTGGGAGTGTTATCAGCTGGCCATTTTCAACTAATACCTGGGTATTCACCAAAGCAGCTCCGTATCACATAAGAATTCATTACATACAGTGCTTAGGCACTCGGGTTTCTCATCATTTCAAATAAATCATTTTTTACTCAGAAGAACAACCACATGATACTGTCCAAGATGAACTTCTGAGTCAGTCAGGCAGTAAGTATTTAACAAGTACCTACTATGTGCCAGGTCCTGTTGCTATGTGCTGGGCAAATGAAATGAGGCAAAAGGTAGTCCCTGCCCTTAAGGAGCTTATAGTCTAATGAGCGAGATAGCAAACAACAAATGCACATAAACAGACACATACAAACAGCAAATAATTAAGAGGGAAGATACTAGGATTGAGAGGGATTGAGAACATTATGTGTTTGGAGAAGAAGAATTGCAAGCTGGAATTTATATTCTTTTCAAAGAAAACGGTTGGAAGAATCCAAGATTAGACTGTCCTGACAGGAAATAAATGTTCCATTCAATATAGGTCATAAGTAATGGGCAGTGTCTTAAGAGGCCTGTTTCCATTTCTAAATAAGTCCACAAGGTGATGATGACATCTATATCATTTTTTTAATATGTTAATTTTTTTTAATCACATATGCCATAAAAAAAGCATGTTCTACCTAAAGGGAGTTTAAGAGATTAAAAGAATCATTCAGAATTAGAAAAATGATGCTTGAAATTACTATTCTGGCTTTTAAAATGATCCTTGTCTCCTTCATTCCTTCAACGCCTCCCCCCCCCAACCCCATATACAAAATCAATCCATAACTAATCATTCATGTTCTATGGGAGAAGCAAATATCTCTGTGCATTCTATCCACAAACTCAATTCAATAAATACTTATTAAATACCTATCATGTGTAAGGCAGACAGGTGGAGCAGAGGATAAAGCAGCACAGTGGATAGATCACCAAGCCTGGAATTAGGGGGACCTGAGTTCAAATTCAACTTTAGACACTAGCTGTGTGAACTTGGGAAGGTCACTTCACCCTGTTTGACTCAGTTTCCTCATCTGTAAAATAAGCTGGAGAAGGAAATGGCAAAAACACTTTAGTATTTCTGCCAAGAAAATCCCAAATGAGGTTATGAAGAGCTGGACGTGACTGAAATAAACAGTAACTACAATGTATAAGGTACCTGTGCTAAATACTTGAGATAAAATGATGACTGAAGATAAGTGGTAGTGAGACAGAGAGAGAAACAGAGACAGAAAGATGGAGAGATGGAGGGAGGAAAAAATAGTGTTGTAAGGAGCAGGAAGAGGTGGGATTGAGAGTGTTATCAAGGAGAAAGTTTGGTATTAATAAATACCTACATACCCGAATTAATAAGAAAATAAATGCTCCTAAATGATCAGTTCCAACTTCTTATAATTTAGGTGATTATTTGTTTTCCCTAATTCACTTAGATTTTAGGGATGAATTTAAATAATACAGATTATATATATTTATTGCTTTGGAAAATGTTATGAATGGAATTTCTGAAGTATTTTTTAAAAGCATAGATAGAATAATTCTATTCTATTTTATTTTTTTGTGACAACATTTTTGATAATTCTATTTTATAAAATAATTATTTACATAACCATTCACCATAGGAAATAAAAAAAACCATCTATTACAAGTCATGCTAGGATAGAAAAAACATTGGCCTAGGAATCATGAAACTTGGGTTTAAATTCTTATTCCAATACCTCTTAGCTATCGGACTATGAGCAAATCTCGACTTCTCTGTGCCTTGGTTTCCTCTTCTATAAGAATGTTTGTGGGTAAAGTTCTTTGTGATTCTTACAAACATTGTCAAGCCCAACAAATTTCTATACAGGCCATCTCAAAAAAAAAAAAAATCTCTCATTTATACTCTGGAATCCTAATCTCTCTATCAGAAGATGAGTATGACATTTTATTATTAGTCATCAAGTTGGTTGTTATGCTGATCAGAGTTCCAAAGTCTTTCAAAATTGTCTGTCTACACTATATTGCTCATCTTTACCACATTGTATAAACTGTTCTCCAGATTCTGTTCACTCAGCATTAGCTTATGTCTTCCCAGATTTCTCTGAAAACATCTCCTATTTCTTAAAGCACAGTAATATTCCATCCTGTCTACATACCCTAACTTGTTCAGCCATTCCACAATTGTACTCCTTCAGACTTCCATTCTTTGTCACTTCAAAAAGAGTTAGAAATATTTTTTGTGTATCCTTAGAATTTGTTTTGCTTAGCACTAATTATCCCCTAAGGCAAACCCTCAACCCTCTGAATCCCCTTTCTCCAACTACTTCCCTTAGTGAAATATAGTTCTGTACCTTAGGGCTTTCACAAGTGAAAAAAGGGAAGAAATAAGAGAATGACAGGGAGAAAAGGAGAGAATAGAAGAAAAAAGAACAATGCATACATTTGGGCTTGTTTTTCAACCAAAAAACAACAGTCCAGAAGCAAAAGAGAATGGAATATTTTCCAAAATTCAGCTATATCCAAACTCTTCCTGGGATGAAAACAATTAAGTGAGGAAAAGAAGCTAACCTAACTGGGAAAGACACTGTCTGGAAAGTTAACCAAGAAGGGATTTTGCCTTATCTTCCAGTGTGGGGGTGGGGAGGGATACAGAGAGAAACATTCTCTGCTTTCAAGATGCCATACCCCACTGCAGCAGCTCCCGAGGCCTCTAGCCAGCTTCCCATTCAGATCAGGTTGCATCCTTCATAATGTCCTCCTCCCCCCACCCCTCTCCCTGGCCACAGCTCTGACTTGCCTTCTTTTCCTAATGAAGAAGAGATCTTTTCAGGTCTGTTTATCTAATCCTCCCTGTCTCCTTTAAAAAAGAGATTTTTGTTCTAAATGGGGGATATTTGTTATACTATGTCTAATGATTTTCACTTTTCTTTTTCTAATTTATGGTAAGGGTAGGACTGAAATATAATTTGACTGAGGTCTATCCTGGCATCCCAATCAAAGTTATCTCTTCAAATTTCCTGTCAACAAAGAGGATCAATAGTAGTTGCTTTTGTCTTGGCCTGAAAAATATATAGCAGGAGCCACTCTTTTTTTTTTTTTTGGAGCTTAATGGCTACAGGTTATATTCTAAATAAAAGAAGTTGGCTCCAGGACTCTATGTTTAAATTCCAAAGGTCACAGATACCATCTTTTGCTTATAAATCCTAAATGGCATAAAGAACACGGCAACTGTTTTAAATAAAGCAACACTATGTATTATGTTGGTTAAGATTACATGTTCCTAATAATTTTCAGTTATCGTAAAGCTTTAGGTATAACAATCATAGTCCTCTAGTATTCTTCTCTAATACCTAATCATGACATGGAAATGACCCTGAATTCTCATAAGTCATCCTGAAAGGAAAGGATTCACTTTGGGCCTATTAATGGACTATGTATGTACCATAGGACCAGCCTCGCTATGTTCACAGAGACTTAATAGTAATCTGGTCTTAAGATGATGAGTAATTTGGCTATAGGCAATTCCAAAGACCATATATTAAAATCATTTTGGAGTAGAGATTTGCTAGGTGATGGATATGACCATGTTGATGAAATCACATGTCCTGGTATGTGTAACAAACATATGAGACAAACTAGGGAAGTGGGCAATTGAGAATTAGAGACATAAATACTATTCCATGATGCTATTGGTAATAATCAAGAAAAAGCTGGGAAGAATCATTTTAAGAGAGGAATTGAAATGAGACAAAGTTGTTGAGCTGGAGAGATTCAGGGAAGGTGAGTATAAAAGGTGTTATAAAGTCTGGGCTCAGGGCTCCAAGACTGTGTGAAGGGAAAGGCCAGCACTACACAAAGAGAGTAAGATGATATGACCAAGGTCAAGGAGGGCAAGCACCTGGAGGATTTTAAATAATAACACTAATACCACCTTGTATTTCACTAGATCCAGAGGACCAAAAGGGGCCCCTACTCTGTCCTCATTTAGCTATTTCTTACTCTCTGAGATGTTTTATCTGTGTGTGTTTTAGTTGCTTGTATTTTTGGCATTCTGGAACAATAAAGATCAAGCTGATCGATGGGGATGGAGCATCTAGCAAGGTGAGATATACCTAGTAATCACACTCTACTATGATGGGGATTAGGAAAGAATTCTGAGCTGCCCGTGAGGTACATGACAATCACCCGCCATGTGTTGGTGGAAGATCTAAAAAATAATGCCAGATTCCACAGACTTAAAGGGAATACTTTCTTACTGTACTTTGAGAAAGATGTGGATTTCAGTTTTGGCTCAGAATTAACTAGGAAGTGCTTGACAATGTATAAAACCAGGGAGTGCTTAACCTCAACAGGTCCTTACACTTTACTCCCTTTTTCTCATTTTCACCATCACACATTAAGTCAAAAAACAGCAGTTCCCCATTCCCTAGGAAATTATTTAATCATCAGGACCAGCATCCCATTATATATTTTTTTCCTCTTAAGGCAGATAAGGGATTTGAATGAGAGCCTCTCATTCAAATGGGGGGCAGGTGGGGGAGAGGTCTGAGACAGAGAGGGATAGAGAACAAGGTAAGGTGTCTCCCCAGGATTCAGTTATGCTCATCTCCTTTTTACCCTCTCTCATCTGGGTAGTCTTGGGAGATGAGAGTACCTCAATGACCATTCTTGGATGTCAATCTCCTTTCCTTTAATCCATTTACTCTTCTTGCCGCTTTAACACCCATACCCCTTCCCCGCCCCCCCCCCCACCTCTATTTTCTCTTCAAAAAATTATATTGGGGTAGCTAGGTAATGGAGTGGATAAAGCCCCAGCCCTGAAGTCAGGAGGACCTGAATTCAAATCTGGCCTCAGACACTTAACACTTCCTAGCTGTGTGACCCTGGGCAAGTCACTGAATCCCAATTGTGGGTACGTGTGTATACACACACACACACACAAACTTTATTGTTCAGTTGTTTTTCAATTGTGCCTGACTCTTCATCACCCCATTTGGGTTATCTTGGCAAAGATACTGGAATGGGTTTGGCATTTCTTTCTCCAGCTCATTGATGAAAGAACTGAGGCAAATGGAATTAAGTGACTGGCCCAGAATCATATAACTAGGAAATATGTGAGGCCAGATTTGAAGTTTTTAAAAGTAATAAGCATAACTATTATCACAGCTAAGTAGGAAGTGAGATCTATTCCCTAAGAGGGGAGAAAACCAAACCAAACCAGGAATGTTTTGTTTGCTGGTTTGAGTATTGTCAAATAAAAGCTGAAAGGACTAAGGAAGAAGTAAAGAAATCAGTAAACAAGGATAATGGCATATATATGATGAACTGCTTCATTATTATTTGCCTAGGCTAATGCAATAGTCTCCCCAAAGGTTTTCTTAGGTCCACACTCTTCCTCTTCCTATCCTCCCTTAATAATCCTTCCTGAGTATAGCCCTAGTCATGTTGCTGCTCTGCCCAAGATTACCCTACTCTGCTACCTCTCAGAGTCCTTCACTTGGCATTTAAGGCCCTTTATGATCTGAAACACTTCACATTCCCTTATCTCATATACCTCCCCTTGCCCATGTTCTCCATTCCATCCAAACTTGCTGCCATTAAGCTGGTTAGTACAACGGGCAGATGAAATCTGCTCTGGCTTTAAAGAAAATTGTGTCTTAGCAAGAATCACAGACTACACAGTGTCACAGCACCGCCATTTATCATGTTAAACCCTTTTTTTGGGCGAGCCCCTTCAATGGTGTCTGAGCCTTTTAATAGCCATACTTCTGTGCCAGGAAAGGCCAGAACAAAAGGGAACATATTGCAGTGAAGATAAATAGGGAGGGCTGCTGGCTATTTCTTTAAATGTAATGTTAATACCTTATAATCAGCTTTAATTTTTAAACAGACTCGACCCTCCAGTCCATTTCCCCTAATTCAGGGCACGTGGAAGGTACCAGGATGGCAGCAGCCATGACAGCTGGGGGTCTCTAAGTCCTCACTCTCCAATAATGGAAGATGTGTCAGATGAACCCTCTCGGGGACAGGAAGCAGGGCGGAGTCAGAGAGATGGAGAAGGGCTGTCATGAGGACTGGGGACCCACATTAGCTGGATGACTGCAGGGAGAGCACAAACTCTTCAAATGGTCCATTTGACTAGGCTAGAAGCAGCAAGGGCAGAAAGTCAAGCTATGGCTAGACCAAGACCAGAAGCGGTAGGGGACTGAGCATTTCCCATTTATTAAGGAGCCTGGCCAGAAATCAGAGGGAAACTATCACAAAGTAGAGGGGTGAACGATAGGCTGAGGTCCGTGAGGTGGCTGGCCTGTCCCTGCCATGTGGGCCACGTTGTGAGGGAACTAGAGGCTCTCTACTGCCCCGTGCCTTTCGGGAAGCTCTGGGGACCCTTTTTATCATGGTGTTAGTGCTCAAAAAGCCCCGCTATTAAAGGGGAAGTCTGGGTGTGTGCAGGGCTAAGAACTAATGGGGGCTATTTTTAGCTCTGGTGGATGGGCCTGGGAGAAGCACTAATCAGGAGAGAACACCACATCATCCGCGCTGCTGTCAAGGCAAACCGAGGCAGCCAGACTCTGGCCCGCGCCAAGAGTACCGACTAAGTTGACTAGTCAGAACTGCTGCTATTCATTTGCTTAGTTGGGCCCGATTCCTCATGATCCCATAAGGGGTTTTCTTTGCAAAGATAGCAGAGTGGTCGGTCACTTCCTTCTCCAGTGGATTAAGGCAAACAGAGCTTAAGAGATTTTTCCAGGGTCACACACACACACAGAGCAAGGGAGCAGCTTTAAAGTCCAGGGCTCTCCTCACTGAACCACCTTGCTGCCTCCTCTGGGCACAAAGTAAAAGATCCAACGCTGAAAGCACTTTGGCGCAGAGTCAGGAGGCCGCCAGACGCGGGGGGACAGTCATCTCAGCACGTCTGACCCCAGACACAAGTGAGCCCCGAGGGGTAGAAGGCACGCCAAGGGTAGCATGATCAGGAGCTACGGAGATGGACCCCAGGAAAGCAGAGACCTCAGCACTGCTACAAAAGTGCTAAATGAATGGGGAATTGATCAATGCTGCCCTCTTGGGTTCAAAAAAGGATATGATAAAAGAGTGCTGAAAAACCAAACTGAAAAATGATCATTTCAAAAGCTCAGTTTTCATCTCTTTTTAAATCAAGGGTTCACATCTGTGTAAACAAATTATATTCATCTGCTGAATGGGTAGGCACATCTTCCAAAGCTATTTACAGACATCTGGGAGACATTTTATAACAATAAGATCTTAGGAAAACCTGACCTATTAGCAGGATGGGGTTGCCTTTACAGACACTAACTTTTCATTATTCAAATTAGTTTGCAGGATATACAGACTCTTGCCTCTTTTTTGGGGATAGAAGGGAGCTTCTGTCTCAGGCTGTGCCCTTGATTGTTAACTTTACATCTAACACCTTCACACATTTGGGGTATCATCATACTGTCACCCATACTTATAACTTCAGTGTCACCTTTGACGCCTCATTCATACTCCTCCGACATGCCTAATCTTGCCATTTTAGCTCTCTAATACATCTCAGAAAGTTTCCTTCTCTCTTCTCCCATGTTCTTCAACCTATTCATTGACCTGCCTCACTTTCCTGATCTGTAAAATGGAGAAAATAACACTCTACCTCAAGGATCATTGTGAGGATCCAAATGAGATCACATTAGTAAAATACTCTACACAATGCTGGGCACACAGCAGGTATTTAATAAATGTTTATTTCCTTTTTTCCAATAACAATGCCAGTCCTTAGGTTAACTGTCAACACAGGTCATTTTTCTGTGGCACACATTCCCCTTTCCCTAAACTCTTATCCTCTCCTCCATCAGAGATGGACCTTGACTGAGATTAGATTAGGCTTAGGGGAGAGACAATTATGTGTCAGGGACAGGACTCTTTAAGGCAGGTGGGTTCTGGCATCAAAAACGGTTGAAAGAGCATCACATATCAAAGGATGGCTTCAGGAACTAAAAGGTCCTGGACAAAAGAAGAGGAATCCATCCTCATGATGGGGTTAGGGACCTTCCCCATAGCTGCTCTTTGCAGCCCTGGGCAAGCCCATTGAGGCTTTACTGGCTCCAATACACACCAAGCACAAGGTAACTAGGAGGTCACTGCCATCCATAATGTCTAAGCATTCCTTGCCCATTTTCAAACTAGACTTGAGAGCCCAGAATTCATTTAATAGCATAAAGCTAGAAAATGCTGTGTTTTAGTCTTCCACTTGAATCCAAAAACTCTCCCTGACACCATCTCCCAATGCCCTATTCATAGCTTAGTTAAAGCTGCACAGATAGGTCCCATATGCCTTTCTTCTTTTCCCTCAATGAATTTCTCCTCTGCCCTAGCCCAGAAAGATAGCTGAATCACCACAGGGGAGAGCGCTGCTACTAAGATCTATATCAAAATTAGGTTTTCTGGAACTGGGGCCTTTTTTCCTCTAGTAATGTCTATTTTCAGGTCAGTTAAAAACAACAATACTTAGTCAAACTATTTACTAGGTTTTTCTGATAGAAAGAACTTAGGTGATGGTAGCTCAGTACACAGGGAAAAAACTACAATCTATTATCATAAGATGTGACAAATGCTGGCATCACAGAGCAATTTGCAAGGATAAAAAGAAAATATCAAAGAGTTTTACTTGATGCTGGCCAGACTCAGTCTCTAGAGTTCCAACATGCAGGTAAAATAGTTGTTTTTCACTTATCAATGATATGATAAAGTATGACACCACCTGATGACCTTATGGGACAGGAAAAGCAAAATGAACTGAATTTCATTCAACTAATATTTCTTAAGCCCCTGCTATGTACAAGACATCATGCTAGATGGACAAAAAAGTAAAGCAATACCTATAGGACAGGTATGCAGATGAATAAATACAAATACATAGTGATGATAGAGGGAGAGAAAAAGGGAGAACTTGGTGATAGGAAATAAAGTCTTCACAATGGAGGAGACACTTGAGCCTTGAATGAAGGATAACAATTCTAAAAAAGGAGAGATGAAGTAGAAGTGCATTCCAGACATAGGAAGGGGCTTGTTCGAATGTGCAAAGGTGGAAGAACAAATGTTGAGTTCAGGGAAAATGATAATTACAAGCTTCAAGGCTAGAATTCAGTAAATCCCAGCAGTCACGTTAGAAAGATAGACTAGCTCTAATACCTACTGACTTATTTGGCCTCAGACCAGAAATTTCCTTTTCTCCTAGTTGCAAAAAAGAACCTGAATGTCCAACAGGGAAGCACGAGTATAGATAACTAGAGATATGTACAGTTGGCAGGGATTGAATTTATCACCTATATCTTGGCTAAAAGAAGAAGAAAGAAGCAGCAACTGACTGTTAAATAAATCTGTTATCAAGAGATGGGGTTAGGGGGAAATTGAATTTAGCTGAGTATTCTGACCTCCCCCCGCTCCCACTCCTAGAAAGAGAAAAATAGTCAGAATAGATAACAAAATCTCCTTTGTAATCATCCAAGGAAATATTTTGATCAGTTATATAACAGCAACAATTGCACTTTCCAATGAATATTAAAAAAAGAGATCATTCTTTTTCCTTTAAAAGTTTTTGGGCTTTTTTTTTTTTTAATTCTTGAACACTCAGAATAAAGGACAAATATGAGCAGACTAAAATAAGGGTGAGATTCTGCAAACCTTTTGTTACCTTTATTAAAAATTCACTTAATTCTGAACATAATCATTCTTAGATGCATGCAATACTGCAATTGTTTGCAATTTGGAGCTTGATGCAGTTCAATTGGGTCATGCCCCTAAAACCCAGTGTCCTAGAGAAATGGACAAGTTACTATTTAGCACCTGATTTCTCCCGCCTCTTATAGGATATTATAATATTTTCTGTATTTGACCTTTCTGGAACATATAATCATTCTCTTCTCTATCACTTTTAACATTATCTCATGTAACATACCTTTGGTTTTTTTTTTTCCCCTTATGGTTATCAGTGCCTCTATGAAGCTTCTTGTTTTCTCTTTAGAGCAACAAAGCAACAAAACCCCCCAAACTACAGCTCAAAGGATAAGCATAACAAGAACTGATTTTCCTTTTTGGGTCATTTTTCGTAGTAATTTCTATGGAGAAGTCACAATTTTGAGTAATTGAGCTATAAACCAGTTGGAATTGGGTAGTTTTTGCTACTCTGTAAACTTTGCCTCTTTCAAACCAAAGGCACAAGTGGCAATGGCATTCACAAAACTGAAGAGGTAAGGGGGAATGGTGGTATGATTATATGTTGTTAACCAAAACCGGAAATTGTCCATGAATTGAGAGAAAATAGGAAGCAGACCTAGCATGGCAACCCAAAGAGTGATGCTGATCAAGTGTGGACCAGGTTACTCCAAGTGTCTGATTATCAGAGCTTACCAGCACTAACTATGGCCCACCAACCAGGAGTGCAGGGCAGAGCTTTAGAGTTGAAATGAGGCAGGATGACACAATCTATCCTGTTTTAACTATAGAAGACTGAGAGTCCCTGAGAGCAAAGCCTCTTTCAAATAAACAATTAAGCAGCCATCACTATGGCATTTTCTGCCAGGAAAACACTTTCCCAAGTTGCCTTCCACCGATGACTGGGATTAAAGGTTTCTGAGACGCGGGGAGTTCATCAGGACCCGTGGATAGAATCTGGGATGGGCCAGGAAAGTAATCAGGCTTCTTCCATTTCTAAATTACTTTTCAAAATCTGAATGAGAGCGATAGACAGGAGCTTAGGTCACCTCCCCGCAGGAGGCCAAGGATCCCCAGGCACTAACTGTTTGCCACAAAGAAAAGCACTCTTTGGTTACTACTCAAACCAAGGCTTAATCTCCTTTTTTGGGGGTGGGGGAAGTAGGGTTGTTTTTGCTGTCAGTCATGTCTTGAGGGTTTAAGTGGAAACAGGGAAGAAATTCAATCAAATATTTATGCTCTCTTACCATTAGCATCCTGGACTCCAGTAAGTGCTCCTACGGCTGCTGCGGTTTCCCCAGACAGGACGATCTGTCCTCCCCCTTGAAGTGTGGCCTCAGCCAGGGTGGCGACAGCATGGGCGGCGGCTTCACTGTAGCCACGAGATTAAGAGAGAAGGATGTATGAGATGAAGAGAGACACGAAGCTGAAGCAATTCAGAGGGCCTCCCCCACCCTCTCTTCACTAACCCTTCTGGACCCAACTGTGATCCCCTGACCAAGGGCTTAATGGCAAGCCCAAGAAACCAAAGAATGGCTTTAAAAATATTAATGGACAAAATCAGAAGCAGTTTAAAAAATGAAAAATGCCTCAAGAAGTATGTATTTTGGGATGGGAAGGGATAACCTTTATTATTCTCTTCCTTATCAACACCAATTAGCATTTACTGAGTGCCTACAAATAGTGGGGATTGTGATCCATAATCACAATGCATGTGCCATTAGTCTTCACTGATAATCCCTCAGCTTTTCTTTTCCCTTCTCTGTTATAATAACAGAGACAGCCCACTGGAAACAGGCCTTTCTGTAGCAAAAGAGATGGATTATTGGAATGAATAACCCAACAACTAGCCTTGTTAATATTTAACTGATGTTAAATAATAACTAGGTTATTAATTCCAATGAAATCACAAGGGTGGCTGGGTAGATAGCTTGACTTCCATGTGTATTCCCAAGTTTTCTCAAGTCTCTCCACTTTATCCCATGGAGAGATCATCAAAGATTTTTATAAATAATTTAAAATGATCAGTAAATGCCAAAGCTTCCTTGTTTTACCAGACACAGCAAAATGATAATCCTCTTTGCTGCAGTCCAAACATTTTGTAGAATGGAGGGAGAGGCTCATTCCCTGGCAGAAACTACCTTTCTGGATACTTACATACCATTTTCCCCCTCTTATTTTCTACACCCCAAATTCACTGATGTTTCTTCCCAGAATAAACCCCAGGAGCAATGGCCCAATTAATGAAACTATCAATAAGCACGCAAGGCAGAATGGGACATTTTAAGTCTGGATAGTCAGAACATGATACAAAATGAGGTCAAATCATAATTTTTATATCTACATGTATCAGTTTATTTTATTCTATTCTGAGCCTATACATTGCCACAACTGACTAACCACGTTGAAAATGCAAGCCACTGATTTATCCCAAGTCGCCTTAGGAAAGGGATTGTGGATGGTTTAGTGAATATCTTCCTAGCAGGGGTCCTCAAACTACAGCCTGCAGGCCAGATGCAGCAGCCTGAGGATGTTTATCCCCCTCACCCAAGGTTATGAAGTTTCTTTATTTAAAGGCCCACAAAACAAAGTTTTTGTTTTTACTATAGTCCCGCCCTCCAACAGTCTGAGGGACAGTGAACTGGCCCCTTATTTAAAAAGTTTGAGGACCCCTGACCTAGAGCCTTGCAGAGTACTGCAGTTCCTCTTTGTTGTCTCATCACAGTATAAAGGTGACCCTGACTTCTCAAAAATTATATCAGCCTGAGGCAAACTTTTGTAGGTCCTAAAGAGATATAATCATTTATTAAACAAAACTTATTAAAAGGCTATTATATTCAGGCATTGTGCTAAGGTTCTAGAGATATAACTCCCTTCCTCTTTCCCCCAAAAAACATGGTTCTAGTGACGCCTGAGGGTAATAATATGTACATTGAAAATTAAATACAAAATAAATTTGAAGTAATTTCTGGGAGGCAGGACAGACTGCAGGGATTAGGATAGATTTCCTATGTTCAAAAAAAGACATTTTAGCTGAGAGAAGTCATGAAAAGAGAAAAAGGAAGGAATACATTCCAGGCACAGGAAATAGTCTGTGTGGTGGTAGTATGTATGAAGATGAAATAAAAGATGAGATATATACAATAAAGATAGAATGGGCAAGATTTCGCAAATAATTAGACATGCAGGAAAGATATTAAACAAGGTATGTTTAAGATGTCTATGGGACATCTATTAGAAATGTTTAAAATGCAACTGGTGAAAAGGACTCATGTTCAGGAGAAAGACCAGGGCTAGCTATATATCAATGTGGAAGTGTCCTGATAGAGGTGACAGTTGAACCCACAGAGGCTGATGAGATAATTTCACTAAGAGTATAGAGGAAAAAAAGGAGAGGGGGAATGGAACAAAGATGATGTTCCAATAAAGGAAATAGAATAGTGGCCCAACCAGCACAATGAAAACCAGGAAGACAGCATCATGAAAATCTCAACTATATGTTGTTAGTTTGATCAGTAGTAAACTAATTTAAAAAGTAAATGTTGTAAACATATTTGAGTATGTTAAAAAGAAATGTATTTTGGAGCAATCATCTACATTTGTATTTTGTTTTTTTTTGCTGAGGCAAATGGGGTTAAATAACTTGCCTAGGGTCACACAGTTAGGACGGGTTAAGTGTCTGAGGCCAAATTTGAACTCGGGTCTTCCTGACTTCAGGGCTGGTGCTCTATCCACTGCGTCACCTAGCTGCCCTACATTTGTCTACATTTGTATTTTACAGATGATAACCTTGAACCATTACAAAGGGTATCTGAAAATTATGGGCTTAGAATGAGATGGCTCATTACCATAAGACTGGTACCTGGTTATGATTTTCTCTCCCAAAGCAAGTCATTAAGCCACGGAGAGGTTTAAATCTGCATTGGTTAAAGAGAATCCCTGCAGAATGAAATCACAGATCCTTCAACTACTGAAGTATAGCAATGCATAATTAAAAGCAGATTAACAGTATTGCTTTTATATACTGCATTATGCCAGAGATGCCGAGGTGAACAGAAGTATTCCTACAGGAACCCAATGCAGAAGTGATCTCATCCTATCCCATCTTCTCCTTCTTTCATCATTACTCTTTCGTTACTCTTCAACTCTTCCCGTCTATTGCCTACAAACAGGTGCGTGTCACCCTCTTCCTCCAAAAAGCTTCACTTGTTCTGTCCATTCCCACTAGTTCTTGTCCTCTATTTCTTCTTCCTTCTATGGCTACCGTCAGTGTGTCCACTTTTCTTCCTTTCACTCTCATAACTCTCTGTGGTCTGGCTTCCAGCCTCATCATTTCACTGAACTTGCTCTCTGCAAAGTTAGCAGTGATTTTCCTCTTGATACTCACTTCTCTAGGTTTTTTGAGACTACTCTCCTGGTTCTTTTCCTCACTGTCAAACTGCTCTTTCCCAGTCTCCTTTGCTGGTCTCCACTGGAATAACACCCACTGAGTGTCCTCCAAGGCTCTGTCCTGAGTCCTCGTCTCCGTCCACATTACTCCCTTTGGTGATCTCATCAGTTTCCATAGTTTCACACAGCATCCCTCTGCTGATGGTTCTCCAGCTCTAAACTCTCACCTAATACCTAACTTGTAGCCTCGAATCTCTCTAACTGCCCATTGGATATCCTATAACTATCTTAAAGTCAAGTCATTATCTTTCCTCTAAGCCCTCTTCTCTTCTAAAAGTTCCTGTTGCTGTTGAAGGTATCAGCATCATCCTAGCCACTAAAGCTTGGAATCCAAGTGTCACCCTCTGTAATCTAATTTCAAAAATCTTTCCTCTGATATAGCCATTACCTTGATACAGGCCCTCATCACCTCACACCTGTACTACTATAATAACCTTCTGATTTGTTCCTGTGTCTCCAATCTCTCCCATTCCAATTTAACTTCTACTCACCTGCTAAAGTGATCTTCCTAAAGTACAAGCTAGATCATGCCATTCCCTTATTCAACAAACTTCAGTGGTTCCCTATTACCTCCAGCATGGAATTTAAAATTCTGTTTGGCATTTAAAGCCCTCCTTTCTATCTTTCCAGTTTTCTAACACCTTACTCTCTATCATATAGTCTAGGATATAGTACAACACTCCTTGTTGTTCTCACATAAGATGCTCAATCTTCCCACTAGATACATTTTCACTGGAGGCTAGGAATTCTCTCCCTCCTTATTTCTATTTCTGGTGCCTCCCTGAGTTCCTTCAAGCTCCCAGCTAAAATCCCACAGAGAAGTAGTAGTGCTTTCCTTCTGTTTATTATTTCCAATTTATACTGTACATATAACTGTGCAAAACTGTTTGTATGTTGTCTTCCCCATTAGACTGTGAGCTCCCTGAGAGGAGGGACTAATTTTTGACTTTCTTTTGTATCTTGGGAGCTGAGCATAGTGACTGATATATAACAGTCACTTAAATGCTTTTAGACCAACGATGAGCAAAAAGAATCACATTAAAAATGTTAAGTTCTTTCCTTGTAATTCATTAATACCAATAATTACTTAAATTTGAGAAAATGAACATCTAATATATTCCAATTATTCAACTATTTATTTAGCTCGGTAATTTATTCCACATGAGAAGAAACAATTTATCTCATTTCCAGGTACCCATTTCGATGGTTAAAAGTTATCATTCACACCACATTCATATTGATTCAGATTTAGATGACTTTTAAAATACATTTATCTTTATATTTAAGTGGAGTTATATTTTTACACTATGTTACTTAAATTTTTTTTTTTGGGGGGGGAGGGCAGGAGGGGAATGAATTTTATGTTAGGAAAAATACTGAATAGGACCACTACGGTTAAGTACAATAGCTAGTATTAAAACCAAGTCCATTCTTTTTATATTGGAGGAAGCTTCTCAGTATCCCAATAGCAATAGGCAACCATTCAACAGCAGTTGAAATATGAACTGATTATTGTCAACTACTACAACCTCTAATTTGGATTCAAGCTGATTCTGAACCTATAAAAATGAGCAAATTTATTCTTGTAGCTATTAGTATCTTAGGACTGGCACATCTTCTTTTAATAATTTCTTGGATTTTCTTAGAGGTCCTATAGAGTACAGGTATTCTAAAATTGACAAGAGCTCCTATACCCATTTATTTGTCTTTACCTCGAGCTCTCAGTGTACCCCGGAACTTCATATCAAAAGAAATCTGCTAGTCACACTATGGTCTTTATACCTGAGGACAAGAAACTGAAACCAAACTATTCTCTATGTGAACAAACTAAGAGGCCAGATCAAAAGGTCAAACAGGGTACCTGCCAACTGTATCTGCTGGGTAAGTATAAACAACATTAGCTACCCTTTTGGCACGAGGTATAGAAATGCAATTATGACTTCTTGTGGTAAACCAGTCCTATCATTTTCAAATCAATTTTTCACACTATATAATTCAAAATGAATGTAAATATAACCAAATGCACTGATAGGAAAAATGATTACTAAGAAATAATAACACATAATATATTATTATATTAATATATAAATAAATAAAACACATAAATATCACTGACTCTTTAAAACTTTTGGAAGTCCCTAGGGGCCTGGTCATATGTGTACGGTCAGATCAGATAATATAAATGCTTAGCACGATGGATGCATATTCATCCATTCATTCAATAGATATTTATTGAGTACATACTATGTTTCAGGCATTAGGTAAAGCATTTCTAAGAACAGATATTTATAAAGGAATATATTTAAAGAAAAGGAATGTAAGGGTGCCAATAACTGAAGCTGAGAATTTCTGATGTGCAAAAAGAATGTTTATAAATATTTATTTTGGAGGGGTAACTCATCTAAATAAATGAAATTAGAGTGGTAGGGCTAGCAAAAATTCCTGGAGAATTGGTAATTTATGATGCTTTGGTATCAGTAAGGATGATTTTAAGGCAGTGATTCCCAAGCATTTTGAAGCTATGATATTATACTGTCACTTGTTTGAGGAAAGAAACCTCTTACTATTTTGCTTTGAGAGAAACGAAGACTCTCTGGGTGGATACCAAAAAAATCAAGACAAGCTATATATAGATTCCAAAGAGGGAACTAGAAGAGCATGACTTCAAAGATTTATTGGGGACCTACTATGTGTAGTACATCTGTCTCAATACAGCTTTGTTTTGAAAGACTCTTAAAAACCATGGCTGAGAACTGCTCAGAATCCTGGATTTTTTCTGAGTCTTCTTTTTCCTGATCAAAAGAACCTCTCTACTTTCTCCCTCTTCCCTGACCTGCCATGATGTAGGCTAGCCTGAGCCTGTCATTTGTTGTTTATGTTGCTAGATCAAAACAGATAACTGCCAGATAACCATACTTGTTCCTGTTGTACCTAAAAGGCAAATAGGCAGGAACTAAATAGTCAGCTCTATGAATATTAAGGATGACCAAATTTACCAGTAGAATTTTTGCTAAGAAAAATTCTAACAATAAATTAAGTTTGGATGATACCTGAAAACTTGGGGGAGATTTGGAGCAGTGTCATTTCAAATAACAATAATGACTACAGGCTAAAGTCTTAACTCCAACTTAACTGACTGCAATGTGGCATTTAATGAAAGGGGTCCTAGACAGTAGCTAGCCCTTAGGAATTTCGAGAGCTTCAGTTCCTCTAGCAGCCTAGACAGTCTCCCACTGTCAGATTTTGCCTTATCACCCATAGGAGCTGTACATGCTGCTCACTGCCAGCGCTCATCCCTTGACATTAGCTGGCACACTGCACTATCTGATTGCAAGCAGATTTCAACATCTTTGGACTTCTATATGCCATAGTAAATTCTGTGCCTTCTCCTTTGCTGTAAACACTGTAGTCATCTCAGCTGCATTTGAGCTTGTTAATAAGACCTCCAGGGAAACTATTACCCGTGTAGACTTTAGAAATAAACCCTTGTCCTAACTGTGAAAGGACAGGACCTGCCTCATATTTTCCATCATACATACACAACTCCCTGGGCACCCACATTTAACTGGAACATCCAATCTGCTGGTTAGAAGCTTCAGCAAAATCATTGATTGCTTGTTTTCTATGCCTACTTTTGGCAGGTAAAAGATGTGGGCTTCTGAGGCTAAAGAGGAAAGAGGTTCTTTCTAATATTGTCGCTACTTTTCAGGAACTCATCTGGGTGTCTTTTGTTACAAGAATGAATGGCAATGAACAAAGATTATGAGGAACTAAGTTCCAAGCCACTGAGAGGGTAAATGGTTCAGAGGACTGAGCAACAGATTCTAATCCTAGATCAGTTCTTGACTTGATAAATGACTCTGGGAAAGACCACTTTCTCTGATTAATTTTCCTACATCTGTGAAATCTCTCAAAGTGAGGAATTATTACATTGTAAATGTAATGCAGGCTATCTGTAAATTTTCATCAAAGTGATAATTCATCATTAGCTAATTGCTTTTCCAATACTTTATAGATACATAGAACTTAGATCTAAGTACCTCCTCAGTCCCTTTTCTACTTCCACTTCAAAGAAGGAGAATCTTTTCCCTTGTGGCAGACTGAGAACGAGTCTAAATCACTACTTGGATTTGAGAGATTTGTATCACTGCCAGCACTTCACAAAGGTTCTGAGACCCAATAGGAGCCCACCAACAGTGAGGCTACTTGTCATCAGGGGACCTGAAATGACACTGGAATTCACATTAATTTAAAATTCAAACAATCGGATATTCTAAGACTGGGAGCTTAGTCATTGCTTAGCTCTGTGTTCCTTAAGTCACTTCACATGTTGCGTTATTAACACTGTGGACTTAGTAATAGCAAAGTAAAGGAAAAAAAACTCTGTGTATGTGTGTGTGTGTGTGTGTGTATTTGTAGGTGTCACTTTCTGAGGAAGTAACTGCTCATTTGAAGAAGCTCAGCAGTCATGCTTTCATCACACAGTCTCCATCCTAAGGAACTCCACCATAGACATACTCTGGAACCTGCTTTTTCTCTTTCCTATTTGCTCTCTGTGAATGAGAACTTTTCTGTCTCTATCAGGAATACTATCCTCCCAGGGGAAAAACTCTGGGATATTTTTTCTTCCTGCCCTCTTTCATCCCTCAATACACAATTAGCACTAAATTCTGTTGATTTTTACCTTTGAAATGTTTCTCTCGGATTAGACCATTTCTCTCTAGTTCTTCCTGTTAAGCACAGCAGTCATGGATGAATGTTACACCTTCTTGACAATCTCCTTCCTCCAGTTCACCTATCATTCTAATACATCCTCATTGCTTTCATCATGTAATTTTCTTCCTCAAATGCCAATAATGGCTCTTTATTGCCTACCATACGGAATCTTAATACCTTTGTTTGGTTCCACCCTATCTACCCAAACTCAATTCCCACAACTTCCTGTTAGGAATTTTCCTCTCATGTTGGAGGGGATGCGGGAAAACAGAGACACTGATGCATTGTTGGTGGAGTTGTGAACGAATCCAACCATTCTGGAAACAATCTGGAATTATGCCCAAAAAGTTATCAAACTGTGCATATCCTTTGATCCAGCAATGTTTCTATTGGGCTTATACCCCAAAGAGATACTAAAAAAGGGAAAGGGACCTGTATGTGCCAAAATGTTTGTAGCAGCCCTGTTTGTAGTGGCTAGAAACTGGAAAATGAATGGATGCCCATCAATTGGAGAATGGCTGGGTAAATTGTGGTATATGAATGTTATGGAATATTATTGCTCTATAAGGAATGACCAGCAGGATGAATACAGAGAGGCTTGGAGAGACCTACATGGACTGATGCTAAGTGAGATGAGCAGAACCAGGAGATCATTATACACTTCGACAACGATATTGTATGAGGATGTATTCTGATGGAAGTGGATTTCTATGACAAAGAGATCTAACTGAGTTTCAATGGATAAATGATGGACAGAAACAGCTACACCCAAAGAAGGAACACTGGGAAACGAATGTGAACTATTTGCATTTTTGATTTTCTTCCCGAGTTATTTTTACCTTCTGAATCCAATTCTCCCTGTGCAACAGGAGAACTGTTCGGTTCTGCACACATATACTGTATCTAGGATATACTGCAACATATTTAACATATATAGGACTGCTTGCCATCTTGGGGGGGGGGGGGGAGGTGGAGGGAGGGAGGGGAAAAAACGAAACATAAGCGAGTGCAAGGGATAATGTTGTAAAAAATTACCCTGGCATGGATTCTGTCAATACAAAGTTATTATTAAATAAAATAAAATTAAAATTTAAAAAAAAAAAAGGAATTTTCCTCTCTAGCTAAGCCAGTCTCTCCTATCATTGTTCACATAATGATCACACATGGTGATCATTTCTACCATCCCATCTTTGCTTTTGCTAACCCCCATATGAAATGTCTGCCTGTCTTCCTTCTACCTATCTAAAACATATTTCAGACCTCAATTCAAGTCTCCTCCATGAAGATTTCCTTGATTACTCTAAGAGAATCTAAACTTCTACTATAAACATAGTAGACACTACACAATTCAGCACTTAATTATCACTCCATATTATATCTAGCATGACTTACAGCATAATTGACAGGAGCATCATGTGTATTGAATATAGTACTTTAACGTTTACATACTTATTACCTGCTAACTTGATTTCATTTGATCCTAATAAACCCTATTAAATAGGCTATATTATCATCTCCATTTTACAGATAAGGAAACAAAGGCTGAAAGGGTTTTGGGACTTGCTCAGGATCACAAAAACAAATAACTTAGAAAGGATTCAAACTTGGGTCTCCTTGATTGCAAATCCAATGCTCTAGTCATTACATCATCTCAATTGCTAAAGCTAAGTAAGAATATTTCCCAGTTCATCCAAGGGAAGAGAATTACCATACACTGGGATGATCCCCAAATAAAGGAGAGAAAAGCAAGGAAAATTAGTGCATAGCTTAAACACGAATCCAGGCAACTAAGGAGTATGGTAAAGAAAAAAAGCCTTTTCTTTTGTTTATACAAAAAAATGATCAAATCTAGTAGTTCTGATTTGCTTAAATGTCCTAATTCTTTTAAACCGAGCATTGGATTGGGAACTCAAAAGACAAGAGGTACTTAAAACCTGTTATCTGTGGCCCTATCAATAGGTAATATGCAAGAAGAGATCTATTCAGTGAATCCCTATAGGTGATTAGGTTGGAATAGGTAGATGATGATTATAAGTAAAATACACAATATATATGCATCCTTCTTGTAGGACTTCACCTCTGTCTTGGGGAAAACTTGGGTTTCCCATTCTAATTTCTACCTGTTGAGAGCCATGGTGACAGTTGCTCCTTGTTGCATCTCCTGAGAAGCTGCCACAGCTGCCTCTGCCAAAGATGCCACTGCTTGGGTTGCTTCTGAGGCTTGTGTTGTCTGGATGGTCATCTCACCGCCCTGTAATGTGGCCCAATTTTGTTCTACCTGTGGTAACACAAAGAGAAAAGTCAATAACCAGCAGTACTGAAAGGAGACAACTCCAAATAAAATAATCCCACCGGCTATTAAACTGGCATTTTTTCACCAAATGTGGGGACAAACTGCTTTCCACTTGAAAATAACATTAGTAATGGGAAAGTGAGATTTGAAGAAAGATAGGGATGAGAGTCTAGTGCAAATAGTTACAGGTTTTTCATATTCCTGGTGACTTAAAATGTTAGTAATGCCTCATCTGATTCTTACTGTTTCTCCATTATCCTATAAGACAAAATGAGGCAGGTTCTCCTACATTTATAATTTGTCATATTCTCAAGAAGGATTCACAGTTCCCAAGAAGGCTAAACAATTCAAATACTTCTCTCAGAATTGTACAATTCACAACATGCACAGAGACACACATTATTTTTAATTGCTTGTCTTTTTCTCTTCTATCTTTATAGGCTCTGAGTCAAGCAAACCAGGCCACTACTATACTGGGGGCATAGTCAAACTACTACAGAAATATTTTATCTTCTTTTCTCAGAGCTACAATGTCTCCTAGAGAGTCATAAGGCTGCAACAATTTTAATGCTTCAAAATATCCAGTCAACAGGCAAACAATATTGCAAGAGGAAGTGATGCCATGAAAAGACAGCAGTCCTAAGAAAGGTTCCTTGGATCAGATCTCATCTTATTAGTACATACATGGCCTGGCAATTTGATCTATGCAGAGAGAAAGAAACTATGTTGGCCTTCAAGAAAAACAAAATTGTTTTAGTCGTCCTAATTTCTTGATATGTACTCACTTAACTGCTGCCTGGTGAACACAACAGCTACTTAAGGAGATAAAAGGCCCATTTGGATGGGAGCAAGTTTTATGACGTCACATTGACTTATTTCTCCGGAGTGAATGCTGAGACTCAGTATGTTAACTGGCTTGCTAGGGAAAATACATATATAAGTAATAGTTTGGTTTTGTAGCATTGCCTAACAATGCCAACATTATCTGATAACTTGGGGGCTGTAAACTTCTCGGACAGGACTCTATTTCATTAAAACAAAACATCACATCATTTGTTTTGGTCAAAAGCATCCCAAGGTTTTTAGAAGTGGGGGCGAAATGCCACTTAGGTATGGGCCCCTGATGACATGGGAATTCATGATATACCTTTAAAAAGGAAATTTCTATCTCTGGGCATGAATAGCATCTAGGAGCAATAGCTTTATATTACAATAAGCACAGAGAAAGAGAAGAGAAATAGGAGAAAAAATCAGGAGATACTAGGAGCTTAGAGAAGAAATGGGAGGATGTGACAGCTGTTTTCAAGGATTTGAAGGGCTATCATGTGAAAGAGCAGACATAGATCTGTTTGGTCCCAGAGGACTTAAACAAGGGTACTAAATGGGTGGAAAGAGCAAAGAGACAAATTAACGTTTGATGTCAAGAGAAAAAAACTTCCTAACAATTAGAGCTAGCTACAAGTGAAATGGTTGCCTTAGAAAGGAGTGATTCCTCCTTGGAGGTCTTCAGACAGAGGCTAGATGACCACTTATTAGATATTAGATAGAAATTCTTTTCAGTGTATGAGTCCAATGTTAAGGGAAAAAAAAGGGGGGTGAGGGCAAAGAGGGAAGCAAAGCTGAAAATCCCATGGAATTTACTTTATATCCATATAGAAGATTTCAAAAGGTTAGTTCTATTCAAACAGTTTATTTTGCTTTAGAGTCAGACAGTCCTGCTGCTAAGCAGCATGCTAATCTTGCTACTGCTGCCACCTATTGTCACCAAACCTTCCTTTCTTCAAACTGTTTCTGCTTCTCTGTTCTCTTTTGCCTCTTTGCACTTGTCCCTGCCTCTTCCCTGGAAAGGGCAAGCCCAGTGCTGGGGTATATCATATTTAATCTGTGCTAAGTAAAACCATGTCAGAATATCATAGAATATGCTTTATATATGCAAATGTAAAATTAAATATTCATCATTGGTTTCTGTGCATTTTTGAGAACTGCAAACTAGGCACTGAAATACATGCAAATGTTTCTATAGTTTTCCTTTACCTCTGCTGTTTTTCAATTAAACAAAACTCTGATTATTTCTGTCTCAAGTTTATCACTTAGTCAATGAGTATCTGAGTTAGTAGTTTAGTTTCTAACTTCATGTCTCCAAATACACTATGCATTGTTATAGATTTCCCTTTCCAGTAACACCATAAATCCCATCTATACTATCTGAATATCATTTGTAATGTTGCCATTTTTACTTGTAATTTCAAAATAAATCCTATCTAATTCATGTAATGGAATGAGGACTCATTAACGATGAAAAGAGATTTTAGCACAAGAACAGTGAGCATCACCACTGAAGTATAGTAGAAAGAGTCCTAGGTTGGAGGTAAAGAGACTTCATTTCTAGTTACAGCTCTTCCATTGGTTAGCTGTGTTACTCTGGATCTTAATCTTCTCATCTTTAAAATGAGTCAACCCAATCAATTCTGATGGATGTGATTCTCATTAACAATGAGATGATCTAGGCCACTTCCAATGATGTTGTGATGAAGAGAGCCATTCAGAGAGAAGATTGTGGGAACTGGGTGTGAATCACAACATAACATTCTTACTCTATTTGATATTGTTTGCTTACATTTTGTTTTCTTACTTTTTTTCCCCCTGTTTGATCTGATTTTTCTTGTGCAGCAAGAGAATTGCTTTACACATATAGTTTACACATGTTGGATTTAACATATATTTTTAACATGTACAACATATATTGGATTGTTTCCCATCCAAGGGAGGAGATGGGGGAAAGAAGGGGAAAATCTCAAAGACAAGACTATGCAAGGGTCAATGTTGAAAAATTATCCATGCATATGTTTTGAAAATAAAAAGCTTTAAAAATCAATAAATAAAATGAGTTAATCAATATTTACATATTTATATTAACATTAAAGCATGCAAGAAACAATTTTGTGAAATTTTGCATATAGTTTACACTCTATCAATTTGTACCTATTATTTGTAAGTTTTGTATACCTTTTTGTATGTCCTGTGTTTTCATTTTTAAAAGGATAGAAATAACACTTAACACTTCCTAGCTGTGTGACCCTGGGCAAGTCACTTAACTCCAACTGCCCCCGCAAAACAAACAAACAAATAAAATAAAATAAAAGGCTAGAAATAGTCTTCTATTTCTTTGTATCTTCCCATAGCATTAAGGATGGTACTAAAGACTAAATGAGTGCCATCCTTAATGTTCAACTGTAATACTCAGGCTAGCTTTTCTCAAGGACCTCAGGATCAGCCTTGATCTTAGTAGTGCAGGAGTTCAGGACAGCCACCAGAGGATGGTCAAAGATAGAATGTCTATCTTCCAGTCCTTCTTAGCCCTTATATACTTTATTGTAATTACATCATTAAAGTATACTGATTATGTGTGAACTCAGAAACCATTACACATCACCATACTAAGTACTAAGTATATATATGTGAACTATAGAACTATCATCTCATCAATTACACTGAATTAACATCTTGTCTCAAGTATATGTCTCCAGAATTCTGACTTTCTACATTCAACAATTGATTGATTCAAGAGACCAAATCATCCAGAGTTAGAGTGCCCCCAAAACAAACCTTTTCAAGAATGCAACTGAATATTAAGAGAACAATGATTTGATCAGTGGAGAACTAAGAAGCAGGAGGACAAGTAAAATATGGTATGTTACAATATAATTATGGAAATGGAAAAAAAAAAGGATTATATCCCATTTCCCCATACCTGAAAAAAAATATGGAATAATATTAAGTTAAAAAAAGCAGAACAATGAATAGCAGGTATATACTAACTACAATTGGGTAGAAATGCATGTATGTTCACTGATAAAGATCAGAATGGAAATTGGAATAATATAGATTTTTTTAAGCTTCACCATATTTATTTAAAATGTTTTTCCAAGATACCTGTTCATAACAGAAATAGAAATCAACCTTTCTCCATCATACACCTCTTTCTCTCATCTTCCCCCCAAAAAAAGAAGTTCTAGGTTAAAGTTCCTACTCTGACAATGACTCATAGACCTAAGCCAAATTTCTCATTCACTAAGGTGAGGTTCTCATATCTCAATGATAATACTTCTAAGGTCTACGATTGAGACAGATCTGGTGTAGATATTACGTTCACACATTTATAACTCAGTAAATGGTTTTTGGTAATTGCTGTGGTCAAAACATTCATCATCTTGAAGCCAATCATAATGAATTTCTGAATTTAGCTGGGATGGTCTTGGACAAGATACATATGGTCTATCACTGATCCCAAATTCAAAGGCTTTCCAACTTGGCAGGATTGGCTAAATCTTGTCTTACACTGGCACAGATATTACATGGGGTTTTTATCTTGTTATATTTATTTTTATTTAATAAATTTTTTCCCCAATCAATAAGCATTTCTTTTTTCTCCCTCCTACCTCCTTTCCCTACACTCAAAAAAGTAAAGAAAAAACAAACTAAGCCCCTGTAACAAAGATGCATGGTCAAGCAAACCCAATTCCCATACTGACCGTATCTAAAAATGTAATTCATTCTGCATCTTGAGCCCATTGCCTCTGTTAGGAGTTGGGAAAATGGAACAGATTTTGAAAGCTCAGAGTCACCTCCCTGTTATGATGACTCATTAGAAAAGAAATTTAAATGAAATTATTTTCCTGCAAAGACATACTGTGTAATTAGTTCACTGGCATTAATGTGGTCAAGAGTATGAACTATCAATTACAGCTGTCATGGCACCCAAACAGAACAAGGAAAACTAAATATAAAAAAGAATGTACATACAACAACAACAAAAAATTTGAAGTGAGAGAAATCAGATTTGATAGATAAATAAGAATATCTGTATAAAGTATATGGTATGCAATTCCATTGTTATTTCTTTTAAATTAAAAGTGCATTCCTTTTACTCTTTAATGTAGCATGATATGGTTATTCATCTTTATTTAGACCTAGGCTCTAGGCTGCATGGGTGATTCAATCAACAGATCTATATTTTTCTGCTCTTGTGCGTTTGCCCACACTGTTTCTTCTCCATAACAGAGGATATATCCAGGAAATAACTTATACCGACTATATCTTTTCTGAATCTTAACTAATAGTTCAGGGATCACAAAGTTATAATATTATTCTCTAAACTAGTATCTTCCACTTACACATTTGATTTTCAACTGCCACTTTTATGAAAGAGTATGCTACAGCTTATCTTTTTTAGCTTGGTATTTCACAGTCATATACTAACAAGACCATTTTACTAGATACTACTTTTTACAGATCATTTCTAAAAAGATACTAAATGAGATTAGTCCTGACACTGATCCCATTTGAACCCTTTTTATCCTGATCTGATTGTTTGTTTCTACCCTCTTTGTTTCTTGTCTTTGAGCCAATTCGTTATACCTGACAAATTTCATGATCAAAAAACAAAAACAAAAAAACTGAGGGGAAGATTCTAATGTGAAACTTTTTCAAAGGCTTTTAAAAATCTTAAATAAATTATAGATACTTAAACCAAGAGCTATTCTAGTAGAGTTGGAGACAAAATTTCTCTTTAAAGAAACCATGTTCTCTTTTCTCAATTATTAAATTTACTTGTTTTCCATTAACTCATTTTTTAATAGATTAGAAAAATAAGATGTTTTGATAGTCACAGCAGAAAGACATCATATATGTGTACATATGTGTACAAATACAAATTTTTATGTCTTATACATAATATTAATAATTAATTAATACAAATATTTTTATGTTTTATAAAACATCATATTATATAAAGCACAAGACTCTTCATGAAATTTGTGGTTTGCTGTTTCTACTAAAGGTGTAAGGAAAATAAATGTTACCCATCCACAGAAAAGACACTTTATTTTCCTTAATTCCATGAGGAGCTAAGGACACAGGTGCACACATAACCCTTATTCTTACCTCTCCATCAGTTACAGCAGAGTAGTTCACTTGGGCAACAGTGACAGTGGTAGGCAATTCAGAAGCATCAGCCAAAGTGGCTACTGTTGCTCCTGTACCAACCTAAGTAAAGATACAGAAAGTTGTCAATGAACAAAAACTCCTTGCTTGAAGTGCTTGGTTATATAAACAAAAATTTTAGAAGGTGTATATTGAAAATCATTTAACTTGATCTGCAAATAATCCTTCAAGTCATATCCCAAAGTCCCAAGCCCTAAGTGCAACTTTTCCACTGGAGGGAAAGAGAACTGATAGAGAAAAAGCAAACCATTTTTAAATCCCATTTAAAAAAATGTTTTAATATATGAGTTCTATATTTAGCAAAATATAAAACAAATACAGTATTTTATAAGAATAAACATCATCACCCCTTCTCCCAGCTGTCCTTCTGACTTTGTTGCTGTGTTGCTGTGACTCAGTGGCCCTTTCACCTTGGAGCCACTTTCAGCTGGGGCTTTTTCATCCTGAAATAGCCTTTTTCTCCACTTCATCCTCCCTGCTCCTCCCCCTCCCCATTCTAGCTCCCTATTTTGTAATGTCTTCTCACATTAGGATATAAGCACCTTGAGAATGGATACTTTCTGTATTGCCAGCACTAAAGCCTAGAACAGAAAGGGCACTCAATCAATTGCTGTCTGCTTGTCATATATAGGAAGGCTACTCATCCTATATCTATGATGTTTTAAGAGCTTTGAGGGCATGGAATGTATCTCTTTTACCTTTATATCCTTAGTAACTAGTATAATTTCCATTAGTATTAGATAAATAAAAGTGATTATTTTGTCTTTAAAAGTTAAATAAAGGATATTTAGCATCTTTGGGCAGAGAATAGCTTCTATTTTCTGAAATGCTAAAGAGCCATAGCTGAAACCAAACCCCAAGAGATGAAAAAATCAGACTCACCTGGATAAGTGAGACAGTGCCGTCAGGATTGCTAAAGGTCTGGACTACAGTCTGGGAGGGTACCAGGTGTGCTATACTATGTGTTGCTGTAGCCTGCTGTTGTGTTTGCTGATCTTCGAAAGCATACAACAAATCTTCCCGCCCATGTTGTTTATAGCAGTTTTTGACTATAGTCCGTAGTGCTTGGGTCCATGACACCTGTCCTCAGAATGTCAGAAATTAACATTTCAGCAAAGTAAAAAATGCAGAGGACACACACTACTCACTATTCAGCCCATACCATCAGCCCTGTCAAAGATGCTGCTATTTATCCAACCAAGCCAAAGTTCCTATGAAGTACATCCCTAAAAACTGGAGGGTAAGTATTTAAAACCAAATTAATGCTTTTCCCCTCTAAAAAATCTTGGACTAAGTTTTTCTGATCTCATGAGAGTACTTCCTCCCCCAGCAGATTAAATAAAAATACTTATTTGAAACCCATCTTCTTAAAGTGCCATTCACAATCCTATATGAAGTCTCATTACTGTATATGGGGATACAAAATTATGATTTATTAGCAGTAAATGGTTGATTTGTATACCTTTTACAGTTATATAGTCGGATAAATTTCTCGGGCAAAAAGAGATTACAAATTTAAAAAATTTAAGATAGATCTTAATTTTTCAGAGATTTAGTATATTCACCTATAAGATGGGTATAATAACACTTGGACTGCCTTATTCATAGATTTATCATGAAAAAAAGATCTTTGTAAACCTTAATAAGGTTTCTTAGTTATCACTATCATTATTACTGTTGTAATTTTAGGAAAATGATTTCTTATATTTTTTAGAAAACTTGTTAATTATTATATTTCTCAAATCCAGTTTAATTAGAAGCTGTTTGATCCAGAATGTCACTATGACTCAGTGACTCTAAGAATGCCAGATATAAGTTGGAGGAATTTTGGGTTCCCCAGGTCCTGGATCCACCTAAGCTTGTCTTTTGAATTCTTGTCATGTCGAGGGTGGGGGGTGGGGGTGGGGTTAAGTGGGGGGGGGGGGGGGGGGGGGCGGTCAGGGATCAAACTCTCCCAGAAAGGGATACTCGTTGGGTGGTATGGTATCAAAGGGCAGAGTTAGAAGACCCAAATAGGTTCTATGTCTGGCCCTGCTACGTACAGTAAGTAGGATCTGCATCATCTAGAACAAGTTACCGCAGTGCTATGAGCTCACTTTCCTTTATTTGGAAATAAATAGAGAGCTGTTATGAGGAAAATGCTCTGTGGATGAGTGTGCCTGAGATGTGAGCTGGAAGGGACTACAAAGACCATCTAGCCTGAAAGCTTCATTTTATAGTTACAGAAACTGAGGCAGGCAGAGGTTAAACAGCCTGCTACAATTTACCCAGGCAGAAAATATTGAAGGAACGCTGATCCCAGAGTTAGGATTTAGTCTACTGTCCTACACCAACTGCATAATTATCATCATTAAATAATAATGTATATCTTTCTAAATTGTAAAGTGCTACACACAAATTTAAACCATTATTATCTTTGTTATTATTTGTCAAACATCCTGAATATAGATGATTCTATGGGTATTCAAATAGGCATTCCCAAGAAATTTTAACCTGAATAAAAATAAGTGTGTTAAAAAGGGAGACCTTGGCTTAAACTTACTGACCATTTGCCTCCTCTCTATTTCAATAAATGGAAGATTCTGAGCTAGTGATAACTTGATCAGGCCTATCAATACACTCCACACAAGCAGTAGAGAAACCACTTATTATTCAACAATAAACAAAGACAATAAGAACTTAGAAAATATCCAAGTCTCTGAAATAACCTTTACTCCTAGCTTACACAGAGTCTTCCTTCTAAGCATTATATAAGATTAAAACTATTCTCAAGGGTCTAACAGAGGCAGTATTTTTACCTGAGGTTATACAGCAAGAAGAAGAAATGGGAAAAGTGGTAAGAAATCAATTAGGCTTATTAAAGTAGGTCATTTTGTATTTTATTTGAATTTTATGTTGCTCCACTAAAGAAAGGAGTTGGGAGAAACAAGAGGCAATGTCCATTTCTACAAATGCTACCTTCCTGACATGGCTCAGGGGACACTCACCCTTTGCTTCTGTTCTTCTGTTCGGACATCACTGCGGACGTTTGCCCATGGGATGTCCTCTGGCCACCATATTGGTTTACAGCTCTCTTTCCCCCATCCTGGCTTCCCACGGCCTGTGGAGTACTTGAGCATTTCTGGGATGAATGCCCGAAGCTGAGCCTAGAAAAGAGACCCCAATTAGTAGGCATGAGGCTGCTTTGTACTAGACTAAATCCCTCCACCTTCATACTTATAAACCATTGAATCAGAGAACGATCTTAGAAGACCCTGCAAAATCCTGAACAGGACTAATGGGCATCTAACAAGAGACTACTGCTCTACAGCTATCTAGAAAATGTTAATGCTGGGAAACCATGTTCTAGGGAATATTTCCTGATATTGTTCCTCTATAATAAGAGCATCTGCCTGGAAGGATTACTCTCTCAAGGTATTCCTGATACTATGATACTATTTTACCAGCTGGTCAAACAACTCATGCGAAAAAGAGCAGAAGAAGGGCAAAACAAAGTCAAAGTAGGAGGACCATTCTCCAGAAACAATAACTAGCTTTCAAAGAACATTCTGGTTTCAGAAAGTAGCAGGCAGAAAGTTAGAAAAAACAAACTAGAAGCAGAAATGTCTTAAAAAACACATTTTTCTGAGTTCCTGTAAGGCATTAGAAGGACTCTCATACTCAACATAAATGAAAATGGCATGTAATTACAACATGGACTCCATTCAGATTTATTTCATGAATGGGAATTGGATCAAAAGATTACAAAACACAAAGAATCCACAATCTTTTTCTCTACCTCAATCCTTTGCTTTCCAAGGAATCAAAGTTAAAAAATGTGATTACTTTGTAAAATTTCTTAAATTGGCTACAATGTTTCTGTGGCAAGCATTCACCAAAAATTAGCCTTCCTCCTTAGCTGGATGTTTATATAGATGTTTCCAAAGACAAGCAGGACACACACTGAGGGAGGCCAAAGGATATGCCCTTGGAGTTCAAAGCCAACAGAAGCAATGAAACAGAGGAAATATTTTATAGTGTCAGGCCTAAGGACAAAGATTCATCTGTAAAGTGAAAATGGAAATATTCAGGTTCTAGGACCAGACAGGATGCATTCCTACCTATTCTAATAGTAGAGAATTCCTCTTAAAAAAAAAAAGAAACAAACCAACATTGGTCATAGCCATAACAGCAGCTCCAATTGGCAGTGAAGACCTCCCTTTTCTTCCTAATTTCTGAGCCAAGTATTGCTTCTTCACTTCTATCAATAAGCCCCCACCTCTACAAGACATATCCTGTTTACAGGATATGACACAACACACTTTTGTATATATTTGGCTCTGTGGCGTCAAGCAGCAGGCTAACAAGACTATATCCATTTGCAAATCCAGGCTATCAACTGGCTTATGAGGTCACTTCTCTGGTTATTTTAAGAAAGAACATCTCAAAGTCATGCCTTTCTTTCACCCTGGACTCTTTGGAGAATGGCCTTTTTTAGTTCAAATTCAGAGAGAAACAAAAGCTTAACTCTGCCTGTATAAAATGAGTTAGGCTCAAGTCTTTCAGGAAAAAAAAGAGAGAGATTTTTTTGACAGATGTAAAACTAGAGAACATTATTTTCTTTTAAGTCCCTAAAGAAAAGCTCTTTATTTCTGTGGTTAAGAACCTACTTAAGAACACTAAAGGAGCTGAATATCTCCAATAAACTCAACTGAAGATGATAGTCTCAATGAAAACTTACTTTGAAGCATAATGATTTGGTACAGTACACATTCAAGGGCATTTAGATGGCTCAGTGAATGAATACTGGAACCTGGAGTCAGGAAGATGTGAATTCAAATTTAGCCTCAGAAACTCAAAAGCTGTGTGACCTTGGATGGTTCACTTAACCTGTGTTAATGCATTGAAAAAGGATATGGCAAACCACTCCACTATCTTTGCCAAGAAAACTCCATGAATAGCATGCTATGGTCCACCAATTCATGGAAAAGCAGGACATGACTAAATGATTGAACAACAATAATAACAGTATATTCAAGTTATATTTACTAAGATTAGAAATTTAGTACTTGTATACTTCTAGGGCCCTTCTATCTCTTGGCTTTCATTAAATCTTCTTATAATCCCTACTTAATATGAAAGATGTTTACTATGGATATGGCACATAAGAAAATAAAAGGGATTAACTTTAATATGATGACACAGTTTGTTTTTTTAATCAAACATTCCTGCTGACATGGTTTTTATATCACAGATAAGCAACTCCTGTTCTAGAGATGGTAATAATTAAAAATACATTTTATGTATCACTTTAAAGTTTACAAAGTGCTTTAAATATATTATTTCTTTTGATACTTACAACAACCCTGCGAGATAGATGTTATTGTTACACCTGCCTTATAGAAAAAGAAACGCAGATTAAAAGACTTGTCTACATGATTATTAAGTAACTAAGAAGGGATCTTTTCAACTTCACCTTCTGTGATGAACCTCTTTCAATTTAGCTAGGATGGTTCTTGGATAATAGGCATACCAGTCAAAACAGGCACTTATCAGAGAACTATTCAATGCAATATATGAAGGTACTGAGGAGACAAATAAAAAAGTGCCTCAAGAAATCTACTTACTAATAGGGGAATATTCACTGCAGGATGGAAGCCAGGGAAGTAAACTTTCGTGTGGGCATTCACAGGGATTGTGAGTAGAGTCAGCCTTTTCAGTCTAGTACAGGGCTTGAATCTGAAGCATTTTCAGTTTGATGGGGCCTGCCAGATGTTCTATGTGGGTGGTCTGCCCTGATGAACTTACAGGTCATCTCAGTCTAAACATCTTCATCAAAAGACTTTGCAGGACCTGTCCTGGATTTAATTATACAAACTTGTCTCTAATATTTCCCACTACACAAGCTCTGCTGGGGTCAGCATGGTCACCTCACAGTGACATAAAGATGCCCTCTTCATGCCTTTTATGTTAGGCCACTCACTTGGGATGTCCTTCCCTCTTCATATCTACATCCTAACAGTTCTTTAAGACTCAGCTGAAGTTCACAGAATCTTTCCTGACTCCTAGTCCTTACTGATGAACCCCCTGTCTAATCTCTTAAAGCAATCCAGTCTGTGACCACATAATGGAGCATTTCATCACAGACTATTGTGTACTCTTTTCTAACAAGTTTAAATATGGTACTCCTACTTTCCCAAATGGAGTGAGAGTTCCTCATCTCATTGAAGAAAGAGGTGATGGATAAACAATTTCATTTTTCCTATAGGGAAAAAAAAGTCATTTAGAGAGAGAAAAATGTAAAGAACCAGTCAGTCAGAAATCTATCCAAAAGAGTTTCTCCTCCATGATATTTGAATAATTGTGAAGAAAATAAATATCATAAGACTAGAGAAGATTTCTAAAAATGGAAAAAGGTAGGGTAGATTCATTGGACTATTTATTACAGACTATTATAGTTTCAATTCTTAGGAAAACTTTAGTACAGATTATTGCACATATGTTTGTGAGCATCTAGAAAGGGAAGGGCAATGGGAATTCAAGAACAAAGAATCAAATGACCCATATTCCCAAGAAGCTTACATTCTAATGGGGAAGACAAGAAGCCCATATAGAAATATTGACAGAATAAATACAGATATAGTCAACATTGTTAAATACAAAGTATTTTGAGAGAATGAGCACTAGCATTTGGGGAATGAGGAAAGGTTTCATGTAGATGAAGTATTAGCTTGATCTTTTTTTTTTTTTTAATAATAATTTTTTATTTCCAAAACACATGCAAAAAGTTTTCAACATTCACCCTTGCAAAACCTTGTGTTCCAAAATTTTCTCCCTCCCTTTCTCCCATCCCTTCTTCTAGACAGCAAGTAATCCAATATATGTTAAACATGTACAATTCTTCTATACGTATTTCCACATATATCATGATGCACAAGAAAAATCAGATCAAAAGGGAAAAGATGAGAAAGAAAAAAAAAAAAGTAAGCAAACAACAAAAAAGGTGAAAAAACTATGTTGTGATCCACACTCAGTCCCACAATCTTCTCTCTCAGTGCAAGTAGCTCATTCCTTCACAAGACCATTGAAACTGGCCTGAATCACCTTGCTGTTCAAAAGAGCCACGTCCATCACAATTGATAATCATATAATCTTGCTGTTGCAGTGATCTAGTTCTACTCACTTCACTTAGCATCAATTCAATTAAGTCTCTCCACACCTTTCTGAAATCATGGGCATCCACTCAGTTTCCAGTTTCTTGCCATAAATATTTTTGTACATGGAGGTCTTTTTCCCTCTTTTATGATTTCTTTGGGACACAGACCCAGTAGAGACATTTGAGCTTAATCTTAAAAGGAAAAAAGAACTCTGTGAGATGGAGGTAAAATGCATGGCAGATAGCAATGGAGCACCCCTGGATTTTACTGAGAGAGAAAGAGAAAAGGAGAGAGACATAAAGTAAGAGACAGACAAGAGAGAATCATAGTTGGACTCATTCCTTAGGAAAATCACTTTGGCAGCTAAAAGGAGAATATACTGTAATAGGAAAAGATTTGTGGCAGGTAAACCAATAATCCAGGTAAGAGGAGGTGAGAAATGCTCTAGGATGCGGGCAGCATCAAGAGAGAAGGGGATACATCTGCAAAACAGGAATTGCCAACTGAGTTGATAGGAGCAGGGGAGTAACAAACATGAAAAAAACTATGTTTTTGGAAAAATATTTTGGCCAAATAGTTTAGGAATGGAATGAGAAACTTGAGGCAGGGGACTTAATCAGTAGATTTGCAAAAATACAGGTAAGAAGTGATTAGATGCTCAGGGAGAGACTAGGATAGATATTTAGATCTAGGAATTATTTATATAGAAATGATATCTAACCCCATAGGAGCTGTTAAATTTACGAAGAAAGGGAGCCCAAGAGAGACTATTGAGGAATATGCACAGTAGGGGACATGATATGGATATTGACCTGCCAAAGGAGATAGAGGAAAAATGATTAGGAAAAAAAGACAAACCAGGAGAGAATCGTGTTCCTAAATCCAGGAAGGAGACAGTATCCAACAGGGAAAAGTGACCAACAGTGTCAAATACAGTCAACATGTTGAGAAGGATGAGGACTGAGAAAAGATTCTAAGGTTTGGAATTAGATCATGGGTAACTTTGGAGAGAGTAGTTTCATTTGCATGATGAGATTGGGAGCCAAAATGAAACATGGTAAGGAGGCTGAAAAGAAGGAGCAAATATTGACAAGTTTGTTTATTTGTTTTTAAAGAAGTTTGGCTGAGAAAAGGAGGAAAGGCATAGAATGACAGCTTGAGAGGATGGTAGGATCTAGTGAAGATCTTTTAAAAGAGGGGAATGAGGAGACTTAGTCATGTTTGAAGACAAAAGGAAAGGAACCAACAAAAAAAATTAAGTTGAAAATTGAAGGGGATACAGGTGTGATAGGGGTTGCAATCTTACTTTCCTAGTAATGATTGGTGCAAATAGTTGATGCTATGTAAATATTCATATGTAAGTGTGCTTGAACATTTTCAGAAATGAGAAGTATAACATTTTATTAGAAACACGAGAATTAAAACTAAGGAATAATAAGATTTTAGAGAAGGAAAGGACTTTAGAGATAATCTAGAGCAATTTATAGCCAATAAATTTCTTCTACAAGTGGTCTTTCACCTTCTACTCTAGAGTTAATAGATGAAAAGGAATTTCTGAGATGATCCAGTCTGGTTCCCTACATTCAGGCAAACAAGATTTAATTTCTGTATTTTAAAGATAAAGTGACTAACCCCCAAAGACACCTGAGGGAAACCACTCTCCTACTTGTATAACCTAGGTAGTTCAAAAGCTTGTTAATAACTAACAAAGATTGGGTCATGATTTACGGGTGGTAAAATTGAAAGGGGATGAATTAATCCTTTCTCAAAGTCCTTTCTAGTTCTAAAAATCCATGTACTAAATGCTTGGGTGGGGAATGGGAAGAGGAGGGGGCCAGAAATGCAAGATTAACATCAATTAAAATGCATGAGAGAAAAAAAAAAAACAGAAAGGCTAAAAAAACTACTTAAATGAGGTCCCATAACAAATTAGGAAAAGAACAACATGTAAGCTCAAATTTATAATAACCAAAGGAACCCAACAATTTTTCCTGCAAGCCAACAACAAATTGCAGAAAACTGTCCTGCTTACTAAGAGAACTTAAAAGTTTTTTTAATTGCAAAGCTTCATTTGATATGGGTATCAGGAATGAAGGAATGAATGGTCCAACCATGTCACCTCCTATTCAAACTTCAGTAGCTCTCTATTGCCTACAGTATCAAATACTGAGTCCTCTGTATTGCCTTCAAAAATCACCCACCCAGTTGTGAACGAATCCAGCCATTCTGGAGAGCAATCTGGAACTATGCTCAAAGGGCTATCAAACTGTGCATACCCTTTGATCCAGCCATGTTTCTACTGGGCTTGTATCCCATAAAGAGATCTTAAAGGAGGAAAAGAGACCCACATGTGCAAAATGTTTGTGGTGTCCCAGTTTCCTCAACTATAAAATGGAAATATTAAAGGCACTCACATATAAAAGAGAGCTCTTATGAGAATCAAAGTGCTTAGCACATGCCTGGCACATAGTGGGCTCTTAATAAATGCTTACTTTCTGACTGAAAAGATGGAAAAAGCAATCATTGATTAAGTGCTTATTACACGCTAAGAGCCATGTACCAAATTTTGACAACACAAACAGTTCCTGGTCTGTAGGAGCTCATATTCTAAGAGGGAAGATAGAGAACATGGAAGGTTTCAGCTCTAGGTCAGATAGAAAGGTCCCACGACACAAGGCACAGCAGCAAATTGTTCTTATCTGCTCATTCCACCAAGGAAAGCATATATATCCCCCTGCCTCACTGTAGGGTTTGAGTCTCCTTGGTTACCCACATCTTGGTGAAGCCCTTTTGCCAAGACAGTGTACCAGAGCATGGCCGCTAGGGACTACTTGCACGCGGCCTGTGGCAGAGCACTTCCCACTCATATCGCTCTGCTCAGCCACCCTCCAACCCTCTGTGACTCCACTCTAACACAGTGATGTCATTTTGGTTTTCTGGATAAGGAAGGACAACCAACCAACAGCAGCAAAGCAGAGAGTAATGAAGCTTTTCTAATGTTATTTCTAGAGATAAAATCCTATTAGTTTCTGATGCTGAATCACTTGACAGTGTCCAAGACAAGGTGGGAAGAACTTTTTTTTAGAACTGAATTTATAAAGATATAAAAGTAATATTTACATTCATAAGGGCATACTTACATCACACTATTCCTATAAATTTATTGGATTTTACCCACTTCTACACAGGGCACAAATCAAAAGCACCGTACTCCCTTAATAAATAATGAAAGCAAAGAAAAGCTGACTGCCAAGGAGTGAAAGAGTTAAATGGCTCTTTCCCAGGATTCTATATTGTACTTCTCATTACCAGATTGATTAATTACTGGTCCTAGAGAGTTTCAAAGGCACAGGCTACTCAAAGAACTTGTTAAGATGGGTTTGTATTTAATCCATTGGGGAGACAATCAACAGCAACAGCAAAGTTAAAGCTTAAGCACAAAAACTTTCTTTAATTGGCATTTTAAGGGGCTAGAACAAGTTTATAGGGCCTATAATACCAATCTATACTGCCTTAGGCAAACCAGCTTAAGGGATAGATTGGACAGGAGACACAGAAATTTAGCCTCGATAATCCCATCCCAAATTATTAGATAGCAGATTTCTAAAAAAGTGTTCCACTTAATGCAGATTGGGCAGAGAACAAAACATCAGATGCATTTGTGCTGGACAGATGGGAGTATTAAAAGTCAAGATAATATAGAAGATATAAAAGATTTTAAGAGAAAGATTTCTTAAAGCTTTAGTTACAGTTTAAAATTAAGTGACAGCTCAAAACATAAGAGGAAATTATTTTATCCCTTAATAAATTATCATTGCAAATCTTGTACTTTTGAGTTTTTATTTCTCCCTCTTTATTTTAACTTTACAAGCAGTACATAGGTTCAGGAGGCTTACGGGTCCTCATCTATTCTCAAGTGGCAAGAAAAGGTCTTTCAAATGAAACCATTTACCTTCATAGCTTCTACTAAAGATATGAATCATTCAGAGAGCAAATGAACTCTGCCCAGGCTACAATGGAGTTGGCTGCCTCTCCCAAGTATGGAGGGAAGGAGGAGTAAATTGAACAAGGGGGAAGAATGAAATAGCAAACAGAATTCAGAGGAGGGTTTGTGTGTGTGTGTGTCACATTTTTATTATACTCTATCCCACATTTTCTATGCTACTATTTTCCTCAACTTACAAAGATAAGATGACAGATGATAGATATTAAAACGTTGGGAGTGAGAAAAATGTTTCTATACCCTTTCACTTAATCTCTGCCCCTACTTTCTTCTCTTTTATCTAAAGGAAAATCAACTCAATAAGGTCAGTCCTTCTAACCTGCAATGTAGTCACTTTTTTTTTTTTAAAAGGGAAAAGAGTGGGGTATTATCTATCAACTTCACTGGTTTCTTCCTTTTAGGATAAAGACATACCTAGTTCATACTAATTCTCAAGATATTGGGCCTTTTACACTCTTGAGCTACTATCCCATCTTTCTCCTTTCTTTCACAGCCAAGTTAAATTCATTTAAACCGAAGTGACATATATTGTCTGCTATGTCTCAGGCACTCCACTCTAGGATAAAAAGAGAAAAATGGAGCCATCTGTGTTCTCAAGGATCACTGAACTTATATTCTATCTGTGAAATTCTTGGCAACCAATGCAATTCTGACCTTGTCTCTGGTCCCTCAGACCCAATAATTATACCACTACCACTAATAATTACACTGATCACTCTTAGTTTTCTTTGCTATTTCATCACTTATATCATGCTTCCAGTGGCTGGAAACTCTGCACTAGGCCCTTCTCTATTCTCTCTGTATTCCCTCTTCCTAGGTACCTTATTAATTCCCACAGGTTTAATCATCTCATCTGTGCAGGTGATTTCCAAACGTGTATGTCCAGCCCTGGGTCTCTCCCGACATCTGCAACTGTCTGTCTATTAAATACTTAAAACTCAACATATCTAAAACTGAACTCATTCCCACCACCCTTCCCCACACAGTCTTCTTTCAATCATCCAAGTCTGCAACTTCAGGGCCCACCAAGGGGAACCTTCATTTTCCCTAACTCCAATTCGATCAATTCTACTTCTATAACATCTCAAATCTGTCCCCTTGATTCTTATCCTCTTCTCTTTGGACTACTGTAAGAGTTTCCCAATTAGTATCCCTACCATAAGTCTTTACCTTTCCCCCCAATCCATCCTCCACACAGCTGGCAAGAATGATTTTTTCTAAAGATCATATTACTTCCCTGCTTATTAGACCAGTGGGTCTTCTATTGCCTCCTGGATAAAATATGAGCTCTTTAGTTTAGCTTTTAAAGCCCTTCAAAATGTGCTCCAAGCTACCTTTGCAATCTTATTATGTAATCCACATCTCCCAGTCTTTATCATGTCTAGCTCAGCTAGACATGTCTCTTAGCTATCCTATAAGTGACACGCCATGCCTTTTCAATGACTACTCCCCATGTGTGCAATGATGTCCCATCTCACTTGTGTCTGAAAATCTCTTTTCCCTCAAAATTCCACGTAAGCATTATTTTCTACATGAGACCTTTACTGATCTAGTAGTGCACTCTCAATTGTACCTTGTATCTATTTTGGATATACTTATTTATGTAAATGCACCCTTTTTTCCTCTATATGCTATCTATTTATCTAATAATCTACTGTCTTAAAATGCACTTGCCAGTGTTATGTATATAACTAAAATATTATCAATTTCTATTTAAGCAATGTTTTTATTCTTCTGTCTACTGCTTTTCAACTATCAGCACTGTATGAATTAGGAATGAATATTTATTTGCTGAATTCATTTTAGATAGCCTAGATGGTTACTGACTTGTCATACTTCACTGGTTATAACTTTTTTTTTATTAAAGAATGGAATACCATTAAAAAATTACGTCCTTATAGGTTTCAATAGTTTAAGATTTTCATTGGCAAAAACAAGTATAAGATATTCTAAGTATCATTATTACTAATTACTAATTAATTATTATTAAATATAGTATTGCTTGAGGTTGAAAAGATTATATAAGATGGTTGGAACCATGTTTGGCAGTCCCTCTGAAGACTTTTTAGTTACCACAAAGAAAAAGTTGTGAAAGCTATCACAGCATGAGATTCCTTCACTTATGATAATACATTCCAATGAAATTTTGCATATCAAATGTGAAGACATGGTCCTATCCTATGTTTAGTACAAAGTAAGATTTAATTTCGGCTCAAAAACTTTGGAATGTAGAGCTACAAGTTTGTCTCAAAGGCTCCCTCATCCTCCTTTCCATGTATTTAACCAGTACTATCTCTGGTAATTTGCCAAGTTGAAGAAACTATCTTCTGTACAATTTGAGACCACACCATAGACACAGCGGCTTGTTCCAAATTTGGAATATCTGACCACCACTAACTTGTTCTTTTCAATGTGTTAAGTGTATATTACATATTGAAACTAAACAAGCTTTGGTCTAAATTTCACTTTCCTTTACATAAAGGGCATGTGACAGTTTTAATCACACTATACCAGTGCTGATAGATGAAATGGTTTTACAGTCAAGAAAGTGAAATGAGAGGAAGCGTTTTTGCCTATTTTCTCAGCACATCTTTTCTAGAAGTTAGGAAATGTACTATATCAAATTCTAATTGGGAAAGGTAAGAAAAAGTCCAAATGAGCCTTCCTTCCTTCCTTTCTTTGTTTTTTCCTTCTAGTCTCCCTTAAACACAAGACTGCTTAAGGAAACAAGAGAGGTCTGAAGATGCTAGACAAAGGAGTCAGGTGCCCAGACACATGGTGGTTGCAGTAAAAATCATTCTAGAACCCGGGGATTGCAAGTGGGATAAAACAAGAGTCCCAGTGAAGAAAGCACAAGGGCAGGGTGCAAGAACATGTGCCATTGCCCAGTTCTGAGTCACAGATTCAGGGCCAAGAGAAGCAACTGCAAGTGAGAGCAGACTCTAGATGAGAACTGAGCACAGAACAAGTTCTATTCTAAAAATGAAGCTATGAACTCTGATCCCAGAAGCAGAAGTAATAGCTCTAGTCTTTAGCCACACATAAGCCTATAATGGAATAACCAGGGCAAGAGTGTCCCAGAATGAGGAAAGGTCATCAATTGGGTCACTCTTGGACCTGCAGAATCTCTCAGTAGCCTAACAGTAACTGAATCCAATGTCAGTCTACAGAAACTCAACAGATCCAAATCTAAGGTCAGAAACACACAGAGGTGAGACTAAGAACACAGATCTCTTCCTGGATCTTCCCACTTTGGAAGTATATGAAAACTTGTAGGCCAGTCAGAAACTAAACTACAAAAGCAGCAGAAGAATATAAAAAGACAAAAATTTGGCTGGACAATTCCCACAGAAGGGAGTAGAGCCCATGAAATCTGAAGAGTAAGGGGAAGAATGAATAAACAAAAAAAGAATCTGACCACAAAGAGCAAGTTACCATGGAGATAGAGAAATGCAAGACACAAAAAGAGAAGACAATGACTTGAAAATATTACAAGCAAAGTCTTAAAGAAAAATGTAAGATTGGACACAAGTTCAATTAGAGTTCCTAGAAGAGTCTTTTGTGTTTGTGGTAATTTTTTTTAATAAAGGAAAAAATATGGATATTTTAAGAACTAAATGAGGCAGAAAGGGAAAAAAAGAGCTATAGAATTAAGATAAAAAGGGAATTAACAACTTGCTAAAAGAAGTACAAAATCTTACTGAAGAAAACAAGTCTGAAAATTGGAATTGTCAAGTAGAAGCTAATGACTCAACTAAACAACAAAAAATTAAAAATAGGGGCAGTTAGGTGGCGCAGTGGATAGAACACCAACTCTGAAGTCAGGAGGACCTGAGTTCAAATCTGAACTAAGACATTTAACACTTCCTAGCTGTGTGGCCCTGGGCAAGTCATTTAATCCCAATTGCCTCAGCAAAAAAAAAAAAAAAAAAAAAAAAAAGAAAGAAAGAAAGAAAGAAAGAAAAAAGAAAGGAAAAAGAAAAAGGAAAAGAAAGAAAGAAAGAAATTAAAAATAATAAAGTCAAAAGACTGAAGGAAAATTAAAACAGAAGAAAATATTTCATAAGAAAAATGATCAACTTGGAAACAGACTAAGAAACAAAAAGATACTCATTACTTAAAATGAAAGGCGAGAGCAGAATTCATATAGCTGAAGTAAAAAAAAGTAAGAGTAGTGATCAAGATCTCAGACAAAACAAAAGCAAAATCAGACCTAATTAAAAGAAATAAAGAAAATATAATTTGCTGTAGTTACTATAGATTGAATAGATATCAATGCTGAATGACATGCACCAAATGGCATAGCATTTAAATTCTTAAAGGAAAAGTTAAATGAGTCACAGGAAGAAAAATACAGTAAAACTATAACAGTGGCAGGTTCTATTTGTCCCTTCTCAGACTCAGATAAACAGAAAAATAAACAAAAAAACAACCAACCACTTCTGTAGCCAATATCCATGGTAAAGCAAAACAAATTCCCATATTGGCCACAACCAAAAAATATGTCCTCCATTATGCATCTTGAGTCCATCAGGTTTCTGTTAGGAAATACGTAGCATTCTTCGTTACTGGTTCTCTGGAATCACAGCTGATCATTGAGTTGATAAGAATTCTTAAATTCTTTCAAAGTAGTTGTCACTGAATAAATTGTTCTACTGAGTCTACTCACTTTACTTTACATTGATTCATATAAATTTTCCCATGCTTATTTGAAACATCTCTTTTGTATTTTTTGTGGTAAAATATATTCCATTACATTCATATACCATATTTTATTTAGTCATTCTCCACTTCATGAGTATTCCCCTTACTTTCCAGTTCTTTGCCACCACAAAAAGAGCTACTATAAATATATTTGTGCATATCAGTCCTTTCTGAAAGACTGATTTTGAAGATATCTTGAAAAGAAAAAGAAGATAACAAATGTTTAAGAAATATATTGAATCTTATTATTAAACAATAAGATGACTGAAAAAATAAAACCTGGCATTTATACAGTGATATAAAGTTTGCAAAACACTATAAATACGTGAGCTTAATATTTTTTTTGTACTGTAGATATTGTCATTCCCATTTTATAAATGAGGATGACAAAATCTACAGTACTAACATAATTTTAACAAATGAGGAAGCTGAGGTTCAAAGAGGTCTAATGATTTTCCCATGGTCACACAGTCATTAAATGTTAAAAGTATAATTCAAAACCAGGTCTTCCCAAATCGAAGTCTAATACATTAATAATTACGCCACCGAAATGCCACACTGTTCTATATGTGTTCTTTCCTATCTCGATGAAATCCTTACAAGAACTATCTACACATAAATCAAGGGCATCACTGAAGAAAGTATAAGAAGGAAATACAAAGGCTTTCATGAATGAAATTCCTGATCTTTACAGTTATACAATTGAGACTAAATTCTATGAAAATTATAGAGAACACAAAATCTCACTGTATTTATTGTTTCAATGAGGCCCCTGAAGGCAGGTACTATTTCACTTCTGTATTTGTGCCTGCAGTGCCTATTACATAGCATATTAAAAAAATGTGCTCAATAAATGATTTGCAAAGCAATGTCCAACTATAATTCCAGAGAACTGATGATCAATAGTCTACAGACTTCCTGACAAAGATGCAGACACAGGGCAAAGAACGAAGAAATTTTTTTGGGGGGATACCTATTTTATTTTTCTAACTTAGATTGCTGAGAGGATAAGACGACAGATTCATTAATTTAAGAAAAATGGAAAACAAAAAAAGGAAGTTGATTGATGACTTGAAAATAATAATAAAAAAAAAAACACATTTGGTTGGTTAACTCAAAATGCTGCCATATCTTTCCATTGATAATAAATGTCTGCAAGTCACAAAATGTTAGTTTTTCCAAAAGTACAGTTGCTAGTTAACCAAAAGACAAGGAAGAAGTATATTGTGAGTATGTATTAGGCTGCAACATATTACTAACAAAGGAGTGCACAGGATGGAAATACAGATTATCATTAGACAGCTAATATCTATATAGCCATTTAAAGTCTGCTAAGTGTTTTACAGATATTATCTCATTTTATATTCCCATAATCCTCTTGGATAGATGATATTATCCCAGTTTACAGATGACAATACTGAGGCTGAAAGAGAGAGACTTGCTGGGATCACGAAGCTCTTGAGTGCCTGGGTCATTCTGACTCCAAGTCTAGCACACACTGTTCATGCCATTCACACCTGGGAAAGAAAATGGGCTGCTCTCGGAGGGTTAAGACAGACAGCTCAATGTCCCTCTAGGGAAGATAATATGGCAAGAACCCCAGGAAGTTGGGCAGGAACTGGATTTTTGAGAGAATATGATCTAGTCACAGAAGATGAAGACCTAGAGGGACATTGTCCAAGTCAGTAAGGTCATAATCCCAACCTTTTCATTTTTACCTGCATATTTATGCAAATGTATTTTCTTATGCTGTTGAAGCTTTAGTTCCTAAAATTCCGCTAAAGAAGGAGAGCAATTAAATGGTTATGTTCACGTTTTCCTGTTCAAAAAACTAAATAAATCCACACCTAAGAATCAAGTAACATCAATTATGGTAAGTATCTTTTTAAAGTCAGGGCCTTAATTTCCTGTTCCCAATGAAATGCCTTTTAATTGTCCAGTATAATTTGCACCATTAACTCTTTATAGGGTTTTTACATATTTAAGAAATGGAAAAAATTAATTCTGTGAGTGTGTTATTTCCCTCACACACAAAAACAATGAAATGTTTTCATCAACTGGCAACAAAGATAAAAGAAGCAACAGAAAAACATGGCTAAAGCTAGCATTTAGAGCAGTTATTTTTATGCTAAAAATGCTGAATTATTCCTGAAATTTTATGCTGGAGAAAGTACATATTTGAAGGGAAACATTTTCCTATTAAAAGCAAAACTCTACAAGTAAAAGATTTAGAACACTATTTCTCAGACACAATAACTTTGTTCCCCCAATTTGCTCAGATGGACAGCTATCCCAGAAATCTCATTTCAACCTTTCTCTTCCTCCTGTTTGTACCACTATTCTTGAAAGCTCAGAAAATGGGCCACTCTTATTAATAAGATTTTCTGATCAACTGAGGTCTCACAAGAAAATCTTCTGTTTCATTCAACTCTGGTTAAAAAACCTTTCTAAAATGTATTAATTACCTATAAATTGGTAAGGCCATTTTGGATATCAATTTGGAGTTATGAAAAACAAATCAACTAAAGTATTTCTATCCTTACTTTAAACATATACTCTGAAGACAACAAAGCCAGAAATAAAGATCTAATCTGCATCAAGATATTCATAGTACCATTTTTTTCTGACAGCAAAGAAATGAAAACAGAGTAGCTACTTACCAGGCAGGCAATGGCTAAACAACCTATGCCATATAAAGAAAGCAGACTATCATTGTACAATAAGGAACAACTAATTTAAATTCAGAGAAACATGGGAAAATGTCTACAAAACTGAAGTCGAGTGAAATGGGCTGAACAAAAGAACAATATACAAAAAGATTATGTTTATGTAAATGAAAAAACATCCAAACAATGAAACTTTTAATTCTAACTAAAATGCAAATAATGGTCTTGGACAAAAAGAATGAAACAAACCTCTTTCCCTTTTGGTAAAGAGGTAGAGGATTATCTGGGTAGAATATAGCATACACTATTAGAATCAATCACTAACAAATATTTTTGCTTAACTGTTTTACTCTTTTTACAAGGGAGGGTTCAATTTCCATGCTGGGAAAAAGATCCAGAAGTTACTGATATTAAAAACAAAAAGCACCAATAAAACTTTAAAAAGAAGTTCTCTTTTTTGACTAAAAATGATAGAATTTAATAATATTATACTATATGTGAGCTAGAGAAAGAAATGGCAAACCACTCTGGTACCTTTGTCAGGAAAACTTCAAATGGGGTCATGAAGAGTCAGACATGACTGAGAAACAACTAAACAAAAAGTACTAATACACTATCTTCTGCCTTGAAAGAAATCATGGATTATCTCCCTGGCATAATTGAATCATTCTCTGATGACTCAGCATGTTGCAATGACTCGGGGTCATAGTTATGATTAATATACTGATTCTACAGCACTCCCCTTTTGGAAATCCCTTCAGAGCTTGTATCACATTCTTTTGAATGTCCTCAAAAATACACACAAATTTGACTTCTGAGGACAGATGTAATCTTTGGAAAGAGACAAGCAGAATCTGGCATCATATGCATGATAAAAAACTTGACCTAGATAAAAGGGTCTTACACTCATTATAAAGTCTTTCATAACCTGAAAATCTGCTTTTATGGCAATTCCAAAAAAAAAGAAGCACCAACAATGTTTTGAGTAATAGCAAAAGTGCTGAAATAAGTTATATCTCTCATGAAGACTACCTTTAAAATGTAGCACTCTTGATATATAATTACTCATGTGTTTTTATTTAAAATCAGCCTTGATACTTCATAGTTATAATTAGACTCACAGGATCAGAGTTGGAAAAATGATCTTTATCCTAGTCTTCATATTTTTTAATACAAGGACACCCCATAGAAACCATTATCAAAAAATAAATTCCTGATATCAACTTGTTTTCTTAACATATCATTCCTTCTCCTGAAAGTATAGTGCCAATCAATCTTCCCTGCTCCCCAAACATCCCCTTCAAACTCTTTCAATGTAATAAAGATTCTGATGAAAAGAGATAGGTTAGTGGTTTGGGGGGGTTTGTTTTGTTTTTTTGCTATGGGGAAGAATATACAGTGTTTGAAAAAAACTGATTTCAATATTGAAAAAAACACTTCCCAAAGAGATGGAAATAATTGCTTCAGCTTTCCTATGCCTAAAAACAAAAGGCAATCACTTCTGTCACATCCAACTTGAAAACTCCATAACCTGCAGACCATCACTCCAACCTCTTGGGACTTGAAGTATATATTTAAATTTTCTGCAATAAGGAGCAAAGTCTCTAACATTTTGACCGGACACCAATAAAAGTAAACTTCAGATGTTTGGTTCTCCAGAACAAAAATTTATTTTCAACCATGGCAGGAAAACCATGGGCTGAAATGAACAGAACATCTAATAAAAAGAGCTTTCATTTAGTTTTCTAATTCATGAAATATCCCTTAATGGTATCTTTACACTTTGATTCTTAAATGTATGTATTGATCAAAGGATCCACTTATGATATTTGGGGAATTAACAAAACTCTGAATAACCTTTCAAGGGAAAAAAAAATTTGTTCTTTGTTGCAATGCTGAAAAATTCCCCATAAATTTAACTCAATTTTAATTATTTAGGCTGCTGGCTCAGAACATAGACAAACAACTCTACAGAGTAAAACAAACTATAAAATTGGCAACAGAAAAAAAAGGAAGGGATGAAGTTAGAGAGGATAGACAGATGTGCTTAGCTGCACTTTGGGTAGAACCAACAATGCTTATATTCTATTAAATTTTTAAAAGCCCCAAATTGACAAATGATTTGTCATTTTAGCAAAAACATGTCAGCCTCTGTGAACAACTTCTTCTTAATGAGGCAAGCATTGAATCTATAGTGTTTCTGAAAATTTCCCTGAAATCCCATGAAAAATCACCAGCCGGTTGCATCATTACTCAAAGGGAATATTCAAAGCAATCCAAGTTACTCCAATGAGAATAAGAGGAAAACAAGTATAAGGGAAGCATAAGGAAGCCGTGAAAGGTGAAGAAAGAAAAAAGAAAGGAGTGAATTGCAGCCAACCTCAATACTCAAGATGAGTGTTTCTTACATAATCTTAATCTTTCTAAGATCTCTAACACATTTCAACAAAATAAACTGTTTTCCAAGAATCCATTCAGTAGAAATTATAAGTCCTCCACGTATAATTAAAATCAATGCTGGCTTGCCAAGAGATCATTTAATCCATTTTCAGTCTTTGAGGATTAAAGAAGGGTCATTTCAAAAAAAGATAGATTCTATTCATTCCTCAAAAATTTCTCAAGACGGTGAATTTTAAAATGTTTATTATTTTATTTACTAATTTATTTTACTAATCTTTTCCTGAGTTGTAGGACACCTCAATAGATGACCAAGGATATTATCTTAACTCCTGAAAGTTCAATGAAGGAGAAATAAAGTATTTATCCTTTATTCTGCTTGGCCTATTTATAAATGAACTGTGTTCTATAATATCCCTACACATGACTTTTTTTGGTAAGACCACACAGGATTTTTATAGTGAATTCAAAAAAGATCTCAGATTTCATCAGCATGTGGGAACTCCTTCTGCCAGCTCAGATCCTGTCCTTCTAGCCTCTCCATCGGAGTAGATCACTAAGTCTGTAATTCACAGCCCAGTAGTAACCCTCCCCGTCTGGGCTTGCCTCTGATTGGATGGCTTTTTCCAGGACCTCCTTTGAAGAACCCGTTAGTATATCTTCATTTCCACTAGGCTATAAGTCAATAGGTTTCTCAATTATAGACCCTGTCCCCCTATCCTTCCCACCCCTTAGTTTTCCTATTATTAAGATGTAATTTCCCTGGGCAAGTTCTCTGTCAGTATTTGTGCCTCCTGGGTCACAAGAGCTCTAACACATAGTAAGTACTTAATAAATGCTTGCTTTTGTTTCTTTTGTCTCACTGGGGGGTGGGGAGTGGGGAAATGATGACTATGATTTAATAAGATCACTCTAGGGTAGCTTGAGTCATAAAAGACTTAAGTGATTTGGTCATAGACTGTGATTCCTGGTCTATGGTCCCAGTTGGTAAATATCAGAGGAAAGATTTGAATTCAGCTCTTCCTGACCCCAAAGCTGACCCTTTTGCTCTATACCAGGCATTTTCTTAATTTTTTTAAATTAAAATACAAACAAAAAAAACACCTTTATTGGTGCCCTTGATCTCAGAAATTGATAATATTTATGTAATTTGATATTATTTGGCTTCCTTTATCAAAGAATCTGCAAAAGAACCTGTTCATCTCAAATTTCATAATCATTTCCTCTTCCACCAGATATACAGTATATTACCAATTTAATAAATTAAAATACAAGAATATGTGTTTAACACTAAAATGATACTGAGTAATTTTTATTAATTTGAAATACTTATAAATGTTCAAGTATTATATTTGCTGATGGATTGATTCTAAGTCATCACCATACATATGCACTAACTGGAGCAGATTAATAGGAATTTTTGGCTATAAATGAAATGTTTTCATCACAGTTAGGTTTGGCAAATCTAGGTATTATTACTTTAACTAGAATCTTTAAAATCACCATATGGACTGAAATCTAGAATTTGGGGCTAGAACAAAGCCCTTTAATACCCCAAGACCATACATATATTTTAAGAGAAAAAGAAATATATTTGTTCCTGAAAGCCACATTTGGAGAAATTAAACATAGAAATATCATAAAAACTAGCACTTTAAAAACGATATAAATTTGGAATAAAGACAAATTTTAAAATTTAAAACTAAAGTAACATTTACTCTATAAACCAAGAGTTAAGCCCTGGACTATAAATATTCAATATTCCTGATATTTAAGAGCTAGAGAGAATATGACATTATTTAGCATTGATAAGAAATCTCTCCTTAAGCTGTCTTTATTATAGTCTGAGTGCCAAGGTCATTGGATAATAGGAGTTAAAGAAAAGACAACTGAATAACATTTCCCCTTTGGTATATAGTTACTTAAATTACTAAGGAGTCCACATAAAGATCTGTGCGATTTTTATAAACAACAATTAATATAACTTCCAATAACTTCATGTGCCAGATCAAATCTTTGATCCAGGATGTAGAAAGAGATGTCATCTACTGAGAATAGTGACCCAGTATGGCCCCTTGGATTTCCATTGAACCTTAGGCAAGAATTTTGGGACAAGCACTGGAATAATTGAATAAGATTATTTTGTTGTAAAAGGGCAACTTTAGCTTTAAATCAATCTACTCTCTTTGAGTTTTAAAAATTTAAGAAAATGTAAATATCAGTGGATTTACTAAACTGGGTTAGCCATTAGCTATATTAGCTATATATATACTTAAGGAGACTCCTTCCTCTTCTACTGTCCACACAGAATATGCTAGCAAGTGCTCTACCCAAAAGAATGTAAATGTTGATCTTGGACACCTAGGTAAGTACCTTGAGATTTAAGGGCTGCAATCTTAAACTGCACTGATTGGCCCACAAGAGATCCCAGCCCAAGCTCAGGGAGTGACTATTTGGGTCCTGATTGCTCAGAGTCAACCTAAATAGCACTTGTTTCTGTTTTGGTCAGAAACCCTGAGTGCTTCCCTCCCAGAGTGATTTTTTTTTTTTTTTTTTTTTGGGGGGAATAGATAAAAGAGGCCATTCTTTGCCTCAATCACTGAAGGGGCATGAGATGGGAAAGATCCTAGCTTACAAAGGCCAAGGTCTCCCACTATATCCAGGGTGATCTCCAATGGTCCTGACCTGCACCTTTCCAAGGTCTCCCACTACATCCAGGGCCATTTTCAGGGGTCCTGACCTGTACCTTTCCTTGGAGCATCTAGCTCCAGAGGAAACAGTGAGGCTGCCCTCCCTTGGTACAGCCTTTTTTCATATTCCAAGTCATTTGAAAGTCCCAGCATCCTCTCCTTGATATCACAGGTCACCTTGGAGAAGGACAAACAACTCCTTACTCACAGGAAGAGAGGAGCTTTCCTTAGCAACCATGCAGTGCTCTTGGGGAAGATTGTAGCTGGAAACTTACGCCAAGTCCCACACACTAACAATTTCCTACACTCAGCTCTGACCTATAATAAAAATTTCTGGTTTCTGGTAAAAAACAACAACAACAACAAACACTGATAAGACTAGAAGAAGCCCAGACTTTGGTCAGGTTCATCCACCTATGGCCGAGGACCCTTTGTCCCTTTCTTTTGCAGCCAGAACTGAGCATTTGCTGATGGCTCAGCAGCCACCCAATTTTCTTCTCACTCAAAGGACTTAGAAGGCGCAGAAAGAGGCCTCACCAGACCTGGGCCACCAGGAGCGCGGCCTACATAGCTTCTTTTTGCACCTCCTCCCTGTCCCACCCCTTACTTGGGTCATCTTGTCCACAGAGACAGGAATTCCATCGATGGTGAGAGGTGGCAGCTCCGAGTTAACCTCCTGTGGCGCAGGGGCGTGTTCTGCTAAGGCTGATTCCAAGTCTTCAAGGATCATGCTCTTGTACTTGCGCACCTGTGGGGAATTAAGAGGCCCGGATAAACAAGATGCCCAACAACAAGAACAGTTTGGTGCTAGGCAACAGGACGGTGGGTGGGACTCCTCCCGGAGCCTTGGCGGAGCCCAGCGAACAAACACTTCCACAGCTGGAAGATAAAAATACCCGCTGGCCCCAAAGACACATCCAAATTAAGTGAAAGGAGCTGATGAAATTATGGGTAACACTGGGGAAGTAGAAACGAGCTGGTGGAAAAGTAGTAAATGGTAACCCTGCTGATCACTAGGAGTCATTTCTTTATGACTCCCCAGACTTACCCTGACTCTTCTAGACTCAGTAAATACTGAGTGAAAGCTCCTTGGGGGTAAGGATTATCTAGTTTTTGCACTTGAATTCTCACATTTGACACATTATAAACACTTGACCAATATGATTCATTCGTTTCCTTAAAGTCAAAGTTCTGAATTTAGTAACAGTGGCATTGCATTATATCCTGTGCCTTTCCCCATCCATCTAGGTGGTTTGTCATCACAAACCATCTATAGCTATAGATTTTATTTTATTTTAACTTAGTTTTGTATTCTTTGCAATAAAGGCATTCTGTCTTTATATCACATTTACCAAATATACTTTTTTTCCTACCCAAGAAGCCTTACTTTGTAATTAAGTACTATCATCACTTTCCTTAAAAAAAAAACAAAAACAAAAACAAACAAACAAAAACTTAAATTAATATAAAATATATGTCCTTAAAAGTCTCATTTATTCACTCAAGCTGCTGCCCTGATTGGATGCTAGTTTTCTGATATGGTCTGATTTCCACTCATGCAGTAAGTGGATACTTAAGTCCTTAACCTGGAAACAAACAGGAAGACAAAACAAGAATGAACTGCTAAGGAGGCACTCTGTGGCTCAAGACCAAACTTGCCACTACCAGTGACAGAAGAAGAGAAGGAGTCCTGGGTTCAAAGTCCCTTCTTCACTGGTGCTCAACATCACTCAGGAAGGAATTAAAGTTGCATCGGACAACTGCCAGTCTGAAAACAGTATTGCTAGCTCCTTTTCCTCCTTTCCTTTGCATTGTCAGTAATTCATCTCTAAGAAGCAGCATAATTGTTCATGCACAAATTTCTATCACAAGAGAAAATAGGTTAAACACTTATAATAAATAATAGTGAGTTTATCTGTCTCTCTAGAGACATAAAAAGGGCTGCAGGATCCACTTAAGATAAAAAGGGTGCTCTTCCCCTAAGCACAAAGACAATCAGAGACATGGGTTTATGCTCACATAGCAGGATGGGATCAGATATCATCTTGTATAAGATAAACCACTCACGAAGGACTTAGGCAAAAAATTTTAAAAAATATATTACAGAGACGTTAATAGTCTTGTATTTTTCCTATCTGGATCAGGAGAGAACAGCATAGGAATGTTTCATTAACATGACTTTTTAAAAACAGAGATACTTTCTCTCCAATCCCCTGACTCTCTAGTCATCTAGACTTTAGTATCTAGTGGTAATTTTCCTACTTCTTCAGAAAGAAAAAAAAAAATGCTCTAAATATGCTAAACCAATTTAGGGTTAAATGGAAAATAGAAGAAAAAATTGAGGAGCTGATCTGTCTTTAGAAATTAATTTTATTCTGGTTTCTAATACTTAACCAATAAAAAAAAAAGATGTAATACTATATTGTAGTCAGCTTGTGTTGCCATAGCAATTTGATGAGATTATTCTTGCTTGAGCATCAGAATGATATGAAATAATTAACAACAGAGAAATAACCAAGTAGGTATTGTGATAAAATTTTATGACATTATAATAAAACTAAAAGCCAGCCATTTTTAAAACAGCAAACCACTCCGTAATTAAAAGCAAATTATTGTTTTGTGTTCAATTCTGCAATTTTTAAGGATTTTGGGAACTTATTGTTCTTAAATTGTGCTGTAGATATGGTGATGAACTGATTTGGGATACTGGTCCATATCTGTGATTTCATTAATGCAGGGAACAAGAGAAGATCAATGAATTGGGCCTGGAACTTAAAAAGTTAGAAAAAGACCAAATTAAAAACCCCCAATCAATTACTAAACTTGAAATTCTAAAATTAAAAGGAGAAATTAATAATATAGAAAGTAAAAAAACTATTGAACTAATAAATAAAGCTAAGAGTTGGTTTTATGAAAAAACCAATAAAATTGATAAACTTTTGGTAAATCTGATTAGAAAAAGGAGAGAGGGAAATCAAATTGGCAGTCTTAAAAATGAAAAAGGAGAACTTACCACTGATGAAGAGGAAATTAAAGAAATAATAAGGGGTTACTTTGCCCAACTTTATGCCAATAAATTTGATAACCTAAGCAAAATGGATGACTACATCCAAAAATATAGGCTTCCCAGATTATCAGAGGAGGAAGTAAATTGCTTAAATAGTCCCATTTCAGAAAAAGAAATAGAACAAGCTATTAATCAACTCCCTAAAAAAAAAGCCCCGGGACCAGATGGATTTACATGTGAATTCTACCAAACATTCAAAGAACAATTAGCCCCAATGCTTTATAAACTATTTGAAAAAATAGGGAACGAAGGAGTCCTACCAAACTCCTTTTATGACACAGACATGGTACTGATACCTAAACCAGGTAGGTTGAAAACAGAGAAAGAAAATTATAGACCAATCTCCCTAATGAATATTGATGCTAAAATCTTAAATAAGATATTAGCAAAAAGACTACAGAAAATCATCCCCAGGATAATACATCATGATCAAGTAGGATTCATACCAGGAATGCAGGGCTGGTTCAATATTAGGAAAACTATCAATATAATTGGCCATATTAATAATCAAATTAATAAAAACCATATGATCATCTCAATAGATGCAGAAAAAGCATTTGATAAAATCCAACATCCATTCCTATTAAAAACTCTTGAGAGTATAGGAATAAGTGGACTTTTTCTTAAAATAATCAGTAGCATCTATTTAAAACCAGCAGTAAGCATTATGTGTAACGGGGACAAACTGCAACCATTCCCAATAAGATCAGGAGTAAAACAAGGTTGCCCACTATCACCGTTACTATTTAATATTGTATTAGAAATGCTAGCTTTGGCAATAAGAGTTGAGAAAGAGATTAAAGGAATAAGAATAGGCAATGAGGAAATCAAATTATCACTCTTTGCTGATGATATAATGGTATACTTAGAGAACCCCAGAGAATCTACCAAAAAGTTATTAGAAACAATCTACACCTTCAGCAAAGTTGCAGAATATAAAATAAACCCACATAAGTCATCAGCATTCTTATATATCACTAACAAAACCCAACAGTTAGAGTTACAAAAAGAAATTCCATTTAAAGTAACTACTGATTGTATAAAATATTTAGGAATCTATCTGCCAAGGGAAAATCAGAAACTTTATGAGCAAAACTACAAAACACTTTCCACACAAATTAAGTCTGATCTAACCAAGTGGAAAAATATTAAATGCTCTTGGATTGGGTGAGCAAATATAATAAAGATGACAATACTACCTAAATTAATCTACTTATTTAGCGCTATACCAATCAGACTCCCAAAAAACTACTTTGATGAATTAGAAAAAAATAACAACTAATGCAGGGAACACTTGTTCTGAATTTAATAACAGTGACATTAAGGAAAACTACTTCAACTCATGCAACTATGTGGGACACTGAAAAGCCCATATAAGGCAATATAAGCCAATATGAGGCAGGAGACTCAAAAATAGATTTTCCTGACTCCAAGACAAGTTTTCTTAGTGGCATCTGTGTTCTGTAATTTCTACATTGCTGCTCAAAAATGTCTTGGGTTACAGAACAGAAATGTAGGGAATCCCTCAAGGAATTACCTCATCCCATCACTTGTGGCAGCTGGCAGGAAAGCTGTACCAGGAGTGATCACCATGTTTTCCTTTGCAGAAATATTTTCATCCTGCTTGTTTTCATGAATTATTTATTATCCTAATAGGGCAGAATTCAAAGAATTCTGTCTCAATATTTGTGTGATTTGATACTTTTAGTTTATACTTTCATAGTTTCACAAAAGGATTAATTTATCTCAAATTAGGTATGTCCCATAATGAAACCAGCTGACTTGCTTTCTTGACTTTACTTGCTTCAAAACACTTTCCTACTCAAAAGGATTCTGTGGTCCCCTATGGCCTAGAGAATAAAGTGTAAGTTCCTCACCCATCTGACCTTCCTGCTCTTCCACAAACCTTGTCCATTTTTAATCTTATTTTCTTCTATTACAAAGTTTCTCCATACCAGTCAAGCTTGTCTCCTACCTGTCCTCTTCATACACTATTAGTTATTCCTCCTCAGCCTATTTTTAAGGTTTTAACCTGAACTTTAAAGGACAGATTAAATCACAGCTCTTTAAAAAGGTCTAGCCATGCTGCTTTTTTGGAATAACTTCTATCTCCTATACTTATTATCTAGATACTGCCACAACCATATGCCTTCGAATATTATTTAAATGTTTTATATACCAGATATGACATCATCTTGAGGGCAGGATTCTTTTGAGTCTCCACAGCAATGATAACAATAGTGGTATAGATGGAGCTCCTCAATGGTTACAGGGGTGGGTAAAACTTCAACCACTGAGAAAATGCTGCAACAACTGATGTAACTCATGACTACTGTTTTACATCTATGTCTAAGACAAACTGATTGCTTAAGACAAAAAGTAAAGAACAGTACTAGAAACAACTAGTCTCCTTTGGAGTAAAGATAGCAAAGAAAGAAGAGGAGCAAAAAATTTCATTTATTTATTTTTAAATTTCTTTTTAATTTTTTTCCCTTTTCAATAGTATTTTATTTTTGTTTCAACACAATTTTTACACCACAGACTTTCCTCATTATTAAAAATAACTAAACCTCATATAATGCTTAAAAGTTTACAAAGCATTGAAAGTATCATTTCCATTTGGTAGATGAAGGAACTGACGTTCCCAGAAAATTCCACTATACCAAGTTGCTTTCCAGCAGATTCTGAGGGAAGAGTGCCATCTACAGAAACTTTTTCCCTACTTCCAACCTAACAATGAATTTTCTACCTTGTCTCTACAAAATATTTCCTGGCTCATTCCTGCAAAGTTTATGGGAAGTGTAAAATACAAGAGGATATTTTATGGCAGCAAGCCATCAGCAAAAGAAATCTATCAGGTAAACTGCAGCTTTAACACCTGTCATTTACCAGTTTTGTTCCAAGCCAATTCTTTTTAAGCATTTTTATCCATGAATCACGATCAGTCCAATTCATTTTCATTGTTCCTCTTTGACGTAGATCTTAGTATCCTTATTTAACAGATGAAGATTCAAAAAAAGAAAAATGGCTTGTCAAGGTCTGGAACAGTCTCAAAGAACAAACTTCATAACACTAAACTTTTAGCTACACAAATCCCTATGGTATCAATGAGAACACACTTTCCCAATTCAGGATGGGTCACAACAAAATGCACAACAGAAAAAGTCTGTATGATTCTGGGGTGGCTGAGAATTAGAAACAAAGTGGCTACCCATTGACTGAAGCATGGCCACAGAAATTGTGGTTCATAATCACAATGCAATATTTTTGTATTGTAAATGATAAAAACAACGAATATAAAAAAAAAATTGGTAAGATTCACATGAATTGAAGAAAGCAGAGCCAATCTCCCCCCCAAACCCTAAACCCCAATGGCCATAAAAGAACCACAAGATATTCAAAAATAAATGCTACAAAATTACAAAGAGCAAGCTAGGACCAAAAGAAGACATATGAAAAAAAATCAGAGGATCCAAGTTTATGAAAAATTAAATATACTGTCAGAGTTTTTCAATATGTTGATCAGTTTTGCTGTTTTTTCTCTTCATCCTCCTTTTCTTTTAAAAACTTATTCTTGGGACAGTTAGATGGCCTTGTAATGTTATTATAGAATAAATTGTCCTCCTGGTTTTATTTACTTCATTTCTCAGATTTTTTTTTGGAATCATAATCAACTGTCATTATTTCTCTTGGCCCCAAAGTATTCTATTATATTCCTATGCCATAATTTGTTCTGTTGTTTCCCAAGTGATAGGCCTATTCCTCAGTCTCCCATTTTTTGTTGCTGCAAAAAAGAAGTGTTATAAATAATGCTTTCTGCCCATGTGGATTCTACCCCCCTCCCCTTTGCTCTCTTTAAAGTATTAAAGCTTAGTAGTAATATCACTGAGTCAAAGGGCATGTGCACACACATAAATTTTGTGACATAGTTCCATATTTTTCTCCAGAATGTCTGTAACTCTAATAAAAGTATGTTAATGTATTCTTTTCCTGAAGCCCTTCCAGCACATCATTTTTTGTTTGTTTTCTTCCCTTAAAAATTTCCTGTTCATAGCTTTTGACCATTTGTCAATTGGGGACTAGTTCTAATTCTTATAAATTTGAATCAGTTCTTTATATAGCTTAGATTCTCTATCCTTTGTTTGGGCATAAACTCTTGCCCTATCCACAAAACTTCCTATGCACCTTTCATTTCTTTATGATATGGTTTTTTAATCTAAGGCTAATCTTGGTACCTCTTGAAAATTTTTGGTCTAAATAATTTCTGATTGTTTTTCAGATTTCCCAGGTTTTTTTTTTTTTTTTTTGGGGGGGGGAGAGGGGAATGAGTCCTTAACCCCTCCCCTCTTCCTTCTACTTTTTTGTCACTGTTTCCTTTGAGACTTTTTTTAGTTTCCCTATTAAATATTATTTTTTTTCTAGTTCCACAAAGTAATATTTTGGTAGGTATGTTATTGAGTAAGCATATTAATTAAATAGCATTAACAGTGTAAAATAAGCAATTATTTAAGTCCGTCTTTATTACTGTAAATATTAGTTTGCAATTATAGTCATATAGTTCCTGTGAGTACCTTGCTAGGTAGATTTCAACATATACACAGAACTATGTAAATACATATAGTTCCTTTAATAATTTGAGAGTGGAAGAGTATCTATACTTTGATTTCTGAAATGAGTCAATCTTTTTTTGAGGTGGAGGAACATTAGATCCAGACTTATGATTTTGTTGATGTAGGGAACTTAGAGTAAATAACAACTTAAGTAGTAAGTATCTATGCAAACAGACAACTGTTTTACAACTTATAGTATAAGAGTTGCCTGGGAGAATCAGTATACTTCAGAAATTCCACTTCAAGTCCTTCTAACTACTAGACAATCCCTTAATATATTTTGCCACAGAGCTGAAAATTTTTCTTTACTTAAAAGAAAAATCTATAGTAACAACATGGTAAGGAAAACAACTTTGAAAGACTTAAGAACTCTGATAAATGCAATGACCAAACATGATCTAAGATTCATGATGAAACATAATACCTACTTCCTATGGGAAATGATAGAATTTAAGATACAGACTTATTTTTTTCATATAAACATTTGGGAAAATTTGAAAATCTGTTTTGCTTAACTTTGTGTCTTATTACAATGGTTTTCTTTTTCCTTTTTTCTTTTTCCAGTATGGGAGTGGGGTAGAGAGAGAAAAATAGATAGTTGTTAATAATTGTTAATGCTTAATAAATAATAATTTAATTTTTAAAAGGACAAAGTAGTTAGAATCTTGCTCTAAGTTCTTTTTTTAAATTAAAAAAAAAAAGTTCTTTTTTTAAATTAAAGCTTTTTATTTACAAAACATATGCATGTGTAATTTTTCAACACTGACCCTTGCAAAACTTTCTGTTCCAAATTTTTCCCTCCTTCCCCCCACTCCCTCCCTTACATGACAGGTATAATGTAAGAGTTCTAATGTGCTCTAACGGAAGACCACATTATCCAACCTGATATCTAACTGTGGGAGTTTGGGTACTCGATTATTCTTTCTAGGTTCCAGTTTCTTCATCTGCATAACAAAGGATAACTTCCATACTAACTTCCTCATAGACCAATGTTAGGAAGAAACTACTTTGTAAACTATAAAGCACTCTCCCAGTTGTGAACTTTTGTTATTATCTCTCAGTTCTTTCTACTCTTTCAAGAAGAAACAGAGGCTGAGTAAGGTCCAGGTTCCCAAATCTCTGATGTTTCTTTGCCAGGATTTGAACCATGTTGATTATCCTTAGTCAGGGTCTAATACGCTGCCCACTCCATCACCCGGCTGCTGCTGGGTAGAGCTCTTACTCCCCATACTAAGGTATGAAACCCTCAACAAGAGGAAGGACCATTCTTCATCAGCTTCACATCCTTCTCAGTGTTTACTCAAGCAAACACTGAATAATTTGTTGAAATGTTAAAAGGAAAAAAAAAGCACACAACAATTCATTTCAAATGCTTACCACATTCTCCAAAGGTGCTGCACCAAACACTTTAAAAACAGGGTTAGGTTTTGAGGGAGAGATACACAGGACAATAGCTTGCTGTCCCACTCGAGTTGTATATTCATCTAGAGTGGCTCGAAGTTTCCTGGATCAGATAGAGAAGAGAGGACAAAGTGGATGACGGTTAATGTCACATACTCAACTAATGTTCATTTTGCTCTGAGATCACTTTGATTATGTACAATTTCTTCTAACATTAACCATGTTATTGAAAAAGTATGAGGTCTGGGACTCAGATTAGTATATCTACATAAATATTCTGAAAAAGCAATGGCCTGTCAGAAAGGTGTGTCTTCATATAAAGTAAATCACATCACAATGTTTATGACAGTGTCTTTCTGACCAGTATTAATGTATATTTTCCTTTTTCTTGTTCTTAATGCCACTGACATTTTCTTAGGTATTACCTTTCTATATATGTACTTTCTACATGTTTTCTCCATGCTCTGTATGGAATGAACTCAATTTACTTGCTTCTAATTTCCTGGCATAATATACACCCATTATTTATGTCTCTTTTTAGCCTTCAGACTTAAGGTGAGAGAAGATTTGTGTAAGAAAAGGAGGAGCAGGACTCAAAAAAGAGAAGAAGAAATAGAAGAAGAAGAAAACATTACAAAAAAGATTCAGAGAGCATTCTTGAATTGTGGAATGAAAAATCAAAGATTAAATTTGGGGAGGGGAGATTAGGGATGAACTAAAGTTAACAGATGAAAGGAGAAAGACCTTAAGAGAAGGAATACGAGAAAAAGAAAATGGAAAAGAAAGAACAAGAAAAAGGAAAGGGTGAGGATAGAGCACTGGACCTGGAGTCAAGAGGACCTGAGTTCAAAACAAGCCTTAGACACTTAACACTAACTGTATGACCATGGCCAATTCACTTAACCCTAATTGCTTCAACACTTTAAAAAAATATAAAAAAAGAAAAGAGAAAGGAAAGACAAAAGAAAAAGAAGGAAAAGTATGAGGATTCAAGGAGCAGGAAAACTTGAAGACGAGAAAGTCAAAGAATAAAAAGAAAGGTTGTTTTTTCTTTTTAATTTTATGATTAGTAATTTAACTAAAGTTAAATGTTTTTAGAGAAAGGGAAATGAAAACTGATATCCTTGTTGAAGTGCTAGGAGATAATAAGGCACTGCCAAAATGAGAAGAGCAACAGAAGAGCTAAAAAATCACCCAAAAGGAGTCTGCCATAGCAGTTCTCCAGGGGACAAACTAAAGAACAATAAAGGACAGAGGCTTTCATTTCCAGTGGGTATAAAGAGCGGGGAAAAATATGCTGTGGCCCACCCAAAATATGCAATGCTTATATTTCTGCCAGGACCAAGTGATTGAGCTTGATCAAGGTACAGACTTTTTTGTGCCAAAGACCTTCTTGGAAGCCTGGTGAAGTCTATGAATCCCTTTAAGAATAATGCCTTTAGATGGATAGAAACAGCTACACTCAAAGAAAGAACACTGGGAAATGAATATAAACTGCTTGCATTTCTGTTTTTCTTCTCGGGTTATTTATACCTTCTGAATCCAATTCTCCCTGTGCAACAAGAGAACTGTTCGGTTCTGCAAACATATATTGTATCTAGGATATACTGTAACCTATTTAACCTATAAAGGACTGCTTGCCATCTGGGGGAGGGGAAAAATCGGAACAGAATTGAGTGCAAGGGATAATGCTGTAAAGAATTACCCTGGCATGGGTTCTGTCAATAAAAAGTTTAAAAAAAAAAAAAAGAATAATGCCTTTAAATGTATAAATTATCTAGTATTATAAAGTAAACCAACTGTACTGAATAAGCTATCCCAGAAACATTTTAAATCTTGCTCAAGGGCCCTAGGTCAAGAACCCCTGTAAAAGGGAAAAGTAAAAGGGCTTGAGGAATGTTTCTCTGTTCTTCAGATTATCAGGGAGAATGAAGTGTTCCTTTTAAAAAGGGGGAGAGTGTGAAAAGAGCACAGAGTGAGAGCTGGAAGGGACCTTAGAGGCCCTAACTTTAAAGATGAAAGTTGAAGGGTCTCATTCAGGACCACAGAACTATGTAGTGTCTGAGGTGGGTCTGACCTTAAGCCAGGACTTCTGTACTTCAATCCGATACAACATACTGCCTCTAATAAGGGCTTCAGTGTAAAAATGAAGAAGAACACGGATCTAAAGAAACAGAAGAGAATTCTGACTTCTGTCAGAAGATGGAAGGGTGGAAGAATAAGGCACAGGAGAAATGGGAGAAGGATTAACAAATACTTGGATCTAAGTAACAGATGAAACCCTATAGAGAGTGGCCATCCCTCTGGGAATGATGGAGCAGTTCCATATCATTCAGTGAAAGGTTCTATAGCCATGGCCTTTGGAAGAAGAGACAAGCTAGAAGAAGAGACAAGATGTTGCTGCTGAGATCAGTTTCCTAACAACAGAAGAGAAGGCTGCAGGGGTAGAGAATGTGATGGAAAGACCCCCGAGATTCACCAGGCTAGATCCTGCTGATTTGGGGGGGGGGGAGAGAAACCACAAATGACACTGCTGGAAGAAATTGAGAAACTGCATTCCCTCCATGGCACTGGATTTGAAATCTTGGTCTTATACCCAAAACCTCCTTCACCCCCTATCCGCCAAATCCAGTAGTGGTCAAATCTCCACCATCCCTACTATCTGACCATTTCTCTCCCATCACAGAGCCATGGCCTGAGTTCAAGTCCTCAGCCTCTCATCTGGACTACTCCATGCCCTCCTAAGTGATCTTCTTCTTGCTTTAATCTATCCTTTACACTTGTCCAAGTGATTCCTTAACACAGATCTGATTATGTGACTTCTTACTTAATAAACTCCAATGGCCTCCAGGACCAAATACAAACTCTTTGTTGACTTTCACAGTCCTGGACAGTCTATCCTTTCAGCTTCATCATACACCACCCCCTTTTCAAACCTCTACAACCCAAACAAATGCATTTTGCTCCGCTCCTCTCCAAGGGCACACCATCTCCCACCTTCTCACCTTGATATCGGCCACTGCCATGGCTAGAAGCATTTCCTCCTCACCTCTGCCTCAAAGAAGCTCAAATGCTTTTCAAGAGGCAATTCAAACCACCTTTTATAATGCTATTCCTTACCCCAACTGCTGCTTTATCCCTTACTAATTTACAACTACCTTGTATGTATTTTGCATATACTCTGCATATATTTATTCTGCAAATACTTATAGATGTACATGATGTCTCCCAAAGAACACAACTTTTTTGAAAACAAAGACTACTTCCATTTCTGTCTTTGTATCCCTAGTGCCTAGCATAGCTCCTGACATATACTAAATAGGCTTAATGAATGCTTGCTATTTGACTGATCAATTTGCTGAGTGTGAGATAAAAATCTAACAGCTGCTCATATTTGTTTTTCTTTTATTATCAGTGATTTAAAACAAATACTCATAAGGTTATTATTAATTTGCAATTCCTTTTTTAAAGAACAATTTATTCATATCCTTTATCCTTTGGGGAATAGTTATTAGTCTTATATGTGTGTTAAATTCTCGATCTAGCTTGGATCTCAGACCTCTATCAGAAATATTTAATAAAAGATTATTTTCCCAATTCCTAATTCCCAATCTGATCTAGGTATCCTTTTTGATTTATGGATTAATGTATTGGTCTAAACTGAATTTAAAGCAAAGTGCTTTCTGATTTTCCTGTTAATTCTTATCAAATTCAATCAATATATTCCCTAGGGATATATTGTCAAAAGTTTAGAGAAGACTGAGGCATCCCTTCTATTTCTTTTTGTTACTCTAATTAAATTTTATTATTTCATCTAACACTATCAAGTAACCCCTTGATAGTTTAATTAGAATATCATTATTCTTATAAATTAATTTAAGTCATATCACTATGTTTGTAATACTTTTGTGATTTGCTTTAGTTAACTTGTAAAGACCCTCCTTCGTTTGTCAGGAACTGTTTTATGCTGTAATTTCCAGAAGCTTCCTTTCTAGACAGAAAGACCCTGGATTATATTTCACAGGTAAATATTTACTCAGCAATGTCACTGATGGATGTTACTTAAATTTCTAAAATAAATACAATATTATTAAGTGCTTTGAACTCCATGCCCTAAAAGGCCCTCACCATAACATTTAATTCAAATCCTGTGGAGATTATTTGTATTTTTCATTTTGAGCAAATGACATTTTACTGAGAATCCAGGGCTTGGCGGCACTGTTCGCACGACATATAGCTTAATGCCTTCCTCCACTGTCTTGTTCTTTAAATGGATTTGTGATTAGCTTTGGCCTCAATCCTGCCCAGCTAGGACGCAACTCAAATTTGCCATGGCAATTTGCTGATTTGCTGATTTGTGATTGTTGTTATCTCCCACTAAACAGCCTCTGACCTCTGTCTAGCTATTCCTTACAATGAAGGACTGACAATTATATCCTATCTGGACAAAACTAACTGGAGGAAAATTTGTGCTAACCTGCTTTTGATTATGCAGTGGTAGTCCTTGCATGATGTTACTATTCCTTTAACTTCCTCATAGTCATCACAAATTATGTGTGAAAATAAATTTCAAATCAGAAAGTATATGGTGCAAGTAAATCACAGTAATACTGCTTAGTGGACAGTGGTTTGTCACCCTAGTTGAATCATCTACAGGCAGCAGTGGATAGAATGCTGGGCCTGGACTAAGGAAGACTTTTTCCTTAGTTCAAAGCTGGCCTCTACACACTTACTAATTGTGTAACCCTGGGCAATTAATTTAATCCTGTTTGCCTCAATTTATAATTTAATCCTGTTTGCCTCAATTTACTCACCTGTGAAATGATCTGGTTAAAAGGAAATGGTAAATCACGTTAGTACCTTTGCCAAGAAAATCCAAATGCAGTAACAAAGAGTTGGTCAAAATGAACTGAGAACCATAATGCCAAAGTATAGTTACAAAGTGAACATATATTTATCTTCAGTTAGGAGATCTGATACTAATGACTCCAATGAATAAGGTTGGAAGTAGTGTCCACCATTTAGATAACTTTATTGTTTACTGTCATTTCTAAGCTATTCATAACCAAAGACTCATAATTTCCAAGTTGAACCTGAAAGTCATCTAGTTCAGTCCTCTACCTTAGAATAGGACTGTACCTAAATTAATATTGTCTATGCTTATTAGAATATCAATATTTCTAAAGAAAGGAAACCCCTTAGATTCCCTTAATAATAGAATTACAAAGTTTTTAAACCAAGATCAAATATAAATATATTCTATTATAATAAAAGCCTATTTTCTTTCAGTTTTCACTTATGATGAATGACTGTCTCTTGATATTCCATTAAAATTTAACATGAAATACCCTTTCATATAATTTAATTCCTTTACAATCTTCTCCAAAACAAATAACTGACATCTTTTTGGCATTTCCTTTTCAGGCCTATTTTCTAAATCTTGAAATCAGCTTGGTTACTTTTTTCTGGAACTTCTTCAGGTATTTTATATCTTGTTGGTTAGAGGCCCTAAACATCACACTTGTATTAACATATTAGTATTCCTATAAAAATATACCAATCTTAAGAATGGGAAGGGACCATGGAGGTCACCTAGGCTAACCCATCTCTGTACAGATAGCTATGTCCTCTACAATATAAATAATGGGGGCAGCTATGTGGCACATTGGAGAGAGCACTTGCCCTGAAATCAGGAAGACAGAATTCAAATCTGGTATGACGCTTGCCACTTTGGCTAGTCACTTAATCCCAACTGCCTACTTTGCTCAAAAAATTAAATTCAATGCAATGATTAAGTGGTAGTCCAGCCTTTACTTGAAGGCCTCCTGGGATGAAGAGCTCACTCCTGAAAGAGGCCATTACTTCTTTGGATAAAGCTAATTATTGAGCTACTTACACTAAATGACATTTTTATAAAAAATCATGAGATATATTATAAGGAGCCAAATCTGCCTCTTCACAATGTCAGTTCACAGTTCTTAGTTCTGCTCCCTGGGGCTAAGCAGGATAAATCTAATCTCTAGTCCATAAATACTTTAAGATATACCTCCCTTCCTCCAAGTCTTATCTCCAGGCTAAACATTTCTAGTTCCTTCAACCAATATATGATCTTGACCCTTCCACTTCTCAGACCCTCTCCTCTAGAAGTTTTCCAACTTCCTGACTAAAGTCATTCCTAAAACGAGGCCCTGGTATTAACAGAATAGTCTGGATGTGATCTCACCCAAGAAGAGACCAACAGGACCATCCCTTCTCTACGGCCAGGTACCACGTCTAGCTTTTGCTTTTGTGGCCTTTGGGGCACTTGAGTTTTCTCTTCTTTAAAAACCTTTTAGCTGTTGGGGTTCCCCGCCCCCATATGAATCACTCCTAGCCAGACCTCCCCCATCTTATACTGGTGGAAATGGTTTTTTGATTTACTGAAAGTTTTTTACATTTCTCGTTATTACATTTTATCTCATTAGAGGTGGCCCACTGCTCCGGAAGATCCTTGAATCCTTTTATCCTGTGTATCCCTCCGTTTTGTGTACTTTGCCAACCCTAAGTATGCTATATATACTTAAATCCAAAAAGCAGATAAACTGGACACAGGGCCAAACATAGATCCTTGAGGCACCCAAGTCTCTTGAGCTAATAGTGAATCACTCACTGGGACTGCTCTTTGGGTCTGGCCATTCAATCATATTCTGAAGCTAATCATCCACGTTATCCTTTAGTCTGCATCTTTCGACCTTATACTTACAGAGACTCTCAAATACTGCAGGGAGCCCAGTGTGGCTGGCTTTGCAGGCAGAAAAACCTGGGCTGAATTCTTGCTTCTGGTGCTTGAGTTGCATGATCTCAGATAAATACCTTACTCTCTTTGTAAGATGGGGACAATAATATCTGCTGTTTGTCACTAAAACGCTTTATAACCTGGACCCTACTCATCTTTTCTAGTCTTTTTGTGTGTCAACCCTGTGCTCCAGGAACAACAGCCTGTCTACTTATTTTCTTAAAAGTGCCTAATCAATCAATTAATCAACAAGCATTGTGTGAAGTACTTACCACTGCCAGGCACTTATACAAATATAAAGAAGAAAATAAGCCCTACTTTCAAAAAATTTAAAATACTTTGCTAAACCTTCTAAATCTATCATCAGTCCACTAAAGTAGGAAAGTCTCACCTTAGCAACCGAGTCTGCTGCCTCTTCCGGATGGAAGGATTAGATTCAAAGACATGGGGTCGTTTTCGTTTCTTTCCTGTTGCCACAGCAGCAGCTGCGGCCATTCCCACAGGACCTGTAACCAAAATACATGAACTGAAACTAAGAATGGAATTAAGACAGAAATTAAGATCAGTTCAAAAGGAAATTGCTATTTGTTTCAATAAACATATGCCTAATAACTTTATCCAAAAGATAAGAAACCTATCCAAGTCTCAGTTTCCTTATCAATGAAAGGGGGAGGCTAAACTCTGATATGGGTTCCTTTCAATACTGATATTAGATGATTCTATGCTAACCTACTCAAGTTTTTAAGTATTCCCAATCAGTTCTATTTTAAACTCTGAAAGTCTCTGTTTCAATGATCTTGTCTCCTAAAGAAATAATTATACACAAAAATATTGTGGCAACTTTGGATCACATAATCATTACAGGAAAATTAATAACCTACAGTGATGACCCCCCCCCAAGTTGTTTGCAAACATTCTTATTGTCTTTAATAGCCCACATTTATGTAGTTTTTAGAGCTTAGAAAGTATTTTCTTCATAACCAACCTGAAAAGCAGACTGTGCAATCTTTTTGTAGATAAGAAAACTGGATTTTCAAAAGGCTAAAATACTTGTCCAATGTCACAGAGCTTGCTAAATGGAGGAGCCAAAACTTTAACCTATGCCTTCTGATTTCAAATCCAAGGCTTAATCCACCAGATAACTTCAAGTATCTAATTTATCTATAGAATGTCCAAGTTAATAACAATTTTTTTTCTTTTTTCTTTTTCTTTTCTTTCTTTCTTTTTTGTGTGTCAGGCAATTGGAATTAAGTGACTTGCCCAAGATCACAGAGCTAGAAGTGTTAAGTTTCTGAGGCTGGATTTAAATTCAGGTCCTCCTGACTCCAGAAGCTGTGCTTTATCCACTGAGTAATCTAGTTGTCCCCAAATTTTTCAATATATTTACTAATTTTATGTAACTTGTTAATGTAGCTATCTTGGGACTTCTATATGCTACCTTTATGACAAAGAAAACTTTTTTTAAGGAAAAATTGCAATGTTATAAACTCTATATACTTTGCACACTGACTTAAAATTAAATTTTATAAATGGAGCATTTTACGTGCACTAGTGAAGACTCTTTAAAAGAATCCTGCAAAAAATTCCTTCATAAAGTGATTTATCTGCCCAATTAAATCTGATTTTTGCTCTTAGTTTTTTTTCTTATAACCAAGGCAAATCTGTATTTGTAAAGCATATGTCTTCAAGGAGGCTCATGGGATTCCACTACTATTTCTATAATAATCACATGCATTTTGTAACAACACCAATTCTGGACTGCCAAACAATAAGAGATCCTCCCAAAGCAATGGACTTCATTTTCACTTCTATTCATTCCAATACCTTCCAATACTACCCCCCGAGTTAAACAGACACAGTTAAGACACCAAATAAATAAATGAACAACAACAAAAAACTATTAAATTCTTGTTGTCAGAGCATCTGAGAGAAAGTTAAGAGAAACATGCTGGTCGAATGAGATAACTTTCTCTGAATCACAGCCTCTTTTTCTAGGAATATTGCCAACAAAGGAGATGGTAGCAATAAAGCCCAGCTGATGAAAGTTTTATTCCTAGCAAGAAAATACATAATCTGGAATAGATGAAAACTATCATCCCAACCCTAACGAGAGACGATCAAAGAAAGCAAGACTGCCTCGTTACTGGAATGAAAAGATTTTATGCCTAAAGTGAAAGCTAAGCTTCAGAAAAATTATAACATGAAGTCCTGGTTCTTGGGTTTCCAATTGGCCAAGGATATTTCCTTTCATAAACATTGAAAACAAACATATTTATGGACTCTGCAAACAACTAAGATCAAAAGTGTGTTAACTTACATGCTTTCACAGATATATTGTTTAGGATATCTGTTTATAGCTATTTAAAACAGTTTCCCTAAAAATCAAAAGTTTTATATCATCTTTTCTAAGCAAGAGATGATTCCACTGAAGTACTTTCAACATTCATTTGAACTATTTCCCTGTTATTGAGAGTATCTATTAATGGGACTCCCATAAACATAATGTAATATAAGAGAGAAGGAGGTAAGTCATAAAGTAATAACTTATTTTATCTCTCTAATCAACCTCAAACATCCAGCAAGAGAAAAAAAAAATTCCACATTAATAAATAGCATTTTAGAGGCATGGGAAGCACTAAACTCATGGCTTACTCCAATTTTAGAAAGTACATTAGGACTCAACAAAAAAAGCATACTAGCAGATCCCCTGAGTGATTGCCAAAAAGGAGATACTTCCAAAGCAGAATGCTACACTATCTGAAATGCTAAAATCATCATCCTTAGCATCTTTTAAATCTAATTTAATAATTACCTGAGAGAATACTGATCACAGAACACTGATATCCAACCTTGGCTTTTTTAAAAAACAAGTTCTTATTGATAATTTCTGTTTTTGATGTTATCATAGTTCTCCCCATCTTCTCTCCCTCTCCTAGAGAGTCATGCTTTATAATAATATTTTTAGAAAAAAAAAAATTTGGCACAGCTGACTGAAAAAGTCCAAAAACATGTGCAATCTGAAAAATCCATGGACCTTCCATTTACCCATTTCTTCATATGAATCTTCCTTTTTTTTTATAATTTTGCTACATTTACTTTTTGATTTTTTGATGTGTCTTTGTTCTTTCCATTTACATTGTTGTTGTCACTGTGAATTGTTTTCTTAGCTCTGATGACTTCATTCACCATCGATTCATGGATATCTTTTCATACTTTCCTCTATATAGCATTTCTTGTAGCACAGTAATATTTCATGTGCCATAATTTGTTTAACCATTCCCCAATCGATGAGCATTTATTTGCTTCCAATTCTTATCTATCACAAAAAAATACTGCCATGAGTATTTTAGAGTATATGAGGACTTTCTTCTAATTGATGGGGCTCCTTGGGGTATAAGCCCACTAATGTAATCTTTGGTTCCAAGGGCATGAAATAATTTAGTCACTTTATTTGCAGAATTCCAAATTGCTTTCCAAAACAGTCATATTATTTCACAGCTTCACCAATAGTGTATTAGTGTGCTTATCATTCCACAATTCCTCCTACATTGATAGTATTTATATTTCTTCTTCTTGCAGGTATTCTTTCAGGCACTCATAGATACCTTGAAGTCCTTTGACCACTTCTCTACTGGGGAATGCTAACTTTGGTTCTTTTTTTTTTTATATATATATTTTATTTTATTTTATTTAATAATAACTTTATATTGACAGAATCCATGCCAGGGCAATTTTTTTTTTACAACATTATCCCTTGCACTCATTTCTGTTCCGATTTTTCCCCTCCCTCCCTCCACCCCCTCCCCTAGATGTCAAGCAGTCCTATATATGTTAGATATGTTGCAGTATATCCTAGATACAGTATATGTTTGCAGAACCGAACAGTTCTCTTGTTGCACAGGGAGAATTGGATCCAGAAGGTAAAAATAACCCGGGAAGAAAAACAAAAATGCAGATAGTTCACATTCGTTTCCCAGTGTTCTTTCTTTGGGTGTAGCTGCTTCTTCCATCATTTATCAATTGAATCTCAGTTAGATCTCTTTGTCAAAGAAATCCACTCCCATCAGAATACATCCTCATCCAATATCGTTGTCGAAGTGTATAATGATCTCCTAGTTCTGCTCATTTCACTTAGCATCTAACTTTGGTTCTTAATCCACATTTGGATTACTGAGGATTCACCAGGGTTCCTTAAAAATGACAGGATTCCTAATGTGTCCTCAAAACAAGGGAGACCTGGAGGATTCCACTAGGAGAAGCACTCTGGTGAATGCCAGCCAATCACCAGTTCTGCTGCTGGCTCTACTCCCTGTTTTTGCCCCCAGGAAGCATGAAAGATTGAGGGAAGGGGAGAAGTGTACATGACACGCATGAGACTTAAGTATTACAGGGAACTCCTCCCTCCGTCCCCCTCCTCCCCTCTCCCTCCCCTCCTGTCCCTTAGTACTGTTCCTTTTCTTCAAGAGTCAGTTCTGGTGCTACTTCCTCCACAAAGCCCTTCTGATTTTCCTCTGCTGCTTAGTCTCTTCCCCATCTCTCTTGCTTCTATTTTGCTCATGTAGGTATAAACACATGCAGCACTTAGCACAAAGAGCATACAGTAAATACGTTTTAAATGCTTCTCCAATAGATTCATTGACCAATATTTTCTATCCCTTTTTCCCCACTGGACTAAAAACTTCTTGAGGACAGGAGTAATTTCATTTCTGTCTTTTTATCCCCAGTACCTAGAACAATGCTGGGCACACATAACAGGGGCTTAACAAAAGCTTGATGACTGACTCAAGGTCAAAGGCTCTTTGGGAGTAATCACCATGATAAAAGAATGTCAAGGTTGCTTTTAAAAAATCCCGATCATCTATTTTAGTCCTCTTTTAGGCCTTTGGGTTGCAAAGCCTACTTTTATAAAATTTAATGTGCCAACAAGAAAAGGCTGGATGCCACTAGATCTACATACTTTCTTCTATCATTTGTGATTGGTAACTGTTTTATCCATGGACTTTAAAGTTTACAAAATAAAGAAGAATTCTCTTTCTAGTATACATATCCTGCAGAAGAACTTTAAGGGTGTGGAACTGAGCAAAAGCAAATATATATTTCTGTCTAAAACAGGATTTTCCCTTAAGAAAATGAATGTGAAAGGATCTAATATGAATGCCTGTGAATAGATGAATGCTAATCAATAATCCTCCATTTTGGAAGATGAGAAAATGTGATAATAGGAGAGGATAATTAATGGGAGTATGACATAGGAGTAATCCCTTGCTTATAAGCTATATGAGTGTTTGATGCTAAACTTTTACTATTGGTAATTACACTTTTGAAAAAGGATATATGGGGAGAAATGACGAATGCAGAAAAAGGACTCTAACAATGACAAAATGAAAGAAAAAAGGATGTTCTAAGTTGTTCAGTATGGTGAATACAAAGATAACAAATACGCAAATAATCTTTCTGAGAACACTCATTTTCATGCTAAGAAGGTCAAATGAGGGAATAGGTGCCAATGAAAGCAAAAATTTTCTTGACTTTTAATTGTGGTGAACTCCTGAAAGAGTGTGGAGTATCTCCCACCAAGTAAATATTTAAAGAAAGATATCTAACTTAAGTTTTTAAGCATTCACCTTACTAATAGGATGGTATCTTGATGTATCTTCAAGTTTTATGATTGATGTACAACTTCCTATGTGGCCAAATTTACATGTAAGCACCACCAATACTCAAGTTTTAAGAATACTTCCTCTCTTGCCTTGTGCACTGCTTTTGCCCACTCCTACTATACACACACACAACTCCTGGTTAACTACATAGATAACAGATGCACTAAGTACTGAAACTTCATTAAGTTTGACTTATTTCAGACTTTTGTATATATGTGGATGAAAAGAGACCAATATCTAAACCAGTCATTTCTCAAACAAACAAAAAAAAAATTGTCAGAAATATAAAAAATTGGTTTTTAAGGGATTCATAATGTTTTAAATTATGTGGGTTCTTTATGTCTCCATCTGTTTATCATAAACTATGATACTACTCATTTTTTATTTTAAGGAAAATAAATAACAATTATTTTTCTTGTCTTCTAGTAAACAATTCAAGAGCATGAGTTTGAATCTTTTGGATCAAATAAAATCACAAAGCTGGAAAGAACATTAACCTTGGTGGCTTAAAAAAAAGTTTTCTTTGCAGATTTTAATTTTAATCATGCTACCTAAAGACTAATTAGCATATGAAACTGAATTAATTGTAATTAGAAGTTACATGAAAATCAGAAAGAAACAGAATTTGCAAAGGGTAAATTGAAGTAGTAGAAAAAGCTAAGGAAAGGATATTGAGAATGTTGAATTCTGATCCTAAGTCTGTTACTAATTAGTCATGTGATCATGTATAGACAATTCATTTTTTTCTGGGCCTCAGCTTCTTCATATATAAAATGAGGTTTAATTATATGGTCTTTAGTTTCCTATAGTCTTAACAATTCTATTAGAATGCAAGAAATGTGGATGGATAAAATCCTTGTTCTTAAAAAGTGTCAACTCCTGTCCCCAAAATCAATAGAGATGAATCCCATCTAGAATATAGATTTATAATGTTGGCATGCCCTCTCCTGGAAAGTGGAAGGATTTCACTAATTTTTCATTTTAAATTCCAAATGTAAACATTTTTCACTTTAATTACCTATAATATCAAAGAATTCTTGGTATCAGGTAAATAAAACTGATCATTTGGAAAACTCACTGCACACTATTAAGCAGTCCTATTAAAATGGTGGAATTTTTCCATCATAATTTATGATTCAGTCTGTGCTTCTCTCATGTACAATCTGCATTATGTTCTTACTAACAAAGCTTTACTGAACCTTCTTTTCTCAGAAAGGCAATAAGACAGAAGAACTCAATCAATTCATAGGTATTTATTTAGTAAATCATTATTAGGCACTGCATTCGGTGTTGGAGATATTAACACAAAAAAGAAAAAGTTCCCATCCTCAAAATTCCCTATCTCACTGGGAGAAATAGGAGGCAGATCCATGGTGATTGCTGCTCAGCTATGTATGACTTTCTGTAACTCCACCTGGGGTTTTCCTGACAAAAGGTACTGCAATGTTTCGCCATTTCCTTCTCCAGCTCATTTTACAGATGAGGAAACTGAGGCAGACAGGCATGCCCAGGGCCCCACTGCTCGTGTCTAAGGCTGGATTTGAACCCATAAAGATGTCGAGTCTTCCTGATTCCAAGCCTAGAAACTGTGCCACCTTCCTGTCCGTGAAGACCAGTAAGAAACGGGGAGTAAAGAGTACCTGGTTGAGGGACTAATATCTGAAGGAATAAGGTCTCCTGTAGGAGGTAGCCTGTGAGAGATGGCCTGAACAAAGGCCTGGAGGCAAATAAGAAGTAGCAAATGAGTTTGGCTGGGCCCCAGAAAGGGTAAGAAGGAAAAGAATGTGCTACCATACAGCCTAGAAAGGCTGCCAGCAGCTCTACTGTAAAAAACTGTAAATGATAAACAGAGGAATCTGCTTTTTTCCTAGAAGCAAGAGGAAGTCACTGGAGCTTTTAAAACAAGAAATAACAGTCTGGTGCTTTAGGAATTGGGCGCTTGGGCAGAGGATAGATTGGAAAAGAGAGACACCTAAGGTAAGGAAGTGAAGCAGGAGGCTATTACAAAAGTCCAGAAAGGCAGTGATAACATGGCGGAACCAGCTGGGTCTGGGAGGAGAGAGTGAAGAGTTGAGGAGGGTACCAGACGTGGAAACAAAGGGGGAAGGGTGAGGCACCCAGCAAAAGAAGAGCTAGAAAGAGAGGTCAGTTTGTGGGAAAAGATAAGGAGTTCTGTTTGGGACTTACTGAATTTGAGATGTATATAGAACATCCAACGAGAAAGTTAATTGGTGATGCAGGAGGGCTGGCTATAGGAATCTACAAGTCATCTCCAGAGAGATAAGTGAATGCATGGAAACTGATGACATTACTGAGAGAGGATGCATAACAAAAAGAGAATAAGTCCAGTTAAAGAGCAGAACATGGATGATGAGCCAGCAAAAACGGAGTGGTCCAAAGTAATCAGGAAGAAGGATGGAAGAACCAGTGGGAGCAGTATCACTAATCCTCAGGAGCCAGGAATCCTGGTTTCTAATCTGGTTGACATATACCATTACAAGTTTTTAACACTTTAGACAATTCATCTCACCTCTTCAGACTTCTAGCTTCTAAGTTTTGTAAAGGCAGAAATATCTAAGGTCCCTTCAAGTTCTAAAATTCTACTGTTTATAAATATACTTCTAGGCCGACCATTTGTTTATATAATATCTTAAATGACACTCAAGTTACTATTAACTTCAGACTAAGTTAAGTATATGGAGTCATCTGGTCATGTTGTCATAAAACCATAAAGCTGAGAGGGCCTTGTAAAGCCATCCCACCTAGTCACCTGCCCAGGAACCAGCCTTTACATCTCACTTGTAAAATAATCATTAAGTTGGAGGCTAATTCCTGGTAAAGAAGTTAGCAAAATCTCCTTCATAGAGGAAAGGCAATGTTATATGCTGGATACACTGTTGGACTTGGAATCTAGAAGGCCTAGTTTACACTTTTGATCCTTATTAGCTACATGACCTTCTTAACCTTCTTTTTCTTACCTCTAAAATGAAGAATTCTACTCAGGATTGTGAGAATCAATTTATGTAAAGCACTTTGCAAAACTTAAAAATCCAATATAAATGTCAATTATTATTTTCCAATGTTCTACAATTATCACCCTCAGAAACTTCATGCCATCATCACTAATTATCAAAATCCATTTCAGGATGTCTATCAACAACCTCCTTTTCCTCAAAGGCTCAGATCATGGGGAAATTGGAGGATTGTTTCTATAAAATTACTTGACTTGGAAATTTTGTTTATATAATGGCTTTGGTGAGGCAATAAATAGATATTACCTTTATGCCTTTTCAGCCTTGGAGCTCTGAAATCTTAGCTTTGGGATGGTCTTACTTAATACCCAGCTATTCCTGGACAAAATGTTTATTACAATAACATTTCCACTGTTGCACGTATTCTAGATTCAACTAAATCTCCTCCACCTTCTCCTCTTCCTTCTCCTTTTTTTCCTCCTCCTCCTCCTCATAATTATCACCACCACCACTAACACATTATGACCACTGTTAACTGGATGTTTAACAACTGATTTATAGACCTTTCCTTTCTTCACAATAGCCCTAAAGAGTAGGCACAGAAATTAACTAATATCTCCAGAAGAGGAAGATCAGAGAGGTTAAAGACTTGTTTACACTCCAATAAGTAAGAAATGTAAAAGACAGGATTTGAACCCAAGGCTTCTGGCATCTCTAAGTCCATATGCTATTTACTCTACTATTCTACTTCAGTAGAGTTTCATGCGAGGAATAACATATGCCAAAAGAAAACAGGTTCTTGTAAGGGAACCTCACTTTAGAACTAGTGAGGACATTAGAAATCTACTTTAACTCCTCATTTTACAGATGAAGAAATGAAGTTTTTGCTGTGAATTGTCTAATTAATAATCCAGATAACAGAATCTGGGTATTCTGATGCTTAGGTCAGTCTTCTTTCCACTCTGCCCCATGTTCAATGACTGAAAGCAAAGATTGCCATAGGAATCCCATGAGCTATATATAACAACCCCCCCCCCCCCGTAAACCCCCAAATTGAGGGCTCTCAGGTTGCAATACCTGCTGCAGCCAAGTGGGCTGTTACTTCATCAGCGGCTGTAGAGTTGAGGATGTCCGAATCATCATAGGAGGTGTCCTCAGGAGAAGAAGGAGAGTCTTCATCAGCACTCAGCATGCTGTGTTCTGTATAAGTGGCTACATGGACCTGTTGTACTTGCTGGGCCACTGCATGAGCTTCGATGGTAGCCATATGTTCTGTCTGGGTCACTCCGTGCTCCTCCATGAATAAATACTTTCAAGAGAAAAGCAAAAGACAGAAAAAAACATGAATCAATTAGAAGTGTCAGTAGGGGAATAAAATTTAAACTAATGAAGAAAAGCTTTCCTCAGTAGCAGAGGAACTTTGAAAAGCTTCTACAGTTTCATCATCTGTATGTAATTTATATTCCACATCCAGTATAATACCACAGCTACTTTTCAGAGAAATATGGAGTACTCTGATTATGGCAAAGCAAAAAAAAAAAAAAAAAAATCTCCTTTTGATAGCTGTTTTTTTTTAAAAAAGAAAAAAGTAGAAAATACCATCCAAAACTCTATGGAAAAAACACAGAATATTGTTCTAAAAGAGACCCAAAGTTACAGTCAACAACTATTAGGTGTCTACTATGTTCGAAGTACAGTACTAGGTACTAAAGGTGCAATATTGCTTTAAAAATCACAAAATTTCTGCCCCATATAAACTTACAATCTATTAAGCACATGAGATACATACACAGATAGCTATAATAGAAACTGGAAAACTCTAGGGAAAAGATGGAATGTAAGCTGAGCTTTGAAAATCAAGTAAGATTTTGATAGATAGAAGGAATGTGATAATCACATGAAGGTAGATGACTTCTCAGAAGAAGGCTGACTGTTTTGGTTTTTCTGTAACTCTGGGGCTTAACAAAAAGAGAGAGAGACTGAAAACAAGTTTGAAGGATTGGATGGGGCCAAATCAGAAAGACCTCAAATGACTAGCTAAGAAGTTTGTCTTTTTCACCCTCACGATGCAGCAAAGATTTTTTAGGAGGTAAGTTGCCCATTAAGAAACCTAAAACAATGTAGGTTGGGAGGCTGGAGAGAATGGAAACAAGGAGACTCATTAGGAAGTAATACTTAAGGTAAGACTACTTGCCAGGATAGGCGGAGGCTAGAAATAGGATTTAATTGGTATGGGGAATAGCTGGCACCCTGTCTTTAGATCAGAGTCTAAATGAATTGCCCAGCACCACATTTTATAATAACTTGGTTACCAAAATTAAATGAATGAAAAAAAGGGAGAACAATCAATAGGATTTAGCACTGATTTGATACAGGAAATAAGAGTTATGAGGAAAAATAAAATCAAAGATGATTGCAAGGTTTTAAACCTGGATAATGAGGATGATGGTGGGACAGAAGAAAAAAGGCAAATCAAAGCTTAGAAGAGGTTTGAGGCAATTGAAAAAGTAAAGAGAAGTTATGGGCCCAGTTTTGAACATAGACATACACCAAACATAGTGGCAATACTTAGTGGTTTTCCCTCTGGGATTTCTAAGGATCATGAAATTAAACCACTACTTGTGGTAGGGAGAGGCTACTCTAAAATTATCACTGCTCCAAGCTATCACTGTTTGTAGTCTTAATTCTTACTCCAGCTTCTGTGCTACATTTTTCCTGGGGAAAGTAAAATGTAACAATTTTGTAACTATCTGGCCTTTCCTCTGATATTATTAATTCCCTGAATAAAAAACCCTGTTTTTCCATTTATTTATTTAGTATTTTAAGATGCTTTACATCTTCCCTACAGTCTTCCCTTCATATGCTAGCACAGTAGCTCATACACAGTAAACACTTTTGAAAAAATGAAGCAAAATCTGCCAGGCAAAATTTTGTTCTTTTAAATGTTCTTTTAAAAGTGTCTCTTTAAATGATTTAGATCAAACCAACAAGCTCAATGAACTGTGGAATTTCTCTCCTATGCTTTAGTCTGGACTTCTGTCTACATCAGATTTATCACGAAAGCTCTTAACTATTTAAATTAAACAATACAAATCAGGTAGACAAAGGACAATGCAAGAAAGTGCAAAATGACATTTTCCCATCAAATCTCACTAGCTATTAGGCTAGGGTACAAACTGTTTCACAAAATGATTTTTAAAATAACCCACGACAAGACAGAAGCATGGTTTTTCAAAAGGATTTGGGTTTCCATGTACTTGGGCTAACAGATCCCACACTTCCCCTCCCTACCAATGATGTTCAAAGAACAAGGTCAAAAACCTTGTCACCACCACCTTTCTTCTCTTTATTTCTAAAATAGAGGTAAAGATGCTTTAAAATTCTTGATCTGACAACAAATTCTTATGAATTTTACTTTAAATATTATTGTAAAATAAAATGCTTTTAAAAAGATTAAAAACATGCATGCTTATGAGAGATTAGTGCTAGAGTTCTAGTGGGGAAAGTACACCTTACACATCAATTTCCACAAAACATTCTAGTCAGCTTTCATCTGCTGAGCAAGACACATTCAATAGATATTGAATTGAAGGAAACTTCCTAAATGAACATATCCAGCTGGGTAAATCCAAACATAGGGGAAAGGGCATAGGGGAAAGAGTGTGGCCTATTAAGAATAATCTGGAAGTCAAGACTTTGGAGTAAACTACTACTAAGTACTAGGTCCTAGAAATACACATCCTTTTATAAATCTAAAAGATCCAACCTCACTTTCTTAATTTCAACACAGAATAGCTAGCCTTGAGGATGTATTATAATTTAAAATGTTTGCAAAGGGCTTTGAGCAGTTGAAAAGAATCATTGATTATCATCACCAATTAGAATGCTAGGAAGGGAGAGGCACTGCAAGGACAAAAAGCAGACAAAATGGACTAATCAAACTAGACAGCAGGTAAAATTTGAGGTGTGATTTTTCTGAACCACTGAATAGATGCAGAAAGGGACAGGAAACAATATAAATGCAAAATCGTTTCAAAAGCCTTAGAAACATTAATATGCATCTAAAAGACTGCCCAGTACAAATATCCCTTATATCAACAATTATTAAAGGCCAGAGACTTTTAACAATTACTTCCCTTCATACGTACACAACTTATTTAAAAAAAAAAAAAAACCCACTACCTAATTAAATTAAGGAGGTGGCAGAAATTTTTATACATAACTTTAAACAGATAAATTTAAAAGTCTAAAAAAATAAAAATAAATTTTAAAAATGCACAAAAAAAGAAAAAGAAAAAATCACAACTCCAAAACACTACCAAACATTAAAGTCAATATAAATTCATATCTTAAATAAATCTGAAGGAACTAATGAAATAGTGATATCCCTGTGGCTCCTAGTGGCTCCATATTACAGGACTGACTCCCACATGTAAACTTAGATTAAAAAGAGGGAGGGTGGAAGAGTTTACACCTCAACTAAGAGTCTTTAAATGGAAAAAGCTTTACATCTTTACACCTTCACATTCTCTTAGGGTATCCTCCATGCATACATATAAGTGTATATTAAAGAAAACCAACTGGATTTTGTGTGTATGCACGCATCCGCCCAACTAAGTATGAAGCACAATTAAAAAAAAAAGGAGGGGATGAGATCCAGGTATTCTACAGATCCATAGAAAGCAACCTTAAGCTATGAATCATGATTTTAGAACTTGAAAGGACCTTGGAGACCATCTATCACAATTCTCTTAGTTAACAGATGAAAAACCAGTTGCAAAGATATGTCCAAGGTTCTACAAGGTCTAACTTGAATTCTATGGCTTCAAATCCATCATTCTTTCCATGGTGAGCCATCATTTCTAGTCTGATTTTCTTTCTTCTTCCCCTTCCTCCCTTCCCCCACTCCCCCATAACTGCCTTTCCTTTTGTGTTTCTCATTCCTCTCTCCCTTGCCTGCCCATTCGTGTCACCACCACCCTCCTCACCTCAGCCCCTAAAAGCTGCTAGTATATAGCCAGATAAGTGCCCTTACCTCTGGGAGTCAGCAAGGCACCAAGATCAAATACACAGGTAACATTGTTAGAAACAGTAATAATTAAGCCCACATAAAGAATGGCTACCTCCCCCAGGAGCTGCCAGTCATATCCAAACACTTGGGGCAGGAAAGGCTCAGAGGTAACATAAATAAGGAAGGGCCCAAAGTGCTACAGCTATTTTCTTCATACAACAACACAAATTACCATGTTATGCCCTAACAAACACAATGTGACCTAGCTCTCCCTTACATTTGTGTGTGTGTCTGCCTGTCAGTCTGTCAAGAGGAAGATCAAAAATCAGATATTCAGAATCTTCAAGTTGGCATTGAGAAATACCCTCCTCTATCAGAGAATTCAATAAAACTTTCTAAAAATCAATTTTCCTCCTTAACCTTAGCTTTGAATCCTTGCCTCAAATTCCTCAAAATATAGCCTTTTCTTAACACCTTCATCTGTTGGCCTGTTTCCTTTGAAAAAAAAATCCACTTGTTTTTCTTTTATATACACTTATATGTATGCATGGAGTCTACCCTAAGAGAATGTGATATTCTTGAGATTAGGGACCTTTTCATTTTTGCTGCCTATACATAATGGCATCTAAAGAATGATAAATGCTTTTTGATTAAATGCATGTATCTAGTTGATCTCTCTCTCTCACACACACACACACACACACACACAAAATATGGCTTTTATGGGAGGTGAGACAGAAGAAAAAGATGAAGATGATTCCAACTTGGGTGACAGAAAGGGCAATGTCGTCAACAAAATAATGGAAATTTGATACAGGTGGCAGGTTAAGGGGAATGATAAGTTCCACTTTGAACATGTAGAGTTTGAGATGCTGATGATATTTTTACATGAAACTGTCTAACAGATATTTCACTGTAAAATTAAAATAAAAACAAAGTGTCAGATGGCTCTGGAGGGGAAAGTGAGGCAGGTGCCCTTTCACGGCCCTCTCTCACTGAAATCCAGCTCACTTGAAGTCATGGCATCCCCAACTATGTCACAGTCCTCTTTGAGAATGAAGGACAAAGGACAACAACAAAGGAAAGTATTTAACTCTTAGGACCGAAAACCCATAGGCCCAGTACTCACCATAAATACAATTAAGCAAAAAACATTTATTATTACTGTACACTAGAGACCAGGATAGACATGGGGGAATCTAATAACAAAGAATAAAACAATCCCTAGTCTCGGGTAGTTTATTATCCTAATAGAGGAGATAATCAGTACTCCTAGAAATATAAACACGAGTACATGACAATTTGTAAAAATACACATTCATATAGGAGTAATTTGGGGCAAAGGCTTGACAAGAGAAGTAACTAAGAAAGGCCAATGAGGAAAGAGTTCAAGAGGGAGAACAGGGTTGAGCTGAAATGGGTCAACACTAGAGAAAACAGAGAATAAAGCCATTGATAGGCCTGAGAAAGTTCTGAAAAATAGAGAGAATGTAAGTCTCATGAGGGTGGGGAACACAGCAGTGAAGCCCAGGGGAGGAGGAATGATAAGAAATTATGGTCCAATAGGAGGATTGTCAGACTTTCTTATTAGAGAAGTGGAATACTTTGGGGCAACAGAAAGGTCCAGCATGTAACCAGGCCCATACCTAGCTAAAGTGAAGTGAAGGCCATAGAAGGTTAGAGTTTGAGGAAGCTTCTACATGAATATTAAAGTTCCCCAGGATAAAGGTAGGAATGGGGACAGAATGGATGCTAGTGAACCTGGTACTGAGCTCTTTAAGAAGGCAAAAGAACTCAAAGGTCAATACTCTGCATCTACCCTAATTTTGATGGGATTGATAATTTTAGTTGTATGGACTTCAAAAAAGTAAAAGTTACTGAGTTAAGGAAGCAAGGATTCTGAGAGTGACAACAGGGAGCAAGTGTTCTCATTCCCCCTCTAGGTCCAATGGGACAGTTATGAGAGAAGGTAGAGTCAACGTCATCCAAGAAGAAAGAGGTTCTGGTGAATCTCAACAGATGGAAAAACATATGAGAGAAAGTGATCCAGGATGAAGGGCAGTTAGTTCAGTACGGAACAAGAAATCTAGGAGGGACAGCACAAGGGGGCAGAGGACTTGGTTGAGATATTCAAGTAGGAATGAAAGAACAATGAGGAAGGGGCAGGAAAATAGTTTCCTGCTAAGTGGCATTAATTGTTACAGGAATGGGGATAAAAGCATTTGAAGTCAGGGTGGTAAATATCAAGAAGCAAAGAGGCAAGGAAGTTCAATTTATTAATTCTGGACGTTGCAAAGAGAGGAAGGACAGGGAAAGGAAAGCATAGGTCCCCACTTACAAAGTGTGTGACCCTGGGTTAGGTCTTGAATGTCTATGTACTTCAAGAAACTTCCTTCTCCTCTAGGACTTATCTTCTAAATATCAGTAGAAAGAGCTCCCACAAAAGAAATTCCCCAAACTTATGAAGTCAAAGACCTTTTGTGTATTTGATTATGTTGAGAGTACTGTGCTAGTAGCTAAGTACAAAGTTAGTTAGGTAAGACCCCTTCTACTTGTAATGGGCCAGAATTCTGGAGAAGTATACTTAAGGCTCAGTATGCTTGATTTAGTCCTACAACAAGGTGTTAACTCAGTGGAATTGATAAGACAATGGTTATCTAGTTTTACATGTACTTAGTACTTAATATAGTTCTACAAGATTGACACCTATGATGATGTAATTATAATAGAATATATAAAAGCTAACAAGGACTGGACAAAAGACATTCACTCCATCTCCCACCACCGTGATGGCTGGCCTGTCCTCCTTCATTTCTCCACTGAGACCAAAGCCCATTTGAAGGGTCTCCAGAAGCTAGCCTGGGCCCCAAGCAAGAAGACAGAAAAAGAGACAATAAAGACATCTGAACTTTATCCCTGGCTATTCTCATGGTGATTACTCTGCTGAAATGAAGGCTGGTCCAAAGACCTCCAGAAACTAACCAGAACATTACATCTACGAGTCAAATTATGGTAAATTACTATGCCATAAGAAATGATGAAAAGGATGGCTTTGGAGAAAGCTGGGAAGATGCACAAAATAATGAACATGATAAACTGGTAATCAAGTGAGAAAAGCCAGGAAGACAATTTATACAACAACAAAACACTGAAAAGACTAATAACTTTAAAATTTAAGAATTCTGATCAATTCAGTGCTGCTTTCCTTACCTATTGACAGACTCAAAGTGCCTAACTTTTTTGGACAGACCAATGAAAAAAAATTTATTTTGCTTGGCTATGCATATTTGTTATAAAGGTGTTATTTTTTTGAGGGGGGAAGGAGAGTGATAGGGTAGGCTTGGAAAAGAAGGGAATGAGGGGTGAGTTGAGGTTGCCAAAAAAAGAAAGAAAAAGAAGAGTTATTAGAACATTTTTTTAAATGTAAAAAAAGAAGGCAGAAGGAAGACCAGAAAGAATAACACACAGTTTAAAAATTACTTGTTGAATTTATTGTACACTAAAAAAAGGAGGCAATGCAAAATAGTCCGTTTCCTGTACACTGCCTTTTCTATTCCAATACATATATGCCATTTAGGTAGATTTTGTTAATGTCACAATAAAAAATAATTAATAAAATTTTCAAAAGAGAGTCCCTGACTTTATGAAGCTTACAGTTTAGGATTATCAATGGATTCATGATCTTTCTGTAGATGCTACCACTGAAAATGTGTGTCAAAAGTTATCCATACCTTTTCAATTCAGAATATCTATCCACCATGTTGAGGATTTTCCTCTAGGATTTTTAATCATCATATTAAAAGTACATAAAAATGAAACACTCAAGATATCCATTTGTGATTCCTCTCTTTTGTTGCATGACTTTTCCAAATATCACATCCTGGATGATACTTTGTACAACTACTTTTGTGTGAGCCATCACACAATCACACATTACACTATTATGTGTGTAGCATGCTACAACTTCTATCACTGTGTCACACTCATGCCAAATACACTGTATACTCTCTTTCTTTCCTATATGAAGATGGTATTACAAGTAGTAGTGGGAAAGGCTTCTTTCCTCCATTCCATTGCTTGACTACTTCTGACAACAATATTATCCATGTCTAACATAAAAAAAAATTTTTGAATCTATAAGTTTACCCAGATTGTATGATAGATGAAGACCAATACTTTAATCCTAAATCTAGGTATTTTAGGTTTAGGATTAAAGTATTGGTCTCTATAGGACAGTAAATAATAGAGAACATGTAAGTAACTCTTAATTATTAAATTATTAGGATCTAAATTATCTAGATTCTAGATTAACAATTCAAGAAAAGAGAACTCCTCAGAATGCCTATTTCATAATATATTTACTGTAACTTGACTGAAACACTAGAGGGCACCAAAACCAAATTAAAAAAAGAAAAGAAAAAGAAAAAAACAAGTGCAGAATTTCATTTTCTATTTAAAGCTCCATTTCTACTGAAATAATTCTTTCTATAGGAAATGCAGGTAACTGCCTGCCAAAGCCTTCTTACCCCCCCTTCAAAATATGTCCTCTTTCCGAAAGACTGAGCATTCCATTTTTCATGAATGACATTATTAATGGATGCTTAAAACAAATTATTATTACAGAAGCTTATGGCATGTGGGGGCTAATTGAGATCTACAAGAAATTAATTTTCCCTAGGAAAAATTAATTTCTGCAAAAATTATTTTTTAAAAAAAACCTTCTTAAAGAGCTATAAAACTGTGCATATACCTTTGACCCAGCAGTGCTATTATTGGGACTATATCCCAAGGGAATCATAAAGGAGGGATAAACATATGCAAAAAGAGTTTGTAGCTCTTTTTGTGATAGCAAAGAATTGGAAAATGCCCATGAATTGGGGAATGGCTGAATAAATTGTGGCATATGAAGGGATAATAAAATATTACTATTCTGTAAGAAATGATGAACAAGTTGATTATAGGAAAGCCTGGAAAGATTTACACGAATATGCTGAACAAAACAAGCAGAACCAAGAATACATTGTACACAATAATAGCAAGGATGTGCGATGTTCAACTATAAAAGGCTTAATTCTTCTCAGTAGTTCAGCGATCCAAAACAATCCCAATAAACAGAAAATGCCATCTGCATCCAGAAAAAGAACTATAGAGTTTGAATATAAATCAAAACATGCTATGTTCACTTTTTTTGTTTTTTTTCCTTCCCTGGTTTTTCCCTTTTGTTCTGATTTTTCTCTCCCAATATGATTTATAAAGCAATGTGTATTAAAAATTAAAACAAAAAAAATTTCAACTTTTTTTAGAACTTGAAGATAAATTGTTTAGACCATTTCCCCCCCTCTAGAGTCCTACTGAGAATTTTTTTTCTACTATTGGGCCATGTCTTAATTAAAGCACTAAGTCAATGGATTCTTGGGAAATTCATAAAATAAGAATCATGTATCCTTTTAAGCTAAATCTTATTAAATTAAAAGTCTGAACTGGTAAAAAAAAAAAAAAAATCAACCTTTTTCAGTGACCTGTGATTTCACTCCTCTCCTGGATTTCTCTAACATTTACAACATTTCTGCTGTTAGCCAACAAGTCTGGTGAGGAGTCTCTCTTGTACTTGAAGGAATAGTCCAAGTTCAATATACAGTCAGTTGCTAGACTATACTCAAAGCCATTATAATGTTGTATAACTTGGCAGAATGTATGCTCCAACTGCCCAGACACTGAAAATCTGAGATCACCAACTTTCCACGAGAAATCATCAAGACTTTAGTGGAAATATTTCTCTTAAATTGCTTAAAATAAAAGTTAAGTATTCTCTTACCATTTTAGGTGGTTTTGCTACTGATTATTAATATGCCTCATTTAAAAAGCTAGTGAATATTCCTAAAATTTTTAATTATAATATTTATTTAAATTTCCATATATTCAAGTTTTTAACGTAAGTCAGAATATAAGAAAATTTTTAAGAACTGGTTGTATACATGTTGTGAACTTCTGTTATTTATCAATTTATTGATCTGAGAACAAAAGATAGTTATAGTGACTTTAGCCTTTTGGTGACCAAATCACATAGTATAAAAGACAGAGAGAGGCTGGTCTCAGAATCAGCAAGAAATACTGACAATCCCAGTCTCTACAGATTTAAAATGGTACTGGGCAAGTCATACAAGTTCTCACTGCCCCCAAACAATTCTCAAAGCCTATAAATTGCAGGGAAGATGATTATATGCCTTGATAGAGGGAGATCATCAGTATTTCTCTATACTAATCAAATCACAGGTACGGTTTTTAAAAAACCAAAATCAAATAAATCATTCTGATATTTTTAATTAATATAATTGTTTATTTTTATTGATTAATTATTCCTCCACCAAAAATCTCTTTAGGATAAAATCCTGCTATTTGAAAACAGTGTCTAATGTATATGAACATTATTGTAATTTTTAATTCCACACTGTATTCCAGAAAGGGTGAACCCATTCATAGATTCAGTTTCTTCTTGATATTACAAGCACATTCCTTTTCCCATCTTTTAGAGATTAAAATGGAAATGGCCAAAAGGATAATAAAAGTGCACCTACAAGTACATAACAAGTACATTATAAATCAAAGACAGGTGAGTTACAGAAGTTAAGGTATTGTTTTTTTTATGCTAGACATGGATAATATGGTTGTCAGTAGTAGTCAGGCAATGGAATGGAGAAAAGTTGGACTGACTGCGGACAGGATGCTTCTAAATGTACCAAGATTTATGTAATTGGGTCAAAGAATGCAGTTGGCAGATCACTTTGCTGGATGACCACTTGGCGACAGCTACTCCCCCAAATTGCCCGAAATTAAATAAACACTTATTAAAATAAGCTGGCATTGGTGGAAGCTTCCTTCATTTCCATTAATGAGAACCATAAATGGCCTGAGGTTCCCCACCCTTTGCTCACATCACAAAGGATACTTTCATTCAGATCTTGCTTCCTATGAAATATAGCATTGTTGCCTTGTTCTGTGGAAGGCCTCAGTTCTGCTGGTTCTTCCATTACATAATTTGGCATCTACTTAAAAACTTGTCTTGAGATTCTGCCTAACAGATCTTACCCAATGTTATCATTTCAGAGGCCTAACCTAAGGATCTATTTCTAGAAAGAAACCTATCAGCACATGAATTGATCTTTCCTAGCTGATAATTCCCATTTATATAGTACCTGAAAGTTTATCATATACTTTCCTTCCAACAACTCTGTGAGATAGGTGTTATAAGTGTCATGTCCATTTGAACAGATGGAGACAAGGTTAACTGACTTGTTATTCAACTAGTTAATTGTCAAAGTCCTGATTTGAACCCACTGTGCTTGATTCCAAATTTGCTGTACTCTTCAAAGAAGCCTTCAATATCCTTCCTTATGTCAATAGGCAACTTAGCAATAACGAACCACATGTTAAAAAGTATCTTGCTTGGACAAGGAGGCAAGCTACTAACTAACGGATAAAGTAAAGCACGGGCAATGTGCTACACTAGCTCACTATGTAATAATCAAAACCTTAAAAGGGACCCAGTGCACAGAACTGACCCCATATGGAGGATTTATGAGAAACAGGCAAAAGTAACAAAGATGTGGGTGAGTTGTTTTCTGCACTATTAGAAAAATTTAATTGCTAGGAAAAGCAATAAAACTGGGGGAAGAAGGGATTGGTAGAGCAGGGGTAACCTGAAATTTTAAAAGAAAAACTTTAAAGAAGCTCATGGCAGCTATGCTTCAGAAAGTGCTATTATTGTAATTGATGATTTACTTAATGAATATGTTATCTAGTCATTATGTTCACTTAAAAATAAAATCTCAGTAATAATGACTCAGTCAGAAGTAAGCATTCATAGAATTCAAGTGTCCTCAGGTACTTCAGAAAAACTTCATTTTCCAAGCAGCGTCCTCTGCTCACAATCTGACTATAATGTCTTACGGAGATGAGGGGTGGAGAGAGAAGGGTCTTAAGACTTTTTCTTTATTTAAAGAAATGGAAGAAATTTTAGAGCTTATCTAGTTTAGTCACTCATCTTATAGATAAGGAATCTGTGGTCCAGAAATGAAAATGGCTTGCCTAGGAAGTCACTGACTGAACAAGGCCTAAGGGACACTGGAATCCAAGAACCTAAGTTCAAAGTGTGTGTCCTGGACATTTCCTTTACCTCTTTGGGGCCCCATTGCCTCATCTGTGAAATGAGAAGGACTTGATGACCTTCAGGATTTGTTCCAGCTCTAAACACTACACTCTAACTCTGGACTGTCCATTTGCTTTCATGATCTCCCTTGCCCTATTACCATGTTAGCTACTATAATCCATTAATAATAAGGCAGCCTGGCAAGTGCGAAGAACATGCATCTGAGCCACAAAATATATGCCTTTTGCCACAAACAGGCTGCCCCATTCCTAGAATCCCTAGCTTCCTTATCAGCTCAGTAGAAATGCCATTCCTAATCAGGCTTTTCCTGATGCAACAATTAAAGTCCTTGAAATGACCTTTATTGATCACATAGGTGTTTTGTATATATTTATTTGCATACATTTACATACATTACATACACACATACATATATACATACATACATTCCATTACATGGAAACAAGTCTCCCCTAACAGAATATAAGCTTCTTGAGGGCAAGACTTGTTTTGCTTGTCTTGGGATCCTCAAAAAATTACAAGTGAGGGACTGAACAAAAAGAACCTGGTGATTCTCAGACTCCAGATTTAACTCCCGGTGTCCTAACTCCAATTCCACTGTTCTTTTTACTACCCAGCCTCCATCCTGACTGCCTTCCTCCCACACTGGAGAGGTCAAAGGAAAGAAAAAGCAGAGTCAAAAATGATCACAAGATTTCTAGCATCTTCAACAGGAAGCAAGAATCAAATAAGAACCAATAGATCACATGCATGTATTAAGTGACTACTAGGCTCCTAACACTGTGCTAATTGCTGGGGGTACAAAAAAGTGATAAAACAGTCCTTGCCCTTAAGAAGCTCACAGTCTTTTCAACAATGAGATGATTCAGGCCAGTTCCAATGGTCTTGTGATGAAGAGAGCCATCTGCAGCCAGAGAAGATTGTGGTAGCATGTGGATCACAACATAGTATTTTCATTTTTGGTGGTGTTGTTTGCTTGCTTTTTGTCTTTCTCATTTTTTTCCCTTGATGATCTGCTTTTTCTTGTGTAGCATGATAAATGTGGAGATATGTATGGAGGAATTGCACATGCTCAACATGTTGGATTACTTGTTGTCTAGGGAAGGGAAATGGAGAAAAATTTGGAACACAAGGTTTTGCAAGGATGAATGTTGAAAATTATCTTTGCATGTATTTTGAAAACAAAAAGTTATTATTAAATTTAAAAAAAATTCACAGTCTAGAGAGGAGGTGCCAGCAAATAACTACACTATAGTTGTAAATAGCTACCTGTATATAGTAAACTGTCTACAGGATACATTCAGGAAAAATGGGAGATAACCTCAGAAGAAAGGCACCAGGAGACACTAAAGTTAAAGAGAATCAAGGAAAGGTTTCTTGTAAAAAAAAAAAAAAAAAAAAAAAAAAGACTTTATAGATGTAATGTGAAGCAAACCAGAGAAGCTTCTTGAGAGTGGTAAGGAGAGATCCAGATATATACATAGAAAAGATATGAAGGGCTTAAAAAAAACCCCACAGAAGTGCCTTTTTTTCTTTTTGGAAAGGTGGGAGATGAGGTGTGGGTCTAGAAGTTATGGGGGAGCTATTGAGTTTACTGAATGTGGGAGTGAAGGAGTTAGTAATAAACCCAGAATTGCACTTGGAGAAGACAAATTTGAGAGTTGAGTGATGATAGAATAGGAGAAGATTTTGAAAGGGAAAAGAGCCGGGACACAGCGAGTATAAATTGCCTGGATGTCCAGCAGTTTGTTAGATATGTAGGACATGCAAAGAGAAAGGGCCTGGATTGTGATCTACCAGGTGAGGAAGCAGCAGCCTGTCTTAGGGACTTGCCATGATGGATTGGTCAGAAGTGAGACTTGAACCAAAGTTTTCTGGTGCCTGGGCTCATTCTTTTGCTTTTACACCACATTTCCTCATGGAAAGAGGAAAGGAATGTATTCTCCTCATTTCCAGTAAAAGAAAATGAAACGCTAACAGTAAAAGTAGGTGAATCAACAACATTTTAAAAACAACACTAAAAACCTTTGAATTTTAATCAACGTAGTAACCAATAGATGTCAAAGAAATGGCTGAAATACAGCCCTTCCTCTTGATAGACAAGTGCTGGACAGTTGCAGGAAATATCAATAATGACATTAGCAGTTAACATATATGTGCAAACGTGTGTGTGTGTGCTAAAAACCTTACACAATTATTATCTCCTCACAACTCTCTTGGAAGTTAGATGATATTATTCCATTTTACAGATTCCATTTTACGGAGGCAAAGAGGAGGAGTGACTGTCTGAGGCTACATTTGAAAGCAGGTCTTTCTGATTCCAGGTTCAGTACTTAGCCACTACAATAAGCTGCCCTTATTTCGTATTGCTTTAGAAGACAGAGGCTGAGGTTTAGTGCAAACCGGCAGGGAGAACAAAAAAGGTGTACAGATAACAGAAGGAACATCATGTGTGAGGAAGAAGAAGAAGAAGGACAGTTTAGCTGGACTATGGAGGCTGGGGAGGGCAGAGATATATAACAAGCCTAGAAAAATAGGTTGATTGAAAGAATTCATCGAACACCTTCTGAAAAAGACCCTAAAATAAAGACTCCGAGGAATATTGTGGCCAAACTTCAGAATTTTCAGACTAAAGAAAAAATTTTACAAGCAGCCAGGAAAAAACAGTTCAAATACCGAGGATGCCACAATAAGGGTCATGCAAGATCTGGCTGCCTCAACATTAAAGGATCAAAGGGCCTGGAATCAGATATTCCGGAAGGCAAAAGAACTTGGAATACAGCCAAGAATAAGCTACCCAGCTAAGCTGAGTATTTTTTTCCACGGAAGAAGATGAACATTTAATGAAATAGAGGAATTCCATCTGTTTCTAAGGAAAAAACCAGACTTAAACAAAAAATTTGATCTCCAACAACAGGAATCAAGAGAAGTAGAAAAGGGTAAAAGGAACTCTTGAGAACTGTATTTCTGTTGTGGATATACATAAAAACCATATGTATAATTTGACTTTACCGATATAACATAAAAAAGGGAAGTAGAAATGGAAAGGGGATAGTGTCAGAAAAAGGGAAGAGGGGAGACAAAAAGAGGGAAACTACATGCGACAACGAGGCAAAGGAAACCTATCATATATGAGGGAACTTAGAGAGGGGGAGGAACGTTGTGTGAATCCTACTCTCATCAGAGCTGGCTCAAAGAGGAAACAATTGACATATTTGTTTTACAGAGATTCCTCTCTCACTTCATTAAAAAGTGGGAGAGGAAAAGGGAGACGGAAAAAGAGTAATAAGGGAAGGGTACAAGAAAGGGGAAGGGATTCAAAGGGAAGGGAAGAGGGAGGGATACTAAAGAGGGAGAGCTGCGTGACATTAGTGGGACCAATAAGTTTAATACTAGGGAAGAAGGGAAGGAGGGCAAGAAAAAGAAAAGTATAATCTGAGGATATTAGGATGGCAGGAAATACAGAATTGGTTATTTTAACCATAAATGTGAATGGGATGAACTCTCCCATAAAGAGGAGGCAGATAGCAGACTGGATCAAAAGTCAGAACCCTACAATCTGTTGTTTACAGGAAACACATTTAAAACAGAGAGATACATACAGAGTAAAGGTAAAAGGCTGGAGCAGAATCTATTATGCTTCAGGTGAAGTCAAAAAAGCAGGGGTAGCCATCCTTATCTCAGATCAAGCAAAAGCAAAGATTGATCTAATTAAAAGAGATAAGGAAGGAAACTACATCTTGCTTAAGGGTACTACAGACAATGAAGCAATATCAGTATTAAACATATATGCACCAAGTGATATAGCATCTAACTTCCTTAAAGAGAAGTTATGAGAGTTGCGAGAAGAAATAGACAGCAAAATTATAATAGTGGGAGACCTCAATCTTGCACTCTCAGATTTAGATAAATCAAATCACAAAATAAATAAGAAAGAAATTAAAGAGGTAAATAGAATATTAGAAAAATTAGGTATGATAGCTCTCTGAAGAAAAGTGAATGGTGACAGAAAGGAGTCACAGAAAGGTGACTTTTTCTCTCAGCAGCAGTTCATGGAACCTACACAAAAACTGACCATATATTAGGACATAAAGACCTCAAAATTAAATGCAGGAAGGCAGAAATAGTAAATGCTTTCTTTTCAGATCACAATGCAATAAAAACTACATTCAACAAAAAGTTAGGAGTAAATAGACCATTGGAAACTAAATAATCTCATCTTAAAGAATGATTGGGTGAAACAGCAAATTATAGACACAATTAATAATTTCACTCGAGATAATGATAACAATGAAACATCATATCAAAATTTATGGGATGCAGCCAAAGCAGTAATAAGGGGAAATTTTATATCCTTAGAGGCTTACATGAATAAAATAGAAAAAGAAAAGATCAATGAATTGGGCCTGCAAACTAAAAAGTTAGAAAAAGACCAAATTAAAAACCCCCAATCAATCACTAAACTTGAAATTCTAAAATTAAAAGGAGAAATTAATAATATAGAAAGTAAAAAAAACTATTGAACTAATAAATAAAACTAAGAGTTGGTTTTATGAAAAAACCAATAAAATTGATAAACCTTTGGTAAATCTGATTAGAAAAAGGAGAGAGGGAAATCAAATTAGCAGTCTTAAAAATGAAAAAGAAGAACTTACCACTGATGAAGAGGAAATTAAAGAAATAATAAGGGATTACTTTGCCCAACTTTATGCCAATAAATTTGATAACCTAAGCAAAATGGATGACTACCTCCAAAAATATAGGCTTTATAGGATTATAGGAGGAAGAAGTAAGTTGCTTAAATAGTCCCATTTCAGAAAAAGAAATAGAACAAGCTATTTATCAACTCCCTAAAAAAAATCCCCGGGACCAGATGGATTTACATGTGAATTCTACCAAACATTCAAAGAACAATTAGCCCCAGTGCTTTATAAACTATTTGAAAAAATAGGGAATGAAGGAGTCCTACCAAACTCCTTTTATGACACAGACATGGTACTGATACCTAAACCAGGTAGGTTGAAAACAGAGAAAGAAAATTATAGACCAATCTCCCTAATGAATATTGATGCTAAAATCTTAAATAAGATATTAGCAAAAAGACTACAGAAAATCATCCCCAGGATAATACACCACGATCAAGTAGGATTTATACCAGGAATGCAGGGCTGATTCAATATTAGGAAAACTACCAGTATAATTGGCCATATTAATAATCAAATTAACAAAAACCATATGATCATCTCAATAGATGCAGAAAAAGCATTTGATAAAATCCAACATCCATTCCTATTAAAAACTCTTGAGAGTATAGAAATAAACGGACTTTTCCTTAAAATAATCAGTAGCATCTATTTAAAACCAACAGTAAGCATCATATGTAACGGGGACAAACTGCAACCATTCCCAATAAGATCAAGAGTGAAACAAGGCTGCCCACTATCACCGTTACTATTTAATATTGTATTAGAAATGCTAGCTTTGGCAATAAGAGTTGAGAAAGAGATTAAAGGAATAAAAATAGGCAATGAGGAAACCAAATTATCACTCTTTGCTGATGATATTATAGTATACTTAGAGAACCCCAGAGACTCTACTAAAAAATTATTAGAAACAATCCACACCTTCAGCAAAGTTGCAGGATACAAAATAAATCCACATAAATCATCAGCATTCTTATATATCACTAACAAGAGAAATTCCATTTAAAGTAACTACTGATTGTATAAAATATTTAGGAATCTATCTGCCAAGGGAAAATCAGAAACTTTATGAGCAAAACTACAAAACACTTTCTACACAAATTAAGTCTGATCTAACCAACTGGAAAAATATTAAATGCTCTTGGATTGGGTGAGCAAATATAATAAAGATGACAATACTACCTAAATTATTTAGCACTATACCAATTAGACTCCCAAAAAACTACTTTGATGAACTAGAAAAAATAACAACAAAGTTCATATGGAAAAACAAAAGGTCAAGAATTTCAAGGGAATTAATGAAAAAAAAAATCAAATGAAGGTGGCCTAGCTGTACCAGATCTAAAATTATATTATAAAGCAGCAGTTACTAAAACCATCTGGTATTGGCTAAGAAATAGACTAGTTGATCAATGGAATAGGTTAGGTTCAAAGGACAAAACAGCCAATAACTTTAATAATATAGTGTTTGTTAAACCCAAAGACCCCAGTTTCTGGGATAAGAATGCATTATTTGACAAAAATTGCTGGGAAAATTGGAAATTAGTATGACAGAAACTAGGCATTGACCCACACTTAACACCGTATACCAAGATAAGGTCAAAATGGGTTCATGACTTAGGCATAAAGAATGTGATTATAAATAAATTGGAAGAGCATAGGATAGTTTACCTGTCAGACCTGTGGAAGAGGGAGGAATTTATGACCAAAGAAGAACTAGAGATCACTATTAACCACAAAATAGAAAATTTTGATTATATCAAATTGAAAAGTTTTTGTACAAACAAAACAAATGCAGACAAGATTAGAAGGATAACAATAAACTGGGAAAACATTTTTACAATCAAAGGTTCTGATAAAGGCCTCATTTCCAAAATATATAGAGAATTGATTCTAATTTATAAGAAATCAAACCATTCTCCAATTGATAAATGGTCAAAGGATATGAACAGACAATTCTCAGATGAAGAAATTGAAACTATTTCTAGACATATGAAAATATGCTCCAAATCATTATTAATCAGAGAAATGCAAATTAAGACAACTCTGAGATACCACTACACACTTGTCAGATTGGCTAGAATGACAGGGAAAGATAATGTGGAATGTTGGAGGGGATGTGAGAAAATAGGGACACTGATACATTGCTGGTGGAATTGTGAACACATCCAGCCATTCTGGAGAGCAATTTGGAACTATGCTCAAAAAGTTATCAAACTGGGCATAGCCTTTGATCCAGCAGTGTTTCTACTGGGCTTATACCCAAAAGAGATACTAAAGAAGGGAAAGGGACCTGTATGTGCCAAAATGTTTGTGGCAGCCCTGTTTGTAATGGCTAGAAACTGGAAAATTAATGGATGCCCATCAATTGGAGAATGGTTGAGTAAATTGTGGTATATGAACGTTATGGAATATTATTGTTCTGTAAGGAATGACCAGCGGGATGAATACAGAGAGGACTGGCGAGACTTACATGAACTGATGCTAAGTGAAATGAGCAGAACCAGGAGATCATTATATACCTCAACAATGATATTCTTTGAGAATGTATTCTGATGGAAGTGGATCTCTTCGATAAAGAGAGTTAATTCAGTTTCAATAGATCAAAGATGGACAGAAGCAGCTACACCCAAGAAAGAACACTGGGAAATGAATATAAACTGCTTGCATTTTTGTTTTTCTTCCCGGTTTATTTATACCTTCTGAATTCAATTCTCCCTGTGCAACAAGAAAACTGTTTGGTTCTGCACACATATATTGTATCTAGGATATACTGTAACCTATTCAACATGTAAAGGACTGCTTGCCATCTGGGGGAGGGGGTGGAGGAAGGGGAAAAACCAGAACAGAAGTGAATGCAAGGGATAATGCTGTAAAAAATTACCCTGGCATGGGTTCTATCAATAAAAAGTTATTAAAAAAAAAAAAAAAAAGGAATAACAGGATGACACGCTCACTGCTGCAGCTCTGAGTGCGGCGTGCGTTTCACGGGGTGGAGGGGGGAACGGGGGACGGTGCATACAGAGGGTACCGTAATGTAGCGTGTAGCGCAGGGGATCACCTTCACTACAGTAGCAATCTCAATAGGGCTTATTTTAGGGGGAGGGCTTATTTTAGCAGAATCTTACACAGTAAGGGGAGGGCTTATTTTCGGGATAGGTCTTATTATCAGGGAAACACGGTAGAAACTAGGACTCCACTCCTGGCTTCCTCATAACTGGCAAGTAAGCTTGTCTTATTTAGACAGGGAACCAACTTCCATCACCCCACTTCTTATAATCTCCAGACATGCCCCCATGAGAGTATCCTTTCTTCCACTTTCCATTACCTCTTTATATATTATCTTCTCTCATCCAAATGAAAGCAAAGACTGCCTTCTTTATTTTTACAGGTATCCCAAGTCCTTAGTACAGTGCCTGGCACATAGTAAACACTAAAATGCTTTTATCAATCTATCTTAACTTTGCTATCACCAGTAAAAGAAATACCCCCACAGTTCCTCTTTAAAAGATTATTTATGCTGAGGAGTTTGCAATCTCTTCAAGGATTCTACTTCTTCCTTTCACCCTAAATAAACATTCCCCTACATTCTGTCCCTACATTCTTGTCCCCTATATATCACTTCAACTCAAACGTGTCTGAAATTAGCTTCTTCTTCTGACTTCCTATTCCTATTAAGAGCCCCAGTATGCTCTCAGTGACTCTGACTTTGAAGCTTCACAATATCTGGGTGTGTACAGATAGGTATATCTACACACACACATAGGGAGGGGACATAAGGAGGGAATGGGGAGATTCGATCAGTTACTAAAACAAGTGAGTTCTAACTCCATATTTTCTCTTTTCTTAATTTGACTTCTGCAGCTACCAACTCACTTCAGGTGCTCAGGACCTCCTGCCTGGACAAATAGTTTTCATGCTTTTCATCTTCTTGCTTTCTACTAGGTTCTACAACACCTCCTGGACCAGTTTTGGGTTTTTTTTTTTTTTTTAAGTTCAGTTTTAATTCTGTTTTTCTCTCAGTCTCTCTCTGTCTGTCTCTCTTCCTCCCCTCCACCTTTCTCCCCATCTCTTTCTCTCTCTCAAAAACACTAGATGACTACTGAGTTCAAATATAGTCTCAGATACTTACTATCTGTGACTCTAGGGCAGTCATTTAACCATTATCTGCCTCAGTTTTCTCAACTATGAAATGAGAACAGCCCTTCTCCTGCCAGGATTGCTGTAAGGGATCAATTGAAATAAAAGTTAAAAATCACTTAGCACTTGGCCCATACTGGGTGCTTAATAAATGCTTGTTTTCCTTCAATGCATTCCATTATCAATCTATCTTTCCAGCTTTATCTCTCAATAACTTTCATACATATGTATACATGGCCTAGCCAAACTATATCACAAATTGTTCCTTAAACATGCACTTAGTTACTTCCATCTCTATGCCATTGCTCATGTCCTACCTAAGAAAATAAGTCTTCTTATACCTCCAGCTACTGAAATTCTAGCAATCCCTCAAGATTCAATTCAAATATTGCCTTCCTCCACCCAAGTTTTTCTGATCCCTTTCTCCGTCAATAATACATACTTTTTGGAGATTACCTATAGTACAACTAATAATTCAGTGATACCTCATTTACCTACAAACCATGACTAATACAGAAAAGTCAAGAAAACAGAAATAAACCAAAAGCCAAAATAGCCATCACAAAGTTCATGCAATAAAGCCCATTCACTTTACTCAAAGAAAATCATCCCAGACCCTACATCACAGAATATTTGCTTGGCTACCTGGTTTTCTAATAGGCAGCAAAACACTGTACTCCAATAGGAACAGGAAATCATAGCCAACCTGATAACAAAAGAGATGGGAATATATGGAAAGTGGGCATACTACTAGCAAGGCATATAAAAGTCGGGACCATTTACTGTAGAGCTAAAGAATATTATAGAATCCCTGAGGACATCACCAAATTATAACCCAGTACAACAGCTGAAGTCTATTTTACACAATTAGGAACTGTATTAAAAAATCTCATCTTACATATCAGGAGATGAAGAAAGGCAATACACCAGTGATCATAGTGGTGACAAGACCAGGCTTCAAACCAAGGCTTTTTATTTCATACACAATGTCGTTTTCATGATGCTGTCCTGTACCAGGCAAGGTTTCATTAAATCCGGACCATTTCTTAAAAGAATGGGGCTGCACTCTAAGAAAATTCTAGCTGCTTATTGGACATTTTACACTGAATACCACATGGACATTTCAAACGCATCATTTCCCAAACAGAACTGTTTATGTCCTCCCCTTAGCCCCCCTGCCATCCGAACACCTCTTCTCTGGAGAGCACAATGTCCTCTGGCCAGCCAGGTTCCTAACTTGTCCTACTTCCATAGCATCTCTCTCATATTCTAGCCCAGGGCCTTCTCCCCTCCAGCCTAGGCTACACTACTTCCCTACAGACCCACCCTGACCTTTGCCAATCAGTCCCTGCCCTGGCTGAGTAAGAGTTTTTCCTACAGTCCAGACATGACGGTCAGCCCCCTGTTCAGTCCCTTCTGAAGGGCCTCTCTCCGGCCTCCAGGACCAAACAGAAAAGTCACAACCTAGGCTCAATCTGCTGATTGCTTTCCGCCCCCTAACTGTCTTCTTCCAGATTGCTCCTCTGACTCCCACCTCTGCCCCACATCTTGTAATCCCTGGTTTCCTTCACAGCTCAAGACTCCCACAAGGCCTTTCCTGATTTCATGTCCAGACGTCCTTAGAATGTCTTTATTTTCTACATACTTTTCTGTGTACATATTTTCTCTTCTGATAGAATCTAAGCTGCTTGAGGACAGAAAATGTTTCATTTTTTCCCCTGAATGCCTAGCACCAAGAAAGCCTGGCACATAGAGGACTTACTAAATACTTAATTTTAAAAGAATAGCTAAAACTTTTAAAGTATTGGCACACACAGCAGAATATGAGTCCTTTAGGACAGAAACTATTTCATTTTTGTCTATCATGCAGAGCAGATGCTTAATAAATGTTTACTTCATTGAACCTTGAAAAATTATTATGCACAACAAATTATTCCCTGATATCAGATAAATAAGTTACCATGCTAAGAGGCAACTTCCAATTTTAAATGTATATGTAGAAATGTGTCAGAATATATGTGATTTGTTAACACTAATCCATCTCCTTTCTTTACTAACTAGGAAAGAAATGAAATAGTAATACAACTTTTAAGTACAAAAGCTACCAAGTGAAGCTGAGACCCATTTTAAAGTCTAGAATGCCTTTATTTCTACCATGTTTTATTCTTGATATGATGTAAACTTCTCAAAGCAGCAATCCTATTATCTACTATTCCTAGAAATCAGGATGCCAACTTTTAGGTTTAATCAAAAATGATTTTAATTAAAAAATATTTTATTAAGCAAGCAAAATCAATGCAATTATGATAAAAAGGTAAGCTATTGACTAGGGGAAAAATCTTAGCATCAAACATCTTTGATTGGAATCTGATATCCAAGATATATAGAATACTGAAAAATAAACAAGACCAAGAGACATTTTTCTGAGAATAAGTAATTGCTAACTATTAACAATCACATGAAAAACTACTCCAGGAATAAGAAGAAAAATGAGAATCAAAACAAAACAAATTTGAGCTATTACTCAGCAAACTGGTACACAACTAGAGATGGAAGTCATCAGAGTTGTGGATTAACCCAAACATTCTCAAATGGTATTTGGCATTACATTCTAAAAAGAATTCAAATACCCATACTCTTTGATTCATATTAAGAAATGATGAATGGGAAGAATCTGGAGAAGTACAAAATGAAGCAGAATCAAGCAAACAATATACAAAAGACTTCAACATTGTAAAGAAAGAGAATTAAAAAAAAAAAAAAAGCCTAAACATCATATAATTACAATGACCAAGTTTGGTTTCAGAGAAGAGGGGAAAAAAAAATCTTTCCTTGGAGAGGTTTAGGACTGTGGATATAGAATACTGCATATATGATCAGATTGACTGATATGTCACTTAGTGTTGATGAATTGCTTTTCTTCCCCTGCTCTTTCTTTTTTTACTTTTTTATTATATAAGAGAGCTTCTAGATAGGGACAGAGAGAGATATGGAAATGAAGGTAACTTAATAACAAAAGATATTTTTTTAAAATGTTCCAAAACACTAGACATTTAATAATATCTTCATCTGACAGATAAGGAAAGTGAGACTCCAAGTATATTTCACATAGCTACTAACCCTTGGTCTTTCCTGAATACAAGACAGCCTCATTTTTTCCTCTAGAACCATCTGGAGATCAAGACAACTGGAGATGGCCCCATATGCTTAAGAAGTTAGTGTAACTTCAAGAAAATAGCTTTAATACAGTAGCAGAGAAAGAAATATTACAAGACAATGAGAAATAAGTGGATAATGAAGAAGTGGAAACATCAAATGTACATTATTTTTAATTACTGGAAATTTGATATTGAATAATTTATAAAAAATTTTTATTATCTACATTTAATTTCAATGCAACAAAAATAACTTTTCAGCCACTTTGTCTCCAATAGGATTTTCTTTGTCCATGAATATTCTCATTTAATTTCTCTTAGATGGTAAACTACTGGATGCACTTTTTCTAGTTCTAACCTTTTCACTTTGCATAATTTTATAAGTTCTATCCAGATTTCAAGTGTTCTTCATACTTACTGATCTTAATTCCATCATTCTACTCTACTGCATAGATTTCATTACTTTATTGTATCACAATTTAACTATTGTCCATTGTGAACATCTAGGTTGCTTCCAGTTTTTTTCATTGTAAATAATATTATGAAAATCTTTGAAACACTAACTTTTTTCATGAAATCAAGAAAAGACCTTCCCTAATCATAAGTCTACATCCTCAAGTTATTTTGTATTTATTTATGTACATAATGCCTTCCCCCATTGAATGTAAGCTCCTTGAGGATCAGGGCTGTTCCTTTTTTGTTTTGTATTTCCTATGCCTAGAGTAGTGACAAGAACATAATTTCTTTAAAAAAAAATGCTTTATCTAATATATATAGGACTGCTTGCCATCTAGGGGAGGGGGTGGAGGGAAGGAGGGGAAAAATCGGAACAGAAACGAGTGCAAGGGATAATGTTGTAAAAAAACTACCCTGGCATGGATTCTGTCAATATAAAGTTATTATTAAATAAAATAAAATATTAAAAAAATAAAAAATAAAAAAATGCTTGTTGATTGATAATATTTTCAGGCTCTTCCCACCAGTAAAAATTACCAGCTGTAAAGGTATGATTGTAACCTTTAAACTGCTTAAGGTTGCAATTCTACCAATATAATATACTTCACAACTCCATGTTTTATTAAATTTATTTTGCCAATTTGGGTGAAATCAAGTTTGGTGGTGAGATCAATTTGGTTGTAGATCAAAGTTATTTAATTAATTTAATTTAACTGGAGTTGAGCTTCACTTCCTGCTTCCCCCCAAGTGTCTATTGTGTCCACTATTTCTACAACTTGGAAATGAAAGACATTGGAGACATAACTCTAGTTCAATAGCTACACAACAACTACTATGATTAAGCAATTATTACATTCAGGGAAGTGTGCTAAAGGTAAACATAAAGGTTAAGTAAAGAATGATCCCTGCCCTACTGACAATAAAATACAGCACATACACAAGTAACTATAATATAAAAATATATTACTAAGTGATATGAGAGGGGAAGTGGTTATTAATAACTGGAGGGATTAAGGGAAAACTCATGGAGGAGGTAGTATTTGAATTTGGGCTTTAAAAGATGGAGTAGTATTTTCAAAGAAAGAAATACATTCCAAATACAGAAAGCAATATTAACAAAAGAACACAGAAGAGAGTTTGGAATATATTCACAGGGAGCAGTTTGGCAGATGGAAATAAGGTTTGAAAAGCAGGCTGATGCTCTATTGCAGAGTGCCTTGAATATCAGGTTAAGAAATGTCAGTTAGTTAATAAGTATTTATTAAGCATCTTCTACGCACCAGGCATTGTGCTAAGCTCTGAAGTGTGAACTTTCCATTCAATCCAATAAGTATTTATTATAAGCTTCCTATGAGCCACATACTAGGGAAATGAAGACAAAACAAAAACCAACCCCTGACTTCAAGGAACTTATTTTGGGAGGAACTTCATTTAGTAAAGATTAGCAAGCTCCTGAAGCCATAGTTAAGTGATCAGATCTATGCATACAGAATATTAATTAATGTGACACTATGTGAAGGATGAACAGAATGTAAAGTGAGAGGAAGGAGGGAGAAGAAAGAAACTAGAGGTGAAAAAACTATTAGGAAACTACTGCAATAATTCCAGTGGGCAGTCATGTGACACATGACACAGAAGTCACAGACAAGGGAAGACAAAGGAGAATAGAGGCTCGATATCCCGGGGAGGTAGAACCTATAGGACTCAGCAACTGATAAGCAATGGAAGGTAAAGGTGAAGTAATTCCAAATTTAAGAACACAGGGGACTAGAGTAATATGGGGAAAAATAGTACAATCAGAAGAAGGGGGTTTAGGGAGAAAAATAGTAAATTCAGTTCAAAATGAATTCTTTTCCTACAAAGACTAAACAGAACATATTCTGCTTGTTTCCATTAATGCTACAGCTGCCTAATACACTTTCAAATGGAGGATAAATATGATCATGCTAAGATCCCAAGATAATTACTAGAATAGTTTATTATGCCAAGTCCATTCAACCAAAAGCCTGTCATGAAAAGGAATGGAGATATGTAAGTTAATAGGTGGGAGAAAATGAGGTTAACCCAGGATTTAGAATTTATTCTACATTAAGCCAGTCTTAAAAGACAAGCACATTACTCCAAGCTACATGCCTCCCTCTGAAAAACCACAGAGAGAGGTGGAGGAGTGCTCCTCTACAAAGCCTCTTGGACATGAAGTTTTTTGTTGTTGTTTTTTAAATAGAGTCCACAAAACCAAATTAATTTATGTGAAATCTTTATTTATTTGCAATGGACATTAAGATTATGAAAAACAAACAAATTCCAGTTTGATGCTGGAATATTAAGCATTGTAATTCTATTAAACCTTGCAATATAGTTTTGAGAAAGGCAAGTCTAAGATTTTAGTGCACAGATCACTTAAATATCATACATCATTAGATGTCAGGAAAAGTGATTGAGTACTAAAATAAAAGTAAAATTTCATAAGAAAAACTACCAAAGGATGATTTCAGAGAGGCCTGAAAACTTACATGAACTGATGCTAAGTGAAGTGAACCAGGAGAACACTGTACACAGCAACATTAAGATTATATGATGAGTGACTCTGATGGGCATATAACTCTTTTCAACAATGAGATGATTCAGGCCAATTCTAATGGTCTTATGATAGAGAGAGAGATCTGCATCCAGAGAGAGAACTGTGGGGATTGAGTGCAAATCACAACGTAGTAGCTTCACTTTTGTTGTTTGCTTGTGTTTTGTCCTTTTTGATTTGATTTTTCTTCTGCAGCATGATAAATGTGGAAATATGTATAGAAGAACCGCACATGTTTAAGATATATTGGATTACTTATTGCAGGGAGGGGAAGGAAAAAATTTTGGAACACAAGATTTTGCAAGAGTGAATTGAAAATTATGCATGTTTTGAAAATAAAAAGTTTTAATTAAAAATAATAAAAAATAACACAAAGAAAAACTGCCAAGTTATAAACTGATGTAAACTGATGTATCTCCCAAATATAAAGGAGATGGGCAGAAGTGGTGGTGGTGGAAAAAAAGAGTTTTAAACTCTCTTATCCTCTAGGAAATCATAAATACTTTCAAAGCTGAACATCATAAAATTTCTATACAGGTACATAAGACTTAGTATTTAAACCACAGAAGGCTAACAAACAACTTTTTCAATTTTGAAAGAAAGTCATCAAAATGGGGGAAGATGGGTAGGAAAGGAGGAAAAGCTGCACTAGAATTTCAGGGTAACCAGTTCCAAACTTCAGGTAAGAGATCTGGAAAAATCCCTAGTAAATTCCTATTTAGGAGAAACAACAAGTCTTAGGAAGCAGAAGAACACAAAAGGTTAAACTATCGTTTAGAGCTACAGAAACCCAGAAGACAAATGTCTTGAATGTGCACAAAGAGAAAAGCCCAAGTCTAAACCTGGGCAAACAATCTTCATAGTGCTTTGGACTACTTCTTTTCTGATTACTATGACAGTCAAATAGGAGCACACATGGAAAAAAAAAAAGTATGCTAATATATTTTCACAATACAGAATCAAAGATTTAGAACTGGAAGGGACTTGGGAAAGAAGTACAATCCTCTCCTTTTGCAGATGAAAAATTTTAGTACACCCAGAAGTAAGAGAGACAACGATCTCTTGAGGTCCCAGTTCTGATAAGGTAGAGGCCGTGTGGTCCAATGGAAAAAACCAGGTCTTGAACAACCTTGGGAAGGCCACTTCTCTTCTTCACTCCAAGTGGTACCCTCATCAGACTTTTGGACGTTTTAAGTCCCTTTCTGCTCCAAAACCATGATCTTAGAAGTACTCCAGTATAGTACATTAAATCAAGTTCTTTATAAATCAAGGATCCCCTAAACAAGATTACAAAGTAAATTTATAAGATGGCTGCTTCTCCTAAACTACCTTCTAGGAGGTGGTTTGTCAAAATCTTCATCAGGAAGATCATTTAAGATAGAAGCAAACCCCCGTACTATTCTACCCATGATATTCTTTCACCAATGAATCAAAAAGAAATTTTAACTCTTCTAAATTAGAAATTACCTTAGAAACCGTCCAGACTTATCCATTAATGTTATGGATTTGTAAAATGAGGCTAAGAAAAGCAAAAACGACTTGCTTTAAGGTCTGCTCAATTCTAGTCCAGTCATTTTCAGTCCACTATGCTATATCCCAAAAAGATTTCACAAAGTTCCCAGAATAAAGCAGAATGTGATAAATTTACTCCTCTTTAGGAGGCAGTTCAAAAGTTTGGGAGCCAGACATTTTTCAGATTTTAAGAAAACAAAAACAAAAGGGGTGAAAAAGACCAGCATGTGACTAACCTGAGAATAAAACCCAAATGGCTGTAATAACACCAAGGATTCTGAAAGATATTTTGGAGAGGCTCAAAAAGAAAACTGAGTATATCTGGCTATGGTACTTTCTGAACCATATACCAAATGAGGAGAACTGGTCATCAGCAGGCTTCTTTCAAATGTATATAGTAAAAAGAATCCAATTCCAAGGCACCTGGAGCAGGGGATAGAGCCCTAGACTGGGAGCCGCGAAGACTTAGATACAAATCCTGCTCACACACTTGATAGCACTGATGACACTAAATGGTCTCTATGATTCCTTCCAGTTCTGAACCTATGATCCTATGAAACAAGTATAGTAGTTAGCTAAGCTATGAATTGGTACTGTCTAGCACTGTCTACAGATTTTTCAAATTACTATGACAGTAGAAATGAGAACACAAATAAGCAAGACTCCAGCATCAAGGTAGATGCATCAAAAATACAAAGTATCAACGATACAAACAGGTAGTTTTCAGAAGAGGAAATCAAAGTTATCTACAGTCATATTAAAAAAAATGCTCTAAATCAATACTGATTGGAGAAATAGAAACTAAAACAACTTTGAGGAACCATTTCATACCTATCAAATTGACTGTGACAGAAAAGGAAAAAGATAAAAGTGGGAAGGAATGTGGAAAAATAGGGACAATAATGAATTGTTGGTGGAATTGTGAACTGGTCTAACCATTCAGGAGAGCAATTTGGAACTAGCCCCAAAGGGTTATAAAACTGTGCATAGACTTTACCCTAGCAATACCATCACCAAGTCTACATCCCAAAGTCATTTTGAGTCAAATTGAGATCCAATGTATAAGAACACACTATACTATATCTTCTAATGTAGTAAAGAAGCAGTATGATGTTGCTATACTTGGAGCAAGACGATCTGATCTGGAATTCTGCACTGCCATCTACTTATTTGTGTGACTTTGAGCAATTTGTTTAACATTTCTGGACCTCAGATTCTTCATCTATAAACTGCAAGGATTGGAAAAGAGGCCTCTAAGGTCTCTTCCAACTCTAAATCCTATGTCAATCACCAATTAAAAAATGAAAAAAAGCAGTGTAGCCCAGGGACTAGAAAAGAAGGTACTAAACCCAGAATTCTAAATAATGAGTCTGTTAGCATTAAAACATATTCCAGGGATGACCATTTTAAAGAACATGAATCCCTTTACTGTACAGATAAGGAAATTAAACCAGGAGTTAAATAAGCAGAGGTTTTTTCCAAACAATTTTAGAAATGTGAGCACAGAAAACGGCTATTATTATAATACAACATAAGTGCTCAAAGCACCTCATTCTTTATAGAAGATGTAAAGGACAAGAATTTCCCAGGAAGAAATGTTAGGGATTACTTGCAATCTATACCACTAGAGGGAGTTCCCAGATCAATGAGATCATAAATACACTAAAGTGTACAATTCAAAGTTTCACAATAATTTTGGAATCTTCAGAACTCCGCAAACTCAGTGTTATCATTTTGAAGAGGGAAATTAAGAAATGGCTGTGTATGACTTTGCCTATGTAACTCGGACCACATTGACATTCTAGTGTATACAATTGCCAAGTTTTAAATTTATTTAAAATGTTCATTTGTTCATCGTATGGAACTCAGAACATCTTCCCACAGAAACATTCATTACATAATTATTTGCTAAGTACCTGCTATGTTACGAAGTCTGGTTAGTTTCCCAAGCTAACGCACAAACATCCATCTAACCCATTATATATATATAATTGAATCATAAATAGTACCCGCCTATGCTCTAAAATCAGGAAATCAGAAAAGTAAATGAGCTTCCTCTCCTTTTTCTGGGCACAAAACAATCACAGGCAAAATTTTGAAACAGGTATGACATCATAGTTTATATAAACAGTTTATAGCTCTGGCTCTTTCTTCTAGAAAACTGGCACCTCATTTTACCTTCTCAAAACCGATCATGGCCTGCTATTCTCCCAAATTAAAACTCATATTCCCTCAATACATACACTCTCAGGTATGTGTTTTTTATTGTATATTTCTAAATTAATTTACATTATTATGTGAATGATCAGAAATTCCTTAGTCTTCCCAGGATATTTGAATTTAGAAGGAGATAGTTAAAATATCTCTAATTGATAGAATTTAAGATTGATAGAACCTATCTAATTGACAGAATTAACAAAATAAAGAAATTTGTAAGCTAGTCAGTATGACACTTGGTTTGGTTAACTTAAGTTATTTTTGTTTTCCACAACTTTTTCCATTCTTAAATATCTAACCCTCAAGGATTATCTAAATCACAGCTCCAAGGAAGAACATGATAGGGGCAATTGGAACACTCATAAATCAAGAATTGCTTGAATTCAGCAATTCCCTTGAGGAGAAAATTTTATATTATAATCCATCTAGAATTCAAAATTCTCTAAAAATTATGAAGTGAAGACAAATTAAGGAGGATAATTTTAAAAAGAGTTTCCCTCATCCCCTTACATTTAGTAGCAGAAAATTCCTGGCCCTTATGATTCCAGTCTTCCTCAAGCAATAGTTGTTTAAAAGTCTATGATGATCATATTTTTATTACAATTTCCTCACTCCTCTAATTCCCTGTAGGATATTTGTTGCCAGGCTAGCTAGCAACATTATCATTCAGCACCAGTAACAAGAGGTCTCAATGTCTCTGCTCTTTAGTACTATAACTATTAGTGATGGAATATAAAATATTTCCAAAACTGTCTGAATATATGGTAAAGCTTCTTTGCATAGTTTACTCAGCCACCACTTAAAAACACATTAAAATTCTATTTAAATTGTTAGTCAGTCCATCTCTATAAATATTTATTCATTTAGAAGTCAACATTCAAATACAGCACAGCAGAAAATACAACTAAAGTTTTGACACAAGTCATATATGCTAAAAACTCAGTAATCACTTGCTAGACTGACAAACCAAGTAAGTTCTTATCCTAATGCTTCTACTACAATCTGTAATTCCTTCATGAACTCATCTATTCAGGAATATATGAAGAATTTTAAGCTATACTAGTAATTTTTATTTAAAGATATCTGCAATATCTCCTTTAGGGACAGGGAAAAAGACATATTTTGGACCCAAGAAAAATTTCCTCACTGAACAGATAATTTAAAAGTGACAGAAGATTTCTCAATTTCAGCATGATGAAAGTTCTACAACATGCCATCACTTTCCTTACATATAAAAATTTCTCTATTAAGATAGAGCTAATCAGGGATCTTAAAACATCATTTCATAAGGTTCTTTTCAATAACTAAACCATTTGAGTGGATCCTAATATCTAATTCTGAATGGAAGTCTGGAGTAAACAGTAGTTCCCTTGCATAGTTTTTCTACTTCCCTTGTGCAGACAGCTATTTTTCATTCTAAATTTTGTCAAAGGTACAATAAAAATAACTCTAAACAGAAGTTTCTTCTTAGTCAGACTAAAAAGTATTCATTGGTTGACTGTGGTATCTTCAAATATCTTAATTTTGACTTTTTCCTCTATCAAGTCTCAAAAGTACTCAAACCAAGAAACAAACTCCAGATTTAACCAATAATTTCAATTCAACAATGAAATAAAGAGATGAATCTCATTTTCAAAGCCAGCAATCATGGAATAAAGATGACAAACTAGAGTAGAGCCATTCTACTGAGATTTTTTTTGTTTGACCTGTGAATCATCTAGTGAAGATTCTACCATCAAACTTTTCTGAAATTGAATAGCCTTGAGTTTGCTCAAGATCTAGTCTTCTTAAGCCCAAGTACAATCCATTTCCATTATGCTCTCTGCCTCTTCTATTTAGACAACTGTCACTATATAAAATATCTCACTTCTATAGAGAACTTTTAAGGTTCAATGTTTTCCTCACAGCACTGTTTTAAGGTGGCTCAAGTACTATCTTTTAATAACATATTATCAAGCATTAAAATGTTTCACTCCACATCCAAGAAAAACTGGACTGGTTCTAAAAGGGATAAACACAATGTTGTCTCTATTAATTTTGCTAGATTTGGGGAAAACATATTTGTAGATTAACCCTGGTTGTGCATGAGCTTTGTTTTAATGGGGAACAGTAAAAGGAACAGGAAAGAGCTGTAGTGATGATAGTGCCAATAAAATATTCAAAGGCCCAAGACTTGTATTTATCTGAAAGATTGATTTTACAAACACACAATTATATATAGACTACAAAGAAACCAGCTCCATCTGGAGACAGCACATGTTGTCACACAGAGATCTAAATTCAGATATCAAATTTCCTGGACTAATTACAGCCACAGATAGTGAACTCAAACTCCTGGTAAAGTGAGAGGACAGGCACTTGTGCAACTCAGCAATCGCTCCTCTAGCCATCTCAACAGAAAAACAGGTGCGAGTGATTATCCAGTAGAATCAGTTGAAGGTTGATGGTTTTTGTTCTTGTGACTTTTCACCCAGGTACTCATTTGACGTACATGCATTTTCCCTATGTAGCACAGGCAAAGCCTAACAATACCTTTGGTGAAGTCTTTCAGCTCTAGATCTATGATCCTGTGATTTCATTCTTCAATGGTATAGGCCAGAGAGAGGACTTTAACATCTGGGTATTTTTCCTTTGAAGAGATATACTAGTATGTACCCTATGATTCCTTAAAAACCTACAAGTCAGAAGATGGAAATATTTTACATGATCACACATTTTCTCTATGTGGAACTGCTAACTGTCTCAGAGAAGGGGGAGAAGAAAGTGGGACAGAATTAGGAACTCAAAAAAATTTTTTTAAAGTCTTTACATGTAATTGAGGGAAAATAGAATATTATATTAAAAGCACAACTTAAAATCAGCATCAGGACTATCACACACATACAGAAGCGCTTGTTGATGGAAAAATGGTTAATTTTATTTGCCGTTTTATTCAACGCCTATTATTAAGATGCTGATGGTAAAAGAATGTCTGTCCCTAGCATCACAGAGCTTGTAGTCTGAGACCATTAAGAATTATTACATTTTATATAAATGTCTTAGCATCCTTTTGCTTAGATAGAGGCAAACTGGGGATAATCCCCAGTTCAGCTATTTGGTTCAAATGAACTTCAGATGTCTGAGAAATTAGGGGAATGAACCTTTTAGGGGGAAATATCAATTGTGGAATCGATATGAGAACAGGGGAATGAAAAACCCAATCAATATCAAAATCTCCACCAGTTCCTTCCCTGTCACCCCACCAATCTTTTCCTGAATCCAGAGCCCAATTTCATTAAAAAAACAAAAACAAAAACAAAAAAAAAAAAAAAAAAAAAAAAAAAACCCTTACAAGGGAAAGATAGGGGCTGTTGACAAATTTATTGGAAACATTTTTTTTTAAAGTCTACTAGACTATTTCAAAGCATGAAAAAAACAATCCTAAGTATAAAAAAATAGTGAAACAGTAAGTAGAATTCATATCCTATCCATAGGATAGGTTGAATTTACAGTAAAAGCATAGGTTGAATTTACAATAAAAATGTACTAAATTATGTCCATGAACTATATTCAAGTCTTTCACAATTGTGCTCTGATGTACAAAAAAGGCGGGGTGCTTGGTACTCACAGTGCACCTTCTATTTGAGACTAAGTCTCTATCTAAGGCTTTCAGACATGACTCTGGGGTCCCCTCCATGTTGAAGAGCATCCCCCCCACACTAGCTCATTAAGAGTAGGCAGCTCCTAAGCCACTGATCAAAGTTCGGTGCCAACCCCAGCACACTCGGCCAAAGAACCGAGGATGAAGGAAGGAAATGACTGTGCGGGCCGAGAGGGCAACCCCTGCAAACTCACGGGGGTCATGGGGGTGGGTGCCATGCTGGCCTGTCAACATCTGACAGACTAGCCCAGCTTTTGGACTCCAGCGCCTCTGGCACCTGGTGGAGCCTCAACGTTTGCCGGACTGAACTCAACCTACCATTTAAAAAAAAAGCACGGCCATCCATCACATCCCGGGAGGGCTCCCCTCCGAAGCCAGGACCCCAGCAAGCACCAAACCCAATGGCTCCGATGTGAGCCTTTTCCATGCTAAGTTCTGAAAAGGGGCTGGAGGAAAAAAGGCAACAGCTCCTCCATCTGGTTGCTGCACCAGCACCACGGGAAGCTTTCTAAAAATCACAAAAATGCCATCTTCCGAGGGCCGGAGGGTCTTGGGGGGCAGCCGCCCTCCCCGAGTGGCCGGGGACCCCCGGCCTCGCTCCACTGGGGGCGGGGGACGCAAAAGGGAGAATGAGGAGAAGCGGCTTTGGCATTCCCTCCTTGCAAGGCATGGGCTCGCGATGGTCAGTCACACACGAGGACGCTCGAGAGCCCCCCTCCTTTTTTTTTTCTGCGACCGGAGGGCCCTCGCTTGGAGGGGGCTCTCACCCCCAAAGCTCGGGGTTCCCAAGGACCCCAGTGCCAAGGACACGGTCTCCAGTGGGGCGGGTGGAGGGAAAAATGTCCCTCCTCATGGGTTGTGTACAAAAGGGCTGGCTGTCTCCCGGCTCCGGCCGCTGCCGCCGCCGCCGCCTTCGCCGCCTTCTCCGCCCTCCTAACTTGGAGAAAAGGTGGGCAAAGCGCCATGTTCCCCCGCCCGCCGGGCCCGCCGGACTACCTGGAGAGGCAGCCCACGCCACCCCGGCGCGGGAGGAGGCCACTCGGAGGCCGGACTCCCCGGCCGCCGCCGCCGCCGCCGCCCAGTCCGAGCACAGGGACAAGGGGCCGGCGCGGCGGGGAGGCCGGCGGCCCCGCCCGGTCCCGCGCCCTCCCGGGGCCTCTCGGCTCCCAGAGCCCGCGGGAGGCCGAGGCCGAGGCGGGGCGGAGGCCGGAGCCCGGCGACCCGAGGCTCTTCCTCAGGACGGTGCTTCCCTCCTTTCCTCCCTCCTTCCCTCCCTGGCCCGCCAGGCCGCCCGTGGCCTAGCGCGGCCTGCGCATCCTCGGAGTGGCGGTTTGGCGGGGCCGGGCCGGGGCCCCCCGCCTGAGGCGAGCCGGAGCCGCCGTGCCCCGAGGCCGGGGGGCGCTGCTTGGGTGCCGGGGTGGCGGGCGGGCGGGCCGGCCGGCGGGCTGGCGGGCGGGCGGCGTGTTGCGGCTGCGCCGGGGCTGAAATAGCTGGAGATTGCGCGGTAGGGCACTCACCTCAGAGCGGCTGCGCTACCGCGGGCCTGCGCCGTGGAGACTGCGACCGCGCCGGCTCCTCGCCGCCTCCTGCCACCAGCGGCAATGGCGAGAGCTACCGCCTCTGCCGCCGCCGCCGCCGCCGCCGAGGAGGAGGAGGAGGAGGTGGAGGAGGAGGAGGAAAAGGGAGGGGGGTGGGGGAGCACGCACGGCACGCACGGAGACTCCTGCTTCCCCGCCCGCCCGCCCGGCCGCCATGATGGGAAGGTCAGAGTGGCTGCTCTGCCGGCGGTGAAGTTCGCGAGGCGAATTGTATGGCCTCCCCTCTCCCCACCTTCCCAGTGCCTTAGAAACGGAGCCCCGCTGCGCCACAGGAGCAACTCGAATAATAAAGTGCCGAAGCCTTGAGAGTAGTCACCGGGTCGGAGATGGCTAAAGACAAATCTGGAAAAAGCGGCATCTTTCGCAGCCCCGTAATGACCTTCCCAATATGGTGCCTCTTCAATCCAAGCGGCTTCTCGGGGACCTTCCTCCTGTGGTGCCATTATTATGGCTCCCTCCAATCTTCCAGAACTAACCCGAATGTCATCTTTCCCTAGTTGTCCCTTCATAATCCCCCCAATATATATGTAGTATTATTCATTACATATTTTAATAATAAATGTACATCAGATTAATATTATTACATTGTTGATCCCATATTAAATGTAAACATTGCATTTAATCTGATATATCCATTTTTAATATAAAAACATATTCTATGGATATTATCCTATCATTAGAAATTAAAGTAAATACATTATAGTTAATATCTATTGTATTATATATTTTCATTATAAATATATTATTGATACTATATTAAATTTAAAGAAATTGTGCTTAATATGTAATATATGATGCATTTACATTTTATTATAGATATTGATATACTTAATGTAAATATACTCAATATGTAAATATTATCTATTTTCATATTTTATAAATATATGTTGATGTACTATTACATTGTTGACATTGAATGTAAACATTACATTTAATATGCAATGTATTGTTTATTGTTTTCATTTTAAGTGAAATATATTGGTATATTGATTGTAAATATATTACACATGTATTATATTGCCTATTACAGTTTATATTTTTATAAGTTCATATGTTATATTAATATATTGATGTCATTTTAAATTTATTACATATTACAGTTAACATGCAATTAAATACATTTTGAAAAGAACTTTTGAAAAACAAAACTATATAATAAGGAAGTGCAACTATGAAGAACTCAGAGAATTAAAATAATTAAATTAGACACAGCAGAGAAATACATGGAAAAAGAACATACACAATGGCAACACAAAATACAACTCAGCAAATTCAACAATGTACTACACAATCAAAATTAAAACACAAACTCTGTTAACAGTTTAAACTAAAAAATTAAAGAGTGACAAGTGTTATCATTTACAACTCCTTTAAAAACTTTGTCTAGACAATAATCTGATAATTAAGAAGTGTATCAAAATAAAATGCATCTTAATTCATTAATTGAAATAAATGAACTGTGGAATTGGCCTCCTATGGTTGCCCTCTAGTTTATCAATATTTTTCTTAAATTGTTGCACTGAGAATTGACTCCAGAGGTAGTCTATCCAACTCAGAATACAAAGGGACTTATCAATTAATTATTTCTGGAATCTTAAACCTCTAAGCCTAAAATGACATCAACTCTTCTTTTCCTTTTTATTATTTTTTTAATAGCTTTTTATTTACAAGATATATGCATAGGTAATTTTTCAGCAAAACAGCAGTTTGCTGACAGTTGCAAATCCTTTTGTTCCAATTTTTTCCCTCCTTCCCCTCACCCCTTCCCCCAAATGGCAGGTTGACCAATACATGTTAAATATGTTGAAGTATAAGTTAAATACAATATATGTATACATGTCCAAAAAGTTAATTTGCTGTATAAAAAGAGTCGGACTTTGAAATAGTGTACAGTTAGCCTGTGAAGGAAATAAAAAATGCAGATGGACAAAAAATAGAGGGATTGGGAATTCTATGTAGTGGTTCACAGTCATCTCCTAGAATTCTTTCGCTAGGGGTAGCTGGTTCAATTCATTACTGCTCTATTGGAACTGATTTGGTTCATCTTCATTGTTGAAGAAGGCCACGTCCATCAGAATTGATCATCATATAGTATTGTTGTTGAAGTATATAATGGACATCAACTCTTTTGGCCACCATATCATACTGAATTTGCTCACTGAATATGCATTCTAAAATCTCTAGAACTTTTTCATACTATCTTTTCACCCTATCTTTTAACTGATAAGCTTATTTTTTGAACCCAAGTATAAAACATAAATTTTCTATTTCTAGACATAACCCACTATTTTAGTTTGTCTTCCAATGTTTTAGCTATACCTCCTAGCTTTGGGTCATTTGCAAACCTGATAATCATGCTCCCTACATTTCATATAACTCATTAATAAAAATGTTCTTCTGGAATTGAATATTATTGTATGATAAAATGTTACCAAAAAAAAAAAAGATCGATCTTAGGTAGTAAGAACTGATTCAGAATAGTAATCAGAATCAAAACCAGGAGAACAATTTATACAAGGGCAACATCATAAAGGAAAAACAACTCTTAAAGACTTTTGGAACTCTGATCAAAGCAATGACTAATCACATCTTCAGGGGACCTTTGATGAAGCATGTTACTTCCTAAGAGAGATATAATGGGCACAAAGCAGAGACATAAATTTTTGGTTTTGCTTGACTATGGAGATTGATTTTACTTGACCTATCCTTATTTGTTACAAATTGTTTTGTTTGTTTTTTTCCTTTCAATTAATTGGTGGGAGGAGGGTGGATAGCAATAGTAATGTCAAAAAAAATAAAAATAAAAAAATAAAGGCCATTAAAATCTTTTTTTTTTTTACACAAAAGAAAATAGGAGGAAGTTCTGAAGGAAGCACAAACAAAATGGACAATGACGAAACAACTTGTGATATATGGATGTAATAGAAAGTGACACTGGCATCAAGAATAACAAATGAGTCATTTCATCCAGGGCCATCTCCAGTTGTCCTGATCTCTATCTGGCCACTCGACCTACATGGCTCTGGAGGGGAAAATGAGGCAAGAGACTTTGCCCAGCTCTTCCTTAGTTAAATCCAATTCCCTTTCATTTCATGGCATCCCCTTCCTGATGTCATGGTCCTCTTGGAGAACGAAGGACAAACAACAATAACAAATATGAAAAATTCAGAGAAACATAAAAACCAAAATGGCACAAACTAAAGAGAGGAGTATAAAATGACAGTATATACATAAAACAACTACTTTGGTCAAACATAATGGCCAGTTTCATATTAAATTGTCATATTGTTCATATTAAACTAAAAGTTAAAGGTTGTATCTTTTCTTTCCATTAGTAATAAAGGTTTCCGATTTACATTAACTAATGCTGAATGAAGTAAATAGAACTAGGAGAACGTTGTACACAGTAACAGCAACATTGTGCAGTGATCAACTATGAGACATTTAGCTCTTCTCAGCAAAACAGAGATTTAAGATAATACCAAAAGACTTATGAGGGAAAATGCTGTCCACATCCAGAGAAAGAATTTTGGAGTCTGAATGCAAATCGAAGTATATTATTTTACTTTTTTTTCTTTCTTGTGTTTTTTCCCCTTTTGTTCTGATTCTTCTTTCACAACATGAGTAATGTGGAAATGTATTTAATATGATTGTATATGTATAATCTATGTCAGATTGCTTGCCATTTTGGAAAGATGGGAAGGAAGTGGGGAGGGAAGAGAGAAAAAAAATTTGGAACTTAAATTTTTATAAAAGTGTATGTTAAAAACTATTTTAATATGTAATTGGAAAAAATAAAATACTAATAAGTAGAAAATAACAAAATTTACATTTGGAAAAAATTTTTAAATAGTAATAAAGATTTCCTAGAAATGTACTTTTGTCAGAGTTATTTGGTGTTCTCATTAGGAACTAGCATCTCTTTTGTTGAAAAAAAAAAAAGTATCAATAATTTTGAGATAAGGGGCAGCTAGAAGATAAAATGAATAGAGGGCTGATTCTGGAATCAGCAAGACCTGTATTCAAATTTGGACTCAGTCACTTACTAGCTATGTGATCCTGAGCAAGTTACTTAACCTGAATTGCCCCACAAAGACAAAACAAAAGCCACACCAATAATTTAATTTGAGGATTTGTTGAAAAACACATGCCACAAAAATAAACAAATATGGAATCTTCCCAAGATAATTTCCTCCCCCCCCAAAAAAAAAATAGTTAGCCTAGTTGGAATCCTCAACTCCTCTGCTTTCTAGTTAACTTTATACTGCCATAACTTGGAAATAAAGCAAGAAAATGATTACTAGTTTAATGATCATGGCAAAGGAACTATTGAATTTCCCTAAGCTTTTTTCTTTTTAGCAATATTACTGGTCCAAAGTCTTCATGGCATTAAATAATTCTGTGATTAAACATACTCTAATTTTCTTTCCCCTTTCCAGTACCTCTCCTAGGCTCCATATCTTACACTTGCAATTTGTTTTGCTAGTTCATACTTAATATTTCTCTCTGTCATCCAAGGATAAGGTGTCTGCTTTAGCATTATTATATCTCTAAAGGCATATATACATACTTACCTCTTTTCCTTGGCTTCTAGACTAAATCTCTTTGTTTTGTCTATCTCAATGTGTCCAGTAAGCACGCCTTCTGTAGTGCAGATTGCAAACTATTGATGACTTCACATAATTTGTGAATCTTGACTGCATCATCAAGAAAAACCCAAATGGAGTCATGAAGAGTCAGACTTAACTGAACAATACAAATTTGGGAGAAGGGGGAGGTACTAATAGTTGGGAAGATCAGAAAGGACTTAATATAGAAGCTGAGGCTTCAGTCAACCTGTGAACGAAACTAGGATTTCTAAGAAGCAGAAATAGTAAGGGAGTGTTTTCCAAACATAGGAGACAACTGGAGTGGAAGATGGAGAGTTGTGTAGGAAGAACTGTAAGAAGGCAGTTTGTCTGGATTTCAGTGTGCATGAAGTGGAATAATGTGTAACTAGAGCAGGAAAGCCAGGTTAGGGTCTGATTATAAAGAACTTTAAATCATTCCCCTTACTTCATTTAGTCTTACAATGCACTTATTCTTTTGTCTTAATTGCCTTTGCTTTTGCTGTTTAATAGTTTTTGTTAAGGACTTAGATGAAGGTTTTTTAGATAGCATGTTTTTCAGATTTGCATCTGAAACAAAGATAAATAAAGCATTTATTATACACTTAGTGGTGATGAAAGTGGTGAGAAAGAGGCATTGGCAACTGGAAAGATGAGGATAAATCTCATGTAGGAGGTACTTGAGCTGAGCCTTGAAGGCAGCTCAGGATTCTCCAATGTGGAAATAAGAGAGTGAGGTACATGCTAAGCATGAGGATCAGTGCATGTAAAAGCACAGGGATGGGAAGTGAGTGTTATATAAAGTGGCTGGCAAGCAGGTCAGTTTGGTTGGAGCAGAGAATATACTAAGGGAGATAAATGTAATAAATCTGAAAAAGCTGCCTAAAATAATAGCCCAATAACTTTTCAAATAACAGTATCCCAAATCTTCTGTGGTATCTTATTGCTTGCAGGATAAAATACAAATCATTTAGCCTGGCAAGATAGTTTGGAGCCAGATTTTGAAGAGTTTCAGTCCTCTCTTTTCCCACAGTCGAATCAATTGTCTTTGTGTCATTAGGATTTCATTCTGGATAGCCTCTCAACCTGATTGACCCAAATCCCTCTGTAGAATCTAAGGTCATGGCATACTGCCCATTCTTTCTTAGATTCATGAAGTCTGCTCTACTAAAGTTAAATATGTATGCCAGGCTATCCCACCATTCCCCCTTTTCATGAACACCTTTGAGATGGCATTTGTCTCTCAACAGATCCTCATAGAAGAGATCAAGGAAGGAATACTGGATGATAAAATGATTAGGTAGATTCAGAAATAGCTGAATGACTAAACCCAAAGTGTAGTGAATTATAGTTTGACATCAATTTGAAAGGAAGTATCTGGAGGAATTCCTGAAGGATCAATGCTTGGATGTCTTCTGTTTACCATTTTTATCAATGACATGGAAAAGGAACAGTAGGAATGTTTATTCAATTAACAGATAACAAAAAATTAGGAGAAATAGTTAATATTCTAATTCAAAAAAAATTTTTAGGCCCACAACACTGGGCCTACTCTAATAAGATAAAATCTAATAGGAATAAATTTCAAGTAACACGTGGGCTCAAAAATCACCTTCGTAGTGTATATGGTGTTCCACAATGTAGTCCTAATTAATGTAACTAACCAGATGCTCTGTGTCCCAGATACCTTTATCAAGTACAAATTTCTTTGGTTGAATTATAAAATTAATTAATAACTGGTATTAAATTAAATAAATTAAAATTCCTAAGTACCTCTACATAATCAATTAATCAATCGAAGATACAAACTAGGTGTGAATGACCAAGTAAGGAAGGATGCTCAGAACCATAAGATGAAATCAGATGGAGAAATGTGTTGGGATTGGTTGAAAGAATTAGATATAACTTAAGAAAAGATTTTCATCAGAGTCATTTCAGCAACTGTTTCTAAATTCAAACTTTAAGAACAATTTGAGAAGACAGACTTCTTGCATCCGTACCAGAAGGAAACAAGGTAGAAGAGGAGCCCAGAGAGAATATCACACTCCCCCTCTTCCTGTACTGACCATGTTATCAGAGAGATTAGCCCAGTAATAAATAATGCATAAAGACTAGAGCTGAGAGAGATCAAATTAAACTTTAAGATTCAGCTATATGATTTTTAAAGGACCCTGACCTTGACCCTTCAGGCTCATTGGGGAACTTCTCACACTGAAAGGGACTTTTATAAAAACTCTAAAAAGGCATAAAAATACTTCCATCCGATCAAGAGTTGTAAGTTATTTCTTTGTCACATGTTTCTCTGTAAGTCTGAGTCCAGTTTCATCAAGAATCTATAGGTATTTATTGGATAATGTGTCTCAGAATTTTGAGGAGATGTCTTAGCTCAATTATTCTTATTATCCCATCTCAGCAAATACCTCTTTCTAAAAGCTAATTAACTCTGAATATCTGATCATCAGTTAGGAATATAACAATGGGGGCTAATGATCTATAGCAATATAGACATGTCCCATTCCATCTCTCAGGTATCCCTAGAACCATAAAGGTATACCACCCAGTATAGATTCAATCTGCCAGTGTTAATGGGAACTGGATAAGTAGACTGGAAGAGAATAATACACAAATATAATATGTGAAAGACTCAACAACATAACTTGTTTATAAAAGATTTGGAGTCGATAAAACACGTATCCTTCTTGGTAGAGAGATAGAAGATTATGGGTGTAGAATATTAGATATGCACAGTAAACACAGTAGTGTTATGATTTGATTTTGCTTATTTTTTTTTCCATAAAAAAGGAGGGTTCTATAGGGGTAGGTAGAAACAGTATCTTGGGAAATGACCATGATATAAAGAATAAAAAGCATTAGTAAAACTTAAAGTAATTATCAAAAAGTTTCAATATGATTCAATAGTGTAACATAACAGCCAAAAAAACTTAAGTGATTTTGGGCTGTATTAAAAGGGGATGACATCCTGAAAAAGTAAAGTTATAGTTCTACCAAATCCTGACTAGTCAGATCACATGGAGTATTATGTTCAGTTCTGGAAAACACATCTTAGGAAAGGCATTGGTAAGCTAGAGAGTAGAGCTGGAGAGCACAGTGGATAGAATGTCACCTTTGAAGTCAGGAAAACTTCATGACTTTAAATCTGGCTTTGGGAGCCTAGACAAGTCTTTGACCACTGTCTGCCTCAGTTTCCTCAATGAGATGGAGAAGGAATTGACAAACCACTCCAGTATTTTTGCCAAGAAAACACCAAATGGAGTCACAGAGAATCAGACATGACTGAAATGACTGATCAATAACAATAAACAAGTCGGAGAGTATCCCTAGAGGAAGAAGTCCAGATGATGAAGGGGAGGATTTCATACTATACAGAGATAGACTAGAGAATCTTTCATCTGAAGAAGAGAAGACTTGGGGGCCAGCAGGAAGAACCCCTTCAAAGCCTGTCATAACCTAGTCTCATCTTGCCTTTTCAGTCTTCTTATTCCTTATTCCCTGCCATGTAGACTTCAACCTAATAACAATAGAATTCTTATTTCAAGAACAATATACTCTTAGCTCTGGTCATTTTCTTTGTCCTCCATGTCTAGAATACTCTCCTTAACTCCACCTACTGTCACTCCTGGTTTCCTTCAAGTTCCAACTAAAATTTCATCTTTTATTGAAAACCATCTCCAATACTTCATAATTCTAGTGTCTTCCCTCTGTTAATTATTTCCTATTTATTTAATGTAACTAATTAGATGCTCTATGTCCTAGATACCTTTATCAAGTACAAATTTCTTTGGTTGAATTATATTCTTCTCTATACGTATTGCTCTCTATTGGCTTCCTCATTAGATCATAAATTCTTTCCAGACAGAGATTGTCTCTTGACTTTGTATTCCCAGAACTTAGCACACAGCCTAAAACATAGTATGCATTTAATAAGCTTATTGATTGAAGAAGAGATGTCACAGGAGCTATTTTCAAGTATTTGGTTGACTATCTTTGAGAAGAGAGATTCAATTTGTTCTACTTAGCCTCAAAGAGCCAGAAGCAAAAAAATAAAATAAAATAAATAGAAAAGTAAATAGAGAAAAATTTCATTTCAATGAAAGTTTGTGTTTTGTTTTGTTTTGTTTTGAGGATTAGCTATCCAAAAGTAGAATGCTCTGTCTTGGGAAATAATGGATTCTCTCTCATAGAGATCTTCAATCAAAGACTTGAAGATGACTTTTCATATATGAAGTCATGGTCAGTCAGGATTGGATTAAACTAGATAGCTCATAAGATGATAGACATAAAGCTGGACAAGACCTCAAAGGTCATCTAGTCCAATCCCCTAATTTTACAGATGAGGAAACTGAGGAATAGAGGGGCTAAGTGGCTTGACCAAGGTCACACAAGTTATAAATTCCTGAAGAGAGATTCAAATTTAGTTTTTCTGTCTCTAGAGCCAGACTGATCTTTGAGATTCTTTCCAACTCTGAGATTCTAGGGGTAGTCAGCATGGAAACAAACAGAATTCTATATGTGAAAAGAGCTTAGGGTTAGATAATTTTTGGTGCTCAAGAGATCTGGAGATGTCTAGAAAGAGCTTCTAAGGGTCTTAGGGAATAATCCTCCTCACATGATCAATAAAGATTTGTTAAATGAATTTGTTGAATTTTTTACACTTCTGGGACTTTACTCTCAGTACAATGGGAGGATTACAATGAGAAATTATAAGAGTAATGGGCTGTGATTATTGTCATCCTTTGTTCTTGAAGAGAACCATGACATCAGGAAAGTGATGCTGTGACTTGTGAATGAATTAGACTTAAATGAGGGAGGACTGTGGAAAGTCACCCAAAAGCAAGGTATAGATTCACAGTTTCCTGACATGGCATAGGTAGACTGTCCAGGTTTTACAGATCTACAACAAGGAGGTCAGCAGAACCCCTCTGTAGACTTTGTTAGGCAGTCAGTCTAATATCTCTCCTCTCCCACACTTTCCTTCGGATCTATCCAAACCCGGGCTAGCTCTGCAATGCCTGTGTCAATTTCATTATCAATGTAGAAATCCCCAAAAGTATAATGCCAAAGTCAGTGAACTTATCCACAGCATTCAAAAATGTCTCCATTTGCTGTAACTGATGGTTCCACATATGGATGGTGTTATGCTTGCTTGATGGAGTTTCTGTGTTTTCTTGGTGTTAATTAAAAACCTACTTCTTTAACTAACTAGTTTGACAACCTTGGCCAAATCATTTGATCTATTTGGTAAGAGTTTTCTTATCTGCAAAATAAAAGGGTTAGACAAGATGATCTCTTAAGTCCTCTAGTAACTCTTATAATGCCTGAGTATTTAAAATGAGCTGAAGTAACAAAAAGTGATGAGGGGACTAATAGGAAATAAAGTTAGATAAAAGTAAAGATGCCAACAGAGGCATCTCTGGCAGAGGGAAAATTGCCAGGATATTTAAAGACAAAAATGAACTAGTTAAAATCAGCTTAAAAGTTAGATATGAAGGCAATACTCCTTTCAGTTTCACTATACCCCCATTTAGTCAAGAAATAAGAGAAAATTAAGAAAGATGTTACTGAGAGGGAAAATGAAAATTCAGAGGGCAAAATCACTGTCTGAAAGCATAATGCAACTTCTGAGCAAGGAAAACAAATGCTTTGGAACAGAAGAATTAACCAAATTAGAACATGAACAACTTGAGAGCAGATACTTATTTTTTCCTTACTTTTCTTTGTCTCCACCTTACTTATCACCATGCCTGGAATGTGTAAGTGCTTCATGAATGCTTGTAGAGTGATTGAAAAGAATTCTTTCTTTTAAGTAGATTTTCATCAAAGATCTTGAGCAGAGTTGAGAGGTAAACAAGGAAAGGGATCAATTTAGTTACAATTTGTTAGTGTTTTATAATATCTGTTACAGTAACTATTTTGTTTAAAGTAGTGGAGAGAGAGAGATAGAAGCATTTAACAGCACTGAAGTCAGGTTATACATTATTTGCAGGAATTTTATTACAAAGACTGGGGAAAATACCTAGAAAATGATACTCCAAAATATGCAATAAAAGATTTGGAGATTTTAAAAAATCACATTGGAAAAAAAAATGCTCTAATGCTTCAAGAGATCTGTGGCCTCAGAGATGCAAGTATTTATTGTCTCATTGTACAGATATACAACATACCCTTAGTTTTTTATTCTATCATTCTTGTCCATGTTCTTCCAGAAATCATACAGGAAAGGGGGAAGGAGGGAATTCCTAAGTTACATAATAAACATGGCTCTAGAGAGGATGTTTAACAAAATATGATTTCAATTTTAATTAAAGTAGGATAGTACTGGGGAAAGAATTTAGTCACCCTGGATATTGTAGAGGGAAAGCCCCGCATCTTTGCATATTCAATTTTGACATCATTGTTAACCTCCAATTAGAAACTCCAACTATGTATTCAACATTTCCATTATCCATTATGTTCCATTATCATCTTAAACCCAGCACCCATCCTCTTCCCAATAAGAGAGCTCCTCTTTAGGACTTCATTATTTTTGTCAATAGTATCACTATTTTATCAGTCACTCAGGTTCAAAACATTGTACTCTTCTTTCTCTCTTGTCTCCTTATAATCAGCCTCAAAGTCCTATTGATTTTTCTTTTGTAAAATGTTCTTTTCTTGTATGTGGACATAATTGTTATTGAAAGAAGCAGAAAAAGAATATTCATGTAAAGAAAATTGATAAAATCAACTAAAGAAGAAACATGGCCTCTCAGATAAAAAGTCAAGGAGAGGAGGAGATAAAAAAAATTGTCTTTCAGATGAATGTATGGAAAGGAACTATGTAAAGGGAGAGCTATAATTGAAGTAATAATATCTTCAGGGCATTAGCTCATTTGCATGGGAATGTTGACAGTTTGGAAGGTTACAAATGAGAAATAGAAAACCAAATAATTGTTTAGAGCCTATGAGAATAATGCATCAGAAAATACTAGGATCATATCTGAGAGGTGAAATGATTGAGGCATATCATAAGTTAGGGCTACTTATGAGAAGGCACTTATTTGAGGAATTGAAAACTTTAGAAAGGAAAAATATAAATTACTTAGGAAATCTTTATTTCCTATTTGATTAAAGCCTAGGAAACTTAAAGAGCAGCCTGGAAGAAATTAGATTTACAACAACATTTTACACCCTATTTTATAATATTTTATAAATTTTATAATACAATATTGCAAAATAATATAATTGTATTTTACAATACAGTACAAATTTTACAATATACAATTATAATTTTTTTTACAATTTTACAATATTTAAAATAAATCCATGACTTCAATTTAAGATGATATTATAGGACTGCCAGATGATGTGTTCAACAAGAGGAAAGACAGACATTTTCTTTGATTATTATAGCCTCTCAAACCATTCCAAAATAGAAATTATGCACCAAAGATAAAAACAACTTGAACTGTCTTTATGGTCTAGGATACCTGGAATCAAAAATATTAAAAAAAAAAAAAAGAATAGACAAGAAAAGCCAATAGTTGACACCTATTTAGTCCACTCAGTGTTCCTTCCCCTTTAGCTCACCACTCTACTATCAGTGAATCTACATCAGTCAAGTCAAGGAGCCAACACATAAGTTTACAACAAAACCCAACCCCAACGCCTAAGACATCTAAATTGCAGAAATCAACTCAATAGAAGAAATGTGGCAACTCTCTGATATCATTCCAGAGAAATGAGAAACAGAGAAAAGAGAACAGGATATCTGGACAGAATACTGTGTAGGGTGTGTGTGTGTGTGTGTGTGTGTGTGTGTGTGTGTGTGTGTGTATTTATTGAGAGGAAGATGCAGTACTATATTAAACTGAGAGAAAAAGCCTAAAATCCATCTGTGATGAATTCTTTCCCTCAGTCTTGGGGAAGAGATCAAGGCTAGTGAATTATGAATTGTCTAGTATGGGAGGAAACTGAAGACACTTTTAGATCCAGTCTATTGAAAACCACATCAGAGGGAAAAGAGTTAGAAAGTAAACAATAAAATGGAAATTCCAAAGACCACAAAAAGAAGAAAACCCAAAGACTTTGAACACAAGCAGATTAAATCAATAGGAAAAACATGAATAGCAGAAAGTAATATGACCTTCAGATCTAGTAATGAGTTCAGTATTGTTATGGGCCAGAACTTGAAACAAGGTGCTAAGTCAGTGGAATTGATAGAGATAATGATTATTTAGCATGGTATTTAACAGTTCTCTAGTTCAGTACATGTACTTAGTACTTACTAGAGTTCTACGAGATTCACACCTTTAAGAGAGCATATATAAGCTAGGAGCCTCAACGAGGATTTAGTCCAGGAGATTGAGAAACCAGAGAAGGCAGTGGGGGAGATTCAGAAGCCAGAGCTCAAGCTCTCAGAACCAAAACTACAGAAGGCCTCTAAGAAAGCTAACTGGGCCACAGGAAAGGAGACAAGACTTGGAAAGAGACAATAAAGGATATGGACTTTAATACCTGGCTGTATTTGAGGTGATTACTGAACTGAAACTAAGGCTGCTCCCAGAAATCCCCCAAGAAACTTGCTCCCAGAGAACATTACATTTTAGAAAAGAATATTACACAGTATGAATAAATACTACCAAATAAGAAATTTTCAATAAACATTTATTAAGTAACTACTATGTTCCAAGCATTATACCCAAAGTTGGGGATACAAATAAGAAAAGCTCTTTACCCTCAAGGATCTTACAATGTAAATGGGAGGAAGCAACCTATAAAAGAAAACTGGAAGGTCATGGGGTACAATGTCATCGAATTGACCCTTAGCATAGTTTGCAGATACAAAATGAAATGATCTGCAAAGTCAAGCTTCTGCCTTCTATAAAGGAAGACTTTAATTGAAGTTTAGTGCTCTATTCTCCAATCTTCCAATCACAGGAGAGAGGAGTCTGAGGAAATTGATGAAAAAAAGGACCTTGTGGAATTTGAGGAGAACATGGAATCACAAAACACTATTCCTGAGAGATTTAAAAGAGAAATTAGATGATGAAAAATGCTATCCACCTCCAGAAAAAGAGGTGATGGAGCCTGAATGCAGATTCAAGCATACTATTTTTCATTTTATTTTTTTCATGGTTTTTTTTTTGTCTGTGTTTTCTATCACAACATGACTAATGTGAAAATATGTTTTGCATGATTGCATATATGTAACCTATATCACTTATCATTGAGAGGGGTGTGATGAGAAATTGAGGAAAAATGATTTGGAGTTCAAAATTCTTTTTAAAATATTTCTTAAATGTTTAAATGAATATTAAAAACTGTTTCTTAGGGAAATACAATTAGAAGAACTATTTCAATTATCAAAAATATTAGGAGAGGGGCAGCTAGGTGGTTTAGTGGATAGAGCACCAGCCCTGAAGTCAGGAGGATTTGAGTTCAAATCTAGTCTCAGACACTTAACACTTCCTAGTTGTGTCCTGGGCAAGTCACTTAACCCCAATTGCCTCAGGAAAAAAAAAAATTAGAAGGATTCTGGGAAGATGGCAGCGTAAGTTGGCAAATTTCAAGTTCTCCAGATTTCCCTCACAAATAGAACTAATTTGCACCTCAGAGAAAACATAGACAGGTAAAAAAAAATCAAGAAGATTTGAGGTAGAACAGTGGTTTTACTAGAACAACCCGAGAAGATCTGAAGAAAGATCCTGGGCTGGGATTAATCCATATTAAGTGGAAACACCTCTGCTCTAGTTCCATAGAACTAGAGACCTCAAATGGAGACCTCTCAGACTACGTGTATGTGGCTGGAGCCTCAGCAGGAACACAAAAACTTTCATCTGCCTGGATTGTTTCAATGGTGGTTCTTTCTTCTTTGTCAATTCATTTTTTTTTTTTAATACGAGATATTAGTGTAAGCACCTCTAATAGTGGGGTGGAGGGATGATGCCTCAAGCTTCCCTTTAGCTCTCCACTGTGATCAAGAATCCCAAACGAAGAGATCCACTCTCCTGCAAATGCCAACAGCAGTAGCATCCCAGCTCCACTGCTTCTGAACTCACTGGTTGCTGGTTTCTTCTTGCCCAGGGCCATATCTCCTGGATTCAACCCCCAAATGGACAAACAAAAGGATGCCAACTTTCATTAAGATTATTTGGTATAGTTCTAGAAATACTAACAACAGCAATTAGACAAAGAGAAAGAAATTAAAGGCATAAATCTAGGTGAAAAGGAGGTAATACTAATTCTATTTGCTGATAATATGATGGTATGCTAAGATAATCCAAAGGGATCAGCAAAGATAGTAGTTGAGGTGATTTATAGCTTCAGCTAAGTTGCAGGCCATAAAATAAACCCTTGAAAATTAAGTTCTGTGCAATGATAACAAAAAAGCAAGGGAAATCCCATTCCAAATACCTATAAAATATCTGGCATTCAATCTACTAAAGCACACAAAAGACTTGTATAGATTCAATTACAAAGTGCTCCTTAAAGAAATTTTTAAAAAATTTAATGGCTGGACGAATAGTCAGTGTCATGGATAAGCTATGACTATATAGTAAAAATGATAATGCTATCAAAGTTAATTTATGCTTTTTAATGCTATAGCAAACATGTTACCAAGGGGATACTTTATAGAACTTGATAAATACATGTATTTAGAAAAATAAAAGAGCTAAACTTTCAAGAGAAATGATTAAATGAAATAAGGATGAAGGGGAGATAGCACAAATGTAGTCTCAGGCACTTAACACTTCCTAGTTGTGTCCTGGGCAAGTCACTTAACCCCAATTGCCTCAGGAAAAAAAAATTAGAAGGATTCTGGGAAGATGGCAGCATAAGTTGGCAAATTTCAAGTTCTCCAGATTTCCCTCACAAATAGAACAAATTTGTTTTGTAATATATAAACTTCAATTATATTACAAAGCAGAAGTTGTCAAAACCATCTAGAATTGGTTAAAAAATAGAGATTGATGAATGAAACAGGAAGAATCAGAAACAATGGGATTCCATTACCCAGGATTGATAAAGTGGAAAACATATATTACCTAAGAAAAAATCCTTATTTGATCAAAACTGCTTGGAAAACTGAAAAATAGATGGTCAGAAATTAGGCTTAAATTAATGCCACACAATCTATTTCATAATACATTCTAAATGGATATGTAATCTTAATATTAAAAAATCACATTATTAAAAAATTAGAAAAGAAGATCATTTTTCTCTCACAGCTTTGGACAGGAGAATTACTCTTAATAAAATGAAAGAGGAAAAACTATAAAAAGATAAAATAGATAACTTTGATTACATGAAACTGAAAAGCTTCTGCACAGACAAAATTAAGGTAGCTTGTATAAGCAGGAAAGTAGTAGAATAGGAAAAACTTTTATATCAAATTTCTTTGATAAGGGTTTGATATCCAAGATATTTAAATAATTAATACATTCTAATTAGTAGGCTTAATAGCTATTCCTCAATAGATGAGTGTTCATAGGATATAAACAAACAAAAGCATTCAGAACTACATGAAAAGAATGCTCCAAATCACTAATAATAAAAGAAATGCAATTTCATACCCTGAAAATTGGCAGAAATGAGAAAAATGGCAATAATCAATATTGGAAGGTTGTAGGATAATAGGCATACTAATAAATTGTTGGTAGGGGCAAACCATTTAGAAAAACAATTTGGAATTATGCAAATAATGTGAATAGAGATTCTATTCATCATTCATTAGTGGGAATAATTTTAATTCCCCTTAACTACTACTGATAAGAAAGCTGCTTACTTTCTGATACTGATAAGAAAGGGGTAAAAAAGTCCCCACATATGCTAAGTAAATTGTGATATATTAATGTAAAGGAATATTATTGTGCCATAAAAAAGAAAGGAGTTATGAATACAGAGAAGCATGGAAAAATCTACATCTGCAAAGTAAAGTAAGCAGAGCCAAAAAAACCAATATATACCATAACTTTGATAATATAAAGGGGAAAAATAACCCCTCAAAATTAAAGTGGACATTTCACAATTATAAAGAACAAGCATGTCTTGAAAGAAAATATATGAGAAAATACTCCCAGCCTATCCTTTTCCAAAAGTGGGAAGTTCAAGGATATTAAATTCCACATATGTTTATTTTTCAAGATATTTGTAAGTAATGGTGATTTTTTTCCCCTGTTCTTTTTTTATTTTTAAGAAATACTATCACTTATATGAGATGGCTCTATGGCAGAGTTAGAAGGAGAGGGAAAGATCTTAGGAGAAAATATGATAATGTAAAAAAATAAATCAATAAAACATTTTTAAAAAGGGAATTTAATTTAAGAAGAAGGGCAAGGAAGAAAAGCAGGAAAAAGATGGTGATGATAGTAATGATGATGGTGGGTGGTGATTATCAGAGAAAAAGACACTCATATGAAGCTGAGCACAGAAGTTAGGGACAGAAAGCAATGAGACACAGGAAGTAAAAACAAGAATTAACTACAAAAAACAGAACACATAAAGTTGACGGGCTGAATCAACTCACTGCTGATTGATTGACTCTGCAAGTGGTGGAAGCTAATTGGAAAAGAACTAAATCCTGCTGCTGTATGAAAAGCTGCCTTTATTATGGCTCTCTATTATACCTCTTCTCCTCCTCCTATCTTTTCTTCTCCTCCTATACTCTTTTGCTTGACAATCTCACCAGTTACTATAAATTCAATTATCATCCCAATGTAAATGATTCTCAGTTCTATTCATCCAGCCTTAATCTTTCTACTGACCTTCCATCTCACTTCTCCAATTACTTATCAGACATTTAATATTATATCTTCTAAAGACATCTTAAACTCAATGTGTCTAAATTTATTATCTCTCCCACCCATCCACCCTCCAAATCCTTCCCTCTTCCTAACTTCCCTATTTCTTTTGAGGATACGGCTATTCTCCCAATCAAATAGCCTTGTAACCAAGGTATGTTCCTAACATATGTGATCTATCTAAAGCAGAGATCTCACCATCTTATGTTCTTTATTTGTTTTTGAGGCAATTTGGATTGTGACTTGCCCAGAGTCACATAGCTAGGAAGTATTAAGTATCTGAGGCCAGATTTGAAATCAGGTCCTCCTAATTCTGAGCCAGTGTGCTCTCCACTGCATCTAGCTGCCCTATTATACTCTTAGTTAATGAAGCCCAATGACTCCCTCTGACCTTCAAGATCAAATATAAAATCCTCTGGCTTTTAAAATCTTCCTTAACCTGGTCCCTTCCTATCTTTCCAGACTTCTTACAACTTATTTTTCTCCATTTATTCTCCAATCCAATGACATATTATTCCTCTTACAAAACACTTTATTTCCTGATTCTGAGCATTTTCACTGACTTTACTACATGCCTGGAATGTTCTCCCTCTTCCTCTCAATCTCCCTGTTCTTTCAAATGTCAGCTATTAAGTAAGGCATTATTGTTACCATTATTTATATTCTTAGAGCTTAAACAGTGTCTGGCACATAGTAAGCCTTAATAAATGCAATTTGACTTGACCATCTACACTTTGAGAGAGGAAGAAACGTTTCAGAATTGCCTGTGTGACTCTCTACTGCCTCTTTTATGAAAGGGAGAAGCAGAAGAGGATTCTGGGAAGATGGTGGAATAAGGCAGGAAATTACCTGGCTTTCCCAAACTCCCCCACAAACAAATTAAAAATGCCTTAAAAAGAACTTGGAGCAGCAAAAATAAGACAGTAGTAAAAATGAGAGAGTAGGTTGAAATAGAGAATTCTGATGTCCAAAAGATAAACTCACAGTGTCAGTTCACTGGCAGAGTTTTTCTACTTTCATGAAATCTTTGGGAAGTCCCACTCTGGTTTCTCTATTTCTGTCCTTATAAAGTCCTTTCTTCAGTAAGTCTCACATGTCTTTGGCATATCTTTTTTAAAAATTTAATTTATTTATTTTGTAATAACTTTTTATTGACAGAACCCATGCCAGGGTAATTTTTACAACATTATCCCTTGCACTCACTTCTGTTCCGATTTTTCCCCTCCCTCCCTCCACCCCCTCCCCTAGGTCCTATATATGTTAAATATTTGCAGTATATCCTAGATACAATATATGTGTGCAGAACCAAACAGTTTTCTTGTTGCACAGGGAGAATTGAATTCAGAAGGTAAAAATAACTCGGGAAGAAAAACAAAAATGCAAATAGTTTATATTCATTTCCCAGTGTTCTTTCTTTGGGTGTAGCTGCTTCTGTCCATCATTGATCAATTGAAACTGAGTTAGGTCTCTTTGTTAAAGAAATACACTTCCATCAGAATACATCTTCATACAGTATCGTTGTTGAGGTATATAATGATCTCCTGGTTCTGCTCATTTCACTTAGCATCAGTTCATGTAAGTGTCTCCAAGCCTCTCTGTATTCATCCTGTTCAGGGTATCTCTTAACTCCAAATGTACATGTCTCTTACTGCTGCTGAGGGACACTATTACAAACTTCATAACAACTCCAGATTTTCCCACCTTTCAAAGTTCACAAGATTATCACCTGGTAAATGTCAGAGAGAATTATAACACAGTGGGCTTATTCCCTCCTTGGTAATAGATGATGGGATTTACCTCCTTAAGTTGCCTGCAAACCTGGAAGTGGCTGCAATACAAGTATCTGAACTGATTTGTATTATTCATAGGTTCAGAAATATGTTTGATTCTTTCAACCAATCACAGAATTTTTCTTGTGCGGCATTATCCAAAATCCAAAAGACTTAGGTATTTTTTTCTCCTCCCAAATTGTTGTTTAATTGATTTGAATAACTAAATGATTTCATCTTTAATCTTGGTTATTCTGTGTTAAATTGAAGGGAGATAGATTCCCACTTAGAATTCACTGCCTTACCTTTGCCTCTTAGAATTCTTTGCTCTCTTTGAAGTTCGCTCAAGTGACAGTTCCTATGTGAGACCCTTCCTGATTCTCCTCCAGCTGTTGTTCAGTCATTTCAGTTATGTCTGGCTCTTCATCCCATTTGGGATTTTTCTTGGCAAAGATATTGGAATGGTTTGTTATTTCCTGCTGCAGCTCATTTGACACATGAGGAAACTGAGGCAAACAGGGTTAAGTGACTTGTCCAGGGTCACACAGCTAGTATCTGAAGCTGAGTTTGAACTCTGATCCCCCTGACTCTATTCACTGAATCACTCCTTCCCCACTCCTTCCCCAATTTTTTTCACTAAACTGAACTGAGGGCAGATTGAAACATAGTTTTTCATTTTATTTTTCTTGACTTTTTTTTTGGCAGGGATGAGGAGGAACATGGCTAATATAGAAATATGTTTTGCATGATTTCACATGGTTAATGGATATCATATTGCTTGACTTCTCAGTGGGTGGGAAGAAGTTGGAGGGAAGGAGAGAATTTGAAATGTAAGAAAAAAGAAAAAGAAATTATACTATTACTAATAGAATATTTAAACTTTGGTTCTACTCTGACTCTAAATTCAATGTTTTCTACAATACTATGCTATCTTTCCTGTATGAATCCAGTATTCTACCACTCTTTCTTGCTGAAAATTCCTACCTATTAAGCCCTACTTCCTTTTCCCCCCCCAACATAGATATAGCAGGAAACATAAAATAAAGGTGGAGGGCAGTCTCAGAGGTTACAAGCCTACAATACACTGGTATTACTGTTATTGCCCACTTCTTTTTTCTTGCTTAGATTGACTTTCTTGAACTTTGAATTCTACTCTCCTTCCCAGAAACCATGCTATCTTTCTGCTTTTCCTCACTTTTATGGACTATGTTCTCCATTCCTGTCTGTAAAGCACTTATTTGTTTCGCTCAATATTCACTGACTGGATCCTCATTCTTTTTACTGCTATTTGCCAAGGTAATCATCCCTGATAGACTACCTGCCCTGTGATGTGCTGATTTGCATTGTCTCATTGCCACTCACACCTTGTAATGATGACACACCCAGTCTCATCACTCATCATTACATTTTACATGATTTCATCTACTCTTCATGTCCAAGCCCTTCAGTCCTCACCAAAGATATCTTGTCTATTCCTATTCTGTGTCTTTTCTCTTACCATTACTTGTCCCTTAATTCCTTTTCTAACCTTTCCCATTTGGCTGAATCCTTTGTATTGTCAGGAGTCTTGGGTGTCTACTTCAGTAATTGCCTTGGAAGATAGAAATATTTTAGTTTAGGTATATCTATGAAAACTGTGAGAAAATTCCTTTAGTGAGTACTCTGCTGGGGATTGTAGGGGAGTTAGCTCAGATAGGTTCCTGAGAGCCATTGTTAAATTTTCAGTATAAGTATTTACATCTTGGAAATAGCCAAATTTCACAAATCAGGGCTTGATTGATTGTTTTGTTGACTGACTAGACTTTAGGAAGTAATGAGGAAAATGTTAATGATGCAAATCAAACTTAAAATTGTGTCCCATGTCCAATTTTTTTTTTTGGAGAAAGTTTGATTGTTTAATATTTACCAGCAGATCTCTGTCTGCTTTTTGGCTCCAACCACTTCTACAATGTCAACGAGTTCAACCAGTGGCAATTCCTGACTCTCCATAAGGAACACAGAGAGATGCAGATGCTTAGCACCTGGCACATAATGAGTACTTAATAAATTTGCTGATTGAGATGAATGAATCAATGCCTCCAGGAGCTTCATTGTGCCAACTAAACCCCTCAGATAATAAATTCATTTATAAAAGGAAGGGAAACTCCAGACTTCACACATTGTCAGGGAACCACTTTTGTCTCATTTATGTAGCACAGATTCTACCTTCCTAACCCCCCACTCACATGGGTTCTAAGACATACAAGGGTTAGGAAGTGGTTTTCTAATGCTATAATTCAGAGCCTTCACCAATATGCTTCCTCTCATTGATTATCAATTGACATTAATCAGCCAGACAATCTATTTTTTAAGCAGGTATTTGTTAAATCGATTTAATAAGAATTATTTATGCAAATATTTCCCCAAAATGGAGATACACGACCACAAATAAGTTGTTGTTTGTCCTTTGTTTTCAAAGAGAACCATGATATCAAGGATGAAATGCAAGTGAATTGGATTTTAGTGAGTGAGGACTGTGCAAGGTCACATTCTCACTTTTTCCAGACTTTCTGCTGTCTGGGTCCAGTAGCAAGATATAGATCAAGATGACTACAGATGGCCCTGGATGCAGTGGGAGACCTTGGCCTTTTTAAACTGTTTTTTTTTTTTTTAAACAGGTTTCAGTTTGATTGAGGCAATGCCCAATCAGTGATTAAGATTGGGTAAGAAATGAGGCAGAGAATGGCCTCTTTTACCTAGTCAAAATGTGTGTGTGTGTGTGTGTGTGTGTGTGTGTGTGTGTGTGTGTGTGTGTGTGTGTCTTTCTGGGAAGGGAAGACCTCAGCGTTTCTGATCAAAACTGAAATAATTGCCATTTGCATTCACTCTGAGTCAATCTGGGTTCAAACAAATAAATAGAGTCCAAGAAAGTATTGGTTCAAACTTAGCATACATGTGGCAAAGTAGAAAACTCACAACTTCTGGAAGTTGTTTTCTCTCCTTCAGGGGGTCCCTCATGTATTGAGCCCAATACCTGATACATAGTAGTCACTTCATAAATGTCTATTGACTGACTAACCTCACAAAGTTACATTTAGTTTAACTTTCTGCTGGTCTCCTTGTAATCTTTTGAAAGTACCTTTCATTAGTATGCCAAGTTGTCTTTGGTTCTTAGACACTGCTGACAATCACCACTCCTGAGACTTAAAGTTTAGAAGATTATATCCAGGGATCCTCAAACTAGGGCCCGCGGGCCACATTCGGCAGCTGAGGACATTTGTTCCCCTCACCCGGGGCTATGAAGTTTCTTTATTTAAAGGCCCACAAAACAAAGTTTTTGTTTTTACTATAGTCTAGCCCTCCAGCAGTCTGAGGGACAGTGAACTGACCCCCTATTTAAAAAGTTTGAGGACCGGAGTGAGCAGAGGAGAAGACAGAGGCTCCTTCCCTTAAAGGGCCAAATAATAATAAAATACTGGACTCCAAACTGTGGGTCAATAAACATCTATTAAACACCTACTATGTGCCAGACACTCTGCTAAGAGCTGGGAACACAAATACAAAAAAAAAGAAAGCCATCGCCACAGACAAAGGGGTCCTAAATCTCCCTTTTTTAATATTCTCTCTCAGTTTTGACCCCATTTGTTCCTCTGGATTCCATTACTATCTCCATACAAATGAGATTAAGATCTCTATAGTTAATTATAATGTCTTTGGTGAGCTCCAAAACCACATCACCAACTGTCTATAGAATATTTCTAATTACATGTCTTATACACATTTCAAACTTGCCATTTCCAAAACAGAAATCATTATCTTCTCCCATTTTCCACCCTTCCTCCTAATTTCCCCATTTCTGTTAATCTTCCTAGCATCTTTCCAGAAATGAAGATTTTCAACTTCAGAGTTAAATCTTAACTGCACTCTCCCTCTTCTCTCAAATCCAATCAGTTATCAAGTCTAGTCAATTCCTTCTTTACTATTCTCTGACTTCTCTCTCCTTTCTTCTCACATAAACACCATCCTAATTAAGGCTCCCATTCCCCATTGCCAAGGTAATTGTAACAGCCATCTAATTCATCTTCTTGCTCCAGCCTCTGCCCTTTCCAATTCATCTTCTGCAGCTGCCAAAGTGATATTCCAAAGTAGAGGTCTAACCATGTTACTTTTCCCCACCTTTTTCAATAAATTCTAGTTACTTCTTCTTGACTCTAGTATCAAATGCAAATTTAAAGCTCTCTATAATCTGGATCCAACCTATTTTTCCAAGTCAATGTATTTTTCTTTCCACACTCAATATTCCAGTTAAACTGATCTTGCTGTTCTTTGTATGTGATCTTTTATCTTCTGTTTTTGTCTCACAGCAATTCTGTGAGGTAAATACAAGAATTATGCCCATTTTACATATGAGATAACTTAGGCTCAGATAAGATAATTGACTTGCCCAGGACCACACAGCTAAATATCTGAGGTTCTCTCTCCAACATTACACAAGTAAAAAGTGGAATGGGAATTGTCTTGGGTTCTCTGAGCTCAAATGTAGTATGGTTTTACTGTATTATACTGCTTTCCTTTCTATAATTTAGCTTCATTAGATCCTAGCTGCATTTAAAACAATTTTTGAAATTCATACTTAGATACATTAGAAATACATGTTTACTTATTTTAGATAACATTCACTACATTTTCCTTTTGTAACTGTAGCAAGTATGCACCAGCCAGACAAGCTACATGCCATTCAGAAATCAAGGGTGTATATTCAGGGGTCTACTTAATCAAGACTCTACCAGAAGCAAGTTTCCTAGCTTCCTCCACAGAAAGAAATGCTTTCTGGAGCACTTTGGGCATGCATCACACCCCCATTATTTAACTTTATTGGTAAAGTGGTAGGGTGGATAGAGACCTGGCTTTAGATTCAGAAAAATGTGAGGTTAAATCTTGCCTGTGGTGCATAGTGTCTGTATGATCCTGGGCTTCATATGTAATCTCCAGCGCTCTAGACAATTTCCTAAATTGCAAGGGAGGTATCCACTTTCATTGGTAAGGAGGGAGTTTCCTCTTCCAAAATTCCCTAAAACAATGAAATCAGAAGCCCAATCCTTCTTCCTTAATTATACAAGCAAATCAGATAAAATAATAGTCTTTTGAAACATGGTACCCAAACTCAGCTCTTTGGGCCCTCAGAAAAAAACCCTTTTGACATATGACATAATGACATAAAAAGTCCATTTTATGTAGATATTTTATGCAGAAAGTTTTTCTATGCATATCAACAAGAAATTAAGTGTCCTCTTACTTATTTTACAGCAAAACCAAAGCCTCAGACATCTTTGCCTTCCCTGAAATTTCTTCTTAAAAGAATCTAGCCCTTCCCACAGTGGAAATTTTTTTAAAATAAAAACTTTTTTGATTAACTTTTAAATTCATTCATGATCTGACTGGTTCTGCCTGATTTTACCAGCCACATTTGGAAGTGAACTTAATGGGACTAAGTAGAATCTGCTTTTAGGTTGAGCCTACATTCCCAAGAGTCTGGGGTAATATAAGGGAGAATTTGACCCTAAATATTGGAAAGAAATATTTATACTTTTTGTTTCTACTATAACTTAGAAGTAAATATTCCTCTATAAAAGCTAACTGATATTAAGTGGCTACATGGAACTGGAATACTAATCACTGTCAGTTAACAATTATTGTTTTTCATCCTTCACAGTACATCTATACACACACATACACACATATATATACACACAACATACACACACACACACACACACACACACACACAGGATAAATTGGAAATGATCCCAGAGAGAAATCCCTAAGGATTCTCCTAGGAAGGAGACTTTTTGCAGAAGGTAGGACTTTATGTGACACTTGAAGGAAGCTAGGGAAGCCAAGAGTTGGAGAAGAGGAGAGAGAAATAATTTTAGTCATGGGGAACAGCCAGTGAAAATGCCTGGAGTTAGGAAATGAAGTGTTTTCTTTAAGAAAAAATGATCCAGAGGGTCACTGGATCAATCACTACAGGGGAGTAAAGAATATGGCTCAAAAGGCAAGAAATATAAGATTATGAAGGACTTTAAAAACCAGAGAGGATTTTATATATGACCATGGAGGCAATAGGAAGTTACTGGAACCCAACCTGCTCACATGTGTGTAGGTTGGGAGATTGAGTCCCTAATTTCATTTCATTATATTTTTTCAATTTGTATTTATACTTACAGTTACTTGTGTACTCTATCGTTTCCTTCACTAAAAGGTAAACTCCTCATTTCATTCTTTCTATTTATACCTTCAGTGCCTAGCACAGTACCTGATACACAATAGATGCTTAATAAATATTTATTGATTGATATGTCTCATTTAATTTGATTCCAAATGGGGATCCTACTCAAGTTATAGTTTAAATATGTTATTTTAATGTTTGTGAAAACTTTGAAATGCAAAGATATAATTTATTATTACTAATTTACTATTTACCTTAAAAATTAAATACAGTCCTATAAAATAGAGAGAGGGAAAAGATAGGAAAAAACGAGGTGTCACAGGTACACATTTCCAGATTATGTTATAAAATGGTGTTTCAATACATATCCAAATATATCCATTTTAAAAATTATCTCCTACATTATTTTAACAGACAAAACCTTTTTCTGTTCTTGAAAATCAGGTGTAAGGCATATCATTTAGAAAACATTTGGAGGAACATCCCCATCTTGTGGAGTTGTAGGATATGGCTGTTAAAGGCCTTTTATTTAGCCACTTACATATAATATATGTATAGTGGCTATTTTATAACTAAATTTTAAGAATAAGAGAAAATTTTAAAACTAGGAGCAAATTTTTTTCAGTTCATCAAAATTTTCAAAACTCAGGGATGGAAAAACTTTTTCTGAAACTTTGGTTCAGCTAGGATGCAACAATAGCTTCCCTTGCATATCAGTCCCTGAAGCCATAGAACAGTGTCTAGAGAAGTGTCAGTGTGACATATTCAGATCCTACTTATACTTATTATTTTATTTAAGAACTTAATTTACAGAGAAGAAAACAAAATTGATATATGTTCTCAAAGCTGCTATCCTGATTTTCAAAACAGGAAAACTTGTAGAGTTTAGTAATAACAATAATCAGCTAGTTATCAGTCCCCAGTAAAATTCTAGACTAGATTATTGATCTTAAGGCTTGTAAGCATTTAGAAGAGATTGAAGTGACTGACAGGAGCCAACGTAAATTCATTAGGAACAAATTGTGTTATACTAAACATATATCCTTTTTTTGAAACATTCAAAAGGTAGATTAAAGAGTAATTCTAGATAGGACACATTTTATTCAACAAAGCATTTAACAAAGTTTCTCTTGATATTCTTGGATAAGAATTAAGAATGGTGAACTAGAAAATAACAATCACAGATTTGCTGTATTCCTGATTTGATCTGATCTGCTGGACTGAGGCTTTTGTGAAACCATCACAGAGCAATTATAAGGGGGCTTTCAGAGAATTATCAATGGAGCATATAAGGGAGGGGACATCCCTTTTGTCCTGGAACACTTTTGCAACAACAAGTATTCTGGTTTACTGCTGAAGGAAATGCAAAAGATAACAAGATTTATTGATCCTTTGGTTATCATGATGGGTGTGAGTAGGGAGAGGATTGGACCCTGAGCTAGGAAGAAATGCCTATTCAGTAGACTTTAAGAGAAGCCTCTGCCTTTCACTCTCCATCTCTGAGTCTTACATTACAGTAGGTAAATTCACAGCTGATTGAACAACTATATTAACAATGAGTGAGTTGATGGATGACTCCGTGTCAACCAGGAGGATATCTCTCCTTTAGAGTGCCACAGGAATTTTTCTGTTTTTTCTTCTATTTCATTTAATATTTTTTATCAATGACTTATCTAAAGACAGAGAAGACATGAGACTACCACGTTTCCAAATGACACGATCCTGGAAGAGATAGTTAATTCATTGTATAATAAAATCAATATTCAAAAAGATAGGTTAGAATAGTAGGCAATAATAACTGCAGCAATAAATTAAAATTCTATAAGGATAAATGTAAAATCGTAGGATCATAACATCATAATCTAGTTCTGGAAGGATCCAATCCAAACTTTTCATATAACAGATGAGACTCAAGGAGGTTAAGTAGTATGTTCATAGACACACAAGTAGTAAATATCAAAAAAGGGATTTGAAAGCAGGTCTTTTAACTCCAGCATTAGTGCTCTTTCAAAAAAAAAAAAAGTTAAAGGTCATAGGAAGTTCTTTTTGTGAGTGATTTACTAAATTAGCAAATTAAGGAATTGTTCATTTGAGGGTTTTTTTTTTTTTTTTTTTAGGAAATGAAAAATAACAATCAAAAGATTCAAATCCTGACTCAACTATATATGTGATATTAGGTAAGTCATGTAACTTTTCTTGATCTCAGTTTCTTCATCCGTAAAATGAGAGGATTGGATTAGCTGATCCTTCCAGTTCTGAATCTTTGACATAATTCCTACACGTTGCTCCTTTCTCTTTTCTCTGAAGGAGATGGAACTAGCTCACTTCCTCTCCATGTGATGATCTTTCAGATATTTGAAGATTGTTTCTAAGGTTCCTTCCAGATCTAACATTCTATGATCTTACGTCTTTTTAGTTTTCTGTTATCTAGACCAACCTCACCCCATTCCTTTAACATGGTCGGGCTTCCACATAACATCTGTTGATAATGTGCTTCAGAGAGTAGCACATGGACCCAGCTGGTGTAAAGTGATAAGAGATTTGAACACATACACTCTGGTAGCCACAGATGTTCTCTTGTTAATCCTCACCACACCCATGGAAAGGGGACAGGTGATGCTTTTTAGCTAAGGAAGTTGAATGATCAGGATTTGTCCACAGACGCTAGTGTGGAGCACCAACTGACATGACCTCTCTCAAGTCAAGTTAGGAGATCAAATACCAAACGGGAAAATAATCTCTTTTTAATCCTCACGACTCTGCTTAGTTTGTCCAATGCCAATTTGGCACCATTCCTTGGAAGTCCTAATCATAGAGTGAGAGCCACTAATTAATATTTCAGGAGTGCAATGCATCTCTGAGGATGAAATATAATCATTTTAGTTCTCACCCATTAAAGCCCACATAAATCAGGGGCCATAAATATCTCCAACAGAAATCCAGCGTGGGTAAACATGCAGTGATATAAACTCATGGATGGTCCCCAGGAGGATTTTTTTTTTTTAATGTGATTTAAGCTCATGAACCAAATGTACATGGAGAAGGAATATACCTAATTTTTCCCTAGAGTAACTGGGGAAAAGGATAGGAAATTTTGTTTGGCACAGAATGGCTTGTAAAGATTGCATTAAAAGCAGCTCATGACTACTGTAATTGTCTTCTGGGGATTTGAAGGAGTTGGGAACTGTAGGTTGAGATGTGTGGGGAGAGCAATTCAATTTAATTTAGCAAACTTTAAGTGTAACAAGGTGCTGTTTTAGGTAAAAAAAAATACAAAGACACACCCAAACCCTTAATTAAATTCAACAAGCATTTATTTATTTATTTTGCTGAGGCAATTGGAGTTAAGTGACTCGCCCAGGGTCACACAGCTAGGAAGTGTTAAGTGTCTGGGGTCAAATTTGAACTCAGGTCCTCCTGACTTCAGGGCTGGTACTCTATCCACTGTGCCATCTACATGCTCCTCAACAGGCATTTATTAAGCACCTTCTATGTGCCAAGGTGCACACATTCTGCAACATAGTAAAAAAATATAAATTATTTGCAGAGTAAATTAAATGTCAAAAGAACAGAAATTTGAGAGATCAGGAACATCCTCATGTAGAAAGTGGTATCTGAGATGTTTTTCAAAGGAAACAAGGAATTCTGGGAAAGGAAGGAACATTTTAAGTATATTCCAGACACAAGTAAAAGTACTGAGGTAAGAGTACTTTTTTTGGGGAAAAGTGTGCTGGAATGGAGAGTGTATAAATAGAAATAATGTGAAATAAGACTAGAAAGGTACAAATAGGAGATAGAAGATGAAGAGCTCTGGAAGCCAGACTGTGGATTTTACATTTTATCCTAGAAGCAAAAGTGAGTCATTAAAGATTTCTGATTAGGGATGACCATGTCCAATCTTATTCAGAACAATTTAGCAGCTCAGCAAAAGATAAAACAGAGAAATTGAAAGCTGGGAAGTAATTTAAGAGTTGTTGTTGTTGTTGTTGTTGTTGTTGTTGTTTTGCAATAGTCCAGGTAAGACGTAATAATAGCCAGCATTTATACATCACTTACTATGCACCAGGCACCATACTAAGCATTTTCAAATTATCTCATTTGATCTTCATAATAACCCTGGGAGATTTTACAAATGAGGAAACTAAAGTAAGTAAACAGGGTTAAATGACATTGTCACACAGCTAGGAAGTATCTGAGGCTAGATTTGAACTCTAAGTCCAGTACTCTTTCCACCTAACTACCCAGTATTTATCTAGGTAAGTTCAAATTTGAAGAAAAGGAGACAGAATTAGATGTTACGGATAGATGTAGACATGCTATAAACATAGGTTTGACAAGGTTTGGTAGCTGATCAAATAGAGAGTTTGGGGGAATGTGGAAAGAAAAGGGAAACTGAGCTTATGAAGCTGTTGAACCATTAATAATTAATCAAATTACACACACTCAGAATTAGCAAATGAATCTCCCTAGTGTTGAATGTGAATTTCTTACCCATAAGGGTAGCTAGGTGATGAAGTAGATAAAGTACAAGACTTGGAGTCAGGAAGACCTGAATTCAAATCCAGCCTCAAATACTATTTGTTATGACGATAGGCAAGTCACTTAACCCCTATTTGCTTCAGCTCCTCATCTGTAAAATGGGAACAGAGTGGAGAAGGAAATAGCAAATCACTCCCATATCTTTGCCAAGAAAACCCCATGGACAAAAGTCCAAGGGGGTCATCTAGAGTTGGACGTAGCTGCAAGACTTAACAACAACGACAATAAAAATAATGTCTTTGAGACTCCCATTTTCTTCCTCAATTCACTAGTAACTGTTTCTAATTTCCCTTTAAGCACGTCACTTTCTCTTTCAGTGTCTCATCCATCATGTTACATTTTTTCATCAGACACCAAAAGGAAGAGAGACCAATAGAGATCGACTAAAAGATTGATTCAAAGGACCTTAAACAGAATTTTATCCAGCCACTTCATACTGAGGAGGAAAAGAAGAGATTGTCCTTGCATACAGAACCCTTCCTGCTTATCATTTTCTCAATGATTGATAATCAAAGCAACATCACCTTGACTATTGGGAATGGCAGAACAGAGTACAATCCTGGAGTGTTTGAACTTCTGAGTTATAGATAGGATGGCTCCTCCAAAATTCTGAACACTGATCATTACTTCCTGTTATCTGATATCCAACCAGGTCATTCACTGTTTTTCTCTTTCCGACCATCCATGCCCTTTTATTGTGCCCTCTGGAACCCTGTTCTTTTGCTTGATTTTTTGGAAGAGGGGGATAGAACCTGGGCTTGTGATTTCCTGGGTAGGAAAAGTCCCTCTACTAAAGCAGGTTGGCACTTTATTTGCCACTTACAATCTTAAAGAGGGCTAAGAGCAGTGTTAAATCAAAAAAGAATAGGACAATAATTTCTGTACTGACTTAGTTTTAAAATAGCAATGTTTATGTTTTATTATAGAATTGTTTATTTTAAATTGTTTAATTTATTAAATTATTTATCACAAATTATTTGTTAAATTAATTATTTAATAAAATAATTATTTGAATTAAATATTTCAGTAATCCCTGTCCCAGAAACCATTGATAGAGGAGTCTTTTCTTATTATTGGTGGAGATAAATGCCCTGCCCTGGTGGGAAAGATAAAGCCTTAGATGTAGAGTTTGGGGTCTCCCTTCCTCCCAGAAATGAGAAAGTGATCAGAAGTTAGCTCAAACCTGATCATGTCACCTAGATTAATATTACTTAAGATAGTAGAGAAATATACTTCTAGCCAGTATCCCCTCTCTTTGAGAAAAACAGAGTAGTTTTTTTGCTTTCCCCCTGGGCAGGAATGAAAGTTTCCCTTGGTGAAGGATGGAGGGAGAGGAGACAAGAAAAGTTTATTCTACCTCCCTCTTACCCACAGACAACCGCCCTTCACCATATATGGGTACCTTTCTATATGTAGGGTTGACTTTACTCTTACCTGTATTTTCCAATTACAATTCAGTCAGATTCAGACCACAAATCAAAAGTGTTAGTTACTTCAGCCTCTTCTCTAGAACATCAAAAGATTAAGTACTTTGAAGCTAAATGGGATGGAGCAACAGTTAGAGAAGACCTGAATTTAAATCTAACCTCAAATACTTACCTTAGCTTACTAGCTGGAAAAATAACTTCCACTCTATGCCTCAGTTTCCTCAAGTAGGGATAATAATAGTACCTAAATGATCTCTAAGTATAGATTAAAACCTTTCCTTTTTTATGAACATTATGTGTGTGTGTGTGTGTGTGTGTGTGTGTGTGTATGTGTTTTATGGCTGTTATGGAAATGTGTTTTGTATGACTTCACACCTATACTTGCCTTTTCAAAAAGTAAGGGAAGGGTCAGGCAGGAGAGAATTTGAAACTCAAAACTTTTAAACAAATGAATGATACATTTTTTACATGTAATTGGGAAATATTTAATAAAATTAAAATGTATTAAAAATGAAATAATAGTACCCAATTCCCAGGTTTGTCATGGGGTAATATGAGGTATTTAAAAAATATTTAGCACAGTTCCTAGTAAATAGTATGTGCTTAATAAATACTTGTTTCCTTCCTTCCAGAGTTGGAGAGTCAGTATGTGTCATAGATGGGGTCTTGAATCCAGGTTTTCCTAGCTAAGCTATCAACTTTATCATATTTCTTTCCAACCTTGTTCTTTTTGTTGTTGTTCTTTTTTTTTTGTTTGCTTGTTTGTTTTATAACTTTTTATTGACAGAACATATGCATGGGTAATTTTTCAACATTTCAACAATTTTTCAATCCTTGCAATTACTTCTGCTCCAACTTTTCCCTTCCTTCCCTCCACCCCCTCCCCTAGATGGCAGGCAGTCTCATACATGTTAAACATGTTAAAATATATCTAAAATACAATATATGTGTACATATTTATATAGTTCTCTTGTTGCACACACAAAAAAATTGGATTCAGAAAGTAAAAATAACCTGGGAAGAAAAACAATAATGCAAGCAGTCCATACTCATTTCCCAGTGTTCTTTCACTGGGTGTAGCTGGTTCTGTTCATCACTGATCAGTTGGATCTGAATTGGATCCTCTCATTGCCAAAGATAGCCACTTCTATCAGAATTGATCATCATATGATATCGTTGTCGAAGTGTATAATGATCTCTTGGTTCTGCTTATTTCATTTAGATCAGTTCATGTAAGTCTTTCCAAGTCTCTCTGTATTCATCCTGCTGGTCATTTCTTACAGAACAATAATATTCCATAACATTCATATACCACAATTTATTCATCCATTCTCCAAATGATGGGCATCCATTCAGTTTTCAGTTTCTAGCCACTATGAAAAGGGCCGCCACAAACATTTTGGCACATACAGGTCCCTTTCCCTTCTTTAGTATCTCTTTGGGGTATAAGCCCAGTAGTAGCACTGCTGAATCAAAGGGTATGCACAGTTTGATAAGTTTTTGAGCATAGTTCCAAATTGCTCACCAGAATGGTTGGATCCATTCACAACTTTATCAACAATGTATCAGTGTCCTGGTTTTCCCACATCCCCTCCAACAACTGTCATTGTCTTTTTCTGTCATTTTAGCCAATCTGACAGGTGTATAGTGGTATCTCAGAATTGTCCTAATTTGCATTTCTCTGATCAATAATGATTTGGAACACTTTCATATGAGTAGAAATAGTTTCAATTTTATCTTCTGAAAATTGTCTGTTCATATCCTTCGACCATTTATCAATTGGAAAATCCAACCTTGTTCTTTTTTTCCCCTTATATAAACTTTTCTTCTTATTAGACCTGCATCCCTCTTGCCTATATATATATCCTGCGGGCCAGATATGGCAGTTGAGGATGTTTATCCCCCTCACCCAGGGCTATGAAGTTTCTATATTTAAAGGCCCACAGAACAAAGTTTTTATTTTTACTATAGTCTGGCCCTCCAACAGTCTGAGGGACAGCGAACTGGCCCCCTATTTAAAAAGTTTAAGGACCCCTGTTAAAAAAAAAGGATTTGTCACCTGGTATAATGAAAAAACTCCTGAGGGATCTACTCCTGTTGGAATCCTTACTAACTGCTAAGTAATTAGAGTTGATCTAATCTTACAAGAAGATGTTTTGGGCAGAACCTGAAACAAGGTACTAAGTAGAACTAAGTTCAATGAGTTCACACCTCCCTTGAAGCTCGTTGGGCCAGAGAGCACTATGGGAGAAAACCCATAATCCCTCTAATTCTTGTGAGCACAATCAGCAACAGAACCACCCGATATTTCTTGGGTCTTCTCCTTTGTTTCAAGGGTCTGCTCCATCTTTCTGCGATGGACAAGGCGAATGCGGCTCGTAGGCACCCATCTGATTCCTTCTCCACTTGTAGAGATGCAAGCAAATCCTCTCCCCCAAGCAGTTAGCCTATCTGGTCCCTTCCATTCACCACTTTCTGGGTCTCTCCACATCACCTGGCGATTATCTAAAGATAGTGGAGCTGCTCGCACTGGACACTGCTCTTCTGGTGGGTTATAAAACCTGTCTGCTGGAGCCAGTGCATCTTTATCAAAGATTAAAAAATTAATGGTATAGAGAACTAAATTTAGAAGTTCTCTAGGGTTACCCGTGGCTCCTCCTTTCTTTTGTTTTTGGAGGAGTGTCTTAATGTCTCTGTTTCTTCTTTCTACTATTGCTTGACCTTGAGAATTGAAGGGTATGCCAGTAGTGTGTAGAATCTTATACTGTGCACAAAAGTGTTCAAAATGTTTGGAGGTATATGCCGGTCCATTATCTGTTTTTATTTCTTGTGGCACACCCATAATTGCGAATGCTTGAATGAGGAATTCAGTGACCACTCGGGCTGTCTCTTTTGCTGCTGGTATGGCAAAAGTGAATCCTGAAAAGGTGTCTACCACAACGTGGATAAAAGACAGACGACCAAAAGATTTATAATGAGTCACATCCATTTGCCAGATTTCATTGGGTCTCAAACCACGAGGGTTCTTCCCTGGAGGCAGTGTAGGAGCGTGGAAGGGAAGGCAAGCTGTACAGCTTTTCACTATGCTCCTAGCTTCTTCTTTTGTAATCCCAAACTATAAACGCAAAGCTCGAGCAGCCTGATGGTATTTAGAATGGGATTCCTGGGCCTCCTGAAATAAAGGCGTACTGGCCAACATAGTTAAAAGGCTATCTGCCTTTGAATTTCCATCAAAAATAGGACCTGGAAGTCCACTATGTGAATGGACATGCAGGATATAAATCTTTCCTGGATGCTTTCTCACTTGCTCTTGAAGTTCCTTACTAACTGCTAAGTAATTAGAGTTGATCTAATCTTACAAGAAGATGTTTTGGGCAGAACCTGAAACAAGGTACTAAGTAGAACTAAGTTCAATGAGTTCACACCTCCCTTGAAGCTCGTTGGGCCAGAGAGCACTATGGGAGAAAACCCATAATCCCTCTCTCTCGTATCCCACAATTCCTCCCTCTTGGATAAAAGAAACAGACAGAAGCTCTCGGTCAGATTTCAGTAGAGTTACGCCAGAAGCCCTCTCTCCGAGGCAAGGCAGAATATTTTCCACTTGGCTGGCTGGTGGCAGAAGTGTTCTTCGGAGAGTGAAGATGCTACAAGTCGAGATTTCAGCGGAATGACATGAAGAGTTGGAGCTGGCTGGAGGCTGAAGAAAACTGAGGCAGAGGCTGAAGGACCAGACCTTTGGATTTGGTGACATTCGGAGAGAGCTCTTGGAACCAAGCAGAGAGATAGGCCTCTAAGCTAACCGGGCTATATTGGGACAATAAAAGATCTGAACTTTTATCACCTGGCTGTGTTTTGAGAAGAAAAAGATCACCACAGTCCATGACCAAAAAAAAGGTAAGAATATTTGTGTTAACATCAAGATTATGTGATGATCAACTATGAAGGACTTGACTCTTTTCAACAATGAGATAACTCAAGGCAATTCCAATAGCCTTATGAAGAAAAGAACCATCCATTAGCCAGAGAAAGAATCATGGGGATGGAATATGGATAAAAACATAGATGGTATTTTAACCTATTTTCACCTTTTTTGTTGTTAGTTTGTTTGCTTTTTTTTTTCTTTCCCATGTTTTTTTCCCCCTTTGATCTGATTTTTCTAGAGCAACATGACAAATGTGGTAATATGTTTAGAGGAATTGTACATATTTAACATATTAAATGTTTTGCTATCTAGGGAAGGGGATGAGAGGGATTATGGGTTTTCTCCCATAGTGCTCTCTGGCCCAACGAGCTTCAAGGGAGGTGTGAACTCATTGAACTTAGTTCTACTTAGTACCTTGTTTCAGGTTCTGCCCAAAACATCTTCTTGTAAGATTAGATCAACTCTAATTACTTAGCAGTTAGTAAGGATTCCAACATACTCCTCCTCCCCATCTCGGTCAGAGCAGCATTTGGTGATGTGCCTCTTAAAAAAGATGGCAGATGCTGGTTCAGTCTCTTCCTTTACTTCTGCAGTAAAGACCACCAAAGACTTCTGGGGAGAAGTGGGGAAAAGGCTGATGTTTTTTCATTGAGGTATAGTGATAACCTACCCATGAGAAAACTAGAACTAGATTCAACTGAGAATTCACACCTGGACCTCTCAGCCTCTTCCTCTTTGCTTTTTTTCCTGGCGGAGAAGAAGAGTAATCCAGTAGAATGCTGGATTATTATTTAATAAGCCTCGGGGTGGAGGGATAGAGTATGTACACAGTACAAATGTGTAAATTGAATCTGCAATATTAACATTTTCAGGCAGTTAGGTAGGGCGTTAGCTAGAGTACCCTTTCTGGATTCAGGAAGATTCATCTCCCTGAGTTCAAACCTAGTCACAGACACTTACTAGCTTATGACTCTGGGCAAGTCACTTAACCCTGTTTGCCTCTGTTTCCTCATCAATAAAATGATTTGGAAAAGAAAATGCCAAACTACTCCAGTATTCTTGCCAAGAAAACCCCAAATGAACTCATGAAGAGTCTGACACTATTGAAATGACTAAATAATATAAATGTTTTCTCCATTTAAGTCTAGACAATCAACAAAACAATAAATCAAGCCCTGTTTTATACTGTTTCCCAATTACCAAAGAGTAAATGCTTACACTGAATATTTAATAATTCCTTCTTTGGCCAGGTAAAGCTACCTCAAGCATAGCCCTGGGATGATCAAACATTGTCAGCAAGGTAGTCATATCTAAGCTAGGAGGCAACCTCAGAAGTTTGGAGATTCAGGATCCAGTAAATAGAAATGGCTAATAGCCAGGGGAGTTTCTTCATTGGGGAAGAGGACCACCAGCAGGTAAAAAACTAAGATGTTTGGATAGGGCAGAATTCTGGCTAAAAGTGGACATTCCATTTCACCATTCCTGTCAACTTCTTTATATTCTGATGAGATTTAAGCATCAATTTCCCAAAAGATTTTAACAGCAGTTGTAAATTATCCCCAATTCCTGTTTTAAATCATTTTGTCATTGCATGATATGAATCTTTTGGGTCTATTAGCATTTATTTTGTATATAGGAAAAAATATCAGTTCTATGCCTGATTTACACTGAATATTGAGTACCTTTTTTTCCCCTCCCTTTTGGAGAGACTTAGATATGAGCCAAAACTTAAGTTTTAAATATGTCCCTTTGGTACAACGGTGCAGATTTAACAAGATAGAGTATGAGAAAAGGAAGACTCACTGCTTTCTCATTAGAGACAGATTGCCTTAGGACTAAACCTAATGTGTTTTCAGAATTGAATAGAGTCCTTTAGGAAATGCAAGTGGGGGCAGTGAGTGCCCTAGCTCTCCAGACTTAGTATTAGACATAAATGTTGTTTTTCCTCAGTAGAATGTACATTGGGAATACTTTATTTTATCTCTGTCCCCATAATACATACCCCTGTATATACATTTGGAACATAGCAAGTGCCAAACAAGTACATATAGAACTGGATCAAATTGATAGGGCTTGCCCGGGATAATGCAGTTAGAAAGGGTCCAGCTAGCACTAAAAGCCATGCTTTCTGACTCTATCTGAGATTCCTTCCAGTACATCATATCCTTCCTTACCTCTTGGCTCCTCCTCCCCAGGCAGGTATAGAAAAGCTATACCTTCTTCTATACAAGGGGAAAGAGAGAGAGAGAGAGAGAGAGAGAGAGAGAGAGAGAGAGAGAGAGAGAGAGAGAGAGAGAGAGAAAACGCACAGCATTTTCTTATAATGGTAGAATGTTAGAGATAGAAGGAATCTTAGAGCTTGTTAAGTCCAAATCATCCATTTTACAGGTGAAGAAACTCTGGTTAAATCACTTACCCAAGTTCCCACAGCAGGTCAGTGGCAGATCAATGACAGAGCTCAGGACTCTTGAGTACTGAGTCCAGGGGTCTTTCTACATCACTAGACTAGTTAAACTCCATTCCTGTCCCATCACAATTATCCTTCCAAAATTTTAGAATTAGTAAAAATCTCTTAGATGAGCACTGCAAAATAACAAAGAACAAATCTTGATTCTAAAGAAAGATGAGGCAAATCAAAATTTACTATTTTCACATATGCTCTTTTTTTGGGGGGGGTTGCTTTTTCTTTCTCATGTTTTTTTCCCTTTGGTTTTGATTTTTTTTTTACAACATGACTAATATGGAAATATGTTTAAAATTATGGTATATATATATAACCTGTATCAAATTGCTTGCTTCTTGGGGAACGGTGAGGTAAAGGAGAAAAGGGAAAAAATTAGAACTCCAAATCTTACAAAAATGAATGTTGACATTCTGGAAAGCAATTTGGAACTTTGCCCAAAGAGCTATAAAACTGTACATAGTTTTTGATCCAGCAGTATCACTACTAGGTCTATATTCCAAAGAGATCATAAAAGAAGGAAAATGACCCACATGTGCAGTTCATTTTGTAGTGGCAATGAACTGGAAATTGAGTAGATGACCCTCAGTTGGGGAATGTCTGAATAAGTTATGGTATATGAATGTAATGGAATATTAATCTTTAAGAAATGGTGACCAGGCTAATTTCAGAAAAGCCTGGAAAGACTTACATGAACTGATGCTGAGTGAAATGATCAGAACTATGAGAACATTGTACACAGTAATAGTAAGTTTATGTAATGATCAATTGTGATAGACACAACTCTTCTTAACAATGTGGCTATTCAAGCTAGTGTCAATAAACTTAGGATGGAAAATGTCATCTGCATCCAGAGACAAAACTATGGAAACTGAATGTAGATTGAAGCATAATATTTTCACCTTTTTTGTTTTTCTTATTTGTTTACATTTTCTTTCTTGTGTGTGTGTGTTTTTTTTTTTTTTGGTCTGATTTTTCTTTATAGCATGTCAGATGTGAAAATATGTTTAAAAGGATTGAGCATGTTTAACATATATCAGTTTGCTTGCTGTCTTGAAGGGGGAGCAAAAGAGAGAGGGAGAAAAAATTGAAACACAAAATCTTACAAAAATTAATGTTAAAAAATAATTTAAAAATTTAAATTAATGTTGAAAACTATCTTTACATGTAATTGAAAAAATAAAATACTATTGAATGAAAAAAAAAGAAAGATGAGAAGAAAACTTTGTCCCTTTATAAAAGTGGAAGGTCCACGACAGTTGTGTTACCTTGCAAATATTTTCAATTTTTTTCTTTGTATTGATTGGTTTTGCTTATTTTTTTTAAATCTGTGCTTCCCCTTTTTTTTTCCTTTAAAAAGAATTAGTCATTAAATGAGATAACTCCCGACAGGAGGGAGAAGGATATGGGAAGAAATTCTGGTGATATTAAAAAACAAAAAAGATACCAATAAAATTTAATTGAAAAAATTATTATTCTTGTTGTTCATCTTTTGTCTTCAAAGAGGATCAAAGACATTATGGGATGATGTTCTGACTTAGTCATAATTGGATTTAACTGAGGCAGAGTTATGCAAAGTCTTCAGCCTCACTCTTTTCCAGAGTCAAGATGAATGGTGATGACCAGAAGATGCAATGGATAGTCATAATTGGATTTAACTGAGGCAGAGTTATGCAAAGTCTTCAGCCTCACTCTTTTCCAGAGTCAAGATGAATGGTGATGACCAGAAGATGCAATGGATGACAACTTTAGTGTCTAAAACTCAAAAAAGGCTGACTATAAAAACAATAACTCATATATAAATTTAAAATCCACATTTTGAGTCAACATTTTATGATTGACAAATTCACAGTACTCATGATATTTACCTACTCCATAAACACCAACTCCTTATTTACAAGTTGGAAAATTGACACTTCATGATTGTCATGGAATACTGTTGTTCTATGGGAACTGATGAGCAAAATGCTCTTTGGAAAAAAACCTGCAAAGTCCTCCATGAACTCAAGCAAAGAGAAATGTACTGTATACAAAAAAAATAGCAATGTTCTGGGATGACCAGCTGTAATTTACTGCTATTCTCAGCAGTACAATGATCCATGACTACTCTGAAGAGCTTATGATGAAAAATCCTATCCTTACTTAGAGAAAAAACTGATTGTGCCTGAACACAGATTGTTAAAAGAGATCTCTCTCTTTTAACTTTATTTTTCTTGAGGTTTTTTCATTAGGAGGGAGATCTATGTTTTCTTTCCCAACATGACTTTTATGGAAATGTTTTACATAATTTCACATGTGGTTTCTTAATGGGAGTTGGGGATGAGGATAAGGGTAAGAAACTGGAACTCAAAAGTTTTTGCAATTAACAATTAAAAAATTGTTTTAAATGTAATTGGAGAAAATATTAAATAAAGAAAGAAGAAAATTGACTTCATGAAAAAGTATTTAAAATAGATATTGATAAAAAAGTAAAATAAATTACATATTGTTGTATGACAATTATATTTATAACTGCTTATTCTAGTAAAATTATTTTAACACTAAAAAGACATTTATTTCTTTGTGATTTTCTCAAATCATAAGTCTATCCTGCTTTATTTGGTTGGTTTTTACTATTTTAGTCCTCCTATATAACAACAATAGATCCTTAGCAGGTCTCCCAGCCTGTGGTCCAGAGATGCTTACCTTTATTTGTGTTGTAAACACCTTTGACAGTCTGGTAAAGTCTCTGGAACCATTTTAAGAATGATGTTTTAAAATTTATAAAGCAAAATACATTGGAATACAAAGGAAACCAATCATACCAAAATAAAGATGCAAGTTCTTTTTCTAATTCAAGTTCATGGACAAGGATCCATCATTTTCAGGTTAGGAACATTTGCTGTTGTCTATTTTCACCCAAAATTAACCTAAACATCACTACCCAATTACTCTCTAAAAACCACATTCATTGATCAATTAAAAAATCTTCAATAACTCCTAATACACATAGGATAAAATCCAACCTCCTCAGACTGACTTTGAAAGTCATTCATGAAGGAAAGGGACCTGTATGTGCCAAAATGTTTGTGGCAGCCCTGTTTGTAGTGGCTAAAAGCTGGAAAATGAAAGGATGTCCACCAATTGGAGAATGGTTGAGTAAATTGTGGTATATGAATGTTATGGAATATTATTATTCTGTAAGGAATGACCAGCAGGATGAATACAGAGAGGACTGGCGAGACTTATATGAACTGATGCTGAGTGAAATGAGCAGAACCCGGAGATCATTACATACCTCAACAACGATACTGTTTGAGGATGTATTCTGATGGAAGTGGATCTCTTCAATAAAGAGAGCCTTAATTGATCAAAGATGGACAGAAGCAGCTACACCCAGAGAAAGAACACTGGAAATGAATATAAACTGCTTGCATTTTTGTTTTTCTTCCTGGGTTATTTATACCTTCTGAATTCAATTCTCCCTGTTCAACAAGAAAACTGTTCGGTTCTGCACACATATATTGTATCTAGGATATACTGCAACCCATTCAACATGTAAAGGACTGCTTGCCATCTTGGGGAAGGGGTGGAGGGAGGGAGAGGAAAAATCGGAACAGAAGTGAATGCAAGGGATAATGCTGTAAAAATTACCCTGACATGCGTTCTATCAATAAAAAGTTATTAAAAAAAAAAAAAAAGAAAGTCATTCATGGACAGTTATATGGTGCCTGACATTTAATATTTACTAGCTGTGTGATCCTAGGCGAGTCATTTAACCCTAATTGCTTCACCCTTATAAAAAAAAAAGGAAAAAAAAAGTCTTTCATAATTTGGCCCTAAATCATTCTTATCCATCCTTCTCTTCCTAAGATAAATGCCCCAACTCTATCCTGACTAGCCTTTGAAAATCCCTCTAGGGGAAAAAGAACATATTATGACAGTTTTCTCCTTTGTGATTTTGTTTTTGCTATTCTCTTATCTGCTTTTTGAGGTTCTAGGTAACTTTAGAACTGAAACTGTGAAGGTCATCTAGTCCTACCCAACTTTTGTGCTCCAAATTGCACAGATAGTAAGGGGACAAAGCCAGGATTTGAACTCTGCCCTCTAATTCCAAATCTATAATTCTTATCACGTACCACACAATACATGAAGATAGCTAGGTAATTCAAAGCATAGAGCACTCCGTCTGGAGTTAGACCCTTACTAGTATGACCCCGGGCAAGTCACTTAATTCTGTTTGCCTTAATCCAAGGGAAAAGGAAATAGCAAACCAAATGGGATCACAGAAGAGTCAGACGTGACTAAATAACATGTACCATGCTATCTCTTCCTTTAAGGTTCAACTCAAGTTCTATCTTCTCCATAAGGCATCTCTGAATAAATGGATTAGAAAAGCATGTATCAAATATTTACTATTTGCTAGGCATTGTGCTAAAAACTGGGGATACAAAGATCGTGATAGAATCTGTTTAGAGTTAGAAGAAGCCTTAGATTTCTAGTTCACAAATTTATATGAATACAAGCCATTCTCTGATTGATAAATGATCAAAAGGTATGAATAGACAATTTTCAGATGAAGAAATTGAAACCATTTCTAGTCATATGAAAAAATACTCTAAATAATTATTAATCAGAGAAATGCAAATTAAGCAACTTTTAGGTACCACTACACACCTATCAGATTGACTAAGATGACAGGAAAAGATAATGCTGAATGTTGGAGGGAATGTGGGAAAACTGAGGCAATGATACATTGTTGATGGAGTTGTGAACTGATCCAACCATGCTCAAAAAGTTATCAAACTGTGCATACCCTTTGATCTGAAAGTGTTTCTATAGGTCTGTATCCCAAAGAAATCATAAAAAAGGGAAAAGAATCCACGTGTACAAAAATGTCTATTGCAGCTCTTTCTGTAGAAAACGGAAACTGAGTAGATGCTCATCAGATGGAGAATGGATGAATAAGTTGTGATATATGAATGTTATGGAACATTATTGTACTATAAGAAACGATCATCAGGATGATTTCAGAGAGGCCTGGAGAGACTTACATGAACTGACGCTAAGTGAAATGATCAGAGCCAGATTATTGTACATAGAAACAGCAAGATTATGTGATGATCGGTTCTGATGGATGTGGCTCTGACAATGAGGTGATTCAGGCCAGTTCCAATGGTCCTGTGATGGAGAGAGCCATCTGCATCCAGAGAGAGGACGGTGGGACTAAGTGTGGACCACAACATAGCATTTTCACTCTTTTTGTAATTATTTACATTTTGTTTTCTTTCTCATTTTTTTTCCTTTTTGATCTGATTTTTCTTGTGCAGTATGATAAATTTGGAATTATGTATAGTAGAATTCCACATGCTTAACATATATTGGATTACTTGGCACCTACAAGAGGCAGGGAGGGAAAGGGAAGGAAAAAAATTTGGAACACAAGGTTTTGCAAGGGTGAATGTTAAAAATTATTTATGCATATGTTTTGAAAATAAAAAAAACTTTAATAAAAAAGAAAAATCAAAATCAAACCCAAGAAAGTTGATGGAATTATTCTTAGTCTCCATGAGCTCCATTTTTGACATCTGATAGGCAAAGATGACCAGATTTTTGAAGTTTGGTGAAAGAACCCTGAATACAAGAACATTTATCAAAGAGTATAACAGCAAATAGAAAAGAAAGGAGGGAGTCAGTGTGTCAAAGTGATCTAGCTGAAGTTGAGGAGAGGAGTATATTGGTAAATGTTTAACAACCAGCTCTCTGAAAAAAATGTATGCACACTTTAAAGATTAATCTGCATTTTTAACATTTCTCCATCACTTTCTTAAGTATTGTCAACAAAATAATATACCAAGCCTTCATTTGTAGCTTTGTCAATTCCTGAGGTAGATATGTTCATACTGACAATTTAGCACTAGCTTTGGCTACCCTGATTGAGGGTTAAGTGGGGAGTACTGAGTGGAGCAGAAATGGGCTGAGAGTAAGCCAAAATCAAAATATCAAAATTTTGGTCATGAGCGCTTATTATTAGAAAGTTAATCAGTTAACGAGCATATATTAAGCTCCTGTTGTTTGCCAGGGTGTGCTGGGTGTTGCTGTGGGAAGGTGAAATGGGGTTGTGGGGTGTGGAATACAGATACAATGAATAAAACAATCTCGACTTGCAAAGAGGGGGTCAGGTTCCATGGTCAGCATTCCCTGAGCCCTAGCAACCCAAGCTTTCAGCAGGCTCTGTCCAGGAACCTCCTGGGAAGAATTCAAGTACCCCAGTAGCACCCAGAAAGCCAGTCAGCTTTTACATTTGGCTCCAAGCAATGAACTTCCAACTAATGGTTTACCCTGAATACCATTAGTTAACTGATTCGGACACTCACCACCCAGTTATCTTGCCTCCCCTCCTCAGTCCAGAACCCACTGGTCAGGGACAGCTCTATAACCCTTGTCAGCAAGAAGCAGCTCCAGAAGATGATACCTCCATTCTTTTGTCCCAAATGAATTGGGGGATGACTGCCTGAGGAGGGGAAATGATGTAATATGAAACCCTAAAACTTTTGGTTTTGGAATCTGCCTCAGGAAACTTCTACACCCAGTCTGTCTGATTCTGAATAGATCACTTCTCAGTCCATTGCTGACTGATGATCTGTTCAGGGATAATCAAATTTCAGTGATCACCCTCAGTTCATTTGGAGATTACTTCCTAGCCCTACCCTCAGATCATAGAACTAACATATCTTTGATTGAAAACCGTATAAGTATCTCCTTGCTTCTGTTTCTTTATTGGATTCCCTTAAAATTAAATCTGCTGTATAATGGTGTTATATTGCACTAAAGCTTGCCCCTGACTAGGAGATGGGTTCAAGTCTTTTGAGGCACCTCATGACACCAGTCTGGGACTTTTGGGGTCTCCCTTTCCCAACCTCAACATTAGTAAAGATTTGATGTTCCTCTTAGCAAAGTTTTGTCCTAAAATCAACATTTTGTTGTATATCATAAACAATTTACAGTTTTTTTAAGATTCCTTAACAGAGAATGTGATAATGTATTTAGATAAAAATATTTTATTCACATCAATTGCCTTAAGAATTATGATTGGTCCTATTTGGCTCAATTAGATGAACAAATATTTACACATATCACCCATACCTAGTTGCTTGAATATACAATTCAACTTTCATTGCTAATCCTATTAAGTACAAAACACTTTGCTAGGCTCTCTGAGATACTAGAGAGGAGAAAAGAGGAAAACAATACACATTTATTTATTTTTCTTAACACTATTTTCTCCAATTACACATACAGAGTTTCTTCAACATTCATCTTTAAGATTTTGAGCTCTAAATTTCTCCCTCCTTCCCTTCCCTAGACAGCAAAACAATCTGATATTGGCTATGTATGTATAATCATGTTAAACATATTTTCACATTAGTCATATTGTGAAAGAAGACTCAGAACAAAAGGGAAAAAACCCTGAGAAAGAAAAATACAAAAACAAGGAAAGTGAAAGGAAAGGAAAACCTTGAAAATACCATGCTTCCATCTACATTCAGACTCCATAGTTCTTTTTCTGGATGGAGTCAGCATTTTCCATCATGAGTCTTTTGGAATTGTCCTTGGTTCATTGCATTGCTGAGAAAAGCTAAATCTGTCTTAGTTGATTATTGCCCAATGATGCTGCTTGCTGTGTATAATGTTCTCCTGGTTCTGCTCACTTTACTATCCATCATTTCTTATAGAGCAATTGTAAATCATAACTTGTTCAGCTATTCCCCCATTGATGGGCATCCTCTTAATTTCCAATTCTTTGCCACCATAAAAAGAATTGCTATAAATATTTTTGTACATATGGGTCCTTTCCCCTTTTTTATGATCTCTTTAGCATACAGACCTAGTAGTGACATTGAAGGATCAAAGGGTATGCACAATTTTATAGCCCTTGGGCATAGCTCCAAATTATTCTTCAAAATGATTGGATCAGTTCACAAAGGAGCAAGGAAGAATTTATGACCAATAAGAGATAGAGAACTTTATGAAATGCAAAATGGATAATTTTTATTACATTAAATTAAAAAAGGTTTTGTACAAACAAACCAATGCAAATAAGAAGGAAAGCAGAAATCCAGGGAACAACTTTTACAGCCAGTATTTCTGATAAAAGGCTTTATTTCTAAGTATATAGAAAACCAAATCAAATTTAGAAGACAAGTCATTCCCCAATTGATAAATGGTTAAAGGATATGAACAGAAACTTTTCAGGTGAAGAAATTAAAGCTAACTATAATCAGATGAAAAAGTAATCTATAATTAGAAAAATGCAAATTAAAACAATTCCAAGGTACCTGCCACCTCATAACGATCTGACTGGCAAATAAGACAGAAAAGAAAAATGAGAAATGTTGGAGATGTAGAGAAATTAGACAATATGCATTTATATAGAACCTGCTAAATGCCAATTCATATGGCAAGCACTTTACAATTACTATATTATTTGTCTGAAGAAAAGTGCATGGTTCTGACCTCAAGGAACTTCCAGAACCCAAAGTAGAGTGGGGAATGGCTGGAAAAGTTCAAAGTTTGGGGCATAAAGTGGGGGAGGGGCGAGAATGAACTTTTTTGTATGTGTTCACTAAAAATTATTTAGGGTGTGGTAAGATTACCTAAAAGGAAAGTAATCTTCAGATTACTGCTGGCCACAGCAACTTTCACTTTTATTAGCTGAATTCTGTTGGTGTAATAGAGCTTTTATTTAGCACATATTATGTGCTTAGCAAGGGGGTTTTAGAAAGACAAAAACAAAGCAGTCCCTCACTGGGGCTTTACAAATTAAAGCCAAGTATATTCTGGAGTGACAGAGCTTTAACCCCATGGGGAAGGAAGATGGATAGAAAAACTCTTAGTGCTGCCTTAATTATTTTTTCTTTTATCTTTCTTTAGATTTTTAATTGGAGAAAAGGTGAGATGGCAATAGTAGTGCAAAAAAATAGCTTTTGTAATTTTTAAAAATGCATAGAAAGGAACAAAAGCAAGTTCTGAAGGAAGCACAAAAAAGCAAGACAATCTTGAAAGTTATTGAAAATTTCTGTTATGTATATATAATTTTAAAAGAAGATTAAAAAGAATTTGACACAGACTCATTGCTTCATATAAGATCCTCTTTTGTGTTCTATGTGGATAGAAACACCTTTTTATGGTGTTCAAATTTGAAATAGTTAAAAAAAAAAAAGAGAGACTAGTAGAATAGAATGTCATATATACATATATATATAAAGGGCTCAAGGGGGACCCCAAAAATGTGGGGTTCCAGACCTGCACTGGGAGGTATCTCAAAAGAATTTGCAGGCTTGGACCCATCTCCAAATCAAGGAACAAAGTTCATAATTGTGAACTCCAAGTAAAGTGTACTAAGTTCCAAAAGAAGTTAGCTAAGAACCAGTGTAAGAAGATAAATTTATAGGAGACCAGGTGATTCAAGTCTATGATATGCTAATTTTGTATCTTAGAGATGGAACTGAGAAGTAGTCTTGTATGCACCCTTATTATTATCTCAAAAACTTTGTTATCACTGAAAGCCAGTAATGTTTGTGGAACTAATACATTCCCTAGGCCAGGTAGACAGAGTTATTGCTACAGCCTCCCTAGGAGCTACACCACATCAAAAAAAAAAAAAAAAAAAAAAAAACACACACACACACACACACGCACACATACATGCATACACTTTATATATGTGTGTGTATAAATATATATACCTATATGTGTATATGTGTGTATGGGTATTGTGTATCTATATATATGTGTGTGGGTGTACATATATAAATAATGTGGTCATTATATCAAGTATTTTTGTTTAACCTAACCTTTTCTTTATTTTTCTAGGGAAGGGTCAATACTGGGGGTGGGGGGGGTGGGATGTTTTAATTTTTGTTTTTAATTTGGAGGAGAGGGAAAGGAGCCATTTCAAGGAATTACTGTAATTAAAAATAAAAGGTATCAAAAATATTCATTTTTAGCTGATAGTTCAATTTAATTAAACAAACATTAAGCACCTATTATTTGTAGGCAGTATGATCACAAAATTAAAAATAATACACCTCCTAATAATACAGAATTCTGTTAAGTGCCTACAACAAGGCAGACACTGTATTATGCGCTGAATCAACTCAATACATACAACAAGAGAACCAAGAGATAGAGATGGCTAGGGGAGTGTCTTCTCAATGTGGAGGAAGCCCTGCGTCCAGTCCCCGAATGGGAGATGGAATAATGGACATCTGGAACTACTAGAGGGTCATTTTGACTAAGAGTCCATGGGGATAGAGGAGAAGTGTTCCGAATCATTTGTGGAGGAGGAGGAGGAGGAGGAAGAGGAGGAGAAGGAGGAAGAGGAAGAAAAGGAGGAGACAGAGGAGAAGGAAGAAGAGGAGAAGGAGGAGGAGGAAGAGAAGGAGAAGAAGGAAAAGGAGGAGAAGAAGAAGGAGGAAAAGGAGGAGGAGGAGGAGGAGGAGGAAGAAGAAGAAAAGGAGGAGGAGGAAGAGGAGGAGTGCTTGTGTGTGTATGTATGTATGTGTGTGCTGGGGGGATGGGGTATATTTACAGAGCCCTTACTATGTATAAGAAATGTGTGTACATGTGTATAAAAAGAGCCCCAGGTCTGTTGTCTTCCTAGTTAATACTTATACTGCATTGTATTTTTCATCTCATTCACCTATAAAAGTCCTGGCTCATTTGCTGAGCAGCTGTGTAGGGGTTTCCTGTAACTCCTTTGCCTGAGGCAAGGAGTGAATGGTATTTAAAACCCAGATACAGAGGTGAATACTCCTTTGCTTATAAAGGTTTTGTTTGGAAGGAGCAACTCTTTCTGGCTAATCCTTGCTAGAGTATGTTTTCAGGTTCACTCTTTGGGTTGGGTCCTAAACAATCAAATACAGTTCTCCTGAAACAAAAATTATATGTCCTTATTATGATCACTTGAATAACTCAAAACTTTATTCTTGGGGAGGGAGAAACTTGGAAAATAGAAACTAAGAAAGCTGTGCTTGTGGAAAGTAAGTGAAAACTGAAATCTTCTACAGATTAGGAATAACGACCGTGATACTCAATGGAAGTCATTTTTATGTCCATTGGCTCTAATAAAAATGTGATTAAAATATTTTGTTTTTACTTTATCTCTTGAATATTTTATCCTTGTTTATTTTGAATTTAAACACTAAATGAAAGTGTAATTTCCAAATATGAAATGTACATGAAACCATAAATCTATTATAATCAGTTTACTTTTCCTTTAATCATGTTATCTATTTTTATTAATATGGTAATATGTTGAAATATATACATATACAACATATGTATATGTTATATGAAGTATACATATGTATACAATACATTCAACATGTAACTTTCAAAGCTATTCTGTTTGAATTTCTCTCTGGACTTCCTTTTGTTCTCTTCTATACATTAAAAAAAGTTTCAGTGACTGTTTTTTTATTATTCTTTTCTTTGGCAATCCAATTGATCTTCCCTCTCTTCTTTCCACCTCTTACACAAATTGAAGAAAATAAAAAAGAAAATCTTCCTAATAAGTAGGAGTATTCAAACAAAACAAATTCCCTCATTGGACATTTTCATAATGTCTCATTCCATACTTTGTCAGGCATTGCATAGTTTTTTCCTGAGATCTCTGGAATCACAGCTGGCCATTGTATTGATCAGAGTTCTTAAGTCTTTTAAAGTTATTTTTCTTCACATTGTTGTTATTGTAGAAAGTATTCTCCTGGTTCTAGTTCTTGTTTGTACAAGTCTTTCTGGACTTCTTTGAAACAGTCCTTTTCATCATTTCTCATAGTGCTATTATGTTCCATTGCATTCATATGACTTAATTTGTTCAGGTATTTTCCCAATTGAATCCATCTCATCACTACAAAAAGAGCTGCAGGTTAGTATTTTATTTGGGTTGTAAACTTAACAGTGATATAATTGAAGCAGAGTATGCATAGTAGTGGCTTTGGGAGCATAAATTGCTTTCCAGAATTGCTAAACCAATGATAAAAGAGTTTTATTACAGTTCATGTTGATTTGAAGCATAAATCCTGAACTGAAGAGTCAGAATCCCTATATCCTTCTTTCCGACCTGCTTATTGATTTTGATAACTATGGCATAAGCCATTGACCATTAGCAGCTTTGCTCTTGTAGGAAAAACTATAGTTACTATGGTTTAAAAAGGGTTCTGCTATCTTAATCCCACAGAATGATAGAAATTTAGGATTTTAGGTTTGGAGAAGACATCAGAAATATTTAGTACAAACACTTGTTCATTTCAAGAGAATGACCAGAACTCCAAATTTAAAGCGGAGAAGATCCTCCTCAACTTCTGCTTCTGACACTTATACATTGTGTGACCAACCATTTAACCTTTCCAAAACTCAACTTCTTCATTTGTAAAATGAGGGAGTTGGATCACTGGGGCCTTATAACTTAAAACTTATGATCTCGGTGGGCAAAGATCTATGGTCCAGGAATACTGGTGATGGAGACCTTGGTCCTTGGTAGCTAGGTGGACATTGACAGGAGAGTCAGAATTACTGTCTAAGCTACTCGGAAGCAAGCAATTTGGAGGCTGATGTGACTCAGAAAGCAAAGTTATAATGTCATCCCCCAAAGTTTTTCTCTTCTATAAAAGAACCTATCTATCTTACTTCCCCCCTAACTCCTATTAGGATCCTATCTCCTTTTTTAGGGTTAGCCTGTCAATCAATGGCATAATTCCCTAATTATTTGTGGGTTCATTAGGGACTGCCTGCCTTATGAAAGCAGGTGACCTTTGTCTGCCTTATGGTGTCTTCTCTCTAGTTAATTGTGAGTTCCCTAGGAAATTTAGCTCATGTCTTTCACTTTGTTAATGGCTAAAATTCCCTTTCAGAACTTAGCCAGCCAATCAATGGCATAGTAAAATCTTTGCCTCTTAAATTGGAAATGGTCTAAGCCTATAAATTTTTCTGAGATATTTCATAAGAAGGGCTTGAGGCTTTTATATAATTTTAGGGTTCAAAATCTCCTCCCCAACATTTGATAGACTATATAGAAAGAGTCCTGAATCCCCAGCATATTTTAAGGGGGGGGTTTCAGTGATTCTATACCCACATACTCCATCATTTGGTGGCCTGTACAAGAAGAAATTGAGGTCCAAATAGTCATTTATCTAGTTCTCTTTACATTATAAAACATTATCTTTGTTGTGTTTAAAATTTACAGGAAGAAAAATAATAAAATTTACATAAGGAATAAGAGCTAAAGGCCCCTTAAGAAACAGACTCCAGTTTAGGAAAACAGATCTGCCAGGGAACTATGGTAGATTTTAGAGTGTTGAAACTACAAAAGTCAGCAAATTCAATACTGATGCTAAAAATGGAATTAACTGTGAAGAACACCTTTTAAAAATGTGACCATATAAGGAACTGGAAATTGAGTGGATGTCCATCAGTTGGAGAATGACTGAATATGTTGTAGGATATAAATGTAATGGAATATTATTGTTCTATAAGAAATGAGAGCAGGCTGATTTCAGAAAAGCCTGAAAAAAAGTAACATGAACTGACACTAATCGAAGTGAATAGAACCAAGAGATTATGTGATGATTAATTGTGATGAACTTAGCTCTTTTTTAATGTGATTCAAGGCAATTCCAATAGACTTATGACGGAAAGAGGGGAATAATATGCAGAACTAAAAATGTAGGAAGGTCAAAACATATGAACAGACAACTTTCATGAAAAAACACTTTAAATCACTATTGATTAGAGAAGTGCAAATTAAAGCAACTCTGCAAATTTTTACCACCTCACACCTCTCAGATTGGTAGGAAAAGATAATGATAAATGTTGGAGGGATGTGGGAAAACTGAGACCCTAATGCATTGTTGGTGGAGTTGTGAAATGATCCAGCCATTCTGGAAACCAATTTGGAATTATGCTCAAAGGGCTATAAAACTGTGTATACCTTTTGACTCAGCAGTGTCATTACTGGGTCCATATCCCAAGGAAATCTTAAAGGAGGGGAAAGAACCCACATATACAAAACTGTAGCAGCTTTTTGTTGTAACAAAGTATTGGAGAAAGAGTACATGTCTATTAATTGGGGAAGGGCTGAATAAGTTATGGTATATGAAATATTATTGTTCTACCAAAAAAGATGGACAAACTGGATATAGAAACTGGGTATATATACATGAACTGATGCTGAGTGAAATGAGCAGAATCAGGAATACATTGTATATAATAACAGCGAGAATGTGTGATGATCAACTATGAAAGACTTGGTTCTTCTCAGTGGTTCAATGATTCAAAGAAATCCCAATGGACTTTGCACAGAAAATGCCATCTACATCCAGAAAAAGAACTATGGAGATTGACTGTAAATCAATACATGCTATGTTCACTTTTTTTCCTTTTATTTTTTTTCTTCTCATGGGTTTTCCCTTTTGTCTTGATTTTCCTCTCCCAACATGTTTCAGAAAAGTGCATTTTAAAAAATTAATGAACATGTATAACCAGAAAAAAAAAAAAAAGAGAAAACAATGAAAATGTAGGAAGGGTATAAAGATCTTTAAATGACAGATTTTATATTTGATCCTACAAGTAATAGGGAACCACATGAGTAAAAGAAATGACATGTCAGAAGTACACTTTAGGAACCACTTTGGTGGTTGTTATGTGGATGATAGCTTAGAAATAAGGAGAGACCTGGAGCAGCTAAACAGTGCAGTGGATAAAGCACCAGGTTAGATAGAGCACCAGCTTGGAGTCAGGAAGATTTGAATTCAAATCTGAATTCAGACTTACTAGCTGTGTGACCCTGGGCAAGTCACTTAACCCCAAAATAGCCTCCGAAAAAGAGGGGAAAAGAATAGGGAGAGACAGGAAACCCAATTAAGAGGTAACTGCAAGAGATGATAATTCCTTGAAATACAGTGGGTGCTTTGTGAGTGGAGTGAAAGGGTTTTATGTTAGATATGTTATGGAGAAAATAAATGACAAGCTTTAGCAGCTGGCTATCTGATTTGGCAGCTAGATGTGTGAAATGAGTAGAAGTGAAGACTCAAAAGTGAAATCAAAGTTTCAAGCCTGGATAACAGGAAAGATGAGTGATATTCTTGATGGCAATGTGGATATTTGAGGTGGGTTTAAGGGAAAAAATAGCAAGTTTTGTTTTGGACATGCTAAATTTGAGATACCCACAGATCATCCATTTTGAAATATCCAATGGACAGTTGGTGAGGTACAATAATATACTTTGGAAAAAGATTAGAATTGGAGATGGAAATCATGGGATTATACTCTCATAATTCAGAACTGAAGGGACCTCAGAAGTCATCTAATCTAAATCCTTCATTATGTATATGAACAAATTAAGGTTTGGGCAGGTAAGTGATTAGCCCAAGGTGACACCTTAACTATCATTAGAATTCTAATCTTCTGAGTCTGTGTAATATTTACAAAGAAACAATTCATTGATTATAGGGATGTGGGAATACAGCCATAATTATTCATTGCTGATGAATCTCAATAAATTAGTTCAATCATTTGTGAATCAATATGGAATCATATGTTGAAAGTGACAATTTAAAAAAAAAGAAATTAGCAATTCCAAGGAGCTACTCCACCTCATGCTGATAAATTGTTCCCAATCTGTCATTATGGATACCTTATGGAATTCCATTCTCAGGCTCTCAGGAAGACAATGTACCCCTCCCCCATTCAAATTTTAATATTTCAAAGAGATAGTTTTTAAAGCTTGATGAATAGCTGATTTCTTAGTGTACCAAAGGATCACTATTTCCCATTAATTCCATAAAAGGAAAGATTAAAATATCATCTAGACACTTGCCCACAAAGCAATAGAAGAAATCTCACAGTACATCATTTGACCAAGTGTTAAAATGCTCAAGTACAGAATATTTGCGCTGATCCTCTCCTTCGTGCGTTCTCCTTTCATTGCAGACTGATCTAGTTATTGTTCTCTGAACATGGCACTCTTCTCCACACCTTTGCCCACATGGTCTTCTATCTCTGGAAGGAACCCCCTCCTTAGCTCTGCTTTTTAACATCCTCTCATATACCCTTTAATATCCCTTCGAGCCTCAGTTGATGGTTCCCCCGCTACAAAAAACATTTCGTGGTCCCCTTAATTGTTTTCTGTCTTTCTCCCTGCTGTTCAGAATATTTCCTATATATGTATCTCTTTTATACTAGATAAATATAGATATGCTGTTGTTCAGTCATGTCTGACGTTCATGACCTCATTTGGGGTTTTCTTGGCAAATATACTCGAATAGTTTACCATTTCCTTCTCCAGCTCATTTTACAGATGGGAAACTGAGGTAAATAGAGTCAAGGGACTTGTCCAGGGTCACATAGTAGGAAGTATCTGAGATCAGGTTTGAATTCAGGAAGATGAATTCTGACTCCACACGCTATCCACTGTGCCATGTAGGTGCCCAATATAAATATACAATATATTTTCATCCATATTTTATGTCATTTGCCAAATAAAGATAAAATATAAAAACAAGTGTCTAGCAGTGCTTTGTTAGTACATAATAAATATTAAATTTAATGATTAAATAACTTTTATTCCAAATGTTCTCATTTGGCTCCAAATGTAGGATTTTACTGGTTTCTCTTATAAACCTAGATTAAGCAATAGGTCCAGAAGAAATTATGTGACTCAGTCAAGCTAGTAGGAGGCAGAACTCGTACTATAGCCCTGATCTTTGAGAACTTAATCCAGAGCTGTTCAATAACAGCTTTCCTGGACCATAACTGAGCACTGAAAGGGTCTTATTATAAATTGGTCTCACCAATAAGCAACCCTTATGGTTTGAACCCTGAAGACAGCATTACAGCTTCCCAGTTCCCTACATGGGACTTCTAGATCTATGTAAGTCATACTGCTGGAGCAACCATCCATCACCTAACAATAGCTCCAGTATAAGAGTTAGCAATGATGCTGGTAAATTTATAACAAAGATATTTTCAGCTGATGGCAGAGAGAAGGAAAGCAGCATTTCCCCCTTCGTTTCCAGCAGGTATTGAGTGTGTTTTACAGTTTTGGAGAACAGGAATGAAAAGAAGTAGCTTTTTTTTTTTTAATGGCCCTCTTTAATCCACAACTTCCTTTATGGCTGAAAAATTTTTCCAGTTCATTTTTAAGACCCACTCATAAATCCTGCTTACCCTAACACAAAGATCTCATTGTGTGATTTCTGATGTGAGTGCAAGATTTCCCCCTGAAGTTTACAGCCAATGAGTTTTCCTCCCTTCCCTTTCTCACTCAGCTTATTTGATCAGATGATCTCTGATCTCACTCAGCATGTCCCTGATTTCTATCGTGAAACACTTAGCCCTGCCCATGCTTTGCTGAAAAAAATACAGTGAAATTAAATCCTCCTACGCTCTTCCCCCAAAAAATGTACATTCCAGATTCCAGCTGTTATTAAAAAAAAAAAAATACATTTTTGCTCTTTACATATTGCCTTTTATTTATTTTGGTGCTAATGGACAATCAGTTACCATGAGAACAGAAGTCAGTGTTACACAAACAGATACAGGACTTGTGTCTTTCCTATTTGCAGGGATAAAACCAAATTGAGGTAGGGAAACAGCAGTGGGGCTCAGAAAGACAGAGAAAGGGGAAAATGACAAAAACTAAATAATTGTGCTCAGACCTAGTGTTTAGAGACTTAAATTATGCCCCTGGAGGTACATTTTATTTCCTTACAGGCTAAGGAGGCTTGTATTTGAATTTCAAGTGAAAATGTACATTTGATGGGTAAAATTGCAGAATGGCATGAAATAACCTTTTAAAGCAAACAGGTCACTTTTAAACAGAAAATGCCTGTTCTAGCCTGCTACCTTGAATATGAATGTGACACTCCTATACCCAGTCTTTAATTATAAACTAAAACCAGGCAATCTCTTTCCCTTCCAACTTGTACCAGTACAACTCTCTGTTTGATCTACAATTATTATTCAGTGTATCTGACTTTTCATGACTTCATTTAGGATTTTCTTAGTCAAAGATTCTAGAGAGGTTTGCAATTTTCTTTCTCCAACTCATTTGACAGATGTGGAAACTGAGGTAAATAGGGTTAAATAATTTCCCTAGGATGACACAATTAGTAAATGTCTGAGGCTGTATTTGATCATTCTATCCACTGAGCTACCTAGCTACTCACAAATTCGCTACTAAATAAGCCCTAAGGTCTCATTGATTTAAAGCTGGAACTGTTGTATGAGTTAAATTCTTAAAACATCACTTATCATCTCTGGAAGGAAGGAGGGGAAAGAAGGAGGGATAGAATTTGGAACACAAAATTAAAAAAAAAACCTACTACAAATATTAAAAATTGTGTTTATATATAATTGGAGGGATTTTTTATTTTTTTAAGCACAAGGACTTTACCAATCAATGCACAGAGCCATAGAACTTCAGAGTTAGAAGAGACCTCCAACTATCCATACTAAAAAAACATATCTGGAACCTGAATACCTGATGAATAATCCTCCAACCTTTGTTTAAAGACTTTCAGTCTTTGTGAGGAGGACAGAGGGGGAAGTGGAAAGTGATGTTATAGATTAGGGGAAAGTTGAGTATAATAATGGATAGTAGGAGTGAAGAATTTAATAAGTAGTTAATTACTTTTATTTGGAATTGCACCAAAATTTTTGGTTCCTAAGACCAATGAATGACAATTATCCTTTAAAAGTGAGAAAGCCATGGGTTTTAAGCATGGGTTCAAGAATTAGCAGTTCTTGTAACTTTCTCAGGCATACAAGGAGATTTAAGGAGATTTAAACTCCTAAGTTTAGATTCACAATCTAATGTTTTTGTTAAACTATATTTGCAGTATGTAGGGCCAAGAATGAATTTGGGGTTGATGGAAATAATTAGGAGGGGGAGGAGGGGAACCTTCTATCTCTTGAGGCAATTCATTACTACTAATGAAAAGCTCAAATCATTAGAAAATGCTTGTTTACATGGGGTCCAAATCTGATTTAGCTCCCAGCTCTCCCTCTGGGGACAAACAGAACAAATCCAGTCCTTCTTGCAGGTGACAGCCCCTCACCCAAAAAAAAGACCCACCTGAAGACAGCTATTATGCTTCCATGGAATCTTTTCTATTCTTAAGTTCTCCAACCGACCATACCATGAATGAAATATCCTTCCTATTTGGCTTCTGAACAATCTTCCTTTTGGTCAATGTCCTTCTTCAAACATGGCACCCATAACTAACCAAAGCATTCTCCATGTGGCCTGATCCAAGCCACATGGTTCTCACCTCCTTACTTCTATAAGCTATAAAGCTTTCATTAATTTTTTTGACTGTCACATCATGTTTAGTTGTGTGGGGATTATGATTCACTAAAATGCCCAGATTTTTTTTTTCAGATTGTTCTATGATCACATCTACCTATTTTGTACTAGTGAAGGTGATTTTTTTTAAACTGATGTATAAAACTTTATATTATCCTTATATATTTTCATGTTGTTAGGTTGGAGGGCCTGATGTTCTTACTTGTTGAGATCTTTTTGAATCATGATTTTGATATCCAAAGTTAGCTTTCTCAGCTAGCTTTGTGTCCTTTGCAAATCTGCATGTCATATATTATTCAAATCACTGATAAAAATGTTAACCAGCAGAAAGCTGTTATTTATTGCCCTATGTGTAATCCTTTTATTCGGACCCTTTAGTTTAAGCTTTTAAATTGCTACTGAGAAGCTCAGTGTTTACTACCATATGGTGTTTGCATATGGACAAACTTATAGCTAGGAAGAGCCCAAACTCAGTTTTTCCCTAGACCATGCATTGACTTGAAAGCTATGCAACACAACTGTTTGCAAAGGAATTACAGTTCTTGGAACCAAATGGTTGTTTTCCACAGAACTGTATAGTGAGTGACAGATGTGCTCAAGCAGTGAATGCTTCTATGAGCAGTTTTGTCTACAAATTATTTGAGTCTCTATTTCTATGTGACTCTGATGATAACATCATAATCAAAAGTCCCTATGGGTCAATACTCCCTATTCAATGGTGGGGAGAGGGAGAGAATCCGAGGGTATTGCTAGGTCAACAATATACCCTCAGAAATAAATATGGGAATCATGTACTCCAGGGATTATTTCAGGCATTTTAGAGGCATTTAAAATTTAGGTCAGGATGATGGACTATGATTAACTTAGCTCTTTTTGGCAATCCAGGGATTCCAAAAACTCCATGATGTTATTCAAATCCAGAGAAAGAACTGATAAAGTCTGATTACAGATCAAAGTGTACTATTTTCACTTTTTTTTTTTTTATAGTTTTTTCACCTTCTCTTCTTTCACAACATTACTGATATGGAAATATTTTTTACATGATTGCACATATATAACCAATATCAAATTGCTTACTGTTTTAAAGAAAAGACAGGGTGAAAATTTGGAATTAAAATTTTTATTTAAAAAATGAATACTTAAAGTAAATAAAGTTTTGAGGAAAAATAAGAAAAGAAATTTAGGGAAGATAAAAGAACTACTTTGTGTTATCCTGAAGAAGTCTAGAGCTATAGAACATCTAAGACTGGTCTTCAATTATTCCTCATATCGTATCACTAGATAGCAAGGAGTCAAGGTTGAGGGTTAAGTAACTTTAAAAGACAGGAGTGGAGGAACTCAGGATAGCAGTGCTTTGGGGTGATTGTTAGGGGATTCAAATTTGGGGAGTAAACCTGAGCCAAGTTGAGGATATTAGCACCAACCAATTCTAGGATTTGTCAAAATCAGTGATATCAGTCGGTATCAAGAGAACCAAGTCAAAGGACTAAGAAGCTGCTATTGCAGCAAGATTGCCTCTTTCCTCACTAAGTCTAAGGCTCCTATGCTAGTAACCAGCAGCTTCAAAACACCTTCCCCTTCAGAAATTTGTTGATAGACTCAGAGGATCCCTGGGAGCAATTTGTTAGGTCTGATCCACCTGCCATAGAGGAAAAGGAATGGGAAGATTAATGGGGAAAACAGAAAGTCATAAATACCTCAGAAGTATTCTGAGTTGTGAACGAATCCAACCATTCTGGAGAGCAATCTGGAATTATGCCCAAAAAATTATCAAAATGTGCATATCCTTTGATCCAGCAGTGTTTCTATTGGGCTTATATCCCAAAGAAATACTAAAGAAGGGAAAGGGACCTGTATGTGCCAAAATGTTTGTAGCAGCCCTGTTTGTAGTGGCTAGAAACTGGAAAATGAATGGATGCCCATCAATTGGAGAATGGCTGGGTAAATTGTGGTATATGAATGTTATGGAATATTATTGTTCTGTAAGAAATGACCAGCAGGATGAATACAGAGAGGCTTGGAGAGACCTACATGAACTGATGCTAAGTGAAATGAGCAGAACCAGGAGATCATTATACACTTCGACAACGATATTGTATGAGGACATATTTTGATGGAAGTGGATTTCTTTGACAAAGAGACCTGAGTTTCAATTGATAAATGACGGACAAAAGCAGCTACACCCAAAGAAAGAACACTGGGAAACGAATGTGAACTATCTGCATTTTTGTTTTTCTTCCCGGATTATTTATACCTTCTGAATCCAATTCTCCCTACGCAACAAGAGAACTGTTCGGTTCTGCAAACATATATTGTATCTAGGATATACTGCAACATATCCAACATATAAAGGACTGCTTGCCATCTAGGGGAGGGGGTGGAGGGAGGGAGGGGAAAAAAAATCGGAACAGAAATGAGTGTAAATATAATGTAATTATTAAATAAAAAAATTAAAAAAAAAAAAAAAGAAGTATTCTGACCCTGAATCTGAAGAAAATGGAAAGGTTCAAACATTCTGGGAGGATTCCAGCCCTGATTACTTTATTCTGAAATAGCTGTTAACCCTCAAGAGTTTGCATTAACTCCACAATGGAGAAGCAGTGAGATAAAGGCAGCAAGCAAAAGACAAGGAATGGTAATTGAACATGCTCCAAGGAGAGAAAGTAGCACATTCCTTACGTAGTCATTTGAAGGCCATTTTATTTATTTATTGCAAAAGTTACAGTCATTAGCTAATCTCTCCTCTTTCGCGAAAAATTTCTTAACTTAGCTTTTTTTTTCCTTCCAACCTCTATCGCCATCTTGGGTAATTTCAAGATCTTGGTGGTCAGTATTATGGATTCTTTCATTTTAAGCAACTCTTGCCCTTTACTTTTGTGAACCTCCCTATATATTCTTTTTTAAAATTTTATTTTATTCTGAACTTATGAAATAAAACAAACATTTCCATAACAGTGGAATAGGGGGATAAAAGGTGATTGTATGTATCTATTATGTACAACTTGCTATTCTTTTAAAATATATAATAAAGATATTATGAATTTTCTTTATTTCTTCCCCTGACCCTGAAGATGCTACCATTAGACACAAGTTTGTGTGTGTGTGTGTGTGTGTGTGTGTGTGTGTGTGTAAAACCATTCTCCAACTTCTTTTAAGGGTTATACCAAAATCTGGTCAAGACCTTATATATTATGATATCCTGCTTCATAGTTATTATCTAATGTCATTAAGCTAAATCACCAGCTTAGCTTTTCAAATCATAAATTCCAATGTTACTATTTCAATGACACAATTTACTATTTGCCCATCTTCTGGTTTTTGTTGTTGTTGTTGTTGTTGTTGTTGTTGACTATGCTAGAACACTTACAATAACACTTAGTTCTGATAATCATTCTAGCTTCCATCCCTAATCATGTGTAATACAGTAGTTTAAAAAATATGAACTCAATCTTTATACATCACTTTCTTTTTATAAATGTCTTTATTAATTTTTTAAAACATTACCATAGTTTCTCCTAGTATTTACATATCATTTTCAACAACTTTTTTGCTTTTTAGGTACCACCACCAGGATAAATATTCTAAACCTCAATCCTTGATTACTCCTATTGTCTATTTTCTTTGCTCCATCACAAATGTTAAGAAACCAATTTAAATTTCTCCTCTCAAATCTTTTTTCTTTTGAAAAAAAATCTCATTTTTAGTCTTTATCAGATAAAAAACAATTTTTAAAGGAATTGTTGGTAAAAACTCTAGGTTTCGAAATATTAGTTTAACTCAGGCAGGGGGTCTACTAGTTACTAGTACAGATTATGCAAATCAGCTTCATTCTTTGCAGCTGGAAAGTATAAGGGAGCTGTTTTTTCTTTAAGAATAAATTGAATAATTACTTATTTTGGATTGAAGATAACCTAATCATAAGGATTTTACATTCTCAAACACATTGTGCAGACAACGTGACTTTCCCCTTCTGATTTCAGTACAGAAAAGAAAGTCAGGATCAGAAGATAAAAGGGAAATATTTTTGTCTCTCCTCAAAGCAGTCCTTCTAGTAGCTAATAAGAATAAGAAAAGCTGGGAAATACCTGTAGCTAGCCAATAGTAGTTAGAATTTTTATTTAGAGTAGAAGATTGAAGACAAACTATTTGGATTCTAAACCAAATTTTTAAAAAAATGAATTACAAAAGAGCATTTCGATTAAGATATAAACTAAGATCTAGGATATGTTAATTATACTTAAGGATGAATAAGAAAAGTATCAAATTGAACCTCTACAATGATACTTTATTAAGTATATTTTAAAATGCTATATTCAGTATTTTAAACAAAGGTATACTTTGATGAAATAAGCTATTACGAAGGAATAATTATAAATATATATGATGGCACAAAGATTTTCATTTGTCTATGGAAGGAAGATCACTAGAATATATCAAGGATATGTCCTTGGTCCTATTTTATTCCATATTTTGGTCAATGGTTTATAGAAAGGCTTAAATATCACGTTTATCAAATTTACATTTATATGAACTTAAGAGGAACAGACATGTTGGACACCAAAATCAGGGTTAAAAAAGATCTTAACAGACTTGAACGATGAATCTAATAAAATGAAATTTAATAGTGACAAATGTGATCATACAAGAGTTAAAAACAATCATTGTACAAGGATAGGATAGGAGACATTTGTCTAGACAAAAGTTCATGTAGAAAGCATATGAGTGCTTAGTAAATTACCAGCTTAATATGAGACAGTGTGAAATGGAAATGGTAGCTAAAAATGTTAGTGTAATTTTAGACTGCTTTAAGAGAAGCATAATGTCTAAAAAAGAGAAGCAATAACCCTGCAACAATAGTTCTGATGTTCTGTGTGCCTCCTATCAGACTAAATCTGCTATACTGTGGTCAATTTTAGATGCCACATTTTAGGAAGGACTTTAACAAAAAAGGAATATTTCTAAGAGAAGACACTAGAATGATGAGAAAAACCAGGAACCTTACCATAAGAGGATTGATTGAAAAATCTGGTCGTATTCAAAATTCAAGGAAAAGTGAAATGTAAGAGGAATTCTATATTTCCATTGACCTACTCAATTATAAAATCATTGAAAAATTCCTGTAGGGAATAAGTAGGGGTGTGCTGGTAAATGTTTAATGACAAGGGAAAAAAGTATGCACACACACTTTCAAATTTAATTTACATTATTCACACTTTCTTAAGTCCAGATAATCAAAAAATAATAAATCAAGCTTATATTTGTAGTAACTGCTGGGTTTTGTAGTGTAAATGCTCTCAGTGAAAATTTGACAAGTAGCTCTTGAAACCCAGTTAGACCTGGCTCCAGCATACCCTTGGGAGGTCGCAAAATTATCATTACCTTCTTATCAAGTGAAAAATCTCAGAGAGCATATTCTGAAGTATAAAGTATTGTAGAATTACAATGTATTATTAAATGCTCCAGTGCTATAAAACGAGTTAAATATTTTTGTCAAGAAAGGGGTTTAGATGGTGGCTAACTTGATAGTATACTGATTTAAGTTGTGCTAATAGCAATTTTCCTAACTCCTAGCTCTTCCCATCACTATTTCCTCCATTTTTTATCCAAGATTATGAGAGTATCTCTCATATATACTCACAGCTCTTGGTGTTTTATCTGTTGCTCTTGGAACTTGGCTTATTCATTTTTAATATCTTCCAAATTGTAAGTTGTTCAGGAGTAAGACCATGTGGTAATCATTTTTGCTTTTTCCTCAGAGCCTAACACAGGGATTTCACATAGCAGGCACTTATCAGATGTTTGCAGAATAAATGACTTCACTAAAGCCTTACTCTTTTACCTCATTGTTTTGAAGTGATCCTAAGGTCTTGAAGGCTATACACATTGAGCAAAAGTTTTAGAATGTCCTATCTTTAGATCCAAAAACATCCAAAAACTAGTCTAGCTAACTTTAGAAAGGTTTCTCACCTGAATGTTGGCTACTAGGTAATGAGATTTGGAATCTGGCTACAGAAATTTCATGAAATCATCTCCTAAGGCACGGATGGATTTTACTCTGCATCAAGGGAAAGAGGAACTGCAACAATGAGATCGTTGACAATTCAGTTTTGATGTAAACTGAATGAATGAACTCATGAGTGAATAAACTAAGAACCAGTAATGGCTAAAGATACTTTTTCAATTTTAATTAAAATATACTTTGGGGGGCAGCTAGTTGGTGCAATGGATAGAGCACCAGCCCTGAAGTCAGGAGGACCTGAGTTCAAATGTGGCCTCAGACACTTAATATTTCCTAGGTGTGTAATCCTGGGCAAGTCACTTAACCCCAATTGCCTCAGCAAATATAAAATATATATTTTAGGCTCCTCTATCTTCCAAAAATATCCCTTAATTCTCCCCATTTAGCCAATTACTGTCTAATTTCACTTATTGCATTTACATCTAGGCTTAGTAAACACATCATAAACACTCATGTCTGGGTTTAGTAAATACCTAGTAAATGTTTGTTGATTGTTTTATTTCTGCTCCTTCTTCTTTCTTCCCGCCATTTTTTTTTCTTTGATTGCTTCCCATTTGGTTTCCATTTCCACAGCAGAATGCCACCTCACCCTTCTGTTTCTCAGCTAATTCTATCTTTTGTCTTTTCGCATGTTATCCTTCCTCTGTCTAAAACACAAGTTCTTACTCTATCACCTTGAATCCCTAGGTCTCTTCAAAACTCAGATCACATGCTACCTTCTACACGAGGCTCTTCCTGATCTCCCTTGCAATATTTACTATTAAAAAATTTATATGTGTGCATGTAAATATATATATATATGTCTATTGTATACATGCTTACATGTATATATAAGCTAAAATGGAATGTAAGCTCCTCAGGGCATTTTTAAGTCCACTCTATTTATTTTTTGTTGTTTTTATCTTTGCTCTTGGGCATCCAAGTGGTGTGACTGATAAAACACCAAACCTGGAGTCAGGAAGATCTGAACTCAAATCTCAGAAGTTTACTAGTCATGCAAGTCACCTCGCCCTGTTTGTCTCAGTTTCTTCATCTGTAAAATGAGCTGGAAATAACAAACTACTCCAGTGTCTTTGCCAAGAAAACTCCAAAACAAGTCATGAAGAGTCAGTCATGACTGAAGATAACTAAACAACAAATTATATCCCTCAAATCTGCTGTACTGCATGGAATAGAGCGAGTGCTTACTGATTAATTAATTACTATCTTTCCTCCTAAAGATAGCTTCATTGGCTTTGGATTTTTGTGATATTGTCAAATTTTTATTCTATAACTTCTCCCCATAATCGTTCACCTTTAGGAGAATCCCTAGGTATCTATCCTTGACAATATTAGCATTTTTACTTGAAGCCTTATTAGATCTTGCCCTATCCCTCCATATAGCCTCATTCAGAAAAATAGGTTACACAAAAGGGGAAGAGGGAGAGGAAAGGGTGCACACATTTATTGAGTACCTACCATGGTACATGCTAAGAATTTTACAAATATTATCATAGCATAATAACCATAAATGATAAGTGCTATTATTATCCCCATTTCCAGTTGGAGAAACTGAGGTAGAGGTTATGTGATTTGCCCATGATCCTACAGTAGGTGTCTGAGGCTGGATTTGAACTCAGGTCTTCCTAACTATGTCCAGCACTTGATCCATTTCCCCACCTAGATTAAGCACCTGATCTCTCAGCAGAGAAGTGACCAATGAGTTGATCTGTTTGGCTTGACTGGACATTTTTATTATGAGACACCTGGATTGGTGATGGAGAGGGAAAGATGGAAGAGTAGAGAGAAGAGAGAAACATGACAGAGCATTGCAGTATATCTCTACCAAGAGGACGAGATCAGAATGATACAAAGGACAATGGAAATAAGCAACAAGGGCTGTATCAAAAAAAAAAAAAAAAAAGAAAAAGAAAGAAATAGAAAACCTTGGGAGGTACAGGTAACCAGAAGTGAGAACAGGTCAATGGCATCAAGAGTAGTAAATACAGAGAGGTTAAAAGAAGATGAAAAATGAGACAAAGCCATTGGGTGTGTGAGTAAGAAATCATTGGTTGCCAGGAAAAGAATGATCTCAATTTAAAGGAGTTGAGAAATGAGAAAAAATGAAGGCATAAGTATGAACTACTTTTTCTGTTTGTTTTACTGTGAAAGGAAGAAAAGGTTTAGGAAAATCATTTGATCAAATGTAGGTTTTAAAAGATGAGGGAGCATGTTTGTAAGAAATAGTGAAGGACTCAGTGGAAAAAAAAAGAGATTGAAAACTAGAGAGAGTAGGGATGACCAAGGGAGCAAGGTCCTAGAGGAGACAGGCTGGAATAAAGGATCGAAATAAAGAGCATGACATTTGCAAGGAGAGGGACCACATGTTTCTTCCAGAGCAAAGGAAGAGAGCACGGAGAAGGATGCTGAGGATATTATCTAGCTCCAGCTGAAAAACACTGCATTAGCCCAGGCTGCTGAAAGCTTTATGTAAATAGTGTTTCATCTAATTCTATCATCTAATCACCTCAGTACTTCCTCTATCAATGGATGAGTGTCTTTCCAGTGCTTATGAACAATCTTTCCTGGTCATCACTGAGTCAATCTAAAAGACAAAAGCAAAACTTTAAATAATCTCTACAGCCGGCAATTATTTTTTATTGACTTGCTTGTCTCTGTATTTCCTCTAAATAATGCTATTCTTGCTCTTGCCTGGTACAGAATGAAGCACGGCAGGTGCTGTCTTTCCAAAGTCTCTATAAACAGAGCCACTAAATTATGAGCTTCAGAAACCCAGCTGTGCAGAGAAGGAAAGCCTACATCTTGCAAAATCACAAGCAGGTATTTCAGTACCTGGCAGGGGAGTTAAATTATTATTACCCAGAGCTGGTAATCTCACAAATGATAACTACTTGTATCCAAGCAGCACTCCCACCAAGTGGAAACATGTTACCTGTCTCTAAAAACTGCAGAGAGAAAAGAGGGAAAACAAAAAGCAAAGAGCCTCCAGCCCCTTATAGAGTCTCTGATTAGGAAAAGAGAAATATCAGACTTCATCCAACCAAGGTTTCCAATGGCAATTGATTTGAACAGAAATTGCATAGATGGTATGGAATTGTGGTAGCAGCTGGCATCTTAATAAAACAAAAAGCTTATTGGGACCCCTACTTTCTGAGTCTCCACCCATTTATGAACTGGTATACTACACACCAGTGACAAAATTACTTACAATCCTGGTTTCTAATAGAACTTTCTTCCTTTATTTTTTCCTAGTTGGTCTTAGAACTATTGCTTGGAATGAGGACGAAGCTTTCAGTTTAGAATCAGAGATGAAGATGTATATGTGACTGTCTGTATAAAAGAGACTGAAAGCAGTAGACATATTTGGTAAGTGACTGAAAACCTATGTTCACATTCCCTTTCTTTTCAAAGCATCCCATTTTGGGCTTAGCCACCATTTCCTTGAGTGAAAAAGGATCAGTTAACTCCTACAGCTCCACTCATTACTTACTCTAATGTCTACCAACAGAGTTGAAAGGCACCTCAGGTCATCTAATAAATACTTCGGACTCACACCCCCAGTGGTGGCCCAGATTAATACCGAAATCATGAGGTTCTCAGATTCCCAGTTGTTCTGTTAAAATGAGTGTGAATGTAGTTTGTACGGATGCATTTATATACGGGATGTAGCCTTCAGGAGAACCTGAGCTCCTTAAGGGCAGGAGTTGTTTGATGTTTGTATTTTTATCCCCTGAAAGTCCTGCATAGTGGGCACTTAGTGGTTGTTCACTTGCACATTACTCAGTGCAAAACTTTATTAGTGTTGGCAAGATGAATAAGAGGAGGCAGAAGTGGAACAGACAGGATTGGGAAGAAAAATGAATAGACCAGTCAGTCAATAAACTTTTATTGCCTCCTCTGTGGGCATTGTACTAAACATTGTGGATACAAGAAAGGCAAAAATGAGAATCCCTGCCCTCAAAGAGCTCACAATCTAAAGAGACAAGCAGCAAACTAATCTATACAAACAAGCTATATCTAGTATAATAAAGGTCATCTAGTCCAGCTGTGTCAAACTCAAAATAGAAACAGAACCCAGTAAGTCCCATCATGGCTTAGAAAATCACAAATTAACATGTTTGGTTTTTTTTTTTTTTTTTTTTTGTAAACATTTCCCAATTACATTTTAACTAATTGAGTTTGACACCTCTGATCTAGTCCAACCTCTACATTGTACAAATGCGGAAAGTGAGGTCCACAGAGGCGAAAATGGCTTATACAGAATCCCCTGGGCAGTAAGTGGCAGTCAGGAATCAAAACCAGGTCTTCTGAAACCAAATACTGAGCTCTTTCCACTATCTCCATGCTGGCTCATTTCTTTATTCACTCAAATGACTGACAAGTGCCTTGCAGTTTTTATCCTTTTATATGCTCTGGCTAGCACAAAGCACATTTTGCTGATGTTATTAAAGCCTCAGAGGAGTCTCTGCAGGCAGTTGTAGTTATTTCAAATCAGGAAAACAGTCAGGGGGAAGGGAGGAGCACACTAAACAGACAAAATAGTTTTCTTAATTATTTCCCCCTCAAAATGGTGGTGGTGGGCAGGCAGAGATGGACATTACTATAGCACAGCATGCCGCATCTTCATATGGATAATCACCTGCCCCTCTCTCTTCAGGGATGAGGAGATTCACATTTACTGTTATCAGCAGAAAATGAGTGCAAGAGAGAACTAGATTCACCAAGCAAAATTTAATTCTGACATGTAACAAAGAATGATTAGAACCAAACAGTATTCTGAAATCAACCACCCGGTTTGATAACTACTTAGACACATTTTTGCCTTAAGTTCCTTAAAAAAAAAAAAAAAAAAAAAGAAATTTAATGTTTCCCTTGGGTACAAGTGTTAAGTGATAATTCCATTCCTTTATCCTTAACTCCAAGAGCTCTAGTCATTCTCCAGTTCAAGGTGTTTTCATTAAGGTTTAATCTGTTTCAGTGGCTGTTTTGGTTGTATCCCTTCACTGTACATTTCTGTTAATAGTTACAATTCATGGTTATGAAGATATGCTATAAAGGCATCCATCCATCCATCCACTGTTATATCTTCTTTCCTTTCTTTTTCTTGGCAGCCCCCGGCCAGCGGAAACCACGGTATTGTAGGCAGTCAGCAACATTGTGGGCGATGTAATACAGGTTCAGCATGGTAGCTGGGTTAAGGATGTCCACTTCAGGCTTTTTTCCTTTCTTCCCACCCCGGCCCTGTCCCCGGCCTTTTACCTTTTTGCCTTTACCTGGCTTAAAAAAAAAAAAAAAAAAAAAAACATAAAGTGAACAATTATGTTCTGGGGGATAGTTTTTACATCACGGTTGACATTTGTATTGCAATGGCGGGGGGGAGAAAGGAAGTTTTATTGAGGAAGAAACTTGTGGCTTGGGTGAGAATGAGATAAAGAAGGTTGAATTATCAGAGAATTAACTAAGAAAATGAGGGGAAATGGAACAAAGCAAGGCAATGATCTATTTCCACCTTTAATTCTGTCCATCTTTTATTTTAGAGGTTATTTTGTAGGAAAAAAAAGCACTGGGTTTGGAGTCTAAATTGCTTTGAATTCCAGCTGATTAAATTACTTAATAGTTGTATGACTTTAGGCAAAACATTGGAATTTTTCTGGACCTGTTTGCTTAAAAAAAATTAAATGGATAAATCAACAAGTATTATTAAGTATTTACTGTTGTCAAGCACTATTCTAAGTTCTGGAAATCCAAAGATACAAAGTCTATCTTTAAGAAGTTCCCATTCTAATGAGGGGAGACAGGTAAACAGTTACCCATACACACAACACACAAAATATAAAAGGAGATAATGGCAGAAAAGAGTAAAATCCATACTGGGGAGAAGCCCGAAAGGCTTCTTGGAGAAGGTAGGGATTTGAGCTGAGTCTTTAGGTCATAGAGGCAGTGGAGATGAGAGAAAGGCTGAGCTAAGTCTGTAGGGAGAGAATATCCCAGGTAAGAGGAAAGCTAGCAAAAAGGCATAGAGTGTCAAGTTCAAATTGGACCACCAATGAGGCCATTGTGGGTCTGGATGGTGACCTATGTGGACAGGAACAGAGTGTGAGAAGACTGGAAAGATAGGAAGGAGATAGGTGGTGAAGGGCTTTAAAAGGTAAATAAAGAATTTTCTATTTGATCTTGGAGGTAATAAGGAGCCAGTTGGATTTATTGAATAGGGGCGATAAAGTGGTCAGACCTGTACTTTAAGAAAATTACTTTTAGCACTGAGTTTGAATTTTTTTAAATAAATAAGCATTTCCACATATATTTCCTATTATAAAATAGGAGAGGATGAGACATACAATTATGAATCTTTCCAGAGCTTGCTTTTCTTTTTAAGCATGTAAGAAATTCAACATTAACTTTTAATACTGACCTGCTTGTCTTTGATTCTTTCTCGCCATTCTTCTGTTCTCTTCTTTCTTTTTAGTATTCCTATTGCTATCCCTCCTCTTATTTCCACCTTTCCCCCAAAAAAATTGGGAGGAAAAAATTCTGTTAAAACCCTTTTAACAAATATGCATAGTCAAAAAACCAAATTCTCAGATTGTGTACCTTAATTGCATCATCTGAAAAATTTGTCAGTCAAAATGACCTACTTTTAAGATCTTTTCTGGCTCTAAAACATAGGGCCTGGCATACAGTAGATACTTCAGAAATATTTATTGATCGAATCTAATTATATATGTAGATATGCATGTACATAGGCTTTCTGTATCATCGTTCAGTCAAATCCAACTCCATTTGGAGTTTTCTTGGCAAAGGTACTGGAGTGGCTTGCCATTTTCTTCTCCTACTCCTACATTTTACAGATGGGGAAATTGAGGCAAACAGGATTAAGTATTTTGCCCAGGGTCACACAATTAGGCAGTATCTAAGGACTGATTTGAACTCAGGAAGATGAATATTCCTGATTTCACTCTATGCACTATGCACCACATATGTGTCTGTGTATAAGCATGCAAAAATGTGATTCTGGCAACCCCTATGCTATCTTGCATCAAAACTATTTAATTTTCCAAATTGCTCCCTCCAGGACACTGGCGATCCTGCAAAGGTTTTTGGTGACCCTGACCCATCCTTCCATGCTCTTTCCCTAGCTTTGTGAAGTTTTACTTTCTTAGCTACACATTTCTCATGGAATATCATGTCAGTCACTTAAAAGTATAGGAGCGAGAAGAGAGAAGATTTTTTAAAACAACATAAGCAATCTTAAGGAATAACAAAATTTGGACTTCTTTAGTTTTAGTCTAGGATTAGATGGTACAGAAATACAAGAACTTTAAATGCAAACATTCAGATTAATGCACAGATAAATAAGTTACTATTGTAATTAGAGGAGGCAAATTCACTTATCAAGGAATTAAGCCAATCAGCATTTTTTGAGCACCTACTATGTGCCTGGAACTGCCTAAGTACTGGTTATTATAAAAACAAAAGTGATATAGTTTGTGCCTTCAAGGAACCAAAGTTCTTTTGAGAACACAAAGTAAAATTAGTCATGACTTAGGAAACTACAGAAATGCCAGATATTCAGAAAAATGTTTGCTTTCAACCATCTAAAATGAAAGTTAAAAAAAAATGTAAAAGAGGCCTCCCCATGACTTTTTCTTCTGGAATCACAAACCAAGATCACAACAATTTTGTCACTGTTCCTGGATGGAATGTATCAATTTACTGCTTTTTAGCCTCTAACTTTCCAGACCAAGTGTCCCTTCCTGTCCACAACTCCCCTATGTGTTATCTCCACCATTGTATGTTCTTTCATGATGGTGGGATGGTTCAATTCTGAAAAACACAACTGATTATTTTAAATAGGGAGATGAAAGAGAAGGTAAAAGGGATATACCAATGTAAGGAGGTAGAACTTACTACTTCTCATATTCAGGGAATGTGAAAAAGAATTTACAAACATGAAAAGGAGGCATCAGATGAACCTTACTTATGTGAGCCAGGCACATGCACAGTATATAAATTAGCATAAAGTCGCTTCAAATTTAACCAAGAAACAAATGAGGATGGGGGAAGACGCAAGAGGAAGAATAATCAGGAGAAAAATGTTATAAATTCCTTTCTTTTGAAAGTCATTGTGAAATATGACAAAACTCCACAGCAAAGTAAAATAGGGACAAGGAAATCAAATTTAGCTTTTTTGATTTACCAAACAGAATAGTGCAGAGTACCCAAGGGGAAAATATCTTCCAGAAACCAATTACTCAATCCTGTCAAATGTGAACAAAATCCAATTTCTTAATTAAACAAAAAGACATTTCCACTCTTAGTCTGAACATCATAAACAAGATATATTTCAATTATCTTAGTTTCAGGTAATTAAAATTCTTATCCAACCACTGAAATTGATTAGTTCTTTTATTTAAAGATGACTAATTTGGTCATTGATTAAAATGAGACCAATGACTTCAAACCAGGACACTATCATATTATTTAATATCTATATCTATATATTCATTTTATTTGAACACAATTGAGGCCCTAGCATCATGTTCTTCCACACAGCTTTGACCACACATCATTGTCTTGCTCAAAAATTGTGAATGGCTTACTCTTTCCCCTGGATAAAATGCTCCTTTTTTGTTTGACTTTTAAAGCCCTTCAAAGGCTCTCTTTCCAGGCTTCCAGTGCATTACTTTCTGTCAAACACTCCACATTCCGATCAAACTGGTCTACTTATTCCTCAGAAATGACATTCAATCTTCCAACTCCACAACTGTGTAGAGGCTGTCCCCCATGACTGAAATCTTCCCAGCTCTCACTTCACCGACTACCTAGCTTCCCGAAGAAAGCTCAGCTCAATCCCAAACCCAAAAGAAGGCCCTTCTTGATCCCCTCAGTTGCTAGTGTCCTCCCCCAAGAAATGCTTTGTGCATTTTTAATATTTAAAATTTTCTTTATGCTTATTGTTATTCAGTCATCCAATTGTATCTAGTTTTTGGTGACCCACCTGGACTACATCACACCAATACTAGCCACGGGTTTTTTGTCCTGTTTTTGCTGAGGCAATTGGAGTTAAGTGACTTGCCCAGAGTCACACAGCCAGGAGATGTTAAGTGTCATATTTGAGCCCAGGTCCTTCTGACTGGTACTCTATCCAGTGTGCCATCTAGCAAAAACTTGGGGGTTTTTGGGGGCAAAAATACAAAAATATTTTTTCTGTTTTCTTCTCTAGTGGATTAAGGCAAACAGAGGTTAAATGCTCTGTCACAGAACTAGTAAACATCTGATGCCAGATTTGAACCCAAATTTTCTATCCACGAATTGCCGAGCTGCCTCTGTATTTGGATAATTTCCTCTCAATAAGCGGACAAATTAACCTAGCCGAATCATCAAAGAACTCAGAGGGAGAGGCAGCTGACTGGACCTTCTTGTCCCCAACTGCCCCAATGGAGATGTCTAGGACCCGAAACCAGTAACCTTGCGAATAGCACTGCTTTCTGCCCCATGCCCAAAGCCATCGTTCTACGGTGCTCTAGAGCCTAGCAACTACTGTAGCACATGCTACAGCCACAGATACTGAAGACCCAGAAAATAGTTTTTGCCAAAAAAAAAAAAAAATGTCAAATATGTCTCAATATCAGAAACTGGCATGATTACATCAACAGAAATCACTCGAAAGAGCCATTCCCATCTCTTTTGATATCACACCCTAAGGAACATGGGATCTTTCCATTTGATTTGCGATTGAAACTTTCCATATTTGTGGTCTCCTTCAATATAATGGGAGTTGTTGGAGAGCCACAATTGAATTATTTTGCTATATGTACCTCAGAACTTATTACTTTGTATGTCATAAGCTCTAAATAGGGCAGCTAGGGGGTCTAGTGGCTAGAGCACTGAGATCGAAATAAGGTAAATTTGGCTTCATGAGTTCCAATCCAGCCCAATACTCACTGAACAAGTCACTTTACCCTGTCTGCCTCAGTTTCCTCATCTGAAAAATGAGCTGGAGAAAGAAATGGCAAACTAGTCCAGGATCTTTTGTCAAGAGAATTCCAAAATGAAGTCGTAAAGAGTTGGACAGGACTGAATGACAACTACTGTTATATACAATGCAGTTATTTTCAATTTTACCTCCTTATTTACAATGAAACCTCCTTGAGCATAAGGACTCTCTTAGTCTAGCATGTCCAGCACATAAGAAATCCTTAATAAAAGCTTATTGACTGTCTTATGTGAACTTCTTGAGGTCAGGGACTATTTTGCTCTCAAAAGTCTTTGGATCCCCATTGCCTGACATATAGAAGACATTTTAATAAATCCTTGTTGGATTGAATGCTTGTTGAATGTATAACAATAGCAAACTTTATATAGTATTTTTTATAGAAACACTTTGTTTCTATCTCATCTAATATATTAATAGAATCACTTGTGAGATATAACTACATAAAATAGAGGCAGCTAGATGGCACAATGGATAGAGCACCAGCCCTGAAGTTAGGAGGATCTGAGTTCCAATGTGGTCTCAAGATATTTAACACTTCCTAGCTGTGTGACCTGTGCAAGTTACTTAACCCCAATTGCCTCAGCAAAAACAAAAACAAAAAATTACATAAAACAGGTTTCATACTAACAAAGATCTCAAAATTCATAGTTTTCCAACTGGGAAATGGGCAAGGAAATCTTGGTTTGTCAATATCAAGGAATACTACTGCACTGTAAGAAATAATGAACCATGGGAAGAATTATATGAACTGATGCAGGGCAAAGGGAGCACAACCAAAATCATTTATACAAAAAGAATACTGCTAAGTAAGACAAGTTTGATAGACGTAAAAACTCTGATCAATTGATAACAAACTACTATTCCTGGGGACTAATGATAAAACATGTTATCTATGTCCTGGCAGAGAGGTGATGTTGGATTCAAGATGCAGAATGACACATATGTTTTTGGATATGATGATATGGGAATTTGCTTTGCTTGACTATGTATATTTGTGACAAGGATCTTGTTTTTCTTTTTAAAAAAATAAGAATTTTTTGCATAATTGCACATGTATAATCTATATCAGATTGCTTACCACCTTAGGGAAGGAAAAGGGAAAGGAGGAAAGGATAGAATTTGGACTTCAAAACTTTTTAAAATGTTAAAAATTATTTTTACATATAAATGGGGGGAAATAACATTTAAAAAATAGAGGTATAAGTGAAAGAAAAATAAATACTTGTAAATGTTTTCAAAAGACAAAAGTTACATAAAAAGTAGGGGGTTCATTGTACTTTGTTTTAAAAATTTAAAAATGTTTGAAAAATTTTAAAATAAAAATTAAGCTAAACAAAAACAGTATTTTCAATTATATAAAATAAAGTTAGAAATAGTAATTTTTATTACAAAGTAAATATCTTATTAGATCGTAACATTTGAAAAAGGAGTTATGTTACTAGACATAACATGTGGTTAAAAATAAGATTAAAAATGGTTGCTGAAACAGCTCAATTATACTCCCATACAATACAACCCAAGGGCTATCATTCTTTGTGAATAAAATATTTTTTAAAGAAATGTTAAAGAAATGAGAGACCATGTGAGGGTGCTGATTTGATGCAACCATCTGAAGAAAACTAAGGAATAAGAAACAGGAAGGCGTGATGATGGACATAGTTACTACACTGGCCCATCTAATTTTGAAAATTCTGATTATTTTTCCAACTTTTCACTTTTTAGTCTTCACACATAGCATTAAATGTTCAAAATTTGAAATTGTGCTTAAAAAATAAAAGCTCTTTTGAAAAGTACTCTGAAGGAGAGAAACAGGTGGCTGATGTAAGAACATACTACCATCTTAGCCAAGGATAACTCAGAAACAACAGCCCATCCCAAACACTGAGTTGAAGGTTCCTGTCTTTTGCAAACACAAATACTTTTTTCTTTAGAACATCTTTAAGACAGTTATTCTAAAGAAAGATGATTCAAAAGTCTGGGCCCCATCCACTTCCTGTGTCACTACAAAGGAGCTCTGGGGCCCTTTGTCTCCAAAGAACAAAATGCAGATTAAATGCAAAATGAGGATTCTGAAACCAAAGTGACATCCTGATTTGTATCGATTGACTTGTTCAAGGAGCATGGCTTTAATTCACTATGATTTTGTTTCCTCATAGTCAAAAATGGAAAGAGCAATTATTATTCATCACATAAAAGGAGCACAAGGATGGATGATGGCTGAGCACACTTGAGATTCTTGCATGGACTGCTCTGTGAAGATACATGTGTTTAACCTAATCCAGGGACAGGTAGATAGTACAAAGGATAAAGCACCGTCCTGGAGTTTGGATGAACCTGAGTTCAAAGTCAGCCTCAGACACCTATTAGCTGTGTGATTCTGGGCAAGTCACTTAACCTTGACTACTTTAAAAAAAATAACCTAATTCATCACTTCTTTGCAAAAAGATGTTTCAGCACATACAAATATTTATTGATCCTCCTATGTAGGGCACTGAGCTCAACTGATAACATGAGTTGCTAGAGATACCAGTGACTGTCCCGAATAAACTTATATCCTAGTTGTGGAATCAGGATACATACTCACAGAAGGTGTAATAGGATCCTAGGATTCAAATATGATCTAAAGGGATCTTGGAGATCATCTTTCCAACTCCCCAATTTTTATAAATGAGCCTAGGAGAAGCTAATGCATACATACATGCACACACACACACACACGTGTGTTATTAAAGCAATTTAGCATTAACTTCTCTCAAGGCTCATAGGTAAAATCAGGGAATTGGATAGATGGTCTCCAAGATCCCTTCTGAATTCTGTGATCCCATTACACTCCTATAGTCAGCCCTGATAGCTGCAGGACTGGGAGAATCATTATTTGTAGGTACATTCTCCATCCCACATTCACTTTCTCACTTAGTTGGCTGAATTTGTGGTGCTGGGTAATCATGTTCAAGGATCTCACCAAACATTTATCCAAATGATTAACTCATTTGTGATTGCAAAGGGATGAAAACAAAAATGCATGTCTAGTGGTTGGGACATGGCTGGATATGGTTGGGATAGGGATAGAGATGATACTTGTGATTTTATTAACATCAGAAACTCTCTGGATGATGTCCACATGGTCTGTCTTGAACACAGAAGGAAAAAATTCTTCTACTCGATTTCCCTCCCAATTTTTTTTTGTTCAAGCCAGCTGAAAGAGAAAACCACTTACCCAAAAGCTAGACGTCTCCACAGCTACTGCTAATGCAAATTTCCCCATACTGTTCTTAAAGCAGCATAGAAAACTTAATAACTGTGTGACCTTGAACAATTATTCATTTTACTTCTCGGGGCCTCAGATATAAAATGAAGCAGTCATATCAGATGATCTCCAACGTCCCTTCCAGACCATATCTACATCCAAATGATTGAGCTGTAAAAGTAGTATAATCAGACTGAATAGCTGCATGACCCTGAGAATCAGTTTCCCTCCATTGTGACCTGCCCATCCCACACCTGTTGACTTTGGGTAGTCTTGTTCTCAGCTGGTATCTTTTAAGGGGCTCTTTACCTTCAAAGAGGAAGAAAGGGAACATATAATCACAAATGCTGAATTAGAAGGGACCTCAGAACCTAACAGCATAAAACTCTGTCCACAGCATCCAATTTAATTATATAGCTTCCTCTTGAAGATTTCTAGTCACAGAGAACTTAATTTTCAACCTTATGCAATAGCCTACTACTTTTTTGGACAGCTCTCAGAATTAGAAAGCCTTAATGTTGAATAGTCATTTTTCTCTATGGTCTCTAGCTACTGATGGTAGTTCTGTTCCCTAAAGTCATGTTCTATTTTGTCATCAGTTTTTATATTTTTTCCTACATATCTGTTAGCTCAATGACAGGATGTTCCAAATGTCTGAGGGCAGTTTAAAGCTTGGATAGATTAAAATAAAGTAGAAAACTGTATAGTAAAGCTTACAAGCTTAGTAAGCTTTACTAGTTTAGAAAATTGCACTAAGACTTTTAGGACACACTGTATCTTGCCCAAATGTATTGAAAAATAAAAGCTATAAAGACAAAGCTTGATGGCCTGTCATTTCTTGAACAGGCTATTCCATATCCTGACTTTATGCAGACTATCTCCTATACCTAAAATGCTCTGCGCTTTCACCTCTGCTTTATACTTTCTCTTTCTTCAAGATTGAGATCAAATCCTACCTTCTGTTGGAGGACCTTCTCAGTTCCCCAGATGCTAGTTCTTTCCTTCTTAGATGAGCTACCATCTACTGTAGAGATCTCGTGTGTTTACATATTGCCTCCTCCATTAAAATGTAAGCTCCATGAGAGTTAGGACTATTTTTGTTTTTCTTTGCCCGCCCTCCCTCTCCCAGTACTGACTACTTAGTTCTTAGCACAAAGGAAAAGCTTCCTGACTGACTAGGACATTGCCCTCATCTTTCATGATCCTACAAATCAATTCCTTGATGATTATGAATGAATACGTCTTCCACTGATACCAATTTTGGATGCATTTCAGAGCTAATCTAATCTCGTCTAAAACAGAATGCAAACAAGCAAATAAACAAAAATCTGAAGAAAGAATAGTGACATGATTAGGAAACTGGTCGGTTTGAAGCGAAACTTTTGCTCTCGATTTAGAATCTCAATAATTTCATACAAGAGGCTCAGAATTTCTTAACTAAAACTATGAATGATATAATAGAATGACAGATTACGTGGTTTACCAGCAGTCCGATTCCTTAGTATCCTGTCACCTAGGGGGAAACAGAGGCTGAGAGGAAAAGCAGCTTGCCTAGGGTCACACAGCTAAAACAAAAAAATCTCCAAAGTGGGATTCTCAAGCAGACCTCTGGACTCCAAAGCTAGGGCTCTATCCGGTTTGTTACACCGCCCTGTCTAAACTTTAATTAGTAAGTTTATTACCATGACAAAGCCTTGCTTTCCGTTGAGTTGTGGTCACAGGGTCAGTTCACAATCCTGAAATACAGAGATGGTAAAATGTGGTTACAGACCAAGTTTGTGTATGACTGCCTGAATCCCAGTTTCCCCATCACCGAGGGGAGAGGGGGGAAGAATAAAACAAAGCATTCAGTGGTTAGCAAGAAGAGCCAAGCCCTGCTCTCATTTCTAAATCGATGACCCCCAAGCTCTGCCCCCCAGAAGGGACTGGATGCCTCCCCATGGCGATCTAGGACAGCCATGATTCCTTTCTGCTCTTGCTCGCACTTCTAAAGTGGGACACCACCACCTTCTGGCAAACAAAAGAGCAGGAAGAAGCGGGGACCAAGTAGCTTCAACCCTGGGACAAAGGAGAGTGGCGATGAATGAGCACCGCAGGCGAGAGGCGGGAAAAATATCCCCACTCCCCAAAGAGCCTTCTCCAGCCACCGCACGAGTCCGAGCAAAGGCTGGAAGGAGGAGAAACGTCCAGCGCTGCAGCGGAAACCGATCTGCTCCCAACTGCAATTCTCCCCCTGGAGAAGTCGTTCCGGAAAGTCGAGGATCCTTGCAAGGGAGGGTCGACTCACCATCTCAGACTGCTCCCAGTAACTGCAGCTTCTGTCTAAGCCACTAGCGCGCGAGCACACCAACGTCCATTTCGCCACCTTCCTCCCGAGGGGCGGAGCCTGCTCGGTGTTTATTCTGTTACTAAGGACGAAGAGGGGGGTGACGGAGTGGGGGAGGGGAGAGAGGGAGGCGGGCCGAAGAGGCAGGAGAGGAGGCGGAGGCGCGGAAGTAGGGCTCTTCTTCCCTACTCTAGCTATTCTCCCAATCCTCCGGAAGTTCGGTGGCTGCGGATGGAGAACCCTGAACGTCCATCAATTGTGCGGCTGAACAATGGCAAGGGGGTCGCCCCCGACTCTGTACTCCTTACCTCTGCCTCATAGGTCCCGCCTTCCAGAACCCCATTGTCAGAGGGAACGTTCTGAGTCTGCGTCCCTGTCGTATTCCGAGCCCCACCCCTAGTTAGAATGGAAGCGCCTTGTGGGCCGGAAGCACTCCACCAAAAGACACCGACGCTTCCTTCCGAAAGCCTCTCCGCCTGAGGGGAAGCTTTCGGTTTTCTTTCCCGTCACTCTCCTCGTTCGCCACTTCTGAGGCTTCCGAGGGCAATGACCGACGCAGCTCTCCTGCCAGAATGGAGTGAGTTCAAAAGTGGCCGAGAGATTCTCCGCAAATCTGAGCTCAGTAACGGTATCTACCTCAATTAATGAGATTATATTCGCAAGGCGCTCGTAGTGATGTCGAGTGAAGACTGCTGGTGGCTAATATATGCTCCTTCCTTCTGCTTCCAAACTTTAGGTAGAAAGATTCAATTTAAAACACTTGTCTAAAGATTAAGAAGGTAATCTATCATGATAATGAGCTACACTATATGTCTATTTACGTCTTTGAAAAATACAAGTATCTAAATTAACCTTTGAGACATTGGAGAATGGATAATCAGTTGTGCAAGTGACAATTTAAAATTTTTTTTCGATGTTTTGTTTTTATATCCATCCATAATAATAAACATGTAAGTGCTTCTACGTGCCAGATATTGTGTATCCAAATTTCCCACATATCTTCCTCTCTCCATCCCAGAATCATCCTTTATATTTTTCTTTTATTCTGCCTCTCCCACAACCCCAACATTGAGCAAGTTTTTTTTTTTTAATTGCCTAAAATAAAGTCCTTAAAACACAGCTGCATCGTCCTATTAAAAAACATTACCACATTGATCATGTCTCAATGCATTTTAAAGTCATCACCTCTTTGGAAGGAGATAAGTGACTCTTTCATCTAAATTATTTCTAAATAAGACTTCTAAAGTCTTTCAAAGTTGTTTTTCTCTATAATGTTATTGTGTAAATCGTTCTCTTAAGTGTTCACTTTGTTCTGTATCAGTTTTTAGAGATTCCTCTGATTTCCTCAGAAATTGTTCATCAATTAGTAAAGCACACTAATAATCCAATTACATTCATATGCTAAAATGTATCAATTCCTCAATTGAACATTCCCTCAGCTTCCAATTTTTGACTGTCTGCTATGAATAATTTCGTATATTTCAATCCTTTTATTTATTTATTTATTTATATTATAAAATTAGTGTCATAGTTGGGTTACAATTTAGCAACTTCATGGACTTAGTTTTTTTTTTTTTTTTTTTTTTTAACAATTTATTTATTTATTTATTTTTATATTTTAATATCTTTTTATTGATAGAACGCATGCCAGGGTAATTTTTTACAGCATTATCCCTTGCATTCATTTCTGTTCCGATTTTTCCCCTCCCTCCCTCCACCCCTTCCCCCAGATGGCAAGCAGTCCTTTACATGTTGAATAGGTTAAAGTATATCCTGGATACAATATATTTGTGCAGAACCGGACAGTTCTCTTGTTGCACAGGGAGAATTGAATTCAGAAGTTACAAATGACCCGGGAAGAAAAACAAAAATGCAAGCAGTTTATATTCATTTCCCAGTGTTCTTTCTCTGGGTGTAGCTGCTTCTGATGGACTTAGTTTTAATAGCTTTCCAGAATGATTGGGCCTATACATAGCACCACTATGAAGTTCATTAGTGTTTTCCTGTAGCTCCTTCAATATTTATCATTTTCTTCTTTTATCATCTTTGGCAGTCTGATGAGAGTGGGATGTGGATCTTCAGGTTGCTTTAATTTATCTAATTATTAGTAATTTGGAAACATCTTTATTTATTTATTTTTTTAACCAACATTTCAGGTTGGTGATAGTTTGGATTTCTTTCTTTGGAAACTGTCTTTTCATGTCATTTTATTTTTATCTATTGAGGAATGATCCTCACTCTTAGAAATTTTGAATCAGTTTCTTATCTTGGAAATAAGGCTTTTATCTGGAAAAGCCTTACTGGATAAGTACTTTATCTTACTGGAAAATAATCTTTTTGGAAGATTATGGAAATAATCTTTGCATTATTTACTGGAATAAAATCTGCATTTTTTCCCAAGTTACCTGTTACATTCTGGTTTTGACTGTATTTTACTTGGGTTTTTTTAACTTTTTAATTTTATAGAATCAAAATTGGCATTTTATTTTGTGCCATCCTTTCATTATTTAGTCATGAACTCTTCCCCTATCCATAGATATAAAAAGATGCTTACTTCATTGCTGCTCTAATTTGTTTATAATGTGGTCTTTCAAATCTAGATCATGAATCCATTTGAAATTTATGGTAAGATATATTAGTCTAAACCAAATTTCTGCCAGAGTGCCACCCAGTTTTCCCATCAATTTGTGTGGATGCATGTGTGTGTGTATTTTGTTTTGTTTTGCCGAATAATGAGCCTTTAGTGAGTCTTTCCTTTAGTAACCAGGATCTTTGGATTTATCTAAGACTATGCTATTCTTTATTTGCTTTTTTTGTGTGTGTATTTAACTTGTTTCACTGGTCAATCAATTTCTCTGTCTCTTTATCTGTCTCTGTCTCTCCCCACACTATTGAATTTAAAATATATATACATATATATGCTTTGCTTAGGATTAATACCTCCCTTAATCTATCTTCCCTCTAATTCCCACTGCCCTTTTCTCCTTCCTCCACTTTTTACTGGTGAGTAAAGTTTATTTCTCCATTCATTTCTGTGTTGTGTATATTCTTCCTTCCTTTGACTAGATGACTGAAGTTCAGGGATTAATTGTTCCCACCCATTCCCTTATTGTAGAGATGTCTATATTATTACCTGGGATAATATTTCCTAACTCTCCTTTCTATCCGCCTACTTGAGAATATTCCTCTTCTGCTCTTTCCAATTTTTCCTTAAGATCATAAAGGTGTAACAGATCCACTCCCAATTTTACTCTACTTTGATTCCCCTCTGTGAGCTCCAATAGAAATCAGAGGGGACACATATCTCACCATAACAGAATATATCTAGTTTATTCTTTTTTTTTGAATCCCTTAGGCTTGTTCATCCTGAAATACCTTTTTGTGTTTCTCTTCACTTGTATTTGAACTTCTAAAGTTTTCTATTAGGAAAGTTTGGAAAGACTTTCATTAAAGGTCCTTTCCCTTCAAGAGCACTATATTCTGTTTGCTTCATAATATTACTCTTTTCTGTAAGACCATGTCCTCTGCCTTCTGGCATGTCTTATACCAGGCTTGCTGTTCCTTAATGATGATTGCTGCCAAATTATGTATGATCCTAGTTGTGACTACTTGGTAATTGAATTATACTGGAATTTCTTTCTGGCTGCTTACAGTATTTTTCTTAGTGAACTAGAAGCTCTGCATTTTAACTATGAGGTTCCTGGGAGTTTTCATTCTAAAATCTCTTTCAGGAAGTTGCTGTGTTTCAAAGTAGATACAGAAAGAATTCTGAGAGATCTTCTCTTAGCTGTCAGGAGCTTTAGATTCATGTGAAAGTGACAGGCTAGTCATGGGAAAGTCTAGCAGGGTGGGAGGACAAAGGAGACTGCCTATATTGGGAAATTTTTGGCACTTTCTCAAGGCTCTTGGAATAGGATAGGATCAAGGATGTGGTCTTCTATGACCTCTCAGATATTTGCTGTATGTACTTTATCTGGGGAAGGAATGTTCTTTTCACTGTGCAAGGTTATGATAAGAATAGCTGAAAGCACATTTCTGGTACAAAATTCAGGGGCCTGTTTCATCAAGGTGATCTATGGTTTTTTTATTTCCATTTTATCCTCTATTTGTATGGGAGTTGTAAGATTTCTTGAAGTCTTATGTCAAGGCTGCTTTTTAAAGGGCATTCTAAAAGTCCAATGATACTTAAGTTTTGCCTTGTTCTCTTTTCTATGTGAGTTTTCACTTTGAGTTATTTTATAAGCATTTGTACTATAATTTAGGTCTGGTGCCAAGAGATCCTCCCCTTCTTCTTACCTTTTTCATTTTTGAGATTCTTGACCTTTTATTCTTCCATCTGAATTTCATTTTTATTTTTTCATAGCTCTATAAAGTATTTCATTGTAGTTTAAGTGGTTTATTATTGAATAAGTAAATAAATTTAGGTAATAATGTTCTTTTTATTATATTGGCTTGACCAATTTACATTCAATTAATATTTCTTTAATTATTTAAGTCTGTTTTTATTTTTTCAGAGAACATTTTATATTTAGATTCATATAGTTCCTGGGTGAATCTTGGCAGGTACACTGTTCTGTTTGAATGGAATTTCTTTTTCCAGCATTTCTTGGGGTTTATAGTTACTATAGCTAACATTTCTAGCATTATATCAAAAGTAGCAGTAATAATGGGACATCTTTATTTTATCCAGATCTTATGGGAAAGACTTCCAACTTTTCTATTACATAAAATATGTTCTCTTCAAGTTTTCATAGATATTATTTACTATGCTAAAGAAATATTCATCTTTTATGATTTCTAGAGCCTTTAGTAGAAATAAGTGTTAGGTTTTGTCAACTAATCTTATAATTTAACTATCTATTTTTCCAGTTTGATCAAGTTTTCCTATAAGTATTTAGATGTATTACTACTTAATTATCATGTCTATATTTACTGTAGATTTATCTGAAATAATGATTACCACTCTTGTCTTTTTTAACTTTTGCTGAAACATGAATAATTTTCCTCCAGTTCCTTGTGTTAATTCTACATGAATTATATTTCAAATGTATTTCTTATAAATTGTTGGGGTCTGTTTTCTATTTCATTCTGCTATACTCTGCTTTTTTATGGGTGAGTTCATTCCAATGCTTGCAGTTATGATTGTTAATTGGTATTTTACTTCATCCTGTCTACTTAAACTTTTTTTTCTTTTTGCTACCACTCCCCCTGATTATAAATAAAGTCATAAAAGTTTGCCTCACATGCTTTTTTAGGTTAAACAATCTATTTTCTCTCTGTTGTAGCTCTCCTTTATCCCTGCTCCTGATCTCAGGCTTTTTACTCTTTTTTCCTTTCTTTTTAATATCCCGCTCATTTTCCTCCCTCCAATACTTGACTTTGCTTATGATTATTCCCTTACCTATTCTGCCTTTCCTTTCAAACCATTCTCAACATTTCTTTTGTCCCTATATCTTACTATTTCCCTTTTGAATTTAATGTGTTTCTCAACAGAAATATCTTTTTATGTGTAATTGTGTTCAATCTTCCTTTTGTCCAGTTGAGATAAAAATGATATTCATGGGATGCCCCTCTCTTCCTCCATAATTATATACACTTCATTGTATTCACTTGTATTATGTAATAGTGATTTTCTTTCCTGTCTTACTCTTTTCTTGCTCAATATCGTCCTTTATGATTCTCATTTTTGTCTTTGCATAAAACTGCCTATTAAAATAGAATAAAATCTGTCATTTTAACCTTTATGACCTTTTCAGATATCATAGTTCTAAGAAATCATTTATTTCTTATTCCCCATTAAAAATTGTGAACAATTTAGTCCCACATATTTCTTTTCAATTTAGTATGTGTATCTTAGCTCCTACCATTACCTTTCAAAATGTTTACTCAGTTCTAACATTTTCTTTTCTTTTCTTTCTTTCTTTATTTGTTTGTTTGTTTATTTTTATTATAACTTTTTATTGACAGAGCCCATGCTTGGGTAATTTTTTTTACAACATTATCCCTTGCACTCACTTCTGTTCCGACTTTTTCCCTCCCTCCCTTCACCCCCTCCCCCAGATGGCAAGCAGTCCTATACAAGTTAAATATGTCACAGTCTGACATTTTCTTCAGGAATGCCTGGAAATCCTTTATTTCATTAAAGATTTACTTTTATCTGTTAGGATTGTTTAGTTTTGCCAGATGAATTATCTTTGGTTGTCAGCTTTTGTTGTTTGTTTTTTTGGAATATTGTACATTAACCTTTTCTGTTCTTTATAATGGCAATTGCTAAGTCTTATATGATTACCATTGTGTCTCCTTTTTGGCTACATGGTGGTTATGTTTTTCTTTTAAGCTAGAAGCTCTGGATTTTGGCTTTGAATTCCCAAGAATTTTCCTTTTGTGATTTCTTTCTCGAGGCGACCACCTCTTTTCTATTTTCATTTAATCCTTTGGTTCTAAAATGAAATTTTTTATTTATAATTTCTTGAAATCTGTTATCCAACATTTTTTATGTTTTGCAAATACACTGTTAATTCTTGGATTATATCTCCTGGAAAACCTGTTTTCAAAGGCATTCGTGTTTGACATAACATTTCTTGGATTATCTTCCATTTTTTTCAGTCTTTCATTTTATCTAGTCTTATTGAGTCATTGTTTTCTATGTGATCTAATTTTTCACTAATGTTCTATCAATCCTTGTATCCTGGTATACAAAAGCTCTCACCTAATCTATCCATCCCTGATAGCTGTCATCCCATATCTGCCTGTAGTGGCAAAACTTGAGAAAATTGTCTGTAAACAGTGCCTCCACTTCCTTTCTTTTTATTCTTCCCCCCCTTTTTTCCCTTTCGTTTTTGTCTGAAGTCTCTGCAATATAGCTTTTGCTTTCATTATTTGACTGAAACTTTCTCTCCATAGTAACTGATGATTTGTTTTGAAGCATCAATCTACTCTTTTCCTTGATCCTCTCTTCTTTATAAATGTTTGTGATAATACTCTCTCCTCATTCTCTTGCTATCTATCTCAGCACTCCTTTGAGTCTTTTCTGCTGGATCTTCCTTCAGGTAAGACCATGGCTCTGTCCTGGCTCCTCATCTCTTCATTCTCAGTGCTGTGCTATTGATGACATCATCAGCTCTCATGAATTTTATTATCATCTCTGGGCAAATGATTCCTAGATATATATGTTATTATCCTTGTTTTCAGTTGTCTCATCTGTGTCTGACTCTTCTTGACCCTATTTGGGGTTTTCTTAGAAAAAATACAGAAGGGCTTTGCCTTTTCCTTCTCCAGCTCCTTTTACAGATGAGGAAACTGAGGCAAACAGGATCACAAAGTGTCTGAGGCCAGATTTGAACTCAGACATTTTTCCTGATCTCAGGTCCTGGATTCTATCCATTTTACCACTTAGCTTCTTACATGAATATATCCAGCCCTAACCTCTCTCCTGTATTCTGTCACCAACTATCTTTTGGACATTTGAAGCAGGATGTTCTGTAGGCATTTCAGCTTCATCTCCAAAATTGAAATCTTTCCTCTAAACACCCCTTTCTTCCAAACTTCCCTGCTATTGTGAAGGTCCTGCTGCTCTTCTCATTGCACAGGTTCAAAATCTTAAAGCTTTACTCTCTCTTACTCTCCCCAGCTCATATCTAAATTGTTATAAAACCTGAATATTCTCTTGTTTTTTTAATTAAAGATTTTTATTTTCAAAATGTATGCATGGATAATTTTTCAACACTGACCCTTGCAAAACCTTGTGTTCCAACTTTTCCCCACCTCCTCCCCTAGATGGCAAGTAGTCTAATATATGTTAAATATGTTAAAATATATGTTAAATACAATATATGTATACATATTTATATAATTATCTTGCTATACAAGAAAAATCAGATCAAAAAGGAAAAAATGAGAAAGAAAATAAAATTCAAGCAAACAACAACAAAAAGAGTGAAAGCACTATGTTGTGATTCACACTCAGTCCCCATAGTTCTCTCTCTGGGTGCTGATGGCTCCATCACAAGATCACTGGAACTGGCTTGAATCATCTCATTGTTGAGGAGAGCCACATTCATCAGAATTGATGGATCTTGTTGTTGCCATGTACAATGATCTCCTGGTTCTGCTCATCTGAAGATTCTCTTGTAGAACTTCCCTTCTCTCCTCTGATATTTCCACCATTCTGGGGCATGTTGTCATCACTTACCCCCAAACTACTGAAACAACCTTCTAATTAGCCTCCCTGCCTCCCCTGTGTTCCCATTCCAGTTTATCCTTTCCTCAGCCACCAAAGTATTTTTCCCAATGTCCACATCTGACTCTATCACCTTCCTACTCAGAAAATTCCAGTTGTGTGCTTTTACCTCCAGAATCAAAGATCAGATCATTTTTCTTTATCTTTTAAACCCTGTCATAATCTTTTCTTCATAGCTTTCCATTCTTCTGCTTGACTTGCCTGCACATTACCTACAATTCATTCATTCTGGCCTCCTTTCCAGCCTCCAGCAAAGCACTCTAATCCTGACATCTTCACTGGCTGGATGTAGCCTCTGCTCTTCTTATTTCCCCTCTGGCATCCTTAGATGCTCAGCCTCTATCTCACTTGCAAGAATCCTTTCCTGATTTATTTTAATGCCAGTACATTCTGCCTAAGATTACCTTCCACTTAATGTAGGTACATGGTTGTTTAAATGGCATTTCTTGTTAGAATTCAAGCCCTTTGAGGACTGACTATTTTTTGCCTTGCTTGGTATCCCCACTATTTAGCAGAATGCTTGACACACAGTAAATACAGTAAATATTTGATATTTGTTGACTGTTGAATTAATTATATCATTTCCTACTTCCATACTTTGCACACTTTCGCTCTTCCTGACTCCTTTACTTTGACAGGAAAAATGTGGAGGAGAGATTATTCTTCTCCCTAATAGCCATCTGTCTGTCAGGTATAAGGAACTGCCTAGACTTTGGATTCCATCAATTTAAGGAACTTCTAGCATGAAAATTCCCTCTCTGAATACAGAGTATTAACTCATCTATAACTCACATTCTTAGAGAGCTATCTCATGGCACTGAATGTTTGAATGACTTGTTCACTGTTACATGGTTTTTATGTGTCAAATACAAGGCTTGAACTCAGTTCTCTCTGACTCCAAGATCAGCCCTGTATCCGCTGGGTCAAATGACCTCTCCCTTAAAGTATGTTATAATGGTAATTAAAAATTCCAGATAGGAACCTAAATTATCTAAGAAAGAACTTCCTGTTTGACAGCTAATGGGAAAACTGGAAACCAGCTTGGCAGAAATGTAGACCAGTGTCTTACATCAAATATTACAATAAACTCAAAATGGATGTAAGATGTGAGTACTAAATATCATAATGTATATATAAGTTATGTTTCACAACTATGGATAGAAATGAATTCTTTTTCTTTTTTGATTTAAGTCAATTTTCCCCCAAATTAACAAGCATTTCTTTTTCTTACTCACCCCCACTGGGGAAAAAAAAGAAAAGAAAACCCTTGCAACAATTTTCCATAGTCAAACAAAAGAAATTCCCACACTGTTCATGCCCAGAAATGTATATCAGCTATTAAAAAAAAAAAAAGTGAAGGAGATGAACTTAATTAAGCAAGAAATGGAGACAATTATAAAATTTAAAATAATTTGTTATTTAAAATGGAAAGGCTTTTGTATGAATAAAAGTAATACAAATAAGAAGGAAGTAGTTGCCCCCAGGAAAAATGCTTCATATATTTCTGATATCCAAGATATGTAGGCAGCCAATAGAATTATATAAGCTCATTTTTCAAATGGAAAGCCAAAAAAAAAAAATGATTAAAGGATATGAACAATCTCCAAAGGAAAAAAAAATTAGACTACTTAATCATATGAAAGAATATTCTAAATCACTAATAATTAGAGAAATGCAAATTAAAACAACTCTGAGATTTCACATCACCCTTAGTAATTGTCAAATATTACTAAAGTTGCAAGTAGCCTGTGTTGAAAGGAAGTGTGGAAAAACAAGCATACTCAAGCATTGTTGGTAAAACTGTCAATCTTCCCAGCTATTCTGAAAAGCAATTTTGAATCATGGAAAGAAAGTCACTCAGATGTATATACCTTTTGACCCAGAGATCCCACTGCCAGGCATATACCTATAGAATATCAAGGAGAAAAAGAAATAGCCCATTACACTAAAATATTTGTAGCTGCATTTTTTAATAGTAACAACTAGAAAAATGTAGAGTGAATGATGGAACAGCTAAACAAACTATGTATGAATATAGTGGAATGTTATTATGAATGAATGAGCAAATGAAAAGCATTAAGTGCTTACCAAGTGACAAATACTATGCTGAATACAAAGGATATAAAATCAAAACAACCCCTGTCCCTCAGAAGCTAACATTCTAATGGAGGGAGACAAGACAAAGAAAGGAATAGTGGCCAGTAAAAAAAAGTTATACTTAGCTTACTAATATTCCCTTTTTATTCAATGTAATAGTAGATAAGGATTTGAATACAGTTCTTGGATTAAGAAGTAGAAATAATCGGGAGGGGATATTGAATGGGAAGATGAATCAGGAAAGTAATTTGGAACTGGTCCCCAAATTTGGTAAAACCTGCATATATCCTTGGATCCAATAATACCATTACTTAGGCCTTTCCCCTCCCCCCTCAAAAAAAATCAAGGATAGGCAAAGGTTTCTTCTATACAAAAATATTTATGCCAGTTCTTTTTGTAGTAGTAAACAACTGGAAATTAAAGTGGTGCCCATTGGAGAACAGATATTATATAAATTTGGTATATAAATTATGGTATGTAAATTTGATAAAATATAATTGCACCATAAGAAATGATGAAAAAGATGATTTCAGAAAAAAACTTAGAAAGCAGTCTAAGCAGAATTTATATAATGCCAGACCCCACTGGATTATTACGATGGCATCTCTCCATTTAGAGGACACTGAGAGATGTTTTCTAAGAAAATCGGGATCACACGTAAGGTAAGTACCTAGAAATATTGAGGGACATGAGCAGACAACTATCCTGTAACTGGTTTTATTTTATACCAAAGAATTGAGAGGAGCTTTTTGTTAATTGCTGTATAACTGAAATTGTTCATTTCTTCAAAAAAACACCTCAGTCAGCTTCATCTATCTCTTAGCTTCTTTGTCTTTATTTGTACTCGGATGGTGTGATGATATCCAAGAAGAGATCGTGTAAAGGGAAAGACCAAGGTCTTCTTCAGCAGAAATGGACCTATGTCTTTGACCTTTTCATTTATTCTAATCTGTTCTAGGCAGTGGATTTTTTTTTTTCCTGCAGGGAGGAGAGTCTACAACTTGGTTGGGAGCCTGGGGTGCAGGAATCCAGGAGTCATGGTACTATGGTTTCTCTTCAGATTCTATAAATCTTTCACTTTCTACATCCAAGGAATCCAGAGCAGAATCCAGCCCATCACCCATGCTTCCAGGAGCTTTGACCATCTAAGAGAGTGAGTGACCTCTTGGACCAATGCCAGTGAAAGTTGAAATAATGACTCAATTGATAACAATCCTTCCACTGAACATGGACTTGTAGGATTAATCCTATGTAGGAACTGAGTTAATTTTCTAGCCTATTCCTTCAGAGAGGTAGGTAGGTGGTGGGAGGGGAGATATGACTCAGATGAACTGGGGGAAATGGTCGTACGTTTATTCTTGTTCTATCTTTAAAATGAATAAGTCTTTGTAAAAGCCAATCAAAGTAAAGTGGTTAAATGGAATGGGAGTGCTGCTCCCTGGCCCTTACAAATAGAGGGAACGTAGCTATTAGTGGCTCAAGTCAAGGAGAGAGAGAGAAATAGAGACAGACAGAGATGCAAATGGAGAAAGGGATGGAGAGAGACAGACAGAGACAGAAATACAGATAGAGACACACAGAGAGTGAGAAAGAGACACAGAGACAGAGACAGAAACAGAGACACACAAAGAGAGAGAAAGAGACAGAGACAGAAATGGAGAAAGGGATGAAGAGACAGAGAGATACACACAGAGAGAAAGAGAGACTGAGACAAAGACAACGAGAGACAGAGACAGAGAGACAGAGAAAGGATATTACTAAGAGAACATATCACTAATTATATTTGTACAAGACAAGTGAGCAGAACCATCACTTTACACAGTAACAACCAGATTGTCAAGCTAAACAACTTTGAAAGATTTAAGGATTCTGATGGATGGAATGAATTGCTTTGATTACAGAGAACCAATGACACAGCACGCACACGCTGCCCCCATCCTCACAGGGAGGTGCAAGAATGAGAGAGTTTTGGGCATGGCCAATGTGGGAATTTCTCTTGTTTGATTATTCATATTTGTAACAAGCATTTTGTTTATCTTTTTTTTTTTTTTCCAATTCAGGGTGAGGAAATAGAAAGGAAGGGGAGTTAGTATTAAGATTGCAAAAAAAAAAAAAGAAATGGTCACTGATATATTTTTTAAATGCATAAAATAGAACAGAAGGAAGGCCAGAAGGAAACACATTCAAGCAGCTTTGAAAATTGTGTGCTGAATTTATTATATACTTAGAAGGAAAAGCAAACACAGTATTCACAAATTTCTGTATATTTCTTTTTCTGTTCTATCATGTATGTGGAAATGCTCATTTTATTTAGGGTTTGCCAAGTTCACAATAATAATTTTCTTTAATTTTGCATATAATACAGAGAAGCATGGGAAGTTATATGAACTGATATAAAGTGAAGTAAGCAAGACCAGGAAAGCAATATAAACAATGATCATGATATTGTAAATAGAAAGAACAATAATCATCTGAATCAGTCAAACTGAATGCTGGAAAATATGACCAATCTTAGCTCCACAGAAGAGAGGTAAAAAGGCACCTGCAGCCCTTCTTTACAAAAATATTGGGGGATTATGAATATTAGAAAACATTGCATATAATGTCAGAATTTTTCCTTATGCTACTTAGTTTTGCTAAACATTTTTTCTCCCCCTTTTTTCTTTCTCCCCCTTTTTTCTTTCTCCCCTGAAGCAATTGGGGTTAAGTGACTTGCCCAGAGTCACAGGGCTAGGAAGTATTAAGTGTCTGAGGGCAGATTTGAACCCAGGTCCTCCTGACTTCAGAGTTGGTACTCTATCTACTGCACCACTTAGCTGCCCCCTTCTTTTTTTATTTTCATAAGAGAGGCCTCTCTGGAAAATGGAGGAGGAGGGGATATTTTGGGAAATATAGGCGAAAACAAAAAGATAATAAAACAAAAAAAGCAATAAAATTTTTTTTAATAATCAAGGTAGATTTTTTAGCAATTTTTCTTCCATTTAATTTTTATTTTAATTACACGTAAACCAACATTTTTAACATTAAAAAAAATTTGAGTTCTAAATTCTCTCCCTCCTTTCCCCTTACCCTCCTTGAGAAGTCAAGCAATTTGATATAGATTATACAGTCATTTTTAGCAGTTTTGCTAGCAAATACAATGATATTTACCCATTTCTATTTTCCAAAGAGTTGCTATTTGCTATTCCTCTTGTTTTCAAGAAAATGGTTAGACTCAGCTAAGTTTATAGTATTTTCATCAACAATAGGCATTTCCACAAGATAATGGAGAGACACTGTCCAGTTAGCTTTCCTCAGAAACTGAATTCATGGTAATGATACACTGAAAGTGGGTTTTCTGTGCTTTTTAAAAGATCAGATGGTGACAAACAGATGGGCAGGGTATTTTCTTGTGCACCTGTTACTTCTTGGAAGGACTTGAATTTTACTTCTTACTGCAAAAATGAAAATAAAAATCTGAAGAACCTAATCTCTGATTCCACTCTGAATCAGACTGTCTGTACTCCCTCTGGTGGATTTACAGGACAGAAATGATAATTGCTTAGAAACAGGCAGACTTGTAGCAGTGCCAGAGGGAGCACTTGTGCCAGAGGGAGCACTTGTGCTAGAGGGAGTACGTACATGGATAGCATCGTATAGAATTGACCCTTTTGCATATTTTGTTTTAAAAGACCAAGGATTCTGAGTGAGACTTCTCTCCCAGAGTCCAGATAGGGAAAAAGCCTAAAGCCTCTTCCTTTGCAAGATTATTTCTCACCAGATGCCATCCGTGAAGAAGTCAAGCTAATAGCAGCTACACAGAGAGATCTTTTGCTAGGGACCTCCAGCTCTGGTCTGACAGCTTCAGTTTTTGGCCATGTGGCTAGCAGACCAGGATCAGCTAACAGAAAGTTGATGCAAACTCCAGTCTCTCCATTGTAGTTCCATTACACATTATCACAACTCCCCAGGAGCAATCTTCTTGGACTCTTCCACATGGAGAGTTGCATTAGCTAACAAACTGATAGAAGTCCCCTTCCTAGGCTCCTAGGGACTAGGTTCACTGGCCAGCCCTGTTATTATGTGAAAGAATGCAGAAGTAGTTAGCATAGCCCACGTGCTAATAAGAGCTCACTATTAGGACATGTCTATACAAATAGCTTTGAAAATGTATCTTCGTAATGTCTCATCTGCCAGCCTAGCTATATCTTTGCTTTCTCCATTTTTTTTCACTTGCACTATTTAAGAGATCATTTTCTTCACAGATTTGTACATTTAGAGATGAAAGAGACTTAAGAGATCATTTACCCTGACATGTCCAACTCACAGTTCTCCTCTACAATGTCTGTGACTCTTACTATCACCAAAAGAATCTCTGTACTATGTGCGTGCCACTAGGTACACACTAGAGATAAAAGTAAAAATCATCGGTGACATAGTCAATAAAATGAAGCATTTATAAAGCATGTTCTAGGTGCTAGGCCCTGTGCTAAGTGATGGAGACACAAAGAAAGGCAAAAAAGGGGGCAGCTGGGTGGGTGGAGCACCAGCCCTGCAGTCAGGAGGACCTGGGTTCTAGTCTGACCTCAGACACTTAACACTTCCTAGATGTGTGACCCTGGGCAAGTCACTTAACCCAATTGTCTCAGGGGGAAAAAAAGGCAAACAAGTTTGATACATTTTCTATCCTCAAAGACCAAACATTATTTGGGGGTTTTGAGATAAATGCCATTTTCCAATTACATATAAATATAGTTTTAGCATTCATTTTTATGAGATTTTGAGTTCTAAATTTTCTCCTTCCCTCTCTTTCCAACCCTTTCTCCAAGACAGCAAGCAATCTGATATAAGTTATACATGTGTAATCATGTTAAACATATTTCCACATTAGTCATATTGTGAAAAAAGATAAAGAACTAGAGGGAAAAGTCATAAAATCCTCCAAAAGTCAAAATATTATGCTTTAATATGCTTTCAGACTCCACAGTTCTCTCTCTGGAATGTGGATAACATTTTCCATCATGAGTGTTTTGGAATTGTCTTGTATCATTGTATGGCTAAGAAGAATTAAGTCTATCATAGTTGATCACTGCACAGTTGTGACTGTGTAGAATGTTTTGCTGGCTCTGCTCACTTCACTCAGCACTAGTTCATGTAAGTCATGTAAGTATAGCACAATAGTATTCCATTACATTCATTTATTACTTGTTCAGCTTTTCCCCAATTGATAGGCAATCCTTCAATTTCTAATTCTTTGCCCCACAAAAAGGGATCCTATAAATATTTTTGTCCAAATAGGCCCTTTCCCCTTTTTTAATGATCTCTTTGGGATACAGACCTAGTCGTGGTATTGCCGGATCAAAGGATATGCACAGTTTGATTGCCCTTTGAGCAGAGAAGAACATTCATTCTTTTAGGGGCTAGGTAGGAATATATATAAGAAGCAAAAGTAATTATCCAGGTCCAAGATAAGCACATTCCACTTTTGAATAGCTTCAAGATATGCTCTTGTATCAGGCTGAAATTTGCTCCCTTAATGCTTTCTATTTACTGACTCTAGTTGCCCACAATAATGCTTTCCCTTTGGATTTAGTATCCTCATGAACTTCAGTTTGCCATGCCTTCTTGGACCAAGTACCTTTCCCATAGGGGAGTTCTTCTCAGGATCCTTAATGATTATCCCTAATAACTAGCAAGCTTCCTAGGTAAGAATTTAAAAATACTTTCTCTTCTCCCAACCCAAAGATTTTTTCTCAGTTAAGACAATGGCCAAAAGAAACTGGAAACTGAATGCCCATCAGTTGGAGAACAGCTAAATAAGTTATGATATATGAATGCTATGGAATATTATTGTTCTGTAAGAAACAATCAGCAGGATGATTTCAGAGAGACCTGGATAGACTTACATGAACATGAACATGAGTGAAATGAGCAGACCCAGGAGATCATTGTACATGGTAACAACAAGATTATATGATGATCAATTCTGATGGACGTGACTCTCTTCAATAATGAGATGATTCAGGTCAGTGATGGAGAGAACCATCTGTATCCAGAGAGAGGCCTGTGGGAATTGAATGTGGTTCACAACATAGCATTTTCACTCTTTTTGTTGTCATTTGCTTCTATTTTCTAATTTTTTTCCTTTTTGACCTGATTTTTCTTTCATAGCATGATAATTGTATAAATACGTAAAGAAGAATTGCACATGTTTAACATATATTGCATTACTTGCCATTCAAGGAGTGGAGGGAAGAGAAGGAAAAAATTTGGAACACAAGGTTTTGCAAGAATGAATATTGAAAATTATCCATGCATATGTTTTGAAAGTAAAAAACTTTAATAAATTTTTTTAAAAAGTCAATGGCTAAGCCACTGGTAAACCTCCAAGTGGTTTGGTGGGGAGAGTGGGAGCCCAGCAACAGTGTTTTGGCAGAGACTGTTGTTCTGTAGCAATAGTTGGACCAGGGCTTTGTAGAATTGGCTGCTTGTACATTGAGGAGCATTTTTAGCCAAAGGGAAAGGTGACTCTGGAGGCAGACTCAGCTGTCTTGCCTACTGACAGCACCATGAATCTCTTAGACTCTTTTACCTAACAATTAGAGGACTTCTTGGAGTTCTTGTCCTGCTAATAAGCCTCTACTGCTAAGGTCTTACTTCTTTTAGGATGGGCATAGCTGGTCTTTGACAGGGACCAGCTGCTTACTGTGTGGCTTCCTCTCAAGAGATGTATGATAAATGTTTAACAATCCTCCCTCTGAAAGGCAGAACACACTCTAAAATTTAATCTTTATTATTAACAATTTCTCCATCACTTTTTAAAGCCTAGACAACCAACTGACCACTGATTTCTGGTGTATAAATGCTCACATTTATATAATTATGCAAATTTAACAGTTGATTTCCTAGCTATCTCCCTGGCTCCTATCTTATGAGAGATACTCGTTTATCCACTGGACATTGTGAAAGGGGTGGGGAGGGGATTGTCAAAGAAATTTTTAAAAATTAACTTTTTTAAAAATTGTAAATTTAATAAAACCCCACTGAATTAGCAAAACTAGAAGTTGGACTTTTTTTTAAACCAAAAAAAAAAAAAAATAGAAAAACCTTTTAACTGATTAGAATTTTTTTTAAAAGAGAGGTAAACCAGATTATCATAACTTTCAAGAAAAATTTTGAAACTGACTTTGATCCAAAATTACCAATTACCAATTGCTGTATGTAGCACAAATAAGGGATTGTTTTCACCTTGGACCCCAAGTCACGACTTGCCAGAAAATACTCATGTACTCCTAGATCAATTTTTAGAAGAGTTAGCCTGAGTAGAGATAATCTGTGCATGTATGTCTAGTAACACTAAATCCTAAAACTGATTGATGTAAGGGACCTTGGACACCATCTATTTTAATTCTTCACTTTACAGATGAAGCTAGAAGCAAAGAAGGTAATTGACATATACCTAGTAAGTAAGCAGGGTTTTTGTAAGCACAAGATAAATTGAGAATATGATGTAGCAGTTTTAAAAAAAACACTAATATGGTCAAAGGCATAAAAATGATGGAAGGGGAAAGTGACAAATATTGGAGAGGATATGGAAAAATCAGGACATGGTCGTTGTATTGTAAACGAATCCATTTTGGAGAGCACTCTAGAATTATGCTCCCCAAATTATTAAACTACCTATACTCTTTACCCACAAATACCACTATTTGCTATATTTACAAATATTAGGATTTAAAAAATTTTTCCATATTAGTCATGTTGTAAAAGAAAACACAGACCAAGATGAAAAAAAAAAGTTTTAAAAATATGCTTCTTAAAAAAAGGAAAGCTTCCATGTCATGGCTCAGCTCCTGACTCTTCAGGCCACTTTTCCACATTACCTGTCCCTTTAAGCTCCCTTTCATACATTGTCTCTCCTCCCATTAGAAAGTATGCTCTTTGGAGGCAGGGACTCTCTTTCTTTTTGGTTGTTGTAATCTCTTAACACAAATTGTTTAGTCATTTCAGGCATTTCTGACTCTTTATTACCCTATTTGGGATTTTCTTGGCAAAGATAATTGAAGAGGTTTGCTATTTTCTTGTCCAACTCATTTTACAGATGTGGAAACTGAGGCAAGAAGAATTAAATGACTTGCTGAGGATCCCACAGTTAGCAATACTGAAATCAGATTTGAACTTACTATACTCTATTCACTGTGTCACATAGCTGCCCTAATACATAGTAAGTGCTTAATATTTTATCTAATTTTCCAGGAATAAAGTGATAATAATCTAATGTGACAAAGACAGCTAGATAATAGAACTTGGAGTTTTTGTTGTTCAGTCATGTCTGACTCTCTATGACCCCACTTGGGAGTTTATTGGCAAAAGATACTGGAGTGGTTTTTCATTTCCTTCTCTAGCTCATTTTACAGATGAGGAAACTGAGGCAAACAGGATTAAGTGACTTGCCTAGGGTCACACAGCTAAAGTGTCTGAGGTCAGATTTGAATCCACTCCTCCTGACTTCAGGTCCAGCGCTCTATCTGTACCACCTCAGTACAAGTCCTGCATTGGACATCTTAGCTTCAGTTTTTTTCATCTATAAAATGGGAATAATGATAGCACCTGTCACAAGGTTATGAGAATAAAATGAAAAATGTATAGCACTTTGCAAATCTTAAAAGGGTTATATCAATGCTAGCTATTAGTAGTTGTATTATTTCTGTCCTGGTAAGGCCATTTTTGGGGTATTCATGTTTAAGTATGATAGTTTGAGAAGAAAACTGACAAACTGGATAAGGTTCAGAACAGGGCAACCAGGGTGATGAGAATATTCAAAGTGGTGGAGGTTTGTCATGGGAAAGAGGTATCAAGATCAATTCTTATGGACATGGCTCTTTTCAACAATGAGGTGATTCAGGCCAATTCCAATAAACTTGTGATGGAGAGAGCTACTTGCATCCAGAGACTATGGGGACTGAATGTGGATCACAGCATAGTATTTTCACCTTTTTTGTTGTTTGCTTGCCTTTTGTCTTTTTCCTTTTTGATCTGACTTTTTTGTGGGCAACATGATACATGTGGAGATGTATAGAAGAATTGCACATGTTCAACATGTATTAAATTGCTTACTATTTAGGGGAGGGAATGGGAAGGAAGGATGGGAAAAATTTTGGAACACAAGGCTTTGCAAGGGTGAATGTTGAAAACTGTCTTTGCATGTATTTTGAAAATAAAAAGCTATTATTTTAAAAATAAAATTTAAAAAAGAGGCGTCCATTTGACACAAGAGGCCAGAGTTATGAGTGAAAGCTGCAAGAAGGCAAGTTAGGCTCAATTGGATCTGTCCAATGGGCTGCTTTGGGAGGAGGTTGTGGATTTTTCCTATCTGGAGGTCCTCAAGGAGGATCCTAGTCTGGAGGGTTAAGTAGAGATTCCTTTTGGGCACAGGTTGAACTATAGACATTGAGGTCTCTTTCAACCATACATTAGCATTCCTTTGACTGTATATACACAATTTTTTTTTCTTATATGAAAAAGTGAAGACTTTCAACTATAGACCAGAGAACTTGGCTCTGATTCCTGGAAAAATTCTATAACCTATAATTAAAGTGATGGTTTGTGAACCCTTGGAAAGGGGAGTGATGATTGCTAGAGTCATTATGGCTTCATTAAGAGCATCAGTGATTCAGATGGAATCATAAATAGCATGCTATTCAAATTTATGGTTGATTCCTCATGAAAAGAATAGCTAATATTCTGGATGGTAGAACTGGAATCCAAAAAGATCTCCACAGTCCAAAATGATGGAGTAAAGCACATAAGCCTAAATTTTGGGGGGATAAATTAAAACCTTGTTAGAGTACATGTAGAGCTGGCCAGTTCTGTTGCTCATGGGGGTGGGGGGGGTGGAGAGAACTGTACATAAGAGTTAATATAGACCTCCCAATTTCTCCCTTCCTTACAAAATTATTAGACTAGAAGAGCAATAATGAAAAACTGTTAACTCTATAACTCTCATACCATTTACCCAAATCAGGTATTTTCTAACCATTTAGGCTATTTAGAAAATGTATTATCCAAAAAAGAAGGCACAAGGTGACCTAAGACATGGACCATCTGTGACTATTACAGTTTCAGAACATAACCCACACTTGTTCTCTTAAAATGATTGCCTCCTCTATTTGTAAATGCTCACAAATTATCCCTTTAATAATCTATTCTAAAAGTCACCAGGAATCAAGATCAAGGTCAGTAGCATTTGTAATCTGAAGTATTTTCTCTATCTGTCTCTCTCTTTCCAGATATCTGTATATCTATAGAGCAGCACAGTAGCATTTATCCTATTTTTCAATTAATTTTTTTCAATTAATATTTTTTTTCTTTTTACCTCTATCCTATTGGAAAAAAACTCTCTTAATAAATATGTATAGTTAAGCACAACAAATTCCCACATTGACCATGTCCAAAAATATATGTATCATCTTAAGTCTAATACCCTCTGTCAAAAAGGGTGCTTCATTATTGGTTCTTTGGAATTACCTTCTGTCTTCATGGACAATATCTCCTCAATCAGAGCACAGTTTTTTTTTTAATTTATCGTGGAATATATTTCATTTAAGCCAACTAACCTAAACTCAGAACAGCTATTATCACCTTACTGATGCTGCCTAGCAATACCCTATTTTAACTATTTTTGTTCCATCCTTTTTCCCTTATGAAACATCTACTCTTTACCTTGCTGCTGCCCTGTGAATAGCTTGGTGGTGAGTGATAGGGTTATGAAAGCTGTAAATCAGCTTTCCCCCTTTCTGTCACCATCCCTGCTCTTAACTGACAAGCATGCTCTTATCTCATTGGTTGAAATAAAATGAGCCAGGAGGAGGCTCACAGGCCGACAATGATTATTTTACATATGGATAATTAATGGCATGCTCTAGACATATTTAATCCGAAATGGGTTTTTTGATACAGATGATGTGAAAAGCACCATTTTAAAAGATTCATTATTATTAATCATCTCTAGGAACAGAACTAGCTGCCACAGAGTCAGCTGGGTAATTCATGAATATCTTTGTTTATGGCAAAATCCTACAATAATTCTTGACTGTCCTATTTAATAGGAAGGACATTCTGTGGCAGGGAAGGATCAGATGGAATCTGACAATTTTAAAGATGGGGCAGATCTTACAGTTGTCCAGGATCTACTGATACCAGGTGCAACAGATTGTAGAGATGATGGTGGGCAAGAGTAGTACTAAAATAAGGGGGAAATCTAGTGGGATCCTTGTACTTGGGCTTTGCTTAATAAATAATTGACAACTACATTTTCTTTGAAATCCTTTTTATGTTTTTAAAAATATTATTCTAGTAGAATATTCTGTTCTAACATTAGATTATTTGCTCTCTAGGGAAGGGAGTGGGAGAAAAATTTGGAACATAAGGTTTTGCAAAGATGATTGTTAAATATTATCTTTTCATATATTTTGAAAATAAAAATTTACAAAATTTTTTTTAAAAGCAAAAAACATTATTCTGAGATCCAATACCAGACTGACAAAGGGAGTCCAAGACTCAAAAAAATATTAAAAAGTCTTCCCTTTCTGGATCTCAGTTTCTACATGTATAAAATGAAGGGAATAGATAAATACTTCACAAACTTTTTGGTCTTCAAACTCTTCTTGGGCTTGTTTGTTCTAAAAAAGATTTTCTAAAGATCTTTACAGAAGAATGGGTACACCATTCCAAGTGTCATAGAGTCCAGTTGCATGGTGGGCCCTGGCTGGGGTACACTGATTGCTCCATCTTCCATCTCTCCTGCTCTAAATGGGGTGGCAGGAAGAATTTCATCCTTGGGCTTTACAATGCTCACAAGGTCAGGCAGGGGATTTTTAGGGCCAATCTTGCTGTTTGGGTCCCAGAGCAACATGATTTTGACTTTTTCCCAACACATCCTGTAGGACGGTAGTGCACAGCTATATCAATGTAGTGGTTAAGGGGATCTCCACTTTGGATCATCAGATCATCCACAAACTTCATGGACTTGGCCCTCCAGCCTCTGAGCTTACCAGACATCACCATCTCACATCCCTTTGCCCCACTCTCCACAGCAGCCCTACATACAGCAAGACCTCCCAGGAGCTTGTAACACAGGGACATGGCCTGAGCAGTTAGTTGTACCTGGTGGTCCTTCTCAGGGATGTACATTGCCCTCAGGGAAACCAAACTTCTGAACTACAGGTGTCAAGTTCACAAATTTGGATGCCCAAGGAGTGTCCTGGTGGCCCAGAGGATGATTTCTGTCCTAGTTGGATATCCATCCTTAGCCACTTTCCTGGTGAGAAACTCGGCTCAGATTTAAAGATGCCATCAGCAGCAAAATTCCTCTTCTTGGCGATCTGTACTACCATCTTGCACCAATGGGGGATTTATGGCCTTCAAGCTATGGAAAATTACCAAGGATTCTCCCCAAAGAGATTTCTGTTTATGTGAATTCTATTAATATTTACTGTATTAGAAATAAAAACATCAGACTATTCTTGACTTGTCAGATGAGATTATTGCTAAATCCCCTTCCAACTTCAGATTATGATCACAAAACAGCTTGAAGTAAGGAAACTGTTGCTCAGCTAGAGAGTACCCCTTTAAAAATAGGACAGCTATAACTGAAGAGTCCACATCCTGAATCCTACTGTGATTTCCTCCTCAGGTTTCAGCTTAGATGCTGGTTTCTCCCTTTTTATATCCTTCCTGGGTTTCTCACTTGGTTGTCTATCCTAATTTTGAGTCTCCTTGTCATGGTTTCTGACTCATACCCTTCATACTTCCTTCTGGAATTCAAGCTTAATACCTCTTCTCACTCTTCAATACTTCAGATTAAATGTATTGCTATAATCTAGTTCCTTGAAGATCCTGCTTTTATCTGAATTAGTGCATGGTCAGTCATCTCAGCTTTGTCTCAGACTGTCATACCTGTGCTGAAGTGCTTGGCAAATGAATTCTTTCTTGTTCTGAACCACCAGCCAACCCTTTAATATCATAGTTTCTAGTATCCCAGAATGAATTTGTGGCAAGAGCTTTTATAACCCTGACAACTAATGCCAAGCAGCGCCTACAGAGTTGGTTAGCCAGCTGGTTAGGACCCAGAAGGTTAAGATCATGGAGTCACTATTTGGCCAGGCCAGTTAGCTTCCCCCTATTCCATGACAGGGGCTGCATCCTCAGCAAAGCAAGCTGTCTTATGTGTATGACGGACCCCAAGGATGAATGAATATGGATGAATTAGCACAAAACCCATCCCTTGGGGAGGGGAAAGGGGAGAAACCACTCAGTATATTTGTCCACAGCATCATATTTGTAGACAAAGGATGACATCAATATTGGTTATGCCTTTTGTATATTTGCAGAAGTTTCCAGAATTCCATTTTTGCTTACCTGAAGTGGATGTCATACTTAACCTACGTCTGAAAGTAGTTTCTTCAGTTATGTCCTACTGACTTACATCCAAAATAAGCCATTCAGTTATGGAATATTAATGTTCTGTAAGAAATGACCAGCAGGATGAATATAGAGAGGTTTGGAGATACTTACATGGGCTGATGTTGAGTGAAATGAGCAGAATCAGGAGATCATTGTATACGGCAACAAGATTATGTGATGATCAATTCTGATGGAAGTGGCTCTCTTCAGAAATGAGGTGATTCAGGCCAGTTTCAATGATCTTGTGATGAAGAGAGCCATCTGCACCCAGAGAGAGAACTGCAGGAACTGAATATGGATCACAACATAGTATTTTCACTCTTTCTGTTGTTTGCTTGTATTTTGTTTTCTCATTTTTTTTTTCCTTTTTGATCTGATTTTTCTTGTGCAGCATTTTATTTGTGGAAATATGTATAGAAGAATTGCAATGTTTAACATATATTGGATTACTTGTTGTCTGGGGGAGGGGGAAAGAAGGGGAAAAATTTGGAACACAGGGTTTTGCAAGAGTAAATATTGAAAATTATACATGTTTTGAAAATAAAAAGCTTTAAAAAAAAAAAAGCTTTCATGTGGAGGGTTTCACAGCCAAATCATTAACCCAACTTGATTTGTATTAAAGTGTTCCCCAGATGACAAATATTAAATCAACAGTATTCAACTCAAGCACGAATCACACCTTCAGGGTTGAGCAATCCAGGTCACTCAAGTGATGTTCCAATGCTTCTCTCACTAATAATTGCCAAAGGCTTGTGAGTACTGCTCCCTGCTACACAAATGATTTCTAATTGGGAGAATAATAGTTAGCATAATAATAGCAAGTATTTATATAGGACTTTAAAGTCTGCAAAAACTTTACATCTATTTTCTTATTTGATCCTCACAACTACTCCAGCAGGTAGTGCTATTATCTCCTTTTTAATGAAGAGAAAATAGGTAGACAGAGGTTAATGACTTCTCCAAAGTCCCACAGCAAGTATTCTGAAGGAGTTGATGTCTTATGTTGCCGATACCAAATCCAGAACCCTGGCTCTTTGTCACTTTCAATGAGGCAGACCTTTGTCCAGGAAGGTCTGTTTTTTAGGAACTAGATTTTAAGACTTCCAGATTCACCTGTGGAGATGAATGACAGGTGTCTAAAATGTAGAACATGGGGCCAAGAGACAAAAGTCAGATCTGAGTTCAAATGTAGCCTTGGACCCTACACAAGTCACTTAACCTGTTTGCCTGAGTTTACTGAGCTATAAAAAGGGGAAACAGTATCTCCCAAGGTTGTCTCAAATGAGATGTTTATAAAGTGCTTAGTACAATGCTAGGCACATAACAGATGCTATATAAATACTTATTCCTTTACTTTTCTCTTTCCAATAAGTCAGGGGCAGAATTTTGGGATTCAGCCAAAAAAATTCTGTTCTGTGCCTTGGTTTCTCCATCTGCATAGATAATAAATCTTAATCTCAAAGTTGTAAAGAATGTTAAATTAGTCTGTCATTAAATATTAAACAATAAAAAAAAAAAAACCTTCTGCCCTAGGGCCTATTCACATGCTCTCAAGAATGTGAATTCTTTAGAGGCCTATGAAATAAATATATTTATGCTTGCTATTTCCTGGAAAATTGCCATTTCATTCAAATCACTACCAGTTCAATTATAGACTAATAGAATTCACAGACATTATGCCAAGCAAATGGATATCACCTCACTGGGCAGATATCATACTCAACTAAAACCTTAAAAGACTTTTTGAAATTTCATGGCTCAGATGCTCATATTATCTCAAAACTGAACTCCTGATTGCCTAAAGTGTAAAACCTAAGGCTCTGTTATTATGGCTTTGCTCTATTTCTTTTCTGGGATCATTCTTGCCTCTGATGTCATAGAGCTTTTTGTTGACCATTTCCTTTTTGTGCACATTACATATCATCCTGTATAAAGTTATTGGTATATGCACCTGATATCTCTCTACCGGATGTGTCTTTCAGGAGGAAAGGACCTATGTTATTATCTTTGAATCTTCTCTGATACCCACCATAGTTCCCTGGCTTCCTTTTTTTTAATCGGGTCTGGACTTTTGATTTTGCTAGCATTGGAGATCTCCAATTTGGAGGATTTTTCTGCAACTTTTTGTTTTTGAGCATTTTGTGTATCACAAGACCCCTTTAGGAAAGCCCGTAAGTACTTTCTCTGAATAATGTTTTCAAATGCCTAAAATAAAATCTGTAGGATTGCAGAGAAAACCAAGAATGACAAAACTGCTATTAAATATATATATTTTTAAGTTTAAGGACCACAGGTTAAGTAAGCACTTTGGTTAAAGTTGGGAGCAATGCACTGAGGGGTGAAATGTTAAGTAACTGGTCTGGAGTTACACAGCCATTAGGTGTCAGAGACCAAACTTCAGCTTTGAGCTTTCCTGACTCTAATCGGTATTCAATATCCACTGAGGTATGAGACTTAAATAGAAATGGGGAGAGAGCCCCACTAAACCATCCATAAGTATCACTGTGACCTGCATATTGAGTTAGATAACCATATATGAACATGTTATCTCAGCATTGGGGAGCGTCCCTGGCCAACGCAGCCTGCATTTTTGACACTTTCATAATTCAGCACACTGCTTCGGGAGGTGCTTAATAAATTTTTATTTGAGTTGAGCATCAATAACGACATGCTGTAACATTAATAACGCCATGAGTGAAACAAAATCTCCATTCCTCACAAGGGAAGGAGTAAATAAATACAGCCAGTTTCTGCAGGTGCCTTAAGCTTCACTGGTGAAGAAAAAAGAACCTTTTGGGAGGTATAATTTGAAAGAGATAAGGCCATAGGGTATCATTGTTGGGCAGGGGAGACAATTGGTCCTTACTGTGCCAGGAGAGAGGCCATTCAGCCTTCTTTCTGTCAGAAATCTGGTGGTTTTATTATAGCATGGAGAAAACAAGGCAGCTTAGCATACCAGCCCTTAGATTTCTGAAGAGGCATTAATAGTTTTAAGTGGAAGCGACATTGCTAAATCTCCCCAGGACACTGAAAATGCAGGGGTAGGAAGATTAATCAAGTTGGAAGGTGAAAAAAAGTGGTAAGCCAGGCTGTTTTTGCTGTTCCATTCAATTAAAAAATAAATCGATCCTCAGCACGAATGATACAATTTTCATATAATAACTATGCTCTCCTGTGGTTAACTTGTCTTTTGAAAAATGAAGTGGGGAAAAAAAGAGTAATTTTCTGCAAGACTCGGGCAGTCAGAAGCTGGGGGAAGTTAGGGAATTGGAAAACATTTTGAGGAAACCTGGGTGTTCCCCACTAGTAGTCTCTTCTTAAAATGGTGTCGGACTCCAACAGAGGAGGCAGGGCAATCATTTGGAAATCCAGTACAGACTCTTTAGGGAACAAAGAAAATAATCATTATATACAATATACTGTACTCCCACATGCAAGCCTAGGAGAATAAGACTCTCATCTTCGCCAATCTAGGAATGGCCTTACATGGAAGGATAGATCTGTCCTATGGAGTCTATTGAAATGTTGCAGTAGTAAGTGGGCTCTTATGTAGCTCCACTTATTGTAAATGACTTTCAGAAGCATGCATGTATGTGTGTATGCAGTGGCAGGGGTCGGGAGACATGCAGGGTTGGAGCCTCTTTCCTCCATCCTCAGGCTTGACTGACTCCCCAAGTGACAATGTTATCTTCCCAAGGGGCCTATGTGGATTGACTGGGTACAGATGCCCGAGATATTTTTGACAGAGATTAATAAATAAGCCCAGTTTCAAAACTGGCATGTGGGAAAATCCTCGGGCCATGTCTTAAGAAATCCAGGACTGAACCACAAAACACATCTTCATTCTGCAACACTAGTTACCCAGTTTAGGAGGAAGAGGGCTGCAAGTCTTACACTGAAGTGAATGTCATGAGTCAGAAAGCCCCAGAGAGCCCAGGGAATGCTCTCCTAGCCAGCAAAGGCAAAGGGGAAAGGGGGGGGGAACCCAGGATCTTATCCAGAGTGCCTCTGGTCTGGGACCTTCCACCCCCACTATAAGACTCATTAGCATTCAAGGTCGTTCTGGATCTTGGAAATCAGCTCCAGGGGAGCATGTTTTGGTCCTGAGACCCTTACTCCCACCCCTTGCCCCGATCCCCCCAGATCTGTCCTGGATTTAGACACTTTTCCCAGAGGATAGGCAGGGAAAGAAGAAATTAGGGCTGAAATAGCTCTTCTCCTTTTCATTAATCACCTCAAATTGAGCTCTCTCCATTCTGGACCTGGAGCTTCAGATTGGAATTAAAATTAGGAGAGCTTCTAAAAGGTGGAAGAGCAGAGTGGGCATGATCTTGTGTGTGTGTGTGTGTGTGTGTGTGTGTGTGTGTGTATGTGTGTGTGTGTGTAGGTGTTTTCCCCATGGCATTCAACACTGTGTGGGAGACAGATGAGAATCCAGTCAGTGACTCTGGAGGAGCTCCTCCCAACAGATGGGCTGTGAAAACACCTCCCTCTCCAACCAGAGCTCATAGGAATAATAGAAATCCTCAGGGAGTTCCAGCTTCTGTCCCAGGACACTCTGCAAGCAGTTATCCACCGGTGCAAACTCCGAGTCCTGGGGCCTGTCGTAGCGCCGGCTGTTGAAGGCTTCGATGTTGGCCCTTAAAGTGCATTCTTCCGCCTGGAAATCCCAAGGCCTGGCATCAATGTCTGCATTGGGGAGAGGGAGAAGGGATGATGATAACCAGCATATAGATCACGGGTTACACCTTTCTGATCTGGCTATCAAGGAGGAGTGAATAAAAAGAGGGCTGGGTTTCAGGTCCCATGCTGGGGACACAAATACAAAGAGACCCGATACCTTCCCTCAGGGGGCTCACGTTCCAATTTCCCTGGTTAGTCTCTGAGGAATTCAGGACTACCTGTGAGAGCCGGATCCAGAAAGTCAACACAGCTGGAAACGGTAGCTAAAGAAGGGAGTTTGGTCTAAGGGATCACAGCAGAGTCACTGGTAGCTAATGTAGGGGTATAGTCAGTTATTGGTATTTTGGGGCTACCCACAAACTTCTTTGGAAGTAGAAGTGGGAAATTTCAGCTTCTGGGAGGTGGAAGGGACCATAGGACACAGTGACTTGCATTTGAGAGGATTTACTGCTAAGAAACCAACCCCCAACCCATTTCTCTGCAATCTCTTCAAGATGTACTTAATGGGGAGTGGTCTCTTACTACCACAAAATCCCACAATTCCAATCCAAGGACAAATCTTTGCTTCACCTGTACTTAGAGAATGCTTTAAAGTTCACAAAGCATTTTTCCTCACAACAATCCCCTTTTTACAGATGAAGAAAGGCATTGAAAGGTGCAGTTACTCCCTTTATTGCTAGGTGGATTGGGAGTAGACAAAGCTCTTAAAGTTTACAACAGCATAAAGACTTATGGGACAACCTCTTCAATAAAAACTCTTCATTTTTTGGGTCCCCTCCATGCCATTTAGCCTTTTATTTCAGGGCTAGAGATTAGAAAACTTTATTTTATTTTACCAAGGATTCACTTCAGAAATGCTCAAGCTATGCTATTTTTTCACTTTTAATTTGTGTCCATTGAAAGGCAGGGGAAGTGGACTAGGAAGAACACCAGACTTGAAGTTTGAGCCCCAGTTCTGACACTTGTTTGCTGTGTGATATTGGGCGAGTCACTCTACACCACCGAGTCTCAGTTTCTTCATCAGTAAAATAGAAATAATAATCCCTCCACTCTAATGTATCTATTTCTTGGAAAAGCTGCAAGCAAAGTATCTGCAAGTTCTACTGGCCTTTTATGAAGGCTATTGGGATTATTATTTTGCCTTATGTTATATATATAACATTATGCATTATTATGAATTGAGGATGAGGAGACAGGGTTACAACAAAGTGTCAAAATAAATGTCAAAGGCATCTGATGGATTTGCCAATTATTGAACAAATTATTCACCTAGCTAAAAATCTCACAAGAATTTAAATCACTAGTTATTTTCCAGGATAGAAGTGGTCTGATGATACCAGAGCAGCAGAGCAGCGATATGTATGTGTATCTTTTTTTTTCTGAACTCATCCAAAGTTGAGCATGTTATAAATGGTAACAAGCATGAGCTACCCTATTAATAAGCCTTTGTTGGAGCTACATTAACATAGGACAAACCTATATTTGTGTAGAAAACACCAGCGCATTGGGGAAAAAAACCCACCTCCGTATAATCCAAGTACTAGCGGATGGACCCTTTATTTCAGGCTACGCGGGTCAGACTTACTTTGTGGAACAGATGTGTTCTGGAAACTACAGATTGAGTCCTCTTTTAAAGGAACTCGGAGCACCTGGATGATGCCTCCTCATCCTCAGCTCAGCTACATATCTTAGTATAAAGCAGAATCCTGAATGATCACAACAGCCTCCATTCATGAACGGCCACACAGCGGGCAAATGCTGCGCTTGCAGCTTTTCCAAGAAGACCCGGCCCGGCTCCCTTCTGTCACTTGGAGAATCTGAGCCGGCGACTTTGCCTGCTGCTGGGAGACCCTGGGCTTGGGGATCGGGAAGTTCCGAGTTCAAGTCCTCTCTCACACACTTAGTGGCTGTGTGACTTTGGGGACAAGGCATTTCACCTCTTCATCTGCAAAATGGGGATAAAAAAGCAGCTACCTAACAGTCGTTAGAAGGATCGAATGAGACAACCTAGCTCATAACTGCTCTGCAAAACTGAAACTGCTGGAGCAATATCGTTGCCCTCCTATCTACAGCACCGAGGTCGGCTCGTTTCTGGGGCTCCCTTCTCACATTCCGTGGTTCCCCGAGTCCTCCTCCGAAGAATTCAATCGTCCTTCCCTGCTTTCTCCCTTGTTTAAGGCAGAGCTCGCTTGGCTTTCACAGAGATTCCCAGGGTGTAGGCGATTAAGAAGAACTGCCCGCGCCCTCATTTAGGCCCCGACAGGCCCCAGGCCACTTTGGATCCCACCCGACTGCTCTGGAAGCCTTTCCTTTGGCCCGGGGTCTCTGAGTGACCCTTGCTCGGCCTGATCCCCCAAGCCCGCCCCGGAATAGGACCGCCTCGGAGTTATGTGCGCAGCGCTTCTCACTCCTCGGGGCTTTCACGGCACCAGAAGAAAGGCCTCGAGTGGCCCCGTGGCTGACCCAACGGCACCCGGACGGCTCAGCGCAGGCCAAGGCCTTCCAGCTTCCGGTCCCGCCCCCTCTCCCCAAGCATCCGGCCTCTGGGGGGCGCTGCAGGGGACGCGGCCCGGACCTTTCAGCGGCCGCCCGCTTACCGTTGCCGTAGGCCCAGTCGTCGTTCATACGGTGTCTCACTTTCTGGTAGATGGCCGACATGGTCTTCATGTTGCTTTTCCTCCACTGGCGCCCCAAGTACTTGGTCTGGATCTTCAGCAGCTTCAGCACGTACAGCTGTAGCATGGCTTGCTTGACCTTGAGGGCCCGCTTGAGGATTGGGGCGGACTTGAACACCACCAGCATCTGCTCAGAGAAAGGCAGCGGGAGGAGGAAAAGCGTGGGGGCGCGCCCGCGGCCGTCCCTCACTCCTCCCCTCCCCCGCAGAGGCAGGCCACCCCGGAGGTCTCCTCGCGACCCAGGGAAAGCCCTCCCAGCGCCGGTCAGAGCCACGGGCGCGCCCGTCACAGGGTCAGTCTGCTTCTCCTGGCCTGTTGCGGCCCTGGCGAAGTGTAATGACATTACATTCTGTAATTCCGTTTCTAATATACCACGGGCAGGGTGCCAGTTAGCAGTGCCAGCGGCCGAGGGAAAAGCTTTGCCCTTCCGAGCCTCCCACTGTGCGTTTGTCTTGTAAACACCTTGGAGCTCTAGACTGGTGCGCGCCCGCCCCCGGCTCCGCCCGGCGTTAGCCTCTCATCCTGGTTTGGGCCCCGTTATCCAGCAGGCTCCAAAATCTCTACTAAACACCTTCAAGTTTGGGTCTTAAGGGAGGGACTTTTCTCGCCCCACACAAACATAACCGGCATTTTCTCACTCCAATTACATCATAGACAAACTCTTACAAGGCCCCAAGTGATCATCTAGGGGGAAACTGAGGTCTCAAGAAGCAGCTGGTCCAACGTCACATATCAAGGTAATGCTCCCTCTGCCCCTGCCGCCAGCTCCCGTTTCACCAGACTTGAACAGAAGAAGGCATCTCTGAGGCGCTCACCAAGAGCGGGCGCCACCATAAATGGCCAGGGGTTTGGGGAAACAGGCAGCTGTCCACGGTTAGGAGAAAAGAGCCTGTTCTCTCTGAACCTCCTGGGAGGTCATCCCAGCAGGCACTAAAGGATCATATCCTAAGGAATAGAATGGAATTCTAGCCTCACCAATCTTTCTTTAAAGTGTCTGTGTCATTCATGAGGTCAAAGTTTCTAAACGTTCAGATGACTTCGAAATAAGACCCAGATGCAAATCCTACCCACCTCTGATACTCAGGAAGTCTAATCAGTTGATTACTCTTAACTTCAGTTTTCTCATCTGTAAAATGGGGGTGTCAGGAAAGGAAGTTTGATAATATCTGTGGCACTTACTTTGCAGATAAAACTCAAATCAATCAACCAATAAGAATTTATTAAGCACCTACTATGTGTTAGATACCAGGATTACAAGAACAAAAATAAAAGTCTCTGTAAGGAACTTGCATTCTGTCAAAGTAGATAAGCTGTGCAAAAACCTTTGCAAATCTGAAGGCATTATATACTTTCCAGCTATCATAGTAACAACTACCAGTATTATTTACTGTAATAACTATGTAATCATGTGTAAATCAGTGACAATTGATTTCTCATCTGTAATATGGTGGTGACAGTAGTGTTAAATACAATTGACACAAATATGTAATAACACAGGCCCTCTTAATTTATAGTAAAGCTTTATAACTGTAGCTTTGTTTTTTAATTGAGACCTGCGTGATCTCAGGCCAATCACATAATTTCTCTGAGCCTGTTTTCTCACCTAGAAAATGAAGGAGATAGACTACATGAGCTACAAGATTTCTTTCAGCTCAAAATGATTTTGTGATCTCAGGAGATCTAAATCTTAGCATGCTTCCTTACATAGAGCAGATTCTTAATAAATATTCATCAAATTAATAGAAAACTAATTAATATTCTTCTGATAGTTAGTCCTACTGGTTCGGTTTTCAATATTAGATTGTATCCCAGGGGTTGATAAGGAGGGACCATTTCTGGCACATTTGCATCTAAATTACCTTGGGCAGCAATCCTAGACAGGACACCATTGTGCTAAATTCGATGTTCTGTGGAGGTTGTGATACAATGAATTTTTTTGAACCCATCAGCCTACCAGAATTTTTGCTCATGAAATTTTCAGCAGCCCAGACTACAGTTAATATTGTCATAATGATATAGCTGAGGATAATGGACCCATCAGAAGACATTCAATGATAAAGCCATCTTTCCAGTTTTTTGTTTGTTCATAGCACAGGAATATCTCCCAAGAGTATGTTTTCCTGGGTTCTCCCATTAAGAATATCCAGGTGTCATTTAAAATTGGAAGAGTAAATTTGCCTCCCAAGAGGCCAAGAGCCTTTCCGAGAAAAAGTCAGCACTGCCTGGCTCTCTGAACATCTACCTGGACAGAAGAAAGTTAATGGGATCCTAGATTTAGAGCTGGAAGAGATATTTAAGGTAATCTAATACCACTCATTTTGCCATGGAGGATCCTGAGACTGACAGTAGGAACAAAAGCTGTACCAGGTCACCCAGGCAGGAAGCAACAAAGAAGGATGCAAACCCAGACCTTCTGAGTCCAAATCCAGTGGGTTTTAATGAGCTTCATAGACCGAGTTTGAGGACAAGTACACTATCCTGCTATTATTATCTTGTTCTCATTTTTTATTGTTATCATCTCATTCTTCTGCTCCTTATCATTGCTATCATTATCATCATTATTAGAATACAACTTTTCAGTGGGGCACACTCTGCTATATCAGCTCTTGACCCCAGCTCAGCTCACCATGGTCCTGGAATGCTTCCACTTGGTCAGTTTGTTAAGCAGCCTGAGTAAATTGATACAAGAAAATAGGTTCCTCCAGCAGAATTGATTGTTGTCTCCAGCTTCCTATAAGAAAAGAAAAAATTTAAGTACATATGGATGTATCATCACTGCAGCAGTCCCAGAACTCTTTTTCAGCTCTATAATAGGCACTGAAATTTGTTGTTGTTCATTTGCTTTCAGTCATGTCAAATTAATTCATAGCCCCATTTGAGGTTTTCTTGGCAAAAATGCTGGAGTGGTTGGCCACTTCCTTCCCTAGATCATTTTACAGATGAGGAAACTGAGACAAACAAGATTAAGTGATTTACCCAGTAACACAGCTAGTAGGCATTCAGGTTAGATTTGAACTCAGGAAGATGAGACTTCGTAACTCCAATTTTAGTACTTTATTCTCTGAAATACCTAGCTTATTCTGTAAGTAGCAATGGTAAAAGTAGTTCCTTTTATTGATTCAAATTCATAAGAATACAAGTCATTTCCCAATTGATAAATAGTCAAAGGATATGAACAACTTTCAGATGATGAAATTAAAGCTATCTATAGTTATATGAAAAAAGGCTCTAAATCACTATTGATTAGAGAAATGCAAATTAAAACAACTCTGAACTCTGACATGCTACTTCATATCTCTCAAATTGGCTAAGATGACAGGAAAAGATAAAGACAAATGTTGGAGGGGATGTGGGAAAACTGGGACACTCATGCATTGTTGGTGCATTTGTGAAATGATCCATCCATTCTGGAGAACAATTTGGAACTATGCCCCAAAAGACTACAAAACAGTGTATACCCTTTGATCCAGCAGTGTGTCTATTGGATCTGTAACCCAAAGAAATCATAAAACAGGGAAAAGGCACCAATGTGCAAAAATGTTTGTAGCAGCTCTTTTTATAGTGGCAAGGAACTGGAAATTAAGTATATGCTCAACAACTGGGGGATAATATACGAATATAATGGAATATTATCCTTCTATAAGAAATAATAAACAAGCTGATTTCAGAAAAATCTGGAAAGACTGACATGAAATGATGCTAAATGAAGTGGGCAGAACCAAGACAACACTGTACGTAGTAACGCTGTGCCATGATCAACTATGAAGGATTTGGCTATTCTCAATAATGAGGTGATTCAAGGCAATTCCAATAGACTTGGCTTGGAAAATGCCATCCCCATTCAGAGAGAGAACTATGGAGACTGAATGTAGATCAAAGCATACTACTTTCAAACAAATTTAGATTTGTAACATTTGTTACAAATTTACATCCAGTACCATGGATAAAACATTCAACTATTGGCCACCAGACATTCCATGTCTACAGGGACATGAGTCAGAAGGACAATGGAGACAAAAGAAATTTCTCAGCTGATATTTAAGTTTCCTCTTGTGACTTTTTGCTTGGGCATCAGAAAAGAAATTACATTCCTATATAATACTACTTATTTATGCAATGCTTGCAACTTTGCAAAAAAAAAAAAGTCTCTTTCTAAAACTTATTCTCATCTACCCTCTGCTAGAGTCCTCTGTGTTAAGACTGATTTAATATTCAGGAAACTTGAGCCCTTCAGCACCTCATCTCATCTACCCACACTCTGGTAGACTGCCCCGTTCCCAAGCAGGAGAGAGAGGAGGAAAAAATGGCAGATGGTCCATTCTCACCAGATGGCTCCTTTCCCTTCTAGGCTTTAGGTCTGTCTGTGAGCATCCAACCAATAATAACTGGTGGATTTCGGATTAGACACAGGTAACATTTTATAGTGACAGAATGAAATATGGCTTATGTGATTTTAGAAGTGCAGAGGTATATTAATCATCATTACCAGAATGATCTCTTATATTTATGTAGGATTTTTCAGGTCATAAAGTACTTTCCCATCCATTATCTCGTTCCGATTAATGGCTTTTATGGGATGGGCCAACATCATAGATTATGGGATTTAAAGCTTGAAGGTACCTTAGAGATCAACAGGTCCAACCCTCTCACTTTATAGATGAGACTCAAAGATGAAATGACTGGCCCAAAGTCATGGAGGTAATGAATAGTACAGTCAATATTTGAATCAAGTCCTCTGACCTCCAAATCCAGCACTTATTCCAAAAACTCACATCATAAAGCATTGGCAGACCTGCCATGTTAACTTAGTAATCATAGACTCAATAGATACCAAATTGGAACATATTTCAGAGACCATCAAATTTAACACCCGCTCATTACAGATAAAGGAACTGAAGCTGAGAGACATTATTTGACTAAGGCAATATAGGAAGTATATATCAGAGAAAAGATTTGAACTGAAGTCTTTTGACTGCAAGCCCAACTCTTTATCTACTCTGATACTCTAAAGTTCTTAAGAAAGGAAATAGAAAGTAAAAACTGGGAAATATGTACCAGTATACCCTGGTATCTAGTGAGTCATGAATAGCTAAGATCCTTGTGAGCATTAGGATTTCCTCAGGTGTAAGGCATAAAGAGTAGCACATTGGAGCTTAGAGCAGGTTTCCCTGTCCTGTGATAAGCTGGCAGTATCTGCTTTTAAACTGACCCAGGGGGACCAATCTTTGTGTCTCTGAAAGCAGGGTTTGATTCCTATCCATGGAAACTTGTATTTCATGGCAAAGACCAGTCTGACATTATCTGCCCAAACAAGTCAAGTTGTAATAATAGTAATAATGTAGACACTTATATTGTGATTTAAGGTTTGCAAGACCCTTTGCATATGTTAATTTGTTTGATAATTGTATAAATTAGGTAAAAGATCAAAGGAGATCATCAATCATGTAGGTACTTTCTAAACCTCAAAGTACTATTTCAGTTATTCTGCTGTTATTAAATTATAATTGTGTAACTTTTTGTAATCAGTGGAGGAGGCATTTTACTAGTTGTTTTTTTAAGGTGAGTCCAAGTCCTCAAAGGGGTTATCCCTCAACACATTTCATGATCTCAATCAAAACTATTAGGAGAGCCCTCCCAGGACAGTTACTAGAACATCCATGCCTTTGACCCAGAGATCTCACTACTGAGCATCTTAAGTTCAAGCCAATTCAAAGGTTTCATATGCGCCAGAAAATCCACAGTAATACTTTTTATGGTAGCAAAAAGGCAGGGAGATAGCACATGGATAGAGCACTGAGTCTAAAATTAGAAATACCCGAGTTCCAATCCAGCCTCAGACACTAGCTATGTGTTCCTGGGCAAGTCACTTAACTTTCTGCCTCAATTTCCTCAATTGTAAGATGGGAATGATGATAAAAGCACCTACCTCACAGGGTTATTGTTGAGGATCAAATCAGATAAAAAAATACTTAGCACTATGTCTGGCACATACTAGATGCTTTAAAGAAAACTCTTCTCCTCCTAAAACAAACAAACCAACCCACTGGAAACAAACTAAACTAGGCAATTTATATAATAAATAACAATTAGGGAATAAACTAATCAATTATGGATTAGAGTATTATAGTGGAATTTTATTGAGTTAAAAAATAGTAAGTATGATGAATTCAGAGAAACATGGGGAGATTCATAAAAGTGTAAGTCAGAGAAAAAAATTCGCAATGATTATAACAATGGAAATAAAAACCATATAAAAAGGCAACTGAGCTCAAGATTAATTGTAACGGCCAATTTTGATCTCAGAGAAAAGATGATGGAACTTTCTTACTCTCGGAGAAAGCTAGGGATTATGGATTTGGAATTCTCTCTACTCTCTTTATGGGGGTCACAGTATGCTTTTGTTATTGATCTCTTTTTGAGTGGTGGTATTGTTATAAGGGAGGATGAGGGGATAAGGTCTGGAAATGACTGGAATAAAAAACACAAGTTATCACTAAAGTTTTAAAAAAGAGGAAAAAACTCTTATATCTCCCTAATTATCCAACATCTACAATAATAATAAATTTAGTTTGACAAATATGTATTAAACATCTACTATGTGGAAGCAATATAGTAGATGGTCAGAATGCAAAGAAAATAATAATACTCATTATTAATCAATCTATTGTTAATAATGAACAATAAAATTCATATTTCTATGTCTCTTCGGGGTTTCCAAAGCCCTTTCCTCACAATCCCATGAAGCTGGTAGGACAAGTATTATTCTTAGAGGAGAAAAATAAGGTGGAGAGAAATTAAATAATTTGCCAGTGATCACAAGGTGGAAGAATTGGGACTCTCACCAGGGCTTTTGATTCTAAACCCAGCAATTTTCCCATCCTGGATGAACTGCCATAGACCTGAAATTAGGACCTGGAGTCTGGTCTCAGTTCTGCCACACACTAGCTAACCTCAAGTTCTTTTGTAAAATGAAGGGGTCAGATGACATGACCTGTAAGGTCCCATTGCAGCTCTAATGTTCTGTAATCTATAATTTATTCTATCCCTCTCCAGCTAGTCTAACAATGAATGTTTGAGAGAAGGAAGGCTGGCTTTGCCTAAAGGTTGGCCCCAGGGGACCCCGGAAAAGAAGTCCCAAATTTTCTCCTCTTGAAGATGGCCTTATCAGGCATAGACTACTCTATGCTTCCTTCCCAAAATATTTTCTCTAGAGCCTTATTATAGACTAACCCTCTTCATTTTGCTTCACAGTAAACTGCCTAGGACTTAAAAATAATATAAACCTGTAATAGCATTTTCTGGAGGGCTTAGACTCAAATGTGTTTTGCCTCTTTTGCAACTGCCATAGCAGGCCTTTCATCAAAGATCCCAGGAGGCATTTCTCTCATGCAGGCCAAAGACTAATGTTCTCTCCCATGGCCCCTTAATTCTTTGTGAAATTTTTCAAACTGGCTAAAAATATCAAATTGGGGTTTCCCCCCCCTTCCTCTTTAATGCAAATCACCTTATCTCTTCTTTTGTCTGTATCCCTTTTAGTAGAAGGGTCAGAATACCAATGAATAATATATATATAGGTGAGTGAGTCTCTGCAAGAACATATTCCATGTGTATCACATGACCTATAGAAATATCAGCTCTGAAATGTCAACCTGACAATTATTGACCAAACCAGAGCCCTGGGAGCAGGGCTCAGCCCAGTATAACATGCCCCTTCATTTTTCCAGAGCCATGCAGAAAAAGATACATATTTCTTTCCGGAGAAAATTTTTTCTAAAAAATCAAAAATTTAGAATTTTCCAAATGGTTTAGAGGTTGTTTAAATTAGAAGTGTCAAAATTGTGGCCTAAGGGCTCAAAGCCTGGTAAAACTCCCAACTAAAATCTAATGGAGAAATGTTTAACAAAATAAAATTTTTAAATAGAATAAAGATAATGATCATTTATGGTTTTCTAAGTCAGTAGGCAGCTAGCTGGTAGAGATATGTTCCTATTTGAAATTGACATCATCTAGATGACTAGAGAATTTTAGAAATTTCTTACTTTAAAAAAAAGAATAATTTATTTTAAATATGTTATCTTCTAGAGATGAAATGCATTAATTGTCGCTTCCTGATTTTCCAGGGCTATCTCTAAGATATGAGGAAATCTGCTACAAACCTCCTTCCACTTACTATCCCTAATTCTGCAAGACAACCATATTGTGCTCATGTAAGCCTACAGACATTTCAAACTCAATGAGTCCAAAACAGAATTCATCAGATTTCCCCCAAAACCCTACTTCTCTTCTTTATATGAGGGGGCAACCATTATTCTAACCATTTAGGCTCCCAACTGGGAATGAACTATTCTTTAAAAATTATTTAAAACTTGAATAGAAAAAGAAAACATTGTCATATACAGAATATATGAAAGGATTCAAAATATGATTCATTAAATTTCCATTTCAAGAAAACCTATATAATAAATGCCATATATTGTGATCAGAGCTGTCCATCTTTGCTTCCTTATAGGTTTTCTTTTGTTCTCTGCTATGTATTTTTTTACTTTAATCTTTTTTTTCCCTTTCATCCCCCTATCTTCCCTAAGAAGGCTATAATTGTGTACATATATTTATATACACATATACACATACATACATATCTTTAATCATACATATATATATAAACAAACACTCATTTACATCTATGTAAAGGTCACACTATGCTTCTTTTCCTATTTCTCTAAAGGTAGAAAACTTCACAGTTCATTAAATTCAACTCTTTCTATACTTTTCTAAATTTACCACCTCATCACCTATGTGACAGCAATATTCCAACCTTATACTATCTAGTTATTTTAAATAATCTAAAACAAAACTGATTTACATGATTGATATATAATGTAGTTTCTCTATTTTTTCCTCTTTGATTAAATCTATTTTAACTTTAACTTTGTCTGAGAGCAATTTCTAATCAGTTCTATTCCTGATCATTATGTTTGAGTATACGTATCAGTTCTATTCCTGATCATTATTATGTTTGAGTGTATGTATCACTTACTTCCTATCTCTGACTCTGTTTTACTTCTACCTGCTTCCTAGTGTTGCTGTTACTTAAGCTACCCCTACCCCTGCTCCACTTTTTCCCTCTCTCGTTACCCCATTCCCATTCACACATTTTTCTATACCACCCCCTTATCTTATTCCTTCCAGCTCTTATTTCTTTATAAATTTAGAAGACTTTTATACTTCTACCTCTAAAGTATTGTCCCCCTTAAGCCATTCTGGACCTGAACTGATTCTCCCCTCCCCCTCTTCTCCCCTCCCCCTTCTCCAGTCAGTAGCTAAGTACTGTCAGTTTTTTTTTTCACACCAACAGCTAATATTTGTATAATACTTACTATGTGCCAAGCACCATGCTAAATACTTCATAATTATGATCTCATTTGACCTCACAAGAAACCCATTTTACAGATGAGGGAACTGAAGCAGATATTAAGTGACCTGGCCAGGATGTCACAGCTAAGAAGCTTCTGAGATCAAATTCAAACTCTGGTTTTCTCATCTGCAGGTCCAGCACTCTATTGCATCACTGTTGCTCCTACCTGCCCCCATTCTGTTCACATGACCACCGTCCTAATTCTGGCCCAGTTGCTTCTTGCTTGGACAAATAAAATAACTTTCTCATTGGTTTTTCTGCCTCTGGTCTTTCCCCTTTCTAATCCATTCTCCAACATTTACTGAAACAATATTCCAAAAGCCAAAATCTCCTCCCTTCCCAGTTACAAAAGTTCTTTAGAGACTCTAGACTTAAATGCAAATTCCTATTTGACATTTAAAGCTCTTCTGGTTTTAGCCTAATCCCCATACACAAAGTTCTTTTCCCACTTCCACAGGCTGTTCCCCAGGCTGGAATGCAATCATTCCTCATCTCCATCTCTTAGCTAACTTCCTTCAAAGCTCACTTCAAGTGTCCTCTCTAACACCAGGCTTTTCCTGACCCCAGAAGCTCATTAGCTGCTGATCCCCCTACCGCTTGCTCCCAAATTACCCTGTACAAGCTTGGCATATACCTTGTATTTATAATTTATTGTTTCCTTTAATATAATTTGAGCTCCTTGAAAGAAGTTTTTGGGGTTGTTTTTATTTTGCTTTATGTGCTTAATATGTTTGACATATTGATTAAAGGAAGAAGACGGCCATTTGTTTTGGCCAGAGAGAATAAGAATGATTGGTACTACATGTACACGGAATTTTAGAACTAAACCTTATGATGGAACACATAGCTAACTCCTTAGCCAAAATAAGTAAGTCTGTGTTGGCATTAAGATCTAACTTATTATTTAGATGAAAAAAGCTATATGTATTGATTACTAGCCTTAAGTCTATTGTTCAGTAGTTTCAGTCACGTTCAACTCTTTGTGACCCTTTTGAGGATTTCCTTAACAAAGATACAGAAGTGATTTGCCATTTCTTCTTCTAGCTCATTTTATAGATGTAGAAACTGAGGCAAGCAGGATTGTGATTTTCTCAAGAGTCACACAGCTAGTAAAGTGTCTGAAGCTGCATTTGAAGTCAGAAATATTCTTGACTCCATGCTTGGTATTCTATCCACTGTGCCACCTAGCTGCCCAGCTTTAGAAGAACTAAATTCAAAAGATTTTAAGCTTCCCCCCCCCCATTTTCTCTTTCCAACTACAATCTCCCCCAACTTTCTGCTTTCTAGTCCATCTACTAACTATTTCACCTTTCCCCTTCACTTCTTGAAAGAGTTATCTAACTCTTCACTACCTACTATTTCTTTAAATCAGAGGTGCTCAAAGGGATCCATAAACTTGGATGGGAAAAAAATTTACACTCTTATTTTCACTAATCTCCAACTGAAATCTAGCATTTCCTTTAATTATGTAAAATCACCATTCGAAGGGTCCAGATTGCCAAAAATCTCCCTGCTCCATCCTCTATCCATCATCCACTAATGAGATTTTCCTAAGGCTCAGATCCAATCATGTCACCCTCTTGATAGATTCTAGTGGCTCCCTATTATTGTGCCCAGGACCAAATACACAATGATCTGTTTGGCACTCAAAGCCCGTCATAACTTAGCCCTCTTCTATCTTTCCAGTTTCCTAACGTTTTATTCCCTCATACATACTCTTTGATCTAGTGATTGGCCTCCTAGTTATTCCATGAAGAAGACATTCTCAGCTCGGGACATTTTCTCTGGCTGTTCCCTGTGCCTGGGACATTCTCCTTCTGCTCTGACTACTGACCTCCTGGCTTCCTTATGTCCTAATAAAATCCTACCTTCTACTAACCCCTCTTAATTCTGATCTCTTCCCTCTGTTACTTTTTATTCATCATTTGTATGGCCCCCTTTACGTAATTTGTCTGCATGTTGTCTCCAGTATTAGCTTGGAAACTATTTGAGAGCATGGACTATCTCTTGTCTTTTTTTGTATGTCTAGCACTTAACCCAGTGTCTGGCACAAAGCAGACACTTAATATTGATTGATTGATTGAATCCATGGCTTTAAATACCTGAAATCTGACTTTAGTCCATATCCTTGTTGTACTGAAACTGTTCTCTAGTCATTAGTGGTCTTGTAATGATCAAATTCAGTAGTCTTTCTTAGTCCCTAACATCCTCAGTCTCTGCAACATGGAACTGACCAGATATAGTCTCTTCATCTGGATTCAAAAATACTATATTCTCTTACCAACCACTTGAACATTAATCATCTGCTGAGAGATCTTCCCATTTCTGCTCTTGTGTTCTCATGCATACAGTGGATCATACTCACAGATCTTTTCCAATTCCATATTGCTTACCAAACAAAGTTTTGCTTGGTATTCAAGACCCTCCATCATCAAGTACCATCCTATCATTTGAGTTTTATTTCATATCACCTTAATCTGTACAAATTACATTAATGCTGTACTCTACAGCAAAAATAGACTTTTCTTTCCCCCAAGAGACAATCTGGCTTTCTTCCCTCTATGCCTTTGCATGTGCTATTACCTAAGCTTGCCCTACTATCTATTTTTTATCTAATGAATTCCTAGACATCTTTTAAAATCCCAACTCAAATGCTACTTCTGCCACTCTTTTACCTCCACTATTTCCAGTAATTTTTTTTTTCTGAGACAATTGGGGTTAAGTGCCTTGCCCAGAGTCATACAGCTAGGAAGTTTTAAATATCTGAGGCCAGATTTAACTCAGGTCCTCCTGACTTCAGGGCTGGTTCTCTATCCACTGTACCACCTACCCTTCTCTTACCAGTAACTTTCTTCCTTGGAAGATAGCTAGAAATTGCTTCTGCATTATTCTATCATTTTTCTCTTATAATATTGAATATGAACATCATCTGTGTTTTCATATCTTCTTCCCTATTGGAACTGTAAATTCCATGAATATAGAAAATGCATTTTATCTAAACTTTGTATGTTCCCCATACACAATGATCACAATGATCTATCTGTACACTTGTTTTTAAAACAAATAAATGAATAAACAGATGTAACAGTTAAGGGGAGAAGGCTGTATAGGAACTTCTTAGGGTTGTTCCTAAGTTCATATATACATTATAACAAAAGCATTCTGGAGATAAGTTATCATCTCCAAGAGAATGTAAGTTCTTTGGGGCAGGGAGCATTTTGTTTTTCTATTTTTGGATCTCTAGACTTGAGAGGCAATTTGGTGTAGCAGATGGAGTCAATATTAGTATGAGGAAAATAGGGAAGCACCTGGATATAGTGGAAAATTGTTCTGGATATCGAGAATTAAGATTTAAATCTTGTTTCTGACACTTATTGCTTGGGTGATCTTGTGTAAGTCATTTAACCTAGGTAACTGGAAAGTTGGCAAGAGGAGTTACAAGGAATAGATTAATACAACCTTTCCAGAAATAAATTTAGAATTCATTTGATTTTAGTTTCAGAACAAAAAAGCAGGGAAAAGAAGGCCACTAGTAATAAGATGGCCAGTGAAGCATAACTGGAGGGGGTCCTATATATAAAGGGAAACTTTCCATGAGTTTGGATGTGAGTTCAATCTATTTCCACTAACTTGTGAACAATCTTGTTCCTGTTTTGAGTCTTGTGCACCTATGTGCTTATAAGAGGAGTTGGTTTCTATGGTTTGGAAAATATCAAGTACTAACATTCTCAGAAGTGGAGGCAACAAACTAAGTAAGATGTCACCAGAATATAGCTAGGATCTTCTTGTCAAGAGAGTAGGACACAAGAGTTACCCTAGAAAGAAGTTCCCTGTTCTAAAGATGGGATTCTTCTAGCTACAGGTCTGATCAGCTGGGAGCTGACTCTTTGAGAGAACTAAATGTACATGTTAAATTTAATCAATTTTGAATCTTCCAAGCAGATAGTTTAGTGAAATCTTCCATTGATAGCTTTTCATGGCACTTTCTGTATTGTTTGTTAGGCAAATGTTGATATACCTTATCTTAGATCCATAGGTTGTTACATCTGGAAGGGTTCTTACATCTGGAAGAGATTATCACATCCAAGCTTTAATTTAAAATTAAGAAATTTAGGCTCTCAAAAGTTAACTCACTTGACCAGAGTTATGTAGCTAGTTAGTGACTGTAATACATGATCTCTAAGACTCCTTCCAGCTTGAACACTTTATGACTTTATGTTTTTCTGCAGGAAAATTCCCCCTTCCTTCCATTACTCCCTCTATCTTCTTTGAACTATCATTCAGGGGAAGAATAGGGTCTTATTGAGTTTATCAGAAAAAAAGGAAAACAAAGTTATGATTAAAATGGGAGCTGTCAATGACTCATTTTTATATTTCAAGTTGAGCTCTAGAGCAAATTGACTTGCAGTGAAACTAGTTTTCTAAAAAATTCTAAGTTGATTCAAAACTTTGTTGTTGCTGTTTAGTCATTTTCAGCTATGTCTCACTTTCTGTGACCCCATTTGGGGTTTTCTTGGCAAAGATACTAGAGCAGTTTGCCATTTCCTTCTCCAGCTCTTTTATAGAGGAAGAACTCAGGCAAACAGGGTTAAGTGACATTCCCAGGATCACACAGCTAATACATGTCTGAGATAGAATTTGAACGCAGGTCTTTCTGACTCTAGGCTTGGCATTCTAGCTACTGCGCCACCTAGTTGCCCTGATTCAAACCTACATGACAGCTAAATCCACAAGCCATTTAGTGACCCTGGTACAGTAATAGAGTAGGAAAACTAGAGTTATAAAGGCTTAAAAAAATGCTTAATAAATACTTGTTTCCTTCCATCCTTCAATCTAAGACTAGCTGCTATTGCTATTTTAGATCATCTTTTTTATGTTCTCAGTCTCAGGAGAGCAACAACAAAAATCCATTATGTTCAGAATCTAAGTATCACAAATAATTCAATAATTTGCTATCATGCAAAGCCACCAGTAAATAAACGACTTTCAACTTTGTGACTTTTATTACTGTCCAGTTCTTGGTGAATCAGAATGGGAAGTAAAAAGCTGTAGTCACCAATCCTGACCACCAGATGACACTGTTGTTTCATAGGAAGCCTGGAAATCTTACTTGTGGCTCAAAATCAAATTCTAGCACCAAGCCATAGATATGTTTGCTGGTTTAGCTACCCTCAAAGCCTTAGAAAATAAAACAATCTCCCATGTTAAGTTTACTCCAAATTTTCCTCTCAGGAAGTTACATCAATTGAGATCTGAAAGAACTATATTCTGTCTCCAATTTACCAATTGGTCTACATTCTAAAAACTAATCTGGTGGATGAGGTGTTTGGGAGGACCGCACATCTGGTGTGGAGGATTACTGAGCCGTTTTCAAGGCTGCTCATTTACTTCTGGTGTCCACTGAACTTACCCAACTCTCACTTGTGGCTCCAAGAAGCTGTTGCATGAGCAGCAGATACACCCAGTAAACCACCTTAGTAGATGGGCTAAACTAGGTAACAGACCAGTCTCAAACCTGTCACTGAGTTGGAAGGCTGTCTATTCCAGATGAGTGAACACTTTCCCTACTGGAATGGGAGGATGTAAACAACTTGCTCCAATGGCCATGAAGGCAGCTGAAACAGGTGTTATGAATCACTTAGAAATTTATCTACTGTATTCTGGCTCATCTTTAGCCCTTCAAGCCCCCTCTCTCCCCGAGAAGGCAATTGGAGAATTAAATGACTTGCCCAGAGTCACACAGCTAGTGCCTGAAGCCAGATTTAAATCCAGGTCCTCTTGATTCCAGGGCTGGTGCTCTATCCACTGTGCCATCTAGCTACCCCATCAGCAGTCATCTTGACTTTTGTCCTGCCATTGGATTTTCATGACTCAGTAAAACAGAATGAGGATGACAACTTTGTACAGCTTTACCTCACTCAAATCCAAATTAGGCACAAATAAAACAAAGAACAAACAAGAAGTCGGTCAGTTGATACTCAGGATACATATTTCCTTAGGAATTGTGGTTAGATTCCCATACTGGCCCCCGCAGGCTTATTTAAACTAATGTAGATGAAACATTGTCTTAATAATGGCAACTCAACCACATGTAACATTGTTTTAACAATAAAATTCATTTGGACTCCAGGAATACAAGTTCTCCCTACTTCAGAAGTGAGATGCTATGGGCTATTACAGAAGGAAGGAAATGACAGAATCTGGCCCATGTTCCAAGGTAGTTGTAAAATATTATTTCTTTGTTCTGTATTTATTTACATTAAGAGAAGGTTCCTCTCTGAACTAATTGAAGCTTTCTTTTGGCCAGTGGCAGACAGGAGCAGGCTGTAACACATTACCAATTAAGAGTGGTACAGACCAGCAGGAAAACATAATGAGAACTAGTTGGGACAAGAACCAACTAACCAACCGACAAGGATTCATTGAGGATCCATTAGGATACTGTCAGATATTAGGTTACAAAGACAAAAATGAAAGTCTTACTTTCATGGAGCTCAGACACTTAACACTTCCTGGCGGTGAAACCCTGGGCAAGTCACTTAACCCCAATTGCCTCAGTAAAAAAAAAAAAAACACACACACACACACCCAAGAAAGTATGGATGGTTTTCAGTGAGAAGTCAACAAGATCACAGATTTATTGAAGAATCTATGTCTCTGCACAAAAGAACACATACACACTGGGGAGGACGTAAGGGACCCTTTCTATAAAAAAGATAATGTTGCAAAATATAGGAGCAGGAGACTACTAGTACATCTAAGTACAAATTCAGTTTGGCTTTTTTTTTTTTTCCTGAAGTTTTGTGATTTCATAAAAGTAATTTTTGCCTCTCTTATAAAGTGAGGGGAAATCAGAAAAAAACAAAAAGATTGTTTAAAAAAAATTTTTTTTAAAGGCAATTAAATGGTACAGTAGGCAGAACACTGGGCCTGGCGTTAGGAAGATGCATCTTCCTCAAACATTAACCAGCTGGATGATCCTGGGCAAGTCATTTAATCCTGTTTACCTCAGTTTCCTCATGTGTAAAAATCAGTTAGAGAAGAAAATGTCAAACCACTCCAGTATCTTTGGCACAAAAAAACCCCCAACAAACTAAATGGAGTCACAAAGAATTGGACATGATTTAACACCAACAAATTGTACTCTTTTTAACTCTATGAGGGAACAGAGAAGAATTAGAGAAAAATGAAAATCGCTGTTTCAAATAGGACAACAGGATACCTGATGGATAGAAGACAGCTATTTAATTTTTATTTTGCTCCTATTTTCCCTGCTTATCAAAATGATCCTTGAACCAGAAAGGACTGAATAAAAAAAGCCAATAGAGAGAGAATCCCCAAGATAAGTAAGAAGACAATAAGAAAGCTACTGCTGTTCTGGAATTCAAGGGTCCAGGCCTAGAGGCTTACATCTTAAGGGATGGTCAGTGTAATTGGTGAACATTTGTCAGTGATCTATAAAAGCTCAAAAATGAGGGAGAGGGTAACACAGTCTGGAGAAGGAAAAATAGTATTTCACTTTTTCAAACAAGGAAAGAGAATGGGAAGGAAAGAAACAGTTTCTACAAATAATGGATCCAGGAGTTTGAGTCTGGCAAAATTCTAATTTTATGATATTTAACGTGTTTAAAAATCAATGCTTTTGATTCATGTTTGTCTTTGTATCTCTAGTACCAAGAGCTCTCCTGTGCTATATTATGTTTCCTCCACCCACACCTAGCACAGAACATGTAGGCACATAATAGGTGCTTAATATATATTTATTGAATTGAATTACCTGTTTAATTTCAGTTCCCATGCAACCCAGGTAGAATAGAGACGCCTTGAGGGTTGGGCTGCTTTGTTATGTCTCTGTATCCTAATACCTAAGTGCATAGTAGGTATATAATAAATAAATGTTTGTTGGATTGGACTGAATTAACGTCATGGATTACCTATACTGGGAATCCAGGTTCATTTGTATGAATGAAACCTTCCCAGGTCATTTTTTCAATAGATTTGACTAATTTTCCTCAGGAGGGATTAGGGCACAATGTTTTCTGTAGAGCACACATCATTTACACAAAACATTAGAAGGAAAAAGGCTTATGCATATCCTCCAGGAAGACCACATAATAGCAGTTTAACAGTATTGGCCAGGAAAAGTTATCTTGCTGTTTAGTCAAAATGCTGGCACAAATTCAGCTCCATGATTCATCCTCCCCTCTCTTTGGTATTTATTCATTCTGCCAGATTAAGTGTAGAGATTTGTCACTGAAGTGACAAACTTTTTGGCTTATAATACCATTTCCTAAGGCATAAGGGGCAATGGTCTTGATTGACAGAAATATCCACCAGTACTGGCCATAGTGGATCTCAAATTGTATTATAAAGTAGTAATTATCAAAACAATCTGATACTGGCTAAGAAATAGTGGTGAATCCATGGAATCGATTAAGATATAGGTTAGAGTATATTAAATGACCAAAATAATCTAGTATATGATAAACCCAAAGTTTTTGAAACAAAAATTCATTATCTGAGAAAAACTGCTAGGAAAACTGGAAAACAGTATGACAAAAACTAAGTATAGATGAATATCTCATACCATATATATAAGATTAAAATGGGTACATGATTTATACATAAAGGGTGATACCATAATCAAGTTAACAAAGCATGGAATACTTTTATCTGTCAGATTTATAGATAAGGAAATAATTTAAGACCAAAAAGGATATAGAGAAAACTAAAAAATGTAAAATAGATAATCGTGATTATATAAAATTAAAGTTTTGCACAAACAAAACAATGCAACCAAAATTATAAGAAAAGCTGAAAATTTTGTAACAAGTATCTCTGATAAAGGCCTCATTTCTTAAATATGTAGAGAACTGAGTCAAATTTATAAAAATATAAGTTATTCCTCAATTGATAAGTGGGCAAAGAATATGAATAGGCAGTTTTCAGACAAAGAAATTAAAGCTAGATATAGTCATGTGAAAAATGCTCTAAATCTCTATTGAGAAATGTACATTAAAACAACCCTGAGATATCACTTCACCCCTATCAGAGTGGCTAATATGACAAAAATGGAAAATGTTAGATGTTGGAGAGAATATGGGAAAATTGGGACAATTGGGACTCTAATGTACTGTTGGTGGAGTTATGAACTGATCCAACCATTTTGGAGAGCACTTTGGAACTACTCCCAAAGGGCTATAAAATTGTATATACCCTTTGGTCCAACAATATCACTGTTAGATCTACATCCCAAAAACATCCAAAAAAGGGGAAAGGATCTATTTATATAAAAACATTTATTGAAGCTCTTTTTTGTGTTGTCCAAGAAATAGAACGCAAGGGGATGCCTGTCAATTGGGAAAGGACTAAACAAGCTGTAGTATGTGATTGAAATGGAATATTATTGTGCTATAAGAAATGACAAACAGAATGATTTCAGAAAACCATGGAAAGACTTAACTTACCTGTTGCATGGTGAATTGAACAGAACCAGGAGAATGTCACACATAGTAATAGCAATATTGTTGAAAAATTGTAAATGACTTAATTATTCTCAGTAATATAGTCCAAGATAATCCCAAAAGACTAACAAAAATAGCATATAATCTGCCTACAGGGAAACAACTGATATTAACTGAATACAGACTGAGGCCTCCTATTTTTCACTTTTTTTTTCCTTTTTATTTGGGTCTTCTTATACAAAATGATTAATATGGAAATGTTTTATGTAACTGCATATGTATAACCTGTATCTGATTATTTACTATCTAAGCGGGGTGGGGAGGGAAAGGAAATAAGAAATGGAACTTTAGATAAAAATTTTTTTAAAAGAAGAAATACCCACCAATGATGAAGCTACAGACCTTTTGGAAGTAATCAAAAAGTATAATAATAATGATGATGACAAATACTGTGCTCTTATAACTGACATATTTATATAGAACCTTCATATTCATTTATACATATACATACATATAGCCCTCCATATGTATTCATTTCCATAGATCCTGGAAAGGAGGAAGTGGAATGTACCAAAGGTATCATAATCTCCCTTTTTATAGATGGAAAAACTGGGATAGAGAGAGTAAATGTTTTGGCCAAAGACAAAGAGCTAGCAAATGGTAGCGCTAGGACTATAATACAAGAGGCATTGTGATCCTGACCTCTTGATAAGGCTTTCTCCATTATACCATAATAGCTTTCTATATATTATTTGTACAGTATTTACTGATCTTTGCCTCTCTCTTATATCTCTTCCTGTCAAATGATATATTCAACTTTCTAATGCTTCTCCTCTCATTCACCAAAATCAGTTTCTTTGCCTCATCAGTTATTTATGTTGCTCTTCTCTGAGAGAGTATGGCATTAGACTTGTAGTCAGAAAACTTCAGAAACTTGCTGGTTAAATCTTTTCATTTTGCAACTATGTAAAATAGGAGTAGATAATAATTATACCTAGGGACAGCAAGTTGGTATAGTGGATGGAACACTGGACTTGCAAGCAGGAAGACTCCTCTTCATGAGTTCAAATCCACCCACAGACAATTACTAATTATTAACCCTAGGAAATCACTTAATCCTGTTGGCCTCAGTTCTCCATCTGTAAAATGAGCTGGGGAAGGAAATGGCAAACCACTCCCATATCTTTGCTAAGAAAATCCCAAATGGGGTCATGAAGAGTTGGACAAAGTTACTCAACAACAACATAATTATACCTATATTACAGAATTGTTGTGGGGAACAAAGGAAATTAAATATGTTGAGTATTTTGCAAATCTTATAGCACTGCATAAATATTGTGTCCTATTCCTTTCTCCAAGCTTCTTCCAGCATACCTGAGCAATCACTTGGACACAGAAGGAATAAAGAACAAATACTACCTTCTTCCAACTGTTTCTCCATCTGTTAAAAGCTTTAAAAAATCCCTTTTCCTTACCAGGCTTTCAGCAGTAAGGTCTGGCAAATCGTGGATGGTACAGGAGGGATAATCCAGGACTGAGATGCTAGAAAGAGAAGAGATGAGGAGGACCAGCATTAAGGAAGCATACTAGTAGATGAGTCAAAGATCACAAAGATACTTCTCCCACCAGAATCCCACTGCCTTCTGCATTTCCAGCAACAAGCCATGGCCATTTGCCCCATCCTGTGAGACCCAAAAGGACAAAGTCCAGGGCCAGTCTCTCCTGGATGGATGAAAAGGGCTAGAAACTACTGAAGTATGATAGATTGCTTGTTTATTTTTTCTTTAAGTTGTGTAGACTGATCCATAGAGATATTTCCCAAAGCTGAGTATTATTGAGGACCTTCTATGTGCAAGGCACTGAGGATATAGAGAGAATGAAAAATAGTTCTTGATCTTAAGGAGGCTACATTCTATTGGGAAAACACAACTTCTAAACAGATCCATATGCACTGGATAAGTTGTAGAAGAAGAGAACACTAACTAATCAAGAGGGTCAGGAAAGGCTTCCCATAGGAGACGATAAATAAGCCTAGTTTGATTCTAAGAGGAAGACAGCACGTACAAAGACACAGAGGTGGGCGAAGATGCCAAGTTTGGGGAACAGTAAGTAGTGTGTCTGGAACATAAATTTTGTGAAAGAGAATAATGTGCAGAAAGACTGGGATGGGAGGCTGCAGCTAGATAGCACCTCCCAGGGTGGAAGGCTGAGGGAGGACAAATGTTCTCCTGAGCCTCTTACAGCATCTCTTTCCAAAGCCAGCAGCTTGTGAGTGTGAGCCTTCTGAGGTAGCCAAGATTCTCTCTCTGCACTCTTTCTGAAGCAGAAGCTTTGAGTAGGGACAAGGGGATAAAGGAGGGATTTGCTTCTTATACCCAGGACCAATCTGGCAGTTCAAGTAGAGTAATAGGATACGTCCCTGAGACAGGTGGAAGATGGAGTTGATGGAGGCCAGCAGAAAACACAGTAGAGCATGCATGAGTCAGAAACTGAAATAGCTAAGGGCTGAAAACGAGGGACACAGATTTCAACTGTTTGCATCTTCAGAGCTCTGAGGTTCGGCTTAAACTTCCCCATGCTTCCGCTTCTTCATGTGTACAATGGCATCAAATGACTCAAGGGCAAGAGGACTGAATTCAAAATCAGAGGACCTCTGCCACCTTAAGAAGGTCTCCTCCATTCTTTCTGGGCTGTAGTGCCCTCACTTGTAAAAATGAAGGTCTAGTTTCAAAGGTCCTTCACAGCTCTATAAAGCTGCTTGTTGTTTCTTGTCTTGGTTAACTGGTGTAGGAAATACTCTGTATTAATGTGGAACAGCAACTGAAATTCAGAGTCTAGAGAATCCTGAGTGGCTAAGTGACCTCTTCAGGGTCACAAAGTTAGCGTCAGAGATGGGACTTGTCGGTCTTCCTAATTTCAAGACAAGCTTTCTAGCCACTAGGGCATGCTGCTTCTCCTGTGATCTACCTTGTATAGATAAAATGACATCATAGATGTGAAATGTGTAATTCTGATGGCTCTAGCAGCCACAGTCTTTTGCCATCCCCTCCTGCTGGTCATTTCTCAAGTCTGTAGGCTTTCTCCAAAGGCACAACTTTCCAGATACCTACAATGACAACCTAGTATAAAACAACATGAGGAGTGGCCATCCCACCATCCTCAAACAGACTGCAAACGTGTTTATGCTGATGTAGCCTAAAATCAAATGAACCAAAAGAATAAATGTAATTTGAGGCACCAGAACATCTAGAACATGGGAAATGAGAGTCCTGGGGTTTTCGGTATCTCACATATAATACTGCAGCTTATTTCACATCCTCCCACATTTTGGGAGGAACAAATGGGGACATATCCAGAGGAGAGTGACTAGGGTAGTAAGGGAACTCAAAACCATGCCAAAAAAGGATCTGTGGAATGATCTAGGGATATTTGTCCTGGAGAATCAAAGACTTAAGAAGGACATGACAAATCTTTTAAATCCTCTAAGACATTTGTGATGTGGAAGAGAGATTATCTTTATGTGGTCTTAAAAAGTAGAATTAGAACTAAGGATACTGGGAGATAGATTTGGATACCATATCAAAAAGGAACTTCCCAACAACAAGAGCCAATCACAAATAAATGGATTGACCTTGTAGGAAATAGTTCAAAGGTGGAAAGGACATCAGAAGCACTTATTACAACCTGTACCAGAACAAAAGCCTTTTCTACAATGTCCTACTTTAAGTGATCATCAGACCTTTGTCTAAAAGCTTCCCAAGGAAATCCATCCACTTTTCGATATACACTTGTTAGGCAGTTTTCTCCACAGCAAGAAGAAATTAGCCTTTCTATATCCTCCACTCATTAGTCATATCAAAATTTACCCTCTAAGGCATATGATACTTTCCAATATTTGGAAAATATCTCTTCCTTAGTTCAAATGCAGACTTGGCATTATTAGAAAAGTTCCAAGCTCAAAAATCATGTTTCCCTATTTGGGATCAAAGAGAGTATTGTTTCTTACAGAAGAGAAATTGTAGGGAGAAGTAATATGATCAGAAAATTGGATCTATCCTCAAAAGTAATCTCAAATGCCTTATTCAAAATTAGTCTATCTTAGCTGATTTCAGAAAAGCCTGAAAAGATTGACATGAACTGATGCTGAGTGAAGTGAGCAGAATGAAGAGAACATTGTACACAGTAGCAATAAGACTATGTGATGATCAATATGACAATTAACTTTTCTCAATAATAGTGATCCAAGACAACTTCCATAAACTTAGGATGGAAAATGCCAATCGAGAGAGAGAACTATAGAAACTGAACATGAACTGAAATATAATATTTTCTCCCTTTTCTCTGTGTGTTGGGAGGGTGTGTTTGTTTTTTTTTTTTTATGTTTTCTTCCCTTTTGGTCTGATTCTTCTTGCACAACATGACAAATATGAAAATGTTTAAAAGAACTGAACATATTTAACCTATATCAGATTACTTGCCATCTTGGGAAAGAGGGAGGTAAGGGAAAGGGGGGAAAAATTGGAACACAAAGTCTTACAAAAATGAATGTTGAAAACTGTCTTTATATGTCTTTGGAATAATAAAATACTATTGAAAATTTTTAAAAAATAAAAATAAAATAAAATTTAAAAATATATAGGTCTGATTCCTTGGATATGGTCTTGCAAGAAAGGCTTGGTACAGACCAATGGGGGCTCTAAAGGTTGTGTTCAGGCAGAAATTGAGGTCCCAAGGGAGTTATCCTTAACATGTAAGCCCACAAGAAGTTATGGAAATTTGGGGATGCCAAAAATTACTTTCCTCCTGATACCTATAAGGCTTTTAAGAATTCTCTGCTAGTAAAGGACTTTCTAACTTTCAAAAAATCCATTGCAGATAAAATGTTTTCAGATTGAGGAGGGCAGATATCTCACCTTAGAGATTTTAGATTTCTTAAAATATCACAGCATAATAAATAACAGAATGCTTTCAGAAAAACTTGGGGGAAGTGGTACAAAATAAAGGGAGCAGTAAGGAAAAAATCATACATGGTAATAGCAATATTATATGATGATCAACTGTGAATGATATCCTCAGTCATACAATGCAAGACAAGGATGATGAAAAATAGTATCTATCTTTAGAGAAAGAACTGATGGAGTCAGAATGCAAATTGAAGCATACCTTTAAAACTTTCTTAATTATTCTTGAGGGTTTTTTTTTTCCTGTATTTTCTTTTGAAATATAGTTAATATGGAAATGTTTTGCATGAATGTCAATGTAATCTATTTCAAATTGCTGGCTTACTCAGCTTACTCAAATGGGGGAAGGAAAGAAAGAAGTGAGAATATTGGAACTTGAAAATTTGAAAAACATTTTCAAAATTTTTTATTGCATGAATTGAGTAGAACCAAGAGAACATTGTACGCCAGCAACAAGATCATGTGATGATCAACAATGACGGACTAGGCTCTTTTCAACAATGAGGTGATTCAAGGCAATTCCAACAGACTTGTGATAGAGAGAGCCATGTCTACCCAGAAAGAGAACTAGAAAGACTGTGAATCGGAGCATATTATTTTCACTTTTTTGGTTTGTTTTATTTTTCTCATGTTTTTTTTTCCTTTTACTTTTTGATCTGATCTTTCTTGTACATCATGACCAATAATATGGTAATATGTTTAGAAGAATTGTATATGTCTAACCTATGTTGGATTCCTTGCTGCTTAGGAGAGGGAGGAAGGAGGGAGAAAAATTTGGAACAAAAAGTTTTGCAAAGGTGAATGTCTGTATTTGGAACAATAAAAAACTACTAAAAAAAAAAAAAAAGAAGGAATGCAGCTGTGTGATGATAGGACCACTTAAAAAAATTTTTTTTGGCATCCCTAGGACCTTGCACTAATAGATGTTTAATAAATATTCATTTTTAAAATTGAAAAAAATTCCTGACATGTTAAGAAGAAAGAAAGAAAGAAAAAGAAAGTCACAATACAAACCCAAATAACTATTTCCCCTTCCTGAGGAGTAACTACAAAATCACATCATCAAAAGGGGGGTGAGGGGGAAAATGAAAGGAGAGACAGAAACAGAGAGACAAAGAGGGGAAGGAAAAACGGAGAGGGGGAAATGAACAGGGAGAAAGAGAGGGAAAGGAGGAGGAGAGGAGGGGAAGGAGGAGAGAGGGAGAGAGGAAAAGGAGGAAGGGGAAGAAGAGAGAGAAAGGAAGAAGGGGGGAAAGAGAAGGGGGAGGGAAGAGGGAGGACAGGGAAAAGGGATTAGAAACAAGCCAAGTCTTATTTCATCTGATTATCACTTTAAAAATACAACCCTTCTGGCCTAAAATGGGCCAACATCATAGAAATATTAAACGATTCAAAAACTTCCCAAAGGAGATTTAAAAACACTAATCTAATTGGGTCAATTTGGAAATGGGCAGAGGCTAGAACAAGGGAATCCTCGAGTCTGAGCTTCTCCTCTTCCTTGAAAAAACAAAAACCCTTATCTAAGGAGCAATTCAATTCACTTAGATATCTGAGTGCCTCCCACAGTTCAAAGCACTTTACTGGTGCCACTTATCAGTGAGGGATGTGAGGTAGGGTTAATGTCTCTTGGCCAAAAAAAAGGTTTAAATCCTAAAAATGAACTAGGACCTAACCTACTAAGCCCTTCTCCACATCTCTCCTCATTCAGACCTTCAGGGCCTACAGCTCCCTGCTCCAAACTGCCCTTTCCATTCAGGATCCCAAATTTCTACTTTCCCACTCCCCAGAGTGACCCTTCCAATGCCCCATTCCAAAGGGCCTCAATCTCATTGAGTTTATCCATTTAGAAAATTATCTATATAGCTGTCCTTCCCTTTTCTCATCTCCCAAAATGATAAAGGTTTAATATATTAATTCTCTTAGGGGAATTTGATTATTCCTCCTTAAGAGGAATACCTCTTAGGGGGTATTTGAATTAATTTCTGTTTTAATTCTACAACTTTACATAAGATATTTTACTGCCTACACTGTCCCATCCATTTTCTCATTTTATCCTCCCAACACCCCTGTACAGTAGATAAGAGTCTCTTATTATTTTCATCTTATAGTGAAATCAGAGAGGGAGAAAATAATGATCCTATGTCTAAGCAGGGGTTCTTAAAAATGTGGTCCCTAACAATTTTTGGAGTCTGAGAATTCAAAATTATTTTCGTAATAATACTCAGATGTTTTAATACTTAATACAGCATAACCCATAAAACAAAAACTAATTGAGGTATTCTTAATTTTTAAGACTATAATGGGGTTATGAAAAGATGCTCCAAATCATTATTAATCAGAAAAATGCAAATTAACAAATTAAGACAACTCTGAGATACCACTACACACCTCTCAGATTGGCTAGGATGACAGGAAAAGATAATGCTAAATGTTGGAGGGGATGTGGGAAAACTGGAACACTGATATATTGTTGTTGGATTTGTGAACAGATCCAACCATTCTGGAGAACAATTTGGAACTATGCTCCAAAAGTTATCAAACTGTGCATACCCTTTGATCCAGCAGTGTTTCAAATGGGCTCCTACCTCAAAGAGATACTAAAGAAGGGAAAGTGACCTGTATGTGCCAAAATGTTTGTGGCAGCCCTGTTTGTAGTGGCTAGAAGCTGGAAACTGTATGGATGCCCATCAATTGGAGAATGGTTGGGTAAATTGTGGTATATGAATGTACTTTTCTTGTAATTAGTGCCTAACGCTAACCATATGGTAAAACCATGTGGTATATTATTGTTCTGTAAGAAATAATCAGCAGGATAATTTCAGAAAGGCCTGGAGAGACTTACATGAACTGATGCTGAGTGAAATGAGCAGGACCAGGAGATCATTATACATTTTAACAACAATATTAAATGATGATCCATTCTGATGGACGTGGCCCTCTTCAACAATGAGATGAACAAAATCAGTTCCATTTGTTCAATAATGAATAGAACTAGCTATATGCAATGAAAGAACTCTAGGAAATGAGTGTGAACCACTACATAGCATTTCCACTCCTTGTTTTTGTCTGCTTGCATTTTTTATTTCCTTCTCAGGTTATTTTTACCTTATGTCTAAGTCTGATTTTTCTCATACAGCAAAAAACTATATGGATATGTATATATGTGTTGTATTTAACATATACTTTAACATATTTAACATGTATGGGATTACTTGCCATCTAGGGGAGGGAGTGGAGGGAAGGAGGGGAAAAGTTGGAACAGAAGGTTTTGCAAGGGTCAATGCTGAAAAATTACCCATGCATATATCTTGTAAATAAAATGCTATTAAAAAAATAACATAATGGGGTCCTGAGGCCAAAAAGGTTTGAGAATCACTGGTCTAGTTGCTTTCACCCTTCATTCTTGAAGTGGAAAATATACAGCACCCAGAGTCAGGAGACCTGAGTGTGACAGTAATATATTTTGTGATTTTGGCTCTTAGTTTCTTAATCTGAGAATAAGATATTCTCTAGGAATCTCTTCTGCTCTTGATGCTGATACATAGTGTGTTATGACCCTAAGTAAGATCCTTTCTTGCACTAGGATTCTATGATTTTATGGCTGCCTGAAGTCACAGAACGAATAATTAGTTGAGCTCAGACCCAGGCTCAGATCTTAATTTAGGTCAGTATTCTTTCCCAAATGCAAAAAGAAAAAGAAAAAACTTCTTTCTAGAGAACTTTTCAAAAATAAAAGGCCTTTTGTGATAATAGTGAAATTTTAGACACTTCGAAGAAAAGGGATAGATATATAGGGCCTCCTCCTCCTCCAGACTCCCTTAGCAATCATGTACTTTTCTTGTAATTAGTGCCTAACGCTAACCATTCCTTTTGATCTAAAACACCTCCTCAAAACTCATAGATGTTCATTCACACAAGTCCCATGATTCATAAGTGAAAAGCAAGCAGGCACTGCCATTACATAACTTTCTTGGATCACATCATTTGAAGAGCACCTACTCTTGCCTTTTAACCTTAAGGGACTGCTCTGGCCAGAGGAAGAAAGAAAAAAAAAAAAAAGGTTGATCAGAAAAGGCTTTCTAGGCCTCCCCTGCTCCTGAGGTCCCCCTAGTGTGGCACTGGAATGACTCAAAGGCTCTAAGATTTCCATCTTGGCTGTAATTTCATCCAGCTCTCTCACTTCCTCCATGAGGGAAACCAAGGCTTAGAATAAGGAAGTCATGGTGCAGCTGGATAGCAGTGGATAGAGCACTGGTGTTGGAGTCGGGAGGATCTGAGTTCAAACCTCCTCTGACACTGGCTAGCTGTGTGAGCCTGGCCAAATCACTTAACCCTAACTGCCTCTCAAAACAAACAAACAAAAAGAGAATATGACCTAGCTGGATTCAAATGAAGGTTTTACAATTACATCCCATTGTTTTCTTTTAAATCATGAAAGAGCAGATAAACAGCGTTATACTTTTACAAAAACTTCTGGCTTCCCTAGCACGATGTACTCATTCAGACCTAGAACTAAAGGTAAGACATCAAGAATCCTACTTCCCATCCCAATATCTCCACTACCCACCCACCCACTCAGTTTCTTCCATCCCTATTTATTGAGGTACTGGCCTTCTTAATTGGACTTCTAGTTCTATGTTCTTCTACTCAACCCTCTCCTAGGGTCAGAGTCTTACAAGAAGACCACCCAACCTCAAGATAAAATAAAATCCTTCCCAAGTGCCTAATAAGATAAGCACATTCACCAGTAGAGTTTCATTTCTTTAAGTTTGGGGGCATATTGTCTTTCAAAGTGGTTCATTAAAACACAAATGTGTCTGGGAAGGGTTAACACCTAAATTCCTGTCAGTTAATTTTCAAAGATGACAGCTAATTAGCAGAGCCAGTAGGGCCCACCCGGGATTGGGAATCTGGAGTGAAGGCAGGGCTCTAGGAAATGAGAGGCAGAGACAATTCCATTCAATTTCCAAAATACAAACTTACTTCATCCTAATTTTACGTTCCCTCCTGTCCATTATACAGAATCCCCAGACCAGAGAGCAAGTAACAAGCCTCTTGGCACTAAAGAAGCATCACCCCCTATGTATGTTGCTTCCCTCCCCCATTAGAAGGGGGACTTCTTAGAGAAAACTGTTTTTTTTTTTCTATCTATAGCACTTAGTACAGTGCTTTGAACATAACCAATGTTAATTATTAAATTCAATGAATATTTATTAAGCATAACATTATAAATTTAAAACATAATCCATAATTGTGATTTTAATTATAATTTTTAATTTCATAAATTAAACATCTTAAATTATTAAGAATAATAATAACTTAAATGGTTTTTTCATTCATTCAGTTACCTGTTTTTGGCTGTGATGTAGGATAAAATATTTTGATTGAAGAATTTCAGGATCAAGGGAATACAATTGGCAAACACCAGGTGCTGAGATACATATTCAAACTAAATCAAAAGAACAAAAGGGAGTTGTGTGTAAACATGGCTCCTGAACAGGCAGGATGATGGTGATGGAGAGAAAACACACATAAGATTAATGAGGGAACCTGAATCCTTCCTATTTTTCAGTCAATGTTAAGGACCAGGTGAAGGGGCAGGTCAGTTCTCTGAGAGCCTCCGCAGCTTGGATTGTGACACTTGAAGGAGCTTCGGAGCAGCCTTTACTGACACAGGTGTTACTTATGGACTGAGAATGAGATAAATTGGAGGCTGAGGGAAGAGGAGAGAGGTCAGACAACACAATGGCCTCCCAGTCTCCTTGTATCCTCATCATACTCTCACATGAAGAGACAGGTTAGACCTCCAGCAGCCACTGGCAGCTGGCTCCTGTATCACAAGAAGTCACATCCATGGCACCAAGTTTCCACTTCCCATTTCCATAGCACTCTACAATTCACAAGGTGCTTTCCTCACAACCCAATGATATTATTGATTTGTCCAGGGTTGCACAGTTCATAAGTGATAATACTCATACCTAGGGCTTCTAACTTTCTTTGAGTCTCGTTCTACCACAGAACATGGTTGCCATATCTGGGATGACTCGATCTTCTGTCCTATCCTGGAATTATTCTCTCTCTAGGCATCAGTTTTCCAATCTGTGACATGGGGCTATAGCTCTTCAACCCTCGCTACACAACAATTGGGTAGTTAAGAGGACTTCATAACAAAAAAGGTAAATGTGACGGCAGACAGAACTGATGAGATACTTGTAAAAAACGATTTAAAAATCCAGGTAATCACAAAGTGACATGTTTTTTATTCATCCAAAAGGAGCTGAGGAATTCCCTCAGGAAGAGCTATCCTTCCTAGCTCTAAGCGTCTGGCCCACACTGGCCCTACCATTCCAGATTTAGACAGGGCAGGTGCACTCAAGCCCCAACAACTGCAAGCAACTTAAGAGAGAATGAAAGGGGGCACTAGGCAGGGACTGCTTCTCAGTTACCAAAAGTCCAACTTCAAACACAGTGAACTGTACGTGCTCATGATTTCGGGAGGGAGCCAGGAATGGTCAGGATATTAGAGATTCATTTCATTTTTCTGAGATGGCACAGACTCAGTGCCCAAGCAGAGGATGGGTTTGAGGGCAGCGGTAGTCATGGCAGAGAGTCATAGAGATCCAGATGTCATTAATAAATATTTACAAAGCATCTAGTATGCACCAGGCACCGTTCTAATAAATACTGGGGATGTAAAAGACAGATAGGAAAGGATGTTATAATGCTTCTTAGAAGGATGGGGGAAGGGAACACTCATTCTTTGGGCAATGTTAAAGCTGAAAGGGACCTTCAACATCATCAGGTCCAAATTCCTTGCTCAAGGAGCAAGTTGAGGTCCAAGGCATCTATAATTGCACAGCTAATTACTGATAGAAGATTAGAATGCAATTCTTTCCCTTCTGATCCCCAAACTAGCAAACACTATATTGAGTCACTCATCCTCCAAAATATAACATTTAAGTTACTTAATCCCAGTTGTGCTAAAAGTTAAAAGTTCCAAGCTTTCCCTGAAGAAAAAAAGGGAAAAAAAAGGTATCTTCATTGGTAAGCTCCCTTACCCTGGCCTTATGCCAGGGATAGAGCTGGAGTGAGCTCAGTCATAGATTCTTAAGAGTGGGGAGGCACCTCAAGGGCCATACTGATACCTGAAAATAAAATCTCTTTTGTTTTGTTTTTGTGAGGCAGCTGGGCGTGCCCAGAGGCACCCAACTGAGGTTAGACTTGAACTTGGATCCTCCTGACTCCAGAATTAGTGCTATAACTACTGTACCATCTAGTTGTCTCCTGAAAACAAAATCTAACTTAAGTATACCTAAGACATAGTCATCTAGTCTCTTCCTGAAGACTTCCAGGGAAGGGAAACTCACGTCCTCCTTAGACAGTCCATACCACTTTTGGATATCTCTAATTTTTAGAAAATCTTTACAAGAACAAGCCAAAATCGGCTTCTTTGAAGTTTTCACTCACTCGTCCTAGCTTTGCCCTCTGTTCTAAAGAAGAAAAAGTCTAATTCTTTTTTCTTGTGCTTATTTTGGAGTATAAGTGACTTGCACAGGGTCACACAGCTAATAACTGTCTAAGGTCAAATTTGAACTCCTGTCTCTAGGGCCAGTGCTCTATCCATTGTGACATTTATCTGCCCCAAATTCATCTTTCACATGATAGTCCTTTAATATATTTGAAGGCACTTTCCAAGTTCTCCCCTTCTCCCTTCCCAAGTCTTCTCTTCTGCAGGCTAAATAAGCCAATTCCTTCCCTTCATCCTTGTTAGAAATGTTCTCCTATCCCTTCACCATCCTCTGGATTCTCTCCAATTGGTAATATCTTTTCTAAAATGTGGTACCCAGAACCAATCATCTAGATGGGACCAATGAGGGCAGAGTATAGCAGGACGGTCACTTCCCTGGCCCTGGACAGCGGGAAGCTTCAGCTTAAGGGGAAGGAATGGATTATAAAGCTTCCTGTTTCCAACAATTCCTCCTCTCTCTAGAGTCACTAGCAAAGAGAGAGTAGTGAGCACAGCAGCTTAGGACTTTTGGTTTCTGCTTTGTTGAGGTATTTAGGAGGAGAGATGATGGATATAGATGTGTTGGTTCCCACCATTCTCTTCTATGAGACTTTTATCACTGGTTTATCTCTGGTGGCTCACTGTGCCCAGGAAGAAGAAACTGTCTTCCGCCCCCAATTTGTCAAGATACAAAGATGCCCTAAAGGAGCCCTTGCCTATACAGTTACCAATTCATACACACTCCTGTACACACAGTGATTGCAGCTCACACAGACCTAACTACATTAAGGTTACTTGTCATGTCACATCCAGCTCCCCTCCAATTCAATAAACATCAGTGACTCCCTATTACTTCCAAGATCAAACAGAAAATCCCGTTGGGCTTATAAAGCTCTTCAAAACCTGGTTCCTCCCTCCTCCCTTTCCAGTTTTCTTACACTTTATACCTTTCCACATACACTCCAACCCAGAACCACCAGCTCTTTGCTGTTCCATACACAGACACACCAGCTCAGTGCTTTCCCTGACTGTTCCCGAAGCCACAAATGCTCTCCTGTCTCATCTCCACTTCATGCTTCCCTGGTTTCCTTCATATCTCAACTAGGATTCCCCATCTGGAAAATAAAGTAGCTTTCCTGCTCCCTCATAAGCCTAGGGGATTAGCTTCTATTTGCCCCATCTGTATCCTGAGCTTGTTTATGCATCATATCCTCTACTCCACTGGACTTTGAACTCCTTAAGAGCAGAGGTTCTGTTTGCCTTTCTTTGTATCCTCAGGCTTAGAACAGAGCCTGGTACAGACAGGATACTTTACCAAAGAGCTTGTTGACCGACTGGCTGCTTTGAGTGTGCTTTGCTCTTAGCTACCCCAGGAGGGAGGTCTTACAAATATTATTACCCCTATTTCATAAATGAGAACGCTAAGGCTCAGGGGAGTTTGTTGGAAGAAGCTGCTGGTGGAACAATGGGGAAAAGAATAGTCAGAGTCAGGAAAATTTGACTTCAAACATAACTTCAGATGCCTTCTAACTGTGTGACACTGGGCGAGTCACTTGACCCCTGCTCACTTTCTTCAATTGTAAAATGGAAATTAAAAACTGCCTTGCCGGGTAGTTGTGAGGATCAAATGAGATCCATAAAAAGTGCTCAGTTCTGTATCTGGAATGCAGAAGGTATTTAATAAATCCTTTCCTCCTTCCCCAGGATTCAAATGTGATGTGTATGATTCGAGGACACTGTGTTGCCTCAGTCATGTTTGACTTTTTATGACCCCATTTTAGGGTTCCTTTATATTTGGCCTTCCTCCCTCCTCCCTTCTCTCTCTTCCTTTCTCCCTCCTTCTCTTCTTCCTTCCTTCCTTCTTTCCTCCCTCTCTCGTTCCCTCCTTCTCTCCCTCCTTCCCTTCTTTCCTTCCTTCCTTCCTTCCTCTCTCCTTGCCTCCTCTCTCCCTTCATCCTTTCTGGCAATTGGAGTTGTTACCTACCCAGATTCATACAGCTAGTAAGTATTAAGTGTCTGAAGCCAGATTAGAACTCAGGCCCTCCTGACTTCAAGTCCAATGCTCTCACCACTTCGTCATCTAGCTGCCCCCATGTCCAACTTTTCATGACCCCATTTTGGGGTTTCTTTACACTTGACTGTTCTTATACACAAACACACCAAGTGCCCTCAGAGTCACAGCTATCTCCTCCCTGTACCATGAGAAACAGCCTGACCTGGCACTGGATTCGAAGCCAGAAAGAGCTACATTCAAATCTTGCCTCAGACACTCACTTCAGCACATGATCTTGGCAAACCAGTAATGTTCTCTTTGGGCCTCAGGGTCTCTGCTATAAGATAAAGCTAATAGAAAGACTTCCCTGTGAGGATTGTAAATTGCCTTGTATACCTTGAAACTTCAACATAAATGTCAGCTGGCACAATCGATCATATTACTACTCTTCTGGTCAAAACCTGAAGAAGACTCAGATAACCCAGGTATCTGGGGTATATCAAGGTGTCAGGATTCCCTGTGGGGAATAGCATACTACATAGTCTAGGGTTGAAAAAGTCGAATCCAACACATACACACCCACACCCGACTCTGTCCAAAACTACCATTTCCCATATCCCTCTATCAGCCACAAGATTTATTCTAATTTCCAAAGGAAAATGGGATGCAGGTCCAGGAAGGCTTGTTCGCTCTCTATTCACACTGAGAGAAATCATTTCTAGTTCCCTTCTTTTCACTCCTATGGCCACCACCCCAGTTCAGGTCTTATCATCTCTTGCCTGGTTGATGGCAATAGTTTATTTAAATGGTCTTCCTGCCTGAGGACTTTCCCCACTTGAATCTCTCCTTCTACTTAAGTCACCAAAATGTTATTCCTAAAGTACAGGGATGATTACATTCCACACACTGATGTCTCCAACTCAAGAAACTTCAATGATTCCCTATTACCTCTAGAATCAAATACAATTTTCCTAGAATTTGTAGCTCCTTTATAACTTAACCCTTAGCTTCCTTCCCAGGCTTCTGGCACTGCCCTCCACAAATATCACAATCTAGCCATATTGTCCTATGTGCTTCTCCTCTCACGTGACTTGTTATTCTCCCCCTCCATGATTACAATGCTCTTCCTCTTAACCTCATAGAACCCCCAGTTTCTTTTAAGCCTTATCTCAAGCACTCCATCCTCCAGGAGGCCTCTCTCTAAGTTCCCAACTGCTATTGCCTTCTCTTTTAAGGCCATCTTTCTTAAGTCTGTATTTATCTTGTATGAACAGATTTGTGTATGTGTAGTTTTCTTCCCTAAAATGTAAGCTTCCAAAGACATGGATTGCTTGTTGGTTTGATTTGTAACCCTTAGCATGGTATCTGGCACACAGTAAGCACTTTCTCTGTTCTCTGATTTGTTAATTGACTGATTAAGGGACAGATAACCTGGATGAAGAAAGGAAAAAAAAAAAGGAAAGCAACTCAGTTTGGCTGAGTGTCTCTACGAAAGTTTGTGTCATTGCCTCTCTGAAGGGAGGAAGCTTATGAATTGAAAATTGATAACCTACTTTAAAACTTAGTCAATTTATTATGATCAATGACTACATATCAGTTGGCCCTCTCATTATGAGTTTGAACTCCCAAAGACTATAATTTCAGTAATCTATTATGGAATATAAAAATTGATATTCCATGATTAATAATTAAGATTATAACTAATCAGAAAGAATGTTTATGAATCAAATTCAGACTTGTTTGTATAGGCCCTATTAAAATTTATGAGAATTCAACTTCCCTATTTCCATAGGCTAAAGTCTAGTCATAAAAATTCAAATGCTGACTAGAGTAGGAGATGAATTAATATAGATATTTGCCTACCATGAAACTTTATGTTATGAGATACTGACCCATCTAATGAAGAAGTGATCTAAGCAGCACCAACCAATCAGAAGTAAAATGACTCTATAGTCACTGTATAAATGCTATAGAAGAACTGCTCTGTTAGATGTATCCTTGACTACTGAGGAGCCTTGGATCCGATTTGTTGGTATTTTCTAGCCATACTGATAAAGTGAGCATGCTTGAAACTTTGTGCCTCAATTTCTCTATATATATTGCTACAGGCATCTCCCAGGGTGGGACTGGGGACTCTCCGTGGCTCACCTGGTAGATGTGGTTGAGTTTAAAGTGCTTCAGCAGCAGGAGCAGCACAGCAGAGATGCTCTTAACGATGATCTCTTTGTGTCTGTTCACATCGATGCCCAGCTTCATGCTCTGAAGCACAGTAATGCTGGAATGGAAGAGAAGAAAAGGGAAGAAGGTGAAGAAGAAGCACCCAGAGAGTGTACTTGGAGTCAGAAGTCTGGGTAGTTTTAGTTCTGATTCAGCCAATTATTAGATATAAAGCCCTGAGCACATCAGATGCTGCTTTAAGCCTCAGTTTCTTCATTTGTAAAATGGGGACAATAATACTTGTAATGTGTATTAAGTCATGGGGGGATTTGAGGAAAGTGCTTTTTAAACTGTAGAGTACTATAGACTATTGGTATGACTAACTGGTATGATGAATGACTATTAAAATGACCGTTCCCCCATGCAGCAGTGGGACCCAGCTAGTGAGTCATTAAATTCTCAGGAATCTGAATGGAGGAAGTAGTTGCTATCAGGAAAAACCACCTCCCTGTAATGGAATAATAAAATAATTCACATTACTATCATGCCTTTAGATATGCAAGTCCTTTCTTTACAATTACCCTTTAGGGCTGAGTTAGGTAGGCAAGAATTATCCTTACTTTACAGATGGGAAGCTTTGATCCAGAGGTAAGGTAGTTAGAATTGCCCATCTACCTGTAGCTACTAAGTATTGGAGTCAGGATTTAACCCAGATCTCCTAACTCCCAAACCAAAAAGGTTTTAATGAAAAAAAAAAAAACACATTTTCCTGTCCCTTCTATCCCTGACTATTTAGGGAAATTGTGGGATGCTCCATACCCAGTGGGCCCAAGGAAGGAGCCTAAGTGAATGTCCAGCCTCCTCTCAATGTGCAAACATATGTGAAACAAGGTCCAATGTCCCTGCTGTTGTGACAAGTGAGGTATGATGTCCTTTTTTCTCCTTAGGATGAGCTGGGCACTGTGGGATTCCCCTCAGGACCTCAGGTACCTTTTTGGGGATGTAAGGTAACCCAGATCTTTGTGCTGATCCTTCTCCTTTGGGTAGAGGTAATAATGGGTTTGAGAACAGAGGAAAACAGGAGCTGTGTGCGAGGCATGGATGCCAGTGACATGATACTACAGTGTGGCATTATGGCTCAGAAAGCCTGGGTTCTAATTTCAGTTTTGCCTCATACTACATTGGACTTTGGGCAATTCATTTAACACTCCTGGGTCTCAGTTTCCTTTTCTGTAACGATGATTGCCTTTGAAGTCCCTTCAGCTCCAGTTACTAAGTCTCTGGTTCTTAGTTTTTTCACATATTAAAGTCCATTTCCACTCTAAATTTATGACCTGCCCCACCTCCATTAAAGGATATTTAGATGAGGTCAGCGAAACCAGCTGACAGCTGCAGTTCATTCTGCAGTGTCTGAGAGCAAAGGGCTAGATAAGTCTCAGAGGGCAGTGCAACAATTTAGTGGCACTAATCTAATGCCCCTTTACATTTCCTCCTGTGCCATGCCAGGCTGTTAATCCTGGAAATAGTGAAGAGCTTGAGAGGAAGGTGTCTGTGTGATGACGCTCTGCTGTTCTAGGATCCGGACACAGAGTCCTTCTACAGAAGATGGGAGAGATGATGGCAGGTACAACAGATGCAGACAGAGCTGCTCAGTCCTCTATCCCTAGAGAAAAAGGTTTGTCAGAATATGTAGCATGCACTTCAATGCTGCCCAAAAGGAAGCCAGCACCTGGGAGGGAAACAGCAACCTGGGAAGCCAGGCTAACCACTAAGGGTTTGAAGCAGAAGCCAGCTGAGCAGAGTTGTGTCATGTATTGGGAAGGCATCACAAGACCAGATTAGCTGAAAGACCTGAGAGAAAGAGAATAGGGGTGGGGGAGGGAGGGAAGAATGAGAGAACAAGAGAAAGAAAGAGGGAGGGAAGGAGAGAAAATGAGAGAGAGAGGGAGAGGGGAGGAAGAGAGAGAGAGAGAGAGGGAGAGGGGAGGAATAAAGGGGAGGGAGAGAAAGAGAGAGAAAAGACAAGGGGGAGAGAGAGAGAGGGAGGGAAGAAGGAGACGGGGAGAGGGGGAGGAAGAGAGAGAGAGAGCGAGTGCACATGCTATGTGTTCTCAGATATGGCCAATGTGTTGAGTTGTTTTGTTGGACTATGCATATTTGTTACAAGAGGAGACTTCTATTTGGGAGTGAGGGAGAGAAAAAGGGTTAGTAGAAATAATAGACATAAAAGAAAAATAGGATATTCATAGAACATTTTAAGTGCAGAAAAAAATAGTTCAGAAAGATGCAAATATAATAATTTTGTTACCTATTTGTTAAACTTTAGTTACATGGTGTCCCAAAAAGTGCACTAAAATTTTTGTGACACCTATCACATGTGTGTACACATATTAAAAAAAAAACCTTCACAAAGCAGAAATTTACAGTTTCTTATTCAATCCTCTTTTCTGTTCTTCTATCTTGAAATATGTAGGTCTGTCAATGATTTATGTGTACAAGAAAAAAAAGGATTTTTTTTTCAAGATCAGATAGAATCAGGGAGTAGGGCTCTTTCCATTCATTCACTCATTCTATTTTAATTAAAGGGTTCTTAACCTTTTCTGTGTCGTGGATCCTTTTAGCAGTCTGGTTAAACCTATGGACCATTTTTAAGAATATCATTTTTAAAAGCATTAAATAAAATACATAATATTATAGAGGAAAATGATCATACTGAAATACAATTATCAAAAAATTTTAAAGAAAATTTATGTATCTAAGGTGAAGAATTCCTGGTGTAAGTGAAGATTTAGGCAAGACAATTCCTGCACTAATGAATTTTAGAGCCTAGCAAGAGGACAGGTTACAAATAAAGATAACTTTGCTACATGATAACACTTAAATGGACTAGAAGGTATTATCAATACTGATCCCATAGAACAAACCTCCTGGTGGGCTGGAACTAGTTTTTGCTGTTTTCTCTTAATCCCCAGTACTAGCATGGTCCCTGGTACCTAAAAGCAGCTTAATATATACCTCTTTGTCGACTGATGATAAAACAGACTTTCATCCTCTCAGTCCTGGTGTGAAAAATTGCATCTACATGGTTATTTTGCTAATCTTGCCTGAGTGTTTTTCTTTCTTATAAGAGATCAATGGTGGAGGGCACAGCTTGGGAAATTACTGTGATATTTTTTAAAAATGTATTTGAGAGTTAAAAACAAAGTGTAAGGTGATCTTAGAGAGACAAATTCATCATCATGGAAGGGGACTGGTAGTTGGTGATGCCTTCTGAAAAAAACTGAAATTTGACTAGAATTCTAAAGGAAAGATAGAAATTTAACAGGAAGGGGGAGGGAATTATAAGCACTAAGATCAAGAACAAAGGCAAAAAGCCAAGAAATGCAGAAAAAAGTCAAGTTTAGATGGAATGTAGAATGTTTGGGAGTAATGTATGATAAAACCGCAAAGGTTGGGTAGCACTAGATTCTAGGGAGCTTTGAATTCCAGCCAGAGGGAACCTCTGAAGCTATTTGAGCAGAGGAAGAAAATACTAGAAAGAGCCATGCATAAAGAAAATTATTCCAGCAGTTGAATCAAGCAAGGATTGGAGAGGGAAAAGAGTGGAGGATGGAAAATGGTTTTGGTAATAGTCCAGTTGATAAGGAGGATTTCTAGTAGGAGGGTGACAATGGAAATAAAAAAGGAGAGAGATCATTGAGAGACAAGACACAGAAAGAGAAAAGAAAGGGAGACAGAGACTGAGACAAAGAGAAACACAAAGAGAAATAGAGAGATAGACACAAGAGAGAAAAACAGACTAGAAACAGGAAACAAGAAACAGAGACAGCTAGACACTGAGAGACAGAGACTCAGAATGGCAGATAAAGACATAGAGAGAAACAGACATACAAAGAGAAAGAGATAGAGAAGGTGAAAGGATATGATTTAGTAAATGATTTTATGGAGAAATGAGGGAGAACGAAGAGACAAAGAAAACTGGAATTGATCCTACAATATATCTTTTGAGACCTGTCTCAAGTCACTCCCCTTTCAAGTAATCCATACCCATTCCTCAGTCAACAAATATTTACATGTGCCAGATACAGTAGCTACCACTACAAAGAAAGCAAAAACATAGTCCTTGCCCTTAAGAACCTACATTTGAATAAGAGAAAAATATGTAAATAACTAGGTACATCTAAGATATTTGTACTTGATTTTCTTTGTGCTTTTGCTCAAATTGGAATTCTCTATCTTTCAATCACTGCCATTGAAATCCTATCCATTTTCAAGACTCAGTTTAGAAATCACTTCTCCATGAAACTTTCCCTGATGTCCCCAGCCAGAAATAGGCTCTCCTTCTTTAGATTATCATAACCTCTTTTTTTATAGCACTGTAGTATAATCCGAAGAGTATGATATAAGGGGATTCAAAAGATCAGAAGTCCTTTCATTTCCTAGAAGTTTGACTGTGAGTCACAATTTCTCTTAAGTCTCAGTTTCCCTATTTGTCAAATGTTAAAAACAAGACAGGATTATTATAAGGAAATCATTCTCTAAAGGCTAACTGTTGTTATTTCATTAGTGTTTCAAAATTCAGCTCAAGAACTATCTTCTCTATGAAGTCTTTCTTGATCTTCTTGTTGAATAGATTTACACTGTATCTACTTATTTATGTACACAAGGTTTCTCCTGATAGAATATAAGCTCCTCGAGGACAAAGATTGTTTCAGTATTTCATCTTTGTATCCCTAGTAGTTATTGCCATGAAGTAAAACATAATTTGTTTATTGTTGTAATCATATTCTAAATTATAAGTTTGAGAGGTTATTGTTATTTTTATAGCTTATTTGTATCAGAACTGCAAGAGGGTATTATTATATTTAAAGGCTATTTGTATCAACAGCGTGAGAATTTATTGTTATATTAATAGGTATTTGTATCAACAGCCCAAATCAGCCAAGAAAGCTAAGCCGATCTTATTTAGTCATTTTTCAATTGTGTCTAACTCTTCTTTGGGGTTTGCTTGGCAAAGATATTGGAGTGGCTTGCCATTTCCTTCTTTAGCAAGGTAAACAGGGCTACGTGACAGCCCAGGATCACACAGCTAGTGTTTGAGGAAGGATTTGAACTCATGAAGTTGAGTCCTGCTTCCTCCAGGCCTGGGATTCTATCCACTGAGCCAACTAGTAGCTGTCTGGCAAGCCAATCTTAGACATATTAAGAGAGGCACAAAGTTCAGAAAAGGAAGTGATTGTCTCTCTGTACTCTGCCCTCATCAGACCATATGTGGACCACATTCTGTCATGGCTTAATATTTTGGGTAGGACACTGATAAGCTATAATGTCCAAAGGAGGGAAACCAGGAGAATGAAGGGCTTTGCATTCATGTCACATAAAGATTAACTACAGGAATGAGCGCTACGTAGCCTAGACAAAAAAAGACTCAGGAGAACCATGGTGACTATATTCAAGTATCTGACAAGCTTCTTCCATTTTTTTCTACTTGTGACCCCTTTTAGCCCAAGAAACTTACATGACCTATATAAATATAGACATGTAAAATAGAAATAACACATCAAATATTTACTGATAATAAATCATAATTCTGTAACTCCCAGATTCAGTTACATGACCTTATATGGGGTTACGACCCACAGTTTAAGAAGCTTTGTGACTAACCGTTTATCACGTGGAAAAGGAATTATACTCATTCCACTTGGCAAAAGCAGGGGCAAATAATGGAAATTTTAAGGAGACAAATTTATGCTTGATTTGAGGGGAAACTTCCTGCCAATTAAAGCTGCCTAAAATTAGAATATGCTGCCTGAGGAGAGTAGCTTCCCATTCACTTAAGGTCTTTAAGCAAAGAATGGATGACTTATCAGATATGTAATGTTGTTCAGTCATTTCTCTCATGTCAGAGTCTTCATGGTTCCATTTGGGGTTTTCTTGGCAAAGATACTGGATTGATTTGTCTTTTTCTTTCTGAAGCTCATTTGAATGATGAAGAAACTGAGGCAGACAGGGTTGAGTGATTTGCCCAGTGACTTGCCTGGGGTCACACAGCTAGTATGTCTGAGGCCAGATTTGAACCCAGATGCTTCTTGACTCCAGGTCTGGTGCTCTATCTATCATGTCACCTTGCTGCTCCTCAAATAAGTAATAGTAGGAATCTTTGATTATACCTCTGAAATATGTGGCACTGGGTACCTCTCATTTCTTCAACTAGTTTCTTAAGGGGAGGACCCATAGCTTATTGAATTTTGTATGATTTTCCCTCCCTCCTTTCTTTCCTTCCCCAGTGAATTCATTTGTGTGAGGAACTCCTTGTAATGAAGCTTTCCTCCACTGAAGCAGATTAGCAACTGATTCATAAGTTATAAGTCTTAATGAATTGCCTGGGCCCAGGTAGGTAAAAATGACCTGCCCAGGATCAGATGGCCAGCGTGTGTCAGAGGCAGTTTTAAATGAACTCAGTTCTCTCTGACTCCATTGGAGTCTTCTATTCACTACACTACTACTGCTTCTTATCTTGCACATAGTAGGTGCAATATATGTTTGCTGTGATGGGAAAAAAATCCAAAACCAAGCAGCTTGTACTCAAACGCTGAGCCCAAGGGGAACACTCACGGCATCTCCTCAGGCAACACGTCAGCCAGGATGTTGATTGAATCTGTCTTGGCCTTGGAAGTTGGGGCAGCAGCCAAGAGAATCTTCAGCAGAGCAATCTGTGAATGAAGAAGACAAAGTTCCCCATTCCCCACCCCCAGAGATACAGAGCTGGAAGAGATCCAAGGCAGCTCCCTGTCTCTCCATCTCACTCAAGCAGAGACATGGGAGTTTTCAGTTTCTTAATAGCATTTTGCATTTGGAGGGGGTTCCCTAAGAACAAGGGAGAGAACACAGAACTAGGAGTCAGGAGATGTCAGTACAAAAAGTCTTTGTCCCAACACTGAGTAGCTGTGTGACTGTAGGCAAATTACTTGATTTCTCTGAATGTCAGTTTCTGGAATAGTGGAGTAAATTGAGAATACTTGGCAAGGTACAAAGCACTATAGAATTTTCATTGTACTATTTTCATTCCTCTTTTGTCTTCAGAGGAAAAGAGAGAAAGGAATAAGCATTTATTAAGTGCCTATGGTGTGCCAGGTAGTGTGCGAAGCACTTTATGGTGTTTTATCTTATATGTACTGAAGAACTAATGTCTTTGGAAAGGGGAGAGCTACAATAAAATATGCTTGTGTAAAAGTAAAAACTAAAATTGGAATTGGAATAATAAGAATAATAACTAACATTTACATAACACTTTAAGGTTTGCAAAGTACTTTATCTATATTATTTCATTTGATCTTCTAAACAACCTGTCCTGATCTATATCTTGCCATTAGACTCAGATGGTGCTGGAGGGGAAAGCGAGGCTGGTAACCTTGCACAGCCCTCCCTCACTTAAATCCAATTCATTTGCATGTCATGGCATCTCCTTCCTGACATCATAATCCTTTTCTAGAAGAGAGGACAAACAATAATGAGTAGGTGCTATTATTCTAATTTTATAGGTGAGGAAACTGAGGCAGACTCAGTTACTTGCTGAAGATCATACAATCTGTCTCAAGTAGGATTTAAACTCAGGTCTTCCTGTCTCCCAAGATCCAGGGCTATAATCACGGAGTCACCTAATTGCTTCCAAGATTTACATCCTTGAGTTTTAAGGATGTTCTTGGCAATAAGGGAGATTTGAAGGAGACAGGAAAAATACCACAGGAATCAGATGGGTGAAGAAAATATCCCCAAAGTTCCGTTTCCATCTATTCTATTTCTTCCTCTGGATTCTGAACAGCTGCTTCACTCTGCTGTTCGAGTGTATCCAAGGATGAGTGTGTCCCAATGAGTCTTTGGAGGGTTCAGAAAGACCCCTAGCTTACTTAGAGCAGGCAACACTCCCTTGGAAAAATTTGGAAAGGTTCTCAGTCAAAAGCACAGGGTCTGAGTTATGTCAACTGTGTCCCCAGCCACCTGTGAGACCTTGGATAAAACCTACTTGGGCCTCAGTTCCCTCATCTGTAAAATGAAGAAGTCTGAGGTGAGGTCCCCACCAGTTTGGACAGTTTGGGATTCTCTGAGTCTGAAACATTAGAAAGGGACTGGGCTGCCTCAGCCAGGAGAAGAGTACCCATAGCTCTTCTCCTCCCAGAGGGACCTAAGGGATTTATTGTTTCCCCCCTTAACAAAGCACTAGAGTAACAAATCCAGATCACGGGAGTGGACCATATAACTGTGAATTGACTCAACCATTCAGAGAAGCCTTCTGAGCTCAGTGGTGTTGCTCTGGAGATCCTAAATGAATGATTCCTATGGCTCCTTCACAGAACAGGGGAGAAAAGCCAGGGCCTTGGGGGAGAAGGGATTAACGTACCATGTACTGTGGGAGGTTATACAGCATGGCCTGGTAAAGGATTTCACATGGGGTCTCCTGTACTTCCTCTTCTCCCTATGATAGGAATCAGAAAGATTATTCAGCATATATCCACATCTAGAGAAAGAACTATAGAATCTGATTATAGATCAAAGAATCTTTTCACTTTTTTTCCTTTCTCTTGATTCTTCCCTTTTGTTCTGATTCTTCTTTCATAACATGAATAATGTGGAAATGTTTAAAATGACTGTACATGTATAATCTATATCAGATTACTTGCTGCCTTGGGGAGGGGGGAGGGAAAAGAGAGAACAATTTGGAACTCAGGATCTTATAAAAGTGAGTGTTGAGGGGCAGCTAGGTGGCACAGTGGATAGAGCATCAGCCCTGAAGTCAGGAGGACCTGAGTTCCAATCTGAGTTCAGACACTTAACACTTCCTAACTGTGTGACTCTGGGCAAGTCACAATCCCAATTGCTTCAGGAAAAAAAAAGTGAATATTGAAAACTACTTTTCCATGTAATTGGAAAAAATCAAATACTATTAAAAATTCTAGACCACTCACTTTCTATTTGCCTGGGGCTTCTTCCCAGATAATTCAAGAGTCAATTGTGATTTAGTGCTAAAAGAGCACTAACTTGAGAGTCAGATAAGAAACGTGTATTGGGATCACAGCTGCCTGTAATGAGCCATGTGACCAAAAAGCTCAGAAGTTCTATGTGGCTCATCTTTCAAATGTATAAAATCAAGAAAAATTTCGAGGATTCTTCATGGCACTAATGTTGCTTGGCTCCTTTCCTCCCATCCCCCTGGCTGATGGCCCAGAATTCTTTCACTATTTTCCAGGTGGGGAGCACAATGCAGCATCGCTATGCTGAAGCCCGGGAGAAATACAGCCAGGGACCCAGGAGTCAGTCTGCCAAGGCCCTTGCCAAAGCTTCATTAGACACAGAGAGGATGTGCTGTGGCTGGATATAGCTGAGCTCAGCACAGAGCCTCAGGCAAGACCATGACACACAGTGAGGAGGACAGATCCCCCAGAGCTCTTTTATATAGTCAAAGCTGAAGGGAGGGGGCGCAGGGGAACAGGAAGAGGAAGACCTGACTGAAGGGAAAGAGAAAAATGAAGGAGGGGGATGGAAAAGAGAGAAATGAAGGAGGAGACTGGAATTGTGTGAAAGAAGAAATAGAGGGGGAAGAAATCTATAAGGCAGCCCAGTGACCTTTAAATAGGAGGAGAAAAACAGGAAAGACTTGGTGCAGAAAAGTGTCTTCCCCTTCCCCTCCTTAGCCAAAAATATGCAACTACCCCATTTTTGCTCTTGGTGACAAATATTTGCTGCCATACACGAAGCTTTTACTTTTATAGGATGAGGGATGGGAAACAGAGAGAAGATAGGAGTGAGAGGCCATAATGTGGTCAACCCTTCACCTGTCCCTTCCCCAAGACAGAACTCCTAGGTCCTGTGGGCACAGCTCTTGGGTCTCAAGCGAGTGTCTATCTCTATACTGAGTGCAATCAAAGTGCCACCAGGGCCTTGGCAAACAGGGCTCTTGAAGAATGAGGACAAATCAGGGTGCATTCTCTTCCCCCGCATTCTGGTTGTTCCTTCTTGACAGCACTGAGTCTGTACAGAATTCCAAAACCCCATCTGTGTCTTCCTTCTGTCTTCCCCACAACCACCAGGCCTCTTGTCTCACCAGCGACATGGGACACTTTTCCAGCTCTTCCTCATTCTTGATCTGGATGTCAGAGATGGAGATGTATTTGTGCTGGGGAGACAGAGAGAAAAGTATCATATGGGAGAGAGGCAAAAATAGTTTGCCACGATGGTGAAGAGCAAAGTTATACCCACTCTCTGGGGTACATCCCAGAACACAAGCAGACACTGCTCAGCAAAACACAGGAGAAGTGTGGTGTCCACCTGTCCTAGAACCACAGGGCTAAGAAGCTTTGAACACTCTTAATACACAACCAGGACTGGCCCAGGGCTCCCAAGCAATGGCTAACTGCAGCGTGGTCTTACATGGATGATACTATCATAGACTTAAGAATTGAAAAGGAATGGTCAAAGGTAATCAAATCCAATCCATCCTACAGATGAGGACACTGAGACCTTGTAAGTAATTTGTTCAAGGCTGCTCATTTAGTAATCATCTGGCAACCACTGTCTGCTGAAATGAATTGATTTAAAGAAATAAAGATAGGAAGGAGGGAATGAAAGGAGAAGAAATGAAGAAGAGGGGAAGGGAGGAAGAGGGGGCTAAAGGAAAGTTTTCATCATTTGGATTTCTCTCAAAAGGACAATGTTAATAGATTCCAGAGAGAGCCCTGATCTCTTCTTGGGCAGTGATCAGTGAGATGTTTGGAGAATTCTGGGACATCCCTGATGGACAAGTCAGCTTCTCCGCCACGGTACACTAATCTTGGTTACCTGCTTCAAGGTCTTCACACTTTCATGGATGGGTCTCGGCAATCCCACCAACGTGTCTGTGTCCCTACAAGAGGCAAAAATGCCCAAGACACCCAGATTAAAGGTCTCCCCCAGAATCACAAGAAAAATCCAGCTTTCTGAGTCACAGGCCCTCCCTTCCTTCCCTCATCATCTCAGACACCTCCATAGCTGCCAAAGACCCTGCAGTAGCCAAAGGAAACAAAGGATATTGAGAGGATGGGTCAATGGTGACAAGGCAGGAAGAAAACACTCGAGGATCTGGCTAGAAAGGTCAACTCTACAACATTATTTCCATATGAAAAAGGTCCCTATGACTCAGGTCCATTGTTTTCTTTAACTAAAAGCCTCAGAAGAAGGACCCCAATGGGGGAACTCAGTTTTGGAATTACTGTGGTACAAGACAGAAAATTCAATCTGTTTACCGGGTGGAATCTGGCAGCACAGGGATCATAAGGGGAGGTACAGTGGATGGAAACACTGGGTTTGGAAGAATGAGGTTCAAGTCCCAGCTCTGACACTTAGTAGTTGTGTAACCTTGGGCTAGTAATAATAATAATATTTACTATCTGCTGGGCACTGTGCTGAGCTCTTTATAAATGTTATCTCATTTGATCCTCACAACAAACCTGCAAGGTGGGGAGTTGTTGTTGGTCTCATTTTACAGATAAGGCAATTCGGGCAAACTGAGATTATCTATTTTTCCAAGACCTCATAGCCAGTAAGCAAACATCTGGGATTGGATTTGAAGGCAGATCTTCCTCACTCCTTCCTGGCTTCTATCTATTGTACCACATGGCTGTCCAGCTAAGTATCTTAAGCTTCTAAAAGAATGCAAGTTCCCTGAGAAGAAGAATAATTTCATTTTTATCACACTCAGATTTTTTTTTAATGTTCCTGGTATATAGTAAGTTAATTAACAAATGCATGACTGGCTGACTGATTTTTTCTGGGCAGATAGTACGCTTTTAATTAAATATTTCTTGCATTGCATTAGTTTCCTCCTCTGTAAAATGAGGATAATGACATTTACACTCTCCTAGGATTGTCATGAACAAAGTGCTTCACAAGGCTTAAGAAGTGATATCCATAGTCCTTTCCTCATTCTTATAGATCTAGAGATCTATAGAAATGAAATGTTGCATATAATGTTGGATATATATTATAATGCTGCATATAACACCATATAGATTCTTTCCATATATTGGAAATTCTTTTTTGCTTAATTTTTATTTCCCTTTTCCTTTTTTTTTTAAATTTTTTTTTTATTAAAGATGGCTCTCTAGGAGGGGAAGGGACAATCTAGGTGATGTACCAACAAAAGAATATCAACAAAAATCTTTTTTAAAAAAGATGTTATCATATATTGTATCTAGGATATACTGCAACATATCCAACATATATAGGACTGCTTGCCATCTAGGGGAGGGGGTGGAGGGAGGAAGGGGAAAAATTGGAACAGAAATGAGTGCAAGGGATAATGTTGTAAAAAAAATTACCCTGGCATGGATTCTGTCAATATAAAGTAATTATTAAATAAAATTTAAAATAAAAAAAAAGATGTTATCTATATATGATGAACAACTGTGATGGATGTGACTCTTCTCAAGAATGCAGTGCTTCAAGGCAATTTTAATAGGTTTGGGATGGAAATGCCATCTGCATCCAGAGAGAGATCTATGTGGATCAAAGAATAGTATTTTCCATCTTTTTTCTTTTGGTCTGATTTTTCTTACACCACATGACAAATATGGAAATATATTTAAAAGGACTGCATATATTTAATCTTTATCAGATTGCTTACTACTTTGGGAGAGGGGAACAAGTAATGGAGGGAGGGAGAAAAATTTAGAACAGAGTTTTGTAAAAATGAATGTTGAAAACTATCTTTACATGTATTTAGAAAAATAAAATACTAATGAAAAAAAATCTAGACTAAATTATTATGATCATAGTATGATGCAACTTCAAAATGGGAACAAGAAAGCTCTTCCAGAGAGGAGGCTGTGGGTCATAACCAATCAGTGGCAGAGCTTCCAGGTTTCAATCAAGTAGATAGAAGTTATCCTTGAGATATTACTATGAAAGAAACTCCTTAAGTGATATTTATATGCTCTGAAGAGGAAGGAGAAAGAGAAGGTAGGGAGCAGAAAGGAGGTCTCCAAGTCCAGCTTTTTACCAGCACAGTACAAGGGCACAAAGTTGTGAAACTTGTATTTAAGGCCTAGCTTGGCCACTGACTAGCATAACCAAACTTCCCTGGGCCTCAGTTTCTCTCCTTGTAAAATGGGAAGAATCAGACAGGTCTCTTCCAATTCTGACATCCTATGAGTCCATAGCTGTCAGAAAACAATTCTAATTTCTTCTGCTCCTTATGTCAAGATCTCACAGCATGCAGCCCATTCTTGCCCTTCCCTCCCACCTCCAGATCACAAAGCTACTTACTGCCCCAGGGTGAAGCCGATAAATTTGTTCCTGCTGATCTCCAAGAAGTGCTCGATGTCCTTCTGTCTGAGGGGGCAGCAAGGAAAGGGCAGAGAGAGATGGACAGAAAAAAAATCAGCCAGCCAGTCATGCATTTGTTAATTAACTTACATATGCCAGGAACATTAAAAAAAAACCAAACAGAATGCAAAAGAAAATCTTTAAGGGCCTACATAGCTAGGTCCTGAGATGGGGAGGGGCAGGGAAGAATGGGAGTTGGGGGGTGAAGAAGAGAAAAAGGGGCTAGCTGAAACCCAGAATTTCTGGCTCCCCCTTGAGCTTGCTTTGTTGTTCCATTTCTGACCAAGCCTACCTGACCTTTGGAATTCAGGATAGACCTTCACAAATTCAACCAACAAGCATTTATTAAGTGCCTACTATGTGCAAAGCACTATAGAAAAGCAAATCACGAGAGACTTTTAAGGGCCCAGATCCTCAGGCCTTGAAATGTAGGGAAGAGCTCCAGAACCCTTAGAATCCAGGATTCCTATCTCCCGGTCTAGCCCACCTTGTCTTAGAGCATTCCTTCCATTGAAGAGCCATCTTGTATATGCTTTCTGTTCTTTTGGAGTGGAAACCTTTCCCCATTTCTGGCCAAGAGTTGGCAACACCTGAATTCAAATCTAGCCTCAGATACTTTCTAGCTATGTGGTCCTGGGCAAGTCACTTAATCTGTGTCTGCCCCAGTTTCCTCAATTATGAAATGGGAATAATAGTACCACCTACCTCGTGGGGTTGTCGTGAGGATCAAATAAGATAATATTTGTAAGATGTTTAGCAGAGTGCCTGGTACACAGACAGCACATAAATGCTTATTTATTCCCTTCCCTTCCCCTTCCTGTCCAAACATACCTGACCTTGGGGGCCCACGGTAAGCCTTTGGGGAAAGTCACACGTTCTGTGGTAGGAGTCTGGGAAGGCAGAGGTGGGACCATGGGTCCCCGCTCCAGCAGGTCAAGCTCTCCATCCAGGGTGCTCTCCCCTTCCCCTGCCTCTTCCTCCTCCTCCGGGGGAGGCTCCTCATTCTTGAAGAGATCCCGTTCATTGTAGATGTCCAGGCTGTCCTGCTTTGTGAGGAGCTGCTGGATAGAGGCAGAGGTGAGTGGGGTCAGGAAAAGCAGCCCTTATCCCACAGCCTTGCTGTAAGGAGCAGGCTGGGGGCACAAGGAAAGGGACTGGGTCCACACCAGCTCTTCTTTTCCAAGGATGCCGTTTTCCACTCTCTATCCCATTGGTTCTGACCCAGTATGAGAAATTCCCAACGGGTCACACTAACAGAAGGGCAGCACATAGCCCAGACACAAGCCCTTTCTACCCACCCCATGACAATGGAAGGTCCCAAAGCCCTGCCTTGCTTTTCCTTTTTTCCCCTTCAGGGAAGGAGGCAAGGCATGTGGAATAACATATTCCTTCCCATGTGAGGACTCAGGTTAGTGTCCATTCCAGCCAGTAGGTGTGAAGGCTTTGAGTTACACATGGGTCAACAGATCCATGGTCTGCCCCACGTCTCATGTACCTTTAATCCTGGGCCAGCAGTCTATGCCGCAGTTACAAGAATAACAAGGCGTGAAAGAGCAGATGACCCACCCTAGAACCCTTGCCCAGGACTTGGGGAACAAATGAGCCCCACCTTCAATCACCAAGGGCAGTACTGCCAGGAACAGGGACAGACAGTCCCCAAAAGGGACACAGTATCTGGGGGCGTCCACTCCTCCCGTAAGATACATGTACCTTTTTTGTGCCTTCTATTATTTTATTGGTAAATGTTGGAACTCTTTCCATTCCTGGCCAAATGTACCTGATCTCAGGGGCCAGGGGGACCCCTGGGGAGATCAATGCACATGGCAGAGGTAAGAGTAGGGGGCACCACTCCAGGAGCTCCAGGGTCTGGGGTGGGAGCCCTTAAACACTTTCTTTCCTGGTTTGCTCTGGGGCCCATGGCAGCTCAGGACTCCTGAGGGTTGGACAGCAAGAGCCCAGGAGCTTGTATTCTGCTAGAATCCGCATGGGACATGGGCTGAAGAACTATAGTGAGCGGCAGCCCAGAGCACGGCCTGCCCCAGTGGGACGCGGAGAACTCTTGCCCCGATCCCTGGGACTCCCGTGGGAGAGGCCGGGGGGACAAGGGTGAGCGCGCGATCCTCTCCCTGTTCTCTGCTCAGACTGAGATGCCCAGTGGCGTCCTGGGGTCCCTGGCTCACCTTGCGCCCCCGGCGGCCTCGTTGCTTGGAGGTCTGTGGAGCCATCTGCGACTCCCCCAGGTCCAGCGTGTAGGAGGGGGGTGAGGCGGCCCTCATGCTGCGGACCACCTGGATGCTGTCCTCTGCCAGTGGGGGCAGGCCAAACTCTGCCCTCTTCTGTATCTTCAAGTTCTGCAGGATCTCAAAACCACCCAGCGTAAACTGAAGGGGAGAGAGAGGGGGGAAAGGACCATGGGACATGAGACAGCCTTCACTGTCTGGCGCAACGGGGCTGGGAAGAAGAGAAAGGGGAATATGGCTAGAGTATTAACCTGGGCTCTAAGGAACGTGGGGGTTTAAGAGGCTAATAAGTAACAGCCTTAGCATTACATTTATCTATAAATATTTTGTTAAAAGGTCAATAGTGAACATCAATATGGCCAACAAACTTGGTAATAAGCTCTATGATTTACATGGCCATGACACTTTGGACAAGTCCCTTAAATTCCCTGTGTCTCAGTCTCCTTATTTGTAAAATGGGGATGATAATACTTGCACTGTCTTTCTTTCAAGCTGATGTGAGAAAATTGCTTCCTAAAACTAAAGACACCACAGAAATGTCATTTTTTCCTACCGCACTTTACATACATTAACTAATTTCATCCTAACAGTCATTTCACAATGACGTTTCACAAATGACTGGTTCTTCAGTCATTTCAGGCCATCTGACTTCTGGCCCATTTGGGGTTTTCTTTCTGCTCATTTCACACACGAGGAAAGGAGGACCCAGGATTCAGCCACGGGCCCAGGGTCCCACAGCCAGACCCCAAAATGGCGGCCCGGGGCTTCCCTGAGAGCAAGGCGCGAGGGCCAGAAGCCCCGGGGGCGGGGACTGGGGGGGAACAATATGGGGGGGGTCTCCTCCCTGCCAGGAGAAGCCCGGGCTGTTGGCAAAGGCCCAGGCCGGGAGGCAGGTGCTCCCTAAGCCGGGATGGGGAGGCTCAGGCCCAGTCACCGATAACAGTGCTAGTGACCGACCGTTACAGCGCTCTGAAGCCTGCCCGATGCGCCCCCCGGCATCCCGGCAGCAGCCCCAAGGACAGAACATCTCCGCCTCAGGGATACCAGGCAGTCTCTGGGAGTGGGCGCTGCTGTGCACAGAAAGCTGCGGCCACCCCATTGGACAGATGGGGACACTGAGGCTCCCGGAGATCATGGGCTCCCCTGGATCGGACAGTGGGAAGTAACAGGCGCGCCTTGTATGTCTGAGCGCATCACACTCTGCGCTGATAAGGAGGGCGGGAAGAGGCCCCTCCCCCCAGGGCCTCCGACACCGTGGGGAGGCGGTCCCGGTGGGACCCTGAAGGCGGGAAGGCCTCAGCTTGCCGTCCGGCCTCTGCTCGGCCTGACCTCGGGCCCTCAGTTTCCTCCACTGGAAGATGGGAACCTAGCTGATAAGGAAAGTGAGCCTGGAGAGGGGCCCAGGTACCGGCTGTTACAGGTGGGATCGGAAGCCCGACCTCCCCCGACTCCAAGACAGCGCTCTCTCCCGAGCTCGAGACCACACGAGTCCGCAGCCAGGCCGGGACCGGATCCCCGGCCCGCTCAGTTCTTAGCGCCCGCTCCCCCGGGTCCCAAAAAAAGTCCGGCCCGTCGCATCACTGCCGAACCTTCCCTCTGTCCCCTCTCCGGGCTACACGTGGAAAAGGTGCCCCGACCGCAGCGGCCTCTCAGCTCTGAGGTGAGACAGTGCCGAGTCTCCGAGGGAACGGCCCACGAACGGCTCCGGCCCGCGGGGAACTGCGCTCCTCTTCCCTTACTTCATCTCAGAAGCTGGGACTGAACTCTCTAAACTGCTCTCAATTAGGAGAGACCCGATGCCTCTGCTTGCCCTGTGAGCTCTCTGCTTGGACCCAAGGTCCCCCCAGATCTTAGCTTAGGAAGGAAAATAAGGGGGGTCAGGGAGATACCAGAACTGCCTGCCCTGCCAGTCTGAAGAGGCAGGAGCGGGCTGCGGACTCACCAGGACCACCTTCCACAGCAGAAGCAGGACCTTCTTCATGGGGAAGTGAGGGGCGAGGCCACTGCAGAATTTGGTGATCATGGAGAAGAGCAGGAGAACAAACGGCTCCTCACTGTGCACCGCGAAGCCTGGGGAGAAAAGGGTATTGAGAGTCACAGGAGTGACCCTCATCTCCTGCCTCATTTCTCTCCTCTCTCTCTGTCTGGCCCTCTCCCCCAGTCTGTCTGTCCCTCTCTCCTCCCCATCTCCCTCTCCCCACTGTCTGTCTGTGTGTCTGTCCCTCTCTCCTCCCCATCTCCCTCTCCCCACTATCTGTCTGTCTGTCTCTCTGTGTGTCTGTCCCTCTCTCCTCACTATCTGTCTGTCTCTCTGTGTGTCTGTCCCTCTCTCCTCCCCATCTCCCTCTCCCCACTGTCTGTCTGTGTGTCTGTCCCTCTCTCCTCCCCATCTCCCTCTCCTCACTATTTGTCTGTCTGTCTCTCTGTGTGTCTGTCCCTCTCTCCTCCCCATCTCCCTCTCCACACTATCTGTCTGTCTGTCTCTCTGTGTGTCTGTCCCTCTCTCCTCCCCATCTCCCTCTCCCCACTGTCTGTCTGTGTGTCTGTCCCTCTCTCCTCCCCATCTCCCTCTCCCCACTGTCTCTCTGTGTGTCTGTCCTCTCTCCTCCCCATCTCCTCTCCTCACTATCTGTCTGTCTGTTTCTCTGTGTGTCTGTCCCTCTCTCCTCCCCATCTCCCTCTCCCCACTGTCTGTCTGTGTGTCTGTCCCTCTCTCCTCCCCATCTCCCTCTCCTCACTATCTGTCTGTCTGTCTCTCTGTGTGTCTGTCCCTCTCTCTTCCCCATCTCCCTCTCCCCACTATCTGTCTGTGTGTCTGTCCCTCTCTCCTCCCCATCTCCCTCTCCCCACTGTCTGTCTGTCTGTCTCTCTGTGTCTGTCCCTCTCTCCTCCCCATCTCCCTCTCCCCACTGTCTGTCTGTGTGTCTGTCCCTCTCTTCTCCCCATCTCTCCCTCCCCCCTCTGTCTCTGTCTCTCTCTCTCATACACACACACATCCTCCTACACAAAGGAAGTTTACTATTGAAATACATGGATGTAGTTGTTTAATGTGCAAGTGTCTAAGAGTCAGAGTGCAGTTCACCAAAAACAGAACACAGATAAGTTGTTAGCAATAAAAACAATTGAAAAACTTACCTCTCTTCACTATTTCCACCCTAAAAAACCTGAACAAAAATTCACGTGCCCCCACTGACTATGGAAAGATTTCACATTTCATAAACCATCCCCATTCCTATCCTATCAAATATGGAAGGATTGGGGCCTTTACAGCTGAGGAAACCAAGGCACAGAAAAATTAAGCAATTTGCTCAATATCAAACAGCAAATAGGTCCTAGGAAGATAGATTTAGTGTTGGAAAGGACTTCTGAGGTCACCTAGTCCAACTCATCTCATTTTGCAATTGGGGAAACCGAGGCCCAGGTGACAACAGAGCCACGGCTGAATACCAAATTCGGGCACTTTGTGGCAGCCAGGTCTGTGCCATGGCAAGGTTTGTGGCCTAGACAGCACGGCCATCTGCTTCTCCCTCCACAAGCCAAGGCCCAAACCCCCTTGGCGCTCCCCAAAGTCACACTCCTCACTCAGCTCTGTTCGGAAGGTCTCCCGGGCTGCCCGCCATCCACTGGGGTCTGTCTCCCGCTCCAGGCGAATGTTCTCCACCATCAGGTACATGACACTGAGCAGCACCCTGCGGGGGGGAGAAGAGGCAGGTCGGAGGCCGTTGTCATTGGGGGAAGGAGAACCCAAAGGAAGGCGTGGCTTCGGGAGAATGCTCTCTGTGGCTCAGGGCTGGGGATCTGAACCCCCAGCTAAGAGTGGGCAGAGGACGATACCCCTGTGGCCTGGAGGAAGGCCGGGGGCTAAATGAGCCAAACCTCAGGGAAGCGGTAAGCCCCCCACCGAGCTCGTCCACAAGAGTTATCACAGGCCCTAGCAGGCTACTTCTCCCTCTAGCTCCCCGACAGCCCAGAGCGGACGAGGCGAGCAACGAGACCAGAGCCCCAGAGTCCCGGCTCCTGCTTCAGGCCTCTCCTATCCAGCTCCCATGCTGGCCCACCCTCTGGGGTGGACGTCAGAGGGCCCTGGGCACCAGACACCCACAAATCCCCGTCACCTGAGCTCTGTGCTGTCTGCGAGGGAAATGGCTGGTTTCCGAAGGGCACTGCTGCAGGCCTGGCTGTTGCTGCCATGGGGAGGAAGGAGGCAGAATGAGAACTCCCCAGACTCCTATTCACTGTCCCTCCCCTCCCCACCCCACACAGCATGAGCAGGCTAAGTCAAAGAAAACCCGCAGGAAAGATGAAATAATAATCACAATAATAATTCATCTTTTTCTAGAACTTTAAGGTTTCAGGATGCTTGCCACACATTTTCTCATCGACAAAAAAGAACATAGATTATGGATCTACCCAGCTTATGTCTCCCATGGTACCTAGCACAGCACTGGGCCTAGACCCCCTTTGGAGTCTGGTGACTCCTTAGAATAATGACTTTAAATATTAAAAAAAAATTTGTGTATGAACATGGATATATTCACAAATATCTATGAAATATTTTTTAAAATGTGAAAATAAAGATGTCATTTTTTTCCCTACCCAAATTCACACTCTATCTTCTTGTAAGTGTTAAGAACTAATTTTAGTTTGGTTATTGATATAGTAAATAATGCTAATAGTTTTCCTAATATTGAATCTGCCTGTGTTCCTAATATAATCCTACTTGGTCATAGTATATTATCCTGGGGATGACTTCTATAATCTCTTTGCTAATATTTTATTTAAGATTTTTGCATCAATATTCATTATTCTTTCTCTGTTTTCACTCTACCTGGTTTAGGTATCAGCACCATAGCTGTGTCGAGAGAATTTTGTCAAACTAGTCAAAAGGATTGACTGATTTTTTTGACTATTTTTCAAATAGTTTCTATATTGAGTTAAGAACTCATGAGCAAAGGGTAGAAGAGAATCAGCTGATATATGTTTTGAGGGGCCAGGTAGAAAAGCACCGGGGGTGCTTTAGGTAGCACCCTGTTCCCTGCTGTGCCCAAAGCAGGGGAGCCTGGTCCCAAGAATGGCCATCCCACAGGTCTCTCACTCAGTCTCCATATGCAGTAGCTCCAGGAAAGCAGTGAAAGTTCCCATTTGATAGAGGAGAAAGCTGTTATATCGGGACCAGTGCAGGATGTCAGCTTCTGTGTCACATTCACCAAAGGTGCCTGAGAGAGGGAAAAGTAGGATGAAAAATCAGGTAGAGGCCATCCCTCCCCTGGCTGCTTGCTCTACCTATCCTGAGAAGTGCCAGATTTCCCCAAATCTTACTGGTGGGAGAGAAGGAAAAAGGGAGCAGGCCATGCTTCCTGGGTCAAGCCCACCCTCATCAACAGTCGGCCTTCCACTAAGCCCTTGTCTCTTCAGCTCTTTGTTCATTAGCTTGCATTTCCTGCCAGAAAAACTCATTTCCCCTCTTGGATTTCATGACCTCATAGAAGTGAGCACTCTCATGGTGGTGCAGATTCCACCCTATCCATGCCTTCTCATCCTGTGTAACTCTTGCTCACATTCTCTTATAAAGTCTCCACAAAGGTCCATATAATTCTAGGGTTACCAAGGCTTGGCTCAAAAAGTCATCTCTTCCAGGATGAACCCCACCCCAGTGCAAGGACTCAGATTCCCCTCAACATTTTGCTCAAACTGTATTAACTTGAACTCTCCTCGCCTTTCCCTTTGTCGCCTTTTAGGCACCTGTGGTATATGTTTCTCCTATTAGTCCATTCTTTATCCTGCCCATATTTTCTCTCCTCCCTGCCTCCCAGGGGCTTGACGAGGGCAGTTGTACATAGGGAGGGTTTGATTTTTGACTGGCTGGAGTGCAAGTCAGAATCACTTTCCCCATCAGGTAAATGGTGTTATGCCACAGTTCTCTTTAACTGTCCTGACTCAGTTTCCCTGTACGAGTTTCCCTTGTCCCAGTTTCCTTAACTGTTTTATCTCAATCCCTTTAGTTGTAAATCCCCCTCTGACCCAATAAAGCTAAGGATTATTCACTCTCAAGTTATAAATTAGCAAGATAAACAAGAGAGTAGATTTCCTGACTCTTTTGTGTCCTCAAGGATTTACAGTATCCCTTTAAAATATTCCAAGATACCCCACGATATCTTTACTTCTTTGTATTCAGACATCCTGTCTCTGGATTTTTTTAGGGTTTATGGCCTCCCCTTCCTGATAGAAACTTTCCCTCCTTTCCTCTTCTTTGTCTCCAAAAAGGTACTTAAAGATTTGAGATTCTCCCATTCAGCACTGGATAATTCCAAATGAGTCTTGTCCAGTCAATCTTACTCTCCCATTAATAAAATATTAAAACTCTCTAATCTCTCTCCTGCCTCAGTTTCTCCGGCATTACAATGGAAGAACCCAGAGTTGCCTGGAAAGATAGAGGCAGATTTTAAAGCACAGGATCCAGTAGAGTTAGACCCAAGTGCCATTATTACTCCAAATCCCCCAGAAAGCATTAGACTATCCCCAGTAAATAGCTACAGCTGCCAGTGGATGAATGGGAGTTCTTGTCAATGCAGAGAATCAACCTCTTTGAAAATAATCCTACAACGTTATTGTTGGTGGAACTGTGAACAGATCTAACCATTCTGGAGAGCAATTCAGAATATGCACACCTTTTGACTCAGCAGTGTTACTACTTTGGGCTTATATCCCAAAGAGATCTTAAAGGAGGGGAAGGGACCTGTATATACAAGAATGTTTGTGGCAGCTCTGTTTGTAGTGGCCAGAAACTGGAAACTGAGTGGATGCCCATCAATTGGAGAATGGCTGAATAAATTGTGGTATATGAATGTTATGGAATATTATTGTTCTGTAAGAAATGACTAGCAGGATGATTTCAAAGAGACCTGGAGAGAATTACATGAACTGATGCTAATGAAGTGAGCAGAACTGGGAAAACATTGTTCACAGCAACAATATTATATGATCTATTCTGATGGATGCGGCTCTTGCCAACAATGAGATGATCCAGACCAGTTCCAATGATATCTTGTAATATCTTTATCTTGTGATAAAGAGAGTGATCTGCACCCAGAGAGAGGCCTGTGGGAACTGAGTGTGGTTCACAGCATAGCATTTTCACTTTTGTTGTTTTTTTGCTTTCATTTTATTTTCATCATTTTCTTTTCTGCTTTGATTTTTCTTGCGTAGCAAGATAATTGTATAAATATGTTTGCATAAAATGGATTTAACAATATATATTTCTGCCATGTTTAACATATATTGGATTACTTGCCATCTAGGTGGGGAAGAGGGGATAGAAGAAGGGGGAAACTGGTACACAAGCTTTTGCAAGGGCTAATGTTGCAGAATTATCTATGCCTATGTTATGAAGAGTAAAAAACTTTAATAAAAAAAATTTTAAAAAAATAACCCTTCAGAGCACATATGTGAAACACTTACCCTGGGCCAGGTAGAGGATAGCCCGAGCCACTTTCAGCCGTTGTTCCCTGTTAACCACTTCCAACCGGTTCAGGAGACGCATTATATAGGCTTTCTGTGAGGCCTCCTCCAGTTCCAGCCAGCCCCTGCCTTGTACTGGGGAGAAAGGAGGCCCCGTGCCCTCTGTGAGCCCAAACTGGCCTACTCCCTCCTAGCCTAACGATGTCTGAGCATCTCTCCACCTTCCCTCCCAGGCTGCTTGTAACTCTCAAACCTCCCTCCTTCTAGTGAGAAATGAAGAGGAAGTGGGAATCAAGGGTCCAAGGTGGCCAATGACACAGGAGTGTCAGAAGGGACTTAAAAGAATTTCCAAGAAGTCATTTTTCTGGCAGCAGGAGACAGACCTAGAAGGGGGGAAAGGAGGAGGCGGCTAAGAACATGCAGGTAGGAGAGTCTCTAACTCAGGTGTCCTTTAGCTGGGGCCTATTTCATCATCTCTTCTGGAGCAGCAAGGTTTCAGTTTGAATATATAATATTGCCCAGGCACCCAATGCAAGCATTCCCTCCAGTTCAACCAATGGGGAGTTCCTGAGATTCAGGAACAGGAAGACACGATTGTCCTCCTCTGTGGCCACCTGTTAGATTATACCCAGGTTCCACAGGAGAAATGGAGGTCAGTGCCATATGGGTCAGTCAGAGAACTCTTGCTCCCTGGCTCCTAGGAGGAAAGGGTCTCTCATCACGGGGACGTTGGGGCACCTTGAGTCCTGAAATCCTCTTCAAAGCAATGCCGGTTGATAGTGAATTCTGGGTTTTCAGTGTAGCTGTACAGTTCTGTGGGGGGGAACATAGGGGACAGAGAGTCACCGGCACTTTGGTAGTGGAAGAGCTGGGGTTTCCAACACATTCCTGTGCCCAGCCCTGCCCAGATCCAGCTTCCTCCCCTTCTGAGGAGAAAGTTAAAAATAACCACCCAGGTCCCCAGGCGATTAGACAGTCAAATCTGCACTCCTCCAGCCAGCTGGCTACTGCAATAGATAGGGCAACCCAATTTGGGTTACAGAAAAAAGAAACAGAACAGCAAGGATTCAGTATTAGAGCTGGGAAGTTCCTTAGAGTCCACTGAGCTCAGTGGACAGCTACAGATGAGGAAACAATGAACCCAGAGAAGTAAATGAATTTACCCAACATCATTCAGCTTGCTAGTAGCAGGACTAAGATTAGAACTAAAAACCTAGGTCTCCCGGCTCCTGATTCAGTGACCTTTAGTTTATATCACATGGTCTTTCCATTATTCCCCTCTCTTGGGGCTTAAGTTTCTCATGGCTTGTTCATTTTGACTGAAATCAATTCCATCTCTACAGATTCTAAAGCCCATATCACTTTTTAAAATGCAGAGCTAAGTGTTGTTTGCACTCTCTGAGAAACACCCCCCTCTGCAGAAAGGAATGAAGTATTGAACACCAAGGAAAGAATTGCAAAATGATTTTTAAAAATTAACGAGAGCACCAGTCCTAAAGTCAGGAGGACCTGAGTTCAAATCTGACCTCAGACACTTCACACTTCCTGGCTGTGTAACCCTGGGCAAGTCACTTACCTCCAATTGCCTCAAGAAAAACACCAAATAAAATAACAAGAGATTAAAGAGAACAAAATAGATATTGAAAGGGGCTGATGCCGAGTCACACAAACACAAGTGGGGGAAAGAGAAGAGAGACAGTGAAGTTATTCCAGGTAGAGACCACTAATGTTTCTCTCTGAGGAGGGAACTCAAGGACTCCTTCCTATCATATCTGGGGCAGGGAAATAAATGTGACTAGAGAGAAAGAAAAAAGGCAGCATGTACCTTGAACATACAACAAATCGCATCATTGACACTCCCTTGATCAATGTGTCTGGTTAAAGGTAGACAATTCTCCATTCTCCAACCTGCCCCTCCTCTAAGGCACAGTGGACTACCTCACCAACTGGGTAGCAATTCCCTTTGTAAATTCAAATCTCATCACAGAAACTTATTAGTTGTATAACTCTGGGCAAGTTACTTAAGGAACAGGCTCCAGTAGGTTATCTATAAGATAGGAATAATAATAGCATTTACTTCACAGGGCTCTTGTGAGGATCAAATATACAAATACACTTTGTAATCCTTAAGTCACTATGTAATTATTTCTAAACAAATTTCTTATATAAGTAAGTTATTTGCATATAAATAATAAGAATTATTACATTACAATTCTCCGAGACAGCTAGGTGGATAGAGCTTGGAGCCAGGAAAATCTGAGTTCAAATCTGGCTTCTGACACCTACTAGTTGTATGACCCTGGACAAATCACTTAACTCATTTGCCTCAGTTCCTGATCTGTAAATAAGCTGGAGAAGAAAATGGCAAAACATTCCACTGATCTCTACCAAAAAAACCTATAGATAAAAGACTTATAGTCAGACTGAACTGAACAACAACAAAGTTAATTTTCTATGATCAACACTGAATGAAATCCAGAAAGAGATGTGTCCTGGGGTCGGCAAGGGACTTAGAGATACCAAGAATGGAGAGTACTTGAGACTGGTAAATCCAGGTTTCTTGACCTGAAGCCACTTTTCATCAGCTAGGTTCCCAGCTGAATTCATGAAATTTAGCCAGTGTTCTACTGCAGCAATCAAATGAATCCAACAGGAAGCAACTATAGGTTTGAAAGTCCTAGAATGTGAAAAATACTCATGTTTTCTTTCCCTCCTTCCCTCACCCACAAATCCTGTCTTTCAAGACTATTTAGAATTAGAAGAATTAGAGATAATCCCTATCCAATGCCCTTTTTTTATAGATTAGAAAATTCAGGTTTCTACTAGCTACATGATCCTGGACAAGTCACTTGACCCCGATTGTCTAAAAAACAAAGGAAGGAAAGAAGGAAAAGAAAGAGAAAGAAAGGAAGGGAGAGAAAGAGAAAGGAAGGAAGGAATGAAAGATCTAATCAGTGGCAGGGCCTGAGTCTGAATTCAGTCTTCATGACTCTTTCTCTGAGTCTCAATTTACCTAGCTGTCAGACAGAGGCAACACCTACTTTGTCACAATGACAAGATACAAGAGTGCAGAATCTAGGAAATAAAGCAAAAATGAGAACGAGGTCCCTCAGGGTGTGTATGGGGGTGGGGGAAAGAGGCAGGATAGAGCTACTTTGTTCTCTCTTTCCCTGTCATTCATCAAGACATTTTCCTCTGCACTTATTCCTAAGAACTTCTCAAAAGATGTGTCTTCTGAGAGAAACGTGCCTTAAAGTATCACTTCCATGTGACAGAAAATTTAATTTTCACCTCATCTTTTTCCCAGGCACGAAGGGAGCTACTTATTAATAACTGGCATTCGTACCTCACTGAACATTGAGGTCTTTAAATACTGAAGGGAGCACACTCAGTCTGAGCTAAAAAACAAACAACTGAAAAGCACCAGCCCAGCTCTGACAGATGAGTGGGATTTGCTCAGCTACAGTTTTAGGAATATCCCAGGATGGGGGTGTGGCGGGGGGAGGGGAGGGTAGTATACATGCAGAGGCCACTGTCTTTGACAATCCAGGCTGTTTTGGCTGGATCCTGCAGGTTCACATTGTAGGGTTTATATTCTTTAAATATCACAGCACAAGATTTGGGGTAAAAGATTTTAGGGGAACAAATAAAACATGAAAAATTATATCTATATATATGGTTTACTGCCCCAGATATTTCTAATAATGAAAGAGGAGGGGAGACAAGAGAGGAAATAGAAGAAGAGGACAAAAAGAGGGAAAGGAAGGAGAGGGAGAAGGAAGGAAAGGAGGAAGAAAGTAAAGAAAGGAGAGGAGAAAAGAAGGAAAAAAGAAAAGAAAGGAAGAAGAAAGAATGAGAAGAAAAAAGGAGGGAGAGAGGAAAGAAAGGCAATGGAAAGGAAGAAGAGAGGAAGAAAAAATAATAGAAAGAAAAGAAAGGAGAGGGAAAGAAGGAAAAGAACAAAGGAGATGGAGGAACAAAGGAAGAAAGGAAGAGAAAGAAGAGAAAAAGGACAGGGAGAAAAAAGGAGGGGGAAAGAAGAAGAAACAAGCAATTTTCAAATGATGAAATCCAAGCTCTCAACAACCATGTGAAAACATGCCCCACTACATTAAGTATGAGAGAAATTCAAATTAAAGCAACTTTGAGTTTCCATTCTATATCTATCAGATTAGCAAAGATAACAAAAAAAAAAAGAACATGACAAATGTTGGAGGAGTTTTGGGAAAACAGGCAGTGCAAATTATGGCATAAAATGAAAAAAGGGACAGGTTGAGAGAAACCTGGAAAGACTTGTATGAAATGAGCAGAAGCAGGAAAACAATTATTCAGTGACAATAATCCTATAAAAAAATAACTTTGAAAAAATTAACTCTGAACAAGTTGTGGTACACCAAGGTAATGGAATATTATTGTTCTATGAAAAATGATGAACAAGCTGATTTTTAGAAAGGCCTGGAAAGATTTACATGAACCGATGCTGAGCAAAACAAGCAGAATCAGAAACACATTGTACATAATTACAGCAACAATGTGTGATGATCAACTATGAAAGACTTGGTTCTTCTCAGTGGTTCAGTGATTCAAAGCAATCCCAATAGACTTTGGATAGAAAATACCATCTGCAACCAGAAAAAGATCTAGGGAGACTGAATGTAAATTAACACATGCTATGTTCAAGGCCAAGGATGAGGCATGTTACCCATATCTAAAGAATGACAGAATCAAGATGCAGAACTTGGCATATATATATTTGGACATTGTTACAGGCCAGAACTCTGAACTTTAAACAAAGAATTCTTACAAGGTGCTAAGTCAGTGGAATTGATGGAGAAAATAGTTATCTAATTAACATGGTTCAGTATTATTGATTTAATCCTACAAGATGTTATGGGCCAGAACTTGAAACAAGGTACGAAGTGGAATTGAGACAATGGTTAAATCTAATTTAACATTGATTTAATCCTACAACAAATAATGGTTTCCTAGTGATATAATGATTGGTGCATACTTAGTGTGGGGCATATAAGAAGAAGCTGTCAGGGCCAGAAAAGACAGGCACACTAGAAGCTCTCGGAGGCTGAGACAGATTTATTCCATCGTCCACTTTTGGGGTGGCTGGAGGCTGAAACACAAACCTTTGGATTCAGAGACATTTGGAGATTCAAAGGGCAGAGAAGGAGGCAGGAGCTCAAGCCCACGGAACCCTGGAGAGAGGCCTCTAAGAAAGCTAACCAGGCCCCAGGAAAGGAGACAAGACTTGGAAAGAGACAATAAAGGATTTGGACTTTAATCCCTGGCTGCATTTGGGGTGATTACATTGAACTGACACAAAGGCTGCCTCCAGAGACCCCCAAAAAACCCTCAACAGAGAACATTACATTTTAGAGAGAATATTACAGAACATTGTCAATGAGGAAATTTTGTTTTGCTTGAGTATGTATATTTGTTACGTGCTTTTTTCTTTTTTTTCAGTTGGAAGGGGAAAGTAGAAGGAAGGGAAAAAAAGAGTTATTTAAAAATAAAAAAAATTATAAATACAAAAATATGTATAAAGAAAAATATTTGCTGAATATATGAAATTAGGTCATCAATAAATAATTAAGGGAAGAACAAACCAATAGGAGCAAAGAAAAGAACAAGCAAACAAATTGAGAGAAAAGGAGAGGAACAAACATCACAAATTTACTGAGTTGCAGAGAAGACTGGACAGAAAATCTGAGATCACGGGTCATTAGTGGGAGAGGCTGAACCATAGAACCTCCAACCTCCTCCTTCCCTCCCATCCCCATCCTTCCCTTGTACCTGATAACTCAGCCCCATGTTCATCAGCATCCCCATATTCAAACTCCAGGTTGGGACAGTCCACCGAGCCCTGAAATGAAGATGCCTTGGTTATATAAATGGAGAAACTTTCTTCAAAGGCTGCTTGGGCTCCTTCTTCATTGCCTTCTCCCACCCCCAATTTCCCTTGATTTAGCAGACCAAAGCCAGAGTTGCAAAAGAAGATCATACCTGGTCCTCCCACCTGGGAGGAGGTCTGTTCAGACATTTACTTACCCTTTCCAAGGAACATCAAAGTTCAAGAGAAAAAGTCAGTGGTTAGTCTTAAAGACTGGATACAAAAAGGGAAACTGAGGACATGGAAAAAGAGAAGTAGAAAAAGGAGCTGATGTGAAAATCATGGCATATATCCTAATATATAAATCATAGCATATATCCTAATATTCATTTCAACTTACAAACAAAACTAGAAGAGAAAAAGTTGATCTGAAGGAAAATAGGAATTTACAAAAATCACAGAATCTACATTTTTATTGATATAGGGAATTCAGAGATGAGGAAACTAAAGCACTGAAAGAGGAACGGGGAGGGGAGGGGGAGAGGGGGAAAGAGGGAGAGGAGGAGAGGGAGAGGAGGAGAGGGAGGGAGGGAGGGAGAGAGAGAGGGAGAGAGAGAGAAGGAGAGAGAGAGAGAGAGACAGAGAGAGAGACAGAGAGAGAGAAAGAATGAGAATCTGAAGAAGCCATGTTGGGGGCCCAGAGAGCCTAAATTCTGCCAAAAACTCAGTGTGAGATCTTAGGCAAGTCATTCTCTCCAGGCTTCACTGATCTGATCTGTAAAATGAGGGGGTTGAACTGAATGATTTCTTCTGGCTGTAATACTGTGGTTCTATTGAATGTATGAGTAAAGGGAGCTTGTAGTGAAGCCGATCATAAGGAGAGAATATTTTAGTAGAGTGATTAAGTCCCATATTCCAACAGACATTCTCTTCTCCATGTGAATGCCCCTCCCAGAGATGAAGATGTCAATATCCATATGTGCCCATCCCATGTTAGCAGATCAAAGGTCCTTCAAGCTCCATATTCCTATAATTGTACCATTGTACCATTAGGCCGGGGGGGGGGGGAGGCAGGGGGGAAGAGAAACAGTCAAATAATGTCCCTGCACAAGCAATGTTTCATCCCATCATTGTGGATATGGATATGAGAATCATCTACTTTTGAATGCAGTGATTTGTGACTCAGTTACATTCAATAAATATTTACTAAGGACCTACTATGTGCTAGTCACAGAAAATATAAGTAAGAAAAAGACAATCTGTCTTCAAAGAATTTATAATCGGGTGAAGAAAGACAAACTGTTTTAGGGTGGAGGGTGGGGGACACTAGGGGGTAGACTTTATAGGAACATCGTGTTCTGTGGAGTCCAAGCAGAGCTGCTGATGAATGGGAGTATCTCAGGATGCTTGTGGGCAGGCTTAATGAAGAGGTAGTCAAATCTTGTCCCAAATGTACTCCGAGGTCTAAAGGGCTACCTTTTTAAGTAGCTCAGATATGAGATTAGCCTTCGCTTCTGCCTTCACCTGGGAAGGGGCTCTAGGACTCAGAGAAGCCTCTCTCCCCTAAGGACTATTCTCTCCCATTACACCAGAAAAGGCAAGGAGAGATCTGAAGGTGAACAGTCATCATATCTGACACCAGACACACTAATGATGGGGGACACACTGAGAGAGAGCGCGGCAGCTTCTCTGGCTCTCAGAGAAGGTGGGGAAGAGCTAATTTTTAGGACAGCCTGTTGGCAGGAAATGAACACTGAGATGATCCAGTTAGCAATGAGTTACAGAACAGGGAGAATAGAAATGAAAAAAATTAAGATGCAGCCCCAGGCAGACAGGGGCTAAGCTGCTGCTCTCTGCAGGTAGGAGGAAGGGATCCTGCAGAAACCATACTGGTTAGTCAAAGCAAAGCTAAAAGGCTGAAGGGGCTCGGGGTCACTGTCTCTTCAAAAAGCATATATTCTGATAGACAGAAAGGAGCCTAGGGAGTCCCAGATTCCTTGGCTCTAACCAGCAGCTCTCCTAGGAGCATGCTATCAGTATGATCATGGGCAAGTGGTTTTCCCTCCCTTTAGTTCCTATCTTCCTGCCACCCACAGCCACAAAGAAGAGGGGCATTGCATACCCCAACAAGGTTTACCATTTGCTCACGGGGAGCCCTTAGGTCTATCCAGAAAAAAAGATTTACTCTATATGCCTAATGGGCCATTTTTAATGGGAAGGGATTATACCCATTCAGGACCAGTTCAGATCCATTAACCCCTGTGGGAAGGGAAGCTCCCCAGCTCGGACTTGATCTTTTTCTTGGACAAAGGCTCAAGAAACCATAAATTCAACTTTCCTGATCCATCCAGTTCCTTTCACCCAACCTGCTCACCATTTCACTGAGAATTCTGTTTGGGGAAAAGATGAAAAAACCTGGTCAGCAAATACTCCTGCCAGATACTCTCAAAGGGCAAGCCAGACTGTAGTAGTAACCCTTGTAAAGGCTTTCAGGTGATAGCCAGTTGTTAGTTCCCTCGTTCAATAAACACCAACTGAATGTTTTTTCTGTATAAAAGTCTTTAGAATTACAATTTTAGAGCTGGTAGGGACCAGAGCATCTAGCCCAACCCTCCTCCATTTTACAGTTGAGGAAACAGAATGAGGATTTGCCCAAGGTCACAAGAAGAAGTAGGGGCTTAAACCCAGGTCTTTGGCTTCTTCTCTCTACCCTACTCGGAGGCCCTGAGGATAAAACTAACTACCAGCCAATATGGAGAAGGAGCAGGCAAGGCACAGGCACCCCGTCTATCCCTTTCTAAGGTTTCTCTGCGGTCCTACAAAGGGTCCCAGCTTAGAAAGGAGGCGTACGGGAACACATGCATTTATCCAGTCTACATGAAGTCGCCCAGGGGCTGAGGGAGTACTGGCTGGGTCCCCCGGCAAAAATGAAGAGGGAGCCCCCCAAGTATAACGGACTTGGGTTCCAAATCCACTGGTTCTACTTCTTACTCCTGTGTGATTATGCTCAAGTCACTGAAACTCCTTGGGCCTCGGTTTCCCAGCCTGTAAAATGAGAGGTTTGGACTAGGACTTCCAAGGTGCCATCCAGCTTGAGATCTTTTGGGTTCTATTACCTACGGGGGGAAGAGACGGGCCCGGGGCGGGGGCCGAGGGCCCCTCGGCCGGCTCGGGCGCGGTACCTCTGGGGAGCTCGCTCCCTTTCCGCCCTCCCCTCGCCGCAGCACCTCCGGTCTCTTCCCTGCCCCTGCACAAGACACTGCCCACCTCAGACTCTCTCCGCTGGTTCTTGAACATTTCCCGGCCCTTAGGCGACGCCTGCTTTCCCTTGCTGCCTCCTCCTCCTCCGTTGCTGTTACCGTTCCCAGTTGGGCTGCCAGCCCCGGGCCCGACGCCGTTGGGGTCCTCCATGCAGCTCCCCGCGACAGTTCAGCCCGCTCTGCCAGGAGCTTCCAGGGCAGCAGCACGCCCAGGGGAACCGTCCCCGCGACACTCACACCCCGGGAACCCCCCCAGACCCCGCCCCCCATCTCTATTGGCCAAGGCAACTTAACGGCAGCTCCACCCCGAGGTGGGATTGGTCGGGGGGGTGTGCGGGGCGGAGGTTGAGGCTCATTCAGTTTTTGAGTTGTTCAGCCCCGGGCTAGGGTACTTCTGCTCCCCAGAGTACCCGCCGATCTCTAGGCCTCGGCTCCCCCGGCCAGCCATTCCCGGATTTGAGACTCAGTTTTTCTAAATTCTGAAAGGGAGGGGTTTTAAGCTGTCATTTCCCTCCCCCCCCCCCCCCCCCCCCCCCCCGAGCTGTAACTGATCCTTTCAAGAAAGCATCTTCCAGGGCTTGCCCCCAGGTGTCTCTCCCTCTCCTACAATTTCCAGCAAAGGATCAGAGAACATCTAGTCCAGACTCTTTACAGATGAATAAATCGGGTTTCGAGATGGGAAACCCAAGGCCCCGCAGCTAATTAGTTTCCAGTTCACCTTTATTTTCCATGTACTTGAACTCTAGAAGGAACTGAGCCTGTTGAGCCTGAAGAAAAGAAGTCAGGATAGTTTTGTTCAAATAAAGGAAGGATTAGTCAAGTTTTGTTCGGCCCCCAAGTGTCCGACCAGGAGCAATGAGCAAAATTTGCAGAGGCGAATGTCATGGAAATCCTATCAATGACCGCTGTCTAGAGGTAGAATAGCTCATCCCCAATGGTGGTGGGTTTCCCCTCTTTGGAAGTCTTCCAGAAGGGGCTGAATGACGACTTTTCAGGTACATTATAGAAGAGATTCCTTCATTTATGGATTACACTAAATGGCCACTGAGGTCCTTTCCAATTTTCAATACAAAGTAGATCCACTCGTGGCTCTCTTCAACAAAGAAATGATGCAAACCAGTTCCAATTGTTCAGTGATGAAGAGAGCCGTCTACACCCAGAGAGGAACATGGGAACTGAGTGTGGACCACAACATAGCATTTCTACTCTTTTCATTGTTTCTTGCTTACATTTAATTCTGCTTTTTTTTTTTTTTTACTGGTTTGATCCAATTTTTCTTGTGCAGCACAATAATTATATAAACATGTATGCATATATTGGATTTAATATGTGTTTCTATCATGTTTAACACATATTGGGCTACTTGTCAAGAGGGGATGGGGGAAAGGAGAGAAAATTGGAATACAAGGTTTAGCAAGGGCTAATATTAAAGATTGGGCATGCATATGTTTTGAAAAATAAAAAGCTTTTAAAAAAGTAGATCCACTATAGGACAGCATTTATTTCTATCTATATGCTTGAAAGACAGAAGAGTCATAAGTGCATATTGACAAATATTTAAATCAAGATACAATGATCTATCTCTCCTATTATGTTCTTCCAGGAGGACGACTTAAAATATCAAACATTTTGTAGATCTGCTGAATGGATATTTTCACCTTGGATCTTCACTAACCGATCCCAGGTGGGCTGCAGAATGGTTTTTGTTCATCCTCCTGACTTCCATCATTTTTCTCCTCTAAGATGCTGATGCTGAGATCACCTGCTGAACTACTAGCATGTGGATCCAGGAGATCTCAGCCTCTGAAACTCATGAGATTCTTGACAAGGCTAGAAATAACCTCCTCAATATTGCTATTCAATCACCTGTGATTTAGGAAAGAAACCCAAAGCAGAAGAGGTAACCAGAGCCTCAGCTAGATAAAAATATGCACTTACTGCCATTTTTTTTTAAGAGAAAAAAAAATCCCATTCTTAAGTTAGTGGAAGTAATGGAGAAATTTTAAAAGTTTTGATGTTTGACAGGAAGAGGAAGCAATAGCAGAAATTTTCTCTTGGAATTCTACTGAGTAGCTCATTTTATTCAATGACCAATGCTTTTTGTCCTTTTCCCTCAAACACCATCAGTGGGACCAAAGGCCCAACAGGGAACCTCTGTTTGAAAAAGTTCTTTGGCACAAGGCCAGGACACATGCTCTCAGAAATGGGCCAATTATAAGGTTTAGCTCTATGGAAAGTCCTCAGGACAGAGTGGATCAGGGCAGGGCTCCCTTGATTACCTCTGTTAGAGATACAATTTGTTTTGATACAAAAGAATATATCCAACAAACATTCAAACAACTTTCTCCCCAGTACATTTCCCTAAAATCATTAAACAGAACCTCCTAAGTGATTAGACTAATTACTAAATTCACCTTTGCAGTTTACTGATTGTTAACAGGATACATCTTTTAATTTCAATGTTTTACTATCCACAGGGTCAGTGTTGGGAAAAAAAAAAGGATCTTTGAGCTGAGTTTTTGTTGGCTTTTTGTGTTGTCTTCACCACCTTCTGGAGTACAAAGATATTCTTAATTTTGCATCACTTCATACAAAAAGTTTCTTTGGCATCTCTAGATTCACTATTCCTTCTAGAACAATAATATTGCATTTTGTACAGTTTATACTTGTTCCCAGGCTACATTACTGGAAATGCAATTTTTCTTCAGATTTTAACTATTCATATACTATGAATACTATATTCATAAAATATAGTTATGAACTTTTAAATATTTGAGTATTAGTCTTTATTAACACCTTTGGAGCATAAATACAAGTATAATCAATTTGATAACTTTTCTTGTACAATCCTAATAGTCTTTTAGAACTTTTGGGCCAATTAACAGCTCTATCAACAGTGAATTCGAAAGCCTGTCTTCCCAAAGCTCCTTTGGGGCTACTTTCAATAGGTGATCAATCTATTAAACCTATCCAGCACTAAAAGCTATTCAATCTTGCCTTGATAGTTATTTAAATTTTCTCTTGGAATTCCTCTGAGTAGCTCATCTTATTCAGTGACCAATGCTTTTTGTCCTTTTCCCTCAAACTCCATCAGTGGGACTAAAGGCCCAACAGGGAACCTCTGTTTGAAAAAGTTCTTTGGCACAAGGCCAGGACACATGCTCTCAGAAATGGGCCAATTATAAGATTTAGCTCTATGGAACAAATTTAAACAGAAATTATAAAGGAATTCTTGTAGAAGAGGGTTGAGCTATGAGATATTTAACGGTATCATCCAACTCTGAGATTTTCTAATTCATAAATCACATAGATCAGAGAGGGTGCATGGTGACTTTTGAAGGAGGGATGGTCATGCCATTTTGCTTTGATACTTATCTTAGTTTCATTTCTATTTTTTTTAAACTTTTAACTCCTCCTCCACCTCCAGAACTTTTCTCTGCCAATCCTTCCCCATGGATAGTGTGGTAAATAATAAAAGAATGAAAAAAAGTTATCAATATTTAGCACTGTATATATATATAAAATATGCACATATATATAGTAATATAAATGTCAAAGGAGAAATAATCCCTGCTTTAAAGGAGTTTATATTCTAATAGGGAACATTAAAATAGAGGGGGATGGTGGACCAAGGAGGAAGTTTTGGTCTAGAGATTTGACCTATAGGATAATATAGATTCATTATTGGGTCTAAAGGTGTGGAAAGTGGGGTGGGGGTTATATAGAAGAGGATACACATACATGCATATATATACACGCACACAGGGAGAGACAGAAAGAGGAAAGGAGGGCAATGTGGCCAGGGTGGTAATTGGATGGGATGCGAAAGTAAAAGCCTAGGATTCAATCCAGTGTTTTTCTATGGGCCATGCCATAAAACAATAATGATTTTTCCCTCCCTCCCTTCTTTTTTCCTCCAAAACAGATATGGAGGCAGGAGGGCTATCAAAGAACAGACAAGAATTACCAAATCTGGGGAAAAAAACCTATTCCCGTTCCCCTCCTTCTGTTCTTCTTCCCTTTCTCCCTTTTTCTCTCCACACACCTTTCACAGAGTAGGCCATGATTTCTAAGGAAGCACCAGGCTTAAGGCCAAAACTTTGATTTTCTCTTTCCTTTTTTTTTTTTTTTTTGTTAAATAAGTCAGATTCCAAAAGAGCCAAACTTTGTTTTACAATTCATTGTGAAGGAGAAAAGGGAGGGTGTTGAGGGACAGGACACAACCCACGCCTAGCCCCACTCAATGTGAAAAACCTGCCACAGCACAACCCACGAGTGTCTCTTATTAAAGAACTAATTATTCTGCCTTCTTCCTCCCTTCCCCCCCACCAATTTCTTCTGTTTTCCCGGGGTGAGAATGTGAGTGAGGATCGACAACTCCCAGAGCTCCATGTTTTTTCTTTACCTGCTGAATCAATCAATAGTGGGACAAAAAGATAGAAGAGTGAGGAGGTGAATTTTATGACCTCTTTTTCTGCTCACCCCAAATGTGCTACCTCTTAAATAGAAAGGAAACCTAGTCTTCCTGATGGAAAAAGCACTGGACTTGGGAACTGGAAAACTAGGGTTCCTGTCCCAGTTCTTCCACTAAATCATTGTGTGCAGTTAGACAAATCATTTTGCATCTCACTTTGTATCCTTCCTTTAGAGAAAGAGTCCTAAGTTTGGATTTAGGAGACCTAGGTCTATTCCCACCTTTGCTAACCTTGTACAAGTCACAGTCTCATTTGGGAAACATATCACTTTATTTATACAATGAAATTAGACTAGATGATCTCTGCAGTTCCTTCCCATTCTGGATTTCACAAACCATATTACAACCTTAGTTTCTTCATTCACTTGTCTCTGTTTTTGGTTGTTGCAGTTGTGCCTGAATCTCTGTCACCCTATTTGCGGTTTTCTTGGCCATAATACTGGCATGATTTGCCATTTCTTTCTCTGGTGCATTTTGCAAATGAGAAAACTGAGGCAAATAGGTTAACCCACTCACCCAAGTTACAGGCCAGAACTGAATGCAAGATGATGAGCCCTCCTGATCCCAGGCCTGGCAGTCTTCATTTGCTAAAGTTGGACAATTGCAGTAATTAGCCCAACCCTCTTCATTTTATAGTTCAGGAAACAGAATTAGGACATGTCCAGATCAGAATACCTAGGTCTGTGGAGGGTAGGGGAGAGGGGAATTACTATAAAAACTGCTTCATAAAGTCTTTTAGAAACTATCTCATTTCAGTTTTTTCCATAAAATAGGTAAGAGATCAAAACCAGGGGCTTGGTCCTCAAACATATGTCTATCTGTTCTTACTTATTACAGACTGAAGATACAAGGTACTTCTCATGCCTAGGAAGAGGAAGGAAAGAAAGCTGCCTAGGAGCAGAACTTGGGACTGGGAGAATGGAGGGCTAATTTAGGAAGCACTAATCTCCTGGCAGGCAGAACAGAGACCACAAACTCTAGTTATAGGGCGTTGGCTCAGATTCAACATTTTTTAGTTTGCCAACAAAGGAGGTTGTGATACCAAGAGGCATCCTTGACCATTGTGGCGCCGTGTGTCTGTTTGAGGATTGGTCACATTCTCCATCCAGCATCAGACCCATCAACTCTGATGATCACAGTTTAGACGGATATTCCTACTAGACAAGGTCCTGGAGCACAGCCACCCAACCTTTGTTATCAGTGCTCCAATGACCTTTAGTACTAGCCTACTGATATAAGGAGGGGCTTTCTGAGTTACACAGATCTTTTCAAGACTGCTGGGTGTACAGCCTCAGAGTTGGATGTGGCTTTCTTCAGCCTGATTGGGACTTCTGTTCTAACTAGTTGAGATAACTGGCTCTGAGGTGGTTGAATCGGCATTCTAAGTCTAAGACTTTAGAAAAGCTGCTTAGGAATAAAAGCACAGAAGGTGCTAGAGTGAGAGGTGCTGGAAATCAGAGATCCTGCCTCCCCACTGTTGCCTACAGGACTTTCAAAGTTACGAGGGATAGATTCTGCTTCTTAGGTGGAGAAACAGTTAGCCTGGAAGAGTTTCAATTTAGGGGATCACAGAGGTAGTAGGGTCCAGTGGCCACTGAGTATAAATCATATGTGAATAAGAATTCAGCTCACAATACTTCTGATTAATAACCAACCAATGTTTACCTAAATTATTTCCACTGAGGGCAATAATCATGTTGCCCTAAGCCTTCTTTTCCTATATTAAATATCCCTAGTTTCCTTAATTGATTTTCAAAGCACCAGAAGTCTTTAAGCAATCCTGTTGCCTTCCTCCAGATTACTGATGCCATTCCTAGATTAGGGTACTCAGAAGGGAATACTCAATACTTACTAAGCACCTACTATGTGCCAAATTAATATTTTGCTGTCTTGTACTGTCCAGCTACAAATCTGTGATGCTATAGTCTTTTTGAATACTGCTATCAGATGTGTTAGCTATCCCTAATAGTTTTGTCATTTTTCTAATGAATATATTATTTATTCCTTTACCCAATAAAATGCATAGCATCAAGCTCAGATTTCTTGGGAATTCCACTAGAGAATATCTTTCAAATTAACTTCAAATCATTTTGAATGCCACACATTTCAAAAAGGGTATTCAGGAAAAAAGTGATCAACATTGTCAAAAACCAGAATTTGTGTCACATCCTTGAGTGCAGCCCAGAATTAGTAGGAATAGCTAAGTCTATTCCATAAGAAGCCTCCAGGCAAGGTGGAAGGAAATAAGGATAGCAGGGAATTATGAATGCAGAAAGAATTTAGGGATGAAGATAACCATATTGTGGGCATGGCATGGAGCAAGTGATGGGCTAATGACGGCCGAGCATATTTTTACCTTGACCACAAACAAATAACAGGCAGTTTAGTGTATTATCTGGTACTGGTTTAACTAAAAAAAATTCTCGAGATTTCTCCCACTCCTCTCCCTGATTCTGCCTACCCAAAGGCTTCACTTCAATTCAAATGGCACTGTGAAAAGTCCTATGAAAACAAAAATGAAAAAAATCACAGTTCTTACCTTGATATGACTTGTATGCTAAATAGCATGTAATAAAAGCAATAAACAGATTCAGACCAAAGATTCTAAGAAAGTTTGAGAAAGAAGATGGAATTTTTGGGTGTGGATATGTGATTTCCCTTCAGATTTTATGCCCCAACGCTACTGGCTCTCTTCTGTAGGAAGGGGAATGTCCTGACCATAACATCTGTAACTCCAAAAGAAATAACCTGGCTCAACAGGTTGGTAGATGTTTCAGCCTTTCAAGTTTTTTGCTCAGATTCAGGGTTTCTCCCTCATTTTTTGACCAAAGAGAGACATCTTTCATCTGGGTCACATTCCTACTTGGCAACAGCAATAAATACACTCAGAGGACTGGATCAATTTGTGAACATTTTATTTGTGTTTTGAGATTACAGAATAGTTATTGCTGATCTAATACAATCACTCAGACATGAAGATTTCCAACAGTCTTTTGGAATGGTAGATCCTCAAAGATTTTATTTCCTTTTAGTAGAATGACAATAAGAATTAGATGATTATTTTATGTGATATATATGTCTATATACGTATATATATATATGTATATATATATTGAGTTCAGAACTGAATGACTTGTCCATGTATAATTTGCTGGTGTTGCCTATTTTCTGTTCCTAATTTCTTAATTAAAAAGCATTATGCAACAATGCATTTTGATTTCTTTTTAAAAATCACGACAGAGTTTAATGCTGAGACAACCATAGGAGCATAGCAGCAATTCTGGATCTGTTGAGAGAGAAGCCAGCAGCAGAAAAAGCTTTATAGGAGTGCATGGCTATGGGGAGCTGTGCTCAGAAGTGGGAGAGGGAGGGAGGACATTCAGTTTTATTTTTCTTATTTAAAAAAAATATATAAATATCTACATAGAAGTTAAAATAAGGACTAAGAATCAATAAATTCAATGATGAGAACAGCACCTCCGACAGGCTGGAGCCAGACACAGAACAAGTAGCTCTTTCCTCTGTTCCCAGATAATTGGCTGTGTACCTGAAGCATTAATCTGATAGGTCCCAAACTCAAGATGGACAAGGAAGGGTACGCCTAGGTGTCAAACTAAGGATATCTAATTCCTGGTTCCAGTCTGGGGATAATGGGCACAGACTCCAGGAGAAGTGAAGATAGGTTATCTGGAACTCAGATTACTCTGGGTGACAGCACTGGCCACTTACCCTGGGAATCTAGGGCACCACCTTCTTCATCTTAATTTATATAAGACAAGGAGTTCTTTAACAAACTGAGTAGTCCATAATCTGTAACTTCCAGGTACTGGGCTCTGTACAGAACCAGGCCCTTTAGAACAGTAGGCTGGGGCCTCTGACTCAAGGGAAAGTCAGAGTCCAAGGTACCTGACTGATAGACTCTGCTATTTGGGAGATTGGGGGACCAATAAGTGCCCATGAAACATGACACTGCATAGGAGAGAAGGGTAGAGTGGAGCAGGTCAGAAGGAACTGTCTGCTGAAGAATCTAGACATCAATGATCTTCCTTAGAAGGAAGCTTAATAGAGTTCAGAAAGGATACCCTCAAGTACAAGAGCTTAAATGGGATTCAACAATTGCCCATAGTTCTCTAGAGGATTGGGTTTGTAGATTAGAATCTAGCAAATATAGTTTGCTGAGGCAAACAGTCACCTGTCTAAGCCTCTCCTCTCCATATCCCCAAAGGTAAGGTCACTTCCAGGCTGGCCCTGAGGGTAAAAGATGAAGATTAGGTAAGGCCTGAAGGGGTGGAGTAGGGCAAAAGAATTTAAGTGTAGCCCTGGAAGACCTGGCCTAGGTCAAAGCTATCCTGAAAGACTAGAAGTAATCCAGATGATATTCTAAAACCAAATGGTTTATGGTAGCTTTCAGGGAGGTCTGAAGTTCCCAAGTGGTCAGAGATAGCTGGGTCTGCCCTAGATCCAACCTAACACTGACATCAATCCCTGGAATCCACTCAATCTCTTTGGGTTCTTTCAGACCAATCAGACCCATGCAAGAATTGGCTCAGTCCAGTCCTGTACCAGCACCAGGCACTTCCAAGGGAAAAAACAAAGCTGAATACACAGTGGGGAATGAGCTAGAGCTCAGGACTCTGATCTTAACAAATTCTACGTGATATTAGCATTGCCTCAGAAATCACCCTGAGATGATGGACACCACAGGATTCTTAGACAGAAGTGAGGACTGGGGGTGGGAAAAGAGAAGGAAGAGGCTGGGCAGAGAGATTTCAGCAGAGAAGAAAGAACACAAGCCAGACAGTGGAGAAACTGGATCGTGGCTCCATTGCTGGTAACGACCACAGGGATAAATATTTGATGAAGTAGGACTAATCAAACTAGCTTGTGATCCTCTGGACATATAAGTCCAGTGATACTATAAAATGGCTCAGCCACTTAATCAAACTGGAAATCCCTCAGAAGACAGGAATTCTTAGCCAATTTAGAAGGTGTTCCAAATTTGCTAAATTGCAGGCTGGGGAACCTGTTCCATTATTGAACTCTAAACATACTTGAGCTGCCTGAGAAATATTCACATATTCTTTCTTTGCTCAATCTCAGAGGCAATTCTGGGCAGCCACAGGAAGGTGGGGAGAAACCGAGTCTTAGAAATTCTCCTCCAAGATTATTCCAATTTTGCCTAGAGGGGATTCCTGAGACATTATCCAGTCATATGGCATGAGAACAAAGTGACAGATCCTCTGGATTTGGTTCCCACTTCCTGAGCAGAGCTTTGGTTGAGTTGGAAAACTGGCTTAAAAAAAAAAATCCAAGCAATACCAGAGCTGCCGAGAAAGTCATGGAGGCACAGTCTCCTGAGAATCAATGTCCAAATGGCCATAAACATATAAACAGGACTCTTGGATAAGAAAAGGGACCCCCAGTAGAGGCAGGTGTAGCTGAATTTTTGTGGGGTTCACTGAAACTGTCACCCTTCCCCCTCAATAGCTTTGTCAGAGAAGGCAGTGATAGTGCTGGCCAAGGCTGAGGCCCTATGGCCATGCTGACTGAGAGGCTTTCCAGAGTCCTCCCTTAGGGAAGGATGAGAGGGTACTGAAGAGTTACTGAAGATCTGTCACAAAACTCCCCTCCCCCTCTCCCTCCCCCTCCCACCCCCCCTCAAAAAAAAAATCCTTGGGGACAAAGACTCAGGAATCCCTGAATGTACCTTGGACAACAGACACGGCCATGACAAAAACTCAAAACTAAAGGAGAATGATGCAGAAGATGCAAGGGGTGGGTGGAGGGGGGCTCCCCACTCCCTTTCTTCCTTCCTCCCAGTCCATCCTCCATGGCTCTCACAGCCTCAGGGCAGTAACCACACCATGGGCTGAGGCTGAGGGCACAGGATTCTAGTTTTTAATAAATAAATACTCTAACACATGGTCTATGGGATGAGCATGGCGGGCGGCTCTGACCAGGGAAGCAGCTTGCTGGGTTTTGTCCTGTACAGTAGAGGAGAAAAGAATTGGGGTCCTGTTCCTTAAAATGTCGTCTGGCTTCAATTACAGGAACTTAATATCTAGAGGGAAAAAGAAACCAGAGAAGGTGAGGCTGCCAGGCAGTGGTAGCAACCACCAACCTGAAGAGATGGGGAAATAGAGACTCTGACAGAAATGACTCTGTCAGAAATGATGTAAAAGGCTTCTCCCAAAGGGCCCAGATTTCATTTTGGGAAGGGGATACCAGGATCCTTGTTCCAGAAAAGGAAATAACCCAGTCTCCTCTACACAGAAAAATGGAGGGAAAGGGACAAGACTTAATGCTAGGGGCAGATTCTCCCTGCCAGGGACAACCCTGACCGTACGTGTCACAGGTGCCCCCATCAGGACTTTTTTCTAGTAGAGGAGTTAAGTTCTGCCTCCTTCTTGCTTACCCAGGGGTTTCCCAAAGGTCTCCCTGTGCCCCTGAAGCCCAAGTCACCTGTAGTAGTTAGGTTTGAAGGGTCCGTTCTTGTTGAGGCCCAGGTACTTGGCCTGCTCATCTGTCAGCTCTGTCAGGTGTGCATCAAAGGTGGGCAGGTGAAGACTTGCCACATACTCATCTGGAATAAGCCCCAGAACCAAAGTGTAAGTTTGGGCTTCTGCACTTTCCAACCCAATTCTAGGGTATGAATACTATAGCTTCTAGAACTGTTCTAATATTCCTCCTTACCCCGACCCTTTTTCAGTTTCTTTGATTATTCTTCAGATGCTTTCAGGCTCACCTTTGTTCCCCAAACTGATGGAGCCAGCAACAAGGAGGTGCTGACATCTACAGAAGTGCTAGAGGTTGAGGAACTAACACAGGGACAGAGGCAAGAAGCTTGAAGAGCCTGAGACCCAATGTCAGTCCTGCCCTGGGCTCAATGCAGTTATGGGTTATTTGGTGGCACTGTGGGCCTGTTTCCCCTTTTGTCAAATCAAGGAAAGTTGGGGGTGGGGTGGGAGGGTGGAGTGCTGAGTCAGAAATGGTTTGGGGACTGCCAGTAGCTCAGGGTGAAGAGAGCAAAGCAGAGGTGACCCTCTGAGCGTCACTTGGCACCTCCTTTTCCTCTCAAAGGCCGTGGCAATGGAAAACAGCCTTCCCATCTCTTCTGCCACTATCCAGAAGCTATGCTACGTCACAGAGCCAGCCTTAAGGGCCGGGACTCCCAGCTCCGGCCTGGCCTCTTTCTGGTTAGATAAGTTTGTCTCGGATGAAATGATAGGGGAAGAGCAACAGCCAAAGGCGAGAGGGTTGGTTTGAGAGGGTGAGATTTAGTACAGTGAGAGAGAGTCGGGATTAGATGGCAGCTTTTGCTCCCAGAGAGCACTCTGATGGGGAGAGCTCAGGGAGGGCGAATTTAGAGTTAAGAACATTCAGAGTAAGTAGGGGAGTGAGCACAGATCTGCTATGTGCAGTTTACTCTGCATTCCCTGGAAGGAAAGAGGCTCTTTCTGTGGATTATGTCGTAAATGAGGACAGACTCTGAGAAATGGAAGAGAGAAGAGCCTAGTGTGTCACGGGCTCATAGAAAGTTGGGACACGTCTAAACAAACAACAATGTGGTAAGTCCTCAATCCCCCAACTCAGTGTTGATGCTAGGAAAGAGCGAGGAATATTCCTGAATTACATGGTTATCTGAACTCTTCCTGAACTCTTTCCAATTCAAATTTGAAGGAAACAATCCAGAAGAAAGAGTATGTAGAATGATATAGGTCATGAAGCATGCCAGAGCTGGAAGAGACTTGAAAAACCAAAATTCAAAACCATCATTTTTTAGTTAAGGAAACTGAGGCAGAATGAGATTAAGTGACATGGCCAGGGTCACACATTAAGTGTCTAAGGTTGGATTTGAACCTTGGTTTTCCAGACTCCAGGTTCTACTCACTAACTCTTCTACATATATGTGTATACACACACACATACACACACACACACACATGCATGCATATATAAATACAAATTAGATATGCACATCTACTTCTCTCTATATAAAACAAACACATATACACTTGCACATGTATGTATATATAATATGCACATATGTGATTATTTTATTATATTGTTGGCTTCTTTTGCAATTCTATATATTTTGTTTTAGATTAGAAACTAGAATAGATTCCAAAGATAACTGGCAAGACCCTGAGGTCCTCCTCAAGTTGAATGGCTGATCATTTAGGCTTTATTGCAGAAAGCACAGCTTAGGGGCTGGCTGGGTTGTTTGAATGCCAAATGTACATTTGCCTAAATGACTACTTTACAGAGAACTCACACAAAGCAAGCATTCACACACCTGTTACTCCCAAGAACTTTGGAATCATTTGTAAGATATGGGAGACACAGGTAATTCTGGCATAGGACTGCCCAGCATGGTAGGCCCTCTTCTCCCCAATTAAGATAAAACAGAAGTGCAAGAGTTCAGAAGAAAGGTGTGATGCCCAAATTCAGAGTTATTTCCATTCCAATGTTAATTGGGACTATTTGTGCCACACCTTTGATGGAGCCTTCTGAGTTCATATTGGTCTGATCAATCATAATCAGACATATTGTATGTATCAACCCCAATATAGTGATATCACTTTGATCCTTTCTTGACCATGAAGAACAACAATCAATACATTTTATTTTGCATGAAAAAAGAACATTCTGAGATGGAATTGATAGGTTTTATTAGACTGTCAAAAGTTTCACTGATATGCAAAAAGGTCAAAAATCCTTGGATGATATCAGAAATAAGTCTCTGATATTCTGAAGGATGCAGTTTTATGTGGAAAATACTTTTCTCATCAGGATTCAGTTTGGGGAGCCACGGGAAAGGGGGAAGGAAAGAGAAGCATGAAAAAGCCATTATGGTTATTGTAAGATATTGTTAGGAGCCTAAGATGTTAGTTTGGAGAAGCAACTGAGTCTGGGAACAGGAAAAAATAAAGGAGTGATTGCAGGTGATAACTTGGCAGGAGAGGGAATGAATAGGAGTGTGGAGGCAGTGGTTGGACAATGCAGTAAGGAAGCAAGAAGTGATGAAGGATGGGTGAATGCCACAGGAGTTTTGCTGTGTTCTGGGTCCTAGTGTCTACATGTGTTAGGGGTCATCATGTTAGAAAAAAACTGACCAATTGAGTTTCTCCAAGGGAAGAGAATGGGCTCAAAAAAAATCAAGGGTATTAGTCTCCAGCAGTAACTGTGTGACTGATGTATCCTTAACTTTTGATACCTTCAGGAAGTCCTACTGCCCATACAGTAATTATCTATTTGTCTGTCTGTCTGTTTCTATCTATCTATTCTTGTATGTATCTATATCTTTATGTTTATATTTAGTTTGCAGACCTAAGGCTAAGAATCCCTGTTCTTGAACATTAGTGGTGTCCTGTTCTTAGATAAAATATGATACATATCAATCAATAAGTAATTATTAACAAAAAATAATAGCAATTATGCAACATTTTAAGTTTTGAAAAACACTTTATAAATATTGCCACATTTTATCCTCACAACAGCCCTGGGAGTTAGGTACCATTATCTCTTTTTTATAAAGAATAAACTGAGACAGAGATTGAATGATTTTCTCAGAGTTACAAAGTTATTGAGTTATCTAAGGCTAGATTTGAATTCTCCTCTTCCTGATTACCTAATCTGTCTTAATTGGGGAGTCACTGTGTAAGTAACTAAGATACATAGAAGGCCATGTGCCAAAGACATGGAAAGTACATTTAGAAAGGGGAAGGAATAATTGGAATGGAGATACCAAAGGCTTTCTGCATAAAGTGGGATTTCATGTTGAGGCCCTGATAAAGAGGTAAAGCATTCCAGAACTGGAATATAAATTTACTATGGTTAATTAGAAGGAAAGAAAGCCCTTGAAGCTGGAAGGGAGAGGAATGTATAAAGATTAAATCTTAATTTGAACTTAGCTGACACAAATATTCATGAAATATTCTACCTTCAACATGAAGCTTTCCTGATTTTCTTACCATCATCTATGATTGCCAACCCTCTAAATTTTTTGTATTTATTTATGGCATCTAACACTTATTAAGCACTTACTATATATCAGCCACTATAAACCATGTGGCTATCTCTAGTCATCCTGATCTATATCTTGCCACTGGACCATATCATGGAATTACCTCCCACAAACCACAACAGGTGGACAGGGCTCATCCTTACCCATTTTCTTGGGTAGCAGGTAGACATCCTGTTTATAGCGTCCTTCTGGGGCATTGTAAAGCTCTATCAAAGCCAGAGCCTGGAAATAAAGCAGAGAGAACATGACTCCCTGACAGGCCCTAGATCCCAATACCTATAATCCAGCAAGAAGAGCATTCTTCCCTCTGCTGATCTCACCTGAGTAGTGGCAGTGATGGAGAGCACAAATGTAGGCACTGTAGAGCAGCTCAGGTTCAGCAGGCGGCCCTAGGGAGCAATGGAGATGCACATGAGTGTTACCTGAAACTATACCTTTAAAGAGTAAAGGAAGGAGCAAACTGCTATCTTTTAGCCACAGACAAATATTCTGTAACTACCTGAGCTGAGAGGAAGAGTAGACTTGTTTGTAATCTGCCACAACAGTTAGCACCTGCAGGGATATATGTCAGAAGAAACCCCGCTTTTTGATTAACTGTTGTTTAGGAGTGCTACTAAAAGAAATTTGGTCAGTGAAATGAAGGTAAAAGGATTAGGATTCTAGTCATCCTGGACCAACTGCCTCTTGGGAATCCAGAGACTCTAGAAAACTTTATTCTTAGAAAGCTGTCTTCCTGCCATCTTCCATTGTCCAGGTGAATCTAAGGGAGCCTGACTATTAGAATGGGAGCTTGTAGGGAATGAATGTGCAAGACATCCCTTCCCCCATCCCACTTTATTTTCTGGGAAGCCTCAAAACCTCTCTCCTCAAGTCTGAGCATTAACAGTCAGGAACAATTGTGATGTTTGCTTTTTGTCTTCAAAATTGCTAGGTGGGTCTTCCACTAACTAGAAATAAGTCACCAGGCAGGGAACTGACGTCAAAGCAAAATCCAAGGTACAGATTTAAATATTCTGTACTCCGCTCATTTTGTGACGAAAGAAGGTAGGCAAAGCCTCTTTCACAACCACCTTATTTCAGTTATGAAGGTAGTATCAGATGAGGATAAGCCAAGAGAAAGAGAAGGGCCCTCAAAACTCCTTATTTCCAAATTCCTGAGTCTATGGATTTCAGTGTTTTTCAACTTATTTTTAAAAGGACCACAATAACAAAAAGCCCACGGAACTCTGGAAAATGAAAATGCAGTGAACCACCATAACACTCTTGGTTATTTCTCTATTTCTTGCCTAGGGTTTCCTGAACAAACAGGACTCAGTAAAGCAACCAGGAATCTAATGCTAGGGAGAAAGGGTATCAAGAGGATAACAGGAAGAGTACCAGCCTGGGAACACAAGGGGCAGAGATGAGAATGAGTTGGACAAAGTCCAAGATAATTTTTAGGAAATTATCAATCTATCAACCAATAAATATTTAACTAAACTTTCAGCATCCCTATGTTGAATAATGCTAAGGAGGCAGGGGTGAAATAAAAGATCAAGCTGGTGGTTTTCAGAACCTGCCTAGTGTAGCCTTGGTTACATCCAGGAATATCTCCCCTTCATGTTCACTAAAACGATTTAAACCTTCCCACAAATGACACTATCACTCTGAAAAAATCTCACAAAGTAGCTTTGGTTCTATCCGTTAATTCTTTCTACAGCAATAGAAATTGTCTGACTCAACCTCCAGAGTGACATGAGGAGACAGGATAATTGGTGAAAAGTAGGAAACCAAAATAGGTTCTTAATTGCTAAATGAAAAGACTTTTCACAATTAGAAATTCAAGTAATGGGGAAAAAGTAATTAAATCTCTTGACTTAAAAAACTGGCATTATGGAAAGGTTGAAAAGAAAGTGGTGGTCCTAGGGAAACCACTCCTTCCTTTCAATTATTTGAAACTTTTGGTGGAGTGCCAGCTCTGATAGGACTATTCTGTCCCTAATCTTCCAGGCTTGCTTACCTCTGCCAATAACACTATTCTCTTTCCATCTGGCCAGATTACATGATCAACTTGAGATCTCACCCGCTCCCAGGTCAGTTCTGGGGTTCGAAGACTTGCCTGAAACACATGAAGAAAACACACCATTAGCACCATCAGAAATGGGGAGGTGCAAGATAGGGAAGTTGAAGGACACAACTACCATACCACGTAAGGAGGACCTCTCCCAGACTGCTTGGGACTATTCTATTTCAGGAGATTAAATTTAGGCCCAGTGAGAGTTCACTCAGATTATCACACCCCCAATCAATACTGAGCCCCCACTTCTTCCTAGCACAGTTTAAAGTGCTATGGAATACACAAAAGTAACCAGAGATATCATTTCTGCCTCAAGGGAGCTTACAATTTAGTTGAAGATATAGAATGCATACATATATGAAAAAAGCTCCTTAAAACTACTTTACTTTGTTTGCAATATGCAAACAAAGGCAAATTAGTATAGTGCAGCCTGAATACATAAGTTCAAGAAAAAAGTGACTAAGCAGGGGTGACATTAGTTAAAGAAAGCAAAGAATCCTCCACACAGTATGCTGTGGCTCATGCCTCTATAACCATGTCCCATTATCCTAGGAGCTAATGTTGAAGGAATGACAGGTCCCCCTAGACTTTTATATAATATACATATATATTTCTATATGTGTGTATATGTATGTTTGCTCACATACACATACACACATATTTCATGTTCCAAAATGTAGATGTGAGGCTGCCCTTAGAAAAAGCACTTCCATCTTCCTCCTATAAGACAAAAATGAAAACTACCAAGGGAAAGGGAAGAGATTTCTGTCCCAAACTCCCCACAGTTCCTGCAGTTAGAATATAAAAGGCCCATCTAAAAAAAAAAAAAAAGCCAGTATTTTGGCTCTTTTGGAAGTTATGCTATTTTAAGTAAAAATATATTTAGGATAACCTATGAGCGCTCAGGTAACAAACTTGAAACTGATTACCCTGATGAGTTGTATAAAACAACAATGTAAAATGATTTGAAAATAATTCAAATAAATGGATTACAAAAGGGAAATAAAGATAGTATAGCATAGTGCATAGAGAGCCACATGCTCTACTCCTGGCATGTACTGTTTGTGATCCTGGATAAGCCACACAACTTCTCAAAACTTCAGGCAACTCCTTACTGCTCGAAACTGTAGGGCAGCTGCTGCCCTACAATGGTAGAAGCACAATTTTGACCCAAACAAAAGCAATAGAAAGTTAGAAACAAGTAGTCTATGCCATAACCTCCAAGATCACCATGCTCAGCTATAAGCTGTCCTTTTTTGAATGCTTGCTGATTAGTGCCCTATTGAGAATTCTGGCATAGCTTAAAAACTCTAGCATTTCATTTGGTTTTATGTTCTGATGTTGCAACTTTAGGGGCTGAAAGCGCCTCACCAGATTTTTATTTTGTCCGGTTCTGTATTTTATAGAAGAACTAGAATGATTCCTGCATAGTTTAATTATCTCCTACAAGGCTGCTCAACCAGTAGATCCAGAGAACCTCAAGAGTTACCAGTGCCCCAAGTTCTCACAAAAGAATAGCAATTATTTACAGTAGACAAATATTAAAATATAGAGTAGATTTCCAAAAAAAGTCAAACAAACAGATGAAAGAACATTTAAACCCACTGACATGATTATTCCCTTCCATTTGGCTGATATATTCCTACATGAAAAGAAGTATGTTTCAATAGGCTATCACAATTTACCGAGAATATCCCTTGAAAATGTATAATTCCTTTATAATGGCATTTTCTTTGTTAATCTTGTGATGAATAATTTAATTTTCTTAAGTGGAACTACCTACCAGGAAAGGAACTACCACCATGTTCCGTGAAGATAACCTTTTCCAGCTACATAAAGGTACTGCTATTAATGGTATAGTAAAAATAAATTAGTACTGTAGAATAAACTATAAAAGCTTTATAGTTTTGAATGGTGAGCATTGTTTTTTCTGAATTGAATCATCTCCTTGAGCATATAAAGACTTTCAAAACCAATGGCATGGCACACAAAATAAATCTAAAACATTATGGTATTATAATTGTTAGGCTGTCACAGATTTCTGAGATTATAGAAATTTGCAAGTTTTCAAAACTTACATTCTTGATTCCAATAACAGATCACACAAGTATCATTTGCTCTCCATAGGTGAAAGAGCTATTATGAAAGCCAAAAAAATGTGCTCCCTATTCTTTGGCCTTGAGGGCTCAGAGAACCAAAACTTCTTGGAGTGGAATCAATCCACCTTTCTAAATATTTTTCTCTTTCTTTTAGAAAGAGGTAGATGGTACCTCTGCCTAAATCATAATTCCTTTTTTTTAATTATAGCTTTTTATTTACAAGATATATGCATGGGTAATTTTTCAGCATTGACAGTTGGAAAACTTTTTGTTCCAACTTTTCCTCTCCTTCTCCCCACCCCCTCCCCCAGATGGCAGGATACATGTTAAATATGTTAAAGTATAAGTTAAATACAATATATGTATGCATGTCCATACAGTTATTTTGCTGTACAAAAGAATTGGACTTTGAAATAGTGTACAATTTGCAGATGATATGATGGTATACTTAGAGAACCCCAGAAATTCTACTAAAAAGCTATTAGAAATAATTCCTAACTTTAGCAAAGTTGCAGGATACAAAATAAATCCCCATTATCTTCAGCATTTTTATATATCACCAACAAAATCCAACAGCAAGAGATACAAAGAGAAATTCCATTCAAAATAACTGTCAATAGCATAAAATATTTGGGAATCTATCTACCAAAGGAAAGTCAGAAATTATATGAGCAAAATTACAAAAAACTTTCCACACAAATAAAGTCAGACTTAAATAATTGGAAAAATATTAAGTGCTCTTGGTTGGATAGGCCGAGCAAATATAATAAAGATGACAATACTCCCTAAACTAATCTATTTATTTACTTCTATATCAATCAGACTTCCAAGAAAATATTTTAATGATCTAGAAAAAATAACAACAAAATTCATATGGAAGAACAAAAGATCGAGAATCTCAAGGGAATTAATGAAAAAAAAAATCAAATGAAGGTAGCCTAGCTGTATCTGATCTAAAACTATATTATAAAGCAGCAGTCACCAAAACCATTTGGTATTGGCTAAGAAATAGATTAGTTGAACAATGGAATAGGTAAGATTCACAAGATAAAATAGTCAATTATAGCAATCTAGTGTTTGACAAACCCAAAGATCCTAACTTTTGGGATAAGAATTCATTATTTGACAAAAACTGCTGGGATAACTGGAAATTAGTATGGCAGAAATTAGGCATGGACCCACACTTAACACTGTATACCAAGATAAGATCAAAATGGGTCCATGATTTAGGCATAAAGAATGAGATTATAAATAAATGAGAGGAATATAGGATAGTTCATCTCTCAGATTTGTAGAGGAGCAAGAAATTTGTGACCAAAGATGAACTAGAGACCATTATTGATCACAAAATAGAAAATTTTGATTACACCAAATTAAAAAGCCTTTGTACAAACAAAACTAATGCAAACAAGGTTAGAAGGGAAGCAACAAACTGGGAAAACATCTTCACAGTTAAAGGTTCTGATAAAGGTCTCATTTCCAAAATATAGAGAGAATTGACTCTAATTTATAAGAAATCAAGCCATTCTCCAATTGATAAATGGTTAAAGGATATGAACAGACAATTTTCAGATGATGAAATTGAAACTATTTCCACTCATATGAAAGAGTGTTCCAAATCACTATTGATCAGAGAAATGCAAATTAAGACAACTCTGAGATACCACTACACACCTGTCAGATTAGCTAAGATGACAGGAAAAAATAATGATGAATGTTGGAGTGGGAAAACTGGGACACTGATGCATTGTTGGTGGAGTTGTGAACGAATCCAACCATTCTGGAGAGCAATCTGGAATTATGCCCAAAAAATTATCAAACTGTGCATACCCTTTGATCCAGCAGTGTTACTACTGAGCTTACACCCCAAAGAGATACTAAAGAAGGGAAAGGGACCTGTATGTGCCAAAATGTTTGTGGCAGCCCTGTTTGTAGTGGCTAGAAACTGGAAAATGAATGGATACCCATCAATTGGCAAATGGTTGGGTAAATTGTGGTATATGAATGTTATGGAATATTATTGTTCTGTAAGAAATGACCAGCAGGATGAATACAGAGAGGCTTGGAGAGACCTACATGAACTGATGCTAAGTGAAATGAGCAGAACCAGGAGATCATTATATACTTCAACAATGATACTGTTTGAGGATGTATTCTGATGGAAGTGGATTTCTTTGACAAAGAGATCTGACTCAGTTTCAATTGATCAAGGATGGACAGAAGCAGCTACACCCAAAGAAAGAACACTGGGAAATGAATGTAAACTGTTTGCATTTTTGTTTTTCTTCCTGGGTTATTTCTACCTTCTGTACCTAGGATATACTATGACATATTTAACATATATAGGACTGCTTGCCATCTGGGGGAGGGGGTGGAGGGAGGGAGGGAAAAATTGGAACAGAAGTATGTGCAAGGGATAATGTTGTAAAAAATTACCCTGGCATGGGTTCTGTCAATAAAAAGTTATTAAAAAAAAAAAAAAAAGAAATAGTGTACAATTAGCTTGTGAAGGAAATTAAAAATGCAGGCGAACAAAAATAGAGGGATTGGGAAGTCTATGTAGTAGTTCATAATCATCTCCCAGAGTTCTTTTGCTGGGTGTAGCTGGTTCAATTCATTACTGTTCTATCGGAACTGCTAAACCATAATACCTAAATGGTACAAAGTTCTGTGAATTTGTATAAAACATATATCTGACAAAAATATCAAGTCATGTCCCTAAAAATATGTTCAAAACTTAAGGAATTTCCTTTGTAAGTCAATTATTGGGAAGACACAAAATATGGAAGCTTGTATGTTTCTACTTATTTATTGTTGGTGAGGCTGATAGCCTCAAAGCATCTTCAAAACCAGCAGGTACTTACCGTATATACTCGAGTATAAGCCAAGTTTTTCTGCCCAAAAATTGGGCAGAAAATCCCCTCCTTGGCTTATACTCAAGTCACTAGATAAAACATGTGTAAATATCCCTTTGAATGCTCCCCTGCCGTGTAGTATACAGCCCGAGTGCCGACTGTGATACTACAGGGCCGGCCATTGCTACAGTGATGCAGCTGTTCCTTTAGTATCACAGTCGGTAACTGGACTGTATACTAATGCTGGCAACCACTCTACATACGTATACCAGCACTCTCCTTCTCTGCAGGCACCGGTGCGCTACCTAAACCTACTGATATAATAAGTTTTCCCAGATTTTTGGGTTAAAATTAGGGGGTCTCAGCTTATATTCGGGGCGGCTTATACTCGAGTATATACGGTATCTCCTATTTTTTATTCTAAAAAGCTGTTTAAATTCTAGTTTGGTTTTGGGGAAGAAAACTATATCTGGTTAGATGTTCTTTGTTTCCCCCCCCAGTTTGGTGGAAACCTTAATAAGCTAAGCACAAAGAAAACTTTCAGCAAAGTTGTATCAAAAGGATGTATTGGAAAGAATCCTGAAAGAAACCTATGATTTAGTTAGAAACTCTCGGGATATTTCAAAGGTAGTCTTAAGCTGTGATAATAAGTGTTATATAAATAGTATGAATAGTATGTCCATTATCTAATTTGATTTTTTAAAAAATCTCATAAAGTAGATAATATGGGTAGACTTATTGGTACTTTATAATATAGAAAACTGAGGCTGAGACGTGGTCACATAGTTAGGGTTTCATAGAATTCCTTTTTCCTCACCTAATTTCCTAACAGGATTCAGGGCAATACCACTCCTTCCTTTTGGGATCTTCTCATCTGAGGAAGAGCCAATTAGAATGATTTAAGAAGGAATTAAGGGCTGATTTGGTATATATAGTTCTATGTTTCATGGGACTGGTGGTAGGGGGGGAAGAGGAGATTTTGAAATTTAATGATCTGATCTTTCAGCATAGAAATTATGTGGCACACATAAGGAACTACCAAGAAAATCAAACCAACTAAATTAATAATTGGAACATTATGGGAGAGCACAGTGGAACTGTACCACTTAGGCACCCCAGAGACAGAAGTAGGGCTTAGAAAAATGTTTTTCCAGCTAAGAGAGTTACAGAAAGCAGCCTGAATAAAAAAGATAGTTAAGGAGGAGTCTCAATACATCAATAATTCCTTGCTAAGTAATACTGATGCACAATCAGAGTACCCAATGGTGATGAGAGTTTGTCTTGAGCCAGCTACCCACAGAGAAATACAACTGTGGAAGGAATATGAAATGAGAATTTAAAGCTAGAGTGAAAGTTATACATTCACTGATTCTAATAAGTTTGGAAATAAGTATATAATATCTTCTAATTCACTATTATGAATAATACAGTGAGATCTGGTGCTATGTCTGAGTAAACATAATTAGGATAAATAGCAAAGAAAAAGGATGAGGATGATGCATTTTCCAAGTCTGATGATAATACAATGCAGAAAATATCTCTATCATAATTATAAATAACCAGAGACCTAGTTAACATAGTAAAGAGAAAATGTCTAGAGGGAGACTGAAAAGGTCAAAGAGCTAAAATAATCAAGTACTTTCCAAGATTTACATCTATAGGAGTGGAAACATAAGTCTCAAGCATGTGATGGGAAAAGGCTCCCATGTGAATATTTAAGTTGGGAAGAAACTTTGTCATATCAAAAAGCACAAGCTTGGGAAAAAAAAAAAAACTCACTGTGGGAGAGCCAGTCAGGTGATCCCCAGTAAGGATGCACAATGACCTTTGTCTCTCCCTTCTCTCAAGTTTTCAGTATCCTCTGTAGCAGCTCCTGGGAGCAGAAAAGAAGCTGATGGGAACTTGTATGTCTCTTACCACATCAATCTCAGTATTGGAATGTCCCATGTTACAAACGATGCAGCTGTTCTTCATGCGATCTAAGTGCTCTCTTGTCACCACATTCTTATTACCTTAAAAAGAAATTTAGACAATGAGTAAGATGCATAAAGCAGACACAACTTCTCCTTATCTCTTCTCCTCTTCTAGCTTTCCCTGAGGCTACAAAGACACAGCTATTTTTTAAACTATTTGAGGTGTTCCCTCCAAGTTGGAATTTCAAAGATCTACTGAGTTATGCATGAAACTGTCACTATTTCTATGTCATGTAGTTTTAATACAAGGAAGATGTTACAGGATTAAATCAAAGAAAATGAGGACTGCTCTTCCTGTCTTCCTTCCAAAACTTAAAATTCATTTTTTTTGAGGGGTTTGGGAGCCAATTGGATTAGCTCCTTTCTCTCCCCACTATGAACAACTTTACTTTAATGTTGCCTTGAAGAAAGGGTCGTTGATGTAGAATTGGAAAGGACCTCAAAGGGTCTCTCGCTTTAAAGCTGGGGAACATGAGATACAGGGACATCCAATGCCTTGCCTTAAATTCATAGATGTTGTAAACTGTTGGGATTTGAACACAATTTTTCCTACTTTAGAGTAAGTGCTTTAATATACTGTTTGTCTCTATCACCAGGACTAATTGAGAAGGAACTCTATGGCGATGGTTGGAGATGAATGAAGTGGGTATGCAAAACAAGAGGTGCAGGTTTAAATTCTGTATACCCAAAGAGATCCTCCTCCTTTATTGGGGTTATCACTCAAAGAAATACTTTCATGAACTCTAAAAAAGCACCTGAATGTACTTCTCTTTCTGAGATTGTCTAAACTGAAGTACACGGGGTCAGTTTTTACCAGAGCCACACTTTGGATTATACCCTCCAGGGAGGCTGGAAAATTAATAAGATACTGATTCTGGGAAACTCTTACCTCTGATATTTATTTTTTAGTTTGCCTAGAATATTTTTATTAAGTTTCACTGTTTTTGATTCCTGACATACTACTTTACCTCATCCATTTCTATTGTCACAATCCTACCTGTACAAGTGATGACAATGTCCACCTGCCGGATGACCTCATTCAGTTTCACAAGTCGAAATCCATCCATGCTGTAGAGAATAAAACCCAAATACTTAATCCAAGGGGACAGGAATGGAAAGAGAAAAGAGTTGCACAGCAACTTAAAAGTTAATACCAAGTCTCCCTACTGGGTCTTCTTGATATTACTTGGATTATTCCTAATACTGAGAATAATATCTTCTCAGTATACATAGCATTTAAAAAAAAAAAAAGGTCTTCAAATAGCAAGGAACTAAGAGTCAGTTTCAAGAATTTCAAGAATTAGGGTGGTAGTGAGATACTGATCTTCATTGTATTTCAGTGTGCTGTGGTGCTATAATTCATATTATAGTAATATAAATAGTAAGTCCTGTCATATGGCTGAGCCTTGACTTATAGTAATCAAAAGGGTTTACTGACTATTCATCTGCCCTAGATGCCTCCACTTAGATAAGAACACTGTAAAGACAAATTTTAAAGACTTTGAAACTCTGACCAATATAATGACCAACCACAATTTCAGAGGTTTCATGATAAAATATGCTACCTATACTTTGTTAAAGAACTGATGGACTGAGTGCAGACTGAGGCTTTTTTTGCGGGGGTTGGGGGGATATAGACAATGCAAGAATTTGCTTTGCTTGATTACACACACATGTTTGTAGCATGGGTTGTTTTGTTTGTTTTTGTTTTGCCTCAATTGGAAAGAGGCTAAAAAGTTGGGAGGGAGAAAATCTGGATCTTTGTAAAAATTAAATAAAATTATTTTAAACACAAATACACATAACGGGAAAAGAAAGCAATCAATTTGCTCAAAAAGCTAGGACTGAACATGAGAAGGAAAATGGCTTTTTATGTCCTAGGTCTGAGTAATCTCTTCTCTGTTCTATTTCTACAGGAATTCTAAATTTTAGTTTAGACTTTCAATGCTATAATCATCATATGGTTGAACAGATTAGCCCGGGAAATGCCACGTCATTTTTTTTTTTAAACTTTCGCTCTTAAATATAACCATTTATTTAGCAATAAGGGAAAAGAAAAAATAACATCACAAAACTCATGAATTAAAACAAATGTAAAATAATAAATACAATTCATCCATAAATCTGGGCCACATTCTCATACCATTGAATTCATTTATGGTGGAAAGCAGGCACATTCTTAGAGAAACTTGGTGGAGAAGCAGCATATGTCACCTTAAAGGTTGCTAGCTTTTGTCAGAAGCTGTCAGGAACTAAGAAACATGGCTACTAAAGAAAATTTCTTTCTTGATCCTAATTAGATCAAAGCCATGGGATTTAAGGGGAAGGGAGAAAAGATGAGAGGTGTCAAGAAGAACATACAGCTCCTTTTCAATGCTTACCAGGCCTGCAGAGCACAGATGGGGTCAATCTCAGTCACATACACTATGGAACCCATGGCCTTCAGGGCGGCACAGCACCCTTTCCCCACCTAAAGAGAAGTGAAAAGAAAATCACTCACAGAGGTTATTTCTCAAAATCTTGGCAAGATTCTGGAAGCCCTCTACGACCACCCCTAGGAATGTCACTGAAAAGATCCCTGCTTAGGGGAGGAAAAAGAAAACAAAGAAATGAATGCTGCCTCAGAAACACCTCTGCAGCCTCTTGCCTCACACATTCATATATACAAAAACACCCACACTCACGAACTGCATTCAAAACACAAGCTAAAAGAACATCACAAACAGTGGGACAAGAACAAGTCAGAAAATCAAGATGAGAGAAGATGGTAAATTGAAAAGAGAAAAAAATGACAAACTGTTCTAATTAAATGGGCCTTCAAAATAACATTCTAGAGTTAAAGAATGGAGAAATTCTCTGACCCACATCTAGACCTTCTCTAATGTGTGCGATCAAGACAAGTATTTAGATGAAAACATTTAATCACCAGTTCTGTGAAAGACTAAACGTTACCTCTCCATAGCCACAGACTACCACTTGCTTCCCACCAAACATCATGTCTGTTGTCCTTTTAAGCCTGGGGGAGGGAAAAAATACCAATTAGGTATTAGAACAACTTGCTGCCTACCTTATTTGTCCCTTTATGCCAGACGGCATCATTTCAATTTGCACTGTAGTTCTTCTTTGTAAAATTCAGAAAGGAAATCAAGTTTTGAACACCTTCAGAAAAAAAAAATTATTTAAAGTCTCAGAGAGAGGTATCCCCTTAAAAACTTATCTGAGGTTTCAAATGATGAAGAGGATTACATCAGAGAAACCAGGGAAAACTTACATAAACTGATGCAGAGTGAAGAACCAGGAGAATCATTTGTACAATTAATAACAATGTAAAGACAAACTTTGAGAGATTTGAGAATTCTGATCAATTCAATGATCAAATCCAATTTCAAAAGACTAATGATACCATACTCTATCTTCTTCCTGACAGAAAGTCAATGAATTCAGGGTATAAATAGAGACTTATTTTTTAAACATGGCCAATGCAGAAATTTGTTTTGCTTATCAATGCACATTTGACAGTGCTTTGTTTTTCTTGCTTTCTTAATGAGAGAGGGAAACAAATAAGCTTTTATATAGCACCTACTATGCTAAGCACCGTATATACATATAATCTCATTTGATAATGGGAAAGGGGAGAAGTCATGCCTTTATCTTAGAATATTCAACATAAATACCCTGTATATTGTGGACGTTAATTAAGTGTATAGGATAAGAACTGGTATCCTAATAAAGAGAAATTAGTTGGTCTGTGACAGTATTCATGTAAAAGAACATGGTGGTTCTCAGTATTAATCAGCAAATAAAATTTAAAAATCATACTGATGAGCTTATCTCTCTGAATCTTTTAAACTACAAGAAATGTCAAAGCTTTCTCATTCAGATGTTGGTGATCCCACTGCAGAACCCCCAAAAAACACTAAAAGGTGGAGTAGAAGAAATAATACCACTGAAATCTTGGGAGTGTGACTGGCACCCAGCTCCCAATAGACTTTGCCTATTCAGTTCAGGCCTCGTGATCTTATGGAGTCAATGTCTCAAGGTCAGAGGAAAAGACAGCAAAGACAACAGTCAGGAAGAGCTTCCCTGAAAGGTGACACTTGCTGGGTGAGTGCTTCTTCCTGAACTTTTCCCTAGCTTAGCTTATCCTTGGGCCCTCTATAAGTACCCAATTCATGGTTTACTTTTTAACCGAAAAACCACTTCAGGCCTCTTTGCAGCTATGGAAGGCAAATCCTCACACATACTCCCTAATGAAACTCAAATGTTCCAAAACCTCAACTGTCACTGGGCACTGGTATCCTTTGACCATGTTAAAGGGGATCATTTCTGGAATGCTTTGGATACAAAGTTAGTCACATAGGCTTCCTTTCATGGAGTCTACAGCCAAGGTGTAGCTCTAGATCTTAAAGTTCTTCCTTCTCACTTGGGCTGTACTCTGGAGCACACAACTCCTTTGCCTTATCTTTCCATTATCTGTACGAATTTTCTTTAGAAAAACTTCCCTTTTTGGCAGCAAAATGTTCTCTACTAAGCATGTGACAGATAAATTACCTACTAAGCATCTAAAGTACAGCTATGATCATTGAGCAATCTATAAGCCTTAGCCTTGCACTCAGCAATCTCTCAATTAATATGATCAATACAAGCAAACAGGAAGTGATGACGACTAATAATAGCACTGGTATTCAATAATCACACTGCCAGAAACATTTTGAAGCAACATGTCACCCTTAAGTTCTATGTAACTAAATTTCAGAACTCACTGCTAAGAGTCTGGAAGGTAAAGAAACCTTGGTAAATGGCTTGTTTATTGGGTATGCAGTCCATTTGTCCATTCTTCCTTTTTCCATCACCTGTGTGACGTCTCAACACAATATGTTGGAAACCATCTGGCAAAACAATTTTCTAACTCAAACACTACTAAGTAACAATTTAAAAGCTTCATAGAGGGCATTACTAAGCTTCTTTCCTAAATTTAGGTGAGAGAGTCAGGAAGAAGGTATAAGAAAAAAAGGAAAAAAGGAGTCATAACAGTGTCTATACAAGTTCTTCTGGATGGTCAGCCTTTGTCATTCTAATACTTTATTTCCCCCAAATTTTACTCAATATGAAGAAATCTATAGTTTTAGTTAGAGATGTTGACTATATCCATAACCAAAAAAGCTCTAAATTGAATTCTGTTGTTGACCCAACATCAGGGAGAGTATCATTTCATCTGTATATGTCCCTGTCACCTTTATCCCATGTAAATCAGGCAGGTTGCTCACCAAGGCAAGCCAAAATAATTTCTTCAAAGCACAGCAGGCACAATCTCAAGGGTCAGGTGAAAACATTCTAAAGATACTGCACTTCCTTACTGATAAGGTATTAATACAAGTGTCTCTATGCAGACTGATAAAAATCTCAGAGCCAGGAAACATCCAGGCCTACATGGTCTTCACAACATGGAAGTTGGACACATTCTCCTCTGCTAACTCAGGGGGGCTTTGTCATATGGACATCGTTCTTGGCTAGTGACTATTTCTTCCTCTTTAAAAAAGAGTTTGTAGATGGCAATTTGATTCTTCTTTGATCCCAACATCTTGGCTGCTGCTGCTATAGATATAACTAAGGCTAGAAAGCCATAATACTTTATAATTGCCACTGAAAATTATGATGCATCCAGTGTAAGTTGTCAGCCACAGACAACTGTTATATGATCATGAAGAGCTAGTTTAAGAGCTAGAAGCACTTGCTATTACAGATTTCTAGCAAAAAGATTGCTTCCTCAGACTGGTTTCAGTCACTGACTTCACAGAAGATGGGAACGCCAACCACTGAGCAATGAATGAACTAGACATTTTTCTAAATAACACATAACTTTTGTAATCACAAATCTTAGTTATTAAATGCTAGGCACAAAATACTTATAATCCCAGAGCCTAATCCGACCTCCACCCACAGCATTTGTCCAGAAAAGGAGCTCAGAGCCACTACTGGCCAACTGAAGCATTCCCTAGAGATGTTTGTGACATACCCATCAAGAATGGACTCCCGACAGCAGTAGAGATTGTCAAACTTCTGTTTGGTGACTGAATCATTGACATTCATGGCTGGCACACACAGCTTCCCAGCCTTGGATAACTGGTAGAGCCTATGAGGGAGAGGGAGAGAGAAGAACGTGAGCTACTGAGACAAACACTGCATTGGGCTCAATTCTGAGGGAGTCCCACTTTGGGCCTTTTTGCTACATTTTATTGCTCTCTCCTTGTAATACTCCATCACCACTCCTCATGGACAGGGAAGATGTCTTATTTATTTGTATATGTGCCTCAAGTATCTGACACAGTTTTATAACAAATGTCTAATGAATGAGAAATTCATAACCAGAAGACCAAAGGGAACAAGAAACTTATTCAAGATAACAAAATGAATCAAAAAGAATAAAGATTTCCAATGCCAAAACAATATATCATCCCTAGGATCATACTGTCCTTTTTACTAGCATGGAATGACTTTGACTTTTACAGGCTTTAAAAAGTGGGATTCTTTTGATAAGCTGTGGTGCCATTTTAAAGTTATTGCTTTACAGCTTTTGTTTCAGATTCTGCACTTTACAATTGAAATACAATGAGCAGAAGAGACCCCAATGTCACTCCAAGAGTTAGTGGTCTTCTGAGGAATAGGAAACAGGAACTCTGACTCCTAACTTATTGAGGGGGGTTTTATTCTGGCCTCAAACCTTAGCTAGACACCTACAGGCAAGTTACTTTACTTCTTGGAATATTATCTGTAAAATTTGGCCAATAATGTTTGCATTCCTTAAACTTCAGCACCAAATGACTGAAATACACTGTAATGGTATTTTTTAGAAATAATACAAAGTCAACCAATAATTGTGAAAAGAAGCTCAAAGAAGAAAATGTTCTATCAAGTGGGAACAGTGAGAATGATTTTCTCTCTTTCTGACTTATATCATCAAATCTAAAAACAGGAGTCTGAATAGTCAATTAGTCAGTGAGCATTTATTCAATGCTTACAATGTGCCAGGCACAGTGCTAAGTAGTGAGGACAAAAAGAAAGGCAAAAACACAATCCCTGCCCTTAAGAAGACAATATGCAATATATAATTATACTATTAGATACAAGAAGCTTAAATAGAAAATTTTCTCAGAGGGAAGAGTATAAAATAGGAAAAGGACCTGGAAATGGCTCTTGCAACAGCTAGGGTTTGAGCAGTCTTGAAGGAAATCAGGAAAGTAGATAGTGGAATGTGAGGAGGAACAGCATTCCAGGTTTCAGGAACAGTTAGTGAAAAGGTATTGGGTTCAAGAGAAAATGATGTGTGTAAGGATCAGCTAAAAGGCCAAAAGGCTGATTACAGTGTATATGGAAGGGAGCAGAATAGAAGAGAAAGGACCAAGAGACCATGGTGGTAAAGGCTTCTGATGCAGAAGAGAGCACTTTTCATTTGATCTTGATGATCATGAGGAACCACTACTGGCATTTACTGAGTAAAGGGTGACATGGTTAGACCTGCACTTTATAAAAACCATTTTGGTGGACTTGAGAGGATGAGGATCCATACCTGGGGAGTGACTATATAAGCAGAGAGAAAGAGAAATGCTGTGAAGGTAGGAATGGTAAAATCTAACAATCCATTTGGATACAAGGGGAGAGAGTGCAAGTGAGGAGTTGAGGATGACACAGCTTATAACCTGGATGACTGGGAGATAACAGTGCTCTTAAGAATAACAGGAACATTAGGAAGAGGGGACAGTTTAAAAGGAAAAATTAGCTTGACCAATGTGATTCTAAGGGTAAAATAAAAATAAAAACTTATTACAATCAAATTATGCTACAATTTCCAGCATGGGAGGGAGAACTTATATTTATGTCATACTTTATGACTTACAAAGTACTTTCTTCACAATAATCTTGTAAGGTAAGTACTCTTACTTTTTCAATGAAGAAACTAGCTTGCTGAAATTCAAAAATTTGCCTGAAGTTACAAACTCATATATGAGAGCCTTAGGACTTGAACTATGGTATTCTAACCTACAATATTCTTTCCATTATAGTACACTATGTTGGTTAAAAAAATGATGAATCTAGTCTAGATAAAGCAAATGTTTCCATGATGCTTCTTACCTGTGAACTCCTGTAACACTCTCTTCTACTATACCCTTGATTTTCTTAAACATGTTGGGATACTTCTTATAAATCCAATGGGTTAGGTCTCCTCCATCATCCAGGATCTGCAAAAATAAGAACTGTAATAATTATACTATTCAATTTGCTGATAGGCTTATAGTTACACTTGCTCCTCTGGGTCTCATTCTAGAACCTGATTTATTTACTGACTTTTCAATTCTTCAGGTTTATTACAAAAATCATCCTAATAGGACTTGCAGTCAATGCTAAAAATTTGCAAAAAAGATCTCTAATTATTACACTAGAATAAATTTCTAAATGGTATAATGGGTTAGAGTTATATTTCTCACAGCAAAATGACCTTCCCATATGGCATTCTCCATACATCAAGACCAAGTCAAAAGTCCAAATGATAAATTTCTTGCACTCAAAAAGGTTAGGTCAAAATGACTAATTAGGAGTTGACATGCAAGATACGTCAGGATCTACAATGAAAGCACTTAGCTGAATTTAAAAAGTTTACATTACTTGGGCATTAGAAGTGAGCAATGTGATTGTATCAATGTCAGTGATAATTGAAAGTATATAGAGAATACAAGAGTAAATATTCTGAATTTCTGAAAAAAAGATAGGCTAGCTGAGTTTGATTTCAATTTCTGAGAAAACTATAAAATGTATTGCTAAAGAGATGGTTGGTGAGCATAAGAATAGGTAAAACGAGGCAAATCTTAATTCTTTTTTTTTCCTGACAAACTTAATATACCGGTAGATGAGGAGAATTATATAGATGTAGTTTACTTAGTTTTTTTTTTTTAATGTTAAAGTTTTGTTATTCTGAATTTGACAAAATTCTAACAAAACTTTCCTATTACTGTTGAGAATAATGAAACAACTGGCAACACTGGATTACAGATTCCTACCTTTTCCCTCCAATTTTCATATTTCCTTGGGTTCACAGAAGGTAGCTGCCTTCCTTAATTATTAATGAATATAACCAATGAGAACTGAATATTATTTTGGTTATAAAAATATTTTTAATCACTCTTTAGTAATCTCCAGAATGGTAGAAACCAAACAACAACAACAACAAAAACACTAGACCTTGATAGAGCTCAAAGCATCAGATGTAAGACCACACTTTTTTGGAGTAAAGCTTTCCCTGACATTATCTTATTCTTTTTCAATTAACCATAGGAATTTTATACAGTTAATAAACATTCTGGTATAAACTTGTGCTTCCCCTTGATTGATGGTTAGAATTATGTCTTTCTTCCTCTGGAAAAATCCCTTTACTTTTATTTTTCATATTCTTTCCCACCACTGCTAAATTCCCTATTAATATACAGTCAGTTAAAATGGTAATAATAATAATAGCACCTACCTCCCAGAGCTGTTGTGGGGATCAAATGAGATAATATTTGTAAAATGGTGCTGTGTAAATTCTTATCTTCCCTTCCCTTTTGGTTGCAAACAATGATTAGGTTCAGAAATTTAGGGGTTTCTGAATTAATTCATTAATCTTTCCTCTCAGTGGTATGCAGGAGTGCTGTAAAAAATAACCAATGACTGTCTTTATACACCTTTGTCTCTCTTAGTCAGCATCCAAATGTGCCATTCATCTCTAAGTCTCTAATCTTCTTTAAGTAGAACAGTCAGGTTACTTTTATAGTGGTGGTGGTATTGGTGAATGTTGAAGAGTGAAATGAAAACATCTTGAATGTTTTACACAGAAGTTTCTCTAGGATCTATAGAGAGAGGGCTTACAATGATCAGGTCTTTTGGGGAACCTGTTTCACTATCCACCTTTGTAATATGGAATGTCTGAAATTTGGGAAGACTTTTAATGCCATTGATTAATATAAATACCCTCAAACAAATAATCAATTTCTCTTGTCATCTTTTATTTGAAAAATCCTTTCATCAATATTAATCAAGGCACTTGAGGTTTTTATAAAACTCTACATTAGAAGAGTCCAACCATAGAAAATTCCCTAAAATTCCTGAAAAAAATTTAGGTACACTGTCACTGACAATAATAGTAATGATAGCTAATGCTGAAATAGTGCTGACTATGTACCAAACACTGTGCTATGCACTTTCCAATTTCCTTCTCTTCTGATTCTCTCAATAAGCCCAGGCGACTGGTGCTAATAAGATCCCATTTTACAGAAGCAGAAACTGAGGCAAATAGAGGTTAAGTAACTTAGCCCAGGGTTACACAACTGGATTTGGACTCCAGATCCAGCTCTCCATTTATAATACCATCTAATTGTCCCCCAGCTTTTCTAAAAAGCTCTTAAGGAAAGGAAACCACAAACGACTGGCCTATCTGAAAAAACCCAGAGCAAGGCCTTCCTCGCAGAGGCTTCGCGCTGTGTCTGGTTCCTGCCTAAGGCCATGCTTTGAGCCCCACGCAGCTGCTGGCCAGCCCACCCCCGCCGATCCTGGGATCTGACCCACCATGTTGGGCTGCCACCCCTCTACATTCACACAGCGGTCAATGCACCACCAGAAGTCATCTTCTGATTCTCCTTTCCACGCAAAGACAGGGAATCCTGTGGGAAAAGGACAAAGAAATACCACAAGGCTTGGGAGGAAGTAAAGGCAGAAGGTCCTAATAGCCCTGGCCACCCCCTGCTCACAGATGGAACCTCTGGTCCTAGTCTCTATTCTCTGGCCACTTCCTTTGGTTCCGCTTGGGGACTTCTTGTCTCTCGAGGTACTTTCTGCTTTCATATGCCTAGAGAGCAAGGGAATCCAAAGCATAGAACCAGGTTTTCTTCTAATGCTAAATGGGGCAGCAAAGAAATCAGGGACAAGTCCCTCCTCCTCCCTCCACGAAGCACTGACTACCCCACAAACAGGCCTGGGTTTCCCTTTCCCTTTGTCCAGACTGCTCCCCATCCATCTCTATACTTAAAACATTCATTCTCCAGTAAAGGCCCAGCTCAAAGGGTCACCCATAATTCCTTCCCAATCACAAAGCTAAAGTACTAACTTCTCTGGACTTCATTGGTAACTTAATTATACTTTTTTTTTTTTAAAGGATCTTTACCACACATCACAACATTTATCATATTAGTTATTTGGATATTAAATTATCTCACACACTAGACTGTAAATTACTTAAATGTAGGTATTTCCATCTGATTCAATTTTATACAATCAACAGAATCCTTATCTGGTGTTGTAAATACATTTGGGCTATACTAATACAAGAGAACTTTAAACTAGAAGAGGCTTTAGAGATAATAAGTCAAGCCCCTCATTTTATAGAGGAAGAGGCCAAGGCCTAGAGCACTGATCTGGCAAACAGGCCAGATGAGCAGAAAGCTGGGATCAGAATGATGCTCCAATTCCCAAGTTCAGGACTCTTTGCACTCTGCCAAAAGCCTCTAAGTGATGGAAGGAATAAAGTGCTACAATTATTAGTGAGGGCAAAAGAAAGGGTCAGGTTTTGGAAGGGTTTCCAAAGTTCACCTCTATCATGCTCCCAGGCACTGAAACCCCAGGGTATCAGCAATTGAGGGCAAAGATCAGAAATATATCTAAGTGCCTAGATTTACTTCATTTTCCTAGCCTTCCAGGGGTAGAGATTTGGAAGTTATGATAAAATATTCATTTTCCAGGTTGATCTCTTAATTGGTGAGGCAGAAATACTTAGTTTTAAATGAGGGTAAATTATTTATAGGAAAATAGGAATGTACTATTTTGGTGGTTGACTTTCCAGTCTACCTCTCTTTCTGGGGAAGGAATCCATAATATTTTCCTTTAAAGAGAAAACATATATTTAAAGACAAAATCATAAGTGTCCAAATAATAACATGTCAAAATATCTGATCCAGTATTACAGTAACTAATAATACAGAATAAACCAATCTTCAATAACGGTTACACATTAGATGACTGTGTAAGTAACATGTCAACTTCATTATAAATGATAGGAGAGAAGCAAAAACAGAAGATTCGGGAAAAAAAATCCATATCTGGTACTCATGCTACCTGGAGAGAAGAATCCTATAGCTAGTAAGGTTTTGGCAGACTCACATGAAACACTTATATTAAACAGATAGATAGCCATTCTCTCCCTCAGCCTCTTTCCCCAGGTCCCACTTTGTATAAAGCACATTATACATATAATGAACAGGCATTTTCCTACCACTTTCTGCAAGGGCAGCAGCCACTTCATTGAGGGTAGAGTAGATGTTGCAGGCAGCCCACCGACACTGAGCCCCTAAAGCACTCAGTGTCTCCATGAGTACCTACATTAAGAGGACAAAGAAATAGAGTGTCATTGAGGATGGCTCCAAAAGCAAACAGCCAAGCAGAGAGGTTGCTAGCTTGTTTATCAGAAATAAAAGTGTTCATTATGAAGCATTCTAAATTCCTCCATTAGCTCTTGCTGCTAGAAGACCCTCAGCTTTGTGTGTGAGAGTATGAGATATATCCACAAAAACAGTATGAACCAATTTGGAAAAATTAATAGAATTACAATTTATCTGAATGGCTATAATCAAGGGGTATCAAGAATGAGGGCTTAAAGTGAGAGAGAAAGGAGAAGAAAGCAGGAAGGAGAGAGGCTGACAGGAAGGAGAGGGATACTTTTTTTATTCCCACATAGATCGGGGAATCCTAGATACAGTCCCTGGAATTCTATCCAAATTCATTTGTTGGTATTTTCATAAAGATTGTTACTACTGGGCTTATATCCCAAAGAGATCTTAAAGAAGGGAATGTATGTGCAAAAATGTTTATGGCAGCCCTTGTTGTAGTGGCTAGAAACTAGAAATTGAAGGGATGCCCTTCACTTGGTCAATGGATGAATAAATTGTGGTATATGAATGCTATGGAATATTATTATTCCATAAGAAATGGCCAGCAGGATGAATACAGAGAGGCTTGGAGAGACATACATGAAGTAATGCTGAGTGAAATGAGCAGAACCAGGAGATCATTATACACTTCAACAACAATATTACATGATGATCAATTCTGATGGAAGTGGCTTTCTTCAACAATGAGAGGATACAAATCACTTCTAATTGATCAGTAATGAACAGAACCAGCTACACTCAGAGAAAGAACACTGGGAAATGAGTATGGACCACAACATAGCATTTCCACTCTTTCTGTTATTGTTGGCTTGCATTTTTGTTTTTTCTTCTCAGGTTATTTTTACCTTCTTCCTAAATCTGATCTTTCTTGTACAACAAGGTAACTGTATAAATATGTATACCTATATCGTATTTAACATATACTTTAACACATTTAACATGTATGGGACTACTTGTCATCTAGGGGAGGGGATGAAGGGAAGGAGGGGAAAAGTTGAAACAAGTTTTTGCAAGGGTCAGTGTTGAAAAATTACCCATGCATATGTTTTATATATAAAAAGCTATGATAAAAAAAAGAAAACTATGCATGTATTTTGAAAATTAAAAGCTAAAAAGAAATTAAAAATAGTTTCATAACTGTATTCCACTGTAACTGGTTTCCTTTTTAATCTTAAGTATTTCATTTATATATTTAAATACATTATTCTGAGAAAGCCATTTTTCAGGCTTCCACAGACTTCATTAGACTACCAAAAAGGTCCTGACATGAGAAAGATTAAGAACTCTTTGTCTAGACAACATTCTGGTGATATTGGAAATGTATGGAGATATAGCTCCACACATGACCTATTTATTCTCCTAACCCCACATAAAAGATTCCATTCCATCCTTCAGCAGATCACCTCATATTTATGAAAGGAAAAGAGACTCACCGCGGTCTGAGCAGTGATGTGAGTGCAGCCCACAATCTTGGCTCCAGCCAAAGGTTTTTCTCCCTGAGCTCTCTTCCTCAAAGCCATCAATGCTGGCATCTCTGGAAGGGATCAAGACATACCACAATAAGAGAATAAGGCTTTTGAAAGGAAGAAGAAAAAAATATATAAAAACTTGAGCCTTTGGTAAGATTTAATCAATCAACAAACATTTATGAAGCATTGATTATGTCCCAGATGTGGTGTTCAGCAGTGTGTGACTAAAAAAACAGTGAACTAGTCCTGATAAGGTTACCTCTTTCTAAGTGGATATGACAAGTTCATGAACAAATTAAAATAAATCCTAAGTGATTTTGGAGGAAGGAGAATGAGCAAAGTCTTTTTGAAAGAAATGATTTAAGCTGAGCTTTAAATGGAGCTAACAGTTTCCAAGAAGCAGAAATGAGGAAAAAGGACATTCCAGGCATGAGGGAGAGCACCTGAAAAGTCACAGAGGCCTCAAAGAGAAATGTCCTGAGCAGCAAACTTATGCACAAAGCTCAGGAGGGCAGGTAATACATAATCAGTCTGAAAGGAGAGGCTGGAACAATACTGGAAAGAGCTTTTAATGTTAGAACTGAGCTTGTAATAAATCCTGGAGACAATAAGGAACCATTGAAGTTTCTTGAGAAGGGGAATGACAAGCATCAAGTATTATTTAACTGGGGGTGGGGTCCCTCAGATGAAGCTTACAAATATTCTAGAGTCCTAATTCCTTCCAGTTTCCCCCTCTTTTCTTCCTGGGGGTAGGAGGAGTGGGAGTGGAGTAGGAACAGAAATTCCTCTTGAGTACAAATGTTCACCTTCTTCCAGAAACACTCTCTGAATACAGATCTCTTTCACTACTAGTATTAAGCTTCATTCTGACCTCCACTAGTTCTCTTAAGACATAACTGAGGTAATAGTTTGGATGAAGGTCAAAGGTAGACAAGGCATTGAGTTTAGAAAGCATTTGCCTTCTTTACCTTGCTCTGCTATCTCAATCTCTCGCCGGCCAAACTCTGCCTGTTTGATGTTCTTGACACAGAAGTCACTGCTACCTTTGGAGTTCTTCTGCTGTTTGTCCCGTGGGGAAGTCTCATCATCAGAGCTATCTGTATATGAAGCCGCTGGAGAAAGAAAATAAGAAAACTTCAGGAAAAAAATTCTTTCCCTCTTAGATAGACTTCAAAGGTCTATCTGTGTAGGACAGTATCAACCACAAAAACAATCAGAGACTCTCAGAGTAAGAAAAAAAAAAAAGCAAAAAAAGGAGTTTATTATGATTTCTGGAGAAAGGGCATCTCCCATTTGACAAAAAAAAAAAAAAGAGTGCTAAGTAAAAACTGCAAAAAGGTGGATATGAAATAGCCAGAAGGTCCCCACCACCCAGTCTGACCTTTTCTCCCATAGTTTGGGGGATGGGCTAACAGCCTAATCTGAAATCTATCCCAGAAATAAAAGAACAAATTACCTTAAATACTAATTAAGACAGGGTGGGGAATAGGAGAGGAGGAACACCAGCAACTGTTTTTTTTAGTTATAGTTCTACTTATTGTAGTCTCAAGTTACAATTAAGTAAGGTTTAAGGCTATATTTCCATGAGCGTGTCTTACTCAGTTTATCCCATATACATGGCATCAGCTGGTACCACAAATCAATGATTCCCAACTACATTGTAATCATCCAGCTTCCTGGCCATTTGGATGTTTATCAGATACATAAAGGGGGAAACCAGAGAAATTCAGGGAGCTAGAAAGGCAATTCCTTATGGCAACACTGGCCAAATGGTTGTCAACCAGAAAGATAGATGCATTATGCCATTTACTTTATTAAACACTTAATTCTGAAGGGAAAGTGGCTCTTATTCAAGGAACTATTATTAATATTAATACAATATTAAGAATATTCAGAGGAATATTCAAAATATTCAAAAGCATTATCACAGCCAACAATACTTGGGTATCTAGAATGGGTCACATTTCCTACTACTTAGCAAATCTGGTTGCAAGCAAAGTCCAATCCCACATAAACTGGAAAAGAAATGATTCCTGGATAAAACATTCAGTGTCATGCAAAAAGGGCTCAGGTGGCATCAATCCTGCATATTAAATATAATTAGGTATTCAGCATCATTCAACTTAGCAAGATTCACATGCTTGTTGATAGGCACCAACAGTGAAAGATTCTGGGTACTGACCTCGGTTTAGGGTGGATAAAGATACTCTAAATTTATTCACTGAAGTAGATTTCTTCTCTTTGGATCTGACCAACTAAGCATATAGTAACAGTGTGTATTAGAGTAATAATACAATAATAGATAATAGTGAGGGAAGGGATAGAGAGGATTAAGTCTGGAAGCTCCACCAACCCAGAGCACCAACTCTGATGAGAGTTTAACAAAGTGGCCAGGGACCATTTATAAGTAAAATGACTTGCGGGGGCAGGGGGGAGGAGGAGGACTTGAACCCAAGTCTTCTTGATTAAGTCTGTTCCCTCCCCTCTTTTTTGTAGTAATAGATACTGGAAGGAAAAGAAAGATAAAAATCTCTTAGGAACTTTATTACTGACTAAGCAGCTACCATATTACTTTCTCCAGTGGTTCCCTAGTTTTCTTAAGGTTCTCTGTTCTTGCTAATCATGTGTTCCTTGCTCAATGCCTATGTCTTGGAGATGGCTTCTTTCTAACCAGGCCTCCAGTGTTTATGCCGGCCCCATCTGCCTTCCAAAGAATTATGTGGCAGGATGTGTGGGAAGGGAAAGCTGTAAATGCGGGGGATTCTTTGGGACTATGGGGCTCTAATCCGATTATATCCAGAGTATTAAAGCAATGTTGGAATTTCTGTTCAGAGGATTCATCTCCAGTTGGGCTAAAGAAGGCATGTCTGACCCTGCCCAACTGAATCAAGTAAAGGCAGTCCAAAAGATCTGGGCAACAGGGGGCCAAGCAGCCTTTCCAGAGCTGGAATGCTGCCCTAGAACAAAGTCCCAACACAAGGCAATGAGAATGATCCCGGACACCAAGGGTGGTGAGAGGATTAGCAAGTCCCAAAGTAAACTTTTCTTCTTGAAAGAAGCAAATCTGAACAAAAAGTTGAAAACCCTCCCCCCTCCTTTCACTTTTCTTGAGTGAGTGAGAGCTCAAAGTACCTTTGGCAACAGAATTTAGCAAGAACTGCTTGAGGGCAGTCATCTGTCCTTCAGATCAAAGCTCACCTGGAGGAGATGGCTAATAGCCTTTCCTTCCCAGCAACCCAGAACCAGAAGCACAAGATAGCATTCTCCAATGCAATCACCATGTACACAGACATTCTGGACTCCCAAATCACTTCTTAGGGTTACCCCTTTAAAACTGGAAAGTACCTTCAAATATCTTACTCTTTCTTTCCTCTCTCTTTTTTTTAAACAATTAAGCAAACTGAGAATCAAAAACATTATGTGACAGTAAGTATCAGAGGTCAAAATTAAACCAAGTCTTCCTGATTACAAATTTGGAATTTTCAGTCTTATAATACAAATTCTTACTCATTTCTTGTTCAAGATATTGTTCAATACTATATAAAACCTGAAGTCCTTAACAATTAAAAGATTTTAGAGGAGAGGCTCTTAGTTTTGTGTCACGGATACCTTTGGCAGTCTGCTGAACCCTAAGGACCCCTCCTGAGAATAATGTTTTTAAAAACATAAAATGAAATACATAGGGATAATAAGAGAAACCAATTATACTGAAATACAATCATCAATTTTACTTTTAAGTTCACAGACTTCAAGTTGAAGAACCTTTTAGAGGCATCATGGTATAGTGGACAGAATACTGGATGTCAGAAGACATGGATTCTAGTACTGTCAACATTATTAATTAGCTATGTGACTCTGGCTAAGACTTTTAAGCTATTTAGATTTCAGTGAATTTATCTGTAAAATGAAGGATTTGAATAAGATGATCTCTAAGGTCCTGCTGAGCTCTAAGGTTCCATAAAGTCTTATGGAATGAAAAAGTAACTGGATATGTTATGCTAACCAACAACTTGTTCCTTCTAGTTTTCTTTGCTTGCCTTCTACCTCTAGTTAGCCTCAGAAATAGCAAAACTTTGGAACTTTAATAAGGCCTAGAAAGTGACATGATCCAGAGCTACCCACCCTTGCAGCCTAATAAAGTGTGTGTGGAGGATCTTTCTTTTATGGCTACAGTTCTAGAGCCTTACAAAAGAGGCTGGAAGAATAGACCATTCAGGATGTGTCTTTTATAGAAGGAACTTAGTATGAGTTGGGTTTTTTAAGAAGTGTTTTTTAACTGCTAGTATACTGTGGAGGCAATGAACATATTTTTAAAAATGAAATAAGCAACAGGTGAGAGGGACAATGATCTAAATCAATACATGGATCTAAAGTTTTGATCAAGATTGGTCCCTGATTGGTAAAGTGACCTATCCTCAGGCTACCTCTAAAATGGCTAAAGCAGTTCCTTCCTATCTCTTTCCACCAACAAAAAGTCAAGCAAATGACAAAATGACAAAAAAGATTGGTCCATTTTTAATAATGCAACAATATTACCAGGAGCCACATCCTTATTTGACAATTGTCTTATTTCTTGTTCGACAAAGCAAACATGAGAGATACTGATCTGTTTCTATTTTAGAATGGATTTCTAAGTTGGCAGGCTGATATTTGTACTTTTCTGGCTATGGACTGATCAAGCAGCTAGCTGCTCCTTCTCAGCCCATGACCTAGACTTATATCCATGAATGAACTATAGATACCTGTAATACAACTAGGAGAAAGAGAATAGTTTTTAATTAAAAATTCTAGGAGATTCAATCCTACTGAATTATAGAACTCTGTGAGTCACAGAATTCTTGTGTCTTCTCTTACTTTACAAAAAGAGTTTAAAATGACCTGTGTGCTAGGTAACAATATGAGGATTTATTGAATGATTTTAATCCTTTAGGAACAATGTGAAAAGTACTCAATACAGAATTTATTCATCAGGTTCTTCTTGGGATTTTGTAACAGCTAGTCAGGAACTAAAGGGCACAGTTCTCCTACATCCTCTCTGTTATTAACTGTGGCAATTAATTAACCCATTGTAAAGGCTTTATTCAAAATATATCAACAAGAATGATCAGACTTTTAAATGTCTGTTCTCTTTCAAATTCAACAGTTGTTTTTTGGTGAGGTTTTTTTTTTTGGTTTGGAGAAAAGCATTCAAAATACAAAATGCTTTCAAGAACCTATTCAACTACTCCTTGAAATGATTATAGTGTCATCTGGCAATGACAACAGAATGTAGCTCAGACTACAGGCCTTGTCTTGGAAGGGGCTGTGACTACAGTTTAGGCATGTGTCTTTCCTGCAAGAAGTATCCTGATACAAAGGTTTTTTTTCCCTTCTTTTTTTTCATATGTGTGGTTATTTTTATGCCTTTTTCCTGGATGATTTATAGACAGAGAAACTGTTTCAAAGTACTTTCATATATACAATAAGTAAAATCTAGGAATCCTTCCACATAAATGTGAGGATAAAGCAGCAAGCCAATTCAATTTGGCTTTTCAGCAGAAATATTCTCCCTCACCATCCACTTTCCATTACTTCATTTTATTTTCCAGTGTCTTTATGATAGAAAATTAGCTCTACTAAAGATGAGAAATCACACAAAACATTAAATATAGAGAAAAGATTAGCACTCATAGTTCCAGAGTTCCTTTCTTTCACTATTTTTTTCTGACCAAGATTTGTCTGAACGATCTTGATAAAAGAATGGGCGGAAAAAAAAAAAAAAAGAAGACCTGGAGATGTTAACTGACCAGTAGGTCAAATGAGCTAACAGTGTCATTCAGATGTTCCAGATGCAAATGCAATTTCAGTCTGTATTACTAGTGCTCAGAACAAGGGAGAGAGAGGTACCAATGTACTCTACATTGGCCAGAATCAAAGTAGTAATATTCAATTCTGGGAGCAATCTTTTAAGAGAAATGTTGACAAAAGTGTGATAGTCTCATGAAGCAGCAAGGTTTCCAGTAAGGAAGAGTTCAACAGAAGGATGCTGTAAGATGGGACTTTTATATTAGATTGAGATCCTTTCTAATTCAAGACACTCTGATTTTGTGTTCCTAAACAGAACATGCTTAACAAGAATATTTGTTTGTTCAGCCTATCCAAGAGACTTTTATTTATGTATGGACGCCAATTCAAATTCACCAATGGAACTTCATAAGCAACTATGAGTTCATTGTAGTATCAAGCCACTCTGTTAAGATACTAGAGGAAAGGCTACTTTTCTTCCCTGAACATTAGGAAAACAGGAGAGAATATTGTTCTATAAAAGCATACTCTAAATCTGGCACAAACTTTCATCAAAACTAGAATTTACATTTAAATGTTAAACACTTGTATAATTAATTTTCATTATTTTTTGTCTCTAGTGTTAAATTATTCACTTATGAATTTCCTTCTTACATTTATCTATTCTTGTTGTTTTAGCAGAAAAATTTAGCTACAATATTTGGGATTCTTCAGATAAAATTCATGGGAGTTATGTCATGTGCCCTATTGTTCATAGCTTCAAGGACTAGACAAAGCTATGAAGGGGAAAGTTTAAAGAACACAGCTTAATCAGCTTAAAAAGTACAGCCAAAGAATTAAGTTTCAGCTCTACATAACAACCAAAAACCCCTCAAAAACACTCTCTCCCCCCAAAAAAACACCCAACTCCAATCCAAAACCCCCCTTTTTCCCCTAGTTGAGTGGAGACCAAAAAGTAAAATTATTAGCCAAAACTGAGATTTTTAATAAAAATATGAAGTTATTATAAAAAGGTGATTATAATGAAGTCAATACAGAATAAAATAACATAATAAAGACTTGCTATGATAGGCTAGACTACAATTCATCCACTGGAGTACTGTCAGTGCCAACAAATGACAAAGTTGCTTTTTGTGATGTCAGCCTCAAAAAGTTAAGAGTACACACCTCCAGTTTCCTTAGCTAATTATTTAACCCTTCTTAAATCTGTTTATATTAGCCTACATGACCTCTTTAAAGTATCAAGTACTATCAAGTTTATTCACTGTAATATGAAGCAGAATTTTAAAAAATTATTTCTTCTCTCAAGGCTTAGACCATATTGCTTCCCTTTTAATTCTAAAATTCCAGGATTTGAATAAATATGCTTATTTTATCAATTTCTTTCTTAATTCTATAAATATGGATCATCTTCTTGATCACCATTTTCTTTCTGGACTGAAGAATTCTCTAAAAAAGATTCTGCCTATCTAAAAAGTCTTTTCACTCCTTTTATCATTTCAATATCCCTTCTCTAAATCTTCTTCAGTTGTTAATGTTTTTACTAAACTGAAAACAAGAGCTATACTGGGATATACTTGTATCTCTAGATACGATTAAAAATCACTAGTAGAATATCCTAAATGATAAGGTTACGATAATGGTTTTTTGTTATATTTATTATACTAAGTGAATCAAAGAACAAATATTTGAATTCCTTTTCATTAATTACTTGCATTTTTTTAAACCTTTTTAGAAAATTTAGTCTTTTTTTCTTTTTTAAAATCCATTTAGGAACACCTAATCAATGTTTTCCAATAAAGATTTACAAGGACTAATAGTTTTTGTTCAGATTTCCAAGGCTCATCAAACTCATACACCTGAGTTAGTGTTAATGCAAAGCAGAGAAGGACATTATAGGCAGGGGAATAAAACAGTCCAGGAGAGAGGGCATTGGAGACAAAAATCTTACAAAACTTGTTTGAGCTAGCCAGAATGTCTTCATTGCTTCTTGGAGCAAAGCAAGTTTCCCTGGATATTTGCAAGTACCCAGGACTTTGCTCTCATTTCTGCACAAATAAAAAGGAGAGCATTCTAAGGATGGAAAAATTCAATTCTTAAAATGTACAGTTTTGTTAAGAGTATTATTGCCTTTCTGAGTAGGTCCAAAAATTATCTTTCTTTTACAAATCTGTCCTGATTCTGTATGACAAAAATGATTTTATGAATTAGAAAGAAGTAAAAAAAAAAAAAGTTTTCCCTACAAAGCCCCAAAGTTAAAGTCAATAATCCCACTTGAAATATTGGTTTGAATTTCTACTAAGAAGAAATGGAGGTTACTCTCTCAATGAGGAGCTTACAAGCCCTTACAGGTTGGAATAAAAATAATCTGAGCAGCTTTATATCACCTACCTGAACTGTAGCTATCAGTAGATGACTGAGAGATGGACCGGGAGAGAGAACGGCGTCCAATCTTGGTGGGACGTTTGTTGAATTCTTGCTTTTGGTCAGCAAACTGGATCTGCTAAGAGGAAAAAACAGTCCCAGTTACATCTACCAAAAGATATGTCATATAAGAAAGGCCAGAAGTCAACCACAGCAATCCCCAACCTTACATGAAAGACTCTCTTCTTTCAGGTAAAGATAATTTGGATATTCTACCTAAACTTTGAAATGTTAAGACTCTTTGGTGAGGCTAGAGGACAGGTCTCTTATCATAAAATAATGTTTCTATAAAAATCTAGAATGTCTTCATTGTAAAATCTAAAGTCAACATCATATATATTGACCATAACCCTCCAAAACCAAATAAAAATTTAACTAAAAGAAATGCTTGAAGAATATGGTATTCTAATTAAGTTATTGCTCAGAAAACACTTTCTATATTAATTTTTAAACTTTCTAAAAAATTTTAATTCACTTTCCTGCCTTAGTAAGAAGTAATTTAGTTTTTAATTATTCAGAGTCTTGTAAGACTTCAAGGCCATAATTCTGAATAGTGTGATATACCATACTTTATATAGAAGGGCTGTATGTCCATGCTGACTCTAACATATGCCTTAGAAGTAGCTTTTCTGGCTTTGCCATCTTTTACTTCTTACAAAAGATGAACGAGTGCAGGATCCATTAATCAGGACTGTACTGTATAAAGAACACCTTGTCCTTTTTGGCTTAAGAATTCATCTTTTTCTTCTCCTCAGACTGAGTTCTTTCACAGCTGCTTAGAGATTCCACTATTACCATTCTGATATAGTTGTAGGGGCTCTCTAGACATTGGAGTGTAGAAAATGACTCAATATCAATACAACCATTTGAATTAATCTAGTATTTTCATTTAAAGAAACTTGGTATTTTCATGTCACCATATTATTTTTTTCAATATCTTCCCAAAGTGTTAATGGGGGAAGGGGGAAGAAAGATACTGAAATTTTAATTATGTACATGAAAAGGCTGGGTGGGCATGGTGGTGTAGCAGTTGGCCCAATAATGTAAAGTTAGTGGTCTATAAAGTCAGAAATTACTTTTTAAAAATTTATTTTGGTGTTCTCCCTCTCCACTTGTCTTTTACATTTCCTTGTTCTAGGGTAAAAGTATCAAACTCAAATAAAAATGGAGGCACTAATCCATATATGAGGATCTTTGAGAGATATATATTGCTTTAGTTTTAAAGTATGATATTATCTGTGTTTTATTGCATTTTTATGTATTTTGTTAAATTATTTCTCAATGACATTTTCAATTTGGTTGGGGATGGAGGAGGAAGAGCTCAGCCAGGGGTATTTGACCTCCCTGCTTCAGAATTTGAGGGACACATAATTAAAGCAGCATGGTTTAATGGATACATAGATTCAGAGTCCTGAAGAACTATGTTCAAGTCATTTAACCTCTTAGTACTTCAGAAAACTTTTATGTTTTAAGTTGTAGAAGACATCATTTCTACTGGTAGAGAGAGGTTTCTCTCTGGGAGTTCTTTATACCAATGAAATTACAAATGCATCCCCTAAAAAGTGCAAAATGAATTCTAATTCAACAAACATTTGTTTCAAAGAGAGTGATTGTGAGCCTAGGCTATTATTTCTTTGTTGTCCTTGATTTAGTAAATTTTATACAAATTACAAGAATGGTAAACCAAACCTAAAGTTAAGAGGGGCAAAAACATGAGTGGAATACCAGCCAAACATGGGTGATGTTCTGGATATAAAAGAACTCCAAACTTTCCAAACTCTCTTTATGAAGAAAGTCACATATTATTCCTAGACCCCCAAGATACAGAAAAGGCAGCAAATCATCTCTCCATCAATACAATTCCACATTAAACAACTAACTAGAATGTTTCCTTTCCTTTTTTTTTTTTTTTAAGAAGCAACAGATATTGCTTAATTAGATATTTAGTCTGTTCCATAATCTGGAGTAGCTAATTCATCCTAGAATTTGTAGCATTCTCTCTAATCTATATACTCAAATTATACCAGCAATACTGCACTGTTTAGAAACTTAACTACCACTTTTTAAAACTAGTTTTTATGGGTTATAGTCTCTTCTTGTATAAACCCTCTCCACTTGTAATATTTCCCTACTTGTAAAAACAAGTCCCAAGTTTAGGTACATCTTTAAAAACCCTTATGAACAGAAAGGCAAGAAAGGAAAGGGGGTTTATAATCTTGTCTACAGGTTAGCAAACTGATTCTATTTGAGACCATGGAATCATGGAAACAGACTGATAATGCAAAACTGAAGTCATGTAGAAAGGAGTTATTGTTCTCTAAGGTCCTTTTCCACCTCCAGGAACATAAAGCTGATACATATTTAACTCAAATGCCTACTTTTTGATACAGCAATCCATTCCCCACCCTTCTATGATACACTGATGATCTCCATCATTCTTAGCTCCTAAAGTTGCCTACCTTCTTAGGATTAATGTTAAATTCAAGGATATATAAAATAAAAAACTATTCACTCTATCTCCTTTATCTCCACAGAGAATCCTCTCCTTCCAACAGGCAGTGAGACAAAAGAAGAGAGTGGAGAGATATTGATTTCTATGCCAGAGAGAGAAGGCTTCAGTTAGACACAAGAAGAAGGGGGAAGAGGGGTGCAGAGAAGAAATATCAAGCCACTAACTTCATACTACGGAGCAGCAGCAACAAATCCAGCCTCACCTGGGCTTTAATCCCAGAGTCTCCACTGACAATGTACTTCTTCTTGCTGCCCAACATAGTGCTGTGCTACCACCTATAACCCTCTCACCACCTTTCCAGTCCAGGGACCCTGGTGTCCAGTCTTTTTATACCTTCCCCATCAGCAAACTTGGCAGCTCTGGTTCCAGCTGGTTTTTTTAGTGGGATTGTTGGTCTTTTCTGGTCTGTCTGCAGCAGCAGCAGCAACAATCACTCTGGCAGGAGAACCCCAATATTTAATGAGATTTCTGCTAGCTGATCACTAACCATTCCTAGCTCTTAGAGTAGTGGTGGTTATTTTGCTTTTTTTTCCTTCACCTAATTACAAAGATCTTCTGACCTCTAAACCTTAACAACATGGCCCAACTTGCAAGCACATAACAATAGCTTATTTATATAACCAGTGCACTTTTTGCTTGCTATAATTAACTTACTAATTAGGTTCCTTTTTAACTACCTCCTCCCTTTTCTCCCCCAATGTCAGATGATTTCAGTTAACCTGGCCTCATTAGAAAAAAATTAACTACCAAGCCACTTTAACAATGAAGAGATTTATTATATTACTAAGAAAAAGTTTTAAAATAATGCCAAGTAATTTGGAAGTCTCTGCCTAGCCTGCATTTCCTTCTGTCCTTAGTCAGGGCAGACTTGTACATCCAGGTTATTAAAGTGCTTCTTCAAGTCTGCTGCATCATAATTAAGCTATGTTATCTTTCCTTTTAAACTGAGACCACAGGAAAGCTTCCCTTCTTTGTTCAGGAAGCTTCACTTCTAATTTGGGTTATCCTGCTCTCATTTCCCACATTTCAAAATTTATTGTTTCTGGATGGAAAGTTGATGGCTCCCTTACCTCCCCAAAATTGTCAGAGGCCAAAAACCCTGCCAAATGACAAATAACGATGTTAATCAAACTACCAATACTGGTAGATGAAACCCTAATAAAATTATGTGATTAAATCTTGGGGTTCTGTCAGAGCAATTATTAGAAATACTTGGGGGGGGGGAGGTGAGGGAAGCAAAGGTAACACACACAACATCCCTACTCCCACCATAAAAAAAAAAAATCAGCTAGAACCAGATCTGAAGTCACTAAGATTGCTGGTGGGAAAGGAAAAAGATTAGAAAGGGACATGGTGAACATAGCGAAAATTAATCTTAGATTTGCAACATTAGAGAGGAGCAGCAATTTGACTAGAAATTTTTCCTAAAAGAAGCAAGTTCATTTAAACACAGCTAAGAGAGAGAATTTCTAAGTAAACTTAATTTTTGATTAGGTTTACAGGCAAATCAGCTTGGAAATAAACTGATTTCTTTGGATTTTTCTCAGGTTTGTGGCATAAATGACTATAATCAAGAAAGCTAGCCCAAGTTAACATGCACTAGGCTCCATTCTAATTTGTGGGCTTCTATATGTAGGACTATTTTTTTGATTGGTACCTAGGAATGGCACAAGAAACAGCTGATTTTTACCTACTGATTCTAGCTTGATGTTGGAGTAGTAATGTTGGAGAATATAGTTATGATTATGGCAACTGCTCATTTCTGGGATTTTAGAATCATATCAACAAATCAACATCTAATAAGGGCCTCCTCTGTGTCAGGCATTGCGCAAGGTGTTAAGAATACAAGTACAAAGAAAAGACAATCCCTGCTTTCAAGGGGTTTCCATTCTAATGTGAGATACAAGTACAAAGATAAACAGCATAAATATGTTAATAACTACATTAAATAAAATGTTAAATAAAAGATAGTTTGGGATAGAGGGTATGAATAGCCAAGAGAATCAGGAAAGCATGTACAGAAAATGGTGCTTAAATCCATCTTAAAAAAAGAGAGGAATTCTATATGAAATGGAGGTGAAGAGGGAATATTCCAGGCTTTGAGCCAAGAGATTGAGTGTGTGTGTGAGGAACTGAGAGAAAGCCACTTTAGCTGGATCATAGAGCACAGAAAGGAAAGAAATGTGTAATGAAGCTAGAAACTAGGATGTACAGAGCTTTAAAAGTTAAAGAGGAGTTTACATTTTATTCTAGAGACAACAGGTGGCCACTGGAATATCCTGAGGAGGGAAGGGACATGGTCAGATCTGTGCTTAAAGAAAATCTCTTAGAAAGCAACGTGTAAAATGAACTGGAATGGGGAGAGGCTAGGAGTTCAGTTAAGGTTTAACATTTAGGACAGGTGTAAAATGTACTGTCTTTTCAGTGTTAAATATGTAGTTGGGAAGTATTTTACATGATAACTAAAAATACAACAAAACATAGATAACATTACACTTTAAAATGAAGTCAATCATGGTCTGCAGGGATCTTTAGGCACAGGTTAGTGGTCCCTTATCTATTTGAGTTTGACATCACTGAGCTGGGTGAGGAAGGCCTGAACTAAGGTGTAGCTGTGCGAGTGCAGCAATAAAATAACTGATACAAGGACAAATAGAATGAAGAAACCAGGACAATGCCAACTTACACATGGGGGCAGGATGTGGTGCTGTTGACAGAAAAGTCTGAACGAGTGAAGGATTTTGAAAAGAAAGATAATGAATTTAGTTTTGAACATCATGAGTTTAAGATGTCCCCAGAACACACCATTTAAAATATCGAGTAACTACTATGTGGGCAAAGCAGTCTACGAGTCACCATAGATGGCACAAAAAAAACAATACAATAAGAAACTGGAGGGGGAAACTTTAGAAATCTTTATTTAAATAATATCAAAAGCAGAAGTCAGCTTCACCTTACACATTCCAGATCAATATTAGCAATACCACTGATGCTTACAAAATAATTTCCTTATTATAATACAAGGACAAAATGATGACAACAACTTCAAAGACAATAACTCAATGGGAAAAATAAATACAGGTGCTAAAGGGGTTGCCTCAATAATACTCCCACAACCAATCAGATTTATCAAATATTTTCCTTCAAGAAAGGCAAAAGGACTTTTCTTTTTATTTCAAATTATTTTTATACAAAACTAAAAATAAATTTCCTTGATTCATCATGGGGTTTTTTTTGCCTTTACTATTTCCTTTCAATCTAAAATGCTTCAACTCCATCTGCTATATTTTAGTTTAAGTCATTGAAAATATCCTGCTACTCAGTTTGAACTTTTTGATTGGAAAAACAGATGTAAAGAAGTTTTTGATGGAAAGAGGTTTTCACTCTCCAGTCACATTATGCTGAACAAGAAGGAGTGACATGGGGATTTCGGAAGATCAGCTTCTGTAGATATATTCAGATGCATACATATTTATGTAGACTTATGCTGATTATAACTTTTGCCATCTTTAAAACTTGCTTTTTACTCTTCTATTAAAGGTAGTATATGTTTCTAATAATGCAGCAGTATATTTGACCCTGAGACATAAAACATTTTTTCTAGGTTTTTCACTCTGATATTGATATTGAGTATCTTTATGTATACAAGTCTACCACACTAATAGATAATATAAAGAAATGCAATGCTTTCATAATGATACAAGAGATGATACAATAAACTATATGAATTGAGTGACACAATTATAAAATTTAAAAAGATTATAAAAGTCATGAGTTCAGAAGAGGTAAAAGTCATTGTAGATTTCAATGATCAAGAAAAGGTTTCAAAGAAGAGATCAAGCTTGAGTTGGACCCTGAAAAATGTTTGAAATATTGCCTTTCTTATCTAAGGAGATAACTGCAGAATTCTATGGTGGATAAATTGCTGGTATCAGTCAGGGAGACCTGGGTTCAAGCCCTGCCTCTGACAAATAACTGGCTAAGTCATTTATGTAACTTAATTCAGTGTTTCAGGTAGCTAAGAGAACCATTACCCTTGTCTTGGCAGAAGGAATTTTCTCGCCATGAATTCCCTATGCCAATGACATCATAGATCCAGACCCTCCTTCCCCATGTTCTCTCATCTATAAAAATCTGAAGATTCAAAAACCATTGATGATAATCACTAGAAAAATTCTGATACTGTTGGGAGTTAAAAGCCAAAGAGGAAAAAAATGAACCAAATACAAATTTTGATTAAATGAAATACTGAGATTTTTTGAATTTTCAGAAATATTGCAATTCTTTGTATAGTTTCTGGAGATATGAGTTGGACAAGCAAGGGAAATATATAATAAATACAAATTCCTTTTTAAAAATATTTAAGGGAAAATGGTTCTAAAACAGACAAATAGCAGTCCTCAAATGTCAATTTTTTTTCCTGTAATGGCAGTTGAACTAATTCCCTTGAAGTTAGGACATAGTAGATCCAAGTTTCTAGCAACCTAACTCTCTTGAAAACTTTCAGTTCTATTATACTACACTGCCTTTCCAAACTCACGTTATTCTGTGACTTAATCTTTCTTTTCTGTTTTTCAAATATTTACATGACTGTAAATACAGATAGCAGAGCACAAGGAACAAATGAGTGTCATGGTCTGCTTGAAGCCGGGCTTTTCCTAGCAGAATTTTTATCCCAGAACAGTAGCAATAAGACTTTCATTTGTTCCTAAAGAATAATTTCTTCTGATTGTAGTAAACAGGTAGAGTTTGGTAGCTGCATCTTATAACATAGAATCACTTGAACCAGCAGAACAAAATAACCAACCTAAAAAGTCTTTTCTACGTTTGTCTTATTTAATAAGACAAACGACTACTCTCTCGGTGGTTCTGTCTTATGTTTTTTGAGTCCTCTTCTTGCTCAACATACACAATATATCTCCTAATTGTGAGTGTTTTCAAGTAGATCTCAGACCCTATTATCTTCTCCCTCTATGTGCTTTCTTTTGGTAAATCTGTCAGTTCCCATGAATTTAATTGCTATCTCCCTATAGATAATTCATAGTGTAGTAGAAGTAGTAAAGCAGTTTTACAGGTACAAAGAAATTTTTCTGTAAGTGTAACAATAATACTAACATTGTTCTAGGATGTATAAAGTTGCGTTCTGCTTCTGATAATTGCTTAAAGATTTACTTGCTTCCAGTAGAAAATATCATTCAACTTTTCAATCAGATATTCTGCCTTCCCAATCTGCTACAAAGCTATTTATCTGCACAAACTTTTCACCTATGAATAGGTTTATTTCTATCCTAAGAGAAAAATGGAATCTCCAGTTAGCTCAAATTGTAGAGTGTCAACCAGTTTCCTATGGAAAAGTACCAGGCACTGATGAGAACAGGGGTGGGAGGAGGAAATATTTAAATGTAGAAACAAGAAAGATTGGTGCTGATCCCCCATGTGAATATGAGGAGGCATTTCACCTACTGAGAAGAACTAGGGCTTCTTTGGGGACTATAAACACATCAATGGAAATTCCTAATCTGATGTTCTCCAAGCTTTCACCAGTAGTACTTCCTAGAAAGGCCAAGAAAATCCCATGAGAATATATTAAGGTGTAGGGTCTCCACCAGAAGTTCTGAGTGACTGATGAAAAGTTAGTATAAGACCAGCGGGTCTGCCTGGCCAAACTGTGTGACTCAGCCTTCCTACAACTCCTCCTGGCCTACTTCTGAGCAAAAGAGACCGTGAGTATTGCTGCTGTTGTATATAGACTGAGTCCCTGTTTGCTAAGGGTACTTCTTTGCTTCTGTGTGTTCTAACCCGTAGCAAAATGGATGGGAGAGTTATGATGCTACTGGGAGCCTGTTAAAACTTTATTCCTCAAAGAAAGAACTTTCATAATTCCAAAATCTATGTTTCTATGTTCTAAGATGCAGCTTTCTATCCAAAGAGAAATAATTTCAGGATAAACTTTACCACACTAACATGTTATTTGGAACAAAGAACCAAATATGTCAGAACTTTCCCTTGTTCAAAATCCTACCCAATGTGGGAGCTCCCTGGGATGTCTACTTCTAGAAACTACTTTTAAGACTTTGCTACTTTAGTCTAGAAATACTTATGCAATACAATATCGATAGGCAGAGCATGGCATGATGGCTGATTTGGTGGAAAATAGTGGTAGTAGATCAAAGAACTTTAAGAATGGGTTGGTAGACCTGACTAAATCATAATTTAATATCCTATGTAGAACTCTTGATTAGTTGAGCCAGAGGCTAATCTCTAGTATATCAGTTAGCACAAAAAAAGTGCATAATAAAAGCTGAATCTGAAATCCCTTCCTCTTTACTATCTAATAACAAAGTTCAGAATGTAAAACTGAATTTTTCTGAAGGGATGACAATGGGGAGATGAAGAAGAGAATGCTGTGGGAAAAAAACTAAATTGAAGTAAACCTAAATATTACATATAATGGTATTTATGATAGCTGGAATTTATAGAGTACCTTACAATTTGCAAAATACTTTATGTCTTTTAACTCATTTGTTCCTTTCAACAATCCTGAAAGGTAGATGTTGTTATTAATGATAAGGAAACTAAGGCTGAGAGAAGTTGTATCACCTAGGATCACATAAATGTTTGAGAGAAGATTTGAACTCTCTTCTTTCTTATCATACTTATCATATCATATCAAACATTATCAACCAACAGGGAGAACTTTGAAGATCTGTAAAATTACTGACTCTGATGGTTAAAATTCATGCAAAGATATGAATTGGAGAAGAGTATTCCCCATTTTATGTCCAAAGTTTTATGAAAAAAAAATTAAGCTAAGAAAAAATTCCATATTATTATGAAGTTCTGCATGAAGTACATTTTTCTCCTTATTCTCTTTTTGAAATACCACTTTAGTTACATTTTTCTCTTTATTCTCTTTATGAAATACCACTTCAGTTATTTTGTTCTTTACTGCAGAGAGTTGGTTTTTCTAAATGTCCACAGCAGAAAATCCATAAGGCTTCACTAGAATGGCAACTAGCTATTATCTCAAAAACCTTCCTATTAAAAAAGTTCATGATAACTAATAAAAATATGACACTGAACTCCTTCCTAGAACCAGATTTTCTTTAGTGAAGGCAATGTAATTAGCTAAATCAGTGTACAGGTTTAAAACATTTCCTGAATCAAGATGAATTTTATTCTTTAATAAAGGACATTAAAAACATTTATTATGAAATAATGAATACAGTGAGTACTTTAAATGCCACTCAACTTCATGAAAGGCCAATAAACAATGGTCATAATAACTATTCCAAGATGTAGCTTCCTCATAGCAGAATTGGGAGACTAGTAAATGGGGTTAAAGTCCAGTAAGAACTTACATTTTTTAGTGAATGTTCTTACTGGGTGAGAAAGTAGGACCTTATTCCTAGAGCAATAATAGTTACTGGAAAACTTTTATTGATCCATTTTTGAAAACTGCTGATCTACAGTGAAATCTCTCCCAAAGGTCCCTTGAAAGACACCCAAAGGTTAATTCCTCAAAGTAGACTCTCCTAAAGAAGAGAGGGACTTCTTCTAGCTTTCAAGTTAGAAGATTGACACTAAAATCAACATTCCTAAATTAGTAGTTTAATTTTTACCTTAAAATATACTAACCTAAGCTCAAATTAAGAAGAAACAACTAAAATTTGAAACTTGTCCCCTCTTTCTTCTCTATGGCAATATGTTAATAAAAACTGAAGCTAATTACTGAGAATGGTTGGATGAATATATTGAAATGTTGGAAAGAGGCTCATTAAAGGAAAAGAAAAAGTGTGGGATATGTGTGTGTGTATGTGTGTGTGTGTGTGTGTGTGTGTGTGTGTGTGTGTGTGTGTGTGTATAAGAGGTTATTTACCTAAATACACTCTCCAGTGTTTAGATTTTAAAATCTAAGCATAATACAGTAAAAACAGTACATAATGAATATTTTTTCATTATATTGATAGCAAGCATTTTTGTTGGTAAAAAACATGATGGCTCAAAAAATTCTTGATTGGCTGACTAATGCTTTCACAATTTTTAAAACAAATGAATTATAAATCACATTCTATTTGATGGTTTTGTTTAACTATTTTCAAGAAATGCACTGTGTGAGGGGGTCACTTGGGTGTTTTGGAGCTGTCCAAACAAAATTGTATAAATATAAATTAATTAAATTTTAAAACAACAAAAAGAATATTAAAACCCATTTCTTCTACGTTCAGCAATACTAGCTTATGATTAATTTGTACATGTGAGTTAAACTCCTACTTCTTCAAAGGAAAGCACACTTATCCAATATGTTGTTAATTCCAGGTCCATTTCAGTGCCTAGGATACAAGTTGGCTTTGAGAAATAATTATTGTTAAGGATACAGAGAACAATGACCCATCGGTGAAAAATTATGAGTTTTTCTCTGCAGAAATGATTTTCAGAAACTTTAAAATTATTTTAGATACTTTATGGGGGAAGGGGAGTTTTGATTTTTCTCTCATTTGTTCCTTCTTTCACTCAGTAAGAATAAATTGAATCTCAGTCCTAGAATTGCAGTGCAGAGCAAGTAACAGAACTGTAACTCAAAAACAGCTACAGAAAAGCTCCTAACCCACCCCCCAAAACAATACAAACACCACCAGCTGATACAGACTTGTTGATATAATTCTTAAGGTTCTCCTTGGTTGGTAAAGAAGTTTAATTCAATACATAAGAAATAAACAGAACAATCAACGGACTCCATCTTAGGTTCCCTCAAACATTCCACATCCTGCTGGGGCTAAGTGATCATTTCCACCTGTCAAGAATAACGCCCCCATCTTTCTTTCAGAAGGAAAAGCAAAGCAGCCAAAAGACTCACCATCCAATCAGGCACAGCAAAAGCAGAAGTAGTGCCTGTATTACCGTTCCACTTCTCCATGCTGTAGGCTTGAGCAGCTAAATGGATCCTGATGAGGAATGGAAATAGGTCCTGGATATGCCAGGGATGGCTAGGGTAGGTGCTTAATCCCTGCCAAGAACTGCCAAACACCTTGTTATTCAAGAGGTTCAAAACAGCCCTTCTGACTGCACCCCTATCCTTCCCACAGAGGCTTCTAATGCAAACGAAGCTCCTTAGACAAGTAATACACAGGCTGCTCCAGTGACCAAAGGTTTCGGCTTTAGATTTAAATCCAGGGCCAGATGAAAGATTCCAAACCCAGAGACTGTTCTTGCCCCAAGGAGCTTGCCCAGTGCAACCCAAACACTCTGCCCCACCTCCCCCGGAGCTTACTTTCTGCCGCTGAACAATGCAAGTTGTCAGGCGCCTGCTCCCTTTTTCCCCTGGGTGTCACTTCTCCCCCCGCCCCTTGGGACACGTCACTGGGAGAGCTGATACCAAGATCAATAAGGATCAAGGTCAACAAGACACTCACTGCTCAAGAGCTGCTCAGCTGGCTGGTGTGGCAGAGGCAGCCTCCTGGAAAGGAGGAAGCGTGTTCCAGCTAACACCACAATCCAAAATGTCCTGCAGGAGGTAAGACTCACCTGCCCCCCACCCCCCAGGGCTGTGCCCCAGACTTGGGCATCTCTCAGATGAACTTTAGAGGGAAGGGAGCTAGAGATGGAGCCAGAGCCGCTTGGGTCAAACGCAGAAGGTAGCCGGCTTCAGAAAGGCTGGAGGGACTTTTAATCCCACACCTCCCCCTGCTGGCTCCTTTCTCTATGCACATGCAAGGGGCCGGCTCCTCGACCACAGAGAGTGCTCAAACTTGATGGAGGGTAATATAGGCAGCAGCACAGGTCTGTGGGGACTACTGACAGGCTTTCTCAAGTGATTGGGTTACTCAACACTGGTTTGTTTGGGGTTTGGGAGCAATGTTTCTAAGTTTCAGAGAGAAATAGCACTTCCAAATAGCAGGGCATATCCTATGATTTCCAGAGGCTCTATCTCCTCTCTACTAGTCATTTCCCTAACTCTCCAATACAAGTTTTCATTTGACATATATTTTAGGGAATTTAGTAGACACCTGGAGAAAAGTTCATATAATGCATTATATTCTCTATACAATATATACTAATGAGTAAGACATTTCCACTGCAGTTAAGAAAGCAAAAGAACTATGAGGTTCCGGTCTCCAACTCTTTGCATAGGCCCAGCTTGTTATCCCAGCTGTAATACTGAAGTATACACACTCTTCCCACCTGTGGAAATCCTTCAAAGCCCATCTGGAGGGTTTTTTTTAAATACCTGTGTAATTCTAATCTAATTCTTTACAATTTGTAATTCCTTTTCCCTGCCCCATATCACAATGCATGTTACTTCTACTTTTCTCACAGATTTCTGTATGTATTATTTGCTCCTAAACAAATTCAACATTTATTAAGTACCTATGTTCTTTACTTAGATCTGGGAAAATAAACTAAGGAAACTGTTTGGGGAGAGGTAGAAAGTTGATCCTTAAGCAGAGACTGGCTGAATTAAACAAAGTTCCTGAGACAGAGAGGACAGGATAAGACTGAGGAGGGTAAGAGGTTTGGTTATTAGTTATTAATATTATTACTGATCTGATTTTTCTTGTGCAGCATGACAAATATGGAAATATGTTTAGAAGAACTGCATATGTTTAATCTGTATTGGATTACTTGCTGTCTAGAGGAAGGGAGAAAAACATGGAACACAAGGTTTTGCAAGACAACCTTTAAAACTAGCTTTTTATTTTTCAAAATACATGCGAAGATATTATAAAATAATTTTTAGCTCTTTTAGAATTTGTAATAGAGAAGTATTGAATGACTTAGGAGTTAAGAGTCTTCTACAATATTATATAAACATCTTTAGGTGCCTTTAGAACTGGCCTTAATGTAGGAGCTCCAGCAACCCCTAACCATAGCAAGACATGCATGTACACATAGCAGGTATCTCATCAAATATTTGTTGAATGAATGAATTGATGATTCTTATCCTGCCCAAACTATCAAAGTTGCCAAATTTGTTCCTTAACATCTCTCCAATGAAATCTTGTCCTTTTCATTAACAGTATGATCACCCCAGTACAGGCTTGTTCCAATTACTGATTGTCTGTCTCAATTCTGAACTACAGGAAGTTAAAAAATTCATCTCTCTCCAAACATTTTTCCATAGGACTCATTCCCTCCCTCTGCATCCCCAATTGTTTCCATTAGTACTTTCATCTTGGTTTAAAAATAATTCTTATGGAAACTGATGACTATCAGTTGGAGAATGGCTGAAGAAGTTATGGTATATGAATGTTATGGAATATTATTGTTCTATAAGAAATGACCAACAGGATGATTTCAGAGAGGCCTGGAGAGACTTACAGGAACTGATCTTGAGTGAAGTGAGCAGAACCAGATCATTATACACAGCAACAGCAAGATTATAAGATGATCAATTCCCCACACTAAAATTACACAGAGAAAGTTAGCAAACTCTAAATACACAATTCTGATGAAGAAAACAAGACAGAAACCATGTACAGGCAGTGGAAACAAGTGCAGGTAAGAAAAGATGAATATGGAAGCGTAGTGCAATTTTGTAAGAATATTTCAGGAATGCCAAAAATCAGAATGAGATAATGAGTAAAGGGGGAGGAAAGGAGCAGCTTGATGGCACAGTGGATAAAAAGCCAGCCCTGGAGTCAGTAGGACCTGAATTCAAATTTAGACTCAGCCATTTAACTCCTAGTATGTGACCTTGGACAAATCACTTAACTGCAACTGCCTTGCAAAACAAACAAACAAACAAACAAACAAAAAACACCACAAGATAATAAGGAAAGTTGGGCACTTTTAAAAATGGGTTTTTGTTTTGTTTTCTTTTCTTTTCTTTTTTTTTTTTTTAGCAAAGGTAGAGAAAAGAAGTCAAGTGATTTAATTAGTATAAATTCATTCAACAAGCATTTATTTATTAATAAGTACCTACCCTGAGCAAAATACCATACTAAAATACCATGCAGTAATTACAAGAGCTATAGCAAAATAGTCCCTACTCTCAAAGAATTTAAATTTTATTGGTGAGATGCATAATTTACACAGAAAATAAGAGAAAAATAATTTGAGGAAAGAGAACACCAACAACTTTGAAGATTAGAAACGTCTTTCTAAGATCCACTAAAAAAATTACAGAGATGCATGACCTCAAAGAAGACCTGAAAAGGTATCCCTGTATTACTCATTTGCAGAAATGGTAGGTCCAAGGGTGTTGTACAATGTACATATCTTCATACTTTTTTTTATTTTCCCCCTTTCTTATTAAAATATTAATTTTTATATGGGACAATTCTTAGGATGGAGGAGAGAATATATGAAAAAATTCTGATGATGTAAAAAACAAAAGATAACAATGAAAAAAAAATAGGCTTTCTGTAAAAAGTAATACCTAAACTAGAGTCTTGAAGCTGGTCATAAGATGCAGAGGTAAGATAGAAATACAGTCCAAGGATGGAGACATACATATGAGAAGCCTTTGAAATTTGCTCTCCCATGATTTAGGCCAGTTCCAAAGATCTTGTGATAAAGAGAGCCATCTACATCCAGAGAGAGGACTGTGGGAACTGAGTGTGGATCATAACATAGCATTTTCACTTCTTTTGTTGTTGTTTGCTTGAATTTTATTTTCTTTCTCATTTTCCCCTTTCTGATCTGATTCTTCTTGTGCAGCAATATAATTGTATAAATATGTATGTCTACACTGAATTTATGAATTTTTTTTACCATGTTTAACATAGATTACTTGCCATCTAGGAGAGGGAAGGGGGAAACTGAACACAAAGTTTTGCAAGCAGTGGTGAAAAATTACCCTTGCATATGTTTTGAAAATAAAAAGCTTAAAAAAAAAAGAAATTTATTCTCCCCCAATTTAAGGTGCTTATCAGATTATTTTTGGTGTTCTTCATCTGTCACAAATTCTACGATGGAAAGAATTGAGTCTGGGAGAGAAGTTCTCTTCATTGCTTTTTTCAGCTTTTGAAAGATAAAATTATCATTAAGACTGGCCAAGAAACTATAAATTGTTCTGCTTTAGGTAGAGGTAAAGAAAACATAGACAAATATAAGTAGATAAGATGGCATAGTAGATGCTGTTCTACGAAGAATCAGGAAGACCTAAGTTCCCACTAGCTATATGATCCTGGAAAAATCACTTTATGTGTAGATAAAGCACTATATTAATTATATTATCATCACCATTATTATTATGACAAAATATCCAAACACTTTAAATTCCCTATCACTATTATACACTTATGCCTCTGTGTTAGATTTATGATCTGTTTCCTGAACTAATCAATTTCCTTTTTCAAGTCAAGTAGTTTGTAATACAGGTCAATGACAATATTGATTCCTTTGATTTCCACATAAATAATTACCATCATACTCTCATTCTACCCCCTTCTTAGATTTCCTCAAAAGAATATATTCTCTAGGACTAACAGGCAAGGGACCAACAGGATGGAAAACCACAAAATTTCCCCAATCTCCATTTTCTTTCCTTTCTCCTCAAGGAATTATATACCATATGTACAGTAATTACAGCAGAATCCATAGGACAAAAAATGAGAGAACTTCATATGGCAAAATTCTCATTAATTCCAAGAATGTAAATCTTTAAAGTCAAGAATGAAAATTATCGAAGTGGTTATTCTGCACCCTTCCTCCATCAACTTTAATATGCCCAACAAGGAATGACCTGTGGGTTTTTATCTAGAGGCCTATTTTGGGATCTACTATAGGCAATAAATAAAGAATGTGCCAGCAAATTACCACACTCCAGGGCTACCCTCCCCACATCCACAATAAGAGGAATAAATTTTGCTCAGCCCTGTGAGAAGGTGAAAGAATCCAGTCTTTGATACACAGCAGCCTCTCGGGTGTACACACAAGGCTTCTGGGACTATCTGGAACAGTTTCTCTATCCCCAACCTTGCAAAAAGCAGCAGATGCTGATATAACCCAGTAAGTTAAGGAAAAACAGGAGAAGAACTGGAATAGGGAATGCTACAGCTAACCAGAAGGAAGTGAGACTGAAACCCAGATGAGGCCAGTTCTGTTCTCCCATCTCTCACCATCTACTACTAAAAGCAGAGACCAAAGCTAATGAAAGCTAAATACCAGAGATAGGAGAAGACTAAGGCAACTTTGTAGTCCAGCCCAGGAGTATAAACATCATCAAGAAGTTATTAACAGAAGGAAAAAGACAGAAACATCAAAGATTTTAAGGAGAAGAAAACTCAATAAAACCCTAATGCAGAATGAAAGGCGCCAAATCATCAGAGAGGATCCTAAAATCTCATATGAGGCAACTGGTGGCACAGAGATGGAGTGCTACACCCAGAGTAGGAAAAACCTGGTTCAAATCCTGCCTCATACTTCTTAGCCATGTGATCCTGAACAAATCACTTAACTTCTGTTTGCCTCAGTTTCCTCAACTGTAAAACTGGGATAATAGCAGCACCTATCCCATAAAGGTTATGAAAATGAGATATTTGTAAAGCCATTTAGAATATTTCCTAGCACGTAACAAGCACAATAGAAATGAACAGCAAAAAGATGGTTACTAACACAGCCATTTGAGGTAGCTAAGTGATACAATAGCTAGCATGCCAAATCTGGAATACACTGGTTAGAGGGTATCACAAAAGATAAAATAAATGATTTCTATTTCATAAAATGAAAAAGCTTTTCAATAAACAAGATTAATACAAGTATAACATAAATCATACTTGTAATCAAACGGAAAAAAACTTTGTGTTAAATAGCTTCAACAAGGGTCTCCTGTCCTAGATATATAAACAAAAAAAATATACTAAACACCAAAAGCCTTGAGAAGTGGTCACAAAGATATAAGTAAATAATTTATAAAAGAACAACAGATTCTTAACAACCATATATATGAAGGAATGATCAAAAACACTAATAAGAGAAATGCAAATCAAAATAAATTCACACCAAATTGGCAACCATCTTAAAAGATGCTTTGTTTGCATCTGATGAAAAGTAAAGTCGGCAGAACTAAGAAATACACTAGAAACAAAATAAAACAAACTGCTAAGAAATGTTAATAACTAAGCTATACTTAGGGAAAATATTTGATGAGGTAAAGAAGCCAGATGTAATTTTTTAAAATCACCAGATCAACATTGACTCATATAAGCTCAGTTTGGTATGTTAGGTTAAGGTCACATTAAAATATATGATAAGCACTCTATTTTATAAAGTTTTTTTCCCTTCAAATTGATAATGCCCTGTATTGTTTTCTCGTTATTGTTCTTATACCCACACAAGTGCCTCCATCTGGAAGTCCTAGAGATATCTCAAATATAGCATGTCTAAAAGGGAATTAATTTTAAATTCCTTAAAGCAATCCTCCAAATTTCCTTCTACTGACAGCACCATCTATGCAGTCAATTGCATTTGCAAACTCATAATCATCTATGTTTTCCCTTCTCCTTCAATACTCTTAAGTCAGTTATCAATCCTACATACACACATCATCACTCATGTCTGTTCCTTTTTTTCTTGTTCGGGCATTTAAAAAGCCTATCATGAAGACTACTGAAATAGCCTCCTAACTGGTTTCACAGTTTCTAGATTCTTCTTTCCACTCCCCATTCCACAGAGTTACCAAATTGATATTCTTTAAACAGATATAATCATTTAAACTGTGCCTCCCAACCCCGCCCGAATAATACAATCTAATACTGAGCCAATTTTGCATTCCCAGTATAAATTCAATAAAGGTGTAATAATTTTTGGATGTATTTCTTAGTTTTTTCCCTCCAAAGCAACTGGGGTTAAGTGACTTGTCCAGGGTCACACAGCTAGGAAGTATTAAGTGTCTGAGGCCAGATTTGAACTCAGGTCCTCCCAACTTCAGGGCTAATGTTCTATCTACTGTGCCACCTAGCTGCCCCTATTTCTTAATTTTTTATTTAATATGTTTGCAAAGCTATTAGTCCTTTCAGTAAATTCTCCTTCCATCGCTCTTGTTTTGTCTCTACCTCATTTCAGTTTGTTTCCTCTAAAGAATCTGGTAGAATGTCTCTTTTGCTATTTCTAAAAGCAATTTCTATAGCACAAGGATTGTTAATTTTTAGTATTATATAGAATTCACTTGTAAATCTACCTAGACTTGATTATTCCCATCAGGAGTTAAATTTGGGCTCATTCATTTTTTCAGAGACCAAGTTACTTAAGTTATCACATTTATTTTGTTTAGATAGTTCATATTTTTATAGATACTCATTTTACTTGGGTTTTTTAGTTTTATTGCATAAAAGTCAATATAACAGTTTTAAATAATTGTCTATCGCCTCTTCACTTTTTAGGTCAGTCACCCTCTTTTATTTTAGATTTTGTTAATTTGTTTTTATTTTCTCTTTTGGATCAATCTAAATCAATTTTGTTTGTTAAGTTTTTAGATTTTTAAAATTCTGTTTAGATTGTCTTTGAATTTTGAAACTATTATTTACTTTGATATTATTTTATTAGTTTTCAAATTTAAAAAATTCTATGATGAATTTATTAGTTCTCTTTTGTTAATACAAGTATTCAAAGATAAATATTTTTCTCTAAGTGTTGCTTTAGACACATTTCATAAATATTGGAATTATTTCTCAGCACTACTCTCTTTAATTTTTTGCTGGTTTTACAATTTGATCTTCATTTGTAATATGGTATCTAATATTAAATTTACATTTTTTGTTCAGATCTCTTTTACTGACTATAACTTGTAGTGTGTTATGATGTGACTATTATTTAAGAGTTCTGCTTTTATTTATGAGTTTTGAGCACCGTAGAATGACCAAATTGCATGTCTCAGGAGACCTAAGAAATATGTGTGTGAATACAAATATAAGTAGGCATGTATATGTAGCTACATGTTTACATATGTATTGTCAATCCACAATTTTCTTCTTGTCTCTCTTCTTTTTTGGGGGGAAAGGGAGGAAATCAGGATTAAGTGACATGCCCCAGATCACTTAACTAATGTAAGTGTCTGAGGCCATATTTGAACTCAGATCCTCTGGAATCCAGGCCAATGTTCTATCCATTTCACCATCTAGCTGCCCCTTTATTTAAAAAAAAAAGAAAAGAAAAGAAAAGAAAAGAAAAGAAAAGAAAAGAAAAGAAAAGAAAAAGCCTGACATATACAGAATTTCACACCCATAACCCCACTTTCCCTCTTTGGTAAAGATACAAAGAGAGGTGTTTTCTAGTATCTTCTTTTTGAAGTCGAGCTTTGCATTACAATTTCACAGCATTTAGCTCCATTATTTTGTTGTAATTTCTACTTAGGTTGTCTATAGTCATTCTTTATTCCTGGTTCTGCTTGTCTTACTTTGTATTAGTTCACATCTTTATTTAGTAGATGGCTCAGTGGACAGCATGCTGAGCTTGGAGTCAAGAAGAGTTCAAATCCTACTTCAAATACTTTTGTGACTACAAAAACCACAACTTCTTTAAACCTCAGTTTCTTCATCTGTAAGATGAACTTTATAGTCTCTAAGGTAATTTATGCTTCTAAAATTATGATTTTTTTATCTTGCTGTGTGTATCTCAGTTTCAATCCATTCATTTATCACAATAGAACTATTTTATTTATTTAGTTTCCAACATTTTGTATGCTACAAAAAGTTCTATTATGAATATTTTGGCATAAATGGCACCTTTCTTTTTGTCAATGACTTTCTTGACATATATTCCTAGCAATGGAATCTCTGCCTCAAAGGGTATGATTTGAACAATCAAGTCACTATTTTTTCTAATTCCAAATTTTCAGCACCACTTGCTCAATTCACATCACCAACAAATGAATTAGGGTGCATGTCTTTTTATATCCCAGACAACACTATTTCCATTTTTTGTCATTCTTGCTAATTTGCTGAGTATGAAGTAAAATCATAGGGTTGTTTTGATATACATTTCTCTTATTATAGGCAATTTTGAACATTCTTTTATATGGTTGTTATTACTTTGCAATCCTTTTTTGAGAACCATTTATTCATATCCTTTGACCACTTTTCTATTAGAGAGTAATTTCTATCTTATATATATGCTATTAGATAACTGACATCAGACTCTTGAGATATTTGATACAAAAATTTCCCTCAAAGTCAACCCTTTATTTATAAACAAAAGATTTTATTTTAGCCCTTGGCTTTGGATTGGTATGCATCTTAATGTTTTAGAAAAACCATTATTTCAAAGAATGGGCATGAGACTTCTGTGCCATAGGACTACATTACTAAACCACACCAAACTTGTGGGGAGTAAACTGAACTCATAGATTCAAGAATATACTTTACATCATATGCCAGAAAGAAAGGGAAATGTAACTAACCTCATAAACAAAGACAAAGACATTGAAATTATAGCTAAAATTCAAAAAGTTAGGGTTGATTTATTGAAAATGAATGCTTTAAGGAAAATTGTAATTAGTTTAGAAGGCCTTGTCCAACGAACTAATTTTTCTCTGAAAATTTATAAGAGGCTGATAAGATCTCAGATGGCTGATAGAATTATCTATTATCTGGTTTGGTTTAGTTTTTTATTTCTTAAAGGAAATGAAGTGATATCTATTCCACTTTCCAAATCTAAAAGGATTCAAGAAGCAGGCTGTTATAGGCCAGAATTTGAAACAAGGTGCTAAGTCACTGGAATTGATAGAAACAATAGTTATCTAATTTAGCATGGTGCTTAACAGTCCTCTAGTTCAATACATGTTACTATAGTTCCACAAGATTCACATCTATGATGACAGAGGATATAAGCTCTGGCAAACTCAGCCAGAAGGAGAACTAGGGAAGACCAGAGAAATGGTGGCAGGCTTGTCCTCTTTCACTTCTCCACTGAAACCAAGATCCAGAAGGCCTCCAGAAAAACTAGCTGAGCCCCAAGTGAAGGAGACAAGACTTGGAAAGAGACAATAAAGGATTTGGACTTTAACCCCTGGATGTACTCATGTGGTGATTACGGAACTGAAACTAAGGCTGCCTCCAGAGACCCCAAGAAAACTCCAACAGAGAATATTACATTTTAAAGAGAATATTACCAGCAGGCTATTACTTTGTAAGCATAAAGAAAATATTAAGTTATTTATTAACACCTAACAATAATCTATCTGAAAAAAATTGTATCAAACCATTTCCTTCTTTAAGTAAATTATCGGCCTTGGAGCAAAGCAGATTTTACAGCTTCTAATAAAGCTGTTGGTATTAAATTAATGTGTAATTTGATAAAATTTCAAATTCTATCAGATACTATTTTTGGTTTTATGCCAGTATGGGAAAAAATAAAAAGTACTAATGCAAAACATCCTGTTCTAAGGCTGAAATGAACAGTTTTGCAATTGGCTTTTTAATATTAACAATTGCCAGTACTTTTTAGGACAGGATTACAATCCAAATGTTAAAACAAAATGGTGGACCAATACAAATGAAATTCAGTTGTTCTTTCTATAATGAGACATCTTAGCTGAGTGATCCTTATTTTACTAAACAAGTAGCAATCTCAAGTTTCCTTATCTGTAAAAAGGGCATAAATAAGATCTACCTTACAGCATGTTATAAGGATTAAATATGTTCATATATTTTTTCAGTTCTATACAACTGTGCAAGTAATTTAACTTCTCAGAATTAGTTTCCTTATCTATAAAACAGGAGTAACAAAACTGCAAAACTTTCCTCAAAAGGAAATGAACTATAAGTTATTATTAATATTATCACACCTCTTTGTGCCTTTTACAGTATCTAGCAGTGTTTTGCACATTTGCATCATATATCGATGCATCAAAATGCAAGGTTGCAAAAATGTTTAAACATGTCCTGGAACACTTAATAAGAATTAGAATAAATGTTTCCATTTTTTACATTTTAGAATGATGAATCAGGCAAATTCACACAACCCCCCCAATGAATATACAATTATTTATATCACTTCAAATTCTATTCCAATAATTATTAATGTACATAAATCTAACTATATACTTTCAATTATGAAGATATGAGCAAAGTTATTCTAGTAAGGAAGAAAAAGAATAGTTGCTTAAAAAGACTGAAAAGGATGCAAAAGCTTAGAACACAGAAACAAAAATTAGTTTATCATAATTGATATAAAACAGTCCTAATGAAAATTGTCAAGAATCATAACACCAGGGCACCACATACTTTTAAGTTTAATCAGCATCGCCAACATTTTGTTCATCACTATTTTGAGTCTAGACAACCAACAAAACAATAAATCAAGATCTGATTTATAAAGTTTGCTAATTTTTGCAATCAGTAAGTAGATATGAGCTAACTCCAGCACACCCCTACATAAAACCAGAATATAGTAATGGAAGTTTGAAATGGACAGGAATACCTGCATACATACATGTGTGAGTGCATGCGCATGCGCACACGCACACACACACACACACACACACACACACACACACACTCTGTTGGAACAAACAGAAAGATCAAAGGAATAAATCCACTGATCTCCAAAATGGATAAGATAGACAATGAAAAGAAGCCTCTTCCATCAATCCATTGAATGAGATTCCATTCAATTCAATTTCTTCTAAGGAGAAATCTTTGCACTAGTAAGGGTAGAAGAGAAAAATTAAAAGGGAGTAGAAATCAGTTTGTTTTGATAAGAGATGTTCAAGTCTCCAAGCAATTGTTTCAGTCTTCCAAGCCTTTCCCCAAAAATGTTCGCTCTCTGAGTTTCTAGGGGTTTTGGCCGTTTTTTGGGGGGACATTACAAAAAGTTATTATAAATATGTTCATATTCCTTTCATATGTTCATGTCCTTTTTCTTTTTTCTTTGACCTCTTTGAGATATATATAGGCCTAGCAATAGTTTATCACTGAATCTAAAAGTATGCAATTTAGTTGACTTTTTGTCATAGATTCAAATTATTTTCCAAGGTGGCTAGACTAATTCACAGCTCCATCAACAGTGTGTTTATACCTATATTTTCTTGAAATTTGTCCAACTATCATTTCTTATAATCTTTACTTATTCAGGTATTCCATGAAAGCTTATGTCACTTTAATTTATATTCTTCTAGTTACTAAGGATATGTATCATTTTTCATGTATTGATAGCTCATCTCCATGCTTAGAATGATCTCTTTCTTCCTATCTGGCTCATAGAATCTCTACTATCTTTTAAGACTCACCTTAAATGCCTTCTTTTATAGAGGCCTCTTCTCACTACAATAATCCTCAGCTGATCTGCTCTCACCTACAAAAATTATTTTGTTCTATCTATTTTATAACTATTTGTAAAACATATGTACAAAATGTCATACTTTACAGCTCCTTGACTGTAACTTTTCTGCACAATATCTTGTACCTAATAGGGTACAATTACAATTAATAAATGCTTGCTGACTGAAGTGATACCTGTGATGAGCTTTAAAGGGAGTCTAGGATTCTAAAAGGCAGATGTGAATTGAGAGAACAAGCCAGCAAAGGTAGTGAGTGTACAACTAAACAGGGGGTTTTAAGAGCCCATAACTAGGTTAGATTTGCTAACAGAAACATAACAATGAGCCACAGGATTTTAAACAAGAAAATAAATAATAAGTCTGAAAAATGAAGTGAGCAAAATATGATTTAAAGCAGATTTTTGCTATTGTACACAGATCATTCTGGAGAAGGAAATGACTAGAGGAAGAATTTAAAATAAAGCAATCTTGTTGAATGAATGAAGACTGACTACATGGTAGATTTGAGATGGTTAAAGTGGGGATCAGGGTTCTGACTGCAGAAATTAAGAAGGGAAAGAAATAAATGGGAATGTTAGCATCAGTCCAGACATGTAAAATAACAGAGAGCAATGTGCTTCAACAAGTATATAAGTATTCATTCAATCACATTCGGTGCAGTTTTCTTGAACAGGATTTATCTTGACTATTTTTATTATTAATAATTATTATGATTTGCATCTTTCTTCCAAGGGACTCTGCTGTCATGTAAAGTAAATAAGAGATTTTCTTATTTCTTATTTCTCAGAAAACAAATTACTTTAAAGCATCATCAAGGAAATCAAGAGAAGAGTTAGGCCTAGAACGTGGGTTTCTCCACAGTCCATTCTATAGCTTTAATAAGATTTCTAATAACAAGCAATAGTTATCACAATAATTGCTTGTTTTAAAAGGATTTAAAAACTAGGAAAAAATCTTTGCATCAAGTTTTTCTGATAGTTATCATTTCTAAGATATATAAAAAACAGATTCATATTTGTGAAAACAAGAGCCATTTTCCAATTGATAAATGGTCAAAGGATATTAATAATCAGTTTCCAGAGAAAGAAATCAGTCATAAAAAAATCAAGTCATAAGAAAAAATGCTTTAAATCACTAATAATTAAATAAATTCTATTAAAATAAATCTGAGGTCCAAGCTCATACCCATTTGGATGGCAAAGTTGATTGAAAAAGGTAAATGACAAATGCCAAAGGAGCCATAGGAAAACAGGCACAGTGCATTATAGATGTTAACTGTGAACTGGTCTAGTCCTTCTGGAAATCAATTTGGAACTATGCCTTAAAAACTATTAAACTGTATATAAGCCCTTTGACTCAATACTACTACTAAGTTTATTCTCCAAAGAGATCAAAGGAAAAGAAGAACTATATGTTCAAAAATATATATAACAAAAAAAGAGAAATAAATATATATATATAAACAGATTTTTTTGTGGTGGCAAAAAACTGGAAACTCAGGGGGTATCCATCAATTGGGGAATGGCTGAACAAGTTACAGTATATGAATGTGATGGAGAACTATTGAGCTGAATAGTTGACGAAGGGGATAGTTTCAAAAAAAAAAAAACTTGGGAAGACATATAAATTAATAAAAAATGAAATGAGCAGAATCAGAACAACTTATAACAAAATATAGCAAAAGACAAAACAATTCTGGAAGACATAGTAATTGATCAACACAACTACTCATGATTTCATAGGACTCATAATGAAACATGCTACCTACCTCCAGATAAAGGTGATAAACTTAAAGTATGGACTGAGGGCTATTTTTCTTTCTCACATGACTAATTCAAGAATTGATTTTCCTTGATATGTTTATGATGAGTTTTATTTTTCTTGCTTATTCATTATAGGGAGAGGGTGGGAGAGAAAAGGAGAAAATTCCAAGCTTAAAATAAAATAAAATTGTATTTTTTTAAATGGCTCTAAGTAGACTTTTCCTTAATGTTATTACTCCATGTAATCATTCTTTGGCAGTTAATAATTTACAGGAAGTTGTGCTAATGAATGACTTAATGCCTATAACGTGCTTTAAAAAGTATGGAGAAGAAGTTTGTTCAAAATGTTAGTTGTATTCATTTGCTCTTAATGTTTCCAGGACACATTTGCTTTGACAATGCTTCCCCTACCAAAGTTTCTTGCCATTATTATTACTGCAAATATTGCCTATAAAATTCCACAACTCAGGCTTCAGAGTACCCTCCTCTCCTAGGTAAAAGTGTAAAGGTGATAAAGTGAAATTCTTTACTAGCTATGTCAGTGATGTGGGAGGTCGAATAGAGCTGAGCTCATTTTCCTGAAGCAATGTTGACAGTGAAGTATTAACAGGAGTCGAGACTTGCTTCCAAGAGACAAGTCTTTTTAATACCACCCACAGAGAAAACAGAAGGAGCTGTCTTCAAACTTTTTCTAATTCCAACTATATTCTTCACTACAAGATGTCAATCACACTTGGTTTTCCCTGACTAAATATCTAGCCAATAATTTAAAGAAAACAATTTAGAACAAAAACAGGTAGATTCAAAAAAGAATGTATTTGTTAATGAATTATAAAATAGATAACCATAAGCAACACTTGAAGAGTTCACAATTGGCAAGAAATTATATAGGTTTTAATTTCATCAACTGTTTAAAAACATAAGGGACAGCTAGATGGTACAGTGGATAGGGCACTGGCCTTCCAGTCAAGAGGACCTGAATTCAAATCCAGCCTCAGACACTTACTGTGTAACCTGAGCAAGTCACTTAATCCCAACTACCTCCTCCCCGCAAAGAACATTTAAAAGGTTCCCAGGGTCAAAGAACATACCGACTATTCACCTCTACAATGACATTTTAATGTGAGCCATTCTGGACGTTTCCAAGAGGGAAAAACCAACAAACAAAAAACCTCTGAAGCAAACAGAATGTTCTTAGAGTTAGATGGAAGGAGCAACTTCAGAAGTCAAATGAAAAGAACAGAATAGACACTAGATGGGGCTATGGTTCCACCAAAAGAATCTGGAAACGAAATTCTAGGTTAATCTGTAATGAGATGGGGATGGAGATGAGTTTAGAGGAGGCAGGAATCCACAGTATTTTCTGTGTGGAAAACAATCTTCAGATTGTGTCAAGGTCAATGACAACTAATGCCTTGGGAGTAAACTAGTGAGAAGCCAGTTCTAGTATACTAAACTATTAGTTATTCCTTTTGAAATGCGTTAAAAAAGCTCTTTTCACATCACTGTCACTTTACGAGGATTCATTGCCCTTTAGGAACCCATGCCTCATGAGTTTCCAAGAGGATTGTACCTAGTAACAAACAAATATAAAACAAACTTTACTGATCATGTTGAAAATGTATACCCTATTCTGCAACTATAGTCCATCATCTCTTTGCGAAAGGCATGCTTGTCTGAAACTGTCTTTAGTCATATGTGATCACTTTATCAGAGTTTTGAAATCTTTCAGTATTGTTTTCTCTTACATTATCATGGTTACTATGCAAATATTCCCCTGGTCCTGCTTCCTTGACTCAGAATCAATTCATATAAATCTCCAAGTCTCTATGAATTACACATTTGTCATTTCTTACAGCATAACAATATTCTATACCACAATTTTTCAATCACCCCCTAATTAATATCCATATTCTTTAACATTAAAAATGCTATAGGGGCTGCTAGATGGCACAGTGAATAGAGCACTGGCCCTGGAGTCAGGAGGACTTAGGTCCAAATTTGGCCTCAAACACCTGACATTTACTAGTTGTGTGACCTTAGGAAAGTGTTAACCCAAATAGCCCAGCCAAAAACAAACAAACAAATGTTTAGAAACCCACTAATAGTTATAAGAAATGATGAAACATATAACATCAGGGAATGCTAGAAAGATCTTTGTGAACAAAGTAAGCAGAACTAGGAAAACAACCACATGTGAAGATATGCAAAACACTTTCATAAAAGTCAAGTTGTGAAAGAAAACATTGATCCCCTATCCTAATTAAAATAAAATTCCCAAGAAAAATTAAGTTAAAAAGAAGGAGAAAGAGAATGCTTTAATCTATATTCAGACACAATCAGTTCTTTCTTTAGGTATGGATAGGATTTTTCACAAGTCCTTCAGAGTAGTGGATAATTATACTGAGAACTGCAAAATTATTTACAGCTGGTCATTCCAGAACTTTACTATTACCTTGTATACAGTACAATTTACTTTGCTTGAGTTCACGAAGGACTTTCCATGGAGGGTTTTTTTTTTTGTTTGTTTGTTTTCTGAGAGCACCTTGCTCATCATTTCCTATAGAATAATAAAATTCCATCACAAACATATACCATGGTTTATTGCACCATTTCCCAATTGATTTCAATTTCCATTTTTTTTTGTTCCAAGAAAAGAGCTGCTATGAATATTTTTTGTACATATAGGTCGTTTCCCTTTCTCCCCCAACCTATCTCTTTTGGTATTCATATCTAGTAGTGATGTTGTTAGGTCAAAGGATATTCATGAATTTATAGCCCTTTGGGCACAGATCATGTCTTTTCATCATTTATCAATTGGGGCATGGCTCTTTATTTTTTATAAATTTGACTCAGTTACCTCTATATTTGAAAAACAAGGCCTCATCAGAAAAAGTTGCTTCAAAATTTTTTTTACAATTACTATTGCTAATTGCATATTGCACCCCCTCTCCCATTCCTCCATTTATTCTTTCTCTTCTTTCATCCTGTCCCTCCTCAAAAGGGTTTTGGTACTGACCACTCCCTCCTCCAATATGACCTCTCTTCTATTACCCTCCCCTCCTTCCCATATCTCATTCCCCCCTATTTTCCTGCAGGGTAAGATAGATTTCTATACTAGTACTGAGTATATGTCATTTTTATTTTGAGCCAATTCTGACGAGAGTAAGGTTCATTCACTCCCTGTTTCCTCCCCCTCTTTCCCTCCACTGTAAAAAAGCTTTTTCTTGCCTCTTTTTTAATGACAAGTAATTTGCACAATTCCACTTCTTTGTCCCTTTCCCTTTCTTCCAATACATTCCTCTGTTACTTCTTAATTTCATCATTTAAAAAATATTATCCCTTCATATTTAATTCACATCTGTGCCCTCTATCTATATATACTCTTTATAATTGCCATAATAATGAGAGAGTTCTAATGAGTTACAAGCATCATCCTCCGTATAGGAATGTAAACAGAAAAAGCATTAAGTCCCTTATGATATCACACTCCTAATTATCTTTTCCAGTGTCCTGTATTTGAAAATCAAATTTTCTATTCAGCTCTGGGCTTTTCATCACAAATGCTTGAAAATCCTCTATTTCACCTTTTCCCCTGAAGAATTATACTCAATTTTGCTGGGCAGGTAATTCTTGGTTGCAATCTTAGCTCCACTGCTCTCCAGAATATCATATTCTAAGCCTTCTAATCCTTTAATGTAGAAGCTGCTAAATCTTGTGTTATCTTATTATGTCTCCATTATACTTGAATTGTTTCTTTTCTGAATGCTTGCAATATTTTTTCCTTGACCTCAAAGTTCCAGAATTTGGCTATAATATTCCTGGAAATTTTCATTTTGGGATCTTTTTCAATTTCTATTTTCTGTCCTAGTTCTAGAATATCAGGACAGTTTTCCTTGATAATTTCTTGAAAGATAATGTCCAGGCTCTTTTTTTGATCATGACTTTCAAGTAGACCAACAATTTTTAAATTATCTCTCCTGGATCTATTTTCCAGGTCAGTTGTTTTTCCAATGAAATATTTGACTTTTTTTTTGGGGGGGGGGGGAGTTTGCTTTATTGTATCTTTATTTCTCATAAAGTCATTAGCTTCTATTTGCTTAATTATATTTTTAAAGGAATTATTTTCCTCAATGAGTTTTTGTACCTCCTTTCCCACCTAACCAATTTTGCTTTTTAAGGCAATTCTCTCATTAGTTTTTCGTATTTCCTTCTGTACCATTTCTCAATTCTTTTCCTAATTTTTCCTCTATCTTTTTTTCAAAATCCCTTTTGAGGTACTGACCTCTTTCATGGCCTGAACCCATTTCTTATTTTTCTTGGAGACTTTGGATGTAGGACCTTTGATTTTGTTATCCTCTTCTGAGTGTGTGTTTTGACCCTCCTTATCACCATAATAGCTTTCTATGTAGCCTGCTCACTTTCCTAGCCTATTATTCAACTCTTAAAGTTGGGCTCTGCTTTCAGGGTGCAGAGTACATTGTCCCAAATTCCAGGGGTTTTCTGTAGCTGCTTTCAGGCATCCTTCTAGGACCTGACTACAAATCCTCTTTTCTGCCCTAGAGCTGTTAGGAGTGTCCCTGCGCCACTGGAGTTGTGAGATCTAGTGTGCTGACCTGTTTTGCTGACACTGGGCTGCTGACATTGAGCCCGGGGCTGTATTAGTGCAACCTGTGCTGCAACTACATAGTAGACTCCCACCTTATTGCCACAGAGCCTCGCTGCTGACCTTTCCAAGTCCTCCCAGGCTGAGAGGTCCAGAAGCCTCCAACACTGCAGCTGATTCAGAAATCCCACCTAGCTGACACTAGGTTCAGGTCAGTTCTGGGTCCAGAACTAGAGCTGCCTTGGTGCAACCTGCCCTGGGATTGTGTGCTGGGCTTTCACTCTGGTTCCACAGACCTTTCCTGCTGACCTTCCAGCTCTTCTTTGGTGTCTCTGGGCTGAGAGATCTGGAAGCCTCCAGGACTGCCACGGATTCAGAGGTTGGGTTAGGCTGGTGCTAGGTCTGGATCTGCACTCTAGACTCCCACCTTTTTTGCTGAGCTTCTAAAATTGCCTTTGGCTAGAAAACATTCTATTCCATCTTTCTGGGTGTTTTGATGCTCTAAAATTTGTTGAGAGTCATTATTTAAAGAGATTTGGAACAATTGGGGGAGAGGTTGGGCAAGTTCTTGCCTTTACTCCGCCATGTTGGCTCCACCTCCTTGAAAGACTTTAGAAATCTGATCAACACAATAATAAACCATGAGTCCAAAAGCAATATGCCATTCATCTTCTAAAAAAAAAAACAAGGAAAATGAAGGAAAAAAATCATTTTTGGGGACACGGCAAATGTGGAGAACGTATGGAAATTAGATTCAGGAGACCCAGGTTCTAGGTCCTACCTCTGTTTCTAATTCATTAGATAACCTTGGGCAATTCATGTCATATCTTCAAATACTGGTTTCTTCATCTAAAAATAAGGGGACTGAATTTAGGTCCTTTATGCATCTAAAAATTACATTGTTTTAAGTCTCCAGGAAGGAGATGGATATAAGAAGAGTGTCCAGTACATACTCTATATGTTGTATGCTCAAGAAGATACCAATGAGTCTGTACATCAGAGCCTTCTTCTTCCATCTGCTAAATGTAATGAGGGACTATTTCCCCAATGTCACATCTCATCATGGAAATGATCCTAGGTTTTCAAAGGTTTTCAAAGACAATATCGGTAGTTCACAAGCTATGTTACAAGGCTTACTAAGAAATAAAAGCTTTGAACATGAGTCCCAGACAAGTTAAATACCCTTAAGTCCTCAGAAGCTTATCATCATCAGGACTCATCATCAGAGGCCAAAAGATAATCAATTATTTTTCATGAGAGTAGCTCATTAAACCATTTACTATATTGTGACTATATTTTGATCTGCATTGCAAGAGGTAAAAATCACAAAGATGAAATTCATGAAGTATTAAAGTAAGAAAAGATGATTAAATTTGCATTGCTATGAGAGCAAGCCTTCTAAAGCAAACAGCTAAGGAGCTATTTAAATTAGTCCCAAGGAAAACTTTTAAAAATCCTTCTAAATATGACTGTAGGCCCCAAGGTAAACATTAGGAACTAAAGTTAGGGATCTGAATAAAGTGGCTCTTAAAGAAAAAAATCATGGTTTTAGGACCATGACTACATTCTCATGGCATGAGGCAAAAAGGAGAGCCCATAAAAGTTGTCTTAGGAACCTAATAGGAAGGCTAGCTAGAGTCTTCAAAAAAAATTTTGCCCTTTTAGACTTATCAGTTGCACATTCCAATAACAAAATGTGATAAGAAAAGAAGCTATATCCTAAGGAACTGCACAGTGGAACAGACGGATATGTTTAAAATAACAAAATGGAAATACTTCATTTTACTTAAATTTTCCATGCTAGCAAGATTAACCAGGACTTACAGTACTAAATTCCAACAAACTAAAATGTAAAAATTTCTCAATTGTAGGAGAAAACTGAAAAATTCAAAAGTGGGGAGGAGATGTAAAGTGACAAAAAGAATAAGTCATATATTTTGTTTCCTGAACCCAAGTAATACCAAGAGCAAAATCAATTTGATTTTTTCCTCTGTCAATGATATCTGGAATTTGTGTGCAAAATACCAGGACCAGTTATTTAAAAAATCTATAGGTGACCCTAATACACCCTTAGCAATACCTAGTTTTGAGGCAAAATTATTACTCATTATGAGAAAGATAATGAGGTAGGCCGTATATATATGAAGGCAGACTAAGGATGTCAATAACTGGACTGATTCAATGTCAATTAATTCAACTGCATCAAGAGAAATCATAATAGGTCAAATAAAAATACAAATGAGTTAATTTATTGACTACAAGTAAGCCAGCACAATAACTTACACTTGTTTTACTAGAAGTACAAAGAGTGAGAGATAAATAATAGTAGTAGTAATAATAGTATAGCAGCAGGAGCAGCTTATAATTATAACACATTTGCCTGGCATTGTGTTAAGTACTTTAAAATTATTATCTTATTTAATCCTCACAATAACTCTTGAAGATAGGTACTATTTTTATTCCCATTTTACAAATGAGGAAACTGAGGCAAATATAAATTAAGTGATCTGCCTAGGATCACACAGCTAATAAAATATCTGAGGTCACATTAGGACTCAGGTCTTCCTGACTCCAGGCTCAATGCTCTATCCACTGCACCACCCAGATTAAACCACTATGCTGAGGGTGAAAAATATACATGCTTAATTATGTCTAGATGCAGAGATTCACTATGATATGCTGGAAAATAACATGGGAGCAGCTAAAAGCTCAACTGTTAGTGTGTTATGTTAAATTTCAGACAGCTCACCTCTAACCAAGTATGGACAGAAAAAACACTAAAAAACACTGGCAAGTAAGAGAGCTTGATGAAGAGTTTAGTTAAGGGCTCTTATGGTGCTTAGCAGTCTACTGAGAAAGATAACATGCCAAAAAATTATATTTGTTCAGTTGTATCCAACTCTTTTTGACCCCATTTGGGGTTTTCTTGGCAAAGAAGTGGTTTGCCATTTCTTTCTCCAGCTCATTTTTATAGATGAGGAAACTGTGACAGAATTCAGTGACTTGCCCATGGTCACACAGTTGGTGTCTGAGGCCTGATTTGAACAGACTTTAAGGCACAGAATTCCATTGCATCACCTAACCATCCTAAATAACTGTACAAACATGACACATACAGGATAAATTGAAGATGGCCAACAGAAAGAACAAACTAGCATTAAGGAGGGACTAGAGTAAGCTTCTTATAGAAGATGGAAAATTAGTTGAGATCTGAAAGAAATCAGGAAAGCTAAGAGATGGAGATAAGAGAGAGACTTTTTAAGGCATGAGTTTCAGCAAGTAAAAATCTCCCTATCTGAAGTAGGGAAACATTATCTAGTTTAAGAAAAAAGAAAGGAAGCCAGCATCACTGGATTTGGAGAATAGATTGGGATAGTATAAAGAGTAAGAAGATTAGAAAATAGGAAAGGGAAAGGTTATAAAGAATTTTAAAAGTCAAATGGAGGACTTTAATTTGATGCTGAAGGTAATAGGGAACCACTAGAGTTAACTGAAGAGTGGGGCATTGGGGCACAATACAGTCAGGCCCCAGTTTTAGAAAGATCAATTCATTTGCAGATGAATTAGAATAGTGACAGACATTATGCAGTGAGACCAACCATCCAACTATTTAGGTAGTGCAAAATACTTGCAGTGTCAGTGGAAAAAAGGGGCAAACATGAGAGATAGGATAGGATAGGATGACTATGTGCTTGGCACAGTGAATGGTACATAGTAGGTGCCTAATGAATATTTATTGATTGATTGAGATGGGGTTATGAGAAAGAGTTAGAGATAAGGATGTTATCCTATAAACTTGATATTCAGATGATTTAAAGAAAGATTGTATCTTGAATAGTAATGTAAGTCAGAAAGAACGGAGCATTTCTAAGGAAAGAAAATAAATTAAGTTTTGAACATTCTGAATTTAAGATGTATGTGAGACATTCAGTTTGAAATGACCAAAAGGAAGATGAAAATAAAACACGAGAAGTTAGGAGAGAGGCTTAGGGCTAGACATAAATCAGAGACATCTGCATAGAGATGATAGCTGAAACCAAAGGAGCTGATGACATCAGCAAGCAAAATAGTAGAGAGAAAAGAGCCCTGGGATAGCATCCTACATAATCTAAGTGAAGAGACAGCAAAAATTGAGGAGCAGTAAAACAGAGAAGAAAATCAAAAAACAATGGTTAAAAAAACCTAAGGAGAAGCAAATATCATAGAGATCAACAGTGTCAAAGGCTCAAAGTGGTTGAGTATGATGAAGATTGAGAAAATGACATTAGATTTGGCAGGCAAGTGATTATTAGTAACTTTAGACAGGGCAGTTTCACTTTGAATGGTAAGGTTGTAAGCCAGAATGCAGAAATTAAGAAAGGAAGGACAGGAAAGGAAGTGGAGTCTTCATTTGTAGACAACTTTCTCTACAAGTTTAGCCAGAAAAAGAAAAGAGAGAGGAGACCATAGCTAGTGGGTAAGTAAGAATTTCAGGAGGTAGAAGAGGTGTGAACATCCCTGTTTGTAGGCAGTAGGGAATCTGTCAGTAGTCAAGGAGAATTTGAAAATAAGAGAATAGGGATGATAAATGGAGCAAAATACAGGAAAATATAGGATGGAATGTGGGCTCACTTGTGCTTTAGAACAGTCAGCCTTGGCAAGGAAAAGGACTTTTCTTTTTCACTTCTTCATGTGAAACAGAGATGAAGGTGGATAAAGTGACAAAAACACTTTAGTGAAGTGACATGAGGAGAGGAAAATAGGGATCTCAAGGAAAATGGCCTCAATTTTCTCAATTAAGTATTAGGAAGACTTTCGGATGAAAATCAAAGGAAATTTGAGAAGAAATGAAAAGGTTTGGCAAAGTAGAGAGCTGCCAGGAGCCAGGTGGAAAAATCAAGTAGGGGAATAAAATGGATTAAATGATAAATGAGAGCCTTCATAGAGAACGATATCATAAAGTAGGGGAGGGAGTGGGAGAGAGAACAAGGGAATGTACCAAAAAAAATTCCCAAGAGGCTGGAATTAGAAATTTGGAATCTCTACAACCATTGAAATAGCAGATTGTGAACCAGACCACCTGGTGACTTGGCTAAATAATATTTTTCTTTGTGCCTCAATGTCTCTTTCATAACTGAAATAATACTGCCATTAACAAGCAAACAAGTTTGAAACAGGGGAGTTGAGGACTAAATGTTTGCCTGAGCATTCACCTCAGTGAATTTGCCTTGCTTAATAAATGATTAAAGACCATGTCCCTTGGTTGTCAACCGCTTTGGAATAATGAAATTAATGAGCTTGGCTTTAATCAGGAGATTTTGTTCTAATCAGAAAAGCTTGGGGAGGTAGTTAAAGTTCAGTTCTAATTCTTTGGCATTTATATTTTCTCATGGGAACAAATTTACTAGATTTCAACATTCTAGAAATACAAGTCTGAAGATTTTGAGACAAATATCCTGAGAAAAGCAAGTATAAACATGCAGGGAGAAAAAAGGGCCAGTAAAGCATTACTCATGTCTGCATTCCCTTCTAGATGAAAGAGTGGTTCCTTGGAAACATTGCTGATAATCCCCCCACCATGAGGAAACATCCATCTCCTATCTATTTCATGGATTTCCTAATCTATATAGGACTCTCTAATCCATATATAATGTGGAATAAGAAGCATAGAACAGAACTGATGGACTTAGCATAGTCCCTACACGTGGCAGGTACTTAATGTATTTTGAACTGAACTGAAAGGAGCCCTCAGACTCAATTACAAGGATTAGGAGGCTCTCTTGCCCTTATTATATATTTCTTGGGCCAATATCCTACATCACCACCTGGAATTTAAAGCTCTATCCAATCTGGATCCCTATCATTCCAACTTTATTTTAGATTCTTTAATAAACTTCATTGTTCCAGGCAAACTGGACTACTTGCTGTTTATTAAAGTAGACGCTTGATGTCCTGCCTTGTGCTTTCTTACAAGGCCCCTTTGTTCTTCTTCCTAGAATACTCTTTAAGGTTCTTCTCTAACTTTTAGAAATCTCGGCTTTCCTTCATGTTTCAGGTGCTATCTCTTCCAAAAAGCTTTCTCTTACCACCCCACCCCCCCAATTCAACTGGCATTTATTAAGTATTTATTGTTGTCCCAGACAACAGAGATACATAGACAAAAACGAAAAGTCAACTGTGGATGCCCATTTCCTCTTCAATTTTCTTTTTACCATCCTGTTTTGTATATGTATAATATTCTCTCTTTAGAAGCCAAACTCCCTAAAGGATCCACATGTGCAAAAATGTTTATAGCAGCTCCTTTTGTGGTAGCCAAGAATTGGAAAAAAAGAATAGATGCTCATCAATTGGGAATGGCTAAACAAGTTGTGGTATATGAAGGTAATGGAATATTATTGTTCTATAAAAAATGATGAACAGTAGAAAAACCTGGAAAGACTGACATAAACTAACACTGAGCGAAACTAGCAGAACCAGGAATATATTTTACACAATAACAGCAAGAATGTGGGATGATCAACTGTGAAAGACTTGGTTCTTCTCAGTTGTTCAATGATCTAAAGCAATCCAATAGATTTTAGACAGAAAATGCCATTCAGAAAAAGAGCTAAGAGCTAAGGAGACTGAAATGTAAATCAACACATGCTGTGTTGACCTCTTTTTTCTGATTTTTTTTTTTAATCTCTCCCATGGTTTTTCTCTTTTGTTCTGATTTTTCTCTCTCAACATGATTTATAAAGAAATGTGTATTAAAAAGAAATAAATTAATAATTTAAAAAAAAAAATATATATATATATATATATAAACTCCCTGATATTCCCAGCATCTAACCAATGCCCTGCACATAAAAGATATTTTAGTACAGGTTCTTTGAATTGAACTAAAACAATAGAGAAAAGAGTGTAAAAACAGCCCCAAGAATAAAAGGGAAAGTTCCTAAGAACACATCAGGAAAAGAGATTAAGACTAAAAGAAGAAAGTAGAATGATCTAGTTTACACTAGGAAAAAAAAGTATTTTGTTCTTATATTATTATTTCCGTACGCTGGACCTGTGATTTTTTACCTAGGCCACTTCCTGAAAATTCTTACCTACTCTGTAGTAGTCTTAGAAGAGCTGTCTGGGGCACAAAGGGTTTAAATGACTTGCTTAGGCCACACAATCAGTATAGATCAAAGGTGAGACTTTGAATTTGGGTCTTCTTTATTTGAAAGTGAGTCCCCAAAATAAATAAATAAATAAATAAATAAATATAAATAAATTAAAAAAAAAAAAAGAAAGTGAGTTCTCTAGCAACCAAGAAACTTCTCATGGGATAGGAAATAAACCAGTGTGTTCCTATTTCCTACTTTCCTAAATTCTTAATTTTAAATGAAGAAAATATTCTATAATTATAGAAGCTACAGCTATCAAAAGCAGGACTATATTACACTAACAATCTCTAATTGCTAGTTTTTTTTTTTTTTAAGAAAGCCTTCTATCAATTCAATGATATTATTTTCTTTTTTATAATTTTGTCAAATACCATTTTATAAATAGTCTACCCTAAATCCCCAAATTTGTCATAGTGGTTACTGCTTGCAACAGTTTTCTGAATGGCAACTATTATCCAAGAGTTAAGATATGACTCCAGTAATAATATTGGTAAGAAAATAAATTGGAGGTAGGAGTATAACCCTCCATTGTTGTCTCAAATACTACACAACTGTAAATTATGATACATATTCCTGATAATACCCTTATGTTTCAACAAATTTTATATATATAGGGCTTATTTTATAAAAATTTATTTTGATATTAATATCTAATCTGACTAAAGCACTTCATTTTTATATGTTCTATGTTCTTATCTTTTTCCTTAAGTAAAATGATACATATAAGTACTTTGAAAAGGCTCATGGCATTGTAATGATGTATGATATGAAAATGCTATTTTTTGCTTAGTCTGGGTCACTGAGGATAGGGAGAGCATACTAATCTGTTGTAATTAATTTATCCCTCATCCTCTGACTCTTTTCAAGAGGACCATACTTCAAGTTCAAAATTAATAAGAAAGAGGTAAAAATTGTTTAATTGAACCCAACATATAGTAACCTTCAGGAGAAAGGAAAAGTCATTATTCATATTTGTATCCCCAATGTCTTAAACACAACAGCACATAATATATGTTTGTGGGACTGAATTGAATTTATCCAGGAAATGGAAAAGTGAAGTGAAAGTGCTTCTTCTAAAAAGATAAATTATCAGATGGAAAACTCTCTTGCCCTCTAGTGACAAAAAATAGTACTATCCCAATGTTCTGCAAGTAAAAGGAACAGAAACAGCTTAGTAATTCTGAAAGCCTTTTAAATTCAGTGGTGAAAATAAATAAAAGTTTGATTAGGATGAGAATTTATTTTCTTTAGTTAGTGTCTTTTTAAAACATCCCAATCATTTGTCAATATCTCTATCATTGAAATCTCTCATATAATAAAGAAAAATAGCTAAGCAAAAATGACCAAAATACCCATAGGATACAATGTACAATTTTGTTTTCATCTACCTTATTATAATTTTTGTGAATGACATTATCTATAAACAATCCATCTGTCAACAAGCACTTAGTAAGTACTTACTAAGTGTTAGGCACTGGGGATACAAATACAATAAATGAAAAAAATAATCTTTAATTATAAGAATTACATATTTATATGTGTATATATGTTTATATATACATATAAATGATATATTCTGTTTTCTTTGCTCTAAGATGACATTTCATCTTTTCTCTACTTTTCCCAATGAAAATAGCTCTGAAGTCACAAAACAATATTTTGTAATTTATTTCACACTTAAGGTTATCAGTCATGCTATGCAGAAAACAGGAAGAAAATAAGTTTGGGAAAATAAACGTATATTTTGAATGTGCAGACTAAATTGTAATGATAAAACCCAAAGAGAAGGTATTTAGAAATTTGACTGATACAAGAGATAAATGAAAAAGAATGTTAAAATTTGAAAATAACTTAGAATTTTACATGCTTACCTAAATATTCTTCAGAGGAAGGAGAAATGGTTTTGAGAATCTCAGCAACAGGCACCAAGTGAAAAAACATTCTGTTCAGAACAATCTGTTTCAATAGTTGCTTATTATTAACTAACATTTGTTATATGTCACAGGGTAAACAACACATCAATCTATCCCTGCTGTCTCAGACAAAAGGAGAAAAAAAAAAAAAAAAAAAAAAAAAAAAAAAGATCCCTCCCAAAATATCCCACACAAGTACTAATATTTCAACCCTATGCAGAAAAATAATTTTTTTGCATAATTAATCTTCAGGGCATAGTGGGATTCAGCAACAAAATTCCTGATTCTTTAAAGCAACATTTTCCAACTATATCATGTTAAAGAAGTATATCCCATGAACAGACAATTTTCAGACAAAGAAATTAAAATTATTTCTAATCATGACAAAATACTCTAAATTACTATTGATTAGAGAAATGCAAATTAATGCAACTTTGAGGTACCACTATACACTTCTCAAATTGGCTAAGTTGACAGGAAAAGATGATAAATGCTGGGAGGGGATGTGGAAAACCTGGGACACTAATACATTATTGGTGGAGTTGTGCACCGATCCAACCATTCTGGAGAGCAATCTGAAACCATGCTTGAAAGGTTATCAAACTGTACATACCCTTTGACTTAACAGTGCTTCTAGTGGACTTATATCCCAAAGAGAGCTTAAAGGAGGGAAAGAGATTCACATTGCAAAAATGTTTGTGGCAGCCCTTTTTTGTAGTGGCAAGGAACTAAAAACTGAATGGATGTTCATCAGTTGGAGCACAAGGTTTTGCAAGGGTGAATGCTGAAAACTATCTTTGTATGTAATTTATTTTGTTTTATTTTTGACGTTGAAAACATAAGGTTTCACCCTTATAAAACCTGGTGCTTCAAATGTTTTTCTTTCCCTTCTCTCCATTCCTCCCCTAGATGGCAAATAATCCAATACATGTTAAACATGTGCAATTCTTCTGTACATATTTCTACAATTATCATGCTGCACAAGAAAAATCAGATCAAAAAGGGGAAAAAAATGAGAAAGAAAACAAAAACCAAGCAAACAATAACAAAAGAGATGTAAATGCTATGTTGTGATCTCAGTTCCCACAAGACGCTCTCTGGGTGTAGATGGCTCTCTCCATCACAAGACCACTGGAACTGGCCTGAATCACCTCTTTACATATATTTTGAAAAGAAAAGCCTCTTATTAAAAACGAACAAGTAATCCCAAATTCATATCAGCTCAGTCTTCATGTTTACTGCTTGTAACCACAAACCTCTCTTTTAGGATATTCTCACCACAAGTGAGAACTCTTACTCTATAATCTTCTTTACATCCTCTCAACTTATTGCTTTTCTACCTCAAAACATCTCACCCTTCAAACAACCTCCTCTCCTTTTAGAAGAAGAGATGAACCTCTTCCTTTTAAGGCAAAACCTTGTTCTTGATTTAATCTGTGTTCTTGATTTAACTCTCCATCTCCTTCAAAATCTTGCTTTATCAACTGTTCCCTCTTTTTTTATATCATCAATCTTTCCCTCCAAAGGCCCTCTCTTTGCTGATTGCAAATGATGCTTAGATTTCTTTCACCTTATAAAAACAGCTTAAAATAAAATAAGTCCTGTCTTTGATCCTATCATCTAAACTGAAATCTCTTCTATTTTCCTCATTTGTTTACTCAGAAGGATAAACTTATAGGTTATCTTCATTTATTATCAATCATTCTTATTTTTTTTTAATTTTAATTTAATTTTATTTAATAATAACTTTGTATTGACAGAATCCATGCCAGGGTAATTTTTTACAACATTATCCCTTGCACTCGCTTATGTTTCGTTTTTTTCCCCTCCCTCCCTTCACCCCACTCCCCAAGATGGCAAGCAGTCCTATATATGTTAAATATGTTGCAGTATATCCTAGATACAATACATATTTGCAGAACCGAATAGTTCTCCTGTTGTACAGGGAGAATTGGATTCAGAAGGTAAAAATAACTTGGGAAGAAAATCAAAAATGCAAATAGTTCACATTCGTTTCCCAGTGTTCCTTCTTCGGGTGTAGCTGTTTCTGTCCATCATTTATCCATTGAAACTCAGGTCTCTTTGTCATAGAAATCCACTTCCATCAGAATACATCCTCATACAATATCGTTGTCAAAGTGTATAATGATCTCCTGGTTCTGCTCATCTCACTTAGCATCAGTCCATGTAGGTCTCTCCAAGCCTTTCTGTATTCATCCTGCTGGTCATTCCTTACAGAACAATAATATTCCATAACATTCATATACCACAATTTACCCAGCCATTCTCCAATTGATGGGCATCCATTCATTTTCCAGTTTCTAGCCACTACAAACAGGGCTGCTACAAACATTTTGGCACATACAGGTCCCTTTCCCTTTTTTAGTATCTCTTTGGGGTATAAGCCCAATAGAAACACTGCTGGATCAAAGGGTATGCACAGTTTGATAACTTTTTGGGCATAATTCCAGATTGCTCTCCAGAATGGTTGGATTCGTTCACAACTCCACCAACAATGCATCAATGTCCCCGTTTTCCCGCATCCCCTCCAACATTCATCATTATTTTTTCCTGTCATCTTAGCCAATCTGACAGGTGTGTAGTGATATCTCAGAGTTGTCTTAATTTGCATTTCTCTGATCAATAGCGATTTGGAACACTCTTTCATGTGAGTGGTAATAGTTTCAATTTCATCATCTGAAAATTGTCTGTTCATATCCTTTGACCATTTATCAATTGGAGAATGGCTTGTCAATCATTCTTCTTAATTCCTCACTATATGCTATTGCTCTAACCATTCCAACATGGACCTGCTATTTTCAAGTAACTTTCTAATTGTTAAATCCAATGGCTGAATACCGGTCTTCATTATCCTTGACTTCTCTGCATTTGACTATTATCTTCTTGAAACTCTCCCTTATCTTTAATTTACATGTTTTTTCTGTTCTGTTTTTTTTATTATTTTGTGTCTGCTGCTATACTAGCTCCTTTATTGGCTTCTGCACCTTTGAATGTGGGTGTTCTTCAAGGCCCTCTGCTTTTGTTTTCTTTTGCTCAAGTTTTCAACCATCATTCTCAACTCTTCATTTATGGTTCTAAGGTGTCTCCAAAGGTTTGTTCACTTTGGTGTTTTGCTATCATCTCAAAATGCAATGAGACTAAAACTAAATTTATTTTCCCAATTTTTTCTTTATTTTATACTTTCTATAATTTTTTTTGTTCTGCAAAGTTCGTAAGTTTTATGTAATCAAGTACATGCACCTAAACCAAGTCACTTCTCTTCAATTAAGGCCAATATATTAATCTATTGTCTTCCATTTTAAAAATATTTTTTGTATATATCATCCACTTAAAAGTCACTAAGTTATATAAATTAAAATGTGAATTTAAATACATTTCCCACTAAATTGCTAAACAAATTTCTTAAACTTGTTTGTGAAATAATAAATCCCTTCCCCAGTTTTTATAGATTTATAAAACATTTTTTATGCATATATGTTGGATTTCTAGCATTCTTCTTTTTTTAATTGATCTGTTACTCTTTTTTTGGCTCATACCAGATAACTGATAATTCCCCTGCAGTTTATTTTTAAAGAAATGTTTAATGATAATGACAATGAGGAAATAGAAGATTAATAATGTAATCAATTAGCTATGCCATTGAAACATCTAGCAAGTAAGAAATTGAAATTAAATTATACTCCCTTAGCCATTAACCATTTTCACTCTCAACCCCATCCTTAATTTTAAAGCAAATATAATTTTCCTCATTAAAAAAAAGTCATGGGATCATAGCTTTAAAGTTATAACTCTTCCCTCAATCCTTAGAAAATTACCTTGAAAGTATGAAGCAAAGAATTAAAATTCCCAAGAGAAGATTGAAACCCATGCCCATAAAAATCAAAGGATATAGGCCTTTTGCTCTCTGCCTAGCAAGAAGACATCTAGAATGATACATCTACTTCTATGTGCCTCATTTTCAGAAAGACATGCTGGCATATATTTAGAAAAGGGTTAAGTAGCTGAAAAACTGTTTAAACATCTTTTACTTACATGAGGAGGAGGAGGAGAAACAAATCTTCAAGGGTTGGCAACTTACAAACAGCTGCCACAAATGAGTCTGTACCTGCATGTTGAAACTGTACATGCATCAAACTGATGTAACTACAACAGTGAATCACTAGCCTTGGAGTGAGGCAGAGCCTTCATGCTTCCTCCACTTCTATAAAGACAAAAGTTTAAAATGCCCACAGGGATCTTGTTTCTTTTGTTGCTGCCTTTCTTTAATAAAATTTTAAGGCACTGTAATCAATATATCCAAGCTTCTATTCTAGTCCTATGGCCTCTGCCTATGGGCCTATATAGCTTACCCCCTCCTCAAGGCTGAACACTACCTTGTTTTCCAAAGTGAGAGCTAAAACTCATTAAACTAATATGTAAATGTGAGAGATTTTGGGTGCTCCTCAGAATTCTCTTCTCAGTTTCTAGGCCCACAACATGTAAATTATAATGTGGGTCTTCTAGAACCTATACATCCATATTATCTATTCTCTCTCTTATATTACATAACTTGTATACATTAAATAACACCAAAGTCTTCAAGTCTCAACTTGTAGTACTTCCTATTGATACATTTTTGACAATTTTTTCAAACACACCCAAAATAATGTTTTCTCCCTTTGCAAAGTATATCTCTAAAAACAGATAAGCAAAATGTCCTAAAAGTATAATTAGTAGTATATCCTGACACTATTGTTTAAATTTTTAGGCTCCTTTTGTTTTATATTATATTCAAATCCAAATATATCTCTTCCTTTTTCCCATATCTACAGAAGAATACTTTCTCTTGTAATAAAGTTTAAAATTTTTTTTTAAAGTTCAGCAAAATATTCTTATAAGGCCATACCTTAAACCTTAACATTCTCGAATATCTGCTCTCAGAAACCTGTACTCTCTTTTATTCTTGTACATGTCCTTTTAAATATAAGCTGGTCAGTGAATTATATCCAACATCTTTAACCATCTTTTTCATTTTTCTTCATAGGAATCATTTGCAACTGTGTAACAGGAATTTTGTTCCTTCTTTCTTAAGCTGTATGTTGGATAGAGTTCTGGTCGGGAAGACCTATGTTTGCATTTTGCCTCATATGTGTACTACCTAAGGGATTCTGGTTAATTTAAAAACTCTGTTAGCCCAGCTCCCTCATCTATAAAACAGGCATAATAGCAGCTGTATCATTTGCATCACAGAGTTGCTGAGGATCAAGTAAGAGGATCTATGTAAAGTACTTTGCCATCCTAAGCACCATATTGTTGTTTTTCTGTCATTTCAGTCATGTCTGATTCTTTCTGGCCCTATTTGGGGTATTCTTGATAGAGAAAACCAGAGTAGTTTGCCATTTCCTTCTCGAATTCATTTTACAGATGAGGAAACTGAGAAAAACAAGGCTAAGTAACCTTCTCAAGGCTATACAGCTAAGTGTCTGAAGCTGGATTTGAACCCAGGTCCTCTTGAGTCCAGGTCCAGCACTTTATCCATTGTATCACTTTAGAAATGTCAACTGTGTTTGCCATTATTCTTGTTTAGATCTGTTTATTTCACAGATATAGGATCCCCTCTACCAATGCAGATCAGTATGTTATTGATGGAGATGATGATGATCACCTCCTTAGAACCTCAGGTTATAGGAATATTACCTAACATCTCTCAATTCTGAAATCTGTTCTAGTAAAGCTATGTTAGATGTTCCTTTTCCTATCTATCATGAACTTTTAGATGCTACAGAGTTGGGGTCTCCCAAGATTTCTATTAAGTCTATTTCACCAAATGGTTCTTCCTTGCTGTACAAAAAAAAAGTTCAAAAATATGGACAGTAGTTCAAAATACTTATAACTCAATCATTTCATATGCGCTCTTGCAAAAATCATATGAGAATATATGTAACACTGCTTTTGAAACTATCAACTTACTGTGGCCTTATTATTTGGGAAGTTCCCACCAAAGATGCAGATTAAAACCTATTTTATAACTCTTGTTCACATCTTTCCCCTAAGTTTTCCAAAGGATGTAAATCCAACATGTAGAAATTGTTCTACCTTTCTACCGACATCACAAAAGATTAATAATCTAAATGTTCACTTGTCATGTTACCCTTATCACGTGACCCGTCCAAATTATTTTCCTATCATGCAATTTCTTGATATCATCTTTTATTTCTATTTTTCTAAGTTCCTCCTATACTGTGGCACCCTTCACTCACCACAGGTCCTCTCCATTGTTCTTTATGTGATACTAATTTTGTTTTCCCAGACACTGTTGTATTCTACCTGCAACTGCTGTCTGCAATGCTGCTATGATGTTGGTAAATTGTACCTTTGCTTTAATGGTAAACCTGAGGTCATTAAGAAAGCTATGCAATTTCCTGAAGACAATCCAGTCCACTCTCTTCCTTCTACTGAATTCTTCCCCTCCCCCTCAGGCTATTGGGGTTAAGTGACTTGCCCAGGGTCACACAGCTAGGAAGTGTTAAACTTAGGTCCTCCTGACTTCAAGGCTGGTGCTCCATCCACTACAACAACTAGCTGCTCCTTCCTACTGAATTCTTAACTAAGTAGTTATCCTTCTGTTTATTCCATATATACATATTGATGACTAGATTCTATAGATTATCCATCCAAATGAATATTATAATCTAAGCAATAGACATTCTTCATCTACCTGATCTTTCGTGCATGGATGCTCAAGTCAAAATCTTCTGAGCAATTATATACCTCTTCCAATATACTGTGCAATGTTCTAAGGCTAGATGCATAATATCATCCTCAAACAGGCACATATGAAGCATCTCCTTATCTGCAAGGAATCACTTATCAACTTGGATTGGGTACCTGATCTCTATCGCACTGATTAAATACCACTAGTGAGTACAGATGTGTTTGTGATCAGAGGATTGTTGCACAATTTTATTTTTCTTATTAAATCTTTCAAGGAATCTTAAATGTTTTTGACATATGGATGGAAACCACCTTACTGTAAAGGATCTACTAACTCAAATGCATTTTCATGAATCCAACAATAAATAGAGTAAAATTTTATATTCTCTATATCTTTCAATTAACTGTTAATAGTAAAGATGTGTTCCATTGCTGACTATTGTGAAGGCTTAATTTGAATTACTTAAGTTTTTGGATAAAAGTATTATTGCCAGTGCTCATGTCTTTTCTTTTGTCCATCTACCATTTTTGACTGGCAATTACTTGTTTATAAATCGATGAGGGTTAATTGTAATTGTAATTTAATTGTAAAATCTATCCTTTTCTCAATTCTTTCTTCTTGGTTTTTTTTTTAATTGGTAATTCTGAATTTGGCTCTGATGGTCTGATTATACATAGACAGTTGACTCAGGGATAATTCCTACACCAACAAGTATTTTCCTGTCTATTGAAATATAATCTATTTTATTTTTTGTAATACTACTGGGTACTCTCCTCTTTTCTCAAAGTCTTAATAATATAAAGACATGAGACTTCTGTGCAATCTACAAATCTTTTGTCATTTTATTGTTTCTTCCTAAACTATTCTTTCCCATATTTCTCTCTACTTTCACCTTTTCAAACTTTTACATTTAAGTCATCAAGTATTAATGTCACTAATGTCAAGATTGATATGATTCAACTCCTCCAGAAATATGTCCACTTGGTCACTGGATCAGGACCAATAGTTAAATTAGAATTTACTGATGGCCTCAAAATGTTGTGATTCTTTTTTTTAAAAAATGTTTTTATTAAGCTTTTTATTTACAAAACATACATGGGTAATTTTTCAACACTGACTCTTGCAAAACTTTTTGTTCCAAATTTTCCCCTCCTTCCCCCTACAACCTTCCCTAGCTGGCAAGTAGTCCAATACATGTTAGAGATGTTAAAAAATGTTAAATTCAAAAATATGTATACATATTTATACAGTTATCTTGCTGCACAAGAAAAATCAGATCAAGAAGGAAGAGAAAAAAACCTAAGAAAACAAAATGCAAGCAAACAACAACAGAGATTGTGAGAATGCTATGTTGTGATCCACACTAAGTTCCCACAGTCCTTCTCTCTGGGTGTGTGTGGCTTTCTTCATCACTGAACAAGTGACACTGGTTTGAATCATCTCATTGTTGAAGAGAGCCATGTCCACCAGAATTGATCACTGTATAGTTTTTTTGTGTATAATGATCTCCTGGTTCTGCTTATTTCACTTAGCATGAGTTCATGTCTCTTCAGGCCTCTCTGAAATCATCCTGCTGATAGTTTCTTACAGAACAGCAATATTCTACAACATTCATATACCAAAATTTATTCAGCCATTCTCCAGTATTTCTGCCAAGAAAACTCCGAAGAGATTACCAAGAGTTGGATATTACTGAAAAACCACCAAACAATAATATCAAGTGAACTGTCTGAATGATATAAAATAAGTATTTGCCACTTTGCAGAGACTAATTCAATTCTATATTAATCTTAACTTCTCAGCCTTTTTTTTGAGAGAGAGAGAGAGAGAGAAAGAGAGAGAGAGAGGTGTCTCTCCTTTGTGGCACTCTATGCCACAAGGATTATCATCTTTTACTCTCAATTAAGTAACGGCTTAAGTAGCAAAGATACCTATTAGAATCCAACTTGAAGCTAGTTGCCAGCTGCCTCAGAAACAGGTTAAGTAAAAAACAAACTAGTATCAACTTGTTTTCTAACTACTTGAAATCTCTTGCCAATAAAAGATAGGCACCAAGATGCAATATTTCACATTTATAGAGCATTATACAATTTGCAAAGTCTTTTCCCCATAACATAAGCAAATACAAGTACTCTTATCCTCATTTTACAGATAAAGAAACTAAGGTTCAAGTTCTTCTCAAATCTGACTTGAAAAGTATTTGCAATTTTGTGTCCTTCTCTGCTTTATTTCTTCTTTCATTCTTTGTTAGTATTTTTGCTGCCAGAATAAGGCACCTTTCTTCTTCTTCTTTTTTTTCTTATTTGTTACTCTCTTGGTTCATCTCCTTTTTCTTGTAGTATGGGCATAAATCAAGTATCATGTTGCACTCCTTTCCAACATGGTACAGATCCTTCTAATGCTAATTTTTAAGAAAATACAAATGAGATTGTGGCCACTACTTCACAACTTATTCTGAAGAAGTAGGAGAGTATTACCTCCAGAAATGAAAAGTATCTGACATTTGGCGTGGTTCATTAAGTCTTACATAGTTAAGTGTGGGTCACCAATAAAATGTTGGTTTGTTACCAGTAGCAATTTGAGTAAAGAACTGTGTTTGGAAAAAAGAGAAGAAAATAACACAGAAAGGTTTGTCTTAAAATCTGTGCAACTAGTCATTTTAAAAATGTTTATACCAGAGATCAGATGTTCACATGATCTAGAAAAAGCAATTCCTCAATACGAAGGTCATGAGTATCTTGTTTTGTTTCAGAAGCAGTGAGTGAAACTATGAGTTAGAGGATATCAGGAAGACAGAAAAAAGATATGAATAAGTGCTAAATAAACTATAAGGCAGTAGTGGGTCAGTGATACAAGGCAATCCCAATAAACTTTGGATGGAAAATGCCATCCATACCCAGAGAGAAAACTATGGAGTCTAAATATAAATCAATACATGCTATATTCATTTTTTTTCCTTTTTCTCATTTTTTTTCCTTGTGGTTTTTCCCTTTTGTTTTGATTATACAACTCTCCCAACATGACTCATAAAAAAATGTGTATTTGTTAAAAATTAATGAAAAATGTATAACCAGAAAAATAAAGAAAACAATAAAAACTATGTAAACCATAAGAAAAGAAAAAGAAAAAATCTATTATTTAAAAGAAATGATGAGCAGACTGATTCCAAAAAGCCTAGAAAGACTTACATGAACTGATGCTAAATGGGTTAATGATCACAGAAAAACTGTTCTTTGAGACAGTTTCTTGAAATGAATTATCATTTTAAAAATCCAGAATGATAAGGACATTCCAAAGACATTTCTAATTTAAAAATATGAATTAAGCACTTACTATGTGCCAGGTACTGTGCTAGGCATCAAAAATACAATATATAAGAATATATATAACATGTCTGTGTCTGTCTGTCTCTGTCTCTCTGTCTCTCTCTCTCTCTCTCTCTCTTTATTGAGGCAAATGGGATTAAGTAACTTGCCCAGGGTCACACAGCTAGGAAGCATTAAATATCTGAGACCACATTTGAACTCAGATCCTCCTAACTTCAGGGCTGGTGCTCTATCCATGGCATCACCTAGCTGCCCCTATCTATGTCTCTTTTTATGAGCTTGCATGCTAATGGGGGAAGTAATATATAAACATATCTACAGCAAAAATCTTAAATGAATAAATGCAATCATATATAAAGTAGTTTGGGAGGTATTGCACTAGCAACTGAAAAGATTCAGAAGAGATACATGAAAAAATGGGTTTTGACAATGTATCTTAAAGGAAAAAAGGCACCCTATGAGGCAGAAGTAAAGTGGGAGTGAATTTCAGGCATAAAGGGCAACTAGTTCGGAGGCACAGAGATAGGCTATTAAGTATTGTGTGTAAGGAGCACAACTAAGATCAGTAGCTGAGTGATGCTCCATAAGGCTAGAAAAACAGATTGAGGCCAAGTTGTGTAAGGTTTAAAAAAAAAAAAAAAAGCTAACTGGAGTTTATAATTTACAAGAGAAATAATATGTAACCACTGTAGTTGGTTTGAGTGAGGAAGTCACATGGTCTGAGAATGAGAATTCCATGTGACTTAATTTACAATTCTGATCAAGCAAACCCTAAGATATGACATGGCATATGTATGTGCAGGAGGAGGGAGAGGGAGAGTTGGGAGGACAGCAGTGAATGTAAAAAACTATCTACATATATTTTGAAAATAAAAAAGCTATTTAAAAAATAAAAAATAAATAAAACACAAGAAAACAATTTTCAAAAGGTGAAAATAAAGTTGATCAGCACATTAAAAAAAATAAAGTTTTGTGTTAGCATGAAATGAGACAGTTACAGGAAGCTGAACAATTAACAATAAGAGCTATACTTTGCCCTAACACAGCAAAGATGTGCAATAAGAACATAGTGGTACTCAGCTTTGGATGGGACATTGCTCCTTCCACTCCGCCTTTCTTCTTTACATGGCTGCTTACTTACTTTCTACAATCTCCTTTCCTCAAATCTGCCTCCAAAATGGAGGCTTAAGAATGATAGCATAAATAGGAAAAGGGAGTCAGCATGGCATGGGGATATTCCAATCAAAGTAGGCCCTGGGTACCGAGAGAAGAACCAGGATGAAGAGAAAATTAAATCAAGGTGGCAAAATCCTTTAAGTCAATAGCACAACCAGGAGAGAAATGACAATACTGAAATGCCTTATTTTTATATTTTCACTTCATGCCTGGAATTATCTCCCTCTTTGTCTCTATCTTCTGACTTCCCTGTCAAGTCTCTTCTCAGGAAGAGAATCTTGTCTTCCACCAAAAGCTTTCCTCTTTCTCCCTTTAATATCAGCACCTTCCATCTGTGCTTATTTCCAATACATCCTGTATAAATCTTACTGTTTAATGTCTCCTTTCCTCAAATAAATAATAAGCTCCTTGAGGGCATAGACCATTTTTATCTCTTTGTATCAGCAGCAATTAACACAGTGCCTGGTACATAGCTTGTTGACCTGACTATACTATAGTATAGCAGATTCTGGAAGGAGTACAGAGAAGGCCACAGAAATTGAAAATTAGTAATAAAATTCCATTTTTATGTAATGAGTCAGGACTAAATCAATTCTATGAAAAAGAGTTTTCCATAAAAACATAGGCCGACAATTTAGTCTACAATCCTAAGAAAATATTATAAAAGCCAGGAAAAATTCAAAAGGCTTAAATTTCCACTGAAATTAACACACAAGATAAGTATCAAGAGTGGAAACATAGTTGGGAAAACATAAATATACATATATTTTAGAAATACTGAAGCATCTCACTTAGTTAAACACTTAATAAATAAAAATATTAAAATATTATATATAACTTGTTTTGTTATCAATTGACTGTATTCTGCACATTAGAAATATAAAATTTGGGGGAAATCACTGGCAGGGAAAAAAATTTCCTCCTATTTTACTCAAATTTTACCTCAAACCTCTCACTTACCAATTTGATGAAAGAGGATTCTTTTCTTTTTATTTTATTAATAGTATTTTATTTTTCCAAATACATGCAAAGATAGTTTTCAAAATTCGTCTTCACAAAGCCTTTTGTTCCAGATTTTTCTTCATTTCCCCCTTCCTCCCCAAAACATCAAGTCATCCGATATAAATTAAACATGTACAATTCCTCTAAACATATTTCCACATTCATCATATTGTACAGATCACAACAGAAAAAAAAAATGAGAACGAAAGAAAAAACACAAGCAAGCAAACAACAAGAACCAAAAAAAAAGGGTGAAAATACTATGATTTGATCCACATTGAATCTCCATAGTTCTCTCTCTGGATATAGATGGCATCCTTGGGATTATTTTCTTTTAAAAAAAATTATTACAGATGACTTCTATTTGTATATCAGAGTCATTCTGAATATAGCTTCCTTCCATCACAAAAAATAGTCCTTCCTTTAAACAACAACAACAAAAAAACTAGTAAAATAAAAACAAACAGGACAATGACAATATCTTCCAGACATTACTTCCAATCTCTTTGCTGCCAATAGAGGCATGGGTTTGATTATCTGTTTTCTTGCACTAAAATTGGTCTTAATTATGCGGAGTTTAGCTTCTTTTTAGGGTTCTTTTCTTTCACCCTGCTATAGTCAGTACTATGTAATACGAATTCTTATCTTGGTTTTGCTTATTCCATTTGCATTAGTTCATACAAGTTTTCCCATGTTTCTCTGAATTTATTTCTGTTTTCTTTCTGATTACACAATAATATTCATGACATTCATATACTACAATTCATTCAGCCATTTTCAGTCAATGATTATCTACTTTGTTTCTAGTTCTTTATTACCACAAAAAGTATTGCTATGGATATATTTATATATACAGATATAAAGATATACCTATTCTATACCTCATATTAGTTAAAAACTGAGGCAAGCTTGCTTTTCCATCTTTGACTTCTTTAGGGTATGACCAGTATCAAAGTCACTAGGTCAAAGGGTATGAACCTTTTAGTTACTTTTCTCAAATGAGATAAAGGCATTTTGTAAACATTAAAGTACTATGTAATTGTGAGTTTATATTGTTAGTTTCTCACATGATTGGAAAAATACTTATTTTCCATACAGATCAATTTACAGTACTACCAGCATACTAGTTTGTTGCAATCCACTTCAAAAAAAAAAAAAAAAAAAAAAAAAAAAAAAAAAAGGGCAGTAACATCAGTAAAAAGTCAAAGGTAAAAAATTTTCCTGCTTAAATATTCAAATTCAAAGCATGGAATTTTCACTTTTTTTAAAGTGGTTGTTGTTTGTTTTTTCTTTCTTGTTTTCTCCTCCCTTTTGATCTGGTTTTGAAATGTCTGTGTGTGTGTATGTATGTGTGTGTGTGCCCCCACACGTGCAAACGAGTGCAGAATGATGAATATGGAAATATGTTTAGAAGAACTGCATATGTTTAACCTATATCCGATTGCTTGCTGTCTGGGGGAGGAGGGAAAGGAGAGGAAAGGGAGAAATATCTGGAAAACAAGGTTTTATGAAGGTGAATGTTGAAAACTATCTTTGCATATACTTGGAAAAATAAAATATTATTTTTTAAAATTTGCCTTTTCAGTTAGCACAAGATTTATCTTTTCACTGAGGGTCACCCATATATGCAACATTAGGTTAATTTAATTTTTAAAATGGTGTTCAATGCCTTTAGTTGTTTCAGAACTTATGAAGAATGTGAGCCACCTTGAATCATTTTCTTAAGTGTTTGTTGAATTTTATTTCATTCAGAGAAGCAGCATATATAAAATGTAATATAAAATACAGTAGATGGGCAATCAGGAGAACATGGGTTCTGATCAGTGTCTCCCTAGGCCTAAAATATTAATTAGGCCAGCTCCAGTCATACTTCACTTTGCTCCCCACTCATCTTTCCTTGAATGCTCTTTCCTTAGAGGATGTTTTTGCTTTTGTATTTGTTTCCTTAGCACATAGCACAGTACCAGAAACAGTAAGAGCTTAATAATTAATTCCTTATTCATTCAAAAGATGAATACAATTTTAAATTACTGGCATTACAATTCCATGCAAAAACTTATTCCCTATGGACAATTAAGTTTTGCTTTATTTTTATTATTAGGTATAAGTAAATCTTAAATATCTGATGCACTGTTATTTTTGTACAAGATGATCCTTTTGTTGGTTACTTGTCATTATTTATAATAGTATTTTAATCAACTTTTATTGAAATTTTGTTTTTACACCATCTATATTTCTTCTATATGCCTTTTCCTCCTCTCTTCCAACATTTATCTTTTATTATTTTATGATTGTGCTACCTTCTTAGCTTTTCAGATCCTTAAGATTCATAACTTCTTCTCTGGACCATCCATTTGCAAGAGTGCCCAAGTCAGTCCCCTCTCAACTTAATTCAAGACTCTTTACCCATCACCTGACCCTGCTAGAAGTACCTACTTTCACCTTCAACTTTTCTGCTCTCTTGTAGATGTTTTCTTCTCCCTACACATCTCCTATTAGAGTAAGCCACACAAAGGCAGGGATTCTCTTTCTTTTTGCTTGGATTTATATTCTCAATGCTTAGTGCAATGTCTGGCACATGGCAAATGCTTAATAAATATTTTTTCCATTATCATTGTTTAGTTGCTGTGTATACTGTTTTTCTGACTTTTTCATTTTGCATCAGTTCATTTAAGTCTTCTATGCAACTCGTTAGTCATTACGCTAATCATTTCTCATAGCATAATAATATTACATTACATATATGTAATACCACAGATTACTTACCCATTTTTCCAATCAGAGAACATATACTTGGTTTCTCAGGTTTCTCTATGTCAAAGAGTACTGCTATAAATACTCTGCTGTATAAAGAAGCGCTTCTTTTTGTTGTGTACATTGGTCATTTAAAAAGTCACACATGTATTTTATCAATATTTGTTGATCAGAAAACTTGTGGACAATCTTAAGGCATTCTACAGTAGTATTTGAACCTAGATCTGCCTGACTCCAAGGCTGGCTTCTTTCATCATTAGGAAATTTTTCCTTATGCCAAGCCAAGATCTACTACCTTGCAATTGCCATCCACCGTTTCTATTTCTGTATTATGGGAACAAATAAAATTTATTGAACCCCTCTTCCACACAAAATCCTTCAAATATTTCATCATAGCTATTATGTCCTCCACTAAGTTTTCCCCTTTCTAGACTAAACATTCTAGTTATTAAATCAACTAATCCATAACAAACTATCTTATTGTTCTTATTAGATACAGGAATAACTGCCTCAATATCCCTCACAGCAGGGATGTACTACTAAGCTCTTTTTCCTCTGACTCTTAATGGGTTGGGTAGGATGATCTCTCAAACAAAAGTATTTGTGTGGATTTTCACTGTCATTCCATGGAAGACAAACAAACTCAATATTCCACAAGAAAAGTCAGTCTTCTCCCCCTCTCCTCTTCTCTCTCTCTCCCTCGTTAGTTCGGTGTACAATGGTTTGTTCTTATTTTCTTTCTTTTATGTTTCAAATTCTTCCACCCTATAATTTCATATCACTACTCAGAATTCTCATCTGCCCATTTTTAAAAGGAATGCATCATTCTTTCTAATAAACTGAAGAGCTGAGATCTTATTTAAATCCCTTCTCTTCTAGGAGAGAGCTTGGTTTGTCCTTTTGGCATTAACAACTATTACTTGGCAAAAAGTAAGAAAAACATTGTACATTCTATGTGTCAACAAAAAATTGTCCCTATTCTCTATTCTTTCTAGAAGCAAATACTCTGTCTTTATAAAACATCATGGTCAACTCCCTTGGAACATCTTGATAAAATCTTTTCTTTCTTTTAACTTCCCTCTCTTTCAGCTCAAAGTATTTTCCTTTCTAAATTTCCTACCTAAATTCAATTTCTGTTCTTGACAATTATAAATTCTTCAATGTCCCTTTGATTTATTTTTCTCCAGATCAAATATCCCTTCTTTTTTTTCTACTGAAACCCAAAGTAGAAGGTGGTTTTTACTCAAAAACTTAAACTTTGACCTTAGACTGAAAGTCAGGATCTTTGTTATATTGTCATTGTGTGTGGTATCCATCACTGGTCTTCAATAAATATCAAATCCTCCACAAAGAAAATTACCACAATTCACTTATGAAGTTCCTTCATACATAGGGTGTTTTTTTTCCTTTTACAAATCTTACCTGGAATTAGAGGGACATGGGATTCAGCACCAAGGGACTGTTACTTAGTCTAATCCCTTAAATTTACAGATAAAGGAATTGAGCAAAGGGGAAGATGTATCTTGAACAAGGTGAGATGGGTATCTGGGACCCTGCAAAAATTCAAATGATGATTGTTCTGACTTCAAATCCTATGCTAATCACTTCTTATTCTTTACGATTTGTCCAACTTCCCAATGCTATATACAGCAAGACAAATTCCACAAAAGATAAAGAAGATTCCATAACTTAACAAGCTAGATCAGGACATTCCTTTCAGATAAACATAAATTTTCCTGCCCTTAATTTCACCCTTTTACAAAGCTCCTTTTTCCAGGCTAAAGAATTCTTCCCTCCCTAGTTCTTCTGCCCTTCGGATATTTGGGAGTGTATTCCCCTCATGTGGTGACCATAATTCAGCCAACTTCTGCATACTTAGCATCTTTAACCTTTCCCTATAAATCCATCCATCTATTCCCTTATTCACTTCAGCTTCTATCAGAGCTCACTCCAGTGTTTATATCCTGCTGCTCTTATGCGAAATGTAGTAGTCCCAGTGGAGTCTCAATGTTTCCCTCCTCCCTATGCTGTGGTACAATCCTCCTTTGTTGGCTGCCCAGAATAGCACTGGCCTTTCTTTGACTGCCATATCACATTTCAAGCTTAACTCAAGTTTGCTATTACTCTCAGTTCTCTCTTGGCTTCTTAGGCCTCTTCTATCCACTAAGATTTCGGATCGATGGCAAATCACTTATACTGTTCTTTAGCTTTTCTGAAATCAGGATAAGATTTTATCCTTATCTCTTTATTTTTTTTATCTCTAGATCTTCAATCAGTTTAAATGGATATAGGTCAAATGATGACCTTATCTTCACAGAAAACTGTTAAAAATATTTTCGTTACTAGTATTTCCTTTCTCTTTCAAACCCTTCCCCCAAAATCCCATAGTTTAAAATTTTCATTCAATTCTATCCCTCTTCTGCTTTAACCTAAGTTAATGATTTCACAAATTTTCTTATATTCCCATAATCAGATTGTCTACTTTCATCCCTTGATATAATTCTCACTTTTTTCTAATCAATTTTATTAAAATTGTTATTAGTGGTCTTTTCTGAATTTCTCTTAGCCATATTTAAATGTTTATTTTCTGTTCTTATTCTCTTCACTTCCCCCTTTATGAGCAACACTAAAATACTTTCTACCTTGAGATTCTTTCCAATCTAAGTTTTAAAAGAATTATTTTACTTCCTCCAGTTTCTCTGGCTACTTCTTAAGAATTTCCTTCAGAAGATTCTCTTCTATATGTTTCCAAATGACTTAAAACCTTTTGCATAGTTTTATACTAAATTATCTATTTAGCACCTTGTATCTTAATAAGTCTTCTCTCAAGCTTTTGAGTACCAATTTTTTGGCAAATGCCAAAAACATTTTGTTTACACAGGATATCTATCATATGAGTATCTGGGGATTATGATTTCTTACCTCTATTCCAAACTCAATTTCCTGAGCATTTTTTGCAATAACTAGTTCCCATCTTAAAACAATCGTTCCTTCATCTCTAAAAAGGATATTATCATAGGCTACTTGATATATTAGCATATTATCACCATAATTTTAAACTAAAATTAACATAAACTCTTTACCAGCCACTTTATGATTTTTCATTTCATCAGCTCACTCTAACAGAATAATCAGTTTCAATTTTTCTTCATTTTATCCTTTTGAAAAACACATATACAAATGTAAAGCTAGTTTTTTACCAAATAGCTATATATAAGGACCAAATTGAACATTCTATATATAGGTATACTTAATATATATACATAGTCAACTAATAAACATTTATTCCTTCTGGTATGTCCACTTTAGAAAGTTTTCAAGTTCATATTTTATAGTAGAATCTTAGCAGCACCCTAGATACTGGGTGACAGAATATTAGACAAGAATTCAGTGATCACTTGACCTCTTTCTTTCACTTTACAAATGAGGATATATGCCTAAAGAGCCAACTCAAGGTCACAAAACTAGTTAGAATTCAAGCCAAGGAGAGAACATAGGTCTCCTTATCCCTGTACCATTCTCCCTCTAGTACCACACTTGTTTCCTCCCACAGTATCAAGTCAGGCGATAAAGCTACAGAAATATCTATTCAGAAAAGCCAGAGTTTTCAGTGACTTATTTATAAGAAACTTCATCGAATATGGAATATAGGAGGTGGAACAAAAAGGCAGACACAGGGACATATTTGTAAGACAGGGAAGCAATATTACATTTTTATGTCATCAATTATTAATTAAACTAACATCAAATATGATCCAAAACAGTTTTCAAAGAGTTTTTCTGTAGCATGTGGAAGATCCAAAGAAGGAGAAGGGCTAAGGGAATCTGATAAATAAAATTCTGTTTGATCCAATAGGCTCCATATCCTGGGACAGGCTTGATAATTAATCTTCTGCTAGGAAAAGTTCTCTAGGAAAGGGTTTTCAACAACAGAAATTATCCTAGCCTCCAGCTCAAGCTCTTGAGGCAGGGAAGGGATAAAAGAAGGAAAGGGAAGAAAGACAGAAAGACAAAGTTCACTTGTGAGAAAAAGATCAAGCCATTCCTTCTAATGCCCTATTACATCCCCTAATCATCCTAAAAAAGATAAATCGAGTTTGCTTTCAGGATGGACTTTCCATAAAGTATGATTTCACAGTCATCTTCTTACCTCAATTTCTTTCTCCCCATTCAGTTGCCAGATGCTTCAAATTCCTTAAACAATGGCTAAAACCTTTCATTCAACAAGAAATAAAAAGATTAAAACTATAAATGATTAGTTGAACTAAAAAATTGCAAACTCATTCAAACAAAAGTAATAATTTTTAAAAAGTTATAAATCACAAATATCAGATTACAAGGGAATAGCTAATTAGATGACATTTTCACTGCCAGTCCCCCATACTTCAAATATTATCAGTCTGCATCTCTCCTCCTGGATTCCTTAACTTCCTTAAAATTGTAGCTAATATCTACCTACCACAGGAAGCTTTTCTTGTTCCTTTTAATTCTAATGACTTATCTCTGCTGATTATTTCCAGTTTATCCTGCATATATCTTCTTGTACATAGTTGCTGGCATATTGTCACTGAGACATCAGGATATATGCGCTTTAAGTTAACAGTACTAAGGAGTGTATAGAATTTTGCATATAATAGTCTCCCAGGTCAAAGTTGTAAGCAACATGCAAAGATAATATTGTTTAACTGAAATCAAAGGTAACATATTGTAAAGATACTATAAATGTAGGGATCTCCCTAGTTACTGAATTGAGAATTTTGTTGCTAAGTCTGCTACACGATGCTACACTTCAGCTTTTTTATCTGCTCAGAAAACTCTCCAGTAGGTAACCAGCAGAAATAGAAGGCCTTCTTCATTCAAGTTTCAATTCAATTCACTATCTTGGAATCCTAGGAGTCCCCATCTCTTTAATCAGGAAAATGATAACTGCAACTAGGCAACCCTGGTCTAGGGAAGAGATCAAATTTCATAACAAAATCAATTTGCTTTGCCAATCAAGAAGAACTTCAATAATTATAATTACTAATAAGGAATGCACAAGAATTGCCACATAAATTTATTGTTATACACTAACAGATTCATTTATATTTCTACAATCCACTTCTTTCCATAACAGTATGTCTATGAGCTTCTTTTCCCTTTATGATAATATTCTTCGAAGTATCATTATATAGTACTTGTTCAAGTAAGAAAAATATGATACAATAGACAGAGAAGTGGAATCAGGAAGATTTCATTCAAGTCACCTCTCAGATATATGCATTGCCTATGGGACAGACTAAGTCAAAAAGGAAAGTCATTTAATTTCTCAGAGTTACAAGCAACTTTCTAAGCCTCAAAGTTATAGAAGAACTGTTATTCCAACAAAAGAAATAGACTAGCCCATGCCCAAGTTTTTCCAGAGAGAAAAAAGACCCCCAAAATGAAAAAAAAGACCAAACCATTCTAATACCCAATTACATTCCCTACTCATTCTAAAAGGAAGTAAATCAAATTGGTTTTCACAATAAACTTTACATAAAATATGATTTCAGGGTTCTCTTCCTTTTCCTCACTAGAAAGTTTCCTAAAGTAATGAAATCTCAAGTTTGGATCAAAAAGGAAAAAAAAGTATAGTTGATGTTGAAAATCTTTGTTGATATCTACCTTTCATGAAAAATTAATTCCAAGACAAATCAGTGCTCAACTTTCTTGGATATCCTGGACTTCCTCACTCCCTTTTGCATTTTTTTGACTAAAGGGTAGAAGGTAGAGATGATCATAGTGGAGAGGAGAAAAAGGGGTAGTTATTACACAGATCACAAAAATTATACAATGAATAATGTATCTGGGGATGAGGATTATGAATTAATAGTGCAACAGCCTGTTCCTCGTACTCAGTAAGTATTTATAAAGTAAATAAATATAAATATTTATAAAGTAAGTAAATAAAAGTACATTACTTTTAAACTATAAATACTGCATAAGCATTGTGGGTACGAAAAAAAATGAAGCAATCCCTCTTTTCAAGGAGCTTATACTCTAATAGTATGATATCTGAATGGGCTTTAAAACTTTTAATTGGGAATCTGGAGTGTTTTGAATGCTAATAATTAGCCTTATTTTCTTTTTACTCAGTAATGATAGTAATAGTTACATACTTATAAAGAAGCCCAAATATCCCACCAGTAGCAAAATGGAATTCTATGAATAAATAAAATCAGAGTTAAGTAAAGTCTATGTGAGAAGTTAGAAGGCATAATGAATATAGCTAAGAATTGAGGATGGAAACAGGACCCTTCTTGAAAAGAAATAGGTTGTACTAGCGATTCATTTACAATAGTACCTTTAATATTGGGAATCTCTCTAATAGAAATTAAGCTAATTGAGTAGATTGCTGTTGTTCAATCTTTTCCATTGTTCTGAAATCTCTGTGATCTTATTTAGGGTTTTCTTGGCAAAAATACTGGAGGGATTTGCCATTTCCTTCTCTGGATTGTTTTATAAATGAGAAACCTGAAGCAAACAGGTTAAGTGACTCACCCATGATCACACAACTACTAAATATCTGAGGTTAAATCTGAATTCAGGAAGATGAGTCTTCCTGATCCCAGCTCAGTGTTCTAGAGCCTTCAATACCAAGCTGCCCCATTCTGAGCAATACACAAAGGTTCCAAAATGCATATCAGTTTAAGATGCATTAATATGGAAGCCAAAGGAGTCAGGGGTGCAGCAAACTGTTACATATCTGCCACAAGGGAAAATATTAACCAACACTCTCCAATAAAGTTCTATTCTGACCCCTCATCAAGGTATATAGGTGTCTCAGCAATACCAAAAACTATGCTAGCAGAGCAAAATTTCTGGCAGTACCTGCTAAGCTGGAAGGATTGTAATTTTGCATCCTGTAATGAAGTTTATGACTACTGTCTAAGGATCTAGTTAGCTAAATTTGGAGTGATTCATTACTATGTTGGCTACCAATTTATGAATTTTTTTGAACATTTACCGAATTTATGAAGGGATTATAATTCGAGTCAGTAGAGGGAAGTACTCACAAGAGAGAGATGGACAAAGTATTAGACTTCGAGTTTAAATATTACGTCAGATGCTTAGAGGCTAAGTGACCCAAGGCAAGTATTTTAATGCTTCTGAGTTTCAGTTTCTTCACTTGTAAAAGGAGAGGGATTAGATTAAATTTTTATTTTATTTTACTTTAAATTTTTTGAAGGCAATTGGAGCTAAGTGACTATCCAGAGTGTCTGAAGTTGAATTTGAACTCAGGTCCTCTTGACTCCAGGGCCTGTGATTTATCCACTGACTCAGCTGCTCCTAGATTCAATTACTTTTCCTGGCTGCTTGTAATATTTTTTCTTTAATCTGATAGTTTTGAAATTTGGCCACAATATTCCTTGGAGTTTTTATTTTAGGGTCTTTTTCAGAAGATGTTCGATGAATTCTTTCAATGCATATTTTACCTTCTGGTTCTATTACTTCTGGGAAGTTCTCTTTGATGATTTCCTGTAAAATAATATCTAGGCTCTTTTTTTCAATCATAATTTTCAGGTAGTCCAATGATCCTCAGCTTCTCTCTGCTAAATCTATTTTCCAGGTCAGTTGTTTTTCCAAGTAAATATTTGACATTTTTTTCCTAATCTCTCATTTTTTTTGGTTTTGCTTGACTGATTCTTGATGTCTCAATGAATCAGTCATTTCTATTTGTTCAGTTCTGATTTTAGTGAGTTATTTTCTTCATTAGCTTTTTTTTTACTTCTTTTTCTATATGTCCAATTGAGTTTTTAAATGAGTTGTTTTACGCTATGGAATTTTTTCCATTTCACTAATTTTTTTATTTTTTTAGTGAGTTATTTTCTTTTTCCAATTCACAAATCCTACTTTCTTGGGAATTCTTAACCTTTTCCAATTCACAAATTCTGTTTCCCTGCACTTCTTGGGAGTTTTTTTACCTTTTCCAGTTCACATTTCAGGAAGTTGTTGCTCTCTTGCATAGCTTCTCTTTCCTTTCCCCATTTTTCCTCTAGTTCTCTTTTAAGGGTTTTAATAGTCTCTTCAAGGAGAGCCTTTTGTGTTGGGGACTAACAATTGTCTGGAGACTGTCTGCTATTAGTCTCCTCGGGGTTGAAAAGCTCTCTTTCTGTATAGAAGCTATCAATTGTCCTTTTGATTTTTTAACTCATTTTGTTAAAGGCTGTAGGGTCTGCCTTCAGGGTCAGGAGGTTACCAGCTTTCTCTGCAGAGCAGTGATAGGTGTATGGATGGGTAGCTGTCCTGCCAGCCGGCTACAAAAAGCAGAGAGGTACTGGAGTGCTCTGGGAAAGAGTTCCCCACCGGGATGTAACTCAGGCCTGCAGGACTGAGCTGGAAAAGTGCCTTGCAAAGAACCCTGCTGTGAAGGTTAATGACTGCCCTGGGGCTAGATGCTGAGCAGAGAAAGCATCACTACCCCAAGTCAAAGCCCTCTCTGGGGCTGTGGGTATTAGCTACGGAGCAGTGAATAGCCCTGCAGGGACCAGAAGTGTCTCTGCCCCAGAAAGCACAGTCGTGCTGGGGAAATTCTATTACCCCAGGCTGAGCCCCACACTGTGCAGATTAGAGGCTGCCCTGGGCTGTGCCCCCCTGCCGTGCAGCAGGCAAAAGCCCCAAACTGCAGGATGTGACTGTAGGGCTATGTTACAGGTCTGCCTGAGTCACTTCCAGTTTTGGGTGGTTATAGCCAGATCTTGTTAGGTTCTGGCGTTTTTTAGAGAGTACCCTCTTTCTTTGGCTTTAATTTCTCTGCCGGTTTACTGCTTTATAATTAAGGCAGAGCAGTTAGCCTATGAGAGAGTCGTCTCTAGCCACAGATATCACCCCCACCCCTGGTCTGCTCCCAGATGCTAGTCTCTCCCTGCCTGCACTGGTCTGTTCCTGGACCCTCAGGACAAAACTTTCCTGGCAATCTTCGGCTGATGAGTTGTTGTGCTTCTAATCTTCATGGGTTTTACCAGTCAAGCGCTATTTTTGAGGCTGAATTTAATGTTGGTCATGAGGGCATGAGAGGAGTTTAGAAAGTCGCATGTGTCTTTTCCACCATCTTGACTCCACCCCTCCGATTCAATTACTTTTAAGATAGATATATTTTAGTTCTAAATCTATGATCCTAGATTGGTGGGATATGGCCAGTTGTCTGCCTGATTTATATATGAAAAGCAGATTGTTATCCATTTACTCCCTGTCTGTACACTAAATGGAGCAGATTAAAGAAGGCTGATCCTCCATTCTCTCCTCTCTCCTTCCCCCTAATAGAAAATGCACTAGTTCAGAAGAACTAACTATAAATTTCAAGTAGTAATCTTGCCAGACCATGAGATCTTATGTTACTCAGTTTGTCTGAGCTTCATGTTTCTCATCAAAATGAGGGAGCTGGCCAAGATGATCAATAAAGTCATTTTCATTTCTAGGTTCTATAATTCAACAAAACAGGGACATATTAAACGGCAACCGTGAGATTATACGATCATTAATCTTGATGGACATGGCTCTTTTCAACAATGAAATGATTCAGGCCAGTTCCAATCATCTTGTGATGGAGAGAGCCATCTGTACCCAGAGAGAGGATTGTGGGAACTGAGTATGGATCACAACATAGCATTTTCACTCTTTTGGTTGTTGTTTGCTTGCATTTTATTTCTTTCTCATTTTTTCATTTTTGAGCTAATTTTTCTTGTGCAGCAAGATAATCATATAAATATGTATACATATATTGGATTTAACATATGTTTTTACCATGTTTAACATATACTGATTGGATTACTTGCTACCTAGGGGAGGTGGTGGGGGAAAGGGGAAAAACAGGAACACATGGTTATACAAGGGTCAGTGTTGAAAAATTATCCATGCATTGTTTAATTAATAAAAAGAAAAAAAAAGGGGGGGGAGACAAGGACATATTTAATCATATACAATAAAACAAGTATAAAAACATGAAACAGAAGGGAAAAACTCACTACTTTTCCTTCTCTCATTATTTTTTGTTTCTGCAAAGTAGTATTCTCTCCTCCTAAGGGCCAAAATTTTCTCTTTCAATCTTCTGAGCCCTCTTTCCCTATTGCATCTGTTTTCTACAAAATAAATGTGAAAGACACTGGAGCAGGTAATAATTTGAGTTCACTCTCTCTCACCAGCAAATGTCTTATACTAGTTATAAAAATTAATCAACTGTCACAATTCCACAGAGTTGATCTCTAGAGCATTTTTTTTAATGTTAAAATTAGTTTTAGGATGCATGCAGGATCATTCACAAGCAAAGCCTTCCTAAAGATTTTTAAAGAAATATGCATAGAATTAAAGGAAGCAAGAATAATCAAGTGAAGTTAGTAGTGCTTGAACTCCCTCCTTCATAGTGTTTTTGTAGCAATTAAATAAGACTATTGGCAAGCCATAAAGCAATAATATGTAAATGTAGTAATATAAGAGTATAAGAATATGAGAGCTGCAAGTTACTTTAGGGATTATCTAAAGTCATTTTTAAAAAAGTAGTTTTCAACATTCACTCTTGCAAAATCCTGTGTTCCAAATTTCTTTCCCTGCCTTCTCCGAACCTCCTCCCCTAAGAGAGCAAGTAATCTAAAATATGTCATATATGTGCAATTCTTCTATATTTCTACATTTATTATGCTGCACAAGAAAAATCAGGTCAAAAAGGGAAAAAATGAAAAAGAAAAAAAAAACAAGCAAACAACAACAAAAAGAGTGAGAATACTATGTACTTAGTTACCACAGTCCTCTCTCTCTGGGTACAGATGTCTCTCTCCATCACAAGACCATTGGAATTGATATGAAGCTCGTTGTTGAAAAGAACCCATGCATCAAAACTGATCATTGTATAATCTTTTTGTTGCCTTATACAATGTTCTCTAAATTCAACTCACTTCACTTAGCATCAGTTCATGTAAGTCTCTTTAGGCCTCTCTGAAATCATCCTGCTGATTATTTCTTATAGAACAATAATATTCCATAACAGTCATATACCATAATTTATTCTGCCATTCTCCAACTGATGGGCATTCACTCAGTTTCCAGTTTCTTGCCACTACAAAAAGAGCTGTTACAACCATTTTTGCACATGTGGGTCCCTTCCCCTCCTTTTAGATCTCTTTGGGATATAGATCCAGTAAAGACACTGCTGAATCAAAGGGTATGCACAATTTGATAGCCCTTTGAGCATAGTTCCAAGTTGCTCTCCAGAATGGCTGAATCAGTTCACAACTTCACCAACAATGTGTTAATGTCCTGGTTTTCCCACATTCCCTCCAACATTCATCATTACTTTTTCCTGTCATTTTAAGCCAATCTGCAAAGTGTGTAGTGGTACCTCAGAGATGTCTTAATTTGAATTTCTCTAATCAATAATGATTTAGAGCATTTTTTAATATGACTAGAAATGATTTTAATTTCTTTCTCTGAAAATTATCTTTCCATATCCTTTGACCATTTATCAGTTGGGGAATGGCTTGTGTTCTTAGACATTTGTAAAGTCCAAAATAACTTGTCCAAGATCAAACAAGCAGCAAATGGCAGTAAGAGGCCAAATTTAAACTAACTCCAAAGCCAGTATTCCTGTCATTAACAGATGGAGAGTTTTAATGAGTGAATCTTAATTATGGCAATATGTATAACAGAAAAGCAAAAAATTAAAGGACACAATCAGATGGCTTCCATATAGTAGATTACTGTTTAAAATTTTTAGAATGCCAGCTTCTGGATAAGAATTCACTATGTGACAAAAATTGTTGGAAAAACTGGAAATTAATATGGCAAAAACTAGGCATCAACCCAAATGTAACACCCTATACTATAATAAGGTTGAAATAGGTTCATGATTTAGACACAAAGAGTGATAAGCAAATTCGAAGAAAAGATAGTCTACTCTCAGATCTGTGGAGAAGGAAGAAATTTGTGGCCAAAGAACTAGAGTACATTATGGAATACAAAAGAGACAAATTGTGATTATATTAAGTTAAAAAGTTTTGTATAAACAAAACTAATGCAGATGAGATTAGAAAGGAAGCAATAAATTGGGAAAAAAATTTTTACATCTAAGGGCCTCATTTCTAAAACATAGAGAGAATTGACTCAAATTTGTAAGAATGCAAGCCATTCTCCAATTGATAAATAGTCCAAGGAATAGACAATTTTCAGATGAAGAAATTAAAATCATTTATAGTTACATGAAAAAATGCTCTAAATCATTGTTGATCAGGGAAATGCAAATGAAGACAACTCTGAGGTACTCACTATACACCTCTCAGATTGGCTAAGATGACAGCAAAAGATAATGAAGAATGTTGGAGGGGATGTGGGAAAACTGGGACACTAATTTATTGTTGGTGGAGTAATGAACTGATCCAATCATTCTGGAGAGCAATTTGGAACTATGCTGAAAGGGCTATCAAACAGTGTGCATACCTTTTGACTCAGCAGTGTTTCTACTGTGCTTATATCCCAAAGAGATCTTAAAGGAAGGAAAGGGACCCACATGTGCAAAAATTTTTATGGCAGCCCTTTTTGTAGTACCAAGGAAATGGAAACTGAGTGGATGCCCATCAGTTGGAGAATGGCTGAATAAGTTGTGGTATATGAATGTTATGGAATATTATTGTTTTATAAGAAATGATCAGCAGGAGGATTTCTGAAAGACCTGAAGAGTTATATGAACTGATGCTGAGTGAAGTGAGTAGAATCAAAAGAACACTGTACACAGAAACAGTGATCAATTCTCTTTTCAACAATGAGATGATTCAGACTAGTTCCAATGATCTTATGATGAAGAGAGCCATCTACAACCAGAGAGAGAGGCCTGTGAAAACTGAATGTGATCACATGGCATTTTTACCTTTTTTATTGTTGTTTGCTTGCATTTTGTTTTCTTTCTCATTTTTTTCCTTTTTGATCTGATTCTTCTTATGCACCATAATTGTGGAAATATATATAGAAGAATTGTACATATTTAACATATTGAATTACTTGCCGTCTATATTTGGAGGGAAGGGAAGGAAAAAAATTGGAATACAAGATTTTGCAAAGGTGAATGTTAAAAAGTATCTATGTATATGTTTTGAAAATAAATAATTTTAATCAAAAAATAAAAGAAAAAAATTCAGAATTGAAGAGAATTCTGATAGACACTGGAAATATTTAAATTCCAATATGCAATGGAAATAATAGAATAGAATGGTAGAAATAAAAACTTGATAACTAAAAAAATTTGTAGAATGAAAGAATTTCATTAAATAAGTAAAGTCAAGAGTTAGGAGGGAAGGAAAGGAAACAAGGGGAACCTACTGACACAGCAATGACTGAAGTCTATAAGTACAAGCAGTAAGATCTACAAATGCTAACAAAAGAGGCCACCTAAAATCTGGAAAGTAATTCCAGGTTTTGTTTCCAGACCATGTGCAGCAGGGATCTCAAAACCCTCAGTGCACATGGGAGTAATTCAAACAGTTGATAAAAGCATCTTTCCCATCTGCTAGGCTATGATCAGTCTAAGCTGTTCTCTAAGGCCCCAAAGAAGTTCTGCAGCACATTGCTGCTTCTGCTATAATTGGCTGAGATTATTCTGTTCTCAACTTAGAGCTTGTGACAACTGACATGAACATTTAAAAATCATATTGTAATACATATCCTTCACCTCATCTCAGACATAACGAATTTATATTAAAAAAATTAAACCAAATAAAGCTTTAAGGTCATAAAGCAGGTCTGATAGCATAGTTCTAACTACAAGAAAAAAGGGAAAAACCAATCTTCCTCAAACTACTTCAGGTCCCTTTAAGAAAAACAGATCAAGGAAAAAAAATCACAGCTCCAGTTTTTTTTTTCAATTTTTTTTCTTCTAAAAAATGCATTACTGGGAATAAAATCTTTCTTTGAAGAAGTCAAAGACAGAAGGGTCTAACATAGAACAAAAAATAATAGTGGCATTTTTTGTAGTAGCATCAACTGAGCTAAAAAAAAAATCCTGTAGCTTTAATTAATAGGGTACCTTTAGGTAATAGAATTACTATTGTGAAATTTTTAAAAATGAATCCAGAGAAAAATGGAAAGATTTGTATGAACTGATACAGAATAAAATATCAAGACAAAAATTGTGTATACATATGAATATGTATAAACACATGTTGTATTATAAAATATATGTATGTATAAACACATACATACCATAGTCATGTAAAGGAAAATAAAAGTATGCCAAATTCATATTAATTGCAATGATTAATCGTGAACCCAGAGAAAATATAATTAAACATATTTCCTTCATCTTAGTAGAAGGGCAGAACTGTAATGTTGCATGAACTAGTGGATATGACTATTACAAAGGGAGGTCAATGACTATGTCTATGTGCATAAGATTTAGAAAGGGTATAAAAAACAATAGGCATCAATAAAACTTTTTTAATGACTATTTAACTGTATAATTTGAGTTCCCTAGTTTGCTGCCAAAAGCAACTGCTCCCTGGTTAAAAGGAAAACTGTAAATAAGCCATGATTCTATAATTACACTGATAAATTTTAACTTATCATTTTAGTAATAAGTTACTTTCCAAAGCACTTTCAAATATGTTATTTGGTTTTTTATCATTAATCTTCTTACAAAGCAAGTCAGAAGTGATGTAGTGTACTCAAGGCTTGTGGAAAGGCAGCATGGTATATAGGATAATATGCTGAACTCAGTCAAAAATGGATCAATTTAGTAACATGCCTTCCTTAGTCCCAGGAATATGCCAATATAAATATAAGTCACTGTCTTCAATAATGTTACTATATGTTAACTAAGTTACAATAATGTTAACTAAGGCAGGAATTATTAACCTGAAGTTCATGAACTCCTAGTCTGTGGAGTCTATGGAGAGATTTTAGGGGAATATATTGGAATATTTTGGGTAGAAAATTCATATATATTCATCTTTGTGCTCTCCAAATTAAAAAAAAAAAGCTTTTGGGACAACATTCCAAAAGATGTGCAAGATATTTTCCTACTCTATTTCTTTTTAAAATAAAATTTTATTGAAATATTTTCCATCTTTTACAGTGACAAAATGTCTCCCAGTATCCTTCCTTCCCTTCCCTCCAAAACAACCATCATATATAATATTTTCAGAGAGATAAAAAGAGGAAAAGAAAAGTTAACAAACTGATCATATAGAATGAAAAGGTCTGAAAATATATTTATTCTTCCACACCAACGGACCTTTAACCTCAGAAAAAGAATAAGGTAAGGCTATTCTCATATCTCTTCTTGGGGCCAACCTTGTTTCTAATCCTGCAATGTTTAATTTCAATTGTTTTGTAGTTGCTTTTTGCATTTACATTGTTACAGTCATTTTGTTTATTACTTTCTCAGTTCTACTTACTTGATTTTTGATCTGTTCGTGAAAGTCTTTTCAGGCTTCTCTGTATTCATATTTGTCATCTCTTGCAACACAGTAATAATCTATTACATTCATTACCACAATTTTGTCATTCCTCAAGTGATACACATCTTCTTTATTGCCAGAACTCTGCTACCAAATAAAGTGCCACTATAAATATTTTGGTTTATATAGGGCTTATTCTATTTCCAAAATGCTAAGAAAACTACTTCAGGCCCCGAGAATAATTTTGGGCACAAGAAAGTGGTTCAACAAAGAGAATTTACCTTGAACAGGCATGTTATAACCCCTTTAGCTTCTTCTCTAAGAGGAAGGAACTCTCTATTAAGATGATCTTTCAGGGACTTTCCAAATCTAAAATTCTACCTATCTACTTTGTTCTATTTTAAATCCCTAAGAGCTCAAAGCTCTTAGTGTGAAGACAGTCCTGCATTTTTTCTTTTTGATTTTATTTTAGAGGCACAGTTGTATCACCAAAAGGAACAGTCTCCTGTATAAATTATATAAGCAACTATCCTGAACAAAAGGATGGCGGTTGGGACAGTGGGTCTATTGATGATTTAAATACTGATGGACAACGCCATGAGGGAATATCTGAGGGAATGAAAAAACCAGCTTAGTTAATTTGCCTTTTACCAAACTCTGTATAAACTTCTTCTTGGACTTAAAAAATAAAGTTATTTTATGTTTATGTTTAACATTTACTTAGAAATCTGATAGTATACTTAGAATAACAGATAATGCAAAATAGAATTTAGATTTCTTCCTCTTAACCAGAACACTGAAACTATTTCCCATAAACCATTTTTCAGAAGAGAGTATAAAACAGAAGGGAGAAGTCTTTACTTCTAAGTATAATAATGTAATAAGGACTTACAGTACACAGAGATGAAATGGAAATACAGATGGAATACACATACAAAATCACATCTAAGTATGCCATTGATTTTGAAAAAATAGCAATTTCAATTTTTCACACACTATTAAATGGCCAAGTATAACTATACAGATCTCCTATTCAGGCCCTGATTCACCTCCCTGTAGTTTAGAAAACTTTTTAACCAATCCCAGAGGTTGCTAGCATGCAATCCTAATTCACAATGATTTGCTGTCCTGCTTTTGCCATGTGTTAATAAGACTGCTAAAGTAGGAAAATGAAAAATATCTAATTATATGAAATAGTGGGAGCCAAAATTAATATGGAATCTGCTGGATACCCATGTCACAGCTAGGAACTAAATGTTTCTACAGTATTGTTCAATGTTATCAAAAGCTATCATAAGTGTGCAGCAAAATAATTGTATGGATATATGTATATATATATTGTATTCAAGATATACTTTAACATATTCAACATGTATTGGTCTACCTGCCATGGGGGGAGGGGGAAGGGAAAAAATTGGAACAAAAGTTTTTGCAATTGTCAATGCTGAAAAATTACCTGTGCATACATCTTGTAAATAAAAAGCTATAATAAAAATTTTTTTAAAAGCTATCATAATTGTTGAGAATCAAGGGAGTCTCGAAACATGATGTCAACATGTGTTTGTCCAAAGTAAAGAGGTGAGCTTAGGACTTAGAAAAGGGGGTTCTACAACTAGTTCTCAAAAGAAGAATTGAGAGGAAGCTAGGTGGTGCAGTGGTTAGAGCACCATCCCTAAAGTCAGGAGGACCTGAGTTCAAATCTGACCTCAGACACTTCCTAGCTGTGTGACCTTAGGCAAGTCACCCAATTGCCTCAGCAAAAAAAGAAAGAAAAAAAAAAAAAAAAAAAAAGGAAAGGGACCCACATGTAAAAAAGAAGAATTGCAAACTATTCACAACTATATGAAACATCTTTCCACATGACTAATAATTAAACAAATGCAAGTAAAGCAAACCTAAGGTTTCACCTCCTATCTAGTAAATTGGTAAAAAATGATAAAAGATGGATGGCTTATAGTCATAGTGTTAGAGGTTCTGGGGGCATACCAGCACATGATGGTTAAGCGGTGAGCTGGTTCAACCATCCTAGCAAGCAACTAGAACTATGAGAGGGAAGAATGGCTAAAAGTTCCTATTTTTTGACCCAGAGGCCCCATTGTTAAATATAGATGCCAAGGAAATTGGCATCATTTTCTCAATATTTTCAATAAAATTTTAAATGTTTCTTTTTATCATGGAAAAAAGTTTCCATAATTATCAAAAATACTTACAGAAGCACTTCTGGTAAGAGCAAAAAACTGGGAACAAAGCAGATGTTCACCTACCAGGGAATAATTAAACAAATTATGGTAGAAGAAAGGAATGACACATTATTACACCCTAAGAAATGGAAAACATGAAAAAATATAGAGAAACATGAAAAGGCTTGCATGAATTAATGCAAAATGAAATAAGCAGAACCAGTAAGATTATGTACGACTAAAAGAATTTTAATGGTAGAAAAACAAAACCATAAAATATCAATGCTGTTATGCCATAATGACCAAGCCTGATCCCAAAGAAAAAAATTTCTACAAAGGTGAGACAATGGATTTCTCACCTTACAAATACTCTGATATTTTCATATCAGAGATTTGTGCTCTTTGATAAAAGTTCTTTCTTCATCTTATGGTGCAGATAGCATCCTATCTATGCTTTTTTATTCTGTGACTTTTGTCTATGTTTTTCAACAAATTCTCCACAAAAGTTCTATTCAATACACTGAGGATATTTCTTTAGATCAGTGATGTCAAACAAAATAAGGAGCCCATTAATCAATACATAAAGATTTTTTAGGATCATAAGTTGACTTGGTTTTAAAATGTAAAGTTATCTATGTTTTACTATATTTTCATTTATTTTGTTAAATATTTCCCAATAACATTTTAAACTAATAGGATAACCTCCTGCTTTAGATCTCTCAGTTTTACATGAATGACCATGATTGACATGTTCTGTCCATCCTTAACCCACCTTTTTTTCTAGTCATACATTTCTCTCAAATCTTTAATTCTCTTTTCTCCTATGTAATTCTTTGGTAATATGCTACAACATATCCATATTAACCATGTGCCTCTCCATTGTCCTTTTGGTAATGCAAAATTTTAACTCTTCAGAATAAGTGGCATGCTAAAGAAAATGTCTATGTGTCTTCAAGAGTTTTTGAAGATCTTTTTCTTACTGGTTTTTACTTCAAGGGTATCACCAACAGAAGCAGAATCCAAGTACTACTCTACAGGAATGTCATTTTATAAATAGATTTTTATTGCTATTTTTTGGTTTCATGTTATTTCAATTTCACCCTTTGCCACCTCCAAGAAAAATGTCCCTTGTAAGATATTTTAAAAAGGACAAAGAAATTTAAGAAGAAATCAGCAAAACTGGTCAAATATATTTTAAAATTCTGAAAATATATTGTGTACCATACCTAAGTAACCCTACCTCCACCCATCTTACTTCTGCAGAGATGGGAGGGAATCTTCACATAAATTTTTCTTTGGAGCTATGCTTGTTCTTTGTAACTTTGCAACCTTCTTCTTTTTTTTTTTTTTTTTTTTTGCAATTTTTTTTTTAATGGCTGTTGTCCTTCCTCTTTACATTGCTGTAGTAATTTTTGTATGTTGTTTTCTTGGCTCTGTTTATTCCACTTTTAATCCCTAAGTCTTTCCATACTTCTCTTTGTTCATTATATTCACTATTCCCAATGGCAACAGTAATATTCCAATATATCCATATAACACAATTTGCTTAGCCATTCCCCAATTGATGGCATTTATTTTGCTATTTCTTTGTTCCACAGAAAGTGATGCTATAATTCTTTTAGTGTATATAGAGACTTTCTTTTTAATCAATGAATACTCTGGAGTATATGCTTACCAATGAAATCTCTGGGTCAAAGGGTAGTGATATTTTAGCCACTTAATTTGCATAATCCTAATTGCTTTCCAGAATAACTGTACTAATTCATAGCTCTACCCAAAATATATTACTAAACCTATTTTTCTACAACACTTCCAATGCTGATCATTTTTGTCTTTTTTCATATATGACCATTCATTTAGTATGAGGTAAAATTTTAGGGTTGCTTTAATTTGCATTTATCTTATTATTAGGGTCTTGGAGCAGTGTTTCATATGGCTGTTAATAGTTAGCAATTCTTTTTGGAACACTGACAACTTTTCTACCCCTTCTCAGTTGAAATCCATTCTTCATTACAAGACACTGATGTTAGGACAGGGTAGCATGTACCAGAAAAAGACTATTATTAGAAGGGAAATCTCTGGGAAGTCCAAGAGCAAAATTGGGTGGGGCAGCTCATACACCCCTTTGGAGTGTGGAGGCAAAATGATGAATTAAGAATCAGTATTCTTCATAATTGGTTCATAAGTCTATTATCAAGTTAATTTTTTTGCATTCCTATCCTATCAAAAGAATAGCAATTGCTTCAATTTTGATAAAATTAGTTCTTTTGGGGAAATTTTTTTTGCAAGTTGGTGGGAACCAACAAAAATATCTAATATTCCATCTTAACTCTTCCCAGTCCCAAGAGTGTTTTTTCACATAATTATTATTGTTTCTATGATTTGTTCTTGACTCACTAATAATTTAGCTTTCAATAGGCGAGTGTCTTTCAGGTTGTACTCCCTGAATTACTTTTTTTTTTTTTTTTTTGCAAAAGAATGTATTTAGTATTTGTGCCTTTTTACATTTATTTTCAATTTCTCTATGCCCTAATACAAGATCAGGTTTTGTAATGGTAGCATGTAATGCTTAGAAATATGTATATTCTTTAGTTTTCCCATTCAGAAGGTGTTATAAAATTTTTAGCTCTAAATTTTAAGAATCTCCTACAACCAAAGTAATTGACAACAATGCTATACAGTTACTTGTAAAAATCTATTAAAAAAAAAAACTGCTCCTAGACTCTTTTTTGTGGTGTAAAAGAACTGAAAAGTGAGTAAATGCCCATCACCTGGGGAATAAATGAAAAATTATGGTATATGAGAATAATGGAATATATATCATGTATATATAAAATGATGAACAAGCTGATTTTAGAAAGGCCTGGAAAGATTTACGCGAACTGATGCTAAGCGAAACAAGTAGAACCAGGAATACAATGTACATAGTAACAGCAAGATTGTGCAAAGACTTGGTTCTTTTCAGCAGGTCAGTGATCCAAGACAATCCCAATAAATTTTGGATACAAAATGCTATCTGCATCCAGAGAGAGAATACTATGGAGAATGAATGTAACTCATCACATGCTATGTTCACTTTTTTCCCTTCTTTTTCTTCTGTTTTTTTTTTCTCTAGTGGTTTTTCCCTTTTGTTGTGACTTTTCTCTCTCAATGTGATTCATAAAGAAATATGTATTTTAAAATTAATTAATGTACATGTATAACCAGAAAAAAAAATAAAGGAAATTAGGAATAACAAAACATTTTAATAACTAAAATCTATTACTAGTTTTTGGTAATTAAAGAAAAATATGATTATTTATAAGTAAATGTAACTTCTGAGATTATTTCTGAGAAATTTTACACCAATATTACTAAATATTGTGACTCATAAAATAAATAACTAAACAATTTGAAGCACAGTTAAGAGTATTAGCCTCCAAATCAGGAAGATCTGTTTTCAAATCTCAACATTCACAGTTACTGTATTAAAGCAGGACAAATCATTTAATCTCTTGAATTCCCCAGGCAACTCTCTAAAACAATTAATTACAGAACAGTTGGCAATCTGTATTAGTAGATGAAGTTTCCAAGAGTTCTCTCCTATATCTATAAAATTATAGATCCAGAAAAAAAATTCTGAAAAACACTCTGAAAATAGTACCCCTCTTTAACAATATGGGCATAAAAATGTTTGTAGCAGCCCTGTTTGTAGTGGCTAGAAACTGGAAAATGAATGGATGCCCATCAATTGGAGAATGGCTGGGTAAATTGTGGTATATGAATGTTATGGAATATTATTGCTCTGTAAGGAATGACCAGCAGGATGAATACAGAGAGGCTTGGAGAGACCTACATGGACTGATGCTAAGTGAGATGAGCAGAACCAGGAGATCATTATACACTTCGACAACGACATTGTATGAGGATGTATTCTGATGGAAGTGGATTTCTCTGACAAAGAGACTTAACTGAGTTTTATTGGAGAAATGATGGACAGAAACAGCTACACCCAAAGAAGGAATACTGGGAAATGAATGTGAACTATTTGCATTTTTGATTTTCTTCCCGAGTTATTTTTACCTTCTGAATCCAATTCTCCCTGTGCAACAAGAGAACTGTTCGGTTCTGCAAATATGTATTGTATCTAGGATATACTGCAACATATTTAACATATATAGGACTGCTTGCCATCCTGGGGGGGGGGGGAAGGAAGGAGGGAGGGGAAAAAACGAAACATAAGTGATTGCAAGGGATAATGTCGTGTAAAAATTATCCTGGCATGGATTCTGTCAATACAAAGTTATTATTAAATAAAATAAAATTTAAAAAAAAAACAATATGGGCATAAATAATGGCAAATAATTTGTTATTATTATTATTGATGCTACAACAACAACTACTTTAACAAATAATTTAACTCCTCCCATACCCATTCATTTCAGTTCCAATCTTTACAGGGTCATTGGGTTTTATTCCCTTCTTATCTTTCATTAATATATTCAAAAGCAATTTCTAAATCAATGACCTGAAAGATAAAGTGGAAGGACTTCTGTATGGAAGGCCAAAATTGTTTATTTTTCTAGAAACAATGTCCCAAATTTCCCCATTCCACTGACTAGAAATCTGCTAATAAAATGATGAAGGACTTTCATAAGACACCAAAAATGAAAGTGACTCCCCATCTATGACTTAATCTTTCAGCTTTACCAATACTTTAAATTCTGGTGTTTAAATAGTAAACTGAATATGCACAATACTCAGTTTTAGTGGACATAGCTAACTATAGCATTTTTGCTTCCCAACATGCATATTCTGCATTCCCTCATATAGGAAGAACTAACAAAGGTTCTGGCTGTTATTGTTGTCTAACTATAAGCATTCATTCAACTAATGTTTAATAAAAGGCTTTTTATTAAATGTAGGGTCTTGTCTAAGGCCCTGGAGGAGAGACAAAATTTAGATAAAATAAGCTCTTCACCCTCAGGACACTTGTAAGAAGTTTTTCATATCACCCTTACATAATATAAAACATACTCAACTTTCCCAAAAATAAAAATCATGGCCTAAAGTGCTGACAGTTTCATATTCCTATTTTTTAATAGGAAGGAAGATTAGTGGAGTTCTAAAATTCCAGATCACAGTTCTCTGAAGGGCATTTTAGATAAATACACTCATCAAGGGTCTGGAAGAACATTTCCCTTAGGATGAAGAGTTGGCTCTGGGACTAAGACCCTGGGATATTTCCTTTTGTATACTTTTCCTTTTTTTTTTTTTTTTTTTTTTTTTTTAAACTAAGACTTGCCAGAACTAGAACAGAGACTCCTCAGATTTCCCACCCACCAAGAGGCAAAAAAAATACTTTGGAAAAATGAATCTTTCCTGCTCTACTGGGAAGAGGTGGTCAGCACAGGACAAAAAAGCCACTCGTTTCCTTGAAAAGGAGCAAAAGGCATCTCAAGCCACCCCTATGTTTTTTACTGAGCTTTTAAAAAAACTATTACTGCCCAAGTCATTTTAGCAAAACCTTTCTTTAGATGCAAAAATTAACTTAAGTATTTTTAAAGGAGGGGCTGCTAGATAGTACAATAGACAAAGTACCAGCCCTGGAGTCAGAGGGACCTGAGTTCAAAATCAGCTTCAAATACTTACTATCTGTGTTATCCTGGTCAAATCACTAAATCCCAATAGCCGCCAAAACAATAATAATAATAATAATAATAATATTCCTAAAAGGAATTAAAAACCACTGAAAACAATTTAGAATTCCCTCCAAAGCTATGGAATTCTTTTCAATCTAGCTGGAAGAAATGTGTCAGTTAGCAATAAACTATATTATACTATGCAGTCAGTGCTGTTTCTCCAGAATTGTATGGTTAGAAAATTTAGACCAAGATCTAACAGATTAGAACTAGCAGAATATAAATTCCTGGAGGTCAGGAATGTTTTTTTTTGTTTTTGTTTTTTTTTGTTTTTTTTTTTTGGCCAGTGCCTAATATGATGCTTTGCACAAAAGGCAACTGAAGTGACCAAAAAAAAAGGGACAGGGCAAAACTTAGCAGACAGTAAAAGAAATTACATTAGTTTAACAATAGGTTAACAAGCATCAGCAACAAGATTATCCTAAACTAATCACCAACAAAGAGAAGAAATTCAATTTTAATAAGTTTCACCTGATCAACTGTAGTAGATTTGGCTCTCTACTACAATGAGGTGATTCAAGCCAATTCTAATATACTTGTGATGGAGAGCTACCTGCATCTAGAAAGAGGAGTATGGGGACTGAATGTGGATCACAACATAGTATTTTCACCTTTTTTTGTTATTTGCTTGCTTTTCTTTCTCTCTTTTTTTCTTTCTAATCTGATTTTTTTCTTGTGCAACATGATAGATGTGGAAATATGTTTGGAAGAACTGAACATATTGAACCTATATTGGATTACTTGCTGTCTAGGAAAGTGGGGGAGAAGAAAGGGATAAAAACTTGGAGCACAAGGTTTTGTAAGAGTGGTTGAAAACTATCTTTGTATGTATTTTGAAATTAAAAACTTATAAAGTTTTTTAAAAGATAATTTAAAAAAAGAAATTTCACTATGCTAGGAAATCTCTAAAATTTATTTACCTATAACTATATAAAAAGGAAAAGGAAAAATTTCAATCAATTAATAAGAATTTATTAGACACTTACTACATGCCAGGTATCATGCTAGGCATTGGGGATACAAATACAGGGATGTAAAACAGTACTTGCCTTTAAGGAACTTACAATCTCCTGAAATATTTGGATTTAGTGAGAAAATACATGTGTATATATGTAAATTCAATTGAATCAAAAGTGACTGGATCTTTAAAAAAATTTTAAATTTTATTATGGCTTTTTATTTACAAAACATATGCATGGGTAATTTTTCAACACTGACTCTTGGAAAAATCTTCTGTTCCAAATTTCATCCCCCCCTTCTCCCAACTCCCCTCCCTTAGATGGCAGGTAGTCCAGTACATGTTAAATATGTTAAAATATATTTTAAATCCAATATATGTATACATATTTATACAGTAACTGGATTTTAAAGTTAATTAAAAAAAGGAGCTAGGTAACTGACAACACAGAAATTTTCAGTGAAAAAATTATTTAACCAGGCTGCATAGATAGTAACCATTTCCTAGAGAAAAAAAAGTTTTCACTTCTGGAATGGCTAAACATAAGATTTCTGAATGGCTTTTTTGGGGAAGTTTTGTTTCATAAGAAATTCAAAAGCATGAAAGATTTCTTTCTTTATTCTATTTTAGCGGTTTTCCTCACTGGGGCACCAGGAAAACTGAATTTGAATTCAGAGATCAATTCATAGACAACATTCTTTCTCTTACTTCTATGATGTTTTTTAGTTTCCTATTAAAAAAGAGCTCAGGTACTACCTCCTACTGAATCCTTTCCTGATCCTTCCCTATTATTAACACTCCCTTCTGTACAAGTATTTACTTGTGCACACACTGCAACCCCCCAGAGAATGTAAACTATTTGAGGAAAACTAGTTCATTTTTGTTTATCATCAGCATCTACCTTAGTGTCTTGCATGTACTAAGGGCTTAAAAAAAGTTTGTTGAATTAAAATGAATGAATTGCTGTCACTTCATTATCAAAAGTCCTACTTGTAACATCCAGATATCCCATTCTACAAAATATATTAGGAAGCAACACTTTGAGTACAAGAGGAAAATAGGCAACTATGGCAGCAAGTGCTAGATGCAAATCCCTTTAAGCAGAAGAAAAACTTTCTCTAACATTTTTATTTCTCCCATAGATGTCAATGTTTGTAATGCCTATAATGAGGAAAATCAGTCCTTTTCCTCTTCTTCATTCCAATTCACTCCATTACATACACTTATATAATGTACCTCTCCTAATTTAAATCTATACACATTTATATATGTTTCTTTAAACATGAGTATAACTCATACAAACATAAGTCAGCAGACTCAATGATTTTGGTAGCCCTAATCTATAAATACATGGCATGAAATTAACAAGGTGAAAAAAACACTTACATTGATTCCAACTTGATTACTTGAATCCAACATGAATTGTCCCATTTTTTGTATTTGCACTATCTATAGCAAATCTATAGCAAAAATATGCCTAGAACCTGGACAGAACTACTTGTGGCTTTCTGAATATAGTGAGCTCTGTAGGATACAAGCCCAACAAAATATTCAAAGTGGAGTTCATATTGCAATCACCTGTGACCTACTAACAGGTACAGGTCCTTATGCAGATGTAGCAGCACAAATTAGTTATTCTGTAGCAGCATATCAGCAAATTGCTGATAATGCTATCAAAGCGTGGGCTTCTCTTCACAATAAAGACGACAAGGGGGGGGCCTTCACAAAAATATCACAAGGGCCAAATGAACCCTTTGCTGACTTTGTGGGACGTTTGCAGACAGCTATCATAAGAACAAATGGAGAAAATGCAATAACAGAGCACTTAAGTGCTGCATAGTAAGCACTTAATAAAAAAATTTGTTTTCATTCATTCAGCTTTCTGCCACAAGGAAGAACCACAACTGGAAAACATTTTATCACAGGTTCATTTTTTACTAGTCTTTTTTTCTTGGATTTGTCATGTACTTTTGGAAGCAATTTTGTCTTTGGGGAAAAGGGGAGGGGACAGCCAAGATTCCTGACTAGGTCAGAACTCATAAGATAAATGCATAATCACTATCAAGAGAAAATCAGAAAAAGAAACAATAAAGGAATGCCATCAAAGAAAAATAAAATTTGAAGAGACAGAGTTATTTACAACTACTTAGATTTTTAGTAAAGGAAAAAAAGAAAAACATTCTATTCTAATACCCTAAACATCTTGGAACTCTGGTAACTGCTGCAGAAAATCATCAAAACAACTGTTGCAGAGGATGTTCCAACTACCAAGATATACTTTAACAGCAAGACAGATCCTTTAAACAAGAGTGACTTGAATAAAAGAGTTGTGAAAATGGATATATAAGACAGTAGGCATGACTAAGAACAAGCTAATCAGTTCATTTGGTTTCAATAGGGAAAGAACAGTATTGTTCACCAAAAATGGCTGATATATCTTTAAGATATCAAAATAGTACAAATTAGCAGGGTAAATAAGATAAGCAATACCTATAAAGAAGTTGGAAAGATAATTATAATAATGGCTATCATTTATATATATGCTTTAAAGTTTGCGTATCACTTTTCAAATACTGTTTCATCTGATCAACACAATCCTGGGAGGTAATTGCTATTATCTTTCTCTACTGTATAGACAAAAAAATAGAGGGAGACAGAGATTATGTGACTTACCCACTCACACAGCTATTAAGTATTTGAAGTTGGATTCAAACTGGGTTCAGGTCCAGCACTCTACCTAGCTGACAATTTAAGAAAGAAAATAAACAAAATTCTCATACAAAGATAAAGGCAATTTGAAGCCATTAGGAAAGAGGTATGAAAAAAGTTAAAGATCATAAAAAAATCAACTAATACTAGATTACTCTTAAGAGATATTTTAAAAGTAAATATGAAAAGCACAGTATCTTTTTATAGCATCGCTTGCCTTATTCAGAGAACAGACCATATCTCATGTGTAAAATTTAAGCCTCCTTCCTGCTGAAATGAAATCATAGTAGTGGCATAAACCAAGTGGCAGCACAAGGAAAAAAAATTATTTGGGAAAAGAACACATTCCCAAAGTCCATCTGTGTTATTGTACTATTAACTCAGACCATATATTTGCTATTTCTTTAGTACAAAATGGAAACTCAGAAAAACAATAAGTGTTTTTTAAAAAAAGAAACTGTTCTACTGACTTTCTGAAGACCAAAGAACATATATAGTTAATACATATAAATCGGTACCAAGCAATGGTATCATTATTCCAAGGGAATAGCTTCTCTTCCATGCTACGATACCAGTCAACCACAGAAAGCTAATTTAAAGTCAAGTGTTCAACCTTCTGGGAGGTAATGAGAATAGAATACACTAAGAAATCTACATAGATGATGTACCAAGAGATATTAATAAAAAGTTTTTAAAGGTCTATTAATATAATAAACATTTTACCTCTTTAAAAATTTCAAGTATCTATTCCTAAAACTTACTTTCCTTTGTAGGTTAATAAAAGAAAGGATAAGCCTGGATCTAATGCTATATTCCAGAGAAGGAAAAAAAAAAACTGCTAAAATGCTTCACAGTCTTACTCTCTACATCTCATCTTCTCTAGATCCTTTGAACATTCAACAATGCCTAATACCAAGGAAAGCAATTAAAGAGCCATATGATTGTCAAGAGTTAAATCAGACCTAACTGTTCAGAATCATCCTGCAATTGTGAAAAATCCAAAGTATTAAGAAAATAATAAACTATTAGTAAAATAATTGAAATATATATATATATATACATATATATGTATATATATATATTAACAAGAAGCCTCAGGGACAGATCCTTTCAGCCAGTAGATTCTCTGCCATCAGCTCCTGTTCCACCCTCAGGTGACATTTTGGCATAGCTTTTTCACCTGGGCAGAAAGAAGCTAACAGAAGTAGAAGTCAGGGGAAGAAGTCATTACCTTTAAATTCCATCTGTCTTTAGCACATGGTCTACCCACTCTTCCCACACTTATTAAGTTTGTTGCAATTTAGAAGAACATCAACAAACCATGAGCAGTTTTAGCAATGATGAATTTGACTTTAATTCCCTTGATGAAAACTTTGTTATTAAAGATATTATAAAGTCTATTTATAAAAATGTTTTCCATCTCTGAGACACCACCTCACACCTCTCAGATTGGCTAAAATGACAGGAAAAGATAATGATAAATATTAGAGGGATGTGGGAAAACTGGGACACTAATTCATTGTTGGTAGAATTGTAAAATGATCTTGGTATTATGCCCATATATGCTTTGATCCATAAGTCTCACTACTGGTTCTGTATCCCAAGAGATCATAAAAGAGGAAAAAGGATCCATTTGTGCAAAAATGTTTGTGGCAGCTCTTTTTGTAGTGGCAAGAAACTGGAAACTAAGTGGATGTCCATCAGTTGGGGAATGGCTGAATAAATTATGGTATATAAATGTAACAGAATATTATTGTTCTATAAAAAATGATGAGCAGGCTGATGATTTCAGAAGAACCTGGAAAGATTTACATGAGCTAACACTTAGTAAAGTGAGTAGATTAAGGAAAACATTGTACAAAGTATCAAAAAGATTATGTGATAATCAATCGTGATGGACTTGGCTTTTCTTAATAATGTGATTCAAGGCAATTCCAATAGACCCAGGGTAGAAAATGAACATCCAAAGCCAGAGAGAGAACTATCGAGACTGAATGTGGATCAAAGCATAGTATTCTCACCTTTTATTTGTTGGGGGTTTTTTTCTTGCAATGTTTTCCCTTTTGGTCTGATTTTTCTTATACAACATTCCAGATATGGAAATATGTTCAAAAGAATTGAACATATTTAACCTACATCATATTGCCTGCTGTCTTGGGGAGGGAGGAGCTTTGTTAAGGGAGGAAAGGAGAAAAATTTGCAACACAAAGTCTTACAAAAATGAATGGTGTAAACTATCTTTACATATATTTGGAAAAATAAAATATTATTGAAAATTTAAAAAACAAAGTATCACATTACATCCAAGTAGAAAAAAGATGTCTTCTATGTTGCTGACTGGGAATTTGTTTTGTTTAATTAGGCATATTTATTTTTTTTTATTTTATTTAATAATAACTTTATATTGACAGAATCCATGCCAGGGTAATTTTTTTACATCATTATCCCTTGCACTCGTTTCTGTTCCGATTTTTCCCCTCCCTCCCTCCACCCCCTACCCTAGATGGCAAGCAGTCCTATATATGTTAGATATGTTGCAGTATATCCTAGATACAATATATGTTTGCAGAACCGAATAGTTCTCTTGTTGCACAGGGAGAATTGGATTCAGAAGGTAAAAATAACCCAGGAAGAAAAACAAAAATGTAAATAGTTCACATTCGTTTCCCAGTGTTCTTTCTTTGGGGTGTAGCTGCTTCTGTCCATCATTTATCAATTGAAACTCAGTTAGGTCTCTTTGTCAAAGAAATCCACTTCCATCAGAATACATCCTCATACAATATCGTTGTCGAAGTGTATAATGATCTCCTGGTTCTGCTCATTTCACTTAGCATCAGTTCATGTAAGTCTCTCCAAGCTTCTCTGTATTCATCCTGCTGGTCATTTCTTACAGAACAATAATATTCCATAACATTCATATACCACAATTTACCCAGCCATTCTCCAATTGATGGGCATCCATTCAATTTCCAATTTCTAGCCACTACAAACAGGGCTGCCACAAACATTTTGGCACATACAGGTCCCTTTCCCTTCTTTAGTATCTCTTTGGCGTATAAGCCCAGTAGTAACACTGCTGGATCAAAGGGTATGCACAGTTTGATAACTTTTTGGGCATAATTCCAGATTGCCCTCCAGAATGGTTGGATTCATTCACAACTCCACCAACAATGCATCAGTATCCCAGTTTTCCCGCATCCCCTCCAACATTCATCATTATTTTTTCCTGTCATCTTAGTCAATCTGACAGGTGTGTAGTGGTATCTCAGAGTTGTCTTAATTTGCATTTCTCTGATCAATAATGATTTGGAACACTCTTTCATATGAGTGGTAATAGTTTCAATTTCATCATCTGAAAATTGTCTGTTCATATCCTTTGACCATTTATCAATTGGAGAATGGCTTGATTTCTTATAAATTAGAGTCAGTTCTCTATATATTTTGGAAATGAGGCCTTTATCAGAACCATTAACTGTGAAGATGTTTTCCCAGTTTGTTGCTTCCCTTCTAATCTTGTTTGCATTAGTTTTGTTTGTACAAAGGCTTTTTAATTTAATATAATCAAAATTTTCTATTTTGTGATCAGTAATGGTCTCTAGTTCATCTTTGGTCACAAATTTCTTTGTCCTCCACAAGTCTGAGAGATTAACTATCCTATGTTCCTCTAATTTATTTATAATCTTGTTCTTTATGACTAGGTCATGGACCCATTTTGATCTTATCTTGGTATATGGAGTTAGGCATATTTATTACAAGGGTTTTGTTTTTCTTTATTTTTTCCAATGAGGAATTAAGATGGAAAGGAGAAAAACAGATTTTTGCTTAATGAAAACATTAAATTTTTAAAAGATTAAGAAAAATATGATATAAAGCTCCTCCTCAAGTAATTCACTTTTAAGCTGCTAAATGCAATAACAATGGAGCTATAATGAAGATACTTGCTATCATAACAGCAGAATTTTATTATGATAAGACTGAAATACAATTGCTACAGGGTCTAGAGATGTCTCTAGAGAAGATAATCAATGCTAATCCATACTAACAAGTATAACAATTTAAGCATGCTGCCAACAATGGATTACAAATGATGACTTAAAAGTCATAGGGAAATAGTTATTCAAGTTACCAGATCACATGCAAAAGTCAAGTTGTTTTTGTGAATTGTCAATAGTTTTAAGAATTGCCACGGACAAATCCAAAGTTAACCATAATCAAAATTTTTACTAGGTGATTTAGTTACTTTGCCAATGTCCAAACTAGTATGTTAAAAATGACAAAAGCCTGAATGGGGATATAGAAAAATAGGTACATAAATTAATTGTTTGATAGAAGAATTGTGAACTGGTCCAACCATTCTAGAGTACAATTCAAACTATTCTCCAGAGCACTATAAAACCACATTATTTTTTGACCCACTATGAAATACCACAACCATGTCTGTTGTCCAGAGACCAAAAGAAAAGGAAATGGACCCATATGTATAAAAATATTTATAGCAGCCCTTTCAGTGATGGCAAAGAATTGGAAAATCAGGGAATCCCTATCAGTTTGGGAATGTCTGAAAAGTTGTGATATAGGCTTGTGACGGAATAGTAATTGGGCTCTAAAAAATCATATGGGGGATGGTTTCAGAAAAACCTGTAAAAACTTGTATGAATTGATAGAAACTCAAGTGAGCAGAATCAGGAGAATGTTGTATAGAATAACAGCAATGCTATAATAATAATAGACTACCAAAAACTTAGCTACTCTAATCAATAGAATGATCTACAACAATTCCAAAGGACTCATGATGAAAAATGCTATATATCCACCAGAGAGAGAGCTGGTGAACTTTAAATACAGATGGAAGCATTTTTAAATTTACTTTATTTTTCTTGGAGGAAGGGTGTGTATGTATGTATGTATGTCTGTGTGTGTGTGTGTTTACACCATGTCATGTTTACAACATGACTAATATGTAAATGCATTGCATGATTTCGCACGTGGAACTGATATTGCTTGCTTTCTCAGGGAGTAGTGAAAAAAAGAAGAAAATTTGGAACACAAAAAATTAATATTTTTAAACATTATTTCAAATGTAATTATGAAATATTTACTAAAATAAATAAAAATATTTTTTAAAATTGTTTTGCATGACTTCACATATATAATGCAATCACTTGCCTTCTCAATTGGGAGAGGAGAGACTTGGAGGAAAGCGAATTGAGGGCCTTTATCCAAGAAGCTTCTAATGCCCACTATATTTTTTTCTGGGGGACTGACATTAGTTTCAGTGTATTATCTGCTGGCTATACTCTCTAAAGAGATTAAACATAAATTTGAAGAAATTACACATATAATCAACACAAAATTGGGCAAGCATTTTTCTGACTCCTGGAGTGAAAGATCATAGCTTAACCAGGCAGACACTCTTGCAATTAATATTATCTGATCTAATGGCAAAGGAGAAAATGACATGACATTCCTGAAAAAGATGATGGAGAAGTCAAGGGTTTCCAAAACCTACGTGGAGATGAATAAGATTATCTCCTAGGTGACAGGTGAGATCATTGATACCATCCCCACTGGGACTTTGTAAACACGTTGCTTAGGAAATGTTCTGCTATGCTCAAGCTAGTTATGAAGTTTGAGGGAAAAGCCAATGAGAGTGTCTCCAAGTCTGTTGTTGGCCCCCATCCTACAAGAAACACTGCCAGCCCTGAGAGTCCCTAACCTGCCTACCTGATTCCTCTGCCAGCACTCTACTGGGTTTCTTGTACCTCCTTGTGACTTCCTTCTTTGTTCCTTGTTGCAGTTTTGTTTTTTGTTTGTTCATTTTTAGTTTGTTGTTCTTTTATTTTTTATAATGGAAAATTTCAGTGATTTAAAAAAAAACACAAACTAGGTAATTTAGGAATGGGGAGGTACCAATGGCTTTGGTACCCTATCTTCCTTTGCAGAAGAGCCCATCCAAATGAAGAAGAATATTGGGGCATCACTGATGTCAAAATAAAAACTGCCCATCCTTAGTGACAAGTATTTCCTTTCTTCCATTAGATCTCTGAGCAAACATTAGATGAGTTTGCTCATCCCACAGTGAGAATATAAGACTTAGATTTAGTACCTGTCCTCTCTTTCCATTTTTGCCAGTAATTTATGGAGTGAATCTGAGCCCAATTTTCACTCTATACTTGTCTTTTGATGTCAATTCAGGAAGCTATTGCTCTCTAATGGCGCATCTTTTCTCTATTCAGCATCCTGGAAGCTCTGGAGCAGAGGCAAAATACCTGACCATGACCAAAGGTTTTACCTTCAGATCTATGTTTCCAACTTCCCCCATACACACCAAGATCTCTATTACTCTGATAGTTCTAAGTCTCCACTTGAGCCATCATGAGCAAAAAGTCCTGAAGGCATTAAAAAATCAACCTCTGGGATTTAGAAGGGAGAAGAGTAAGGGAAAAAAAGCTAGAGTTAAGTCAACACTATAATTAACTGGAAAATTATTCTTTTGGATCTTATACTCTGGATGTGATCACACCTATAACAAAGAAGCTAGTAATAATTCTGAGTGGAAAAGAAAGCTGGTGCCTGAATAGCTGGGAAATTAATGTAGTTATTGGACAGAACTGGCTGCTGTTTCTCCCAGGGAATAAAAGAGGGCATAAGGGGCTCATGAAAAGGTCTTTTTCAGATCAAGATCTGGGCTTCTTTCAATGGTTTTTACATCTTTTAATAACCCCATCTGGGATAGTTTTCCCCCACACACACTTTCCCAAGGAATAAGAGCAAGTAATTGTCCACAAGCTCTAGGGAAAGTAGTTAGTATTATTCTTTGAAAGAGGAGTCCTCTAGCAAAGAACATCAACTCCTTCTCCACTGGTCTTTAGGATCAGCATCGAGCTATATTTGAGAAGAGGGATAGTCTGAATGGTTGTGGGAAGTTTCTCCTTGCCTCCAGAGTTCCCATGCTATGGGTTTCATAACCTGAATCATACTCTGGAAAACCCAAAAAGGACCATCTTAATTTGGAAAGATCAAATGCAGTCATCTTACAACTCAATCAACTTCCCCTAAGGGCTTAGGCTCTTTCCTGCACACAGAAAAGAAGAGTTCACTAGAAAAGTCAAGTTAAATGGGGAGGTGTGGGGGACAGGGGCTCATTTTTATAAATTGGAAATAAAATGGGAAAAAATTTTTAAAGGAGCAAAAGGAAGAAAGAAGGAAGAAAAGTAGGGAGGAAATAAGAAGGAAGGAAAAAACAAGTAGGCCAGTATGGCTGGATCACTAAGTGGATGAGAGAGAAGAGAATATAAGAAACTTGAAAAGCTAGGTAGGGGCCAAATTGTGAAAACCTTTAATTGTCAAAGGACTCTAAATTTGGTCCTGAAGGTTATAGGGAATCACTGGACTTTATTGAGGGAGACTGAGGTGATTATGGACAGAACTAAGATTTAAGAAAATCACTCTGACAACTGAGAGAAGAAAATCTACAAGAAGATTAATCTATTGTAATAGTGCACATAAGTAATGGGAATCCAAGGTTGTGGCTCTTAGTAGAGAAAAGAGAACATAAAAAGAGAGATTTTATAAAGGAATAATAAACTTGATTCGGCAATTGAGTGTCTATGTGGGATAAGTGAAAGAAGGGAGTCAAGATCAGTGGATGATTGGAAGTTCAGGAGATTGGAGGGTTTGGGAAAAAAAACCATGGAATTCTGTTGTTCTAGACATACTGAGTTTGAGAAGCTGATGGGACCTGAAGTTCAAAATGTTCAGCAGGTAGTTAATGATACAGAACTGAAGCAAAGAGAAGAAAAAGGCTGGATAAACAAAGGAATCACCTGCAGAGATGACAACGGGACCAAAGTAATAAGAGCCCCAAGTGAAAGAGTGTCAAGAGAAAATGGTCCATCAGAACAGATCTTCAAGTAACACTTACAGTCATTGAGTTTGATATAGATGGAGATCTGAGAGACTAAAGAGGAAAGAATCAGATAGGTAGAAAACTGAGAGCTGACTCAAGGAAAACTCAGAAAGGAATGTGCAGGAAAAAGTGGACAATTGTGTCAAATATTGCAGAAAGGACAAGGATTGAGAAGATGCCAATAGATTTGGCAATTAAAAAATTACTGGTATTTCTGGTCAAAATGGACGCCTGAATGGAGACAAACAGTGTAGCTCCTATATATCTATGTTAACAAACAACTAAAAATCCCTCCAGGCCAAATAATGATCAAAAAACTCAGTTAAAAAAAAAAACAGTAAAAATTCAGGTAAAGACAGAGAAGCTTCTAAAAGAATCATCATCATAAGATAACTCCAAATTCAATTTAAATTAGTAGTTAATACAGGAAGTACTAGAAAAATCATATTTGTAAAACCTCTCTTGACTGGTGAATTTGAGACATGGATAATTGTTTTGGGATATCAAGATCTATCCTCTTCCATACCATTCTAATGAAGGTTTTATTAAATTCAACATAAGATACAACTGGCCAACAGAAATTTGGTGATCTGAGAGATTATTATTATATATAAATTCAATGTGCCATTATATCTGATGTTAACACAAAGGAATTTACAAGAATTCATCTATCTTAAAAAGTTAATACAAGTATGTAAAAATATCCCTAGAGAAATCCACTGGAAGAATTTCTAGTACTGACATTTCATGAAAAGTACTACAACTTTGAAAAGCCCTTGACTAACTAGAAAACTTATCAGAGATCTAATTTGAAGTTAGTTTCTGTGCCTGCTCTTGTACCTTTACTGAACATCATGGATCCAATACTGGCAGCACAATTATCAAAAGTTCTTAAAGACTGCTCATACAACTGCATTTCCTGATGAAGAAGGTAAGAGATGAAAGCTAGAGCCCAAAATCAGATGTCTATTTCTGTAGGTAATTATCCTAATAATGTCAGTAGCAGAGCCTGTTTGCCAATTTATTATATGGCAGAGCAAATCAGGTACTTAGTATTTGGGGTCTTGAAGAGATGAATGGATTGTAGCATAAACGTTGCAGTTTTTAAAAACATATATGGACTTGCTTATTTAACTTTGTTGGACCACAATTACATTTCCCTAGTTTCAAATATGAGTGCTACAGTCTAAACATAGTATTCAGTGGTGAAAATTGTTTATTATTGTCATTCCTATTCCTTATTTGGTATAGGTCATAATAAAGTTGTATTTCAAATACCCAAATATCCTAACTTTCCCCAGTCAAAGAATTAATAGGGGTATGTTAGCAATTATTCATAGGTACTACTAGCTTCCTACATCAGAGTAGTAGTTTGTTCCTATCTTATGGATTGGAGTAAAACTTCAATATCTTTCAAGTTTTACCACTGCACATCTGAGTGAAACTTACAGGATACCTAGGCATTTTGGGGTGACTGTTTTCTCTTCTAATTTAATTTTATTAGGAGAGTTTGTTCACTGTAGTTTCATTACATATTAAATATTAATTTTTTGGTTAGTTATCTTTGTAACTTTCAAAGGATTTAATGGATATAATCCAGTGACTTACCATTTATCATTATAATTCCTTCAGGTTTCATCTTAATTTTGAATAGAGAAATGAAAGTCCCAAAGTCATTTAGCCACTTAGAGTATTCCTGATTCTGATTCTCTATCCCACTTACTCTGATGCTTTCGGATTATTCCCAGCTTTGCCTGTTGTTTTTTACCTTATAAACAAAGGCAGAATAACTAAGTTGCTCAAGCTATCATTTCTTATATAGTAGTACACAGAGACAATCTATCATGTGACTTCCATTAATGGAATCTGGGTTCTCATTTTTCCATAGTTGTCCACTACAGCTGTTTAACTGACAACATTCAGTCTAAATTATTTTGCGATATTAAGGGGAAGAGAGAATGAATAAAAATGAACTTCAGTCAAGTTTTCTTCCTTCAAACCCTTATAAAAAACTCCATTCCATCATGTTAGGATCTCTGTGGTAATCTGTGAGATCTCTGGACTCCTCAGGATAGTGCTTTTAAATATATCAAGTGACATAACACAAGATTACAAAAGAAACCAATTATGATGAAACAGAGTTACATATGTATATATATATATATATATATATATATAAAATTTTACTGACACCAAATTCAAAACTATTATCCTAGAAATTGCTGTCTAGTCTTCTTTAATTGAATTTTTTCCTCATAATTGATCACTGTAAGTTAAATGTTACCAAATTTGTTGTTTTTTTATATATTCAGCCCTTTTATTAAGGCTCTCTCCACCACTTTTATTATTACAACAAAGCAGAACAAAGCAAGTATCTGCTATATTACAAACATTTGGAACATTATTTCCCTATTTTTAGATGATTTAGGCTTTTTAAAAATAAATTTTATTTTATTTTCATAAATACAGTCAAGTAAAGCACTGACCATGTCTAGGAAATTATATCAGAATCTGCACCTCAAGTCTACTACTTCTCTCTCAGGAGGCATAGTTCATTATGACTCTTCTGGCACTATGGTTGGTCATTGTGTTCAACAGAATGCCCAGGCCTTTCAAGGTTGGCTATTTTGACAATACTGTTGTTACGATATAAATGATTCTTCAGATTCTGCCCATCTCATTCTGCATCAGTTCATATAAGTTGCTAGTTTTCTCTGAAACTGCCAGTTAACTCATTTCTTAAAAGCACAAGTTAGTAAATTTGGAACATAGTTCCAAACTCACTTCAAGAATGGTTAGACCAGTTCACAGCTCCAGCAAAAGTACATTACTACCTAGCTTCTTAAACTATAGATCAAGAACCCATGAAAGGAGAGGGTCTTGTGACTGAATTTGGGGACCCGAAATTATGATATATTGTCAATAAATGTTTGATTTGTATATCTTTTTATTTTATTACCCAGGGTAATGTAAAAATATCTCAGGGAAAAAGATGTAGTGAGTGGAAAGTTATTAATAAGTTCCACATTACTATACCATTTTTCCCACAGCCCTTCCAGTATTTGTCATTATTTTTTGCAAATCTAATGAGGGTGAGATAGAAACTTGGGTCTAATTTAATTTACAATTTTCTAATTATTTGTGATTTAGAGTGTTTATTTCACATGGCTACTGATAGCCTAGAATTCTTCTCTTAAGGACTATCTTCATATCCTTTGATCACTTATTAACTGGGAAATGATAAGTTAAATACTGGGGATACAAAAAGAGGCAAAAGACTGTACCTACCCCTCAATCTAATGGGAGAAAAATGCAAACAAATATATACAAAGCAAGTTATATATAGGATAAATAGGAAATAATTATCTACAAGAAGGCACTAAAATTAGGAGGTTAAGAAATGAAATCTTGATTGGAATTTAAAGGAAGTTAGAAAGTTTAGTAGAGAGAGATATGGAGGGAGATCATGCCAGGCATAGGAGACAGGTGGTAAAACATGCTGTGTAAAAAAGATATAGTGTCATATTCATGGAACCAGCAAGAAGGCCCATGTCACTGGATTGAAGATTATATGTCAGGGAGTAATATGTAAAAAACTGGAAAGATAGGTGGGAACTAGGTTATGAAGCACTTTGAATGCCAAATGGAGCATTTTGTATTTCATTCTGGAACAACAGGAGTCATAGGAGTTTATTGAGTGGGAGATGGGGGTTAACATGATCAAACCTGAAATGCAAGAAAATCATTTTAGTGGATGAATAGAGGATGCATTAGAAAGGGGAGAGACCTGAGGCAGGCAAACCTACTAGGAACCTATTATAATAAGCCAGGCTGAAGATGATGAGGGCCTAAACCAGAGAGGTGGCAGTATCAGAGAAGGGGGTATATTTGAAAGTTGGTACAAGGGTAAAATTGACAAACCTTGGCAACAGAATAGAAATGGGGAGTGAGAGTTAATGAGGACTCTTAAAATGACTCCTAGGTATAAGCCTAGGAGACTAGGAAACCGGTGTTGTTCTCTACAGTAATAGGGAAGTGGCTGAGAGAGGGTTTAAGGGAAAAATATTGAGTTCTGTTTTGAGTCTATTGAGTTTAAGATATCTTTTGGACATCCAATTTGAGATGTCTGAAAGGCAATCAGAAATAAGAGACTATATGTAGATCAATAAAGAGTTTGGAGTAGAAGGGATAACTTTTGAGAATCATCAGCATAGAGATGATAATTAAATTCATGGGAGCTGATGAGATCTTATTCTAAATTTGAATCAAGTTCCCTACATATCTTAGAAATGAAATTTTTAAAAATAGCTTTTTATTTACAAGATATGTGCATGGGTAATTTTTCACCATTGACAGTTGCAAAACCTTTTGTTCCAACTTTTCCCCTCCTCCCCACCCCCTCCCCCAGATGGCTGGTTGACCAATACATGTTAAATATGTTAAAGTATAAGTTAAATATAATATATGTATACATGTCCACACAGCTGTACAAAAAGAATCGGACTTTGAAATAGTGTACAATTAGCTTGTGAAGGAAATCAAAAATGCAGGCGGACAAAAATAGAGGGATTGGGAATTGTATGTAGTGGTTCATAGTCATCTCCCAGAGTTCTTTTGCTGGGTGTAGCTGGTTCAATTCATTACTGCTCTATTGGAACTGATTTGCTTCATCTCATTGTTGAAGAGGGCCACATCCATCAGAATTGATCATCATATAGTGTTGTTGTTGAAGTATATAAAGAAATGAAATCTTTTTATGAGAAACTTTTTGCAAAGATTTTCCTCCATTTACCAGTAGGCATTGTAGGCTTTAGCTAATGTTTGTGTTACTACAAAAATCTGGTGTGATAATTAGCCACAAAACTAATAAAGTTTTATCAACTGTCTGCATGTCTGTGGAGATTGATGAGAATCACAGAAAGGTTGGTATTAGTTCAATAGAAACTTTGTTTTAAAAAAAGTAAAACGCCTCCAAATATTTGTCCTAAAAAGGAAAGGGACATTGTATATATCTCATGACTGAATAAAAGAGGTCTCTAATTTCTTAATTGCATTTTTGCTTCTAAGAAGGAATAAACACAGGGACATCATGGTCCCTGAAATTATCCTAGAAAAGTTGATAAGAAGCTAAGATACACAAAGACACACAAAGATACTTGCCATTCAGAATTGCATTTAACTATCTAGAATGGTCTTAGCTTTGTCCTCAGTACATACCCCTTTATCAACTAAGATATTTAGTTTACTGGAACTTATATACTGACCCACAAATTTCTTGTCAGCTTTCTTTATATTTATTAGTTGTATAATTATGATGCACTTAGAATCACAAAATCAAAGAATTTAAAAATTGGAAGGCATCTCAATAGCCACTTAGTCTAATCCATACACAAGAGAATATCCCCTAAAATATATCCAGTAAGTAATTATGCAACTTCTACTTGATTGCCTCCAAGGAAAGAAAACCCCAAACCTTTTGAGGCAGACAATTCTACTTTTATACAATTTGAATTGTTACTAAATTTTTCCAGACATCAAGGCTAACTTTTTCTCTTTATAACTTCTACCCATAGCTTCTTGCCTTCTGGAGTCAAACAATATAAATCCAATCCTTGCTTCACATGAAAGATTTTCAAATATCTGAACACAGCGGTTATATCCCAAGTCTCTTTTAACCAGACTAAATACCCAGTTCCTTCAATATATCCTCATATTATGACTCAAGGCCCTACATTATCTTACATAACTGGAGATCTCTCATATTGCTCTCCTGTGTATCAATGTATTTCTTAAACCATGATGCCCAGAACTGAACTTTATATGATGTCTCACCTCCCTATTTCATGAAGTTATGCCTCCCTTAAAACAGTCCAAGTATCCTATCATGCTGCTCATACTGAATTTACAATCCACAAAAATCCTGAAAATTTTTTTGTTGGAATAATGTCTGTTTATGATTCCCCCAATTTTATACTTATAAAACTGGCTTTTTAGAATCACATGCAAAACTTTACATTTATTCTACAGAATTGAATTTTATTAGATTCAGTCAACATTCTAGCCTTCAAAGATCCTTCCAGATCTGTCATTCACTCTGTTGGATTTTCCTTCCTCGTTTGTGTCATCTACAAATTTGATGAGCATACCTTTTATGATCTATGTTTTTACCTAAGTCATCGATTAAAAATATGAACAGAACAGGATCACATATAGATCCTCTATAATCCACTGAAGATTTCCTGCCATTTGTACACTGAATCTTCAACAATTGTTCTTGGAATCTGTCAGTTTTACTTTTCAGAATAATCTGGATTGTATAAACTGTCTAATCCATACAACTCCATCTTCTCCAGTGGAATAGGTATAAGATTCTTTATTAAAACAAAAAACTAAAATCTAGAGGAGCTATATTTACAATATTCCTCTCATCTACTAGTTCTTTAATCCTGTAAAAAGAATTACTGAATTAGTCTGACATAATCTGTTCATGCTCTTTGTAATCACCACTTTCCTCTCTAGATGTTCACCAACAATCTCTTTAATTCATTGTAGGATTTTTCCAGGGACCCAAGTTAAGCTTACTGACCTATAGTTTACAGACTGTTCTTTTCCTTTTTTTTTTTTTTTTTTTAAATGGGACAATTATCTTTCAGTCCTGTGGAACCTCAACCACTTTTTATCATCTTTCAAATATCAAGGAAAGTTAAGTTAGTAACATTTGATAGTTCCAAGTTTCAAGATCCTTGAATGTACTTCATCTAGACCAAGTGATTTGTTTTCATCAGGGCTAGGCCCTCTTTTACTCATTTTGGATATCAATCCCTGTTAGTCTTTTTCCTTTTTAAATTTTGAGTAGAAAAGTCACTCCCCTTTGCAGAGAAAACAGAAATAACACAAGAATTAAACATTTCTTAATGTCAATGTTGCTCATAAAATTTTTTTTTTTTAATTCTCAACATAAACACCAAATAAAACAAAGATTTCCATATACAAACCAGAACTTCTAGAAAGAGGATTATACAAATCCAACAGCAAGAGATACAAAGAGAAATTCCATTCAAAATAACTGTTGATAGCATAAAATATTTGGGAATCTATCTACCAAAGGAAAGTCAGGAATTATGTGAGCAAAATTACAAAAAACTTTCCACACAAATAAAGTCAGACTTAAATAATTGGAAAAATATTAAGTGCTCTTGGATAGGCCGAGCGAATATAATAAAGATGACAATACTCCCTAAACTAATCTATTTATTTAGTGCTATACCAATCAGACTTCCAAGAAAATATTTTAATGATCTAGAAAAAATAACAACAAAATTCATATGGAACAATAAAAAGTCGAGAATCTCAAGGGTATTAATGAAAAGAAAAATCAAATGAAGGTGGCCTAGCTGTACCTGATCTAAAATCATATTATAAAGCAGCAGTCACCAAAACCATTTGGTATTGGCTAAGAAATAGATTAGTTGATCAGTGGAAAAGAAAGAGGATTATACATGAAATTGCAAATCAGTTATGTACAGTTTGCTTTTCCTTTTAGATATGTAATAAATACAATCAATTTTAATATGTAATTTTGAAAATTCATAAAGCTTAGCCCTCTAACTTTATGTCTGTGTTTCTATTCTTCCTCCTGGTTTCTGTGATGTAAAAAAACCTTCAAATTATTTTTTTTTCAAAAAGTAGAAATCTATCTTTCCTCCTTTCTACCACTCATTCCCAATTCAGAAAGAATGAAAAACAAAACTTCTATATTAAGCATGTCCAAAAAAGTATATTTCATTCTGCTCTCTGAGCCTTTTACCAAAACCTCTATCAGGATGTGGATACTGGTAACGACAATAAAAATACTAACAAACATAGGCTTTAAGGTTGGCCAAGCACTTCAGAAATAGTAACTCTTTTATCTTCACAATAATCCTGAGAAGGAAGGTTATTTTTATCCCCATTTTACAGACTTGCCCAGAGCCATATAGCTGATATATGTCAGAAGCAGGATTGATACTTAGGTCTTCCTGATTTCATGGCAAACAACACTAATCCAGTCACATTTGGTCATTATAATGAGAGTTCTAAGTTTTTCATAGTTGCTTTTCTTAAATATAATAATAATATAACATAACAACACTATGTGGAAAAACAAAAACTTTCAAAGTCTTAAGAATTCGAACCACTGCAATGAACCACTGTGATTCCAGAGGACTGATGGTAAAACAGAGTTGATTGACCCAAAAAGGAGATTTGAATTTTGACCAATAGATAACAATTTTCAACCTTTGTTCTATAATATCTACTTGGTTGATTTTATCAGGTTTCACCATTTCAATGATCAATGGAGATTATCCTCAGATCTACTTGTCCAGGCCTTTTAGACATACCAAACTGAATGATCCACAGGCATCTTAAAACGCAACAATCCCAAAGCTGAAATTCATTAGCTTTATCTCCTATTTCCTAACTTCTTTATTCCTGCAGGAGAATACAACAATCACCCAGATTCACAACTACAACCTGATGTTATATTTCTCCTTCTTGCTCTGTCTCTCTCCCTATAATCATTCAGGGGGTCAAGTCATGTTGTTTCTACCTTATTAAAATTGTTCCTATACTCCCTGACACTGCACCCAGCCTGGTACCAAACCTTCATAACCTTAAAGTCTCAACTATTGTAGTTATCTGATATTCTCCTTGCCTACAATGCATCTTTCAATCAGCTGTCAAACTGACCTTAAGATGTAGATCTGACCATTATTACCATCCTTATCAAAAAATTGAAGTCATTATTACCTCAAAGATCAAATATAAAATCTTTGGGGATTTCAAAAATCCTCCCTTTCTAGTCTTCCTACACTTTATTTCTCTCCCCACCCCACTCCCCTTTAGGAACTCTAACGATGCACTAATGCTTTCCGCAACATTCTCTCACAAAAGACCCTTTATCTCCAAATTAAAAATATTTTCATTGGTTGCCTTCCATGCCTCAAACACTCTCCCCCTCCTGCTAGGTTTCCTGTCTTCCTTCAAATCTCAGCCAAAGTCCCACCTTTTTCAAGAAACCTTTTCCAGGCTACTTCAATCTACAGCTTTCTCTTTAAGACTCTCCCCAAACAGAAACTGAGGACTGCCCATCAATTAGAGAATTGCTGGACAAGCTGTGGCATATGATCATGATGGACTATTATTTTTGTGATATATGAAATGACAAGCAGGATGCTTTCAGAAAAATCTGGAAAGGCTTATATGAACTGATGTAAAGTGAATAGTGCCAGGAGAACATTATACAAAGTAACAGCAATACTGCACAATGATCAATCATGAATGACATGATTATTCTCAGGAATACAATAATCTAAGACAATTCTGAAGGATTTATGAGGAAAAATGCTATCTACCTCCAGAAAAAGAATTGATGGAGTCTCAAGGCAAATTGAAACCATACTTTCTAAACTTTTAAAATTTTTCTTGGCTTTTTTTTGGGTCTGTGTTTTCTTTTACAACATGGCCAGTAGAAATGTTTTACATGACTACACATGTATAATCTCTTAAACTGCTTGCTTTTTCAAGGAAGGAGAAGAGGGAAGGTGAAAGAGAATTTGGAATTCAAAATTTTTTTTGAATGCTTAAAAATTTCTTACATGTAACTTAGAAAAAAAAATAAGGGGGGGGGGGAGAAACTATCTCCAATTTATCCTGTATATATCTTGCTTGTATATAGTTGTACACATATCGTTTTCCCCATTAGACTGTGAGCTCCTTAAGAGCAGGGACTAATTTTTTTTTCCTTTTTTTTTTTTTTTTTTAAGTCAGGACAAAGCACAGGCACTTAATAAAATGTTAGCTGACTATTGTCATCTTCCTGAAACTCTCCACCTATGAAATAACAAGGAAAAGAACTGATTCAAGTAAGTTACCCTTTATTTTATGCCAAAACCTAGAAACAAATATTTATACTCAAGAAAGCAGATCTGAAAACATGCCCCAATGAACTTAGGTGGGAAAGAAAGAGAAACAAGGCAGGCAATTATCCATATTAAACTAGGGTCATCTCTGTTCCAAAAGGCTTCCATTCACTACCTAGAAGTAGGCTAGTTTTAGATGATTCTATAATAAACAAAACTGGCATTATTTAGTTTCATTTCCTTGATCAAGTCATTTAAGCTTTCTCGATTTCAACTGCTTCATCTATAAGATAATGAAATAAGTAAGGAACTCTTAAAGTCTTTGTCCAGTTCTCCCTTGTCCAATTCTAATATGGCTTAATTCAAACAGACATCAGAATTTGATCCAATTTGGGTCCTACACCAGAAATCTTTGGGGATTTACTTAAGACTCAAGGATTTTTTGGAAGTAGATCAAAAGTCAGTGCAGTCTCTGGAAATTAAGAGGAAGGAGGAATAAATCAAACTGTCATTTGCCTCACTCAATTCTAAGCAATACACATGTTAAACATATATTGGATTATTTGCTATCTAGGGAAAGGGAGTGGGGAGAAGGAAGAGAGAAATATTTGGAACACAAGGTTTTGCAAGATGAATGCTGAAAATTATCTTGCATATATTATGAAAATAAAAAGCTATTATTAAAAAAAAAGATTTTAAAAATGTTAAGCAATACTTCTCTTACTAGAAAATCTTTTCAAGTTCTCAAATTCTTATGCCTAAATCTAAGTCCTTCAAGTTTTAGTCATTGACAATCAAATCAAGAGCTCAAAGAAGGCAAACCTGCCACAACATGACCCAGTTCATTCTCCCCAGGCAACCATTTAAGACAAGGCTAAACACTAGTGGAAACAGCTTCACCTTCAGTATGACAAACACCTGATTCACCTATCAAGTAACAAAGTAAACCATATGGTCAGATGTATTCATCACTAAAATTTACATAAACACAAACCAGGTAAGATTCATGGGCTTAGTGTAAGAATTTTAGTCCTAATAAATTGGAACTTCTCTCATGAAGTAAATTTTCCTTGTTCTCCAAACACTTACATTTTTCATTCTCCCACACTGAAAGACTATCCTTTCAATGCTGCTGCTCTTTTCATATGAAAGCAAATCATTTCTCCATCCAAAAATTCTTGGTTTTGTAGAAGATCTCTAGAATAATAATATATACTAGGGAGAAAAACTATTATATAATAACAAATTCTGTTTCCAGTGTACCATAAATTGATGAAACAGAAGCAGATACAACACACACACACACATACACAGAGAGAGAGAGAGAGAGAGAGAGAGAGAGAGAGAAATTCAGGCTTCTACCTGAAAAGGTGAGACTTTTTGCCCCCTCATATTGTAAAGAAACTAAATACAAAGCCAGCAGATATATGAATAGATTTGGGGAAAACCATCAATGGAAAAATGATGTAAAATAAATAAGCCTGTGACAGTTGTAAAAGAAAATGAAATGAATAAGTCACCAGCTACATAATCAAAGGTAGATATTTCCATGTCTCTAATCCTCCCTACACTGTAATAAGTTCAACTAGCAGTGAAGGTCATAATGATCATTTAAACAGACCACAAGAGAATTATCAAGAAATTCAGTAAATCAAAACGAGACCACTCCCTCTCTAGTGAATTTAATGCATAACCCTGGGGAATTTTATGTGTTTATTTTTATTTAAACAATTTATCAACCAGGAAAAAGACAAGATTATATACAAAGATATAAAATATGCTTCATCATGATAGACTGTTCCCCCCTATAAGCAAGTTTGAAATGTTTAACTTCCCAGCTTTAAAATTTTAATGCTATCAGCAAGTGCAAAAAATTTTTTGCAAGGATAGGGGTTCTTCCTTCTTTGTGGTAGTTGTTTGTTCTTGTTCTCAAAGAGGACCATGACAATGGAAAGTCATATCATGACTTGCAAGTGAATTGGATTTAAGTGAGGCAGTGCTGTGCAAAGTTACCAGCCTCACTTTGCCCTCCAGAGCCATCTGGGGTCTAGAGGCAAGATATAAGTCAAGATGACGAGATGGCCCCAGATGCAGAGGGAGACTTTAGTCTTTTAAAGTTCTTTCCCAGGTCTCAGTTTGTCTGAAGTAACACCTATTCAGTGGTTAAGACTAGGTAAGAAATGAGTCCAAAAAAAATGGCCTTTCATCTAGTTAAAAAAAATCAATCAGTATTCTCTAAAAAGCTATAGAATACGGGGCTAGGTGGCATGGTGGATAGAGCACCAGCCCTGAAGTCAGGAGGACCTGAATTCAAAACTGGCTTCGGACACTTAAAACTTTCTAGCTATGTGACCCTGGGCAAGAAGTCACTTAACCCCAATCACCTCAGCAAAAAATAAATATATAAAGCTATAGAATACATTCTGATCTCAGTACCTATATATGAATAATGTGAAGAGTGGGGACAAAGGCAATTTGATGTTCAGTGACAAAGTAGAATGGTCAGAAACTCTAGAATTTTTTAAAATGGAGTCTAGTTTTCTCAGACTGAAATTGTTCTCTTTTTAAACATAGGACCTACCAAGTTTTTAAGCTTTTTAAAAGTATCTAGTGGTTTCAAGCCAGTTCTGCGGGTAAAAATATGCTAAATACTTGCCACACAAATGAGAAATTATGAAAACTCAAATTTACATTTTAATTGTACCATCCTTATTTTCAATTTATCTCATAATTTTCCTCCCAAGAGTTCATGGTAATTGATTTTTTACATTCCCATTTCACAGGTAAATAGAAGGTATCACAAGAGGAGGAAATTTGTTCACAGATACACATCAACTTGTGTAGAATATAATTCAAATATCCTATTCAAGTGCCAAGAGCATGAAGGTATCAGGCCTCATTCCATTCTAATGTAATGAGTGTTCATCAGGAAATAATGCTTTAAGAAATCCAGAGAAAAAGTCCCATAAGTGTAAAAATTTTTTATAGAAATGCTGTTTTTGGAGTAGCAAAGAATAGCTAATAAAGTAGGTGGCAAGCAACTAAAGAAGAGTTCAACAAACTGCAGTTTATCAAGCATTAATTTAAAATAACCTGGAAAGGCTTCTTAAAAATGATACAGAATATATAAACTGAACCAAAACAATTTAAAGGAAAACAACAATGAAAAATTTTAGAACTCTTATCAATATAATAACTAATAACTTCGGAAGATTACTTCTGGGAGGCAGTACACTACAGGTGCAGAATGAGGCATACATAATACTATCAGACATGATTAGTTTTGCTTCATTGTATTTTATCACAAGGGAAGAAAACAGCATTATGAAATGATAACAATGTTTGTAAAATAAGGTTTTCAATAAAAATTAATTTTTAAAAAGAGAAGCCCAAAAGCTTCAAAGAATTCATTTTAAATGAAAGGCTATTGATAGAGGGAATGAAAAGAAAACTCTCTCAAGTGAAAAGAATTAGATCCAAGGAAAAAAGATCCTAATGAGTCACTAATTTCATCTATTAATCAAGAGATCACATTGAAGAAGTTGCATATCTTTGTTTTAAGTAATTATTCTTTCAAGGTCTATTTAAAACAAAAACACCATGTGATTTTTACAAGATAAATAGCATTTAAATGCATCACCCATCAAAGAAGAAAAAAGTGAATCATGTTCTTCTACACATTGCCAAAGATGAAATATTCAGTGACCATGGTGAGGAAGAGAGGGAAATGTAGCAGTTCTATCTATAGAGCAAAAGTGAAATTTCCTTCTTAATATAATGACTGGCACTTTAGCATAAAAGATGGGAAAAGAGAATAGGAAAACAATATTTATTAAGGGCATTTAATAAAGAAATTGACTTCGGGCAGCAAAACCCACAACTAACCCCTTTCAGGCTTAGTAGACATTTTTCCCTACTGCACATTCAGGTCATGAGAAGAGGGACTCAAGAAAAGACTAATTTTCATCACAGAATTTATTGTCTAGCAAATGGGTAGGAGATCCTTACTGGATAAGGCAAGAATAAAATAAATCTCTTTCTCTCTTCTGGACAAGAGAAGAGGTAAAGATACTATAGTGTCTTAGTGCACTTAGTATCAATTAGACTTGCTCACTAAAAATGGTGAGCAAAAAGGAAGAAATGAGAAGTTCTCATAAAAAAAAGAGACCAACAACTACTAGAAATGCAAAGATAACAAGAGTAATCCCAGTAGTTGGTGTTTATAAAGCAAAAAAGCTGTCTGTTAAAATGATTTCTTTTCTTCCAAGCAACAAAAGTCTATACATCCCTCCTGAATGTATAGAGATTTAAAGAAATCTCTAAGGCAAGAGTTCTTAATCTGGAATCCAGTGAGCCCTTGGAGAGTCTTCATGAATTTCAGGAAATCTATGAATTTGGATGAAGAAGAAATGACTTCTTTATTTCAATACAATTTCCCTGATAAGTCTATGTGTTTATCTTATGCATTTTAATATTAATCTGAGAAGGGTACATAGGCTTCACCAGATTTGCCAAAGGAGTTCATGATACCAAAAGATTAAGAACCCCTGATTTAGAGTAAATAATTATCTCATTCTCAAGGTTTTCATTCCCCAATAGGTAGGAAGAAAAATACTCAAATACACAAGTGGGGATGGGGAGGAGGAAGAAAGAGAGAGGGAGAAGGGAGAGACAGAGAAAGGGGGGAGAGAGGGAGAAAGAGAAAAAGGGGAAAGGGAGAAGGGAGAGACAGAGAAAGGGGGGAGGGAGAAAGAGAAAAAGGGGAAAGGGAGAAGGGAGAGACAGAGAAAGGGGGGAGAGAGGGAGAAAGAGAAAAAGGAGAAAGGGAAAAGAGGGAGGGAGGGAGAGAGGGGGGAGACATAGAGGGGAAGAGAGAGAGAGGAGAGAGAGAGATACAAAGAGAGACAGACAGAGAGAGAGAGAGAGAGAAAGGGAAAGACAGAGGGAGAAAGAAAGGAAAAAGAAAAGAAAGGTGCCCAGGGGACAGAGAGAAAGAGAGGGGGCAGGAATAAGGAGAAAGAGAAGGGAAAGAAGAGAGAAGAGGAGGGAGAAAGAGAGGATAAAGGAGGAATGAGAAGAACAGAGGAAGAGAAGGAGAGAGAGAGAGGGAGAGGAGAGAAAGAGGGAGAGAAGAGAGAGGAGGAGAGAGAAAAGGAGAAAGAAGACAGAAAAGGAGGTGAGTGGGAAAAGAGAGAGAAGAGAGGTGGCTGGGAGAAGGAGCGAGAGAGAAAGAGAGGGGGCGGGGAGAAGGGGAGAGAAAGAGGAGGAAGGGGAGAGGAAGAGAGGGAGAGTGCGTGTGTGTGCGCTCACCAGCGGTGAGGGGGAGCAGAGCCTCCACCACGAGCAGAGGGGAGCTCCCCAGGGCCGGGGCCCCCTCGAGGAGGAGGAAGAAGAATGGAGAGCGCTCCTCCCCAGACACTTACAAGAACACATGGTCCTGTCACTGGGAGCCAAGGCTCCTCGCACTCGGAGGATCTGGGGATGTGCCCCAGCAGGGCTCCCCCGGGGCTCAGGATGCCCTCGCCACCGACCCCCGCCCCCCGCGCCGGTGGCCCGGACCCCAGTACCTTCTTGACGGTGCGTGGCGCCTCGGTGACCGTGCCGTCGGGGCTGACTAGGGCCTCGCCGCCGTCGCGATGCCGCTGGTGCTGGTGATGCGGGTCGCTCCGCTTCATGGCCGACGCCTGCGGCACCTTCCCGGCGGGCGGGGCGGCGGCAGGGCTGAGAGCGGCGGGGCCGGGGGCCGGAGGGCGCTCCGCGGCCGGGGCCAGAGCCGGAGCCGGAGCCAGAACCGGAGCCGGGGCCGAGGTTGGGGCCGGAGCCGGGGCCGGAGCTTCAGGGTCCCCAGCGCCCGCCGGAGGGGTCATGGCGGCCACGGCCGCCGCGCTCATCCCGAGCTGCGGTTCGGGATCCGGGGGACTTAGGTCCTTCAGCTCCACCTCAGGCACCTTGGTGGCAGCAGCTGCTGACACGACCTGCACAGACATCGCCGTCCCCGCTACTCTCGCTGCTGCCGCTGCCGCTACCGCTGCCGCCGCCGCCACCACCACCACTGCCGCCTCAGACTCCGGCTCCCGCTCGGCCCCGCCCCCCTCTCCTCCTCCCCTCCCCCATCCCACTCCCGGTCCTCCTCCTCCTCCGCCTCCGCCTCCCTCACTCTCCTCCCACCCCACTCCACCCTCACCCCGGCTCCCAGCCCCACCCCCGCTCCTCGCTCGCGCGGCGTCACGGGACTTGTAGTACGCTTGCCCTGGGCTCCACGCGCCAAAGAAGGGACGGCGGGACCTCAGTCCCCGACGTGCTCTGCGCGCGCAAAGAGCCGACTGGTCCGCAAAGCCCCACGAGAATTGTAGTTCTTCTTGGGCCGCTCCCGCGGAACTTGGCTCTTTCTCTCTGGGAGTGGCTCAATTTGGGGTGCTAAGGGGCGGGGCAGCGGGAGGAAAGAGAATAAGGTTGGCTGGGATGCGCGGTTTGGGAGAGGAGAGGGCATCCGGAGGAGATGCGATTTAAAGGGAAAGATAATCTCCAAGCACATGTGAGGGAGAGAGGGATGATGAAGAGGATGCACCGCTGCTCTGACTGATTTTCCAGGGTGGGCACGTTACGTTCACATGCCCCGGCATTTAAAGGAAAGGCCACGATTTCGTGTGCCGGGGCCTTCAGCTGGAACTGGAACACTGGCTTTTTATTCATAGTATTAGGCGTTGGAAGGGAATTTAGAGGTCACCTAGCCCTACCTCCTCCATATTTATTGATGAGGAAGCTCCCGTCAGAGAACTTGTGGCTTAAGCAAGGTCACCAGGGGAGTAGATGGCAGCCCTGAGATTTATGCATCCAAACCCCTTGTTCGTATGGTACAAACGCCGCCCTTCCTGGATCTGGACTGTTTGGTTGTTAACTGTGGGGTCCTGAAAAATCTTTTTTTCCTCTGTAATATGGATCCTTCGATAACTCCAGCCCTAAGATTCAAAGGTTTTGTCTCAGACGAAATAAATTACCATTTGAGAACCACTTGCCTAACACAAGACATTCTCCTGAAAGAGCACCATGCTTTAACTTTAGCTGAAAAATATTAGGGATATGGCATACATGGAGAGCGTGGGTATAATTCGACTTTATTGTGATGATATAAAAAAAGAAACTAGGGGTGGAAAAGGAATTGTACTGGAAAAAGAGAATGGGAAGTAAAATGGAGCAAATTACGTCACATGAAGAGGCAAAAAAAAAATACCAATTACAGCTGAGGGAAAGAAAGGAGGGGGATGAAGATTGTTGGAAATATTAGGGATATGAACCTTGCTGAGAAAAACTATCTTCAAATGTCTTTTGCTCAGCCCCATAATTCTCAGTCCTGACCTACAGAAAGGGAAAAACAGAAAAGAGGAAGTGACTCATTTATCAAGACAGCAGGCGTTTGTCTGCACATCCCCAAAAGATATTTTTTGTACGGGGACCAACAGGGCTAGTTTGCACGTTTTCATCTGGATTGAGGAGGGAAGAGCCAATCCTAGATCTCTGCCCAATAAGACGCTGGCAACTTGGGACTTCACCCATTTATTTGGTGGAGATTGTACCATCCTTAATGCCAGCTCTTTCAGTCTTTGTGGCCATACGCATATCACTTTAACCATTTCTGGGTCTCAGCTTTCTCATATGTAAAGTGAGGGAATTAGATTAAAAACCCTTTAAGGTATCTTTCAGTTTAAATCCTAGCATCTGATGATGAAATCATGCAATGACTCTGTCCCCAGTTCTGCCTCCCTCAATTCATTAGCTGCGACAGACATGGCTACTTGAAAGTCCACTGAGCACCTTTATTTCCACAAAGCCCAGATGCTATACCTCCTTCTTTTCAGCTTTCTTTCAGAGAGAATTTCCTTCCTCTTCCAGAGAATGAGCCCTGAGCTCCATCTTCCAGCTGTTTGGAAGGATTAACAGTTCTGTAACTGATTTATCTCTCCCTTCCTCCTGGAAATACACAGAGGAACTTGTATCTAGCCACCTGGTGTGCAGCAAACAAAGCATGTAGCAGCTGCCTACCTAGGAGGCCAAAAGAATTGGTTACCTGAGCTTGGTTTGTGCCTTCCTGCTCTCCCTCACCCCAATACCCCCCCTTCACATGTGAGTATGCATAGCCAATAGCTTCTCCTTCCTGTGCTATTTAGCCCAAGGCCTTGTTCCAGCTTGATAACTCCCATTTGTCCCAACATACAGCCATTCCTCAATGGAGTTCCTTAATCATCACATTTGTTCTTCTCGATATCTTTGAGAGGCAAGAAGGGATTCATTCTCTTCATTTAGCAATTAGAAGAGGTAAAGCAGAGAAAGTGTACTTTCTTTTGATTACCTTGCAATCAAGACTCCAAAACCAATGTGCTCCCTCTGGTTCTCCCTGGGAAACACTGTGACCTTCATTTCAAGCAAAATGGTAACTAGGAATTTTTTTTTTTGCCTGGGGCAAAAACAATGTGTATGAGGTATAAGAGGTAGAGGACAATCTAGTGAGAAAGAGGGAGGAAAGGGGAGAACAATTCAATTTAAGTTTCAGGAATGTCGGTGAAAGGGCACTGTCCTCCTCATCCCCAGTGGATTTAGAGGGAAAATCTAGACATAACTGAGAAAAGATATAGCTAATAGACTGTAGTTGGGCAAAGGAACAGGGTAATATTATCAGCCTGGGGACAAGAGAAAGTTATTGTGAGTTGTAGAGACAATGATCTCTGAACTACACAATGGAGAAGAAGATTCTACCTTCAATCCTTTTCATCATCCTTACACACTGAGAAAAACTGCAATTAGCTATAGTCTAATTTCATCTCCAACTTCAAGATCTGAGTATAGTGGAGGTCAGGTGTTGGGAGGGTTATTAACCAAGTAATTTGTTCCCCCAAACTCAAATCAATGAAATTCCAAAATATAAAAATAGAATACTAGACAGCAAGATATTATGTTTTGAAGGGAAGGAAAAAGAGATGTCTACATTTGTTATTCCTGAGAGTATGAAAAATATTTTAGTAAAGCTTGTCAGAGTTAGAGAGTCTCCTCATTGTCTGGCTGAAGGATGAATGAACCAAGCCTCTGGTATTCTTACAAAAAGCAAAACATAGCTTTGTGAACTATGAACAAAAACTCTTCTTGAGAGGGCGGGATCTTCTTAGGGCGGGATGGTGAGAAGGGTGTTCTTTCTCTTCCTTCCTCCATCAGTCATAATATCTTATAATGACACTACCCAGCATTGAGCAGGCTTTGTAGCTGAAACAGGAAGTTTCTAAGAAGGTATGAATTCTGTAAGTCAAGAAGAGAGCCAATCCTTTGTTGTTCAGTTGTGACCATCTCTTTGTGATCCTATTGGGGGTTCTCTTGGAAAGCTACTGGAGTGGTTTGCCATTTCCTTCTCTAGCTCATTTTACAAATGAAGAAACTAAAGCAAAGAGGTTTAGTGACTTACCTAGGGTCATACAGCTAGTAAGTGGCTGAGGTCAGATCTTCCTGACTGCAGACCTGACTCTAGTATGCTACCTGAATGCCCCCTGAGTTGGCCCCAGACATTGGGAATCAAATTGCAAAGGGAAAAAGACACAGAGAAACTAATAATCAAATGATCTAACCAGAAAAATATTGTACCCAGGAAGAGCAACATGAGAAATCCACAAAAAGTACAACGGCCTTGGTCACATGTGCGTCCATGTGCCCATGCTATACGTATATCCACTCTGCCCATTGACCCTGTGGTTAGATATAGAAGGTTGAGAGAAAGGGGATTTTTTTTGTAAGTACAATTCTTAGGATGATCTTACTTTGATCTTATTGTGTCCTCTGATTGACTATTAAAGTTGAAAACACTAGTGAAAGTTCATGAACCATGTTTTAGGAGTGATCCCACAGAGTATTTTAAGATTAGTGTTTAACCTATGAATTCAATTAAAGGAAACCTGACAGTGTTAAAGTTAACTGTAAGCCTCCAAAAACTCATCCACAAAGTTATCCTTCCTCCATCTCCAAATGTAGAAATTGAGCTTACAATAGAGGTAAGAATACCAAAGAATTAAGAATATAGGAGTAGCTTCCATTCTCTTTCACTCTTCCTCCCAAAAAAATATATTGTGACATTAACAGCCTTCAGAATCCCTTTCCTATAGAGTTGACCTTAAGTTAAATCTAATTCCATAGAGAAAATTACTTATTTGTAATTTTTATGATGGTAAACATAAGGAAGAAAAAAGCTAATGTTTTCCCTTTATGTGAAAGCCTTTCATGGTAGGAGCAGGCCAACTATATTGCAATCATATATGAACTCTAAATTGTATGGGATCCTATGGCTTAAAGACTTTCATTCTCAACTCTCCTTTCTACTCACCTCAGTTTAACCAGCTCTCAACACTGCACTAGCAATTACTGAAACTAGACTTCAAAAGTAGGTTTAATGAGCAATGACTGGGGATGATGTAGGACGATTCCTCCTTTGAGTGGAGAGTTGGATTAAGTAACCTCCTAGGTCATTTCCAGGGAAAGGTTTTCAGGCTTTCCAAATGAGAGTTCCTGGAGAGCCAGCTGAAAAGGGCAGATCATAGACTCCTCTGCCACTTTGGTGAAGGACTACAATAGGCTGTGATAATGGAGACTTAGCCTGCTCCTGAATCATTCGGAGCAATTTAACAAACTTTTATTAAAGGCTTACTAAGTGTCATACACTGTTCTAAAAGCAAAATTATCTGTGTGTTCTGTCTCCTTTACTAGATTGCAGTACAGGAAACTCTTATCTTCTTTTTTCTCCTTACTATGTCCCTCCCAGTACCTGTGTTCCATATATATAACTTATGCTCAATAAACGTTGATTGGTGTTGAAATAATCCAGTTTCACTGGACCTAAAATTTTTGGGGGCAGCTAAGCAGGGCAGAGGATAGATCTGAGCTTGAAATCAGGAAAATTTATTTTCATGAATTGAAATCCAGCCTCAGACAACTTACTAGCTGTGTGACCCTGGCTAAGTTAGTTAATCCTGTTTGTCTCAGTTTCCTCAATGAACTGGAGAAGGAAATGCAAACCATTTCGATATCTTTGCCAAGAAAACTCCAAATGGGTTCAAAGACTGTACTACAAAGTTCTGGTTATAGAATTAGACATTCCTAAAGAAAATATTACTAGGGAAGAAGTTCTGGAGAAATAGCTCCATTTCTCATTCAGGATGGAGATGAGTCTCGTAAATGCATGCCCCAGAATGATGTCTCTAACTGCAACTTCCCTTTCCTCTCGTCTCCTTCCTACATACTAGAAAGCAGGTACTTATGGTACTAGTGCTTTCCCACAGGTGAAAAGTCACTATAATTAAAAATAAACAAATAAATGTACATCTGGGATGACACTCAAATTCAGGACCATGAAACAGAATCAGAGGGAAGGGAATTAGGACAATGTCAACAGAATGAGAAAAGAGCCAGACAGAAGTGCTCCAAATACAAGAACCTTGGTTCCAAGAGCAGTTTGTAGTGCTGAGTTTAGGAAGCTATTGAGCTGGGTTTCTGAGTTTTCAATCTAATCTCTCCTGATTTATGAACAATAATGTAATTTTCAAGGCAATTTTAGAGGAAGGTTCCACTGTAAGTAAGTAAATAAAGCCTTTAGCTGTGACTACTACTAAAATAGAGTCTGTAGGGTAAGTACAAATAACCCCCAAGGTATGAGCAGTTATGAAATTTTTTTAAAATTACTTCTTTCTTTTTTTTTAAATAATAGTTTTTTTTTAATTTTCAAAATACATGCAAAGATAGTTTTCAACAATGACCCTTGCAAAACTTTGTGTTCCAAATTTTTCCCCTCCCTTCCCTTGCTCCCTCCCCTAGACAACAATTAATCCAATATATGTTAAACATGTGCAATTATTTTATACATATTTCCACATTTATCAAGTCATGAAACTTTCAAAGATCTGTTCCTTGATTGAGATAGATCAACCGTACTCTAAATTAGGGCTTCTTAAACTTTTTCCACTTTCAATCCCTTTTCACCACATATATACTTTTGTATATAGGTATGCAAATCAAACATTTACTGATAATAAACCATAATTTCATGACCCGCACATTCAGTTATGAGGTCCCATATAGGGTTTTAAACACAATTTAAATATAGGGCTTTAAGCTACTATTGATTAGAGAAATGCAAATTAGAACAACTTTGAAATACTATCACATTGGCTAATATGACAGAAAAGAAAAATGCCAAATGTTGGAGGGAATGTAGAAAAAGTGGGAAGCTTGGTTTTGATCTTATCATTTTAGAGAATGATTCAGAATTATGTCCAAAGGGCTATAGAAATATGAATACTCTTTGACCTAGCAATACCACTACCCTTCTATATCTCAAGGAGACCAAAGAAAAGGGAAAAGGTCATATTTGTACAAAAATATTTATAGCATCTTTTTATAGTAGCAAAGAATTGGAAATTGAGAGGATGCCAATCAATGGTGGGATGACAATACAAGATGTGGAATATGATTATGATGGAATACTCTTGTCACTATAAGAACTGATGAGGAGAATAGTTTCAAAAAAATCTGGAAAGATTTCTGTGAACTAATGTAAATTGAACAGAGCTATGAAATCATTGTTCCACAGTAAAGGCAATATTGTACAATGATAATATAATTGTGTACGATAATGTAAAACTGTGAATAACTTAGCTATTCTTAACAATCTGTTGTTGTTGAGTTGTTTCAGTCACATTTGACCCTTGGCAAGGAATCCCTGAAATGGTTTGCCATTTTCTTCTCCAACTCATTTTATAGATGAAAAATGAAGACAAACAAGATTAAGTGACTTGCCTAGTTACATAGCCAGTAAGTGTCTGAGACCAGATTTGAACTTTGGAAGATGAGTCTTCCTGATTCCTAGCCCAGTTATTCCAGACACTTCAATGCCTAACAGCCTTATTCTCAGCAATGCAATATACAAGACAATTCCAAAGAACTTATGATGAAAAATGCTATCTAACTCCAGAGAAAGAATCTGAATGAAGATTGAAGTATACTTTAAAATTTTTTTCTTTATTTCTCTTGGGTTTTTATTTTTATTTATTTATGGTCTGTATTCTCTTTTGCAATATGGCTAATATAGAAATGTTTTAGATGACTGTCCATGTATAATCTATATCAAAGTACATGCCTTTTTAAAATTAATATTTTACTTTTCTCCAATTACTTGTAAAAACAATTTTTTTTTGTTTTAAGTCCCAAATTCTATCCCTCCTTCCCTTTTTTTCTTTCCTCCCTGAGATGGCAAGCAATCTGATATAGATTATACATGTGCAATCAAAGTGAATGCCTTAAAGAGAGAGGAGAGGAGGGAGGGAGAAAGGAAATTTAGAATTCAAAAACTTTTTTAAAAGAAAAAAAATGCACGTTAAACAATTGTTTTTCCATGTAACCGAGAAAAATAAAAACATTCTTGGGAGAAAAAGGAAAAAGGGGATAGTGGGGGAAAAAAAGAAAAGAAAAAAGTAGGTCCACTGCACCCCCTGGTGGACACTGTCTGTCCTTTTAAAAGCTAGAATTCTCCAGCTTTTCCAAGCTGACTACACCCCTCCCTGCTCTTAGAGTGGGACTAATAAAAAGAAGGAATGATGAAATTTGAAAAGGTGAACTGAAAACAATAACAATAAGGATCTCCACTTCACAATTACGTAGAATTTCGATATTTACAAAACAATGTCCAAAGGATTCAGATTTAGAAAAGGCATCTAATCCAACTTCATTTAATGGGTGAGAAAAAAAGAGCACCTTTAAAGTTAAGTGACTTGCCCAACCTCATAGGTTTAGTAAGTGAAAGAGGTGGAACTCATATCCTGCTTTTCTGGCTCCAAATTCAGTTCAGTTCTAGAACTATCCATTGAATGTCTTATCATAATGATAAAAACTGACATCTACTTAGTGCTTTAAAATTTGACATATATTATTTTATTTGAGGCAGGGAACTGTGCTATTTGTTGAGAAATAGACAAAAACAAAAAAGGCCCTCAAGGGGTTTACAGTTTACAATTTGACATAAATACTCATAAACCATTGGAAAGATCAATGGTTCTTGAGGAAAGAAAGACTAACCATTGGAAGGATCAAGCAAAGCCCCATATAATTGACACATGAGCTATGTTTTCAAGGAAGCTAGGGATTCAAAAGCCAGAGATGAAGAAAAATGCATTCTAGTTATTGGGAGCAAAAGCACTGAACCAAGAGATGGAATATTATGTACAATGAAGAGCAAGAAAGACAATTTGACTGACAGGGAGTATGTTAAAGGCAATAATATGAAATAAGACCAGAGAGGTAAGTGAGAGCAATATTGTGGAAAGCTTTCAATGCCATGCTCAGGATTGTGTGTTTTGTTGTAAGCATGGTAGGGAGTCTTTTTGTCTGATAGAGAAATGATCTGGTCAGATCTTTGTTAGAATCAGTTTGGCAGCAAGGTGGAGGATAAATTGAAAAAGAGAGACATTTGGCAGCAGGCAGAACAATTAGGAGGTTATGGCAATAAGAGGTAGTAAAGGACTGACAGAGGTAGAAGTGAGTGAAGAAAAGGGAGCAAATTCAAGAGAGGCTGAGAAAGAATCAGTTAACAATTGATATTTATATAATACTTAAAAGTTTGAAAAGCTTTTTATGTATATTATAGCATGAGTTTCACAAGAACCCTATGATGTAAGTACTATAGGTATTATAATTCCCATTTTAGAGATGAAAAACTGAGGCACAAAGAGGTTAAAAGATTTGATCATAGTTGCAAAGCTAGTATCAAAATTTGAACTTAAGTTTTCCTGACTTCAGATCCAACACTCTATCCACAATTGACTGGATATGGAAGTGGATGAGGGATAGTGAAGGAGAGGATGGAGTCATGGATGATTTTCCAGATGGTGAATTTCAGTGACAATCAGGATGGTAGTAATTTTGAAAGAAAAAGATATTAAGGATGTTTTTTTTAAAGGATGGGTTTGAATGAAAATAAACTCAGTTCTCTTTTGGAAATGTTGAGTTTGAGTTCCCTGTTGGACAACTAATTGTAGATGTTCAATACACAGCATTGAGGGGAGAGATCAATCTTCAATATATAGATATGGGAGTCCTCTAAATAGAGCTGATAATTGAACCCATGAGAGGTGATAAGACAAAGAGGCCCTGGTCAGATTCAGGACACTGAGAAGCCAAGAAAGAAGAGTTATTGAAACCAGGAAGAGGGTATATAGGAGATGGGGGCCAGTTAAAAGTTTCCTTTAAAAAAACCTATTCTCAGTACTAAAAGAAATGAAAATTGAAACAACCCTGACATTTCATCTCACATCCAATAAATTGATAAAGATAAAAGATGATAATAGTAAATGTTAGTGTGATTGTGGAAAAAATAGGTTTACTAATACATTGTTGGTAGAGTTGTAAATCAGTACAACCCCATTTTAGAAAGAAATTTGTAATTACACCTCAAAAAATGACTAAAATATCTATATTGTCAGACCTGGAGATTTTGCTGTTAGACTTAAACTCAAAGAATGTCACTTATTTTTTTAAAAAATCTATATACATTAAAATCTCTATAGTAGCACTTTTTATAGTAAAACTTTTTTATAGTGAAAGCACTTTTATAGTAAAATACAATGTGATGTGCGTTGATTAGAGAATGACTAAATAAATTATGATTTCAGTTCAGTTCAGTTATTTTTCAATTGTGTTCAATTCTGTGACACCATTTGGGGTTTCCTTGGCAAAGATATTAGTTTGCCATTTCCTTCTCTAGTTTATTTTGCAGATGAGGAAACTGAGATAAATAGTTAGGTAATTTGCTCAGGATAATATAGCTAGTAATTATTTGAGGCCAGATTTGAATTTAGGACTTCCAGACTCCACACTGAGAACTCTATACACTTTGCCAAACTAGCTACCTAAATACATTGTGGTATACAAATGCACTGGAATATTATTTTGTGGTAAGAAACAAATAATATGATGTATACATAGAAATATAAACTTATATGAATTGATGCAGAGTGAAGTAAGTAGAGACAAGAAAATATGCATAATGATTATAACAATGTAAACAGAAAGAACAACTTCAAAACAATCAAAAGTGAATCTAGAAGAACAAACATGGTAACACAGTAGGGATATAAGATTTCCAGACCACTCCTTTGAAGAAGAAGAAGATCCACAGGTATAATGCACTACATATAATTTCAGGGCTTTTCAATGTATTGATTAATCTTACTGGTTTTTTTTCAAAGAAGATGTATGTTACATGGAATGACCCTATGGGAGGGCAGGAAAAAACACTGGTGATATAAAAAGCAAAATATATCAATAAAAATTATTTTTAAAAAAGACTATTTTCTATTGTCATAAAAAGCCTTCTGTCAAGGTCAGCAAGGACCAAAAAAGAGTCACTAAATGTACCAGTGAATTGACTGTAGGTGACTTTGAAGAAAACAGATCCAATTAAGTGTGGAAGTGCAAGGAGGATTGCAAGAGTTTGTGAAATAGTAAGAGATGAAGAAATAGAAGTAAGAAGCATAAATGGCTTTTTCCAGATTTATGGTAATGAGTGGGAAGAGAGATAAAGGATCATAACTTAAAGGGTTTTTAAAAATGGAGGAAATCCTGAACATTCAGATCAACCTTGGGAAAGGAACTAAGAAAGATGAGAGGGATGATGATGATGGAAGAGATATGCTTCTGGAGAAGCAGAGCAAGCATGACAACATGCAGTCAAATAGAAGAACTTGGCAAGGAAAAGTTTCATCAAAAACTGGAGCAAAAGAGGGAGAGGAAAAGGAATAAAGAAGAGAGAGTTTGAGGTGTAGAGTAGAAGAGGGACCTGATGGTAGCTGGCCTCTATTTTCTCAATAAAGTAAGAGATGAGGTCCTAAACTGAAAGGACATTCAAAGTCCTCAATGAGGGAGGACATTCAATGGTCTCTCTACATCACGATCAGAAAAGCTGGGAGGGACACCCAGACACTGTAAGACAGAATAGAACTGATTAGATTAGTATGGCTGCATGCAGGGTTTATTTCCACCAACAAAAAAACCCCAATTGGTCTGGGCAAATAGATACTGATGTTGCTGATCCTTGTATCAGGATCCCAACCTTTTGGCCTAGGAAAGAAAAGTAGAACATCCAGCATAGGGTCACATAGGACTTTAGAGTTAAAAAATATTTTAAAGATCATTTAGTTGTGTTCCCTCATTATACAGATAAGGAAATTTAAAGGAAAATGGTTTACACAAGATCATACAGGTTGACATGTCAATCAGGATTGAACTCAATTCTCCTGACTCCCAATTTTATGCTTTTTCTACTATATCGCACTGCATCTAGAGATAAAGGATGTTGTCAAGGATGCAGCTCCCATTGACCTTGGGACGATCATGATTGCCCAGCCTTTTGATTTATTCTAAAATAGGTTTAAGACTGCACACAGCTTAAAGCCCAGGTTGAGGCACGAGACTTCTGTATACACACCATAGAGGGAAACATAATCAGGTATATATTGCTTCTCTACAGCTACAGTGCTCTGCCAAAACTTTCCTGTCAAGAGCCTCAATTCGCAAACAACCGAGTCCATACTTTCCTGCTTTTGTATAGCCTACAGGCCAGCTCAAAGTGGGGAAGAGGCTGATTCCATCTCTAGACCCACTGGCAACAATTACCACCTTCTTACTTCCTTACCTTCCCTGATGTGATAACAGCATGTGGTACTCCTGCAAACCTTTTCCCACAACCTTGTTAATACTCATTCTCTACAGCCTGCTCCAGATTTACCAACCCTATTAAGTTCCCCCCATAGACCTCTCAGTACCCTAGGTTTGCGGATAAATAAATCTGAAGTTTCAAGAACTTAGGTTTGTGAAGATCCCAAACACTGCCTGTGTTTCTTAGAGAAAACTATAGCCTGGATATCTTAGTTTGAAATTCTTTAAAAACATATTTTGGTATCTAATGTCATTTAAAATCTTATATATTTTAGATTTTTGTTTGGTATTTCCTGTTTTTTATACTGAGTCTTCCTATCTCATCTATCAACCACTCACTAGCCAACATCACTGTTGACTGATTCAGAAACTTTTGACTCTGCTGTGTGAGTTCTTCCATAAAACAGCCATGCTTGATACCAGATACTCACCATATTGGTACTGGGCTTAATTTGGGGACCTGATTGGTTTTAGCCCTATTGAAGCTCAGAGCTCTCCAGCTCCTGCTATACCAGCCTCACATTGTATTTTGCTTTGTGAATAAAAAAAAATTATTTTATAGAGGGGTCCATCAGTTTCATCAGATGCAAAAGGGGATTATGAAACAAAAAAGGGGGGGTGTTAATAATCTTTGTCCTAGAAGATATTAATGGGTGTTTCCTTAGGGAGAACCATACCAACAACCAGACATGGGAAGACTGGCAGCTGAGAAGACACTCAGTCCAGGTTCTCTGATAGCCCCAGGATATAGCGAGGGATGAATCTTGTCTATAGACTTATTCCTACTAGTAGTTGTATCTACCAGTACCTGTAAGATATAGGGATACTTCAAGATAGATTTTAGTCAAAAAAAGGTATAAAATTTTTTTATACATGTGTCAGACACTATTCTCAGTAAAATATGAATGAGAAGTACTGAGCCTTCCAATCTTTTACTAAGGGAACTTTGTGACCAAGAGTGTGTTTTCAAGACAATCAATCAAGCTTTAAGGCTTGGAACTATGGGGCAATTTATCTTTGTGGAAAGCTAAATGGCAAATGGGCTTCATGAACATCATGAATTTAGGCCAAGAAATGTTCTCAATTGACAGTAGGATTAAAATATTATGGTGGTCAGTGACAGTTAAAGTCTAAAACAAGAGGCATTCAGGAAAGAAGCAAGGTAAGAATTTGTACAAAATCTTTTATTGGCTATTTATATTTCTTCACCCAAATCCCCATGCCCCTGGCCTAGAACCCAATAAGCTTCAAAGGCTTTCTGCTGCCTGACTTTTGGGGAGAGGGAGGATGGGGAATGGGAAGAAATGGTACCAAAGATTAAAACAGTAGGGATATAAACACCCGTACTCAGGTTGTGTCAATAGGAAGGGCATTCTCTGACCATCTGGAGTAGTTCCCTCATAGCAGGCCCTCACATCAATGGCTCCACTTCTCAAGGGATGGGCCAACAGAGGAGATGGCATTTGTCCCAATGGCAATTGATCCAATGTTCTTACCCATAGCTTGAGACCCCATGGCTGAATGTTTCTCCCGGGGAATGGGGCCAACAAGGAAAGGGTGAAGAGGTGACTACTCAGAGCTTCAGAAAGTAGCTCTAAGTGCTAAACAAATATAATAGGGAAGGATTCAAAAGAGGAGATAAAAATGAATTCGCCGGATGGGAAAAGAAGGGTAAGGAAAAGATGGGGGGAAAAAGGTTAAATTACAGGTAATCAGTAGAATCTGTGGGGCCCTTGCTAAAGGGCACTCTGGCTTTTACAGGAATGGGGCCATCAATCTTCTTCCCCATTCCATGCTTAGGAAGGGGAAAAAAAAGGAATTCCCTGTCCCATTTCAGAGGAAAGGCCAGGACACAAAATTGGGTGAATACTATTATTCTTAGCTTCAGCCTTCTTGTCTGAAGACTTCTGAGAATTAGGGTTTTGCCTCTGCTTGAGGATGGCGGGTCCCTCACCGGTGCTTATATAGGCTCTGTTTCCTTCTTAGGCCTAGCTCTCCAAGCACCATTACCTTTCTCCTGCTTGGTACTTCTACTGCCAACATACTAGCACTGTGTATTCTATCTCTCCCAGACACTGTTTGTCCTCAGCCCAATTCCTGCTTGGCTGAGAGGGAAATGAAGGCCTTTGGCTATTGATCCCTGCCCTGAAGTAAAACCCACTAAGGAATGGGCAGCTTTGAGAAGTAGAGCAGTTCTGCCATGAAAATCTAGTTAGCTTGGGCTCTTTCCCACACTCTGGCCAGACTGAGCTAGAGATAAATTACTCCTTTGGGAGAGTATTGGGCTTGGGGGCTCTCTGGGAATAGGAGATGCCTTGGGGAGCAGGCAAAAGGGAAGGGAGAAAAGCTGCCTATTTCTGGTCAGGAAACCAGAGTTTACTTCTTCCCACGTGCCACCCATGCCCACCCTCAATCCAGGTCCTGCTCTCAAAGGTTCAGAAATCAGAATCAGCATCCAATAACTCAGCCTCCATCAAGTTGGTACGAGAATGAATGGGGGCTAGACAAGGCCGACGACCTTGAGCCCACGCTGCTGGGCCTGGCGGAGTTGGCAGAAATGGATCCTGGAGAGAATTTGGCTCTGGACAGAAAGGGTTAGAGACCAAGGTCCAAGCTCCATGTCGGTGGGTCTCCCCCGTCCCCCAGGCCCCTGCCACCAGGCACTTCTGCCGGGGCAGCTGAGGCAGGCGGGGTACTGCACTGGGTGCAGGTCCAGGATGGCAAAGCTCTGTGGGGGGTGCCAGAGGGCACACCTCCTTCTTTCTCTTCCTTCTCTTTTTCTTCCTTCCCAGGCGTTTCTGTAGCTCTGGGGAGATTTCTGCCTCAACCAGCCATTTGTTAGCTTGTTCTTCTGGGGGTACTAGGAGAAAGAGAACAAGAGGCCATTTAGCCATGCTGTAGGGGCACTATGGAGTTAACTCCTTCCCTTAGCTCTGCTCATCTCCCATCCTTTATCCTAGACCCTCTGCTCTCCTAGCTCGAGGACTTACAGTTCTATCCTTGTAATCTTCCAATTCTACTTGCCTTAGGCTCTAATTCCACCAAATTCCATGAAGTTTAGCTCTGGACAACACCTTATAATTCATCTAGTTTAACCCTCTTATTTTACAGATAAAAAAACCAAGTTGTAGAGAAATTTAGTTCAAGATCATGAAGCAAAATAACAGCCAAAATTAACACCCAGTTCTCACCATTCCTAGTCCGATGTTTGTTTTCTGTTTTACTATTGCCCCTTCCAGAGCAAAGGTTCTTACCCTGGGGTCTGCAAACTTTAAAATGTTAAAAATAATTAATAATAAAATGTTTCAATATAATTGATTTCCACTGTCATTCTGTACACTTTATTTTGTGCATTTAAAAACAGGATTCTGACAAGGGATCTGTAGACTTCAAAGGGATCCACTGAACAAAAAAGTCAAGAGCCTCTGCTCTGGAGCATCTCCTGTAACTCATAATCTTCTCTTTTCCTTCCCCATTCAATCTCTGCCCTTCATACCTGGAGTCCCAACAGGAGTGACAGACACATCCTGAGGAAGGATAGCTCCTCTTCGGGCCACCATTTTAGTGACATGTTGGGCCCAGGCAGAAGAGACATCGGCAGAAGGCTCGTTGAGATCAAAGGCCAAACCCGCTATGGAAAAAAAGAGAGGATGACTAAAGAACATTACCATGCTTAACATGAAACTCCTTTCTTTCTCAGTACCAGTCACTTTCAGTCAATAATTTTATTCCACAGAGAAAGTTTTATTTTGTTTTGCACTATGATTGCATTGATGTAAGAAAACTCCTACAAATGCAGGCAGCACATAATCTGCAATTTAGAGTCTTCAAGAGTTGTCTAGGGACACTGGGAGGCTAAATGTTTTGCTTAAGGTCACAGTTAGATTTTGTCAGAGGCAGGATCTGAACCCAGTTCCTCCTGATTGAGGTCAGAACTTTATCTATTACACCATGCTGGCATGAAGAAGTCTCCCAAAGAACAAAATTTCCCAAATCCTGTCTGACTTCAACAAATGGGACTCAAAATGGAAGAGAGGAAGGTTATATGGAAAGTAATTACTGGAGCCAAAGGACCAGCACAGAAGCCAAATCACCCTGTCAAAAAGAGAAAGACAGACATAAAGGAGAAGGAGAAAAGGAAGAGCGAGAGCAAGAGTGTCATTTCTCATAGTGAAGGATCAGCCCATATCTCCATGTCGTCCTCTGCTGGGAGGGAAAATTGTTGGGGCTGGGAATGGAACAGAGCCTCACCCACAGGCCCATCATGGGACACAGTATGCATGCTGAAGGAGAGCTCCTGGCCTGGATTCTGTAGTAACTCCCGTCGTTTAGAGAAAGCTTTGGCAATCATCTTGCTTTTCTTGATTCGTTTGGGTTCATCATCACTCTGTCCAGTCAACCTGTTGGGAAAAGATTGTGCAGGGGGAAGAAAATAGATTTCTATCGATATTTTTTGAAGAACAATTATTGACCATTCCTTACTCTTCCACTTTGATTCTTTTCTGTTCTTAGAGAATAGTCTAATGCCAAATATAGTTCTCAAGATAAAGACAGCTCCCTGATGATGGCAAAATCTCTTAGCTATCCCAACAGAGCTCAAAGGAAAACGGCCTTCCCAGCAAACAAAGATAAGAATCCTGATTTCTACCAACTTAAGCAATTAACCCTTACTCAAAATGGGATAGCATCACAATGCTGGATTAGTCAGGATTACCTGGTATTACCAGGAGGCACCTGCAAGCACAAGGAAGATAGATTTGGCCTTCCCTAGAACATTTCATTAAATGATAACTAGAGTAACTGAAAACTACAGCTGGAGGGAGGCTGGAAAAAAAGAAAGAGGAGAAGATGAGATAGGCAGGATCAAGATTTGACAAAGTCCCTGGGCTGGCCCCACCTGCACCAAGTACGTCTCCAGATAAGTAGAGTAGCCTTTGTCCAGACCCAAGTGCTCATGGCGATGCCCGTGCCAAACATGGCAAACAGGTTGATCTTTTCTACCAGAAGGCTGGGACGATTCTTGATCTCACAATCAGTAATAGGCTTCTTGGTGGGTAGCCCAATAGTCACGTTGGCTTGGCACCTATGTGTGGTAAGGGATTGGGGAGGGAGGGAAACACATGACTCATTCCCAGGGTTCCAGCATTGCCAAAAGTTTAACCAAATTCTTTAAACTGGCCTCATAAATTAGTGAAGGCCTCCACTCCATGAACAAGAAATTCGATCTGAAAAGTCAGAATGTGTTCAGGTATTTGTTTAATAAAAATTTAAAATGTCACCAATGGCAAGAATATTGTCCTCTAGCTCAGAAGCTATTATGCTCCCAAGTCTCAGATCTGTCATTCATAAGACTCTGGTAAATGTAGGGTAAGATTGTGTAGGTATTTCATAGTATTGGCCCTTTAAATACATCTCCAGGTTTAATAATGAATTAACTGCTATGCACAGAAACCATGCTAGTTGCTAGAAGGGAATTCACAAAATTCGGAAGACATGGTCCCTGTGGCCAATTTACAGGCTAATTAGAGAAGGTAAAGCATAAAATAACTTGCTAATGATCACAAATGTCATGCTAACAAGTACAAAACATAGTTCTGTGCCACAAATTGAGGACATGAGGGCTTATGGGATAAACAGTCTCACAGGAGTTAGAGCTGGAAGAGACCTTAGAGGCAAGCCAGTCAAAGCAACAAGGAGCTTTGAGCCTGGCCTTGAAAGCCTTAACAACCAGATTACATCAAGGAACTTTTGAAGAATCCACAGAGACATGGTTAGAGAGAACGGCTCCCACCATTGGCTGAACAAAATCAGTCCGTATTGGCTCCTATTTGGTTCTGAGGCTACAAAAATTTCCTGCTGGACTCTATTGCAACTCAGGTTCTACCCTCATTCCCCTTCCAGAGGCCCGGCCCCATACTCACAGCACATAATCCCGAAAGCTGCGTTCCCACTCAGCCTGGTTGAAGAAGTCATAGAAATGGCAGCTGAAGGTGATGAGCACAAAGCCAAAAGCTAGAAAGCCAAAAATGCCTATAGGGAAGCAGAGATGTTATCCCATTACTCTATCCCCAACTGGGTGATACTTTTGCTGATTTAGATCCCACTACAAAGTTATAGACAATCAGGTTCTCAAGCATTAAACTAGGATCACTACTAGAATATAGTCAAACTAGATTCAGTACTAGGCTATGTTCTAATAGAACTGAACCTAGTTAGTTTGAACAGAAAGTAAAGAGAAATGGGTCCAAATGATGGAGTGTCCTGCAGCAGGAAGCAAGAGAGTATAGAGGACAACACTAAAACACTGCTCTTACGGAAGCCCAGAAATTAAGGAAGTGGCAGGAAATGTGGAGGATATGATGGAACCCACTAACTTCTCCAACTTCCCTCTCACTTCAGGCAAATGGGAAATATCTAGGAATATCCTATTTGCCTACATTATCCCATTCTTCTCTCTGTTCATCTGTCCCACCTTAGTACAGAGTATTCCCCTGTTGGCATCTCTAAGAGCCCTTCTCTGAAACCCATTTATCACTGCTTTTCTTCCATCCTTTTAAGAGTGGGGCACAAAGGAACAACATGAAACATGATAATATTAGCATTTATTTATAACACTTTAAGATTTGTAAAGTGTTTCATACACATACTACTCATCTGATTCTTAAAATAAACCTGGGAGCTAGATGCTGTTATTATAACCCAAAAGTGATAATGATCCTATGATCCTACAATGACTCTATTCGATCATTAAAACTCCTATCTTCTTGACTCCAAGTCCATCACTCTTATCCGTACTACCTAGCTACCAAATGTAAGATCCTTGAGGGCAAGAGCTATTGGTCATTTTCTCTTTGTATCCTAGTAGAATGTGTGCTGGGAACTTAATAAAGATTGGTTAAGTTGAATTGAATTGAGGGACTGGCAGGCGTTGCCGAATAGCCCCACTCACCCAGACGTAGCATGGTTTCATTGATCTTGCTAGCTGCTTTCTCACTCAGTAATCCAGGATGATTGCTTTTGATAGAGAAGAGAGTCATAACTCCTAGGAAAAAAAAGGGGAAAATGCACTTCACAGATTATCAGCCAAGGGAATCCCATAAAGAAGGAGACATGTATATGATACTAAGCCAACTAGGGACAGTCAACTTTGTGCTGCCTTTTGAGCTCGGGAACAATGGAAATTAAGAGGACTAACACATGGGGCAGCTAGGTGGCACAGTGGATAGAGCACTAGCTCTGAAGTCAGGAGGACCCAAGTTCAAATCTGGCTTCAGATACATAAGATACTTCAGATACATTCAGATACCTCTTAGCTGTGTGATCCTGAGTAAGTCACTTAATCCTAATAAGAAGAAAGAAAGAGAAAGAAAAGAAAGAAAGAAAGAAAAAGGAGGGAGGGAAAGAGGGAGGGAAGGAAAGAAGGAGGGAGGGAGGGAGGGAGAAGGGAAGGAAAAAAGGAGGGAGGGAAGTAAAGAAGGCGGGAGGGAGGGAGGGAGGAGAGAAGGAAAAAAGAAGGAGGGAGGGAGGGAGGGAGGAGGAGAGAAGGAAAAAAGAAGGGAGGGAGGGAGGAGAGAAGGAAAGAAGGAGGAAGGGAAGGAGGAAGGAAGGAAGGAAAGAGGGAAGGAAAGAGGAAAGGGAGGGAGGAAAGAAAAAAGACTAAGACATCAGGAACAGACAAACCAGCACTATTGAAGAATCAATGAAAAGGAAAAGAAAGATCCAATCTTGAATGAACCACTTTAACGAATGCTGACTGGTCAAGTTAGTGCTACAGAATAAAGATTAAATGGAGGCATATGTGAAGTGTGAAGCAGCAGACGGTAAATTCAATTACAGAAAGAGAACAAAAATAAGAGTTTAGTGGAAAAAAAGATATGTTGCAGGAGAAAGCTAACATACAAATCATCAACAGTGTTTCTATTTTGTTGGGGAAGGGATGAAAGGCATACAAATGGGATGGAAAACTGAGAGATGAGTACATTTCATATATAACAGTGGGGCAACAGGACAGGTCCAAGGTTGCTCCTGGTTAAGAAGGCAAAATTGAGAACGCTTTTCTTGGCCAAGCAGCACAGTAGCAATAGAAAGGTGTGTGAAATTTGAAATTAAGAGAGATCTAGGTATAATTCTCATTCCTCAAATTTGCTAGCTGTCTGATTATGACCAAATAACTTTTGGGGGGGGGGTGGGAGGGATCTTTATTTATTTAATAGCTTTTTATTGACAGAACCCATGCCAGGGTAATTTTTTACATTATCCCTTGCACTCACTTCTGTTCCAATTTTTCCCCTCCCTCCCTCTACTCCTCCCCCAGATGGCAAGCAGTCCTATACATGTTAAATAGTTTGCAGTATATCCTAGATACAATATATGTGTGCAGAACTGAACAGTTCTCTTGTTGCACAGGGAGAATTGGATTCAGAAAGTAAAAATAACCCGGGAAGAAAAACAAAAATGCAAGCAGTTTATATTCATTTCCCAGTGTTCTTTCTCTGGGCGTAGCTGCTTCTGTCCATCCTTGATCAACTGAAATTGAATTAGCTCTCTTTATCGAAGAGATCCACTTCCATCAGAATACATCCTCATACAGTATTGTTGTTGAAGTATATAATGATCTCCTGGTTCTGCTCATTTCACTTAGCATCAGTTCATATTAGTATGACCAAGTAACTTAACCTGAACTTCCTCATCTATAAAGGGGGGGGGGGAATAATACTTATAGGAGTTGCATCATAAGGTTATTGTAAGAATCCTAAATCACTTTTAATATTGTTTTTTAGACTGGTCTCTAATTTGCCTAGTTTGAGAGTATAGTGGCCGATTATGGGCCTTATCCTAATTGTGAGAAGCATGGAATTTTGAATTGTATTTCTATGGCTGTTTTCCCTTTCTTAAGCATCCTGTTGGTTCTCTGGGGGATTAGCCTATTGCAGCTCAGAACTCCTGAGCTCTAGTGGTCTATCTCGTTCAGTCCCCCCCAGAATCAGGCATTACTGGTATGGGCCACCACACCTGCAATAAATTACTTTGCCAGCCTTGAAGCACTATGGAGGATGTCGGCTAATGCTTATTACCTCATACAGAGTAGAGTTTAACAAAGATTTGTGGATTTATCTATCATAGGCCTCCTACTCACCTCGGATGAGGAAATAGCCCCCAACAATAAGCACCAGACCAATAGGGGCCAACACGAAGCCAGCTCGGTAACGATAGTTCTTGTAGCCCACGAAACAGATACCACTCACTGAGTCCCCATCCACCTAAAGTGGGAAGGGAATTGGAGAAGACAGTTGGCCACATAATGCCCTACCCAAACCCATGCCCTTCAGGACCCCTTAGCCCCCCGAAGGGCCTATACCTGGGCCACAGCAAGAATGGCCACGGTGAGCACAAACGGCAGTGACCAGGTGAGCAGGTGGAAGTAGGAGGTCTTGCCAGAGAGGGGCTGGTACGTGGTGCCCAGGGCCTTGAAGGAGGTGTGCCACGCGTAGGTGAGCACCACGAACCAGACCACGCCTGCCATCAGCGCATAGTACACGATGACGAAGATGATCACACAGGACAGGGTTTCATTGGAGCTGTGGGGACAGGTATGGAGTCCCTAGAGCAGTTTGTTCTACTGTTCTCTTCCCCCACCCACCCCTAAAACATCCCTGCTAACTCAGCAGGCCAAATTCTTTGTGACTCTGGGACTCGATCCCAAGGTGACAGGGGATGTGGGCTAGAAGGGGGAAATGACACGAGCTAAACACAGTTTACACTGGACTTTAGTTTCTAGTTTCAAACAGAAGCTTTCCTAGGTGGGAAGACTGGACTATGCACACTTCCTTCTCCCCTTTTGGCACCTACATGGGCTTCCTCTGGCACATGGTAGCCCCCCACCTTCAGGTTTCCCAGGCACCTACGTGGGCTCCCCCAGCCTCATGGTACCATCAGCTCTGCAAACAATTTCCCTGCGGGCACCATCCATGAACTGAGCCAGCCAGCCAATGCTGCCCACAAAGAAGCAAGCATTGACATAAAAGAGTATGACAGCAGGATAGCGGTTCGAATTCTTCCAGTCAGCAACAAACGTAGCCTGGGGGTGACAAATGGCGCATTCAGGGGGGACCATGCAGCCTCCTTAGCCCTCGGCCCTCCGTTGCCACTGTCTACTCCCTGCCCTTCCCTCTGCAGAGCTCAGTATTTCCCTCTACCCAAACTCGCTTCTATTAAGCCTCCTGCTTTCCCTGAATCCAGTATCCCAATTGTTTTGCTGCCTTTTATCCCTGGCAAGATATGCCTGTGTCCACACCCTGCCCAGAGCTGCTCCCGCTCTCTGCCTTTGCCCGGGCTGAGCTCCGTGTCCATAACACTTTCCTTTCTCATTTCTTCTGGGTCCCCTGCCTCCCTTCAAGGCTAAGCTAGGAAACCTCCTCCTCTGGACCCTTTTTCACTCATTTGAAGTATTCTCACCCGGCTCCATCAGAAATTACTTTGTATCGATTTTAATACTTTGTTATTTCCTTAATATTGTATCTCTTTACTTCCCTAACCCCAAGGGAACGTAGGGTTAGCCCTGATTTTTATTGTTCTCATCTTTGAATCTCCAGAGCTTAGGAAAATGCTCAATGCTGACTGATGGGAACTCCTCCATGCCTGGGGGCCTCCTCACTCCCTGTCCCGCCACCGTTAAGGTCGCTGCCCCCTTCTCCCCTTCCTCCCAGGCTGACCAGGGTAAAGAGCGTGCAGAGGCCAGTGACGGCGCCAAAGGCAGCGATGTAGCTGTGCATGTCCTGGTGTTCAGCCTCGGTGAAGAGCGGATTCTGGCACTGGATCCCGCAGCCTTCCACGTCCTCGTACCAGCTGTTGGGGTTGTCTGTGCGAACCAAGGGTGACTCACATTGTCCCGAACTGTTGAACTTGATGTTTTGCACCTCATTCTATGGAGGTCATCATAATGGGCAAGATGGGAAAAAGAATGCAAAGAAATGGTAGTCAGGAATAGTTTGTATTTATAATCACATTTGTATTCATATGTATATGATATATGTAATATAGTATAACAATGTATAAAAATTTGTATTATATAAATTTGTGTTATAACCTTTACAAGTTTCTATTTAAAATAACTTCATTTAAAAATCTATTTCACAGACTTAGCGCTTGATCAAATTCGGTTATGTATCACTATCTAGCTGCTATTTTACATCTGTGTCTCTAAGGAACCATTGATTAAGTATGAGAGTCAGAACAGTGATGGCTTCCCATTTCAGGCACTTAGTCAAGGGATCCCTTCCAAAAACACCAATACTATTAACAATAGCTAGCATTTATATTGAGCTTTAAAGTTGGCAAAATGCTTTACATGCTATATCATTTGATCCCCCTAACTATCTTGGAATTCCTATTTTATTCTTCTTTTTGGTACTTCAAAAATGTGGTCCAGAGTGAAAAGATTAAATGAAGTGTCTATATAACAGTATTTGTGAAAGGCTCCCTAAAAAAGGTTAAGTGATTTGCCTGGGTACAAAGCTAGTAAATGTGTAGGGACTTCTTGACTCATGGTCAAATGAGGCATCCACTTCACCACCCAGTACCAGTTATGGCCTGGTTGTTCAGTTCATCCTCAGCTAAACATTTCTAATGTCCTATCTTGCTTTTTCCCAAACACAGTGATTTGACCACAAGTTGATGTCTCCTCTCATGGTCTAATACTGTACTTGGGCTCCTCTATTTTCAGACTTTTTTTCCTTTGGAAAGAAGTAATTGAGGTTCATTTAAGGAAAAACTTCTAATTATTAAAACCACCCAAAATTGTAATAGGCTATCAACTGAGATAATGGACTAACTCTCACTTAAGGTTTTTAAAGAAAATGCTGGATGTCCATTTATCTGATATATTGTAAAGTAATCCAAGCTGACTGTGTTTGAGTTGTTTCATCTGGTGCTTACACCTTATTGATTTACACAATAAGTGTGTAGTTATCCCTTTCACATCACAAATTTCCCCATTGTGGTTTTGATACATCAAAGGTTGGCATAAGAAATTAAATGGGAGTTTTTTGAGAGTTTTACAGAAACTGCAGACAACATGTAATGGCTAACAGATGACACAGAAAAAATTTAGAAACTCAGAAATGCACAAAATATGTGTCTACTATGGTATAATATCAACTTAATACCATTAATTCAACTTTTTCTCGTAAATCTAGTGGATTTTCCACATCACGGATCCACAACACTCCTAACCCCTGTGGTGTAGAAGGGATAACTGTACTATTAAAGACATGGCAGTCTGTTCACCTCATCCTTCATTCTAGCCACCCTGCACCGCTTTCCTACACCTAGCATCCTGTCAAATTCAGAGTCCCCTGATCTTCACACTCCCACTTACTGGACAGCCTTCTGGAAAGTGATCTGGGGTGCATTTCAGGAAGTCGGGCCAGCCTCGTTCCCGCTCGACAATGGCACAGGGTCCCCGAGTGGCCTGGCACAGGGTTCGGCTAGGCAGCTCCACTCGATCATTCTCACACTTGGGCATGTAGACAGCACAGAGCAAGGGCTGGATCACTGCCCAGCAGCGGGGAGCATTCCTAAGGCCTGGGATGAAAAAAGCAATGAGGACAAACGGGGCAGTGCAGAGACCCTCCTTCCCTCTGATTCAAGACAGTATTCCATATACTCCTTATTATGTCTTAGAGACTTCTCACTGTAATACTGTGGACCAGCTTTGGTCAGAAGCATTAGGTTAGTGTTGTACTAGTGATCTTGAAGGCTTTCTCTGTCATAATTAGTGGGAAGGTGGGGGAGCCTGAGATAGTTAGGCAAGAGACCCTCCACCCCCTTCACTCAATGGAGCGTGCTATCAATTCAAGAGACCTCAGAAGCCTCTTCCACTTGCTACATAAACCACCCCCAAACCCTCATTCCCCCTTACCAAGCTGAGGTGAAACAGAGAAGAGGTGGGAGCAGAGGAAGAGATGGTCAGAGAAGCCAGGTACTCCGTGGCCAGAGAGAGAAGAAACAGGAAGTCAGATGGAGAAAAACAGAGGAGACTCTGTACATGTCAGCAGGAAGAAAGGTGCCAGAAATAGGCAAATGGAACTCTCCACCCAGCCCCATCACCCCTGCTGGCCCAGCTCATTTTCTCCTGCTCTGTCCCTAAGCAGGCCCTCCACATCCAGCCCTACGTCCTCATTAGTCTATCCCTGAGTCACTTGTATCAAGGTTGAGACTTAGGAGTCTAGGGTCCAGAGTGAAAAGATTAAATGAGGTGTGGATATGGCAGTAGTTGGGAAAAGCTTCCTATTACTACCCTTGAAGGACAATATGAGCATTGAGGGAATCTTACATGATAGGCTTAGAGCCATCCTTACTACAAGGTTATTCCAGAACATAGACCTTGAACTCAAGAAGCTGTATAGAGCTCAGAGGCTCACTGAGAGATAACACCTGAAAAAGCTTCTTTCAGTCCTAGAATGACACTGACCACTATGCATCAAAATCACTCCTCCCCACCTCTTAACCCCAAATGAGTAATGGAGTAACTTTTCCATCTTATAAGGTCACAGGGCTATAGGTTTAGGGGTGGAAGGTGTCCATTTTACATATCAAGAGGTCCTGAAGCTAACCCATAGGCAGGAGGTGGAAGAGCTGGAGATTCTATTCATCCTCTGAATCTGAATCCACTGGGCTGAACTTTTTCTTATTTGGATCCTATCCATTAGAATATAAGCTCCTTGAGGGCAGGGATTATGTTTTGCCCGTTTTTTTTTTAATTTGTTTGTTTGGGTTTTTGGGGTCTCCCGGGCTAAGCACATTGCTCAGAACATAGGAAATGCTCAATAAATGCTTGGTGACTTATTGACTGACTGATGGGAGGGATTGCTCTGTGAAGCAAAGATAGGCGCAGTTGTTAGGCAGTGATACACCAGCTTCAATCATGCTCATTGCCTGGATTCGAATCTTCCTTCTTCACCCTCGTACCAAGGTCCTGGAGAGTAAGAACTGTTTTCACTGATGAATAACAGAGTGATTGGGTACAAAATAGGCACTCAATAAATGCCTATTAAATGAAACTGGTTGAAAGCCAGGCTAAGTTCATGAAGGACAATGTTTAGGAGACATCCTTTTCCTGTCAGTTTGGAATCTCTTAAGGAGAAACTAGACAGTATGGTCCAGAAATTCAGAAGATCCAAGAGAGATCCTAGGTCTAAACTGATCTGATAAATTTCATAGGAAAAATGCCAATTTCCATTAAAAAGAGTTCCCCCAAAGCTTTCAGGTTCTTATCTGAGTTTCATCTACTAAATAGGCATGTACTAAGCATCTCATGCTTACTAGGTATAAGAGGCAGCTAGCTGGCTCAGTGGATAGAGCCCTGGACCTGAAATCCAGAAAAACCTGAGTTCAGATCCAGCTCAGACACTTAATAGCTATGTGACCCCAAGCAAATCATTTAAGCTGGTCAGCCTCAATCTACTGTTGAAAGAGATAGCAAAATATTCCAGTATCTTTGCAAAGAAAAACCCATGTCGGGTTATGTTCAATGGGATCACAAAAGTCATAGGTGAGTGAATAATAACATCTTTAATAATATAGTATTAAATTGTAGTAATACAGAAACAAAATCTACTTTCAAGGAGGTTACACTCTAATGGGAAAACTACATCTGCCAGGACTTAGTATCTCAAACAAGTGGTATCAAATTCAAATACAAACAAGAACCATTAGTTCATACAGTCCTGTAGGTTGCACATTGCCTTAGTTTTAAAATGTCTTATTTGTTACTGAATTTTTATTGATTTTGTTAATTTTATTTTAATTTCAGTCAGATGCATCAGGGAGTATTGTGGTTCATTTATGAAAAGTAAAGAATAGATTCCTGTCCTCAAGGAATTTACAACTTAGGAAAAGAACCTAAATTATCCACAATTTCCTGAAATGGCTTAGACCACAGTCTCTATAGTTTGGTGGGTCTTACAGGCTATGTCATACTTTTGGGTAAAATCCCAGCTTTGAGACAGATCAAACCACTATGCAAACGAGCTCATGAAATTGACTGTGGGTCTCAAACAAGGTGCAGGTCCACCTTATTCACCCATCCACCCCACGGCTCCAAGCAATCCATGTTTTCCCTTTTCTGCTCTCCATATTACCAGCTACCTCCTTCAGTAATAATACACAAACCATTCACAGTTCAGAAAAGTGAAAGGACTGAGCTGATGAGAGAGAGAGAAAGAAAGAATTTTAAGGTAAACTGAAATAACTGGGTGCTCAACATTAACTTAACCCTGACTCATGGGAAATAAAACTAATGATTTATGTACCTGATACATATTTTCTTCCATTTTTCATTAATAAGTAATAATAACAGATATTTAGTCTAACTTTAAAAGGTATTTGCAAAGTATCCATTTTATTTCATTTGATGCTTAAAATAAGCCCTGTGAAATAGGTACTAACAGGCTTATCCTCATTTTTAAGAAGAAAGAGAGTGAAATTCAGAGTTTAATTAATTTCCCTAAAATAATTTCTCTTAAATCTCTCAGAAATTGGATCTGAACCCACTTCTTTTGTCCTATTCTCCATCTGGTGTTTCTACTATACTAAGAAATCTATTGCAATATTCTCCATCCCCCAGGGAATTTTCAGAGTAAAGGTTCCTAAAGACCCAAATCACTGTTGTCCAGCTCTGTCCACTCTTCCCCCTTCAAACTATCCTCTCTGACTCCAGTGAATTTGCATCACTTCAGCATCAGTGTTGTATTAATATAGTATTCTAGAATAAAGATAATCCTACATTTTAAAACTTCTCTATCAGAAACAATGAGTTACTATACTTGCTCAGGATGTGTATATTTAATTGTTGTGACATACCAAGCAGGCTACAAAAGAGCAGAGTGGTTTAGTAGGTAATATTGGAATCAGAATATGGGTTCAAATACAGTGCCCTTGGCAACTCATTTAATTTGAATGAATCTCAGTTTCCACAATTTGTAAAATGAAAGAACTGGGCCAGACCATTGTTCTTTGACCATTTTTGTATGTGGCATGTGTGAAGTCTATGAACCCCTTCTCAAGATTAATGTTCTAAGATATAATTTAGGGAAATATTGAGTTTAAGTTAAATGTTAGTAAAATTAAGGATATTACTATTTTTTTATTCATCCAAGTTCGCAGACCCCCTGAAAACTTCTGTTCTGTTCATCTTGTGAGTGTCCTAATCCCAGGTTAAGAAGCCTCAAGTTAAATGATTTCTAAAGTTTCTTCAGTTCTAAATATACGATCCTAGGACAAATAATATCTATGCTTCTGGCCTTTCTTCTTTGGTGATCCTGAGGGAATTTTAGAAAATTACTACTCCTTTACAAGTATGAGCTACTAAGGTAATAAGCCGGGAGTTAAAGGTTTCTCTTTTAAAAAAAAAAAATGATAAAAATAAAGCAAAAATTTATAATGGAAGGACTCCATTCTGGTGGAAGTTAGTGCTTCCAAAATCCTAAATGCAAATCATTCATGAGCTCCAAAAATCTGAGATTGAGGTGTACTATGAAAGTTCTTTCCAAATTTAGGAATCTGAGGCCTAGAATAGAATAAGGGGTCCATAAAAAGCCTCTTGGCTTTATTTTGCTCTTTCCCAGCCTTAAACCACTATCACAACCCCTATTTTCCAGATAAGAAAACTCAGGTGAAAGGTCTTTGCCTATCTAACCTGAGGTTGAAGCAAAGAAGGGAACTGAAGAAGGGGAAGAGGGAGAAGACACAACTCATTAATCTGACCACCAAATCAAAAACTTCCCTCTTTCTGGTTCGGATCGCTTTCTCAGCTATCTCTTCCTGGGTTTTGTCCTCCGCTTTTCCATCGTTTAACATTATTTTCATATCTCAATTCTCTCCTTCACACTCCCTTCCAAACGAATAAGGCCCCTCCAGTTCTCCTGCCTTGTCCCCCTTTCCCCTCCATCCTTCAGTTACTGATCTTATCTCAGACTGCATCTCTGTAACCCTGAGAGCTTCACCAAAGGGATAGAACTTTAGAACAACATTGACCTGGATCCCTTTTTACGGTATAAACTTCCCTCTGGTTTTAACCCCATTTCCTAACTCTAAAATCATTTGTACTCCTAATCTACATAACTCCCTTGTAACCGACCTCTTCACTTCAATGAAAAAAACCTAACCCCATCTATTCAACGCCTACTGTATGCTAGTGAGTTACTTTGGGTCCTCTGCTCGCCGCGCCCCCTCCCCCAATCTGTTGCATCCCGCATGCAATGGGACCTCGATACCAAAACTCTCTAAGATCTCTCCCTCCACCCCTTCCCACACACACGATTCCCTCCTCATCACCCCACAAATGGCCTTCCGCTCCGCGCTGCGAGCCTTACCGGACCAGAGCACCAGCTTGCTGTGCGCCTCCTCCTGGGAGCCCGAGTCCCCGGCCAGCAGCGTGGAGGTGGCCTCGTAGGGCAGCGCCGAGCCCAGGCACACGTTGTAACGCAGCGGTTCGCAAGGGGCTGCCCGGCCGCAGTGGCTCAACAGGGGGGGCGGGCCAGTCTCGGCCCCATTAGCTCTCCCGCTCCAGGGTCCAGGCCTGGTCCCGTTCCCGCTCAAAGCCGCCCCCTGGCCCGGGCCCCCTTGCAGCAGCAGCAACAGCAGCAGCAGCTTCAGCCCCAGTAGCTGGAGCGACGGCCCCCGCGCGGGCCGAGCCGCGGCCATGGCCAAACCCGCCAACTCAGCAGAAAGAGAGACAGCCCCCTCCCTCCCTGAAGCCCCCGGCAGCGCACACAAGCACCCGATGTCCCGGGGCCGCCGCTCAGACTTCCCGGGAGTCCCCTGAGCCCCGCTCCGGCCCCCCCTGGACGCCGCCCGCGCCCCGACCCCTCCGCGCCCAACTTTGCAAACTTTGTAACTGGCGGCCCATGGTTGGGGTGGCAGCGGCCCGGGCCCCGATGTGGGGGCCCCCACCCCTCCGCCTTGCTCCCCAAATCTCCTTCAGCACCTGGAGTACGCCGGGCCCCCAATCTTCGATCTCATTCCCCCTCCCACCATAAAAGCCTCCAGCGTGCCCAGCAAACACAGCTGTGCGTGGGCTGTGAATTCTAGACAAACCTCTTCCCCCCCAACTCCTCCCCCGCCCTCAACGACCAAGCCGCAGGCTGGCCCCGCTGAGCGCCCCGCTGCACCCCAAGCTAGCCCCGCCGGCTCCCCGGCTCCTTTGTTGCCTTTGCTCGGCTCTCAGGAATGCACGGGCCGCGGCGAGCCAAGCCCGGCCCCCCCTTAACTAGCAGCCGCGGGGGAGGGACGGGCAGGGTGAGGGGAGGGAAGAGGATGGAGAGAGGGGAGGGGCAGGGGTAGCCCCGCCGTCTCGGGGGCCGGGAAAAGGGGAATCTGACTACTCTCTCGACTGCCCGCCCCAAACAACAGGGCTGGAGAGGTAGGAGATGCTTCACGGAGGATTTCTTTAGCTTAGGAACTGCATCGAGCCAGAGGGTAGGGTCAGATTTAGGATACGGATTCTTCTCCACTTCCTGATGACTTGCAAGAGCGAAGATATTTCTTCCTCGATCATAGTTTGGGGATTTGTCTCAGAATAGTCTTGGTAGGGAGAAGAGGGGCCTAGACACCAGGAGCCAATCTTTGTATTACATACACTCTCCCCTCTAGGATTGACTCCTTGATTTTAGTTCCACTCCAGCGCTGTTTTTTTTCAGTTGGTCTTTCCCCTCTTCAGTTCCTCTCCCTACGGATTTATAGCTCAAAGGATCTCGGCATCAGATCTGATTCAATTTTGCTCCTCATTTTACAGATGAGGCAAGTGAGGCTGAGAGAGAACAAGTGATTTGTTCAACGTGATTCAAGCAACAAGTAGTAGAAAGGGAAATGCATACATTGGTGCTCTGTGTGTGTGTGTGTGTGTGTGTGTGTGTGTGTGTGTGTGTGTAGGAGTAAAGAGAAGGAGATTGATTGCTGTGGGTTAGGCTCCCTTCTGTCTCTGTCATTGTCTGTCTCTGTATGTCTCTATCTCTTTTTTTCTCCCTTTCTACACACACATTTCTCTTCATTCCTTAAACTAAAAGATGCAGCTAACACGGAAGCAATTAAAAAAAAAAAAATCTTAGATGTAGAGTAAAATGACCTAGATTCGAAATCTACCTTTTTCTTCACCTGGTTGTGTGACTTTTAGATCTGGATCCCTTCAGGCCTCAGTTGCCTCATTTGTAAAATTGAGGGAATGAGAAAAATGGTCTCCTTAGTCCTTTCTAGCCTTAACTTTGCTGTTGCTACTACTACTGCTATGGCTACTGTTACCCATGTGTGTAGCTGACAGAAAAAAAAAAAAAAAAAGACAATAAAAATGACCAGGATATTTCTATCCCTGCAAATGTCTGAAGACTCCCCTTTGGTTTTGACTATTGTCACTTGTACTAGTCATAGCTGTAGTTCTGCCTTTTCCACATAGGGGCTGCCAATTGTCTTTGTCCAAAAGAAGGCAGTCCCATCTCAGACTGTTCAGTCAGATACAGCTGTTCTCTGATTTTCTCCCTTGTCAGTTTGCTTCCATTTGTGTTTAAAGTCTTTCTTTGGTTCATTTCCATTGTGGTCATCCTTACTGGATTTCACCATGCAGAAGTTTAAGGGTATAGCATTTATCCTTTTTACAAAAATGGCCTCTCAATGTTTTAATTTTCTAAGCAGGCCTTCCTTTGGGACCCAAGTCAAGTGCCAGCTTTCCTTGAAAATTTTCCTGACGCACCAGCTGAAAGAAATTTCTCTCACTCTTTTAAATATTCCCTCAAAAAAAAAAAGATTCCCTTAGCATATTGACAAGCCTTTTCCTTTGTGCTTTATATAGGACTAAGACTTAGATCGGAAAGGATCTAGTCTAATTCCATCATTTTACAATGAGAAAACTCAGGCTCAGAGATTGAATGAATTGCCCAGGGTCACACAGCAAGTGGTAGAACTTTCCAGTACACAACATTGCCTCCTTGTCTTTCCCTTCTATAAGTTTTAGTTTGTAAGCTTATGGAGAGGAAATACTTATGGAGAGGATGTATCTTTGCGTCCCTACACCTAGCACAAGTCCTTGAACAAATATGAATACTAGAAGACTCTATATTTCTGTCTATTAGGTAACCCGTATTGGAAGTAACCTGGGCATACATAGGTCATTGGTGGTACAGTCAATCATGTCCAATTCTTCATGACCCTTTTTGAGGTTTTCTTGGCAAAGATGCTACAGTGGTTTGCCATTTCCTTTTCCAGCTTATTTTACAGGTAAGGAAACTGAGGCAAAGAGGGTTAAGTGACTTGCCTCAGATCACCCAGCTATTAAATGTCTGAGTCTGTATTTGAACTCAAGAAGATGTCTTTCTGACTTCAGACTATCCATTGTGACAGTCTTCCCTTATTCATATGGTACATAGTAGATATTTCTAATCAAAGTTTATTGAATTGAAGAAAATTCTAGGCTAGGACTTAATTCCTTCCTATGTAATATTAGTCATATTACATATTTGAGTTAACTAAGTTATTTAAATTTTTTAAACTAAAGTAAGGTACTCTTGGGACCAAGGATAGTTTGGTCCTCTAGGAACCAATTATTTAATCTACAGTCAAAACTGGTCACAGACAAGCATCCCTAACCCCAGCCATCTTCTTATGAATGATTGGTACCCAGAGGGGAAAATGTCAAGGGATTCATTTCAATTCAGCATATCTCTATTAAGGCCTAATATGTGCAAAGTACTGTGCCAGACAGAATATAGTTCTGCTTCTTGAGAATTTTTCCTTTTCATTGGATCTATGCTTGGGAGACAGACATATAACAATCCAAAGATCATAAACTCTTATAGGACAGGGATCATATTTTACATGTTTTTTCTTCCACAATGCACCTTACTTGTGCTTGATAAATAGCAAGTATATGGATGAAAAAATGAATGAATGGTAATAAGTGCTACAGAATTTCAGAGGCAGAAGCAATCAGGGTGACTTGATTGGAAAAAGTTTTATGGGGCAGGTTAAGCTTGAACTGGACTCTTAGAGAGAGGAAGACCTTTGGATGGTTGTACAGGGAAAGCCATTATAAGGAAAAGTCTAAAATCCCTGGCTTTAGGGAAATGGCAGAAAACCAAGTGGACAGATAAGATGGAAGTAGGTTTTGGAGGACCTTAAATTTCAGACAGAAAAGTATGGATTCAATTCCATATGTATCAAGGAAGCAATGAAAAATTTTGAGCAAGCAAGTGATTAAAAATCAATGATTAAAACACAACATACTAATGAAGTAGGATATTTTGAAGGGCAGAGACTGGAAACAGAAAGGTCAATCAAGAAACTGGAAAAGATTCCAGATAAGAATGGGAAAAAATAAGTAAATTCTAGAGACATTATTAAGCAATAGGATTTAGTGGTCAATTGGGTGTGAAGGATGAAAGAGATGGAGAACCAATAATGATTTTAATGTTTTGGATCTGAATAACTAAGAAAATTGGGTTATCCTATCTCAGATTACTTGCTGTTTTGTGGAGGGAGAGGTAAAGGAGAAAGCTATCTTTAAATGTAATTGGAAAAATAAAATACTATTTAAAAAAGAAAAAATGTAAATTCTGTTCAGTGAAAAATGTCAGCATCTGAGTTTTATCAGCATTAAAGAAAACAATATAAATGAAAGCACTTAGTTAATATTAATATTAAAGATGTTTTCATACTAAAAAAAAGAAAATTGGGATATCATTGAATTGACAAAATTGGTAACTCAGGAGGGGAAATAAGTTTGAGGTCAAGTGAAGATAAGTAATTAGTTCAATTTTAAAACATATTAAATTTGAGCTTATGATTAGAAAGCCTAATGAAAATGTTCAATGAAAGTATCATAGCCTGGGGCTATTGGAGGTGTCCTAGGACAGGTTCTTGGCCTTAACCATGTAAAAGGAAAAAATAGCAACAAGTCAAGTGGTTTGGGGATGAGACAATGTAGGATCATGGATAGAATTGGATCTGGCCTTAGATGCTAACTGTGAATCTCAGGGCAAATCATATCACCTCTCTCAGACTCAATTTTCTCAAATGTAAAATGAGAAACTTGGTCTTGTTGACCTCTAAGATCCCTTCCAGCTCTAATCTATGATCCTATGAATTAATGGAATTCAACAGAAAAACTCCCTACCTAGCCAATCCCTTTGAAAATGTAACATTGTTTCTCAAGATAGGTTTGGAGAAAGCCTGAGTTGAAACTTTTGAAGCTATTGTCCAGTACTGTATTGGTATCCCCCACACCATTTTTTCACCTTCAAAACCAGGATGCATTGTGTGCCCCCGGGGCAGGGCTGCCTGAAAACCTGTGGTACACCTTGCTAAAAGGCAGCACTTGATGACAAAGCTCTGTTGTTGTAACTTGCCCTTTTGGAATAAATCCTGGTTGTTGCTTCCTTTGCCTCACTCCTGATTTAACAAACACCCTCCTGGTCTATCCAACTTCAGCTCATCATATGGAAGATGTATTTATCTTTTCTACCATCAGCCTATTATTATTGTCATCTAAGACCTTCTTTTTCAGGACTGATTTCCTGCAGGTCTCTTGACCTGACCTCAACTCAGATGTCCTATTCTTGGTTCAGTTTACCTGACCAAGCCCTCTAGCCAGCCACAACACCTGCAGAGGTTGGCTTCATGTGCTGTAAACGCAGCTGCATTCTACCTTGATTCAAAGTGATTTTTCACTTTCCCAGAAGACTAACCCATTGCTATTATAATGCTCAACCATAACTTCTTGGTAATTATCTGTCATGCCCAGGATGTTGTATCTCTCGTATAGTTCCAATAGAAAAAAAAATCTGTCCCATCTTTTCCCATCATTCTCTTTCTGTCTCCTAAAAGGATATCTTAATGGGACCATACTAACCAATCTATTTTAATTGCCTTTCCAGAGATTTCTCTAAATGTCAAGGTTATTCATCTACATTTTAGCTAATACCAACATTCTCAAAACAGAAAGTGGTCTTCTTAGCAGTCTTCTCTTATTCTGATCAATTCCATCCTCATGAGGAGGTGGGAATGAGTTCATGCCAAGTTGGACCAGTAAGAGGAAATTGTGGACTTCAGCTGTGATGAGACAGCATTTTGCATCCCTTGTACCTACAAGGTACCATAATCCTTAAATTCAGCTGCATTCTTCTTCTATTCAAAATAATTTTCCAGCTCCCCATAAGACTGAAAACAATATTATGCACTTTGTGTCACGGAGTAGATCCAGGTCACAAATAGAACCCAGAGCTCCTGACTTCCAGGATGCCCTCCAGACAATATTACCTTTTCTCTTCGTACTCCACCAAGCAAGATGCATTAGAAACCTAGGTATAGAACATCTGTTGACTACCAGCATAATTTCTGGAATACAAATGTCTCTCAGTTTATGGCTCTTTAGGGAAAGAACAGACTTCTCAAGACAGTTGCTAAAGTAAGACACACTTCTCTGGGTATCAGGAAATCATGGATTTCTTGTTTTGAAATTTCTCCTTGTCCTTGTTGACCTGGTTAGTCCCAAGGGAGGGGAAGAAATAAAGCAATGAATGCCTTTCAGTGTGCATAGGTTTTCCATCTTCAGCTAGGAGGACCGTAAAGGTGGCCCTCAAAACCCATATCCAATATTAACACATCCACACAGTGCATTATGTAAGGCAGAAGACCCAGGAGGGAGTGAGTCAGTATTTATTGAGCATCTTCTGTGTGTCCAGAGTCCTGTCTTCATAATATTGGGGGGGAATGGAAAATACTACTAAATGTCCTTTTTTAGCTTCACCAGACTTCCTGTATGAGCCACTTAGTCTCTGCATATTGTCTCTGGTTAGAGCCTACTTTAACTTCTCAGCCAAGTTGCTACAATGAGACTTGCAGACCCCTATCCATAAGCTAGCCAGCATTCTGCCAGTTCCCACAGGTCCCCGATTCATCTATCCACCAGAACCAGTGCTGGAGAGCTTGCACTAGATGGTCTGAAAGGCTCAGGAGTTTTACTGACCTTGCTGGGAATAGGTGAACTGGAAGAAGAGATGTCAGAATGTTCCACATTTTCAGACAGTGATGAGACCAATGGTCTCCAGATTAACCACCCCTCCCCCCCAACTCCAAAACTAAAACCTATATACCTAACTATATTATAGAACCTTGTGGAATTATGTTATAGCTTGCCTATCATCAAGCATTTTTTTTTTGTGAGGAAAAACATCTGTAACCAGAAAATGAATACAAATCTACTTAAAAGGACAGAGTTCTTCCCTTATGACTGTCTCATAAAGGGGTGGAGGCAATCTTGGGTTCTTGTGGAGTACAAGCTCTATCAGGTCTCTCTAAGCTGCAAAGCCTTCCAAATTCTGCTCTGTTGATGGATTGTGTATCTTATATGAAGATCAGTCTAGCTAAGTTTGGAGAAGCTCAGCATGATTAATTTTCTAGCTCCCCAAACTCATACAAGACATCTGCATACCAACTAAACACATAAGGTCTAGGGAAATGGCGATGGGGCAGTTAAGTGGCACAGTGGATAGAATGCCAGACCTGGAATTAGGAAGACTCATCTGAGTTCAAATCTGACCCTGGGCAAATTACTTAACCCTATCAAGTCAGTTTCCTCATCTATAAAATGAGGTAGAGAAAGAAATTACCAATCACTTCAGTATATTTGCCAGGAAATCCCATGAGAGTCATAGAGTTGGACACTACTGACAAGATGTATGGTTAGGTGAGGGACGAAAGACCTGAGGTCATATAGAAAATCTTTCTTCTACCGCTTTGGGGTTTTATTTCCACCTCAGGATCCTTTATTTTGAAGTTGGGGTGAAGAGGCTTCCCCCCTACCCATAATAGGAAGCAAAGAAGTAGCAAAGACCGGGACTGGAATTCAGAGTCATGGGGCTCTTTTCAGCTGTCCCAGTTCCTTAATTATGTTTCCTCTGGATTAGAAGAACCAGTAATGGAGACTGAATGGAAATCAACACGTGCTATGTTCACTTTTTTTCTTGTTTTTTTTTTTTTTTTTTCCTCATGGTCTGATTTTTCTCTCCCAACATGAATTATAGAAATGTGTATTTAACATTAATAATCAGAAAAAATAAAACAATCAAGTTAGAACTTAAGATTTCCAAAATCAGCCCCCAAAGTAAGGCAGACTCGCACTGCCCTTATTCCCAAATGGCTCCAGCAAGAGTTTGCTGATGGAGAAGCAGCAAAAGCATAAAGCTTCTGTCCTCCAGCCCCAATGAGCTTTACCCAGTGAAATGTTTTTCCACTCCCACCCCCTGGAACGAAAGGCCCTTATTTGTTAGTTTTTGTCGTTTATTTTTTTTTCCTTTCGCCGTAGAGTCCAAACTTTAGGCCAGGTGCCCCAATGCGCCATAAGGTGTGGTGTACTTCAAGAATCAGGAGGGGCTTTGGAAGGTTGGGAGAGCAGATTTAGGAGAAAAAGGAATCAAAAATAATAATGTTCAGTCCCGTTCAATGTTTATTGTATGAGCTTCCCTTCTCAGCCTGGTGAACAGCACCACACTACGGCAAGGAAAAAAAAAATCCAATCCAACCAAATACTTCTCGCCATGCCTGTTTTTGCCTTATTTTATATCCGATTCTATTTAGACTTTTTTTTAAAAAGACTTTACTGCAGGCTTGAAAGCAGGGAGGGAGTTCGAGCCCCAGAACTCCAAAGGAGGCTGAATCTTAAGGGCAGGGAGAAAGAAAGCGGCGTGGGCATCAGCCCGGGTCCCCCGCCCCCATCTAGCACACTCCCCCAGCTTGGAGGCCGGTCAGGACACCCTACTCAGAGAGCCCGGGGGAGGGGCGAGATGTGCTGGGCGGGACCACCCACTAAGTCCCAGCTGTGCTTGCCCAGCTAAGTATCCGCCGGAGTGGCCACGCCCTCCGGCTCCCCGCCCACGTACCGCCGCGGAGGCCCAAGTGACTGGGAGCCGTCTCCATTCAGTCGGAGACTATGGTAACCCTGCCACCCGCCCCCCACCCCATCCCCACCCCCTTCCCGCCGGAGGCCGGCACAAACCCCAATCTCTAGGCCTGCTTTCTCCATCTAGACTGCAGCAAGGTGGGCGGAAAGCCACGAAGCCTGAAAGAGCTCGGCGGGGAACGTGCCCGCGCGCAAACCCTTCCGCGAAAGGTGGGGTACCGGGAGCAAGACCCGGCCCGGACCCGCGAAGGGAAAGATTCTTCTCCCCGCCCCCCACTGCAGAGGCTAGACCCAGGAGCGAAGTGGCTGGATTTCCTGACACCTGCCCCGACCCACCCAATGCTGAATGACATTTTCCTAATTAAAGTGATTTGAAATTAGTTTTGTTTGGGGACGTTTAAGACACCCCTTGGGATAAATGAGAAACCCCAGGACATCTCAAACACTAGGTTGGCAATCACTGAGAATTGGGGTACCCTATTGGAGAGGTGGGGGACGGATAATAGGGAGAGATCACTTCTCCCCGGTACTGAGGCTATTAGAGATCTATTTTACTCTCTGCCCGACTCCCTACCCTTAAAACAGGGCCCGAGGGATCCGTTCCCACCGGGTAGGCATCCAGTCTCCTCCAAGCTCCCAGAACTGCATGGATGTGGATCCAATTAATACTTTTACTGCATTTCCTTTTCTAATGCTTTGGGGTGCCTGTTTCCTATCTTCCATAAAGATAAAGAGCTGTAGAACGCACACAACGCCAGTCTTAGTGCTTGGAGATGGGGAAGGCTAGGAGATTGTTGTCTGTAATAGTCCCATGTACCCAAGAAAATGCCCGTCTCAGGCGAGAGAAAGAGTAAAAGGGTGTGTTGCTGTGTCATCTCCTTCTTGGCTCCTGCTGGGAAGGTCCCCAGGCACAAGCCAAAGAAGATATCATAATTCCAAGCTTTTTTTTTTTTTTTTTTTAGCTTTCCCTGCCCTCTTGTTACCATATTTCCATGGAAATGAAGGAGGGGTCAGGATGGAGTTGGTTCCGATTGTCTAAGGGGGAACACGGAATAGGGAGTTGGCAGATGTATCCCTTTCCACAGTCGTACCCAACACATACATAACTGTCCCCATTTGACTCCTGTGATCACTACCCTCCCCCACCTCAGTCAAGCTTCTGGAGCTGGTCCTCTGCCAGCTGGACCCAGGGCAGGGGCTACTGGTGTACAACTCCCTCCAATGCCCAAATCTAGTTGGCACTAATCTGAGAGTGTCCAGGGACAGAAAAGGCTGGGCTTGGTTACTGTGTTGCCTGCATGAGGAAGAAGTCAGTCCCATTGCAACTCTATGCAACAGGCATCCCCTAAAACATTTTTGTTTAAATGTAACTTAAACCCCCAGCCTCACACAGACCCAAAAAATAATAAACCAAACCAAACCAAACCAAAAAACCTCTCTCAGTTAGAAAACTGGCACAGTCCAGGATGAGGGAACATCCTCTGCGATGAAGGCCATCTGCATATCTTGCCTTTGCCTGTCTGGAGCTTGCTTTGTTACTGGGCAAGGGGAATCCAAATCTGTTCTTTGCCCAGCCCGGTGCTGCCGGTCCATGATGCCCACTTTTCATTCTGGTGGGGGAATGGATGCGTGTTCAGTACCATGGGTCAGCCCGGTGCTGCCAATTGTAGCGTTGTAACTTGACCTGATCTTTGATCTGCCTGATAAGGATCTGAGACAGCAGGATGCCCACGAGCTGAGAGAGGCAAAGGAACTTGGTCTTTAATACTACTCCTTCAGGCCCTATTCCTCGCTCCCCATCTCTACCACTGAGTCCCAGGTCACCAATGCTGCAAGGGCCTCTGGCTGTTAGAACAAAAGTCTTGGAGTCAAGAAAAATCTTAGCATAAATGTGTCCTTAGAAACTTTTTTAGCTGTGTGACTCTGGGCAAGTAATTTAACTTCTTTTTGCCTCCGTTTTTTCAATAGTAAAATGGTGATGATAATAATAGCACCTGTCTGCCAGGGTAAGACTCAAATGAAGTAATTTTTATAAAAAGAGCCTAGTACAGTGCCTGGCACATAAGCACTAAATAAATGCTTGTTCCCTTTTTGCCATCACTGTTCCTTGCCTTAATGCCCCAGTCTCTTATAAAAAGTTTTCTTAGCTTTCTCAATACCTAGGCCCTAGTGCTGATTCCCTGAGGTAAACTAGCCCTGATACAACTTTCTAGACTATATAGTAGGGGCAGCTAGGTGGCACAGGGGATAGAGCACCAGCCCTGAAGTCAGGAGGACCTGAGTTCCAATCTGGTCTCATATATTTAACACTTCCTAGCTGTGTGACCCTGGGCAAGTCACTTAACCCCAATTACTCAGCAAATATATATATATATATATTTGCTGAGTAATTATATTTGCTGAGTAATATATATATATATATATATATATATATATATATATATATATATTAGAGGAATTAGAGCTTCTTTTATCCTAACCCAATTCACAAACTCTACCAGATGGGTTACCTGAGGGATGGTTAGGCCTAGTGCCACACCCCCAACGAGGAAGAGGTTGCTATGGATCCAGTTGACTAGCTTGTCAATGCAGCCATTGGTGTAAATGACTTTACCAGCCTCCAAGTAGTCAAGAGCTTGCATACCTCGGCCACACATGGTGTTGATTACTGCCTGGAGAGATAAGGAGAAAAAGGGGAAAAAAGGAAGAGAAGAAAGGAGAGGAAAAAGAAGGAAGGAAGAAAAAGGCAAGGAATGGAGAGAGGGAAAAGAAAAACGGGGGAAAGGGAAGAAAGGGAGAAAGAGGAAGGTGGGAAAAAAGTTGGGGAGATGAAAAACCAAATAGAATTCCCACTCATTTCCCACTTCAGACAGTAGTCTTGATTGAGGACATTCTCTACCTAGTACTTTCCAAATGTATCCCAGAACCCTTGTGGGGTATGTCCAAAATGGGCAGCAAGGGGAGAAGAGTTTTCAGAGGAAGAAGCTACGAGTCAAGAGTTCAGCGGAAGATTGAGAAGGCTCTCTCAGAGGCACAACCAGATTCATCTTCATCTCACACCACTGTGGTGGCTGGGCTCCTGCATTTCCCCCACTGAGATCAAGCTGGTCTGAAAGACTCGCCAGAAAGCTAGCCGAGCCCCAAGTGAAGGAGACTAGAGATTCATTCCATCTTTGTGCTGGCTGGAGGTTGAAGGGAGCAGAGGCAAAGGACAAAGCGGTAGGAGCTCTTGGAACCAAGCAGAGAGATAGGCCCCTAAGCTAACCGGGCTATATTGGAGACAATAAAAGATCTGAACTTTTATCATTTGGGTGCATTTGGGGTAATTATTGATCTGAACTGAAACTAAGGCTGCCTCCAGAAAACCTCCCCGAGAAACCAGCTTTCTCCCGGAGAGAACCATCTCATATTATATTTTAAAGAAGAAAAAGATCACTACATTTTGGCTGGGATACATTTGGAAAATCCAAATCCAATTCCTTTTGTTCTGTGAACATCTAGGTCCTTCTTCTATCCCTCTCTTTCTCCCTCCACTCTTCCTCATTTTCTCCTTCTCCTCCCCTCCCCTATTCCTCCTGATGAGACCCTTGCCCTAGAGAAAGGAATTGGCCAATAGAAATCACATTAGAAAGCTTCACTTAGTGTTTGTCCTAGGTGAGAAGAAGCCTAGTTTTAAGTAGGGGGACAGAGATCTGACCACCCTTAAATTACTTCCCATGGATCTTTTAGAATTTGCAACCAACAGCTGCCCTTTCTGTCATCACTGGCTAAGAGGAAACAATAAGGAAGGCAGCTCACCTGATTGGGTTTGTGCAAGCAGCAGGAGTAAGGCACAGAACATCGCTCCCGGCTGGGGTTGTCTTCTGTACAGTTGAAGTACATGTTTTGGGACCAATCCTTATAGGAAATTCCACCACAGCAGTGGAACTGTAAAGAAACCAATCTATGCAGTTAAGAAACCATTTTGAGCACAGAGGAGAACCATGTTAAGAACTCAGAACCTTCCACAAATCCATATTAGGTTTTTACTGATTTCAGAAAATCCTATATGGGTCAGGGTTCTGATTTCTGTGAGCTAAAGCACTTGCTAGTAAATGCAACTAGAAGTGATCTCTACTTCCCTTAATCCCTGTACTACTTTATGCCTCATCTATAGCACTGTTCACATTCTATCCTGAATGAATTATTTGCACATATGTCATCTCTGATAAATTCTAAGCTCCTTGAAGGCAGAGACTTTTATTCATCTTTGTAGATACAGTAATTAGCACAGTAGGTGTTCAAGAAAGTATTTTCTAAAGATTTAAAATCGAATGCAGCAGATTTTCCCTTCTGCAGCAGCAGCAGATTCTCCAAAGAATGGGAGATGGGACAACTCTTACATTTGACAGAAGAAAATGAAGATCCATTCAGATCTTCAGATCTGTGATTGTGATTGATAAGTGATTGTGAAAGCCAAGAATATGGAACAGAAGCAAATAAAATCTTCCAAAGTCAAATTTCAGATATGGGGTAGGATTCAGCATTACTCTGTCCCCCCAAAGCACTTGTTTGCATAGCACTCTGATAGACCCTATGCAGAGTAAGTGGGGAGCAAAAAAAAATTGATGGAACCAGAAAACCGAGTATCCCTTGGAGTCAGCTGAACTCTTGCCCATGGCTTTCTAGTTAACTAAGCCACCATTTAATCCATACCTCCTTCTGGCCAAAGTCAATGAGGTTCTGTAGGTCTAGGTCATCTCGGTAGTGTACAATGGCATTGTTGATGATTTCACTCACTTTTCCACGAGCCTGCCAGATACACAGGGAGAGATATGGTATAGTAAGACATGCATCCCTCTTGCTTCTGCCATTCCAGAAGGGAGACTGTACTCGGAAATCTCAGAATTTTATTTTTACTTTTTTTGGACTTTTTGCATTTATATATTAATACAAGAAGTGGCAAAGGATAGTGACTAGGATATTGGATTTAAATGCAAAAAGACCTGGGTTCATATCCTGTTGACACTAGCTGTAAACCATGACTAAGTCACAAATTTTCTGAGTTTGTTCCTCATCATAAACTGGGGTTAATACCACCTGAAGGAGTACCTATCTATTACACTGCTTAGCATAGCATTTAGCACACAGTAAGTGCTTATTTGTTGACTCTCAGGGTCAAGCTAAGAAATTGGAGATTTTTAAAGAGGTATTGAACAAATACATTGATCCCTGGGGGAATAAAAGAAATGGCAGCTCTAATTCCAACAGACTTGTGATGGAGAGAGCCATCTGCACCCAGAGAGAGCACTGTGGGAACTGAATGTGGAACACAACATAGTGTTTTCACATTTTTTGTTGTTCTTTGCTTACATTTTGTTTTCTTTCTTATTATTTTCCTTTTTGATCTGATTTTTCTTGTGCAGCATAATAAATGTGGAAATATGTATAGAAGAATAGCACATATTTAACATACATTGGATTACTTGCCATCTAGGGGAGGGAGGAAGGAGAAGGGATGGAGGAAAAAAAATTGGAACACAAGGTTTTGCAGGGGTGAATGTTGAAAACTATGCATGCGTTTTAAAAATAAAAAAAGATTTACTATATATAAAAAAGAAATGGCAGCTTTAATTCTAATAGACTTGTGATGGAGAGAGCTATCTGTATCCAGAAAGAGGATTGTGGGAACTAAATGTGCATCACTACATAGTATTTTCACTTTTTTTGTTATAATTGTTTTCTTTTTCATTTTTTTTCTAATTTTTTGATCTCATTTTTCTTGTGTAGCATGAAATATGTATAGAAGAATTGCACATGTTTAACATAAAAAAGAAAAGAAATAGCAGCTCTTCTACCCACAGTGCAGGCTGACCTACTGTTTCATCCCCCCCCCCATTTTGTTAACAAAGATGTAGAAAATCCTGAATTACTCAATTGTTAACAACCTAATTTCTGCATTTTGTTCAACTATTTGCAATAAAAATTTACTAACTAATTTTACTCTGGATGCATCTCCTTAAATTCTGGGATCTCAACCCTACAATTTGGAATCCCCAGATTGGGAAATAAAACTTATTCCAAGAACAAACAATCCTCCTCCAACCACTTTTAAATATAGTAGTTCTGGTTATTGGTCATTTGGTATGAATTAGAATGTCTAAATGCTAATTTTTGCTTAGGAAATGTAGAACTGAGGCTAAGAAAGCTTGGAATGGAAAGGACCATTTTCTTCCTCTCTCTTTTTCTTTAACATGAAAGATTCCCTTTTATTCCCACCCACCCCCAATACCTCGTCTGAAAAAACAAAGCCCAGGACTCCGGCAGCTAACTGGAGCAGGAATACGATGGTGAGGCAGAAAGAGAACTGTGAGAAGACAGGGATGGGAGAAAGAGATGCTTGTTACTGAGTTTGGGTACTACTCTTGTAAACTATTGTTCTTCATCCTTTCTTCTTGAAGAGGATGGATGACAATACAAGGGTGATATTTTGAGTGAATTGCCTTTTAAGTGTAGGGAGCAATGGGACTATCATGCTGCATTTTTCTAAGATTATTATGTCCATCAGTGAGCCATGGCTTTTTAAATGCAGATATAATAATACCCAGTGTACTTGAGGGGAATGGGGCATGGATAACTACTGTGAATTTTGGGGGGAAAGGAAAGGGTTCTTCTCTTAAATTTAAAACTGAGAATAAGGCAATTAAGAAATCAACAGAGATTTCAGGATGGAATCTGGGAGCCCTAGCCCTTAATAGTGTATGGCAGGAAAAATATACTGGAAGAGAGAGTTTTTCCCCAAAAGTACTTACCGTTTGTAAGAGGCAGATGTTTTCCCGAAGGGATCCGATGCAGCCACAGAAAGTGAGTAGAAACATGAGGATGCCCACTATGATTAGCAGGATGGCTGGGTCCACTGCCAGGCAGGCCATAGCTGCCTCTGAAGGGACACATAATATAACCTGCCTCACAATTCCTGTTTGCTCTGAGATTCACCATCTTTGCCAAGCCTGAGAGTCAGTTTTGGTACTTGCTTATAAGTTAAGTCCCTGTTTTGACCACCACAAGGGGGTGGCAAAGAGCCATTCTCTTAGATCTGGTCTGGGAAGTAGAGATTGGGAACAGTGGGGAATGGTTTCCCTGATGGAAAGTAGAATGACATTAGGCTTTTTTTTTCCTTTTAAATTTTTAAAATTACGCTTTATCTTTCCACTTCCAAATTTGATAAGGATGTCTTCAATATCTTCATTTAAATCAGTATATTGAAAAGTACACTGAAAAAAAGTTCTGAGAAATACTGAAAAGGAAAGATCTAAGAACAGAAGAAAGTGGCATATAACTAGAGACTTCCCTTAAGAAGTTAAGAAATATATTTTTTATCAAAGCAATCCCAATAAACTTTGGACAGAAAATTCCAGTTGCATCCAGAAAAAGAACTAAGGACACCGAAGGTAAATCAACACATGCTATGTAAACTTTTTTTTTCTGGGTTTTTTTTTTTTTTAAGTCTTTCCCATGACATATTTCCACATGACATTAGGCTTTTAAGCTCTTCCTATTTCAGTTCTGGAGTTATTACCAGGAGATGTGTCTCCTTTAGGATGGTGAGATCTTGTTACCTCACTACTAGGATGATAGAATTATTTTGTTCCCTAACCCCTGACCACCTCAATCTTATGCTTTGGAGTTGGATGCATCTTGAAAGATTCCAGAAGCGTTGACAAGCCTAGATGGCATTCTACGCAGAGTAGCTCCTTCATTGTTGGTCAGACAGATATCCCCTATAAGCCCTTTCCCCTTCTGATGGGTTAGGGTAAAGCGGTAAGAGCAGAAAAAGAAATATATGGACTAGCTGGAAAGGGGACAGGGTCAGGGTCCTATATAGGGAGGGAACAGCCTCTGAACTCACCTTCATGCTTCATTAGACGTGCATAGACTCCTACACCAACCAGTACCATAGAAATTACCTAGAGAGAGAAAAAAAGGACAGCTTAGGTTATGGGCCCAAGAACTCTAAAATAGAATCCAGTTTTGAGACATACTAAGAACAAGACAATGAAGTAAACTTTTAGATTCCTGAAACTAAAAGCCCCACTATCATGTAGTACAAATGCTGCTAGAATTAGTGACAATCAGGACCTGAATTCAGATCCTGTCCTTAATATTACCTGTTTAAACAGTCATTTAACTACTTTGAGTTTTAGGTTCATCTTTAAAATGACTATAATATTCTCTTGTAGTACCTATCTCACACAGAGTTGCTTCGAGAATCAAAATGAGATAACACATGTAAAGTTATAAACTTAAGTCAACATTGATTGTCATTATTATATTAATAAGGGCAAACTCAACAGTCTTAGGTGAGGGTATCCTTAGATCTGAACCAGTTTTGTAGTCACAATAGGCTAAAGGGGAGGGGAGTCCCTCAGGGGAGAGTGGAAAGTTAGGTGAACCAGATAATGTGTTTTTATATAAAAATTTGGGCTACAGAGTGGGCAAAATTTGCCTAACTTAAATTCCTGGCTGCCCCAGGAGAACTTGGCTAAATGGAGCCTTGCAGGGAGCTCCGGTAGGAGCCTTTCCTGTCCTTTACTAATTAAAGTGAGGAGAGCCCTATTGAACACGTCCCTCCTAATACACCCTCTCCCCTTCAATCTGCCCAGTCCCCAGGCTGGTGCTAAGCAGCAGCATGCTGTCACCATGGTGATGGCTGGGGCACAGATCTGGCTGAAGGGAGTTCTCAGCAGCAGGAATTCAAGCAACTCAATGGGGAAGGGGTCAAGGAGCTCTGGGGTGATTGCTGCTGGCTGAGCCCCTCCCTTTATTGAGGAAGACAGTTTTGGAAGTGGTAGCCTTAGCTGGGGAAGGGAGAAAAGAGTGTGGAAGCTGGCCTCTAAGGACTGGATCAGACTGACCACAAGTCACAAAGTCATTTTTCTAAGAAGCTTCTTTATAGGCACCTTCAGGCAGCAACACAATGATGACAACCAAATAACATAACATTTTCACTTCCCATTCCTCTCTGCAATCACTCTTACTTCTTCTGGGGATCCATTCCTGGCCCCCATTCTTTTATCCCTTTCAAAGACTTTGTCATCCCCCAGTTATCTCTTTTGGGGACTTTGTCATTCCCCCAGTTACTTCTTTCAGGGACTCTTTCCCAATTCTTTTCCCTTAATATTTGGCTCTGCCTTCAGATGACACTTCTTTGAGAAATGATCTCTTTATTTCTGTTGAATTCATGTTCTTATTCTCCTTGAACTTTTTTTTACATGGCTAATTGAGATCCATAACTTTTGGCTAAGTAGTCCCGACACAGCAAAGCTAAAAATAGCTAGTACAGAATTAGAGATGCTATTATCCCAGTGTAATTCACTGTAATTCCATTTATAAGTCTATAGTTATAGAGAAGAAGAGGGAAAGTCGGGGAATGACAGGAAGGTGTCCTCCTCTCATCCAGAAACACACTCAGGATCTGCAGCAGCAAAAGCAAGCAAATACCAACTTTTTCTTTTACATCAGATCCCTAATGCCATCTCTAGGCCTCCTTCCTGGAGCCATTATTCATCTCCCTCTGGTCTTTTTCAGTCCACTTATCTCACTAGAACATTCTGAAAGGTCCCTTCCTTTTAGGCTAAAGATAAAAAACACTAACAGAATCTGCTGATGATTCTACCTTACATATCTAGCTATAAGGAAATCTTCCTGGGGACAAACTTCTTAGGAGGCAGTGTGAGAGAGAGAGAGAAAAAATTCCTTTCTAAGAGATAGAAGATCTAAATTTTAGTTCAAGCATTGCCATTTACTAATTGTGTGACTTAATCAAGTGATTTACCTTTTGCTAAAAGGAGAAAATATTTCCTTATCAGTAAAATGGGGGAAATACTTGAACTATCTACCTCCAAGATTGTTATAAGAATTAAAGGAAAATGTTTAGAAACTGTTTTCTAGAATATAATTTAAAAAACTAACAAAAATCTCCTTTCTGTCACTTCTCATTAGGGAAAAATAAAAGAAAAATAAAATCCTTGTAAATCATCAAACAAATGTGGCCATCTACATTGGCCGCATTCCCCAAAATATGTCTTATTCTGTATCCCAAGTTCAAGCTGTTGCTATAAGGACACAGGTAGCATACTTTTGCCATGGATTCTCTGGGGTCATGGTTGGTCACTGTGTTGATCAGTACTCTTAAGTCTCTCAAAGCATGTAAATGACTTTTTAACTGTAAAATGTTATATAAGTACAAACTATTATTATCTCATAGACATACCAAGCAGCAACAAAACAAAACAAAACTGTGTTTGTGAAAAATTGTATGTAAATCAAATTTGCTCTAACTCAGATCATTTCCAAGTTACTACATAAGTGATGGTGGACCAATTGTCCTCTCTTGGCCGATTATATTTAGTCATCCATCCACCTTCCTGAGTCATTTGGAGATTAAAATTCATCAAGAATTTCTCAGAGCAATGTGTTTTAGTGAAAAGAACACTAAAGCAGGGACAGGAGATTTGTCCCTCTTCTACAATTAACCAGCTCTATAAACTAAAAAAAAAAAAAATCACTTAACCTTTCTTAACACCACCTTCTTCTTCTGTAAAATGAAAGACTTTGTTCCAGATGATTTTAAAGGTACTTTTCAGTCCATCAATCTTTGCGTAAACAAAAAAATCCTTTCAAGGGCCGAAAAAGACCAACCCATGACTTTGTCTGAATTTTTCTTTAATGTTTTTCTTAGGTGAGATTTACCCACCCAGCCTCACAAAGAATTTAAGGCTCTAAGAAGCAGCAGCTAAGTGGAGACTAAATAGGATGCTAGATTGGGACAATAAGACTACTAGCTTTACTGTGGGAATGAAAGTCCTTCCTTTTTCTGGGACTATTTCCCAAGAGGGACACTTCTTTATGAAGGGAGAGACCTCAAAAACTCCAGGAGCAGCTAGAGGGTGCAATAGCTAGAGGAAGATCTGAGTTCAAATCAGACCTCAACCCCTGACTAGATGAATGACCCCAAGCAAGTCATTTAATCCCAATTGTCTCAAAAAAACAAACCCCAAAACACAACTCCTTCAGAAGAGCTGTCCCGATTCCAAGGTCAGTGTTTTATTCACTGCACTACTTAGCTCTCCCAAAGGATTTATTTAATGTGATACAGAGAGTGACAAAGCCAGCATTTGAATTCAGGTCTGCTAACTCTTAGCTCAGCATTTTTTTCACTTTGACAAGCTGCTCTATCCATTTCCTATTTCTCTTTCAAGTCTCCCAAGGTAAGTACCCACTATAGTTTCCTAAGCCTTTCAACTGTAGCCTCTAGTGGCATTTAAAAAATCACTGCATTATGCTCCTCTCCTCCAGGTACAGCGTGAGAAGGAAGAGGAAACCCACAGATTCTGCCTAGAATCTAGTTGGAAAAATACACTGAAGATTCTGGCTCTGGGAAAAGACTCATCCTATAGTGAGCCAAAGCTGATTGTTAAATTTTCAAGATGAACGGTTATGCCTTCACAGTCAGCAGCATTATAAGTCAGGACTTAATTTATCATTTTGTTAATTGTCTAACTTAAGCTATGGAGAAAATGTGAATGATGCAGTGTAAACTTAAAAGTGTGTGATGATCACATTATTTCCCCCAGAAATTAAACATTTGCCAGCACACCGCAAGCTTATCTATTCCCCCAGGAGAGGGAAGTAAGGCAAAACCAAGAGTTGGCTTAGTGCCCGTGGCCTTTGGAGGCAAAGTGGCAAAGAGCCAGCATGTCTGGAGCCCCGGGCAACCCCCTGGTAACTCCCAATGAGGGAAGAGGACACCATACTGTGTGGGGCTGACCACTTCTGAAAGAAACTTGAGTGCTCGGCTCCCTTTCACAGTTTAAAGCAGGTAATAGAAGGTAGATTTTGAGTCCAAGCTCTTTTCTGGAATCCCTGTTCCTCCACTTTTTTCCAGAGTCCCCAAATAAGCAACAGAGTCAGAGAACCCCACTCTGTGAAGAGAGAAAGATCAATGTAGAGAAAGAATAGAAGAAACTGTTAGATATAGTTACACAAAGCTCCACAGGGGCAGAAATGGCACCTGTTCTAAACTTTGCATCTTTCCCAGTGCCCATCATCCCATTCCATATACAACAGGTGCTTACTCATGGAAGAAGAGCCCACAGGAAGGAGACCTCAAAGCTGTGGAAGTATGTTTAACATCTCACCAACATTATTAAGTCCCTACTGTGTGAAGAGCACAAAGCTTGGACTTAATATAATCCTTCCTAGAAGACCTAGATCTTGTGGGTGTAATTCAGATTTCTGGCCCTGTGACTAATTCATTTTCTTCATGAGCCTTAGGCTACAGTGAAAATTACTTTTAAGGATGACCTATTCTTTGTGTACCCACATTTTGAGGTTAGTAATTTCTCTTCCTTATGTCCTCTTATTTTGTCCAATTGACCGTTTTAAGACTTTGCTTCTCTAGTGGATCTTCGAATGATACCTTCTTAATATATAATAGCTTCTTAACCATTCTTAATAGAATGGTTCAGTCTATGGGGGTTATTCATGGCCTAATACTAGTCATTTTGAGAAGTGGACTTGTTGGGTTTTTTGTGCCCGGGACCTCAGTCTAGCATTCTGTTGTAGTGATAAGAACAATGAATTTGGAGTCAGAGACCCTGGGTTTAGATCAGGTAGTTCATTAATTTATTTCAACACCCTAAGCATGTCTAATAACCTACTCCAATTGGTATCTCTGAGTGGCAGATGGAACCAGTGGGTATCAGGGCAGGGTCAAGCTCCCCGATTAATATTCAGCATACCACCTTCGATTCAGCCTCTGCAACTGGCTGATAAATACATATCTTCTTTCTCCTTTTTATCTCCCTATTCCACTTCCAACCTTTGCATTTTACCAATGCAGGAAGAAAAGATGGGTAGTTAATTCTGAACTAGGAATCTTATATATAATTTCCAGGATCCTGGGAAGGCTAATTCAGGTTAAGGGATCCTAAGGCGATATCACCTCTAAACAATTAACAGCCTGGCCATAAATATGCAGGAGAGTATAACTAATAAGTATGTATCAAGCATCTGTTATCTACCTACTTACTTAGTATCCTTGGTCTTAAGGAGTTTACAGGCTATCAGGGAAGATAACAATACATATGTAGCTATCTATAAAATAACTATGAGGTCATTTTTTGAGGGGAAAACCACTAAGCATCTGTGAGGATTAGGAAAGGCTTCATGCAGAAACAGGCAGTTGAGATATTTCTTGAAAGAAACTAGGGATTCTAAGACACAGAGATGAGGAACAAGCACATTCCATGAATGGGGGAGAGACAGAGGCAAGACATGGAGACAGGCTCAAGCATTTCTAAGTAAAAGAAATAATAATACAGGGTACTCCACATTTGGAGAGCCAAGGTCAGACTCTAGGTAATTCCTAGGGATGGAGCCTCTACGGTGGTAGCCACTAGCTGCCTTTTCAATATGTTCCAAGCACCAACACAAACAGCACCCAAATAGTCCTCCTGCCCCCTTAAGAGGTCAGAACATACTCTGGTTGTGAAAGATGCTGGCCAGCACTACTAATCTTTGGATCCTTTAGGCATAACAGAGAGAGGGATCCTTATTAATCATAGCTGGAAGGGGCCATCTTGGAGGTCATCTCTAAACTCCTCATTTTATAGATGAAGACAGAAACATCTAGGTTTTTTGGTGCCAAATCCAGCAGTTTCCAGTGAACTCTACTAGTGTAATGACTGAACACTATGTAGAAAATGGGAAGATCATTATTCTCCTTCCTTCTCTTCATTTGGGGCCCTGAATGAATGAAGTAGAGGCAAAACCTAGCTCAGGGATGGGGGAGATAAAAGAATCATTTATTACATTTTTTAACATACCTTTTAGAAAGATTATAACTCCACAGAAGAGGTCATAGAGAAATTTGTTTCTAGAAACAGAGACTGAGGTCTAGTGCTAGAGTGGAATCATTATTAAATAGCTGTCAGGAGTTCTTTTCTCTTAAAGGGGATAAAATGAAACAAAGGAGATACTTTGACTCAGAAGTCCAGTTTTTTAAACTGTGGTTCATGACCCCAGGTCTCAAAACTAAACGTATCACAAAATTATGATTTATATCAGTAAATGTTTGGTTTCTATACCTATTTTGTATACTTATATGCTCAGGATCACATAAATTTCTCAGGCAAAAAGGGTCATGAATGGAAAAAGTTTAAGAAACCCTGGTTAGAGAACCAAAGACTTTCAAGAACTTGTGACTTCTCCTTAGGCTAAGGGAGATTTGAGGGAAAGCACTCATTATTCTGACTCAAATTCCCCCAATTTGGCTGCTCCAAGTTCCTTCTGCTACTGAACAGGTTATGGCTAAATGGGTCTGAGGAGCTAAATTCACTCCCTCCTTATGAGTCTCTCAAACCCAGCTGAGAGAGAGAAGAGGGAAAGTACAAAGACAACAGAATAGACTCGCTGAGCTGTGTCCACTGGGAGAAAATAGCTGTGGCTAAGACACTGCTGAGAAATCCAAGAGAAACACATGGCAAAACAGTAGGTTAAGTTAGAACATGGTTTTGGTGTGTGTGTGTATGTGTGTGTTTTGGAGAAAAAGCAATGGAGGGTTATCATTATGTTGACAGTGCTGAACCCATTGCCCCCAGCAAAATAGCCATCTGAAATGGACACTGTGGGGGCACCAGGAAGGGAGATTTCAGTAGCACTAGTCACTTCCATGGAAAGATGAAGTAAAAAAAATCCTCCTCAGTCCCACACAATGTGGTGAAAAGGGATTTCCTTCTATTCTTCAATGCCTCCCCACTCCCCTCAACTCCCAGGTGGAAATCAGAGCCTTATAAGTATAAACCCTTAAGTGGTCATTAATTGGTGACACTCAGGCCCTAGATAAGTGCTTTATGTACCCAGAGGCAAGAAGGTAGAGAAGAAAAGGCACTGAAGAAAGACTCAGGAAACTTCTAAGCTTTGTCTCGGCCCCTAGCAACTAGGGCTTGTGCGACATCAGGCAAAGCCTTCTGTGGACTTTGATGTTCTTATCTGTGAAACAACTGGGGTGGCTCACTAACTTATTGTTAAGGCTCCTTAAAGGTCTAAAATGGTATAACTAAGTGTATTATGTGACTTTCATTCCTGAATGTCTTTCTTTGAATTAGCTAAACTTCATCCCTCTGAACCACTGGGATTTTTTTCCTGGTATCTCCATTGTCTAATTCAAGTCTGATGCCAGGTCCCAACATTTAACATTTATTTTCCTTATCTATATTCCACATTCAGATCCCTTTGAAGCTTTTTGGAGCTCTGGTCTGTGTGTATGTGTGTGTATACATACATACATACATATATACATATTATATATATATACACATACATATATGTATACATATTATATATATATATATATATTTCCCACCCTCTGGAAACAATTTAGGTTCACGCTTCCTCTGTATCCCAGGTCTGACCTCTGGGATCCAGGCAAAGCTGGGTTTAGACAAAGGGAAAGCCCAGAGAGGCAGCTTTGGAGACATGGGAGATTCATTGGAATGGCCAAAGTAAGGAGGGGGTCACTCCAGGTACTTTTTGTGGGACATCCCACAAAACAGGGCTTCTTTCCAAGAGATCCATCAGGCATTTGGAGAGATGAGATACTAGAACTTCCCTCCAAATTTTGAGTGGCAAGTCCAGACAGGGAATTTCTATCTCCCAGACCTAGCCCTGCTCTTGTTTATATGCAGCTATCCACTTTTCTAAACTCCAGACATTGCCAAGTCTTTCTAACTCCAGCCAATTGGGATTTTGTCTAGACCCCTCGCTGTGTATTCCAAAGGCATAGGCCGCCTTGAGAGGCTTATTTAGATAAGCCTAAAATTTCCAGATCATATTAACCTTGTTCTGAGAATGAAAAGGCAACAGGTGAGGCAGTCAGGTGAAGCATTCATACCCTGAGGCTATTCCTGTTCTAGGCCACAACTGAGGTTAGGCAGCTGAAAGGAAATATTTCCACCCCACAGCATAGTATCCCCCTTTCTAAGGGAATGCCATTTTTTTCCTTCCTTTTCCCCGAAGTGCATTCTCTTCCAGACTGCAAGCCGGGAAGTCCCCTATTTTAACCTCAGAACTGATTAGCGACCTCCTTCTCAGACATGGGTTACACAGATGGCTCCCTCATACAAACTCAGTTTTTTTAGCCAGACGCGAACCCCAATAGGATTGTTCCTCGGGGATCCAAGATTCCACCACGATGCAGCCTATATCAGACAGCGGTTCTGTTCCCCCTCCCCCAAAACAATACAGCCACAGCATTTCTGCCCGGGATGAAATGATCTCAAGTGCCAATCCCTAGAGAAAAGGATTTCAGTTCCCCCCCATCACACCACCTTCTCCCTGAACAGGGCATCCTGAGCTATCCCTTGTTGCTTTCCCCTTGCCACAGCTCAGATACTACTCAATTCTCCGTTTGTAGATCGCCTCCTAACATCAAGCGCACAGATCCCCGCACGGAGACTCACCCAAAAAAGCAAGTTGAAAAAAAAGAGCAAGTATTTCACCACCGGACTGACGAAGGAGAACTCCTCTCCACTGACTGCCGGCGCTGGCCCCGATCTCCGGGCCATGGCCCCGCTGCCGTCTCCCCTGGGGGGCCTATTTCCCCGGCGACCGTTCTGCCCACTTGCTCACACCGTACCCGGGGACTAGGGAATCGCGCGCTCAGGGAGGCTGCTGGACAGCGGTGGGATGGCCCCGGAGGAGGGAAAGAATTCCCGTGAGAACCTTGGGAACACAGCCTCCAGCCAGCGCCGGCAGCCAGTGCAAGCCCTGTACTCCAGTGGCCAGAGGACCACCTCCTCCTGTCCCCGCACCCAGGAAACTTGGCCCGCCCAAGCCACCGCCCATTGGCACGGCTGTCGGCCGTCTGGCTTCTCATTGGACAGTCGCTGATGTCACTAAATGCCCAGCCATTCCCTCTTCTCCAAGAGGAGAGGGGAACACCTGTTCTGTGAGGGATAACTTCTTAAAGGGTCAGTAGTTTTCCCTGGCTTCCCAGAAGGGCCAAAGCTGCAGCTGCTCAAGTGGAAAGAAGGCGTGGGGAGGAAAGGTACACAGTCCAGTTGCAACACACACACACACACACACACACACACACACAAAGTGCACACACACGATGCTCAAATTTCCAGTTACTTTTTAAGAACCTACTATGTGCTTACCCCTGTTGCAGTTGTGGTGAGGAATCCAATGTGAAGGACAAGAGACAATTTCTGACCCAGAGGAGCTTACAATCCAAATGGGGAAGATAAGTGTAATTAAATTCAACAAATTTATATAAGCACCTACAATATGTGAGACATTATGTTAGGTACTAAAGTGGAATTAGTGTACATAAACTATTTGGGAAAATTTAAGGAAAAGTTGCTGGCTAGAGACTAAAAATGCAGTGAGAGTTGAATAAAGAAAAATCAGTAGTAATCTTGGAAAAAGAATAATTGAAAAGGTAAATAAAGCAGTTTAGAGAGGAAGAGGGAAAGCACTTATGATGATGATGATGATGATGATGATTTTGATGATGATGCAATGGCAAGCCATTCCAGTATCTTTGCCAAGAAACCCCAGGAGGACTTAGAAAGAATCAAATATAACTGAACCAATTGAACAACAGCACTTTACAAATATTAACTTGATCTCTACAAAAACTAAGTGCTATTATGATCCCATTTTACAGCTGAAGAAACTAAAATGGAGATTCAGTGGTTTGTCCAAGGTCACATAATTAGTAAGAATCTGAGATGGAATTTGAAATCGGGTCTTCCTGACTCAGGGTCAGCAATTTATGTATACTGCCATCTATTGACTTAAAGTCAAAAGATCATTGTTCTACTCCTGGCTCTGCTATTAAAGAGATAGATTTCCCAATCTGATCCTCAGTTTCCTCTAAAAAAGAAATCCAGGTCCTAAAAACAGAAATGGAACAACAATGAGGCATAAAACTAAAAAGTAAGAGATGTGACTGCTCCAAGTGATGAGGTACAAATAAATCCCTTCAGTCAATCAGAATAGAAACAAATATGGGAAGAAGAATGACGGGCTGTTCTTCAAAATGACTTTTAAAAGTCAATTCATAGAGTTCTTTCTAAAAACTCAAAACAAGACCCTAGTTCCTGATTGGCCAAGAAGAAGCAGCATGGAGATGGAGAAAGGAAAGCAGCAAAAAGTCTCATGGAGGTGGGACAATAGAAGTTTAAAAGGTAGTGGCAACTCCTATTTGTAGTGGCTAGAAACTGGAAAATGAATGGATGCCCATCAATTGGAGAATAGCTGGGTAAATTGTGGTATATGAATGTTATGGAATATTATTGTTCTGTAAGAAATGACCAGCAGGATGAATACAGAGAGGACTGGAGAGACTTACATGAACTGATGCTAAGTGAAATGAGCAGAACCAGGAGATCATTATACACTTCGACAACGATATTGTATGAGGACATATTTTGATGGAAGTGGATTTCTTTGACAAAGAGACCTAACTGAGTTTCACTTGATAAATGACGGACAAAAGCAGCTACACCCAAAGAAAGAACACTGGGAAGCGAATGTGAACTATCTGCATTTTTGTTTTTCTTCCCGGGTTATTTATATCGTCTGAATCCAATTCTCCCTATGCAACAAGAGAACTGTTCGGTTCTGCAAACATATATTGTATCTAGGATATACTGCAACATATCCAACATATAAAGGACTGCTTGCTATCTAGGGGAGGGGGTGAAGGGAGGGAGGGGGAAAAAATCGGAACAGAAACGAGTGCAATGTTGTAAAAAAAAATTACCCTGGCATGGATTCTGTCAATATAAAGTAATTATTAAATAAAAATTAAAAAAAAAAAAAGGTAGTGGCAACTGCCACAAAGAAACGGGTCTGGTCTGGACTCTGGGGACAAGGCTGCTTAGATCAATCAGGCACTAGGTGCCTCAGGATAGAAGCTCCTAAAAACATTCTTCCTCCCAGTATCTACCCTTCAGAAGATCTCAGGGTGATAATCTCTATCTTCTATCTCTTCTTTAACTCTTTGTGATCTTGAATTCTATTCCTCTGGGCATGGGGAAGAGAAGAATAACATTTCTTTATTTTAAAAATGAAACATTTATTTATTTTAAAATATTTCTTTATTTAAAAGCCTTGGACCATGCTCATCTCTGCCTTTCAGAGTCCATGTTCTCCTTTAAAGCTGCTCATAGTTTTTCACCCATTCTTCTTTATTTGATTTGAATATGAATTTATGTTCTGAACCTCTGTTGCCTTTGGCTACACATATCTCTGCTTTCCAAGGAGATCAAATATTTATTGAAGTAATCCTTTTGGTTCCTTTTTGTATCTCTCTTATGGTGACTACTTTACATTGATTAAACTTTTATGTAAAATTGTCAAAAAAAAAGTTTATATATACATAGGTATGTGTGTGTATGAACAAGTGGTAACACACCATTTGTTTAATTTCTCCCTTGTGCAATGTGTAAATGAGAATAATTTGTCCCAATGGCATGAAACAGGTGCCATCAACACTTAGAACTTGGTCACACAGTGAAGAGGCCAAGGTCATTCATGGTATTCTGGACCATTGTCAATCTTGACTTTTGTCTTGCCAGTGGATTTTGATGACTCTGGAAAAGTGAGACTAACACTCTGCCTCATTTAAATCTAATTCACATGCAAGTCAAGAAAACATTGAATGGTATCAGTGATCCTTTTTGAAAATGAAAGACCAAAAAAAAAAAAAAAGAAAAAGAAAATGAAGAAATTGTTGGGAGGAAACCACTGAGTCATAAAGCTATATCTAACATTCAGTATTTTGCCAGAAGTGCTGGTCTGGCTGAATTTTCTAATTAACAAAAAGGTAAAGAGAATTACAGATTCTTTGATGGTACTTTCCAGAAGAGAGTAGTATTTATACTAGGATATCCTACTGAGCCATTAATGATTTAAGAGTAGGATAATGAGAGCAAATAGAAGTGATTGAACTGCCTTAATGACTACACGTTTTGTTACACACTGAATTATGTAAAACTTGAATGTGGGACCAAAGTGATTTCAATTCTATATTCCATGATTCTAAGTGAGATCTGAGGTAAGTAAGGTTTATAAAGGTAGGTAAGAGGAAGAAAAGCTAAAGCATATGAACAAAATGTGTATGTGCAAGAGAGAGTGAGGTCTAGCTTTAAAGTAGCAGAGAGAGTGTCAGTAATGAAACAGAATGGAGAAAAAATTATTGAACTGAGAAAAATTCTTGATCCACTGATACTTCTAGGTCCATACCCTTCAAACAGATAAAAGAAAGAGTAAAAAGATCCACCTATCCAAGAATATTTATAGAAGCTCTTTTTTCTGATAACAAACAATTGGAAATTGAGGGGGTTATCATCAATTTGGGAGTAGTTGAGCAAGTTATAGAATAGGAGTGTGTATATGATGCTATATGATGGAATGCTATCATGCTGTAAGAAATGAAAGGGGATGGTTTTAGAAAATTCTGGGGAGACTTACATGAACTGATGCAAACTGAAGTTAGAAGAATCAAGAGGATATGTTATGTAATAATAATAATAGTATTACAAAGGTTAAGATTCAGGAACTCTGATCAACACAATGGAACTTAAGAGTTCCAGAGGACTCATGATGAGACATGCTATCTACAGATAGAGGTGATGGACTTAAAGTACAGATTGAATTTTTTTTTTGGTAGGGAAAGAGGTAAGGGTAGGAGGAGGGAATATGGCTAATGAAGAAATTTGTTACATATTTTTAACTGGGCTTTCTTGCTTTCTTAGGGCTTGGAGGAGAGGAAGTGGGAGGGAGAGAATTTGTAACTGAAAATAAAACTAAATTAAAGAAAAAGAAATTTGCTGGGGACAGATTATCAATGACAATGAAAAACAAGAAGAACTAGGCCTTATATGATACTTAGAGGATCACTGTAGTTTATTTAGTGGGGAATGATATAATGATACAAAAGCATGAAAGGACAAATTTGTTAACACTATATAAAAAGAATTGAAAAAAAAAAGACTGGAGGCAAAAACATCAACTATGAGATTTTTTGATGGAATGACTATTAGAGTAAACCAGATTTGGATAACAAAGACCTAAATTAGGCTGATAGAGAAATGGAGAACCAAGGGCAGATCTGAGAAACAGAAAAAATAAAATAAAATAAAATAACAACACATCCGGGGCAGCTAGATAGTGCAGTAGATAGAGCACAGGCCCTGAAGTCAGGAGGACCTGAGTTCAAATCAGATCTCAGACATAACACTTCCTAGCTGTGTGACTCTGGGCAAGTCACTTAACCCCATTGCCCTTACCATGCCCCACAAAATTACCAGCACATCATGATATATAGAAAGGAGAGCACTGAATTTGGAATTGGAAGATCTGAATTTAAATCCAAATTCTGCTACTTATTAAACATATGATCTTAGGCAAGTTACATAACCCCTCTGGACCTCTTTTTCCTCATCTATAAAATTAGGGAGTTGTACTAAATCAAAGGTGTCAGACTCATAGCTGAGCAGCCTTGTGAGGTAGAACCAGATTCAAATATAATTGGAAAATCTTCAACAAAATAAACAAAAGTATATTTCAACATAAATAATGCTAATTTGTGATTTTCAAAATCAATATGCAGCTTGCAACGATTCATTTTTATTTGAATTTGAAGTTGTCCAGATGACTTGCCACAGTCCCTTCCAACTATATATCTATAATCTGGGAAACAAGACTCAGAATAGATAGATTGGATAAAAAAGGAATTAAGAATGACTTCTCTCTCAATAAAAAGTTGTTAATTAAAATATATATATATATAAATGAATTAATTAAAAAAAATGACTTCAAGAAACTAAAGTAATAGGGATACTGACTGCAAGTGGAACTGGGTAGTTGAGAAATGGAACCAGTTCAATTCAATTCAGCAAGCACTAGTTAAGTGGTTACCACTAAGCCAGTTGGGGATGAAGGAAAGATAATATATTTACTTTTGGATATTCACAAAATGTTTAAGTCAAACTACTTCATTTTACCAGCCAAAAAACAAACTCAGGAGGTTGTTTGGTTTTTGAGATTCACTTCTAATTGGATACATCCTCTAGAAAGTTGTAAATATGGGACAAGAGAGAATGCCAATAAGAAGGAGAACTCATCAGAAACCAAAGGCATCAGCACAAATGTGAAATTGAAGGAAGAAAAGTAAAAAAGTTTTCTAGGGCAGAGAAAGGAGAAAAAGAAGATTCTGGAGAGGCTAAGAATTAAACTTGGGAACCACCCACAGTTGAGGGACAACTAGATTGTGTGTGACATGCTAGGAAATGCTGAAGAGGAGTTTGAAAGAGCTATATAATTTCAATTCAGCATATTTTCAGTTCAGTTAATCTGCCATTTTTACCTAAAGGTGACACTTCTTTTTATGGGTCTTTTCAATAATGTCTAACTCTTTGTGACCCCATTTTGGGAGTATACTGGAGTGGTTTGTAGTTTCCCTCTCCAACTCTTTTTACAGAGAAGGAAACTGTGGCAAATGGGTTTAAGTGGTTTGCCCAAAGTCACATATCTTGTAAGTATCTGAGGCCAGATATGAAATCATGAAGATGAATCTTCCTGATTCCAAATCTTGTATTCTATCTACTTCACCATCTAATTGGCACACAGTAAGTGCCTAATTAATATTTATTGATGGACTGAAAGCTATTTTTCCAAAAATTAAAAAAAATCCTTCCACATAAGTGCTTATATTAATATCTTGATAATTTGGAGAAAGATTATTTTTTTCTAAATAAAAATGGTTGTAAATCATATAGTTTCAGAGCTGGAAGGACTTCAAAGATCAATTAGTCCAATCTGCACCTGAGCAAGAGTCCTGTTTATTAGTGGTTATCCAGTCTCCACTTAAAGTTGTCCAGTATAGGGCAATTCAGTATCTCCTGAGTAATTCATTCCTAATTATTAAGACTTTTTGTGATATCAAACTGATATCCGCTTCTCTGAAGCTTCTATTCATTGGTCCTACTTGCCCTCTGGGACTAAGCAAAATGTATCTTTCCTCCTTATAGCTTGTTACATCCTTAAAGAGAAGGGCACAACTGAAAAGGGACTATAAAAATAGTTACAGATGTAAAATGGGAAGACAATGCAGTAGAATGGAAAGAGTACTAGATTTGAAATTAGAGAATTTGAGTTCAAACTGCCATATTACCTGTACTATCTGGAGCTAAAGACTTTCTGGGCCTCAGTTTCCTTATCTGTAAAACAAGGAATCAGCCTAGATAATGTTTAAATTCCCTCCTAGATTAAATCTGTGATCTTATTTGATCACTACAAAACCCCTATGAGATAAGTTGTACCCACTTTACAGATGATAAAAATCGAGCAGCTCAGGAAGGCTAAGTGATTTTCCCCAAGATCTCAGATCTTATACATCATGGGACTGGGATTTGAAATCAGGTTTTCTGACTCCAAATCCAATACCCTTTACACTCTGCCACTTAGACAAAATCATATAAGAAATATTATTTAATTAGTTCAGGCTAGAACCCAGATATCTTGATTTTCATTCTAGTAATCTTTCTAATTTCTAAAGTGCGTATGTGTTGTTATTTATCCATATAATCCTTTGAATTTGTATTGACTTTTCAGTCTGCTAAATCCTTCAACCTGGATTTGCACATTTGAATTTTTAAGACTTTATTTTATTAGATAAAAAGGCATCATTCTAGCCTTTAATCCACATGAAGATCATAATAGGCCATAGAAAGTCAGAGATTCAATGACACATAATGTTCATAAAGCATGCATCCATATCTCACTCATATCACAAATAAACTACTAGAGTTGGAGGAGACTTTCAGAGATACGAAAACACAAACCTCTCATTTTACAAGTAAAGAAATTGTTCCTTTCCACACAGCTAATTTAGCTAGGTTGGCACTAGAACCTCGGTCTCCATATTCCCAGTCCAGGACCCTTTCCAATACATATGTCTCAGCATAAAAAGATATTATATATGTGCTATCATGATTTGCATATTCATGTAATATATAGGACTTACATTTTTTCATTCTATTCATATCACATCCAGGCACAAACAGACAGAAAAACACTCTTATTCTGCATTTCTCAGATAGTGAAAATGAATGAATAATTGTTAAAAGGACTAAACACTGGACTTTTAATCAGAAGACCTGGCTCCAAGCCCCAGCTTTGCACTTACTGTGTAATCTAAAAGCAAGTCATTTATACTTGCCCAGCCAGGTGAAAAACTAAGGCACAGATTTTCAAAGTGACCTGCCTACTAGGACCATGAAGGAACTGAGATCACAACCCAGAGAAAATCAATCAGATCAAGAAAGAAAGATGAAATTGCTCACGGAGGGCACAGAAAAACTGATTTCCCTTCAGGAGAAGCACCAGGGCAGATAATGATAATAATAGCTTCCATTTATATAGTGTTTTATGGTCACAAAGTACTTTCACAGACTGAATCATAGAATTTCAAAGGTGCAAAGGACCCAGAGATTTCTAGTTCAATTTATCTGTGCCTGAAAAAGGATACCCTGTACAACCTATCCAAGAAGTGGTCATTCAACCTTTGCTTGAAGACCTCAAATGAAGGGTAGCCAATTCATTCCACTGTGAGAGAGCTCTGTTAGGAAATGTTTCTCTTTGCAACTTTCATTTACCATTCTTAATTTTACCCTGTGGAGTCCAGCAGAACAGGTCTAATTCCTTTTCCATAGTTTTTATCCTATCTTATTTGATCTTTCCAACAACCCTATAAAGTAGATAGTAAAAATACTGTCTGCATATGATAGGTAAAGAAACTGAGATCCAGAATTAGCTCAAGATTGTACAGGCAGTGAGGGGAAATTATTATGATTTTCATAATTATGAAGATGATATGTGTAATGAATATGTTAATAATTTAAATTTTTCAGAGCTGCCTCTTCTGGCTTGTGAGTCAGTCTTACAATGCAGGTTGAAATGATCAATCATTCCTTGACAATGCTCTCTTCTGTATGCTAAGTGAAGTGAATCAAAGATTGTAGAACCTGTTCTTATCACAGAATTCTAGTCCTGTGCCCCCGCCAACTAAAAACCCCCATAACTTAAAACAATCACTTAAGAACTGGAGAACACCCGTACCATCCTGCATTTGTGGCCTTGTCATGTGAAACCATTCAAGCCCTGAAAATTACTGTACTATAAACCCACCTTCCCCCTCCTTTCCCATTTATAATTTATAAAATCTCTACCGTTTCTGCAACAGGAGATCTCCTGCTTAGGGGAACTTCCAATCTGCAAACTGTATTCTTCACTCTGAAAGTGATTAATTAAATTGCTACTTGATCTTTAAAACCTATCTCTGTTTTGGGCAGCATCAACTACCCATGCTTTAGAGACCAAAAGAAGAAAATTTGTTTAACAGTAGTAATAATAATTTATGTTTTTTGAATGGTTTAAGATTTTAAAAGCACTTTCCTTACAACAATCCTATACAAAGATTTGTTTACCCATTTTTTAGATGAGAAAACAGGTTTAGAAAGAATCACTTAATATCATAGAGTAGTGTGAGAACCACAACAGATGAGAAACCTGGGTAAGGCTCATTCCAATACACAGCTCTGCTCTATTCACTTGGATGATTCTCCATAACTTTGGTCAGAGGTAGAAATCAATTATGTTTTTAATATGAGTAGGATTGGGGGAAACAGGTGGAGGCAGCTGTGAGGATCAGACTTCTGGGGTTCAAGGACAACAAGGTAGGTGACTTTTTTCACTTTTAATATTTATCTTTATCCTTCAGAAATTTGTAAAACAGCTGTCTGCACTGATTTAATGGATTATGACCCTAGGGATAATCTGAATTTAAACAATGCCCTTTTTTTGTTTACTTTTTCAGTAGATTCCCCACCTCCTATAGCTAGATATCCTCCTTTTTCATCAGTATTACAGACTTTTTGCCTTTGCAAAGTTCTTACATACATGGGAACATCAAAATTAAAAGGTATCTTATCCAATTCACCTCAGTTCAATTCAACAAATATAAATTATAAACACCTACTGTGTACAAATTACTTTACTAAGCCTAGGATGGGGACCAGTGTGTGTGTGTGTGTGTGTGTGTGTGTGTTTAGATATGACTTACATAGGACATAGTCTTTGCCCTTAACATGGACCTTGCCGATACTAGTTGGGAATGGGATGTGGCAAATGCACAAGTAGCTATAATGCAAAATCATTCACGATAAGTATATAGGATAGATTCTTCTGTAAAGTTCAAGCATTTAGGGAAAGCTTAATTGAATAATAAATGTTGGCCTAATTGAATAAATATCATGACCACAAAGGAAAGTCAAGGAAGACATTACAAATGATGTGGCGCTCATATGGCCCTTTAAAGGGGGAGTACTATTTCAGTAGCATTTCAGGTATAGAAAGCTTGAGCAGAGGTACAGAGCTGAGTTAGCATTAAATGTGGATGAGGGTTGTTAAGAAAGCCAGTTTCACTAAAGCATGTAGTATAATATGGGAGGGAAAATAATATGTAATATGACACAAAGGGTAGAGTGGCCCCAAATAATAGAAGGTCTTGGTACTTTAGAGGCTGTCCAACCTCTTTAGTCTTATTCTCCTCTCTTTTCTTCTTTCCTTCAACATATTTCTTTGTGGTGCCAGTTTTTTGTTATTTTTAATCTTTAAATCTACCATTCTTAGCCTGAAACAGAATCTTATTTCACCTAACCAGTCTTGGCTTAGGGGTCCACTCTTACCAGAACTCTTATATTCTTCACTGGATTTTTCTTGAATATCCTATGATGAATTTTTTTTCCTTTTATCTTCTTTTTTATATGTTTGAATTTAAAAATATTTTAATACACAAAATTTTATTTTCTCTCTATATAACCTTTCCCCTCCTGAAAGAATATAAAAGTAAAATAAACCCCTTGTGGCAAACAAACAAGATCAAGAAACAAAAATTCTTATATTGTATATCTTATGAGTCCATCTTTTTGTTAGAGAGGGAACAGCATCCTTTCTTATCAGTACTCTGGAACCAAGTTTGGCTGTTTTTATTTTTTATCAGAATTCTCAAATCTTTCAAAATTATTTATTTTTAGAATGTCATTATTCTGTAAATTGTTTTCCTAGATCTGCTCACCATACTCTATCAATTCATGCAAGTCTCCCCCTATATGCCTCTGAAATCATCAGGTTAGGTGGGTTTTTTGTTTGTTTGATAGAGCACATTAGGCTTTTCAGTTCTCTAGGGCTTTCAAAAACCTTATAATGGGTATCTCATGGATGCCTAATATAATATCCTTAATGTCTTGTTCAGTCCATGCAACTGTATTACATGCCAATCAGGAGTAAGTCTCAAAGGGTTTAGTGTACTTTCAATAAACAAAATATTTCCAGGGGTTTTTCTAATTGTAATTTTAATTAATTTCTAATCCTAATTTTTAATTTTCTAATTCCTAATGTCTTTATTATAGATGGTAGAGTGTTCCTTACACTTTCTTGATCTTCTTGTATTTCCTTTTCTAATTATTTTTCCACCTTTAGAAGAAGTTTTAGGACTTCCTGAAGTTAGTGATCTTTAGATATGACACTGGTAAGAATTCAGCTGCTTTCCTGATTCTCTTCCCATCTGTCTGACCACTCCTCAGTTTTCTTTCCTTTATCTTCTTTATGCCATTCCCACTTATTGTAGGTTCTGTCCTGGACCTTCTTAGAAACTTACCTAGAACATGAAGAGTTTAAATCATTTGCCCAGATCACATAGCTAGAATCCGTCAGAAGACCAGGCTTGAACCCAGATTGCAAAAAGGGTACTGATCTGCAGATGCTGAACAGTCATCATTGAATTGAAACAAAGTGGATGTCCATCCAGTACTGAATTTTAGAAAGACCATAGCATAGGAATGAAATAGAATATTATTGTGCAGAATGTTATTGACACTAATGTCATCCTCTGAATTTTCTCTTGCCAATAGACTTTGATGACTTGAAGAAAGAGTAAGAACTGATGACTTTGTGCAACTCTATTTCACTTAAATCTATTTTATGCTTGAGTCAAGATATCTCCCTGTGATCTTGTTGGGCCTCTTCAAAATGAAGGATGAGAAACATTGCACAGTAAGAAATGGTGAATTTGCATAATTCAGAGAAACATGGGAAGATTTTTTTTTGGAACTGATGCTTAGTGAAATAAGAAGAATCAAAAAGAATAAATATTATATCAACCAGACTGGAACCGGCTTCTAATCTTGAATGGCCAGAGCCCAACAGAGCAGGTTAGAGATAGGAGAATCAGGGATCAAACAGAAGTTTAATGAATTTCAAAGTGAGGAAAGCATAAGTCCTCCTGAAGAGGGGCCTTACCATTCTGGGGCAAAGGAGGTGCTTTACATACATTAAAGGGGAAAAAAAAACCATAAGTGGGCTGAACCATGACATAATCATTCTTAGGTCTTGAATAGCACTTCTCACAATAGGCTCACACATGAGCAATGCAGGCATTTCTGAGTCCTGTGTCTCAAGTTGATCGTCTCATAGATGAGTAAAGAACCAGAGTAAGCGTGGTGGGAACAGTAGTACAACACCTGGTTTGGTTCTCAGGTACCTAGGAATCAGGGGGAGCTTCAACAAATCTAAACAGTTATTGATTATTATGAAAGTCATAAATCCTTCAATGAATATCTGGGGCTGATCAAAGCAATAACTTTTCCAGAGGGTGAGATCATCCAGAATGCAAAGGATTGTTGGTATGCCAAGCTTAGGGCTCAGTCTGTTTGCTGGGCCTTAGTTCTGGGAAACAGGTTTCTCCAGAATATCTTGACAACAGCAATGTAAATGGAAAAAAAAATCCCTAAAAGAAATCTGAACTCTGGGTAAAAGAAAAATAGATGATGATCTTAAAGATTTTAAAGATCTTAAAAGAAAATCTTAAAGAGATTAAACAGATAATGAAACATCCTTCTTTCTTCAAAAGAGAAAAATACAAGACTACTAGGGCAAAATGTGGTATACATTGTGTTTTTGCTTGATTGTTGTTCTTTGTTTGTTGCAAGAGAAGGTTCTTGGGAAGTGGGAGAAGATTGTTTACAGAAATAACTGTGAGGTAAGGACAACAATCATCAAATGTTTTATATATATATTAGATAAAAAGAGGAAGTTTGAGTTTCTATAAATCAACAGATGGATAAAAATGGAAATAATATAGGATCACTGCTTAAGTGCCTCTCAATTGAATGCCTACTATGTGTACAGAAAGAGATAGTATTAAACTCCATGGGAGAAATAAAAATTCTTTGAGACACAGTTACTACTCACAAGGAATTCTAGATTTAGATGGGGTAGAAAAGAACAGGCAAACACAGGAAACAGTAATACATAAGGTCAAACTTTCAGTATTACCTCATATCCATATCATGAGCTAAATTGACAAAAAGGAAAATTATAAATGCTAGAAGGGTTTTGGAAGAATAGATTTTAATCACTGTTGGAGATGTGAATTGGTCCAACTATTTTGGAAAGCAATTTGAAACTATTTCCAGAAAGCTATTAAACTCTATACCCTTTGACCCAATGATGCTACTACTAGAGCGATGCCCTAAGGAGGTCAAAGAAAGAGGAAAAGGACCTATGTGTAAAAAAAAAAAATTATAGCAATTCTTTTTTGAGGGGTAGCAAAGAATTGGAAAATGAGAGAACATCCATCAAATGGGGAAAAGCTGAACTAATTACATACATGAATGTGATGGAATACTACTGTGTTGTAGCAAATGATGAAGGAAATGATTTCAGAAGACTTGTTTGAACTGACACAAAATGAAGTAAGCAGAACCAGGAGAAGAATTCATACAATAACAATATTGTAAGGATGATCAATTTTTAAAGACTTGAGAAGTTTGATCAACACAACCAATCACAGTTCTAAAGGACACATAATGAAATAAGCTATTCACCACCAGAAAGAAAATTGATGAACTCAAAAATAGAGATTGAAGCATATTTTCATTCTCTTTCTCTTCTCTTCCTTCTTCCTCCTTTTTTTTCTTCCTTCTCCCTACCCTCTTTCCCTTTCTCTTTCTTTCCCTCTCCTTCTCCATTTTCCTCTTCCTTTTCCTCCACGCCCCTTTCCCTGGAGATAACTAACTCAGGATTTTGTTCTGCTTGACTATGCATATTTGTGTTTTTAATATTTTAATACCATTTTATTTTTCCAAATACATGCAAAGAAAATTTTCACTATTTACCTTTGCAAAACCTTGTGTTTCAAATTTTTCTCCCTCCCTCCCACAGGCAGCAAATTATCTAATATAGGCTAAATCTGTGCAAATCTTCTAAACATATTTCTATATTCAACATATTGCAGAAGAAAAATCAGATCAAAAAGGGAAAAAAAAAACATAAGAAAGAAAAAACCCAAGCAGACAACAACAAAAAGGTGAAAATGTTATATACTTTGATACACATTCAGTCTCCATAGCTCTCTCTCTGAATTCAGATGGTACTTTACATCACAGGTCTTTGAAATTGCCTTGAGTCACCTCATTGGTTTTTTTCTTTTTTCTTTTACTAACTTTTTCTTTTTCTAAATACATGTAAAGAAAATTTTCAATATTCACCTTTGCAAAACCTGGAGTTCCAAATTTTTCTCCTTCTCTCCCTTTCATCCCTCTTCACAGATAACAAGCAATCTATTATAGGCTAAACATGAGCAATTCTTCTAAACATATTTCCATATTCATCATGTTACACAAGAAAAATCAAATTAGACTTTGATCCACATTCAATCTCCATAGTTCTCTCTCTGGATGCAATGGCTCCTTCCATCACAAGTCTATTGGAACTTCCTTAAATCACCACATTGTTGAAAAGAGCCAAGTCCATCATAGCTGATCATCACATAATCTTATTGCTGTATATAATGTTCTCTTGATTCTTTTCACTTCGCTTAGCATCAGTTCATATAAGTCCTTTCAGCATTTTCTGAAATCAGCCTGCTCATCATTTCTTATAGAATAGTATTTCCTTACATTTATATACTATAACTTATTCAGCCATTCCCCAATTGATAGGGAATCAATTTCCAGTTCCTTGCCACTACAAAAAGGATTGCTACAAACATTTTTGCACATGTTGGTCCTTTTCCCTCTTTTATGATCTCTTTGGGATACAGACTCAGTACGCTGCTGGATCAAAGAAGATACACAGTTTGATAGCCCTTTGGGCATAAAATCACCTCTTATTGAAAAGAGCTGACTATACATATTTGTAATGAGTTTTTTTCTTGTTTTTTTTTTCCCTTGTCTTTTCAATGGGTAGTGGAGGGGGGGGGGAAGGAAGGAAGATAATTCAGAATTGAAAGTAAAATAACAATGAATTTTTAAAACTATCATTATAGAGAAATTTAAAGAAGAAAGAACAGAGAGAGCAGGTTGAACTGGTAGAAGTGAAACTTGATCTGGATCTTGTAGGATGATTAGTGATAAACAGTAAATTACATATATTTACAGATATATATGTGTGTGTATGTATATGCATACATACTACATATGTATATATACATATAAAATAGAAGCAGGTTGTGTGGAAGCTTGGAAAAGAAATGTTCTTGTCATGAAAGTAAAAAGAAATAAGAGAAATATAGTGCCCTAAGTTATATACAAGTTCCTAGAACCATTAACCATGAGTATCATTTTCTACTGAATATCTCTCAGAATCTCAGAAGTTGAGTCTCAAATGAACTCAGCTGTCTCCTAGTGTAATCCACAAACCAAAGAAATCCCCATTATGAAATTCTCCTACCAGTTGCCATCTAACCTCTACATGAAGACCTCCAAAAAAGGGGAACCTACTACTTCCTGTGATAACCCACTATGCTTATAAGGCAGCTTCATTTGTTAGGAAATTTTTTCTGACATTAACTTCAAATTTTCCCTCTTTGAAATTTCTTGTTCTGCAATCTGGAGCATCCTCCAGTTTATCAACCTCCTTCTCAAACTATGACAGCCAGAAGTGAATGCAACAGTTCAGGTGAAGTCTGATCAGGCAGAGTACAATTGGACTGTTTATCATTTATCCCTTCCTGGAAGCTGTGTCACTCTCAATGTAGTTCGAGATCATATTATCTTTTTTTGGCTTCCACCTCATGTTGATGACTCATATAGAGTTTGCAGTTCATTAAAAACCCCAGATCTTTATCAGATCAACTGCTATCTATCCAAGACTTGCCCACTTTCTACTTGTAAGCATGACTTTTTTGTACCCAAGTATAAGAATTTACATTTGTCCTTATTGAATTTCATTTTATTGGATTCTCCCTAATGCTCTATCCTGTCAAGCTTTTTTGGATTCTGATTCTGTCATCTGGTTTCCATCCCAGCTTTGTGCCGTCTATAAATTTGATAGGCATACCATCTATGCCTTTATTAAAATAACTAATAAAAATGTTAAACAGCTCAAAGCCAAGTACAGGTCCCTGGAGCACTCCACTGCCAACCTCCTATCATGTTGATATTGAATCATCAACAATTACTCTTTGAATCCAGCTGTCCAATTAGATTTCAATCCATCAGACTATATCAATCTAATCTATCTCTTTATCGCTTTCCCAAGAATATGAGATGTTTCATAAAATGCCTTGCTAAAGTTTAGATAAATTATATCCACAACATTCCCCTTATTTAGTTTAGTAATCCTGTCAGAAAAGGAAATGAGATTGGTCTGTCATGAATTGTTCTTGATGAAGCTGGTTCTTTGTAAGAAAAGAGAAAGAGCGAGGGTGAGGAGAGAGACAAAGACAGAAAGACAGAGAAAGCCAACAGAGAGTAACCCAGCAGATATTTAGATAATTAAAGTCCCTCATCACTATTATATCATGCTTCTGTGGCAGGCTTATAGTTTCCCAAACTCCTCATCTATTTCTTTTTTTTCCCCCTGGATGATCTATAGTATATTCCAATGACATAATTTCTGTTTCTCCCTCCATTAACTTTCACCCAAATATTTCAATTTTTTAAATTGAGCCAGAATTAAATGTTGCATCATAGTCAAAAAAAGGACATTTACTTAAATTGACTTAAAAAATGAAAAGTAAATAAAAAAGAATAAAATTAATAGCAGATCAGTTCCCCAAAACTATTTTATCTAATCCTCTAGGCCTGGGAGGATGTGAATCTACTTGTCCTATTTTTCCAGGTTTTCTTATCAGCAGTGTTTCAAATGAGATATAGAAATATAAATTGACTAGCTCATTGGATGAATTCTGTAGCCTCAAAATTTGGAAGTACCCTGTATTGGAATGGTAGCACTTCACAAAGCTATATTTTATTCTGGGATCAAGGGAGTTAATGCTGCCAATTCTATGAGTGCTAGTACATTCTGATTCATATATCTTTGATGAGAAATTCCTCCTGCCACTAGCATCAACACTAGAAGGTTGCATCCAAGGGGAAATGCTTCATACCACCAGATATGGTATGAAGAATTAGGTTCAACTCCTCATGTTCTTTTCATTTTCTTTCACTGTTCTCTTTCTCCCTTCCCTCCCTCCATCCTCCCCCCACTTGCTTGTCTGCTGGGCTTCTCTCTGTCTTTCCTTCTTATAAAAATTCTCCCAAGTGCTCTAAAAATCCCCTACTAGAAACATGAATGTCTGATGAATTTTCATGATGCTTAACATTGTATGTGGAAAAGCCCCCACTAAATCACAGATATTTCTATGTATCTTGTGTGATTTTTCAAGGACCATAATTTTCATTTTTTTATCATTATTTGACAGAAACTATTATAAATGAGAGAAAAATCTCAGGATATTCTATTCCAAAAGGCAAGAGATAAAGATTTAGAACCACAAATTATGTAGCTTGCAAGACTGTGCATAATCCTGCAGGAGGAAAATAGATTTTTAATGGAATAGAAGATTGTTAAGTATTCCCAATAAAAAGATCGGAGCTAAATAATGGAGATGTGTATATTCTCAATAAAAAGACCAGAGATGAGTAATGGAGATGTGTACGGTGTGTGTATGTGGCCGAGTATAGAACTTGGAATCAGGAATAGAAATCTTCATGAGTTCTAATCTAGCCTCAGGCACTTATTAGTTATGTGACCCTGGACAAATCACTTAACCTTATTTGCCCTTGTTCCTGTAAAAGGAGTTGTAAAATGAGAAAATGGCAAACCACTCCTGTATATTAGTGAACAAAACCACAAATGGGATCATGAATAGTCAAATATGACTGAAATAACTCAACAACAAATACATACATATTAATTGGATTCTAGAATATTATATAGATATATATCAAGATATATATACACACACTATATATATATACACACACACACATACATATATATATATATATACATAATCTATGTAAATATATGTATGTATATACAAACAAACATATATATATTCCCCCTTTCCCCCCCACCCCCCATGGCATAGAATCTAGCTACTTTTAAAAATTAATTCAATAGCATGGAGAAATAGATAACAAAACTATAACAGTTGAAGATTTCAGTGCGGGTCATTAGACCTAGAAAAATGTAACAAAAGGATAAACAATTAAGAGGCTAAAATCCTGAACACAACAGATGTTTGGCAATTATTGAATAAAAAAGATTGTACATATTTCACTGTTATTCATTGTACTTTTACATAAATTTACATATACCAGAACATAAAAACCTCAAAAACAAATTTAGAAGATTAGATATATTAAACACATCTTTTACTAACTATTGGTGCAATAAAATTATATTCAACAAAGATTCATGGAAGAAAGGATTCAAGCCTAAAGGACACTAAATAGTTTAATCCTAGAAAATTGGTGAGTCAAAGAATAAATCATAGAAATAATAGATACTTTTATTAAAGAAAATTACAATATACAAAACTTTTGAGATGTAGCCAAAGAAGTTCTTAGGGGAAAATTTATATTTTAAAATGTTTTCATCAACAAAAGAGAGAAACAAGAAATTATTGAATTGGACATATAAGAAAAAACCTAGAACAGCAATAAAAAAAAATTTTAAGCTCTATCTAAACACAAAAATAGAACTTCTGGAAGAGATTAACACAATTTAAAGCAAAAATAAGTTGAACTAATAAATAAAATTAAGAACTGAATTTTTTAAAAAAATGAATGAAATTGACAAATCATTTTTTGTTATTGATTTTTAAAAGAGAAAATTAAATTAGCCATATAAATATTATTCAAAATAAATCAGAACAAATTAAAGGAAAATTATTGGAACTATTTTGCTTAATTACATGGCTACAAAACTGATAACATAAATGAAATTGATAAATGTTCTCAAAGTATAAAATACCTAGATTAATTGATCAAAAAATAATGAAAATAACAATCAGGATAATAAATTGAACAAACTATATAAATAGCCATCCCCTCAAACAAGCTCTAAGGCGAGATGTTCTTACAAATGAATTGCATCAAACTGTCAGAGAATAATTAATTTCAATATTACATAAACTATTTGTAAAAATAAAAATTAAGAGATTCTACCAAATATTTCTACTATTATGAAACAAATATCATCTTGATACCTAATCCAGAAAGAAACAAAACTGAGAAAGATACATAGACCAATATTCTTGAATAGTAAGAAAAAAATTAAAGAAAAAATAGAAAAAGTTTGCATTATTATACACTATTATAATGTTAAATTTATACCAAGAGTTTAGGGTTAGCACTAATATTAGGAAAATTAAAGAGAAAATATACCACATTGGAAAAAATAATCAGATTCATAAGTACTGAAAAAGGAGTTTTGTTTTGTTTTTACAAAATACCCCTCCATCTCTGTTTAAAAACAAAACAAAATATTAAAAAATTAGCATGGGAATTCATGGACCATTCTTTAATATGGTAAATAGTATTCATCTAAAATCAAGAATGATGTGTGATTGGGGATAAACTAAAGTTCTTTCCAATAAGATCAGGGGTAAAGCAAAGATGTCCTTATCACCATTATTATTTGATAAACTGTTAGAGATGCTGGCTATAGCAATAAGATGGGCAAGGGAAATTGAGAGAATATACATAGACAAAGAAATTCTAAAAATGTCCTTTTTGAAATTTTTTTAAAATTCAATTTTATTTTCCATTTCCATTTCTTTCAATTCCAATTCAAATCAGTCTCCTTTCCCTCTCCACTCATTGAAAATGTAAGAAAAATAGAATCCATTCCAAATGTGTATAATCATGGAAAACAAGTTTCCACATTAGCCATAGGAAGGAGGGAAGGAAGGAAAAGAAAGGAAAGAAGGAGGGGAGGGAAGGGAGGAAGGAAGAGAGGGAGGGAAGAAAGAAGGAAGGAAAAAAGAAAGTATGCTTCAATTTGCATTCTGTATGTCAGTTCTCTATGTTGAGTTGTGTAGCATTTCATCATGAATCCTTTCCAGTTGTATAGTTGGTCAATTTGTTAATCAACGATCCCAAGTTTTTCAAAGTTGACCATTTCTCTAATACTACTAATGCTGTAAAAATTACTCTCCTTGTTCTGCCCATTTTAGTTTATCCACGTCTTCCTAGAATTTTCTGAAATTATCATTTTCTTCATTTTTTATATTGAGAGAAGTGATTATTAAATAACCAATTATTGGGGAGAGCCAGTTCTTTTTTCCCCTGAGGCAATTGGGGTTAAGTGATTTGCTCAGGGTTACACAGCTAAGAAGTAATAAGTGTCTGAGATGATGAACTCAGGTCCTCCTAACTTCACGGTTGGTGTTCTATCCACAGTGCCACCTGGATGCCCCCTCCCCTTTTTTCTTTTTAAACCACTCATTTTCTACTGTATCAAGTAAGCATTAGAAAGACAGTGTTGATAACAAGAGGGGATTAATTTACTCTTCAGTCTTTCAAGTAGGGAAGGCCATTGTGTGGAGATCCTTATCTAAGACACTGTTGATATAGATAGTAGATTAACTTTCTCCTCAATTTTGTTCAGACCTCATCCAGTGGGGAAATCCATTGTGTGGTATATTCTTTGTCTAGATTGTCTGATGCTAGGGAAGGTCTGAGAGCAAGAGTGATTAGGATCACATGCTCCAGCTCTTCATTAGAATAGTTTTGCTTCTCATTTTAATATTCATATTTCTCATTATTGTTAACAAAGGAGAGTTGATTCTCACTCTCAGAAATATCCTCTAATCCAAGTGAATATTGGCTGCATTCCTTGAGGTGTCTTTGGCATTTGAAAGTGCCACTGACCCATTTTTGGTTAAATATCAATTGTAAATAATTAATAAAATGATTAAATATCCAGAAACTATGTTTCTTGTATTTTTCTGCATCACACCACTGCATGATATTTCATATATTATTCCTTGTTCAGCCATTGCCCAACTAATGAGCATCCTTTCTTTTTTTTTTTTTTTAAACTTTTTAATAGCTTTTTATTTACAAGTTGTATGTATGGGTAATTTTATAGCATTGACAATTGACAACCTTTTGTTCCAATTTTTCCCCTCCTTCCCCCCACCCCCTCCCCTAGATGGCAGGATGACCAGTAGATGTTAAATATATTAAAGTATAAATTAGATACACAATAAGTATACATGACCAAACCGTTATTTTGCTGTACAAAAAAAAAATCAGACTCTGAAATATTGTACAATTAGCCTATGAAGGAAATCCAAAATGCAGGCGGACAAAAATATAGGGATTGGGAATTCAATGTAATGGTTCTTAGTCATCTCCCAGAGTTCTTTCTCGGGGCGTAGTTGGTTCAGTTCATTACTGCTCCATTGGAACTGATTTGGCTCATCTCATTGCTGAAGATGGCCAGGTCCATCAGAATGGATCATCATATAGTATTGTTGTTGAAGTATATAATGATCGATGAGCATTCTTTCAATTTCCAGTTCTTTATCAGCACAGAAAGGGCTGCTATAAATATTTTGTATATATAGATCCTTTTCCTCTTTCTTTAATCTCTTTGTGGTATAACTAGTAGTGGTACAGTTGTTTGTTGTTGTTCCATCATTTCCAGTCATGTCCCCATTTTGGGATTTCTTGGTAAAGATACTAGAGTAATTTGCCATTTCCTTCTTCTGCTCATTTTATAGATAAAGAATTAAGGCTAACAGGATTAAGTGACTTGTCCAAGATCACACAGCTAGTAAGTATGTAAGGTCAAATTTGAACTTAGGTCATCATAATTCTAGGGCCACTGTTCTATCTACTGCAGCATTTAGCTGCCTAAGTCAAATGGTATAAACATTAAATGAAACATTTACATAGTCTCAATATCTGGTACACAGCAAGTACTTCAGAAATAGTTACTGAATTGATTAATAGGTATAATGATTCTAACAGTTTTGTAAGGCATCTGACAAAGGTTTAGGGATAGAGAATTTTAGTTTTGTTTTGACATACAAATCAAATACATTTATAGAGCTTAGGTTTTAATTTAGATCTTTTGGCAGCTAGTCTAAATCTAACTAGTGAGGAAGAATGTGGTAAGATATGATCATAAGATATGATCCTAAAAATATTTAATGAGCTTTTGCATATTTTGCTGCTTTTGCAAGTCCTTTTTCTCTTCCTTTTCCTTTTCTTCTCTCCTTTTTTTTTTCTTCTTTCTTTCTTTTTCTTTTTTGTAGAGCAAGAATGCAAACAGGGAATTACTTAAGACAAAGAAAAGAAAAAAGTAAGAGTATGGAGAAACACAATTGAGATCCTCTTCTGGGTTTTATTTTCATTTTTATTTTTTTTTCTTCCCAGAAATCTTAAGAGAAGTGGATGGATTCCTTGAGTGTTTTCCTGAGGAATAACTCAGCCCCCCAAATATCAGTCCTAGCACAAGATTTTTGATCTTTTCCACAAGAGGGCAGTAGGCTGGCACTTATTGAAGTCTCTGTTAGAAGCTGCTGCTTTTTGGAGGGATGCCCATTTCCTTCAGGATTGTGGATGGCCTGACCCTTGAATTGCTTTGTTTTTGCAAATTTTTCCTCCTCCTAACTTTTCTCTGACTCAAAAGCACAGCTGGTAAATAAGAAGCAGAGGGACTTGATTTCTTGATGGGAGTAGGTAAATGCAGGTGAAGGGCAGAGGCAGATGCTTTGTGTCTGTCTCACCTTTTGTTTTGTTCTATCTACAGACTAGAGAGGGTAGAAAATTTAGGTCAGTTGACAGTTTACAGTGTTTAGACAGTATATATACAGTGTATATAGGGTCTTTCCCAAGTGGGTTGTGTGTCCATATGGGTCTCTCTAGGTGTGGCTCACAGGGAGCCACAAAATAGGTATCTTGGTGCCTTCTTTACTTGATGCTTTTCTGAGGGAGGCTGATTCTTATTGCAAGGGAGAAAGTTGGAGCTAAGGATAGAAGCTATACTCTCTTCAGAGAGGGGATACTGGACTAGAATTGTCTCTGTGCCTTTAAATATTGCTAGTATATGGAAGGATGATTTTTAACTTTAAGCAATGCTATCCCTTTAAGGGGGAAGGAGGGCCCCAAACTATATATCCAAAGATCTGACTCCCCTTTTCACAAAATGCCAGTTATACAAATATTGTCACATGTAGTGAATGGCAAATAAATTCATTTGTTTAGGATGATAGCAAACAGAAATCAGAGAAGTTATTCAACTAAACTATATCGGAAAGTAAACAAAGTGAAAGACTTCTCCCATTGAGAGACAGTTCTACCATAAAAGAGAGTCCCTGATCTCACCCAAAGGGAAATCCCAAACCTCTGTTGTGATAAATTGGGCATGAGGAAATAATCTAGGTGCCAGCTCCTCTCAGTGTCTTTAACTCTCTCCAGGGAACTCTCCCTAAAGAGGGCCTAGAACAATTGAGAGTCTGGCAAATAAGCTAGAGCCTTGGGTTACATTTGCATTTACAAATAGAATCCATTTTAACATCTGGAATTCAAATCAAATATAAAAGGAGGAGGTTTAGCTATGTCCCTGTTTAAACACATAGATTATATAAACTAATGACTCTATAAAGACCCGCTTTCTTTAGCTACATAGAGAAGCAGCTGGATGACACAATAGATGTGGGTTTAGAATCAGGGAGAGCTGAGTTCAAATGTAATCTCATACATTTACTAGCTGTGTGACCCTGGGCAAGTTATTTAATTTGTCTGCTTCAGTTTCCTCAAGTATAAAATGGGGATAATAGTACCTATCTCACAGAATTTCTGTGAGGATCAAATGAAATCTCTGTAAAATACATAGTAGGAACTTATAAATATTTATTCATTTCCCAGGATAGAAATCCCTTGGCTGTCCTTTGACACTCTGGCAATCATGTTCTATCACTTGGTCTCCTCAGAGTTCAGTTCTTTTAGACCTTTCCCATCCAACCTTGTACTCTATAAAAATTTTACTTCACCAGTCTCCAGGGCATACTTCAAGTCCTATACAGCACTACTGTAGTTGTGTAACAGTGAATAAAAATTAAAAAATAAGGATGGTGTTGAATATTTGCTTTAGGAGAAACCAGCTTGCTTCTGTGATTCAAAGAAAATTTCCCTTATTATCTTTTTGGGAAATTGGACAAAAATCCCAAGAGGCATCTCAGGTAATTAAACTGATTTTCAATTTAGGGTAATTTTTTTTTCTGTTGGGATGTCTGATTTCTTTAGGATAGAAAACTCACTTCCTCAATAGACATATAAGCAAATTATCCTTACTTATAGAGCATTATCTGAAACATTGAGTGGTTAAGAAAATTGTCCATGTTTACTCAGCCAAGATGTAGCAATTGATTCAAAGGTCAATGTTGGATCAATTGTACCTGGCTACTTCAGGATATTAATAAAAACTGAGTTTGCTATTTATAGTAGATGTATATCTCTAACTGCTGGTCTCTCCTAAAACATATATGTTCAGTGTTATTCTTATGTTTTCTTTATTCACTGTTATAGGAACTATATTGAGAAGCCTGTGAATTATCATTAAGGGAGAAAAGAATAAAGGCTCAAGAGCAGGATTTTTTTTTATTAAAGCTTTTTATTTTCAAAATATATGCATGAATAATTTGTCAACATTAACCCTTGCAAAACCTTGTATTTCAAACTTCCCCCTTTCTCCCCCATCTCCTCCCTTAGATGGCATGTAATTCATGTATGTTAAATATGGTAAAAATATATGTTAAATCCAATATATGCATACATATTTACACAATTCTCTTGCTGCATAAGAAAGATCAAATCATAAAGAAAAAAATGAGAAAAAAATACAAGTAAACAACAAAAAGAGTGAAAATGTTATGTTGTGATCCACACTCAGTTCCCACAGTCCTATCTCTGAGTATAGATGGCTCTCTTCATCACAAGATCATTGGAACTTGTTGCAATCCTTATAAAGTGTTAAGTCATTAGAATTGATAGAGACAATAATTATCTAATTTAGCATGGTTCAGTATGATTGATCTGATCCTACAAGGAGGTGTTATGGGCCAGAACTTGAAACAAGGTACTAAGTGGAATTGAGGAGACAATGGTTAAATCTAGTTTAGAATTGACTTAATCCTGCAACAAATAATGGTTTCCCAGTGACATAATGATTGGTGTGTACTCAATGTACAGCATATAAGCAAGAAGTTCTCAGGGCCAGGGCCAGAAGCCCACTCTCAGAGGCAGAGACAGAGTCATTCCATATTCCATCTTTGTGCTGCCTGGAGACATTTGGAGAGAGCTAGGGGCTGAAGCTCAAGACTTTGAAGGACACAAAATAAATAATAAAAATAGAAAGACTCCACATATGGTCCCACTAATGGAGTTATTTACACTTTCTCTGGGCCAACTTTGCTTACTGTGGAGAGGCTCATCACTAATATATTGACCATTAGCTGATGAATTAGTTGGCATGCCATGGCATGAGTTAAAAAAATTATACAAAATGGCCCTCAGTCCAGTGGTAGATAATATGCTGTTTGTTGTTGAGTCATTTTTCAGTCATGTCTGATTTTTCATGACCCTATTTGGATTTTTTTTTGGCAAAGATACTAGGGTAATTTCCTTTTCCAGACCGTTTTCCAGAAGAGAACACTGAAGCAGATAGGGTTAAATGACTTGCCCAGGTAAGACAGCTATTATGTGTCTCAGGCTGGATTTGAACTGAAGTACTCCTGACTCCAGAGCTCCACTGTGCCATCTTGTTGCCCTAGATAAAATGTTAGAGGCTAATAATTTTGCAATCTTATATCACTTGTAAATAATAAATAGATATAAATATAAATATAAATGTAGCTGTAACAACAGCTATTTTTATTAAATTTAAAATTTTCAATTATCAAATTTTTTTCTCCCTCCTCTTTCCTTCCCCCCCCCAAAAAAAAGTCCTTGTAATGATTTTTTTTTAATCACATATTGGCCATGTCCAAAAATGTGTTGTTTCATATTTAGTTCATCATCTTTCTGTTAGCAGGTGAGTGACATTTTTCATTATTAGTCATCAGGAATCATGTCTTATAACTGCATTGATCAGTTCTTTAAATCTTTCAAAATTGTTCATTTTTATGTTGTTATTATAAGCTAAATTTCTGATTCTGCTCATTTTTACTATGTATTAATTTTATAAATCTTCCATTGTTGGCGTGCTACATGAGAAGTGTTTGTCCAATGACCAGGGATCAAGTGAATCACATCAATATAGACATTATCATTAAAAGTGAAAACAGCTAGGTGGCACAGTGGATAGAGCATCAGCCCTGAAGTCAGGAGGACCCAAGTTCAACTTTGATCTCAGACACTGAACACTTCCTAGCTGTGTGACCCTGGGCAAGTCACTATCCTCATCAACTGTGTCATCAAAAGAAAAAAGTGAAAACAGAAGTCATAAGGAAGTTGCAGTACAGGCTTAACTTGGAAAGTCAAATAAAGGAGTTGGCAGAATTGGTTGCAAGCCCTACCATATATGAATTGAGGAGTAAGATGTAAGAAGCCTAGAAAGGAATATCAGGACTAGATTATGAATGGTTTTGAGTGCCAAAATGAATAAAATTTCAATAACTCTAACATAATTATTTCAAATAAACTATTGATACCCCAAACTGGGAAATGATTTTTAAAAAAGATAATATCAATCTCAATTATTACAATTTCCTAGAAAAGTAAAATAACATGGACAAAAGAGCACAAAATCTTCAAGCACTTCATTACCTTGCCAAGTGGAGAGACGTGGCACCCAAGAACAATAACAACATACAGTTAAGAGAAATAATTATTATTAATTAATGATTTGGAGAGATATGGAGTTTCCCCCTTTTTCTAAAATCTCTATTTCAAAGCTCAGTCTTTGAAGGTTGAATTAACTTTCTCGTCAATTATAGTCAGATGCCACTCAATCTTACAAGAAATCTTATCTAAAGTGAATTCCTGCTTATTGGATTTCACTCAATCAAGTTTGGATGGAGGTAGTTTCTTTGTCCAGAGGCAGGGAGAACTCTGGATGTAGAGATAAGTCTCTCTGTCCAAGAGGTACAGGATGTCATTCTCTCAGTCCTTCATTGGAGAGAGCCCACTTCTCAATGTAATTTTCATTCTCTCATTAATTGTTAACCATAGTTGATTGCCACCTTCTAGAACAGTTACTTTTCCAAGAGTATATAAGCTGTGATTCTGTTGCCATGAGTTATTAGCACTCAAGAGTGCTGATGACCTTTTTTATAAATAAAATGCTAGCATTATAAGTAAATGATTACCATTAGACACTTCAAAAACAATTAATTGTTGTTGAGGATCATTTCTGATGGAAGTGGCTCTCTTCAACAATGAGAGGATCCAAATCAGTTCCAATTGATCAGTAATTAATATAACCAGCTACACCCAGCAAAAGAACACTGAGAAATGAGTATGGACCACAACATAGCATTTCCACTCTTTCTGTTATTATTTGCTTGCATTTTTTTTCTTCCCAGGTTATTTTTACTTTCTTTCTAAATCCGATTTTTCTTGTGTAGCAAGACAACTGTATAAATATGTATACATATAGTGTATCTAACATATATTTTAACATATTTAACATGTATGGGATTACCTGCCATCTCGGGGAGGAGATGGAGGGAAGGAGGGGAAAAGTTAGAACAGAAGTTTTTGCAATGTTGAAAAATTACCCATGCATATGTTTTGTCAATAAAAAGCTATAATAAAAAAATAAATAAATGATTACTCAGAAATTATGTCTTTCATAGTTTTTAGACATCACAGTAGTATAATCTTATTTGCAAAACATAGAGGCTAGAAGAAGGTTATGAACATTATTACTTCATAATAAAAGGAAACGGCAATGGGATGCAAAAATAAATACAACATATATAGGAATAAATTTGTTAGCATTTCTCTAACAATCCATTATCCCTGTTTGTTAATATGATAAGATATAGAATCTTATTCAGATTCTAACAACTCAAAACATTACATAGAAAGAGGCCTTAAGAAGATTAATTTGTTACTCTAAATTACCATTGATTAAAGAAATGCAAACTAAAACAACTCTGAGGTACTATTTCACATCTCTCAGATTGGCTAAGATGACAGAAAGATAATGGTAAAAGTTGGAGGAGATGTGAGAAAATTGGGACACTAAAGCATTATTGGTGTTATGAAATAATCCAACTATTTTGGAGAGTAATTTGGAACCCCACCCCCACCCCAAAGGGCTATCAAACTGCATATCCTTTGATCCAGCAGTCTCACTGCTAGGTCTGTATTTCAAAGAGATAATAAAAAAGGAAAAAGGATCCACGTGTTCAAAAAAGTTTGTAGCAGCCCTATTTGTAATGGCAAGAAAATGGTGACTGAGTGGATGTCCACCAATTGGGGAATGGGTGAATAAGTTGTGGTGCATGAATGTAAAGGAATATTATTGTTCTACAAGAAATGGTGAGCAATCTGATTTTAGAGAAGCCTGGAAAGACTTACATGAATTGATGCTAAGTGAAATGAGCAGAACCAAGAAAACATTGTATACAGCAACAAGATTATGTGATGATCAATTGTGATGGACTTTTCTTTTTTTCAACAATGAGGCGGTTCAAAACAATTCCAATAGACTTGGGATGAAAAGTGCTATCCATAGTCAGAAAGAGAGAAAACTATGATACTGGATATATATCTGAAATGAAGAAAAGACTGGCCCCCTCATCCCTGGGTCAAGGGGCCTCAGGCTTATAGGAAAATGTTGCTTAAACTAAATTAAGGGACAAAGTGCTTGCTCAACTATGTTCAGACAGAATGCTTGCCTAAGGTGTCAGACATCCTGTAAGCTCCCCAGCATCCCCCTCCTTGAGTGAGAAGTCACTGTTGTAACGCAAGGCAGAACTAGAATTGCTTATAAGCCTGTCTCTACTTGGGTTCAGGACAGAACTTGATCCAGAGATCCGTCCCAGCCTGTGAATAAACTGCTCTCTAAATTGCAAACACCTTGGCTGTCCTGAATTTTATTGCTTGGGCTATTTCATCTGGAGCTTCCACCAAGATAAGCCTTTGGCTCAGTCTGATGGCCAGTCCCTCTCCCTGGAGGGTGAAAGAGGTTATGGATTCTAGGGGGTGACCACCGAGAGATGTTCCTCGGCCCCAGTTTCCAGAAATCTCTTTCTGCAGACCATGCAAGTGAGACCCAAATTTTTGAATTCAGTTCAAAATTGGCACAGAGCATCCTAAAAGCCAGTTCTGGTTAATAAGATTTTGAGAGGCCCCGAAGCTGCCTAACTATCCTGCAGCCACTTGTCTGATCTGGTGAGTACTCCTGTATCTGTAGCAAGTGGGGCAAGCTGGACGCAGTGCTAAAGCCCCTTTGCCGACCTTCATAGGACGCTATGTGATGGTCCTGGGTGTCTAAATCTGGACATGTCTGGTCTGATCTGATTCTGAGCATTCTTCTAGTTGTATGTGTTCTGTGTGATTTATCTGTCTGTTTTGTTAATTTAAGAGCTCTGTTAAGTTTTAAGAACAATGATTAAGAAATTTGGGAATTGGTTATTTGAAAATTTGCTTGTGATTTTAAATTTTTTAACCTGTTGTACTAATTTGTAAGTAAATGGAACTTGGCCGTTTTAAACTTACAGGAAAGTTTTTCCCTTAAAGCAATTTTTAGAACCTGCTAGAGTAGAGGGCAATAAAACCTTATCTGATTGAAACTCAGGAAGTAAAAAAAAATTGATTAGGAACTTTGGGATGATTCTAAAAATTGTGAGAAGTAATTTTGCTATTGCCTTTGCATGCTAGATCTGTTTATTCTGAGGATAAGATCTTAGAATTTGTTTAAATATTGATACTTTTATTATTAAAGGAAAAAAAAAAACAGCCTGATTTAGTTAGAGAGGAAGGGAAAGAGCAATACAATTCAAGCTCTACCTGGACAGATAAGAGATGCTAATTGCTGTCAGACAACACTCAGGCAGAAAAAAAAAGTTTGATTTGATTCAGTTTAAATGTTAACATTGTAAGTTATGTTTTATGGAGTTATCTAGCTATTCACTATATTGTGAATCTTAAAAGTTTTGAAGAGAACTGGAAATGATGATTTATGAAGGATTGGTTTGTAGAAACAATTAAAGTTTTGAATGATTTTAGGAAGTAAGAGAAAGGTTTTTGGCAACAGGAAGAAGAGGTGGGGGAGAGAGAAATGGGAAAAGGTTCTTTTGTCTTCAAAGATGAAGATTTGACTCATCCTTCTCCCCCCCCCAACTCCACTGCTTCTTGCTACTTTAGCAGTGGAGTGTCTAGTTAGGAAAGTTGTTGGAGATTGTTTAAGTAGGTAGCATGAAAGAAGGAGAAAGTTGGGAATTTGGTAGACTTGGAAAGAAACTGATGGACTACCTCTTGAGAAGGATTCCTGTGTAAGAAATTGAGTGGGGAACCTGAGAAAATTTTTGTGCAGGAGTGGGGGAAGGGTGACCACATGGAATCCTCTCCTCCCCTCACCCCCCCTAAGTGTGTTCCAGCCATTTTTTTTTAAAATCAAGTTACTGCCAGTGCAGCAAACTGATTTAAAGGGACAGGTTTACTTTTAGGTTAATTGACTGAATATTTGTTTCTTGATACATAATGGTTTTCTTGTTTGAGTAATATGGTCATAAATGTGATCCATACTTTGGTAGGATTATTTCTAAAAGTTTAAAGAATCTTTCAGATTCTCTTATGTGGTATTTGGACATTCTGTATTAGTTTTAAATTGATTGTATTGGGTCATCCTGAGGTTATTTAAAGGGCCTCTGAAAATAATAGTTTTTCTTTGTCCTTTTGAAAATGTTTCTGTTATGGACAATATGCAATTTGGGATATTTTTCTATGTATTGGGTATTTAAAAGCAAACTGATTTGTATGTATAATGGTCACTTATGAAACCTCTACTTGGATAATTGTTTAAGTTGTGAGCTTATTGGGACAAATTTCTTACTGTTATCACTATAAGGTTATGGTAAATATTTGTTTAGGATTTACTAAAAATTTGATTAATGGAACCTGTTATTGGAAGTAAAATTTCTTGGACTTATAGTTGATTAGTTAATGCGTTTTGGGAGTTTTAAAGCTCCACTCTCTGACAGTTAGTGGACAATTTATTGGAATAAAATTGGGTTAAAGCTATTTTATCCTGTATGTGCTGAAGGTTGAGTTTTGACTGCTTATGTTATACTATAGTTAAGTTATTGCAATTTTTCCTCCCGTAACTGATCTCTATGGTCAGAGCAATGGTCACTAGAATTGTTTTTTTTTTTTTAATTTTATTTAATAATAACTTTATATTGACAGAATCCATGCCAGGGTAATTTTTTTACAACATTATCCCTTGCACTTGTTTCTGTTCCAATTTTTCCCCTCCCTCCCTCCACCCTCTCCCCTAGATGGCAAGCAGTCCTATATATGTTTCACTAGAATTGTTAATGCAATTCAATTATGTCATACCTTGCTGTTTTCAGTCTGATTATATGTAATCATTGTATCCTAAATGCTTAGGCAAATAAGTATTTTGCCTGGTATCTGTCTGTTATTGGGTATTTGTGTTTTTTTTAAGGTTTCTAAACAATAAGAGGACAATTAAAAGTGTTCTGTGAGACTTAACTGCTATTAAGACTTGAGACTACAGCTGGTGCCTGTCCTGTAAAGCAAACTCATCTCTTCATATAGGAAGCTGCTGGCTCTTCACATTTTGCAGCAGTCTTGTGGACTACTCTTTTTATCTCAGACTTTAACCTTTATTTATTAGATTTGTGTCAAATCATGGATATTGACTTGCTTCTGGGACCTTGATCAGCTTTGATTGTCAGCATGGCAGATCCACCCTCTGCATGGACTGAGAGCCACCGACCATCTTTGCCAGGATGCAGTTTTGCCTGGGAAGCTTTGTCCCTTCACACCTGATGGACTGATATGGGGGATTGTGGGAATGGTTGATGACTGACTATTAAATCTTGACTGGGTCATCTGTTACTATGTGTTTGAGATTTGGGATGGGAGTTGTTAAAACTATGTAACTATTGCTGTTATGTTTGAGGGATTTTTAGGAAATGCTTCTGTACTAGTCTGTTATGTATAGGGATTTTGATTCACTCTTGGGATTTACATGTGGAATGGTCATTTGATAATTCCTTTCTGTGAGAGAAAAAAAAAGGGAGGAAGAGATATATATTATATATATACTGGTATATTTTTCTAAAAATATCTGAAAGAATGGGAACCCCTAGCTCTTATTCACTTTGCCTTAGGCACTTCTACCCCACCCCCTATCTCACTAGTTCAGATGTTTTAGCATTGGAACCCCTTATTCTGTCAGAATTGCCCTGGTGGACACAGTTCTTGGGATTATTTCTTTTTTTAGAAACAACCAGAAATCAGACATCTGTCTTGGGATCGGCAGTCTTTCTAATCTGTTTTTCCAGTCCTGCAACCCAGTTCATTAATTAGTATTTCAGTAATCGCAAAGGACCTTGTAGCTTGATATCAGGCATCTAAAAGTTTGGGATTTACCTGCTTTAATGGACTAACTGTGCATAATCTGCTCTGCAATCTGATCCTTTCTGCAGTCCTGTCTGTTCCTCTGGGCAGGGACAGGTGGAGCTACTCCAAGTCTTGCCCTTCTCCCCTGGAGAGGGTTGCCCCTCTGAATGGGTCTTGAGCCCTTGTGCCCTGCTGCTCTATAAGCAGAGACTGAGTTAAGTGCACAAATGACTGCTGACCACCTAACTCACAATGAACTGTCCATCTCAAACTGGATTCTCTGGCTATATTGCCCCAACTGCAGAGGATCTGACATGTTCGCAACAAGGAGTCTTTGTACTGCTGTTAACTCTGGGGTTATCAGGGAGAGACTTGTCCTTGCATTTTTTCTTTTCTAGTTTTCTTTTGGTTTATTTGCTTCACATAGGATTCAGAAGAGAGAGAATGTGGAATGTGGTGCCACAGTCCTCTAAATTGTTCTGCCTCAGTTTCCTTAACTGTTCTGCCTCAATCCCCTTAGTTGCAAAACCTTGCTCTGGTTCATTGAAGACTGAAGGCCACTTCTCTAAGGTTATAAATTGTTCATGTGAGACTCAAGATAAGGGGGAGTTCAGACTTCCTGGCTCCTATTAGAATGTCCAGTGTCTCCCGCCATGCTGTCAGAACCAGACTGCTGTTCCCACTCTTAGTGTTCTGACCCCGCCCCTGCCTTGCTCTAACTCACATTCACCACTGGATACTTTGAGAATAGAGTCCTGTCCAGTCAATCAAACTCTCCACTTAACAGAATGTTGGCAGCTCTCTGATCTCTATCTTGCCTCAGTTTCTCTGGCCTTACATTTGCCTTCTTAGCTCTCAGGTTGATGCAGACTCTAGAGAATCTCATCACCCATTTAGAAAAATCAGTGGACTCCCTAGCGGAGGTTGTCAAATTGGTCAGGGGTCATTAGGGAATTGTTTCCCTTGTTACGTAAGCAGTTGGATGACTGGGAGGCCAGTTGTAAGGCTTCAATGTCCTGGTATCAGTCACTTTAATTGCAGGTCCAGTCCTCTTGTTCCTCTTCCTCTTCCTCATAGCTCCCTGTGTACTTATTCCCCATTGGCCTCAGATGAGTCACAACTATGAACATAAAAAGGGGGGAATGAAATGGACAAAAGACTGGCCCCCTCATCCCTGAGTCAAGGGGCCTCAGGCTTATAGGAAAATGTTGCTTAAACTAAATTAAGGGAAGTGTTTTTACAAAGTGCTTGCTCAACTATGTTCAGACAGAATGCTTGCCTAACAATGTCAGATATCCTGTAAGCTCCCCAGCATCCCCCTTCTCAAGCAAGAAGTGCGAGTTCCACTAGGCAGAACAAGAATTGTTATAAGCCTGTCTCTACTTGGGTTTGGGATGGAACTTGATCTAGAGATCCGTCCTGGCTGGTGAATAAACTGCTTTCTAAATTGCAAACATCTTGGCTGTCCTGAATTTTATTGCCTGGGCTATTTCAGATCAAAGCATAGTATTTTTTTTTGTTGTTGTTATTTACTTATGTTTTTCCCCCTTTTCATCTGAATTTTTGTGTGCAACATAATAATTATGGAAATATGTTTACAAGAATTAAATATGTTTAACATATCAGATTGCTATCTTGAGGAGAGGGGAGAAGGAAGGAGAGAGAGAAAAATTTGGAACACAAGGTTTTGCAAAAATTGAAAACTATCTTTGCATGAATTTGGAAAAATAAAATACTATTAAAATTTTAAAAAGATTAATTTGAAAAAAACAGCTGGATCAGATCAAGTATACAAAACAAAATCTGTGCTGGAGGTAACACAATTTGAAAGCCCTACCTAAGATACCATTTTACATTGAGTTATAGCAATTGTGAAGAAAACTACCATAAACTCCTCATGATACCCTAAACCCTGAGGGGAGATACTATAGCAGGCCTGACCCTGGGATAGTAGACCCGAGCAGCCCCATTAAAGGAATATCCTGGTAGAGTCTCTTCAGAGCAACTAAGTGATGCAGGGGATAGAGTGTTGAGCCTGGAGGAAGAAGACCTGAGTTCAAATCCATCCTCGGACACCTACTACCTGTGTGGTCTTAGACAAATCATTTAACCCTGTTTGCTTCAGTTTCCTCATTATTGTTCCTGCTTTCTAGAGCTCCCACATCGGGGTGATTAAAATATACCTTCCTACTGAGTGGATGCCCATCAATTGAAGAATGGCTGAATAAATTGTGGTATATGAATATTATGGAATATTATTGTTCTGTAAGAAATGACCAGCAGGATGATTTCAGAGAAGTCTGGAGAGACTTACATGAACTGAAGTGAGCAGGACCAGAAGAGTATTATATACTTCAACAACAATACTATATGATGATCAATTCTGATGGATGTGGCTCTCTTCAACAATGAGATGAACCAAATCAGTTCCAATAGAGCAGTAATGAACTGAACCAGCTACACCCAGGGAAAGAACTCTGGGAGATGACTATGAGCCATTACATAGAATTCCCAATCCCTCTATTTTTGTCTGCCTGCATTTTGGATTTCCTTCACAGGCTAATGGTACATTATGTCAAAGTCTGACTCTTTTTATACAGCAAAATAATTGTTTGGACATGTATACATAGATTGTATTTAATTTATACTTTAACATATTTAACATGTATTGGTCAACCTGCCATCTGGGGGAAGGGGTGGGGGGAAGGAGGGAAAAAGTTGGAACAAAAGGATTTGCAACTGTCAATGCTGAAAAATTACCTATGTATATACCTTGTAAATAAAAAGCTATAATAATTATATATATACCTTCCTAGTGGAGAAATGATGAGGCGGGTGGAAAAATGGAGTTTTTTTATTTCAAGGACTTTCCCCTTTATATAATGTTACAAACATAACACAGTGCATGTAGGACCAAATAAACAACTTGCTATTGTGCGTAGTTTGCCACCTGGTATCACTCTGCTTCAATCTCAACACAGGTTGTCACTGCCCCCTGACTTCTCAGGAAGGCCGAGAGCCTTTAGAGGAGATAGGGAGCTGAACCAGACATTGTTAGCAGGTTCCCTCTGGGCTGAAGGGCCTTATACCACACCCAGGGTTCCTCCACTGTCTGTGACTCTCTACACCTCATCTGTAAAATTAGCTGGAAAAGGAAATGGCAAACCACTCTTGTGTCTTTACTAAGAAAATCCCAAATGGGGTCGTGTCTGGTCCTCAACTTTCTAGGCTCAGGACTATTATTCTATTAGTCCACATATAAAATATTAGAATCTGAGAAATGAATTACACTAAATTATCTTACAAGCTTACAGGAGACCAACTCATAAACTATATCATACCTGATCAATTTATCATGGAAGATTTAGATGAGATAATCTCTAGAGTCTTTTTTCTTTTATACATTTAACAAATATTTATTAAAACTAAATGCAAAATAAGATAAAATAAAAAATGAAAGAAAAGGAAAATAAACAAAACAAAAAATTGTCATGCTCTAGCAGAACATCAGGGAGTATTCAAAGTATGTAAGAATAAATTTTCATTCCAAGAAAGCACATAGGGGTAGCTACATGGCACACTGGCTAGAGCACCAGCCCCATCAACAGGAGGACTAAGCTCAAATCTTGGATCAAACACTTAACAGGTACTAGCTATGTGATCCTGGGCAAGTCATTTAACACTAATTGCCTTGGGGGAAAAAAAGAAAGCACATATAATAGTAGAAAAGATTATGTTCATGACTGTCTACCTTTTCTTTGCTTCCTTGTAGATTATTCTTTTGTTCTTTGCTGTGAATTTTTTACTTTATTTTTTCCCCTTTTTTATCCCCATACTTTCCCTATGCTGGCTACAGTTAAGCAGGGGTGTGTGTGTGTGCTTGTGTGTGTGTGTGTATCACACACAGATACATGTACAAATGCATGTATATATATGTGTATACATATACACATATATATGCACACACACATACATTGAGAAATATGCAGACATGCATCTAGAATCTCTTCTAATCTTTCTCTTAAAGTTGATAAGACACTAAATTATAGAGATTGGCTTCAGTGCAGTAAATTTCTACCCTGGTTAGTGATGATATCACAGGTCTAGACCAAGAAAAAAGGATACATCCAAGGAGAGATGTTCTAAAAGAAGAGCAACTGGATTGGAAAGGGAGTGAACATCAGGCCTAAAGAGTAGACTGAGCAATCCTCAGTGCTAGATAATAATTGAAACTCTGTTAACAGATTAAACTCTTTCTACACCACTATCTTGCTCTTGTCCTCTTGCTTCTTTATGTTGGTTCTTTCTTTAAAGTTACCACTTTTTTCCTGTCTGAAGAAGCCCAACATTTGATATATCATCTTTTTTCTTCATTCCCAACCCCTATTAGATCAGGTCAGATAAAATGATCCAACACTGCTTAGAAAAATCAGCCTTTTTTTGTCTGCTGAGTCACTCTCCTAAATTTATATCTTTTTTTTGGTCTCATTACTGCCTAGATCTATTCAGTCACTTTCTACTAGGTCTCTGCACCCTAGTGCATCATTATGTCAAGGTCTTTTCTGACTAGATATCACTCTGTGGGTAGTACATTTTGTATCTTTCCAACAAAGCTGGAAAACAAACTAATGCCTCATTTCTTGGTCTTGTCCTGACTCAGGGTCAGCAGCACTTGTAAATTCCCATTCTTTACTGTTAACTCATTTATTCTTCCAGACAATTTAACTGTTTTTTGATTTAGTAGTTTCTTTTTACCAGGCTCAGTGGCTACCTATTACTTTATTTCTTTCTTTCTCATTTTTTAAAATAATTGCTCCCCCCCCAAAAAAAAAAGTCATGCAAAGATAGTTTTCAACATTCACCTTGGCAAAACCTAGTGTTTCAAATTTTTTTTCCTCCCCTCCCACCACCTTCCTCTCCTACACAGCAAGTTATCCACTATATGTTAAAAATGTTCAAATTTTCTATACATATTTCGAAAAGAAATCACACAAGAAAAATCAGGAAGATTAGGAATAGTATAAATTTACCCAGCCTTAGTCACTGAATGGGTGGCCTCAAATTGAGACCTGTTAAAAACCTTAGCTTAAAAAAGTCAAGGTCTCCTACTACATCAAAGACTATTTCCAGTCATCCTGATCCATATCTTGTCAATTGACACAGATAGCATTGGTGGAGAAAGTGAAACTTCACTTGCACACATCCCTTCCTAGTGTCATGGTCTTCTTCAAGAAGGACAAATAACAACAGTTGATATCAATTATTCAGCCAGATTTAATTGATTTTTAGAAAGGGTGTGGTTCTGGGTAGGTAACAACCTTTTTTGTCCCAGTTTCCTCATCTATAAAATGAGCTGGAGAAGGAAATGACAAACTAGTCCAGTGTCTCCACCAAGAGAACTCCAAATGGAGTCACAATGTCAGACAAAATTGAAATGACTCAACAACAAAATTTACTAAGATAGTATAATAAAGACAATTAATACAAAAAGTATTTGGCATACTCTTGTATAAATACTTGAGAGCAGGAGTAAAGGGATTGGACCTTTTGAGAGCAAAGAGGTAACTCACAGTCTCTGATAGTTGGAAATCCTTTCTCCCCATTGTCAGGGTACTAAATGAAGTTCTTTTTGGTTATTTTGTGGCTTTATTTCTGGACTCCATAGATCCTTGAATCTGCCTTTTGTCATCATGTTCCAATTTGTTGCTTTCTGATGCACATTGCCATTAGTTGCTCCTATCTTGGATATGTTGCTAAGGATGTTGATGAAAAAGTCCAAATTCCTGGATACTTCAAAATTCATAAAGTTCTCTTTGGATCAAAGAAGGAGATGAAATCAAAACCTAGGATGAGCTATACTTCTCACCCCAATAGCTTCTTTTCAGAAATTTTGCTAGAATTCTTCTCTCCTGGATCACCACTTGCTCAAGTCTTTTAGGTTCTGAACTAACTCTTGAAGGGGAACAAATCATCTAATATGTGTCTAAATCCCTCTATCATTTGGACTAGACCCTCATAATTTTCTCTACACAAAGGCCTTCAAAGACTTTTCATTCAAATATTCAGGGGATTCTGTGAACTTGGATGGGGAGCAAGCCCGTCTTTTATTAGTTTCTTTTATAATTCCATGTATTTCATTTTATTCATTTAAAAACATTTGTCTAAAGACTCCATAGGCTTCATTAGACTTCCAAAAGAGTCCATGACATTGACATTTGTCCCATTATAGGATTATGACTCGGATTCTTTTGCATAATACTGTACTACCTTTACCCTAATTAAGATGGTTTAATGATTAACAAGGTAGTTTAATGATTACAATAAAAGTGGAATAGTACAATTACAACAACAATATAATAGTAATATTACAAAGATAAGCATAATAGCAAAGAAAAAAAAGAAAAGTAATAATATTGAAAGAAAAACATCACCAATTCAGGGAAGCACCAGCTCCTGAGTCAAATATCTGGGAAATCCTGGGTCACAGCTTTCAGGGTCCTGATAGGGAAAGTCTAAAGCAGAGTGTCCTCTCCATGGGTGAGATTCCTTCCTTAAAGGACTTATGGCTTTATATTAAGTCATATACATATATGACTTTAGACAAAGAAGGCTCAGTGCCAACTAAGAAGGCTTTCAGAAGAACTATCCTGAACATCTGCATTGGAGGAGAGGGGGAGCGGGTAGCCATGCCCCTCAGTGAAGCTCTCACAAGCTGTTTATTTTCAGTGAGCCGGCTAGGTTCCTGAAGATATTCAAGATGTTTTGACTTTAAAGAACTGGCTGGCAAATCACTATTGATCAGAGAAATGCAAATTAAGACAACTCTGAGATACCACTACACACCTGTCAGATTGGCTAAGATGACAGGAAAAAATGATGAATGTTGGAGGGAATGTGGGAAAACTGGGACACTGATGCATTGTTGGTGGAGTTGTGAACAAATCCAACCATTCTGGAGAGCAATCTGGAATTATGCCCCCAAAGTTATCAAACTGTGCATACCCTTTGATCCAGCAGTGTTACTTCTGGGGGACCTGTATGTGCCAAAATGTTTGTGGCAGCCCTGTTTGTAGTGGCTAGAAACTGGAAATTGAATGGATGCCCATCAATTGGAGAATGGTTGGATAAATTGTAGTATATGAATGTTATGGAATATTATTGTTCTCTAAGAAATGACCAGCAGGATGAATACAGAGAGGCTTGGAGAGACTTACATGAACTGATGCTAAGTGAAATGAGCAGAACCAGGAGATCATTATACATTTCGACAACGATACTGTATGAGGATGTATTCTGATGGAAGTGGATTTCTTTGACAAAGAGACCTGACTCAGTTTCAATTGGTAAATGATGGACAGAAGCAGCTACACCCAAAGAAAGAACACTGGGAAATGAATGTAAACTATTTGCATTTTTGTTTTTCTTCCCGGGTTATTTTTACTTCTGAATCCAATTCTCCCGGTGCAACAAGAGAACTGTTTGGTTCTGCAAACATATATTGTATCTAGGATATACTGCAACATATTTAACATATATAGGACTGCTTGCCATCTAAGGGAGGGGATGGAGGGAGGGAGGGGAAAAATTGGAACAGAACTGAGTGCAAGGGATAATGTTGTAAAAAAAAAATTACCCTGGCATGGGTTCTGTCAATAAAAAATTATTATAAAATAAAATTAAATTTTAAAAAAAGAAGAAGAACTGGCTGGGTGCCTCAAGGTTATACATTGACCTTCGTCTAAAGTCCATCATGTCTCTAGGCTTAGGTTCATCTTTAGGGCAGAGCACTGAGCTTCTATACTATATATTTACCAATCAATATTAAGAACCCTTAAAAAGAAAGGCACGATGTACAAAATTAGGGAATCTACCTCAAATGTTCACATCCATTATTTGTGTCCAATTTGTAGCAGAATATTCCAAGTTTGTATGCCACAGTCACTGTAACTCAACTCTAACATAATGATCTCATTTCAATACTGTTTGAGAAGGAAGGACAACACCAACAGTTAGTATAAAATCTTTGATTGGTTAAATGCATCATACTTTGATTCACACCTCTGATTGATTCAAAAGATGTGTCCTCACCTTTAGTTGGGACAGATGATTTGATTAACTACTCACACTCATTTTTATAATTTGTTTACTCACACTTCCAGCTTCCTCCTCTCCAAATCCATACAACATTGTGTTCTTGATCTCATCAATTTGATTTTGTTTTTTAGGGAAATTTTAATAGAAGTTAACATGAATTTCTAAGTTACAGGAGGTCCCAAAGAAAGGGCAAAAGGAGATTTGTCCCTTTGCCTATATAGCTTGGTTTATTCAGTGCTCACTCTATTAGGACCAGGCGTCTTATATCTTTTCTTTTCTCTAAGTTGGGTTGAGCTCTCAGTAATTATACTCCTCTCAATTTTTAGGGGGATAGTTAGCTGGATTTCTGGTTCCATTTATTCATTTTACCATTGGATAACTTTTATAAAAGAATATTTACTTCAGTTAGATGCAGTTAGAACAAGATAGAAATATTTTCTTCATCATCTTGGAGGCATAATCTCCTTCCCTGGCTTTTTTGGCAGAATGTGGGGTGGTGAAGGAGGAGTGGGAGGCATTGGACTCACAGCTTAGTTCAACATTGGCTCCATCAAGTTCTCTTCCAAAGCCAGCATCACTGTTAGTTTTTGCTGGGCTGGAGTTTTAGATCTGTGTTACTAAGAGTTTGAAGCTGATCTATCGGTAACACTCTGAATTCCTGTGCTTCATGTTTTATACCAAATGGGAGAGTTTACTTCCTAAATATAGAATGAAAAAAATGAAGAGACCAAAACCAACTCTTTTCAAGGGAATCATCTTAATCCCAGCAGTGAAAGCAGCAAAAGACAAAACCAGTGCTGACTCAAACCCTTTTAAAGGCACTATAGGGTCCAACCATGATCAGTGGGGGGGGAGGGGGGGAGAACTTATCCCAGCCAGTGAGAGGCCAGTTGGAATAAATTCCAGAAAATGCTCTAATCCTTTTGATAACATAGATTTGGAAGTCATATGCACAGATTTTCTTGGATTGCTCTCCCCCCATTTTCCCTTGGTTTCTCTTGTTTTTTAAAGTCCTTTTAAAGTTTTTTCAAGAACTCCTTTTGGGCTTGTGACCATTTGACATTTCTTGTTGAAGAGGGAGTGGCTTTTTTTTAGCTCCACTATCTTCCTCTGAATATGATCTTCTCTATCCTCATAGTAGCTATCTATGGTTAGATTCTTTTCCCTTTACTCACTCATTTTTTTTTAAATACATATAATCAAGTTCTAGTTTGGTGTTGTTCATATCCCATGTTATTAATGCTGTTCTACATTCTCTTGGAGGTAAAATTTGGTTTGGAAAACCATAAAGTTTTTGACGTACTCTGCCATCTTCCCAGAATCTTCTTTCTCATGTGTAGAGAGATAACAATTGAACCCATGTAAATTAATAAAATCACATGAGAGGGTTAAGGGTAAAAAATGGAATTAGGATGGTTTTGGGAGACATTCAGAAAGTGTGATGTGAATGAAGATTCAACAAAGAGCACAAAGCAGTGGTCAAACAGGCTAGGAGAGAACCAAGAGAAGATAATGACAAAACTACCACTACTACCACTACCACAAAATTAACCCTAAGAGAAGTACGTATAGAGGTTGCTGATAGGGGATAGGGGAACAACACTAATAAATGCTGTGGAGTTGTCAAACAAGATGAAGATTGAAAAAAGGCAATTCAATTTGCCATTCATGAGGCTATTGGTAACTGTAGAGAAAGCAATTTCAGTTAAATGATGAGTTTGGAAATTAAATTAGAGGAAAGGAAGTAGACAGCCTATTCAAGTTTAGCTTAGGAGAAGACATACAGATGATAGCAAAGATAGTAAGATCTAATGAAAGCTTTTGAATGATAGGGAAGATTTAGAAATATTTGTAGGTAGCATAAAACAAACTATTAGATCCAGATATATAGCTAAGTATCTTCTGGCCATTTGTACTCAAAGAAACAACAAATACAAATTACCCCTCCCCCCCTTTTTTATTAAATTTTTACTTCATGTAGAGCACTATCCTAAGTGCTGCAGGTGATAAAAAGTTTAGATAAGCTATGATCCCTCCACTCAAGTAGATATAAAAGGTAAGGGTATAAAATATCAACACAAAATTATAATGCATAGCATAAGAAAATTATTGAACCAAACATTTTTGTGAGGTTGGAGGGGAAGTCTGCGTACAGGAGGGCTCAGGAAAAGTTTCCTGGAGAATCCCTAACATTGCTTTAAACTCAATAGCCTCTCTCTCCTAACTTTATTTCTATGTAATAACTAGAATAAAGAACCTAGTCACCTAGATTCACAATTGTCATAATCCTCTCCTCAAAATTAAGTGGTCACTGAATTCCATTGATTCTTTTATATTTCCCATATCTGTTTTTTACTGCACTACCTCAGAACTTCTTTGATTGTTCCATCATGCCTTAGGAAGCTCATAATTGGGTTAACTTCATTATCCACTTCATTATCATACTTTGTCTCACTATGAAGGGTGGGGCTGTGAACTTCAAACCTTTATTTAAGGAGAGACCTTGGCTTAGACATCTCATTTCTCATCTGCTTGCATTAGCTTAAAATCTCTGATTGACTTCTTCACTATACCTCCATGTTGGATATTTCCCCCTACTCCATTCAACTTCTTTTTCTATTTGTCTTCCTCATTAGATTGTAAGCTCTTTGAAGGCAGGGGCTTTATTTTTCCATATTTGTATTCCCAGCCCTTAGCACAGTGCCTGCCTTAATATTTGTTGACTGCTGACTTTTTTTTTTTAATTTTTAAAAATAGTATTTTATTTTTCCAAATACATGCAAAGATAATTTTCAACATTCATCTTTGCCAAACTTTGTGTTTCAAAGTTTTCTCCTTCTCCATTTTCCTTCCCCCTTTCCAAGTCAGCAAGCAATCTGATGTAGGTTAAACATTCTTCTAAACATATTTCCATATTCCTCATGCTATACAAGAAAAATAAAATCAAAAGGGGAAAAAACATAAGGGAAACAAGCAAACAACAAAAATGTGAAAAAACTATTTTGATCCACATTCAGTCCCTATAGTTACTTCTCTGAATGTAGATAGCACTTTCCATCACAAGTCTTTTGGAATTGCCTTGAATCACCTCCTTGTTGAAAAGAGGCATGATTTTAATTTTATCCCCAATAACATTTTAGTTTTTACCTATCTCATGCCTGCTTATTGTAGAGCCTTTTAACTCTAATCCTTTCCCTGCTCTAATCCAACCTTTATACTAAATTTATCTTCCTGGAGAACTTCACCATAGAGTTCTTCTATTTGAAATAACTGTTAGCATTTATATAGTATTAAGGTTTACAAAGTGCTTTTTGTCTTATCCCATTTGACCTTCATAGTAACCCAATGAGGTAAATGCTATTATCAGAATTTTACAGAGAAAAGTGAGGCTGATACAATTTAAGTGATTTGCTCATGAGGAAGAATTTGAATTCAAATCTTCTCTAAATCTATCATTCTATCCACTGCACTACCAGCCACTATCCGGCAGATTTGTAAATATCTTTGACAAGCATATGTTTTCTTGTCCTATATTTTGATACTAATGCTTAAAAGATTGTTGAAAAGCTATTTCAACTGACCACATTTATTGTAGTCTTATATAAGAATATATTCCATAGGAGACATATTGGAGGAAAAGTTACATTTTGCTCTCTGGAATCACTTTTTAAAAATCAATAATTAACATAAGTTCAATGGCACAATCTCATATTTATTACTTCTGTCAATTGTGACTGTTATGGATCTGTTATGGAAAACATGGTGTTCCCTTTTCATGTTTTTTATTCCTGGTAATCTTGTTGTGTGTCCTTGTACCAAAAAAGAGAGAAAATTTTCATATTCATTATTGGGCAACTAAACAGAACATTCCATGTATTAAAGAGAAGATTACAAACTAATTGTAGAGCACACAAGCCTTGAATTTCTGGAACTTAAACTTTAGTTGAAGGAAATCATACATAAATAGAACAATTAAAGTGTTGTGCAGCCTTTGTCAACTCTTATAGTATAGGGGTATGTGGAATAAAGAAGTCATCATAGTCAGTAATTTGAGGTTTTCTAGTCCAAATTTCTCATTTTACAATTTAGAAAACTGAACTTTAAAGAGATTAACGTATCAGGGGTAAGAAGGGGCAGTCAAATAAGCCAGGACTCTTTCTCCTGGGTCACACTGATGGGAATGATACAGATTGGTACAGGGGTTGATTTTTGAAACAAAGAGTGCATATTGTATATGTGTGTGTAATAGCAATAACATCTAGCGATTACACAGCAACTGTCGGGCTTACAAGCAGCACTTTCTGTATTTTGTCTCATTTGATCCTCACAACGATCCTGTGACGTAGAAGTTATTATCGATTACGCAGAAGACAAAAATGAGGCGGATAGAAATTATGTGCTTTTTCGACTTTTTTCGACTCCAAGTCCAACACGATCTTCTGCACCATCTAGCTGCCCCTTTCAACAGGTCGGACATCATCTGCAGAAATTGTAAAATGGAGTGCAGATCCACAAAGGGCTTTATGCTGGGTGGTGCGCGGTGGAATCGCAGCTGGAGGGCCCCTGACTTGACAGGATGGTGACATTTTGAAATGGAATTAGTCTTAGAAATCACTAATCCATTTTTGTCATGAGGCTCCTTTGGTAGTCCGGTGAAGCTTACAGATGGACCTTTTCTCGGAATCGCGTTTTTAGATTCATAAAATATAGAGGATTAAAAAAAAAAAAAGGTCGGGGGGGGGGGATAGAGAAAGAGAAAAAAGAGAAACAGAGAGAGAGACTGTCATTCTGACAGGGGTCTCGGAGGCAGTAAAGTTGGCCCCCGGATCAGAGAAGGATAGATCCGACTCAAAAGACGCAACCCTGAGGCTATCACGTGGGAACAGCGCCTCAGAGACCTCAGGATGCATATCTGGAGGAGGAAAGCCTTCTGTCTAGTACCAAAAAAAGAATCGGCTTCTCGCGACTCGGATTCGTGGGAATCCCTAGGGCTTCAGGAGATTTCAAAGGCAGAACGCAGAGCTTCCTTTCGCGCTTCTTCGGTTTCTGGCCCGGGAGGGTCACTTCCGGCACCAGAGGTCCCCGAAAGGCGGGGAGCACCATTTGCTGCGGCCCCGGCGGAAGTGCGCTAAAGCACCAGTGTCGCTGCTTCCGGTCCGGGTAGAGCGGTATTCCTGCTGCAAGGCTCTGTGGTTTGCGGGAGCCGGCTGAGGCTGGAGGATCCCAGAGCCTAGGGGGGAGGGAGAGAGCGAGGTATAGAGAACACGCGGACTCCCAGGCTGATTCGGGGATAGCCCGATGGTGACGCCGGCAACCGATCGCAGGCACAGAAGAAAGAGGGAACCGGAACGCGACCAGGCTACTGTTTCCAGGGGGGCAGCCTGCACGGGACACCCCCCGCCCCGGTAACGGCCGAGGAGGAGGAGGAGGAGATGGCGCCGGCCAGGGAGCGGCCGTGGCCGAGGCAGTGAGAAGGAGCGAAGCCCGAGGAACCGGAGCCCCCGCGTGTGAAGAGCAGGAGCCGGCACCATGGAAGGGACGAAGCCGAGTTTGCAGCTGGTGTACCAGGCTGTGCAAGCTCTCTATCACGACCCGGACCCCAGCGGCAAGGAGCGCGCCTCGTTTTGGCTCGGGGAGCTGCAGCGATCGGTGAGCGGGGCCGGCACTCGGCGATGGCCCACCGCGGGAGGCGGGCGGTGGGGATGCCGGAGAGGCCGCTGGCCAGGCCCGGAGCCGGCGAAGCGGCCGGGTCCTGGTGCGGCTGCGGGGCCTCGTGCAGCCCGAGGGGAGGAGCTGTGGCTGCGGGGCGGGGCGCGGCGCGGCGGCCGAGCTGCGGCTGGAGGAAGTTTCTTAAAAGAAGGGGCCGCCTGAGACTCCGGGTTTCTGCCCCTCCGGGGTCCCATCCCTTCTGTCGCGCCGTCTCCTTAGCCTGGAGCCCCCTGGGAGTTCAGGCCTTCACAGGTTCCCGCTCTTTAACTGCCTCTCAGAGACTCCCAGCCTTGCCCTCTCTTGGTCTCTTTGAATTTGCGTCCCTGTCCCACCCCCCTACCTTGTCCAGCACGCCCACTCCAGGGAGTCTTGTCTTTTCTGTCCACTACCTTCCAATTTTGCAACCCATGATTCTTTCCCATTCAATTTAACCCGCTCCCCCTCCCCCCAAAGCCCTTATTTCCATTCATTAACATCTTGAGACATCACTCAACATTTTTGCGTCGTTATATCTGCCAATTTTGCCTTCTTTTTGTATTCCTTTGCCATCTCTTTATCATATCTTTATCCCTATGTTGAGACGTACTCTTTTCCCCACTCCCTTCTCCTCAACTTTTTCTGCACAAATATCTTTTATTTAAAATGTGGGGGGAAAAAACTTTTAATCTTATTGACTTGGATTATAGAGCTAGGAGTTTTTTTTTTTTAATAAATGTGAAAATGCTTTGAAAATGAAAGGATGTTGCATTTTATTTGCTTCCCTTCTCTCAAACACATCCTTTTCTCAACGTTTATTTGCAACTTTCTCCCTTTGTTAGAGTTTTGATGCGCTGTCCGTTAGAAGTAACTTTGAGTTCTTAGCACATATTAATAGTTCCCTACATACGTGGCAGCCTGCAACTTTGCATTTGAAATAAGGTGATGATGGGGTTTTTAAGTATGTTCCTTTGGACCCAAGTCGAAGTTTGCTTGATTTAAAATAATGAGAAATGTTTATAAGATAGATATCATTATTTGAGAATCATAGCACACAACCAGTTTCTGTGATCTATAGAATGAAAGCCTGGTGCTTTGTTTTACAGTTTACTACCAGTAGTTATTTTTGTAAAATAGATTAAAATCACCTTCATTTTTATAGGAAAAAAGTACTTGATTGGAATGGGGAAAGTGATTTATTAATTCAAAGAGCCTTACTCAAGGTGTTTTCAAAATTGTTTTAAATGATATATAATTAATTTGTTTGCTCCTAGCACAGTGGTTTTTTTATTCTCTTTGGAGCACATAGCTTGCTTAAATTTCAGTTCTGCCACAAGACTAATTTCAAGAAGAAACTCTTCTTTTTCTCTATTACTCTCCCCCCCCCCCCTTTTTTTTTTTGGGTAGACTATAAATTTTTTCTTCTCAAATTCTCAGTCATCATACAGTTGTAATTCCAGGAATCTATTCCAATTGATTTTCTTGACAAGCTCAATATGAGGCAATAATTAATTATCTGTAACTAGTACAATTTAGTTACAGTTGAACACATTCTGAGATAGGATACATTCCTTATATTGTATATATATCAGCTATGTTCTTTCTCTCATTCTTAGAAACACTCTGCTGCAGAGATTATTTTTCATATGAAAGTCAGTTAAAAATAATATCTTGGAAATTTTCTAAAGGAAGAAAAAAAAACTACATTTCTTAGTTTTGAAAGTTAACTTTTATAGCAATCCTATCTAGCAGGAGCCTGTTATATGACAAGAATCAGTTAAACATTATGGGAGGGAGTTGTCCTAATCCAACTCAGCTAACTCAAGTTCTAGGGAGAAGCATTGGATGAAAATTCATTGGATACATAGAATATCAAAATTTTTAAAGATGGCAATTAAATCAAGAGGATGGGATGGGAAGTGTATTTTACAGACAGGAAAACTAAGCAGATATGGTTGTTTTTACTATGCATCATGACAGCAGATGAGTCAGGATAACCTTGGGACAATGAAAATTGATTTGGCCTAGATTTTTTTTTCTTTTTTTCTTTTTTAAAAATTATTTTAATAGCCTTTTATTTACAAGTTATATGCATGGGTAATTTTACAGCATTGACAATTTCCAAACTTTTTGTTCCAATTTTTCCCCTCCTTCCTTCCACTCCCTCCCCTAAATGGCAGGATGACCAATACATGTTAAATATATTAGAGTATAAATTAAATACAAAATAACTATACATGTCCAAACCATTATTTTGCTCTATAAAAAGAATTGGACTCTGAAATATTGTACAGTTAGCCCGTGAAGGAGATCAGAAATGCAGGCAGGCAAAAATATAGGGATTGGGAATTCGATGTAATGGTTCTTAGTCATCTTTCGCTAGGTATAGCTGGTTCAGTTCATGATTTCTCCATTAGAACTGATTTGGTTCATCTTATTGCTGAAGATGGCCAGGTCCATCAGAATTGATCATCATGTAGTATTGTTGTTTTGGCCTAGATTCTTAGCAATTTTTTTCCCATAACAAATGAAGCAGATAGGGGTCTATGCACTCTAATACTTTTCCTCTTTGGAATTCCTCTTTCCTTAAGTTCTGAAAAAATAGGGTTTTCTTTTCTTCTGCCATTTCAGTTGGTTTGACTTGATGATTTATGCTGAAGATTAGGTGTATATTTGGTGGTTTTATGATGTCAGGTCAACCAACAAGCATTTATTGAGTACTTACTATGTGACAGATATTGTCCCCAAAGAATAAAGATATGGAGTTCAGAAGAGTGTCTTTGCCTTCATGGTGCTTGCAGTTTTTTGGAGAAGGCAATGTGTGCGTACATAAGTAAATACAGAATTGTCTATGAAATAAACAAACACAAGTCATTGGTGACTGTGTGGGGGAAAGCACTGGCAGCTTTAGGAAATAGGGAAAAACTTCATTTTAGAAGTGGCACTTAAGCTGATGGAAGAAGGAAGCTGGAGATTATCTGAGGGTAGGTACTGGCAGGAAGATTTGGACAATATGTGAAAAGGCTTAGGGATAGAATACAAAGTGTTGTAAGAATAGTTTTGGGGACTTTGGGAAGGAATAGAATCAGTTTGGAAAAATAGGGTGAACCTTTTAGCAAAGGTCTCCCAATGCTCAAATTTAATTTTAAAAGTAACAGTGAGCCATTGGAACTTTTGAAGCAGGAGAATTACGTGGTCAATACACTTGTGCTGTTTAAATATCATTTTGGCAGCTTTAGAATATGGATTGGAAAATGGAAAAGTTTAAAATGTGAGATTGACTAGGAGATCATTGCAATAGAATGGGTGAAAGTGACATGGGTCTGAGCTAGGTTAGGAGTTTTACATGTGACCAAACAAGACAGACTTTTGAAAATGCCAGACTTATTTTTTTCTGCTGTTGTACTCTCTAGATACATATTTAGGCAAGTCTGAAAGAAAGCTTTGCATGTAAAAATGAGTCACTGTGTTTCTAGTTAAGTTCTTCATAATAAGAACTAATCTTTAAGGAAGGTTTCTTTAGGTGCTTAAGGTGCTAATCTTAAGGAAGGTGCTTTAAGATTTGCAAAGAATATATTATATTTGATCTTTGAAACAGTCTTTCAAAATAGGTGCTATTCTTATTTTATAAACGAGGCAACTGACCAGTGAAGTGCCTCATCTAGGAACATACACCTAATGAAGTGTGTCTCCTGAAGGATTTGAACCTACTCTTCCTGGTCCTGGGATCTACACTCCATCCATTAAACCTCCTAATTACCTCTTTGTTAAATCCTGACTGTGCAAGCTATTATTCTACACCAGGGGTCCTCAAACTTTTTAAATAGGGGGCCAGTTCATTGTCCTTCAGACTGTTGGAGGCCCGGACTATAGTAAAAACAAAAACTGTGAACAAATTCCAATGCACGCTGCATATATCTTATTTTGAAGTGAAGAAACAAAATGGGAACAAATACAATATTTAAAATGAAGTAAAGTTAAATCAACAAACTTACCAGTATTTCAATGGGAACTATGGACCTGCTTTTGGCTAATGAGATGGTCAATGTCTGGTTCCATATTTGTCACTGCTAGTCATAACAAGTGATGCAAGTGTGCATCTGTTGGTCTTGATCTGGTTGGAGATTTCAAATGTTTCGTTCTAGAAAAAGTCTGCTCACAAACATAAGTGCTGACAAAGATGGTTGCCATTTTGAGTGCCATGGTTTCTGAAATGAGGATATGTCTCAGAAGAGAGTGATGCATAGTAATTATGAAGGCTGCTTGACTTGAATGCGTCTTTCAGAGAGTCACAATTCTGCAATTCAGCCACTCCATTTGGTAAATTGTATCCACATTTTTAATGTCAATAGAAAAGGGATTATGGAAAAGCTGTGTGTCCTGTTCATGGAGATGAAGCTCTTTAAATCTAAATTGGAACTCCTTTTTCAATTTTTCCAGTGAATCCACACATGTTTTGTTTGGGAATGCAATCAGTGGTTTTTCCACTAACAGATTTTGAGTTGTGGGGAGATGGCAGAAGTTTCCTCCTTCACTTGTTTGATCACGAGGCCTAATTTTACTTCAAATGCTTTGACATGTGATTGCATATGAGTTTCCCCTTTCCTTGAAGTTGCATATTGAAATTGTTGAGTAGCTCTGTTACATCTGTCAGAAAGGCAAGGTGCCATTTCCATTCTGATCATTTTGTTTTTTGAAAGCAGAAAAGTTGTAATCTGTGGAAGTAAGTCATAGAAACGTTTCAAAACTCTCCCTCGACTCAGCCCATGGACTTCTGTGTGATATAGAACATCTTCACGATCAACATTTTAGCTCAGATATTCCTGAAATTGTGATTTAGTGCATTAGCTCTAATGAAGTTAACACAAGATACCACAATTTTCATACCAGAGTCCCACTTCAATGATTTACTACACAGAGCTTGTTGGTGGATGAAGCAGTGTGTGGCTATTGGATGAGAATGGTTATGTTTGTCCATCTCTTGGTTAATGCGAGCAATTACTCCTTTCTTAGATCCTACCATGCTAGGAACACCATCAGTTGTTATGCTGTCTAGTTTAGCCTATTCCAGCTCCAAACCATTCATAGTTTGGCAAACCTTTTTATAGATATCCTCTCCTGTAGTTGTTCCTTTGATGCTTTGCAGTGCAGCAAGCTCTTCTGTGACTTCAAAATAATCATTCGTCCCACGAATAAAAATTAGAAGTTGTGCAGAATCACAAACATAATTGCTTTTGTAGAGTGCTAAGGAAAAATATGAAAATTTTTTTATGGAGTTTTGCAAATGCTGATGCAGATTATCTCCCATTTCTTCAATCCTCTATGTAATTGTAGGTCCTGAAAGACTCACTGTACTAAATAAATCAGCTTTCTCTGGACACATCTCTTTGGCAACAGAAAGAAGGCATTCTTTAACAAATTCTCCCTCCACAAATGGTCTGCCAGTGCATGCTATTAGCTTGGCAACTTGAAAACTTGCTCGCAGTGATGAAATATTTAGATGCTTCTGCTTCACAAAAGTATTTTGCTGAGTTGTCAATGTATTTTTCAGTTTTAATATTTTATCTTTTCTCACTTCTCCAATCAAACAATCATATTTATCTTTATGTTGAGTTTCATAGTGTCAATGCAAATTATATTCTTTGAACACAAACACTATTTTCTGGCATATCAGACATACAGCTCTTTCCTTGTACTGCATGAAAAAGTAATCATAAGTCCACTGTTCTTTGAATATCCTACACTCAGAGTCAATTTTTCTTTTTCTTGACATCATTATTTCCTAGGGATTCCAAATTGCAATTAGTAAAATACATATATATATATATATATATACACACACACACACACACACACACACACACACACACACAGCACTACAAAAACAATATACTGGCAATAACTTTGCCCACACAAAGACACACAGACTGCAATGCCCAACTTCCTCCAAGCTGCCTCTGCGCTGTGATGCCTCTGTTTCCCACACTCTCTCTCCTGGTCTTCATGCTCCGACCTTCACTGCTGCAGTGAATTCCCCTTGCATCGGCCATGACATGTGCAGCACGCATTGTACATTCCCCGCGCTGTCTGTTGTGGTGGCTGCCGTTACTGTACAAGGCCGCGGGCTGTCAGTTCTCCATCTTCTGCATCTCTCTCCCTTCACCATACCACACATCCCCGCCTGGGAACTTGCCTCACCTCGGTATCGCCTCAGCTCAGTGCCAGAAGTGTGTTGCTAATGTGAGTTTAGGTTGGACGTCACTTCCGGTCTGATTTTACCATAACCGGGCAGGACGTTTATGGGCCGCATCTGGCCCGCAGGCTGTAGTTTGAGGACCTCTGTTCTACACTCTAGCTGCCAAGGATATAGCATTTGGTAGCCCAGTGGATAGAGTATTGGGCCTGGAGTCAATATGACCTGTATAATGGCCTCAGACACTTAAGCTGATGTGACCCTGGATAAGTCACTTAATTCTGTTTGTCTCATCTATAAAATGGGAATAATATATATATTTTTAATAACTTTTTATTGATAGAACCCATGCCAGGGTAATTTTTTTTACAGCATTATCCCTTGCATTCACTTCTGTTCCGATTTTTCCCCTCCCTCCCTCCACCCCCTCCCCTAGATGGCAAGCAGTCCTTTACATGTTGAATAGATTACAGGATATCCTAGATACAATATATGTGTGCAGAACCGAACAGTTTTCTTGTTGCACAGGGAGAATTGAATTCAGAAGATAGAAATAACCCGGGAAGAAAAACAAAAATGCAAGCAGTTTATATTCATTTCCCAGTGTTCTTTCTTTGGGTGTAGTTGCTTCTGTCCATCTTTGATCTGAATTGACTCTCTTTATTGAAGAGATCCACTTCCATCAAAATACATCCTCAAACTGTATCGTTGTTGAGGTATATAATGATCTCCTGGTTCTGCTCGTTTCACTTAGCATCAGTTCATGTAAGTCTCGCCAGTCCTCTCTGTATTCATCCTGCTGGTCAGGGAATAATATTATTAATTCCTATCTGGTAGGATTGTAGTGAAGTTCAAATGAGATAATATTTGTTAAAAGCATTTAACAGTATCTGGTACATAGTAGATGCTATATAAATGCTTATTCTCTTCTCCCCCTGCAAATGTAAGCCCTTGCTTCTATTGCTACAATTGAAGGGTGACTAGTATAGTATAGTCCTATCTTTTTCCTCATTTTTTGAATATGGTCTGGCCTTTTTTTTTTTAAATTTTGGTTCATTTTTTGGGGGGGAATAGGAAGTCGGGTAGGGTTAAGTGATTTGCCCAGGGTTACATAGCTTGCAAGTGTCTGAGGCTGAATTTGAACTCAGGTTCTCCTTCTTCAGGATTGGTGTTCAATCCATTATCATCTAGCTGCCTCTGGGCATATTTCTACTTGGTTTATATGTCTAGCCTTTCCAGGGGCATAAACTGTTTAGAAAAATATATGTAAGCAATCTTTTGTTAATTATTTTGTGTTATTTAAAATTATGAACTAAGAAATAGACAAAGATTTGCTTTCCTTTTGAATATATTTTATTCCTGGTCCTGGAGCAAGTAATTTTTTCTCCCTTTACCCCCATTCTTTTCTAGCTGTTATACAGAATACTGCCAAGATGAAAGTTATCTGTCATGCTTAAATAAATGAACCATTTTGCTTCTAGAAAAGTTTGTTTTTCCTCTACTAAAGAATATATATTACCTGAATTTGAGCCTTGCTTCTTGGGGTTCGGTGTTATTTTTTCCTAAGTTCTTTCCCTTTTTATCCTTCTTGGAATTCATTCAGTGGTGTGTTTATTGACCCTCTTCAATTTTATCGTGTTTGTTGAATGTTGGGCTTTCTTACAAAATGAATTGAAATATATTGAAACAAATGCTTTTAATTTGTGTTAGTCACTTTATGAGTCCCTCGAATTGTCATTAAAAAACATCTCTTCAATCTCCCTTCATTGTCAAAAACTTTTCTTAACTTCCAGAAGGTAGGTGGCAGAACTGGCATTTTCCTCATAAAATGACTGTTGTTTTGATCATACTGATGTGCGGGCTAGCAAGAAAATAAACCAATTTCAAAGGATTCCTTTTTTACCTTCAGTAAATTAGGCTTGTTCTTCATTTATTTGTCTCTTTAATTTTTTTTCTTGATTTGAGAATTTTTAATTTTCTTGAGATCATTCTGTTATGCTTAATTGAATTGAATTGGAGATATCTGAAAAGTTGTCCTCTAAAAGTCATTTGTTGGTTTTCATCATTCTTTCAATATATAGTAGGAATTATAGTTTTTATTTCACTCTGTTTTATTGCAATTTGCTTTATGCACTTGGGAGAAACTGGATTTTTTGGTTTTTTATGTTTTTTTTACAAATCTACTTTGACCAAGTCTACCGAGGCCATTTTTTTCCAATGCTTACATCTTGTCACATTTTGGTAATCCTCACAATATTTTAAACTTTTTCATTATTATTTATGTTATGGTGACTTGTGTAAGTGATCTTGGATATAATTGTTTGTGGGTATCACATACTATGCTGATATAAGACCTAATTGATAAATGTTATATATGTTCTGCCTACTTTACTCATTGAAAGTTCCTCTCTGTTTTCCTTTCCTTGTGCCTCCCTATTCCCTGAGATACAACAGTATTGAAATTAGGCCATTTAGAAACCCTAAGACAGGGGTCCTCAAACTATGGCCGGCGGGCTAGATGCAGCAGCTGAGGACGTTTATCCCCCTCACCCAGGGCTATGAAGTTTCTTTATTTAAAGGCCCACAAAACAAAGTTTTTGTTTTTACTATAGTCCGGCCCTCCAACAGTCTGAGGGACAGTGAACTGGCCCCCTATTTAAAAAGTTTGAGGATGCCTGCTAAGATGACCTCTCTGTTCACGTGAAAGGAATAGTCAGTTGATGGAGCAAATTTCATTGTTGTCTTATTTTAAGAAATTGCTACAGACACTCAACTTTCAGTAGTCACCACCCTGATTAATCAACAATCATCAGTATTGAGGCAAAACCCTCCACTAACAAAGTAATTATGACTTGATAAAGGCTCATATGATGATTTAGCATTTTAAAATTAGCAATAAAGATGTTTTTTAAATTATTGCACATTTAATAGACTACAGAATAGTATACACCTAACTTTTATATGCACATGGCTTTTATGTTTTTGGGAATCCAAAAAATTCCTGGGAACACTTTTATTGTGATTTGCAGCAAGTCTGGATCTGAACCAGCAATATTTTTGAGGTATGTCTCTAGGTATTCTATATGTGTTGCACATTCTTCATTCAACAAATGAATCAGTAGTTGGAAAGATTTTAAACTATTCAACACGTGAAACTGAAACATTTTGATATTGTTTTATTGGATTTATTTATTTAGGAAATTTTTTTTTTCTGACGGGTGTTTATTCCATACTCTCCCTTTTTGAACTCTCATGTGCATAGTTATCTGTTGTAACCTGTCATCAGTTAGTTTCTCCCCTTCTCTCCTTCCCCCTCTTCTCCCAAAGGAGAATGTTAAGTTTAAGGTCAGGGATTTTTTTTTTTTTTTTTGTCTTATTGGCCTCACCTAGTACATTGACTTGCAAATTGTAGATACTTAATAAATGACTTTTTGATTATTTTACCATATCCCATATGAAGTGTTTTAACTAATGAGAGTATGTGGGATAAATGAGCAGTACTCATCTCAGTTTTGACAAGGTCATAAATACTTGTGTTACTGTTGGATGTATCTTTTTTTTTTTTTTAAAGGAATGATTGTAATTTCACAGTTTAGTAGTTTTAAGAACTATTGAGTTACAAAGTTGTGATGAGTCATATAACAATACAATTTTTTAAAGGGAAGGAACACTTTTTTAGTATCTTTTGTGACCAATAGTAGACTAAGCCTGTTAGTGAAAGAGCTCTATATAGCCTGCCACAGATCTTGGAAGTAGACCTTCGCTGTACACATGTAAAGGCCTCTTTGCTGCTTTTGTGAAATGGGAAGTTGGAATTGGGTGATTAAATGGAAAATGTTCTCTTGTTGCAGCCCCTTTGAAATGTGGGAGCTGCAGCTTCCTCCTGTTGACTGTGAGCCCCAGGCTTCACTTGAGATGGTCCCTTCTGAAATGTGGCGCTTAGTCCAAGCCTGGCATCTGTGGCTCTAAAGTCCTATGAAGTGTAAGTGCTTTATTCTCTCCTTGTAAAGAATTCTTATTTTTAAAAAACAGCCTTAGTGAAAAGGAAAAGAGAACAATGGACTTAGTAGCTTAGTATGTGAGAATTTGGTTTATTTTTACTTATATCTTGGTTTCATTAATTTAGTGGCAAGAGCAATTTATTTTTCTTTGTTTTTGTGAATGTAGGCAATAGAAAGCCTTAGATTTGGAGTCATAGGACTTGGGTTCAGATTCTAGAACTGTCTCTTGGGCAAGTAACAACTTTTTTGGGCCTCATTTTTCTCATCTTAAAAATGAACAGGTCGGACTAGGATGACCTAAGGTTATTTCCAGCTCAAAATCTGCATTTCTGTAATTAAGTATGCTGAGAAATAGGAAGTATGGTGAAGGATAGCAATCTATCAATAAAACCATGTGTTCTCTGGATTAGGGCTGCTTTTAGAAACCTGAATGGAGACTACAAAAGACATCTGTAATCCAATATATCACTCACCTGCAATGTGCCTCACCCTTTAAAATTGTGAAAACAATTATCAAAGATCATGCCTTAATTGGGTTTTTGTTACTCTGTGATTTTATCAGTCTAGGGAACTCCTAGGGAATAAATTCTCTCTACTAGTGCAGACTAGCTATGCTTTTGCAATTTATAGTCTTAGTCAATGGGGTTCCTAAGAGGCTGTCAGTTAAGTGTCAGAGAAAGAAATCAAATCCAGGCTTTCCCAATTCTGAGGTTTGTGTTCTAGTCACTATACAAATTGCCCTTGGCTTCATTTGGTATTGACTTTAGCAGATAGCAGCTTCTATATTATCCCTGATTACTTTGGAAAACTAACATTTTTCTATACTTATTTCAAAATGTTGATAATCCCAAGGAGAACTACTTAGGAGCTAGACCACATAAGAGATGCATAAAGTTTGGAGTCAGTATATCTTATTCTGTCTTTGACCTCACTTTGTATTTGTCAGGCATGGAATAGAATTCTCAGAAAAGTGTAACACTGATGATAACAATTTTGGAGTTCAAATAGCGTGTGTGTGTGTGTGTGTGTGTGTGTGTGTGTGTGTGTGTTTAAATTTATAACACAACACAATGAATTTTAGATGATGTGAGTTTCTCATTTCTTGACTTCTTGAAAGCAATTAGATTTTTAAAAAAAGAAGAAAAAAAGACTAATAAAATAGTTCATACATTTTGACTCGGAGATCTCACTGATAGGAGATCTTTGACCCTAAGTAGGTTAAAAACAGAAAATAAAGTTGCTTATTCAACATAATGGGGCTTTTTATGGTGGCAAAAAACTGGAAGCAAAGTAGAAACTCTTGATTTGTGGAATAGCCAAACAAATTGTGGCATGTGGATGTAATAGAATTCACCTATCAAAGAATGAAGAATTTTGAGAAGTATAGAAAGACCTATATGAAGTAACTGTAAACAGAAAAACTATATATATATAATAATTATAATTAAAGGGAGGAAAAAGATATTTGAAAGAGAGAATTTGGAAGGAGAGAAGAAAGGAGGAGGCAGGGGCATACTACTGAAAAATGTCAGATTACGCAAAGTTTTACAAATTGAATGTACACTGGAAAAAGACTTTTGTCATTCATTATTGTAGACTAAGAATTAAATGATCTCTTTCAGCCTCAAATTCTTTTTAGAATATAAGGTCTTTGAGGGCAGGGACTGTTTTTTCACTTTCTTTGTAGCCTCAGTGCCCTACACAGTGTTTGACATATGGTAAGCACATAATAAGTGCTTATTGACTTGCTGGCATTTTTTTCTGATAGCACCATCCTTTTATATTACTCTTGTGGTTTTTTGGTTTTCCTAGAGACAAAGGGCCAAGAGAAAGCATCAGAGGTAGACTAAAGTTTTTCTGGGCAACATGAGAAAAAAAAGAGCCAGTATGTAACGGAATGTCATTTTATCTAGTGGTATCAGCAATTTGTTTACTTACTTATTCAAAACTTAACAAAATTAAAATTGTCAGTAAGTACTTATTCTGTTTTCAGTAGTATGCTAGGGTCTGTAAATGGTGATAGACTTGAGAAGAGGACATTTCAATTGTATATAACAGTTCAGGTAAGAGTAGGATGATTGGATAAAATGGTTCAGAACCTGTTTGTCTTGCTTGGTCATCTTTTTTGGTGGTTTAATAAGTGCCTGGCTTTGCATAGTGTAGGTGCTCAGAAAATGTTTTAAAAAAAAAAAGGCATGAATCCTTGTCTTTGAATAAATCTAATGTTTTTATACTCCTTTCTTCTCTGGGTTGGTCAGATTTTTATCAGCTCATATGCAAGATTTTTGGGTCTCTTGCTAACTATAAAGTCTATGCTTGTTGGAAGCTTTTCCAAAGCTCCAAAGCCACATTGGCATGAAATCCTATGTGTATTATGTTTTATGGTTGTATGATAGGTTTTATCAAAGTTTTACCCAAAAGTAAATCTCAACATTATTCTCCCAATGATGAAATGACTGTAGATAGAAGGTTACAGTGGACAAATTATGTAGACATTTTTCCTTGTGGAGTTAAATTTATTTGTTGTAATATGCTTGAATTAATGTCTCATTCTCTGAACTCATCCGTTTTCACTTTTGCTTCGAATTCAGAAACAGTCAGTTATGCTGAATTCAGCATTTGGATTTCCTAAAAGAACTGCAGTATGAAAAATCTTGAAATAAAAAAGGTTGTGGAGTAGAAGGAATTAGGACCACAAGGCTCAAAACTTTTATCAATGACATCAAAAAAAAGATTGCTACTTTTTCTTCAGTTACATGTATGTTAAATGATTAAGAAATTATTATAAATACAATAAATAGGAATGGGTAAGTGGCCTTGTACCCAGCAAGTTGGGTGGCTTCTGGGTAGAGGCCTCCTGGATGTTTCAGACTAATTCTTCTCAATTCAATGCGTCTACTGCTCCAAAAACTTAACCATAAATATAGCATTTTACCTTTACATAAAAACTGAAGTTTGCTTGTAGAAGTGGGGATTGAAGTTAGTGTTGTAGCTTGGGAATTACTGTCAACTGGTGCAGTTAACTGAATTCTCTAATTTTTTTTTTTTGGGGGGGGGAAATCTTGTACAGCAACATAAATACAAGTTGACTTAAAATGTTTTCTTATAGCAATCATGTTGGAACAAATTTGCATTTTAAAAATACTTGTCATGGCAAAACTGTATCCAAGGTAAAGATATTGTATGCAGCACTTCTAGAGTAGATGGCTTATCAGAAATGTTAAAACAATTTTTAAATACTAATACATTAAAATAAAAAAAATTAATCTTTTATGGTTTACAGAAATTTTATTCTTCCCCCCACCTCCATTATTTGCAACTTTGTTTACACATTTGAAGTAATTTTAAGTCTCTTGAAAAGATAGGAACTTTGGCTTTTTAAAGATATAGGTGCTTTTGGAAAACATCCCCATGATCAGAACAATGTTTTTTTTTTTTTTTTTTTTCCATACTCATTCTGTTTCAAATTAAGATCTATAAATCTAAGAATCAGGGTCATACAATATTGTGGGTTTTCTTGAATGTGACTTAATAATTAATGGTTGCTTCTCTCAAATAGGGCAGTGGGTATTAGTCTAGATAGATAAGTTTAACCAAAAAAAAAACATAAAAAGGGTTTTTTTGGGGGTACTAAAAGTGGAGGGAGATTTGTTTATACAAATATTTCTAAAAGAAGTATGTACATAGAATTGGAAATTATTTGTGGTAAGGAAATATTCTTTACTCTAGTTGCTTTTCTCAGACAATAAAATGATGTGTCTATGCCATTGCCTACTTTGTCAGCAGTGATGCTATTTGCCCTTTACATTTTTGTATTATAATAGATTGAAATCTAATCCTTATTGCAAGACATCCTTTTGTTAACAGACTTGTTTCTTTTTTATTTTGTTTAAATTTTGATTTGTTTATGAGACAATTTTGCTTAACTATTTTAACACTGCAGAAATGTATTACTGTTAAAAGATGCTCACTACATCATTTGCAATAGCTTTCTTCACTTATAATTTGTTCCAAATTTGATTATTTCCAGCAAAATTTAATATATCAGTTGAAATGTTTCTACATCTGAAGAAAATGTTTACAACTTAAATTTTAGAACTTGTTTTGGATATAATTATACCTACAAAAATTGTGCAACACTATGCTCATACTAAGAACCGCTATAATGGAATTGCTGAAATAAATCAATGTGTTCTGAGGATGGGGGGAAAAAAGAATTAATTATTGCTTTTCTTTTTTCCACCTGTCAGGCACTTCCATGCATTTGACAAACATTTATTGAGAAGCTAATATATATGAGGTCCTGTGTTAGATGCAGTAGTGTATACAAAGTCAAGTTAGATAGGGGTAAAAGACCTATAATTCAATAAGTTAAATTATTTTAATCACTTTGTTAAACTTGCTTGATTTCATGGGTACAGAAATTTTTGTAATGAAAATATCCTATGCATTTTGAATCAGAGAAATATTTTGTGATTTAACAGTTTTGTAAAAGAACATCGAAAGTTCTTTTTCTCCCTACAGCCAATCTTGAGTCCTTCCACATGGCTACCATCTGTCCTTTCTTTCTACATGTTATTCAGATCTTATATTGCCTGAATTATTATAGTAGTCTTTGTAGTGGTCTTTCTGCTTCCATTTTATTCTTTCTCTAATTTTTCACACATCTACTAAAAGTAATCTTTCCAAGGCATGGGTCTTATGGCTCCCCAGTTCAAAAGCTTAAGGTGGTCTTCTGTTTTTCTTGAATAAAATACTAACTCCTCAGATTCTTTGGAGGTCTTCAGGTAGAAACTGGATGTTGCATTAGAAGGGATGATGGTCGAGATCCTTCCCAATTCTCAGATTCTCTTATGGTGATTGTTTAAACCTTCCATGACAAGAATTCCTAACCTAGTTATTTTAGCAGGCTAAAAGCCTGTGGGGTGCCATCTCAGAATAAAAATTTGAAAATACCTAATAGCAGTTATTTAGATTCTAATTCTGTCTCCTCATTCCACTTCCCTTCTTCAGGATCAGAAAGTTGTTTTGTTTTAAAATTTGCTCCCTGGTTTTATTCTCCAGTATAACAAAGCTTCCCCCTATCCTGTGTTTCCCTGTTGAACTTAACGCATTTGTTAAACAAATCCTGGGTGTACTATGTATGTTCAACTCTTTACTCATATTTAGTCTACAAAGGAAACCAATATGTTGATAAAATTATCAAAATGTATTTTTTTAAGTATCCAGGTTAACCCCTGCTCTCTAATCTCCCTATGTATATCTTTCTAATTATATAGTCTGTTCTTTCAGGAAAACAAGCTGTTTGTTGAATTTGGCTCTCTATTTCTAGTCCTTGTTACACTCCACAACAAGACTTCTTTTTCAACTTCAATTCAGGTGCCACTGCATTCATGAAGTCTTTACTAACCTCTCTAGTTGTGAGATATGTCTCACTTTTCAATATTGCTTTGTGTTGTGCTTGCTTATCTTTGAACAAGTTTTATTCCTCTGAAAAATGTAAGATTCCTGAGGGCAAGGACTTTTTTCCTTTTTTTGACTTCGTATTTCAATTGCCTAGCATAATGCTTTGCATTTATGAAATACTTATTAAATGTTTGGCAAATTAAAATGAATGTGTCATATCATAATTCTGATATAATTCTGTTACATATATTAAAATAGAAAACATTAAGTATGTTAATATTCATATCATTAATTTATTAAATGCTTGGACTGTAACAGTTTGTACTTATCAAAGATTACTTACTTAGAGTAACATAAAGAGGAAAAAACCTCAATCCCTCTCTTATTAAATAAAACAAAGGCGTGGGTAGTCTATACTTTTAAAAAAGTTGGACTTGCCCTTGAGTCAGATGCTTGAAATTCTGTCTTTATTTAAAAAATTTTTTTTATTCATTTTGTGAAATATTTACCAATTACATATTAAAGAATTAGTAATAGTTAAAAAAAATTGAGTTCAAAATTCTTTCCCTTCTCCATCTTGAAAAGGGTAAGCAGGTTTGATATCAGTTATATATGTCGTCTTTTTAGTTAGTTTTTTAACAGGGAAATCTCCCCTCCCCCCAACTCCTTAATCTTTTTAGACATTTTTATAGGTTAAAGATTCTCAGATTTTGTTGTTGTTGCACATAATTTAATTCTTTATGAAGTATTTAAAAGCACTAGTTTGTGAGCATTAATTCCATTGGGGAGAGAAAATACTAAATAACCCACATAGCTGAGGAACCTTTTGATTTTTGGCAGGTGCTGAAAGTTCTGTTTTTTGCCTTTGTTTTTAAAATCAGCCTTCTAACTGCTCAGTGATCTCATATTTCTGTTATTCTGAGTCAAAAATCTCTTCTTGGAGTCAAAATCGACATAGCCACTTCTTTTTTGAAGTAAGTAAGCATCAGTAAGATGATTTAGAATGTTTACATCTGAAAGATTAGCCTTGGTAGTGGTGACACTGATAGATATCTGATGTATCTTCCTCAGAAGAACAGTATTGATGGTCAGTGGTCCAGTTACAAGTAGTGAGCTATAGCCTGCTTCAGAAAAAACTATTTCTTGGTCATATTTTCAGCTATATTTAATTTTTTTTTTCATTTTTCTTATTTACCTACCATCTTGATGGAAAGAAAATATTCTCAGATGTTGATAGATATTGATATTGATATTTATAGCTAAGGATGCTTCTGGTACATGACTAATAAAATAGTATATTTCTTTAGGTCAGGGGTTTTTAACATTGAAGAGGAGTGAACTTGGATGGAAAAAAGTTTCATCTTTTGTTTTTAGTAACTTTTAACTGAAACATAGCAGTTTTTTCATTTTTGAAATATTACTCTTCAAAGGGAATTATAAACTTCATCCTCCTACTACAGAGGTCCTTGAGAGAAAAAAGGTTTAAGAATCCCTGCTTAAGTTTTAATGCTTGTTTTCTTTTATGCCTAAGACAATAGAATGACTTTTTTTTTGAAAAATTTTTTGAAAAATTCTGAATTTAAACACAACTCATTTCTGTATATACTGCAGAAAATACAGGATTTAAGAATTTTTAATGAAACCTGATTCTCCATTTTGTACTGCTTGCTTTAAAAAAAAAGAATGCAAGTAATTTTACATGTTATTTTCAAAACTGTCCTTTTTTCTGTATTTCTTTTTGAATTTTGTTCTGTTCCTTTCTGCTTTTTTTTTTTTTTTTTTCCAATAGACCTCTTATTTTTGGCATCATTTGTTTTACCTCTCTATTTTTAAACCAATAACAGATGGTTTTGATTTCTGCTGCTTTACAAGATAGTTTGAGGTCTGGAGGGCTATTTCCCTTTCATCTCTAGTGCTTGAGAATGAATCCTACTTCATATACTTACTGTGTAACCATGGTGGGTAAGTTACTTGACTATTATCTGTCTTTGTTTCCTCATTTGTAAAATGGGATAATAAGAACACTCATCTCACAGGACTGTTGTGAAGATCTAATGACTTGACATATATATGAAGTGCTTTTCAAACCTTAAACCACTATATAAGTACTAGATTAAAGAAAATGAAATTATTTTATAGAATTCTGTAAAATATTCTTTTGATGTATCATTAAACTTAGAAATTAACTTTGGTTGTATTGTCTTTTTTATTATATTGGCACAACTCAGCCATGACTATTATTTGTTTTTTTATTTCATTAAGGGGCACTTGCTAATTGAGTCTATACATGTATTTCTTATCCTTTTTAGATTGATTCTCAAACATTTTATGCACTTTTTAGGTATTTGGAATAGGATTTCCCTTTCAATTGTACTTCTTAGATTTTATTAGGTAGAAATGCCATTGATTTTTTTGATTATGTTAGCTGCAACTTTGTGGAAGCTATTTTCTTAGTATCTTTGCTTATTCCTTATGATGTTTTAGGAAGACCATCTTGTTATCTCTTCAAAGGGATACTTTTAATTCTTTACCTGCCTTTATGCCTTTAATATTTAAGTAGTCATATAGTCCTTGGAGGAAAAAAGCTATTTCCCCTTTTGAGTCTTTGCTTTTATTTGTACTTGTTTTTTCTTTTTGGGAAATTTAAATTTGCAATAACTTTTTAAACTTTGTATTTTTTAAATTTGCTTATCTCTTCCAGTTTGACCGTACTTCTGCTGAACTTTTCACCATAATTCTTCATTATGTAATTTTGAGTGGTCTCGTTACCTTCCAGTGTTAGATTTGCCTCTGGATTTGAGGATAAGAGCACTAAATTTTTAGGGCCTTTTCTTTTGTTTTAAAAAAATTATCATTATAGCTTTTTATTTATATAACTTATGCATGGTTAATTTTTCAACATTGACCCTTGTAAAACTTTCTGTTCCAACTTTTCCCCTCCTTCCCCCCTCTCATTCCCCTAGAGGGCAGGTAGTCCAATACATGTTAAATACGTTAAAGTATATGCTAAATTTAATATATGTATACGTATTTATACAGTTATCTTGCTATACAAAAAAAAAATCAGATCTAGAAAGAAAGAAAATCTGGGAAGGAAAACAAGAATGTAAGCAAACAATAACAAAAAGTGGGTGTGCTCTGTTGTGGTTTACATTCATTTTCCATAGTTCTCTCTCTGGGTGTAGCTGATTCTTTTCATTACTGAACAATTAGAATTGGTTTGAATCATCTCATTATTGAAAAGAGCCATGTCCATCAGAATTGATCATCATATAATCTTGTTGTTGCCATGTATAATGATTTTCTGGTTCTCCTCATTTCATTTAATATCAGTTCATGTAAGTCTCTCCAGGCCTCTCTGAAATCATCCTGCTGATCATTTCTTTATTTTTATTTTTTTATTTTAAAATAATTATCACTTTTTATTAACAGTACATATACCTGGGTAATTTTTTACAACATTATTCCTTGTACTCCCTCCAATTTTTCCCTTCCCTCCCTCCATCCCCTCCCGTAGATGGCAGACAGTCTTATACATGTTAAATATGTGATAGTATATCCTAGATACAATATATGTGTGCAGAACCGGACAGTTTTCTTCTTGCACAGGAAGAATTTGAGTCAGAAAGTAAAAATAACCTGGGAAGAAAAACAAAAATGCAAACAGTTTACACTCATTTCCCAGTGTTTCTTCTTTGGGTGTAGCTGCTTCTGTCCATCACTGATCAATTGGAACTGAATTAAATCTTCTCTTTGTCGAAGAAATCCATTTCCATCAGAATACATCCTCATACAATGTTGTTGAAGTGTATAATGATTTCCTGGTTCTGCTCTTTTCACTTAGCATCAGTTCATGTAAGTTTTTTCCAGCCTCTCTGTAGTCATCCTGCTAATCATTTCTTACAGAACAATAATACTTCATAACATTCATATACCATAACTTATTCAGCCATTCTCCAGTTGATGGGCATCCACTTAATTTCCAGTTTCTTGCCACTACAAAAAGGGCTGCCACAAACATTTTTGCATATACAGGTCCCTTTCCTTTCTTTAAGATCTCTTTGGGATAAAAATGTTCAGTAGTAACACTGCTGGGTCAAAGGGTACGCAAGTCTGATAGTTTTTTGAGCATAGTTCCAAATTGCTCTCCGTGTTGGATCCTGTTCACAATTCCAGCAACAATGTATCAGTGTTCCAGTTTCCCACATCCCTTCCAACATTCGTCATTATCTTTTCCTGTCATCTTAGCCAATCTGAGAGGTGTGTAATGGTATCTCAAAGTTGTTTTAATTTGTATTTCTCTGATCAGTAGTGATTTGGAGCACCTTTTCATATGACTGGAAATAATTTCAATTTCTTTATCTGAAAATTGTCTGTTCATATCCTTTGACCATTTATCAATTGGAGAATGGCTTGATTTCTTACAAATTTTGAGTCAATTCTCTGTATATTTTGGATATGAGGTCTTTATCAGAATCTTTGACTGTAAAAATGTTTTTTTTTTTTTTAAGGGTCTTTTCTGGTGTCTAATGACTGAATGTCAGTGATCTTGGGCTTGGTCTATCCTTCCTCTCTGAGGACTATGATACTTTGTGGGTCACTGTTCATTACCATTCCCAGATGCTTCCAAGACTCATCCTGAAACTTTCTGACCACACAAAGGCTTTCTTAGGAGAATGTCTACCCATCATTCCCCCACTACCCTTACCTTACCTTCCTCCCAGCTTTGGTAGGCTACATGGTAAGGTTTTTGGTTGAGTTGAGGTTTTGCTGGACTGGCCCCTTTCCAGTTGTCTATTGTCTTCTGACTGACTTTCTGGAAGTTCTAGGAAAGATTAAGTCACTTAACTATAGTTTCTCAATGTACTTCTTGATTATTATTCATTCAGGTTTGTGTATGTAAAATTGTATGTGTTAAACTAAAAAGATTTGCTGGAATAGGAATGTGGGAACTAGGAGATCTACTGCTTCCTCTTGTTGCTTTGGCAAGAAGTCTGCAGGATGAAATACCTTTAAAGTGTTTTCTTCTGACTTTTTCTCTGCTGTAAGTTCTGATTTGCATATACTTGAAAAGTGCTAGAAATTGCCTGTAGCCAGTTAAGAAAATTTTAGTCTATCAGTCTCCCCTACTTCTGTGTGCTGGTTCCATTCTAATGTTGTTACTTATCTAACAATTAGCTTTTCTGTTTTATTTTCACCAGGTTTAGGAAACAAAGTGGTATAGAACGCTGAAATATATATTATACTACATATAATGCTCTTAAAGTATATAACTAGTATCCAACTAAGTTGGAATATGATGAAGTCTATTATAAAAGGTGTTATTTTCTTGAATGGAAATTACTTATCACTACAACTACTTTTAGCAGATATAATAAATGTACTCGTGAAAATTATGCATAAATTGAAATTTGTAAGAGAATCTTATTTCCCAAAAGGATGCATTGTCAGCAGTTTATAACATTCGGATTTTCTCATCCTTAACCCCTAGTCTTTTTGTCAAGTAGTAGATAATCTTTAAATACTGATTTTCTCCTGTAACTTTCCTAGCAGTAATAAAGTCTTGTTCATCTCATTTTACAGATAAAGAAATTAAAGCCTAAAAGAGGTTGAGGGAGTTGCCAGAGCTATCTAGCTAGTTAGTTATATGGCTAGTATTAATGTTCTACTCTCTTGTCATCTTACCATGTGTGATTTCTACTGTATCATATTAGAGTTTATAAAACATGCTATAAAAGAAACCTTTTATAACCTCAATGATCAAATACTAGTTTTTCTGTTTGTAAGTTTGGACTTTTTCTCATGTACCCCCAGAAATAGAAATATTAGATTACTTGTTAATCTCTAGAGAAAGTTTTACTCTTAGATGTCATGAGCCTTAAACAAAGAAATTACATTTGATGATGGAGCAAAAGGCATGTGTAGAATGGAATATTTTGAAAGTATCTTGTTATCATCCTTAGCTGTAGTGGGTCATACAGAGCAGAATGAGTCCTGCTGAAACTAAATTATTCAAGTAGAGTGAAAATGACGAGGAGAAGTATCATAGAGGAAGGACAAACTTAGTTATCTTGAAAGAATTGATTTAGATTTCAATGTGGAGATGGGGAAGAAAGAAAATAAGAGGAAGAAGATAATTCTGATGCTAATAGCTAGCATTTCTATAGTACTTTTAGATTTGCATAGTGTTTTGTATTTTTTAATTCATTGGATCTTCACAAACTTGTGAGGTAGGTGCTGTTATTATTCTCACTTTCCAAATGGGAAAACCAAACTTTAAGAGATTGTAACTTAACTCAGGGTCATACAAGTAGTAATGTTTAGTAAACATTTGGAGGTAGATGACTAGAATCAATGAGAGATGTGTGGAGTAGAGATTAAGAACTGGGAATCATAGTCATATAAGTGATAGTTGAAATTTAGGAAAGTCAATGAATTCCTCATTGGTGGATGTGAATGTAGAAAAGTTATTAGCAAATAGAGACTTATTTAAATGGACATAATGCAAAATTGAACAATGTCAATGGAAATAAACTTCGTACAACAAATAGAAATAAATAGCCAAAACAAATTTATACCTTGTCGGCGTTTAGGAAAAATATCCCATTTTCTGCTTTTTCATTCTTAACATCTTTCTGCCTAGAGACACCTGTGCAGATTAAAATTTAAAAATAACCTATACATCAAAGTGATATTTATTGGTTGTTTTATTGGTGTTAACTAATAGAGAGAATAAAATGTTTTAAATCCTTATAAATGTTTGGGTGAAGGAAGAGTGGGTGATTGCTTAGTTTGTTTTTCAACACTTTCTGAGAGTCTGTATAAATGGAGATAGGTTTTTTCAGAGAAAGGGACATTCCATTTGTATAGACTAGCTCAGGTGAGTATAAGATACTTGGATAAAATAATCTAGAACCAGTTTTGTCTTGCATAAAATTATAGGTAAATGCTTGGTGACCTTTCCTGGTGGATTAATAAGTATCTAACTTTGCACACAGTTAATGCTTATAATGTTAAATAAGCATGAATTCTAGTCTTTGAACTAAGGCAACCAATATTGCCACAGGCCTAGAATTCTGACCTTTTCTGTATTGTTTTAGGCTTTGTTGTAACCATCAGTAAGAAAGCAAGGCCAATTCACTGCATGTAGTGTGCTGACTGATTAGTTGCTAGGTAGTGTATGAAGGTTGATAACATAGTAATTAATGCCTATACACCAGTTTTTCAGCAAGATAAGTGATTTCATGAGTTTCTTCATCCAAAACAATCTCATTACTTGGTAGGCATTTATCATAGGAGCAGCTTTACTATCATCAGGCTAAATTATTTTTGTCTTAAAAAGGTATTAAAATTATCCCTTTATCATTTACTATTAAAATACTCTTCTCTTTTCCTGTCACATATCTGAATGAGGGTCAGGAGCTTTTGGCTTCACATTTCCTTGTAAACAGATCTATCAGATCAAGTACCATTGTGGCCAAAGCAGAGGCAGGAAGGTTGAGAAAGATTGAATCAGTTCTGTATTCTTGTTGAATAGCCCTTCCATGCTATAGCTAAGTAAAATCCATTAAAAAAAATTGTTTACTGGTCTTCAAGTGACTTGTTTTGTACCAACTCTGAATCTGACTATTGGCTTGAATCCCAAGCCTGACCCTTAAAACCAGCTTACCAATAATGTTAATGTAGCCTAAATATAATGAAAATGTGGGCAGTCAGATCACTAACCAAATTGGTTCTTAACTCATGGAGGTGAATTTAAGTTTGATTGTATCATAGTTAAGATGTATGTGTTATTTAGCAGAGACTATAAACTTAGGTGTTGTCATTTTATTGTAAGGCAGAACATTGTTATGTTATCTTCATGATCAATAGCCTGAGCCTGCTGTATATGACAGTGTTATAAGATTCTTTTGGTATTTCAGTAAGCCCCCTGGTATTTCAATAACTGAATCTCAAGATTGGTCTGGCATATCAGATTTCCTCTTATAGGAAATAATGTTTAGTTTTTGTAGTATATAATGCTAGTGGTTATTAAATAGAAATCTGAGATTGACAAGACTAGTTTAGTTTCATGTATATTGTTCTTGTGGTTGTGCTTTGTGCTCTACATAATTGCATTTTTGAATTCTCTATAATATTTTAATAACATTTTTAATCAATTACTTTCATGTACCCTCATTTTGGAGATAGGCACTTTCCAGTTGATGGAAAACTATTTTGTTTTTACCTGAGTGTTTTGCTATTTCAGATAATACTTAGCTATCTTTAAAAGCTCTTAAGCATCTCTTCTTTTGATCTGTTCTTAGGTTCATGCATGGGAGATCTCTGATCAATTATTACAGATCCGGCAGGATGTAGAATCGTGCTATTTTGCAGCACAGACGATGAAGATGAAGATTCAGACCTCATTCTATGAACTTCCAACAGACTCTCATGCCTCTTTACGGGACTCATTGTTGTCACATATCCAGAACTTGAAAGACTTATCTCCTGTCATCGTAACTCAGGTAAATCTTTGTTTCACAAGATGGGTTGTCAAGTTTTCATTAAACTTATGAATGATGAAAATGTAAATAATCAGTATTGGTAGCAAATCTAAAGGTAGCATTGAAACCTTATTTCAGTCTTACTGCTCTAATGTGGTATGGCAAGAATTTTTCTGTCATTTGAACAAATAAACATTTGGGGCAGGGCAGTTATCTGATTTGTTGTGATTCAGTTGCTTCAGTCATGTGCCCTGTTTGTGACCCTGTGTGGTCTTTGCTTGGCAAAGATACTAGAGTGATTTGCCATTTCCTTTTCTACCTCATTTTACAAATACGGAATTGAGGCAGAGAAGGTTAAATGACTTATCCAGGATCACACAGCTAGAATGTGTCTAAGGCCATATTTAAATTCAGGAAGATGAGTCTTCCTGACTCTAGGCCTGGTATTCTATTCATTGGGCCAGCTAGTTGCCAGTCATTTGATGCTGAGCTGTAAATTTTAATAATGAAGTGTCTGACTGGTTGTACTTAACATTTACAAAGTAAACATTTATGGAGGGAGTGCTTAGTTAGAAAGGCAATGGACAGGGTATCTGTCATTTGGGGAATGGCTTAACAAATTATGATATGGATATAATGGAATGTTATTGCAGTGAAGGAAATGATGACTGATGAATTCACAGAAATTTGTGAAGACTTTTATTAATAGATGCAGAGTGAAGTAATCATGGTCAGGGGAACAATTTATGTAATGACCACTATATATATATATATATTTTTTTTAGGGAAAAAATATATTTTTTATTTTATTTAATAATAACTTTATATAGACAGAATCCATGCCAGGGTAATTTTTTACATTATCCCTTGCACTTGCTTCTGTTCCAATTTTTCACCTCCCTCTCTCCACTCCCTCCCCTAGATGGCAAGCAGTCCTATATATGTTAGATATATTGCAGTATATCCTAGATACAATATATGTTTGCAGAACTGAACAGTTCTCTTGTTGCACAGGAAGAATTGGATTCAGAAGATAAAAATAACCCGGGAAGAAAATCAAAAGTGCAAATAGTTCATATTCGTTTCCCAGTGTTCTTTCTTTGGGTGTAGCTGCTTCTGTCCATCATTTATCAATTGAAACTGAGTTAGGTCTCTTTGTCAAAGAAATCCACTTTCATCAGAATACATCCTCATACAATATCGTTGTTGAAGTGTATAATGATTTCCTGATTTTGCTCATTTCACTTAGCATCAGTTCATGTAAGTCTCTCCAAGCCTCTCTGTATTCATCCTGCTGATGACCACAATATTTTAAAGGAAAATAATTCTGAAAAACTTCAGAACTCTGATTAGTGCAGTGACCATACATGACTAAAGAAGGCTAATAAGAAGTACACTCACGTAAAAAGTGATGGACTAGAGATACCTAATAAGATGTTTACAAATAGCCAGTATATTTATTTTTTCTTAATTTCACTTATTGGTTCCAAGAAAAGGCTTGGTGGGAGATATTCAGCAGGGGTTGATAATGATTTTTAAAAAAGAAAAGACTATCAATATTAAAAAGAAAACCACTTGGAAGAGAATTAAATTTAGAGTCACAGAGAAGCTGAGCATTTTTTCTATGTTAGATATACACTTTTAAAAAGCTATATAATAAGTTTAGTGTTTCATATGCATTTTGCATGTAGAAATATTCATATTCATTGATGTTTAAAGTCACAGTAATGAGATTTAAAAAAAAAACAGCAAATAGTGGTTAGAAGGAAGAGTCTCAAGTTAAAACTATTTTTATCATGTGGAGACTTCAAAATGTTAAACCTTTTCTTTAGTAACTTTTTAATTTTTGTTTTTAAAGATACTATATTAAATAGAGACATACTACATAGGAATGGATTGTTTTGTACATGTGTATTATTTAAACATTTTAAAATTTTGATTTAACATAACAAAAAGAACTAACTCTGGAGTCAGAAGGCTTGGGCTTAAATCTCACTTCTGCTCATTATTGGCTATATGTCCTTGGGCAAGTCACATAACCTCCCTGTATTTATAAAGCCCATTCCAAAATGTTAAGCTCTGAGAACACAAGCACAAGCAGCTAAAACAGCCTCTTTTGTCAAGGAACTTAGATTCTAATGGGAAGAATATAACACTTAATGGAGAGTTGGAAATAGAGTGGGTGATGTTGGGTAGTATGTGTTCACTAAGGCCTATTATGGAGATGACCAGGAACTGTTGTAGAGGCCTGTTTTTGGGCAAGATGGATCAAAAGTCCATTTGTCAGAGCTTGGGGAGAGATGAGATGATGGATCTCATTTTCCTCATTTGTAAAATGAGAGAGTTGGATTAGATAGCCTCTGAAGTTCCTTTGAACTCTAATGACATTTAGAAAGATTTCTGTGTAGGATGGCAGAGTATAGGCTGAAACTCTCAGCATTCTCCTCCAAATAACTTTAAAATAATACCTCAAATAAAATTTTCAAGTAGTAGAACCAGCAAAATGTCAGAGGGAGACATTTTTTCAGTTTATAGTTTAGGAAATGCACAGAGACAGTAAGATCAGATGATTACTTTACACGTACTAGGTATAGCTGGCACTGATTGGTGACTCTTTTTGCCAATAGCTCTAGATTGCAGTTCCAAGGCACTTGTGATCAGTTTGGGACCAATAGGAATGCTGTAGTATACTTGTGGCAGAAGAGCCCAGAACCTGGTCACAGTTCCACGTCTAAGAGGTGTAACTGCAGGGGTAAAAGGGATCCTTCCTGGTCAAAGAAACACTGAAGATTTGCAGAGATTTAGAACTAGCTATAACTTGCTAACTTTTAGAACTAGCTCTGAAAACAGCAGCATGAAAAAGCCCAAAGCTGGGAACAGTGGCTCCTTAACCCCAGGTGAACAAAGCCCAACTTTAACATAAAATTCAAAGTTAAGAAAAACTGAGCAAATAACAAGAACTTGATCATAAAAATTAGAAGACCAAAGCATAACTCAGAAGAAAGCAGCATTGTGAAAACAGCTATAAATAGTGCCTAAAAAAAAATACTAATTAGACTCAAGGCCATCAAGATTCCTGGAAGAATTAAAGGGAGAACTCTTTAAAAAGTGAATTGGTTAAACGAAAAAAAAGAGATACAAAAGCTCTCTGAAGAAAATAGTTCCTTAAAAATTAGAATTGAGCAAGTAGAAGCTAATGATTCCACAAAATGTCAGGAAACATTAAAACAAAGAGAAGGAAATGTGAAATAAGAAAAAAAGACAACTGACTTGGAAAAATCAGAGAGAATTTAAGAATTGTTGAACTACCTGGAAACTATGCAGAAAAAAGGATGTAGGTGTCATATTAAAAAAAAATTATTTAATATTTTTCCCTTAGTCTAAGAAACAAAGTATCTTACCAGGAACTTTACTGATTCACTGATTCATTGATAATGTAGGAAGGATTTATTTTATATTTTTGCAGGGAATGGGTGCCTAAGTTAGTAGATACACTTTGAAACTGCAAAGGCAGTATTTTATTTCCTATTCAAAAGCACAAATTCCTTCCCTGATTCCCCATTAATTGGATGTTACAGAAGTTAATCTCCATTCCTAATTACAAGTAAATCCTTGCCCCCAAGGAGCTTCCATTCTTATGATGTCCTTGTGGGTTTAAATTTTTTAATTTAAATTTTTTTTCTCCAATTTAATTTTCATGACTTTGGAAACCAAAAGCCCAATCATTTCTCACCACTGGTTACATTTAAAATAATTTTTTTTACATTTATTTTTAAAACTTTGAGTTCCAAATTCTCTCCCTATCCTCAAATCCAGTCCCCATTAAGAAACCATATGTGAAGTTATGCAAAACATTTCCATAAAAGTCATGAAAGAAAATATAAATCTCTCACCTTAATTTAAAAAAAAAAAATCTTGAAAAATAAAGTTAAGAGAGAGAGAATGCTTCAGTCTGTCCTGCAGAGTAGTCGTGACTCATTGTACTGTTGAGAATACCAAAGTCATTTACACTTGGTCATTCCAGAATATTGCTATTAATTTGTATACAGTACATTTCATTTTGCTTGAGTTCATGAAAAACTTTCTGGGTCTTTTTTTTGAAAGTATCCTATTCATCATTTCCCATAAAACAATAATATTCCATTACAATCACATGCCACAATTTATTCAACCATTTCTCAATTGATGGGCATCTTCTCAATTTCCAATTTTTTGCTCTACATAAATTTTTTGTATATATAGGTATAGGCATATTTCAAGAAATTATTGAAAATTCCAAGCTTTGCAGATATCTTCTAGGAATAAGACAAATTAGAGCTTCAGGGCAAATGTTGAATTGTAAAAACAAGAGTTGGTGCTTAATTGTGGACTTCCTTTGGCAATCAGAAGATCTGAAGATGGATACTAGGACTGAATTTGTGAAGTGTAGATACCTCCAGGTTAGTTCTCCTGAAATAAACTGGTGGAAAACTCTGAGGCTAGTTGAGTCCAGAGGTAGCTTTACCCCCAGATAAAGGAATTTTCACCTCCCAGACATTTGACAAAAATTAAGGAACTGGAACTGCTGCTGACAAGGGTTGTCAGACCCAGCTGTGCTGCTGACCTTGGCCCTAGGCAAGAAGGAACTGACACATGTCTGGGAAGCAGTGAGGCGGGCACCCTTTTGGATGTGGATGCCTGTAGGAGGGTGAAATTCTTAGCTTTGGGTTCTAGGCCAGAGGGGAGAAATGAAGGAGGCCCTGAGGCCAAAGGCTCAGGACTAGAGAGATTAGAGATTAACCCTATAATCCTAACGATTTATAATGAGTAAATTAAAAAATGAGCAAGCAAAGGAGAAAGAATCCAACTGGTAGAAAGTTACTGGGAATAGAGAAGACTGGGGTTCATCTTGAGGAGGATACTGAAGCAAAAAAACCTCTCCAGGTAAAGAGTAATATAAAATGGTTACCTGTCCAAAAAAGAATTCATAGAAAATCTCAAGAAAGATTTTAAAAAATCAAATGAGAGAGATTGAGGAAAAACTTAAAAAAAAAAAAATTGAACCTCCTTCCTCCCTCTCTCCCCCAACCCAAGATTATGGGGGGAAAAAACCAAACCCATCTAGCTAGGAAAGGAAATACAGAATCTTAAGGAAGAAAATGCCTCTTTGGAAAACAAAATTGAGCAAGGGCAAGCCAGTGAGGTTTTAAGGGACTAAGAACTGATATGAAACAAGCAGAACCAGGAATGTATTGTACATAATAACAGCAAGATTATATGATGATCAACTGTGAAAGATTCGTTTCTTGTTAATGATTCAGTGATCCAAGGCAATCCCAGTAAATTGTGGATAGAAAATGTCATCTGCATCCAGAAAGAGAACTATGGAGATTGAATATAAATCAACATATGCTATGTTCACTTCTTTTTTCTGTTTTTTTGTTCTGATTTTTCTCTCCCAACATGGTTCATAAGGAAATGTGTATTTAAAACCCACAATTAATGAAGAATGAAACATGTAAATAAAAAAGAATTTTCCATTAAAAAAGAGACTAAAAAATAATAAAACATTATAAAGAATCAAAAAATAAAAGAAAATGTAAGACATAAGAAAAACAACTCATCTGGAGAACAGATCAAGAAAAGAAAAAAAGAATAATCAGACTACCTGAAAACTAAAATCAAAAAGAGAATCTTGATACAGAAATACAAGAAATAATTAAAGAAAATTGTCCTGATGTGTTAGAACAAGAGGGAAAATTAGAGACAGAAAAAAAAAATTCACTAATCACCACCTGAAAGAGATTCTATGAGGAAAACCTACAGGAACATCATAGCCAAACTCTGAACCCCATGGTCAAAGAGAAACTGTTCTGAGTAACATCACCACCACCACCACCAACAACAACAACAAAAATTCAAATATGGTGGATCCACAATTAGACCACCGGCTTTGGAACACTATATATTGAAGAGTAAAAAAAAAATGAGATCGCAGCTAACAATATAATGCCCAGCAAAGCAAGCATAATTCTGAGTAAAAAAAGAAAAGACATCCAATAAATTGCAAGACTTTAAGGATTTTGTTTCAGAAAGACTTGAACTTAATAGAAAATTTGACATAAAAGATCCAAGAAAAATAAGTTAAACATCAAATACTAAGTATTAGGGACGTAATAGGGATAAACTTTTACACATGAAAATGTAAACTATGTGTCTAAGATTGTCATCAGTAATTGGGTAATACAAAAGATTGGGTAGAGCTGAGTATGATGTAATTCTAAAAAGCAATGCCCTGTAGGAAAAGGTAAAAAGAGTAATTAACTCTTTATATAATTAAGTTATATAAATTAGGTGTGTGAGGAAAAACTGACCACAGAGGAATTAGATGGGGGAGAACTGGTAATTTCTAGAACCCTATTTTCATTGGGAATGAGTTAAAGAGGAAATAATACATATGCATCTAGAAGGGTTAAAAAAAATCTTTTAAATTTATAAAGAAATAAGAATAGGATAAAGGGGTGGAGGAACATAAAAGGTTGTGTAGGATACAGGGAATGAAATAAGGTAATTAATTACAACCTTCATTAATGGGAATGGAATGAAGAGGGAGGGAAAGAGTGAGAGGAGAGGATAAGGAGGAATCCTTGGGGACAGGGAGGTTAAATAATAACAAGGTAGCAGGAAGAAATAAAGCAGAGGAATCAGCAGGGATAGGGAATCAGCAGGGATAGGAAATAAGAGATACAGACAACAAAAATGAACAGGAATAGAATTTATTTTTAAAAATCAGTGTTAGTAATAATTGATCTCAGACAAAATTAAAGCTAAAATAGATTTAATCAGAAAGAAAAATAGGGAAGCTACACTATATGTCGATTATATTATTTTAGACTAGAGAGTGTAAAGTCGGAATATTGCTCTGGTGTTGGAATTGATGAGTTGGCTAATTTAGAAAAAATATGGAAAGACAGGGATTTATGATGAATGTTAGCCCCTTCAGAGAAACAGGACAAACGAGTATAGGATGACCACTCATAGATGTATATGAATGTATATGTATGTGATATAGATAGTATGTATAAGTGTGTGTGTGTAACTAGGTAAATATATCTGTGCCTAATTTTAGCTTTTGGGAGGAGGGAAGGGGAGAAGAAGAATGAAGTAAAAAGCAGAGAAGAAAGACATACCTACAAGAAAGCAAAGAAAAGATGGACACCTCTGAACACAGTGTGTAATATTTATTATAGAGGCTTTCTTGAAACGGAAATTTATTGTTTCATGTCTTGAATCCTTCTGATTTGTTGTAGACATGTATTTTTTCTTTTTCTATTTTCTATTTGTTTTAAATAAAATTAAAAAGGAAAAAAGGGTTGCGTACCTTAGAAAAGATAAGTAAACGAAAGGCCAATAATTCTAATAAAGGCTTATTATGAACTACAAAAAAAGAAAGCATCAATGAATGTTACTCTGATTTCTTAGATCCAGAGGATAAAATAGAAATTGAAATAGGCTATCAGTCATCTCTTGAGATCCCAAAATGAAACTTAGATCACACAAGATTTAGCAGCTTACACATTAAAAAATCAGAGGGCTTGGACAATGTTATTCTGGAAAACAAAGGAGTTAGGATTGTAGCCAAGAATATAATTGCTAAGGGGTAAAAAGTAGATATGCAATGAAATGAGGACTTTCAAGCATTGATGAAAAGACCAGAGCTGAATAGAAAAATTGATATTCAGACAAAAGATTCAAGAGAAACAAAAAGGTAAACATAAAAAAGTAACCATATGTGATCCATTAAACTGTTTATGTTCCTAATGATGATACATGTAACTTCTCTTAAGAACTTTATCATTATCAGGTCAATTAGATGGAGTCTATATAGACAAGAGGGCATGGATGTGAATCAATCATGTGATCTCTTTGCCCTCTCTACTCCTCAGTGTAGGAGTGAGAAAGTGATGCACTGGGAAAAGGGTAGAAAGGGAGAAGTAGAATGAGGGGAGAGCTTATTTTTAAAGAAGTCATAATCTTTCATTTTTATTCATATGATGACATTATTTCAGTTGATACTAAAAAAAAAGTGTCTCTAAAAATAAAAATTGTGGGAGGAAGAAAAATGTATTCCATTCAGTTTCACAAATCAATTCAGGCCGAGTTAATGTTAGTTGGTTCTTACTCTCTTCTTTTAATATCTTCGTCCTTTGCATTTATTAGTTGTGGTTCTTTTTTCCCCCACAAGTTGGACTTTATTAGGCTAATATTCTATCTCACCTAAAAAACTTAATACCTGGTTGTTATTTCATTGTGGGCATTTCATTAGTCATTTAGGTAAACCTGTCTGAATTGTGGTCTGAACACCAACATTTGCTTAAGACTCAACACTTGATTGAATGTACTTTTATGTCAAATATAGTCCCATAAAAACAAAGTCCTTGATAATTCTAGGAAAGTCTGTGCTTTATTGGCATGATAAATTATATATGGTTGCGTGGTTGTGGTGGTGGTGGGGAGAATATGTATTTTTTACACATGTAAAGATAATTTTTAACATTGATTAAAACAAATTTTTTTGAGTTCCAAATTCTCTCCTTCCTCACCATCTTATCCCTAATACTGTTAGCAATTCAACATAAGTTATGCATGTACAATTATACAAAACATATTTCTATATTAGTCATATTTTGAAAGAAATATGAAGCCAAAAGAAAAGAATTACTAAAAGGTAAAAATATGTGGGGAAAAAAGCATGTTTCAATCTGCATTTGGACTCCATCAGTTTTCTCTGCATGTGGATAGCTTTTTCCATCATGAAACCATTTTCTTAGATCATTGTATTTCTGAGAAGAGCTAAGTCATTCATATTTGATCATCACCACAGTATCACTAATAATTGTGTACAGTGTTCCTGTTTTTGCTTGCTTCACTTTGGATCAGTTCATGTAAATCTTTCCAGGTTCTTTGCTTTCATTTCTTATAGCACAGTAGTATTCCATTACATTCATATATCACAACCCATTCAGTTACTCTTCAATTGATGGGCGTGTCCTCAATTTCCATTTTTTTGGCACCACAATTATGATTTCAGACAAAGAAAAAAACAAAAATAGATCTACTTAAGACAGATAATCAGTGAAACTACATTGTGCTAAAAAGAAGTGATATAAAAAAATTTTTAGCAAGTTTCTCTGACAAGGTCTCATTTCTCAAATATGTAGGGAACCGAGTCAGATTTGCAAAAATAAGGGCCATTCCCCAATTGATAAGTGGTCAAAGGATTGAGCAGGCAATTCTTTTTTCTTAATCACATTTTATTTTTTCAAATACATGTAAAGATAATTTTCAGCAATCAGTTTTGTAAGATTTTGTATTCCAGATTTTTTTCTCCCTCCCTCTCTAATCTTTCCCCTTCCCAAAACAGCAAGCAATCTAATATTGGTTATACATGTATAATCTTTTTAAACATATTTCCATATTGGTCATATTGTGCAAGAAAAATCAGAACAAAAGGGAGAAAGTTGTGAGAAAGAAAAGGCAAACCAAAAAAGTGAAAATATTAGACTTTGATCCACATTCCAGTCTCCCTAGTTTTCTCTTTGGATGAGGTTGGCTTTTTTTTTTTTTTTTTTTTGCTTTTTATATTTTTTATTGATTTTGTTTGTTTTTAGACAACCTACATTTTTCAATCTTCCTTCCTCCCTTTACTCTCTCTACTCCCCAAAACTAGGGCCCTTCTTCATAACAAAGAAAGGGAAAATATATATGACAGAAAAGGCAAACAAACAAAAGGTGAAAATGCTATGCTTTGATCCACATTCAATCTGCATAGTTCTTTCTGGATGTTAACATTTTCAATCCCAATTCTATTAGAATTGTCTTGGTTCACTCTGTTGCTGAGAAGAGATAATTCTGTTATAGTTGATCATCACAATTGCTATTACTATGTATAATGTTCTTCTGATTCTGCTCACTTTACTCACCATCAGTTCTTTTTTTTTTTTTTTTTTTTAATAGCTTTTTATTTACAAGTTATATGCATGGATAATTTTACAGCATTGACAATTGCCAAACCTTTTGTCCCAATTTTTCCCCTCCTTCTTCCCACTCCCTCGCCTAGATGGCAGGATGACCAATACATGTTAAATATATTAGAGTATAAATTAAATACAAAATAAGTATACATGTCCAAACCATTATTTTGCTGTACAAAAAGAATCAGACTCCAAAATATTGTATCAGTTCTTGAAAGTCTTTCCAGGTTTTTCTGAAATCAGTCTGCTCAGTTCTTTTTTCTTTTTTCTTTTCTCCTGTAAAAAAATTTTTCTTGTTGTTATGCATGTTCATTCATTTTTTATATATTTTCAAATCATGTTTGGAGAGAAAAATCAGAGCAAAAGGGAAAAACCATGAGAAAAAGAATCAGAAGGGGAAAAAAAAGTGAAAATAGCAAGCGTTAATTTACATTCAATCTCTATAGTTCTCTCTCTGGATTTGTATGGTATTTTCCATCCAAAGTACCAAGTCTCTCATAGTTGATCATTGTATAATTTTGCTGTTGCTATATGCAATATTTTCTTGGTTCTGCATGTTTCACAAATATCTGTTGTTAAAAATCAGCCTGTTTATCATTATTTTTAATGGAACATTAATATTCCATCTCTTTCACATACCATAACTTATTCAGCTATTCCCCAATTGATAGACATCTATTCATTTTCCATCATGAAAATTGCTGCTACAAATATTTTTGCATATGTGGATCCTTTTCCCTCTTAAATGATCTCTTTGGGATACAGACCAGTAGTAAGACTGCTGGATCAAAGGGTATGCACAGTTTGATAGCCTTTGCATGATTGGATCATTTCATAAGTCCACCAACAATGCATTAGTGTCCCAGTTTTCCTACATCCCTTCAGAACTCAAAGCGATGTAGAGTTATGTGAAGAAATGCTGCAAATCATTATTGATTAGAGAAAGGCAAATTAAAATACTCTTGAGATCCCTATCAGAAATGATAAATGCTAGAGGCGATGAGGAAACGAGGTACATTGATGGATTGTTTATGGAGTAGTGAATTGGTCCAACTATTCTGGAGAATAATTTGGAATTATGCCCAAAGAAAAATAAAACTGTGTGTATTCTTTGACACAGCAGTATCACCACTAGTTCTGTTCCCCAAAGAGAGCAGAGAAAAAAGAAAAAGATCTATATATGTTTACTCTGCCTGGTGATCAAAAATTGAATTTTGAGAGTATGTTGAAGAAGTTGTGGAATGTGATTTAGAAAGAGTACTGTTGTGCTATGAGAATTGAGTGATTTCAGAAAAAACCTGAAGTAATACAAAGTGAAGTGAAAAGAATGGGGAGAGAACTGGGAGATTGTTGTACACAGAAACAGCCATGTTGTAATAATCAAAAATTTAGCTACTCTGATCAGTATGTGATCTAAAGAATTTAGGATTAAAAAAATGCTCTCCACCTTCAGAGAGAGAGAGCTGATAAATTCTGGGTGTGATTTAAGGTAAAATTTTCTTCTCTTTCCTCCCTCCCCCTCCCGTGTGGCTACTATGAAAATATGTTTTGTATGATTTCATATATCTAATTGATATCATATTGTTTGCCCTCTCAGTAGATGGAGGAGGAATTAAAGGGAGGGAGAGAAGCTAGAACTCAGAATTTTAGAAGAACATTAAAAATAATTTGAGAAAGAATTAAATTTTAAATTCCTTTAATGTACTTTTTATATAATTCTAATCTTTTTTTATGCTATTTGTGATTTTCTTGACATTTTTTTATGTATATTTTTTCACAGTACACATATTTTTATAAAATAGTTATGTTATATTTTAAACAGATGTCGCCTAGCCGCTTCCCTATTGAGGAAACATTTGGGATTTACAGTTTGTAACTTTCAGTAGTACCAAATTTGTAATTAAGACAGTTATAGTATTAGCCCAAATGGAGGTATTAACATGAGAGATGAGAAATAAGTATATTATATTTGAATTGAGAAATAATTAGAAGATGTAGCATATGAGATAAATTATGTTTGCCCTTTATCTCTTCAGTATAATATATTAGATGTTATAACTAATAATGGAGAGTACTAAAAATGGACCAATATGTTATAGAGATCTGCTTTATTCACTGAACATTTAATGTGCATTTCCATAGTTCACATAGTTGTTATTTTAAATATTTTACAATAATATTTTTCACCTTATATTAGAATTATTTAAATTTTTTTGTTCTGAATTTAAATACCAGTATATAACAAACATTTCCATTATTTGATTTTGATATGATTTTTAGTTTTTTTTGTTGTTGTTGTTGAAGAAGTTGCTGTCTTCATGGTTCAGGAAGCATTCGCAATATTTAATTTAGTGAGTAATCCAGGTAGTGAGAGAGAAATAATTAATATTGTGTAGCTAAAACTAAGTTGTACTGGGAGGGCACAAATGAACAGTTGATCACTTTTGCATGGTCCTGTGACTATCTCTAATACCACTTAATATCATTTTGAGAGAATGGACGAAATGAATTACAGTAATGAACCATGTGAGTGAAGGTAGATAGCCTTTTTGGAATAGTCATATATTGATGAATTAACTGATTGGGCTTCCTGTCCAACTTCATGTTGTAATCTGGGCACGTAGGGGGTGAAGTGATAGAGCACCAGGCCTATCAATGGTCAGTAAGTTCAAATGGTCTCAGACACTTCCTAATTGTATGACTGAGTAAGCTACTTAACCCTTGTTTACCTAGGCTTTCTCATCTGTAAAATGGGGGCACATAAGTATTTTCTATATAATTTAGCCATTCAAACCCTTAAAAACTTAGTTTTCAGTGGAAATAGCTTTAAAGATACTTCATCTAGTAGGTAGATTTTCCTTGTTCTAGCACTAATTCATGTTATGGTTATGATTTTTTATTTTAAGTTATACATATTACTTTCTTTTTTTACATATTTCCATAGCCTTTATGGTACTCTGTGTATAGATGATATTTTTCATTCAAAGTTTATTGGAATTGCCTTGAATTGCTGAATTGCTAAGAAATGCCAGTTCTATCATACTTGGATCACATGATTTCTTTTTTTTTTTACTGCCTTCTTTGATCATAATATATTAACACATTTTAAAAAATATCCTATTGCTTGTCATTTTGGGAAGGAGAGAAAGAGGGAGAAAAATTTGGAATACAAACCAGTGTTGAAAACTATTTTTTTGCATGTATTTGGAAAAATACTATTTTATAAAAAGATTATCTAGTCAGTTATAGTTGCTTTTTTTGGGGACTTAAATGCTTTTATATAAGTGTACTAACCAGTAAATACTAATAGCAACAGGCCTTGTATCACAAATAAAGGCTAGAGATGATGATAGTACTAAAAGTTGGAGAAAAGGATAAGTTTGCAACTCAACTAGTGAAAGTGAGCTTCAGGCCATAGTTAAAAAGGAAGGGGATTGATAAGTCAGTCTCCCAAAGTGTCCAAGTTTTATTAGGCTCTGGTCCCTGCTTGTTTTGGTGTGTGAATACCTTACCATACAAAAGGACTATTCTCCTTCTGATTGCTTTCCTACCTCTGTTGTCATAGGCAAGAGGCTGCCAGTTAGTGAGGTTGGTGTGAACTATGGACAGTTCCAAAAAACAAAATTATGCAGATAGGAAGAGAAGGCATGACTGGAGCAGACATAGCCTGTTTTAAGAAAAGTAAAGACAATATATCATAGAGTTGATGCATCTTTTTCTCTACACACTTGCTTCCATTCTAAAACACTTTTGATGGGAGTTGATATAGGACTAGAAAGTCTGAAATCTTTCCAAATTTAGGGTCATAGATAGATTTAGACAGGAATGGGAATTTAGGAGTCAGTCCAGTATCCTCATAATACAAATGAGGAAAATGAGGGACAGTAAAATAAAGTGATTGGTCCGAAACCATCAGGGTTGTTTGGATGGCTGAGCCAGGATTCAAATTGAAGTGTTCCAATTTTCAGAACCAGTGATTTTTTTTCCCATTTACTACACTGTCTCCACGGCATGGGGATAGGAGAAGAAATAGGGCCTGTAACTGTCAAACTACAAATCTATTATGTAAAACTTGCTATTCCTTTTAAATATATCATAGTTATCATGCAAGTATTTCCCCCCTTCCCAAGATAACAAGCAATAGGATATCTTTTTAAATGTGTTAATATATTATGATCAAAGAAGGCAGTAAAAAAAAGAAATCATGTGATCCAAGTATGATAGAACTGGCATCTTTCTTCTTCCTTCCCCCATTAGAAACAAATATGTATATATTTGTAAAATCATTCTGTACTTATTTCGGGTTATCAGTTCTTTCTCTGAATGTAGATAGCATCTTCGTTCCCAGGAACTTTGTAGTTAATTTGGATATTTATAATAGTCAAAATTGCTTAGATACTCAAAGTTGTTTTTAAAACAATATTGTTGTTACTGTCTACAACATTCTCTTGGTTCTGATCATTTTGCTCTTCATTATTTCATGCAAGTTTATCCATGTTTTTCTAAGATCATTGAGCTCATCATTTTTCATATCATGGTAGTACTACATCGTGATCATATACCACAACAAGTTTAGTCATTCCCCAGTTCATGGGCATCGCTTTAATTACCAGTTCTTTGATACCACAAAGAGAACTGCTAAAAATATTTTAGAAAATAGAGGGTTTTTTCCTTTTTTTGTAACCATCTTTGAAAATGTAGTAGTAGTATTTCTGGATAAAGAGCATATAGGCAGTTTAATAACTGACTGGGCATAGTCCAGATTGCTCTCCAAAATGGTTGTATCAGTTTGAAGTTCCACCATCAATGAATTAATGTCCCAGTATTTCCATATCCTCTCCACCATTAGTCTTTTTCCTTTCAATCATTTTAGCCAATCTGGTAAGTGCAAAACAGTAGCTCAAGGTTGTTCTAAGTTGCATTTCTCCAATCAATAATGATATAGAACATTTTTTCATATGACTACAAGTTGTTTTGCTTTCTTCAATAGAAAATTAATTGTTTGTATTTGATAATTTATCAATTGGGAAATGACTTGTATTCTTATAGATTTTATAAAGTTCTTTATAATTTGAGATTAGAGGCCTTTTTCTAAGAAACTGACTACATTCCCCTCTCCCCCATTAAATTATAAAGGAATAATTATCAAAACTGTCTGGTACTGGCTAAGAAATAGAAAGCTAGATAATGGAACAGAGTAGGTATACAGTTTGCAGCTGCGGATGGTTATAATATGCAGTCTGCCAGAAATTGGGCATAGACTGATATCTTGTACCATATACTAAGATAAGGTCAAAATGGATACATGATATAGATATAAAAAGAGATATTACAAGAAACTCAAAACATGGAACATATTGCCTATCAGGCTTACGGATAGATGAATAATTCATTCATAAACAAGAAATAGAGAGCAGTTTGAGATGTGAAAAGGATACTTTTAATTACAGTACATTAGAAAGTTTTATACAAATAAAACAAATATAGCCAAGATCAGAAGGAAAGCAGAATATTAATTCTGTCATTGCATGGATGTCGGGAACTCTTGGAGAAGAAATTCTTTATGAAATTTTTTTTTCCAGTTTAGCATATTAGAGCTTAGACTGAGGATTAGTCACTTTCTTAGGGTAATTCAGCCCATGTGTGTCAGAGGTATTTTTTAAATCCAAGTTTTCCTCATTGAAGTTCTCTATCCAGTAAAGAATTGGTTTGGAAACTTTACACAAATCACTTAACCCCAATTGCCTCAGCCAAAAAAAAAAAAAAAAAAAAGAATTGGTGTATAAATCAGTTTTTTAGAGCTTTATTTTCCAACCTTTGTACTATTATTGTGTAGTGAAAGGCTGTGATTTGCACTTGTACATATGAAATAATAAAAAATAGAGCAGGGTTCCACTGTACTTTGGTATATTTTCTACAGAGATCTTAAAGATAGTCTTGGATAGTTTATAATCTATAGCCATACTCATAAATTATGGATCAGCCAAAAGTATTCATTATTTTATCTTAGAATAAATAAAGGAAAAAAGTGAAGGTTAGATTTGGAAAAGAATAAAAATTCTGATATGTTTTATTATGAACTTTTACTTAGTGAGAACAATTCTAATCTGAAGTTACCTATTAGAAGTGAAAAGGAGTTTAAGTGACTTCAGGAATTTTCTTGGTAGTACAGGTAGACATGAAGGATAGAAGAAAAAAGCTAGATCTCTATAGAGGGAAAAAAGTTTTTATAGAATGTTACTAGAAAAAAATAGTATTCTTTTAGAAAAATAAGATATAAAGTTTTATGCCAATTCTATCAAATTCCACCCATCATTTGACAACCAACTGTTTCTATATGTCTTGTATTTTCAATGTTATCCTTAATTATAGACTACTTTGTCCTTGTATACATGATAACATGAATAGAACTCATTTAATATAATTTAGTATGAATAACGAGAGATTGATCTATGTAGTTTATATTTCTCAGCCACCATTATAGTTGCTCCAGTATAAGCCTTTTTTTCCCCTTCCTTCCTGAATTCTCTTCTCTAAAGGAGGATATTAGTCCTCATCATAAGAGTATGTAAACATCCCCTGTCCCCAACTGCATATATTTACATAGCTTCCTTTGAGACTCTTATGTAACAGTCCACGATCTAATTTCTGTCTTGACTTGCAACTGTGAACAAATCTATATCAATATTCTTCCACTCACCTTTTCTTTCCTTGAAATGTAGGAAGGGAGAAGGGAAGGAGAATTATATGGCTCTTAAATTTGGATAGTTGGAGCCTAGATCCAAAGTAAAAATAATTAAAGAAAACTTAGAGAAGTTTGTTTTGGCTTTGTATTTTTGTGGGGATGGAGGACGGAGAGAGAAACCAGCAGTTAGAATGTGAATGAGGGTAATATAACTAAATGAAAAACAGGAGGATCAGGAGTCACAATCTCAGTTCATTTCTTCTGTTAGAAAGTTTTTCCCTAAACCAAGTCTAAATCCGCCATTCTTTAGCTTTTGCACATTGTTCCTGATTCATTCCTTTGTGACTAAGCAGAACAAATCTTATCACTTTTTTACAAGAAAACCTATTTGATCCTAAGCCAAATTTAGCTGTTCAATACTGCCTCTCAAATATGATAAACATAAAGTGACAAAATACTATATCCTGATATCTTAACCAGATGAAAGCACAGGAACCTCCATTGAATCAGTCAGTTAATCATAGATTTTAGATTTAAGTATGCTATACCTGAAGTGTGTTTGACTTGTTTGAGAAAATTTGATCACAATGTGTGAGTCATTTGCAAAAGAGTCAGTTCAGAAGCAAAGAAATCTTGAGTTTCAGCAGTTTAGGGTAGGTATTTTCTCCAAGTACCTGGAGAGAAATCACTTGCTGACAGGAAGGCACCTGCTGCCTTAATGTTGGCCTCTAGTATCATCCTGCAATCTGCTTGACTGGAGGGATGATGTAATAAAAATTTGAAGACTGGAGAATTTGGATCTTGTTTTTTTTTGACATTTAAAACATTTAGCTTTTCTTTTTTAACAAAGTTTTTGTTTTAAAAATCTATGTTCTTTCCATCCTACCTCACCTTTAGAAAAAGGAAAAAAAAAGTAAAACAATACTCTTATAATAAATATGTATAGGGAGTTGTTAACAGTAGATAGTGCACTAGGCCTGGACTTAGGAAGAGTTTAAATGTGACCTTAGACATTTATTAGCTGTGTGACCCTGAACAAGTCACTTAGCCCTATTTACCTGAGTTTCTCATCTATAAAATGAACTGGAGAAGGAAATGGCAAAACACTTCAGTTTCTTTGCCAAGAAAATCTCAAATGGGGCCACAAACAGTCAGACATGACTGAAACAACTCAACAAGAAGCAATATATATTATTGTAAAACATGTTTCAAGCTCTCTGAGACTGACATTTCTCTGCCTGGAGATAGACAGCATGTTTTAGCCCTCTAGACTCATGACTGGACATTGTGTGGATCAGAGTTTGTAAGTATTTCAAAGTATACCCTTCAGTTTTTAATTTGCAAATAAGTATTCTTATAAATATATTTGTTTAAAAAAATTATTTGGTACTTGATAAAGACTTAGTCTTTAGACTGAACACTTTCAATGTCTTAATTTGATCCTTATATTCTCTCACTTATTCTCTGAGCAGGGTTGTCTTCTTCTAACATGTTAATATCTTTCTCAAAATGTGGTGACCAGAATAGAATGCTGTATTCCATTACGATGTGATCTGTTTATAGTTTATAGTTTCATTTTCATCACAGTGCTTCTCATTGTAGTCTAGGATAGCTTTTTTAGTCTGCTGTATAACACATTGTTGAATCATGCTGTACTTCTAGTTAAATACTCAGGCAAGAGTTGTCTAGACACATATCCCTCATCTTGTTACTAGGGAAATCAATCATTTTGAACTCACTTTAACACTCTACATTTGTTCCTGTTAAACTTCCATTCCACTCATTGTTCAAAGTTTTCAAGATCTTCTGTCATCCCATATGTTAATTATCACCTCCATATTGTGTCATCTGCAAGTATGATAAGTTGCTATCTTATAGTGCCTCTGAGTCATTGATTATATATGTAATGTTCAGGCTAACTTTCTGGAGGTCCTCTGGAAGGGCCTTGGGCTCAGCAGGGTAGTCACCATGAGAATGGTCAGGAATAGAGTCTAAAGTCTATACTGTCTCCTTCACAGTCTGTGTCTGTCGTAGTCCGTCTCCTTCACAGTCTGTTTCACTCTGGCTCTGACTCTGACTGACCGTGTCCCCAGTTCTCTCAGCCCTTAAATACCCTATTCCCCAGTTCTCTCAGCCTTTAAATACCCTATTACAATTACATCATTACAGCATACTGAGTATATGCCAACTAGTCATTATATCATCATATCAAACTAGAGTGATTATATCATTATATCATACTAGATATATATGAACTAGAGAACCATTATCTCATCAATTCCACTGAGTTAATACCTTGTTGTAAGTATCCTTGTTTCAAGTATACTTCTCTTGTTTTCTTTTGTTTTAGAAAACAGGTGGTCATGCCCTCCCTGATTTCTCAGGAAGGGAGTTGAAAATACCCAAAAAAAAAAAAAAAAAAACCACACACCAAAGGGAAGTGGGGAATCAAACCAGATATTGTTGGTGGGTTCCCTCTGGGCTGAAATTGAAAACAGGTATACATAAATCCATCGGCATGGGAGGTATTACACAAGCATATAGTAATATAACACAGGCTAGTAGTGATGTAACAAACAACATGAATCAACATGAGGAATTATACATGTTCATAAGTCCTAGAAGGAGGATATATAAATAGCAATCACCTCCTTCAGCAGCCAAGAGATAGTCCAAAACCAATGTATTGTCCGTTGCTTCATATTTCTGGAAATCCAGTGATTCCTATAGGTTTTTAAAGTCCTCAAAGTCCTGAAGTTTTGAAGTTTTTTAGTCTCATTATGTCAGGAAATCCACTGATTCCCACAGATTTTGAAGTCCTTCAGCAGTCTCCTTAACAATTTTTGATACTCATTAGTCAATCGCCATACACATGGGTTAACAGCCATGCTTTTTCAGTGTCGTGTGCAGTTAGAGATAGAGTCATGTGATGTTTCTTGGCTTTTCCTTTGTTTAAAGGGTCTTCTCCATCTCTCTGTGTCATAGGGGGTGGACATAGCTGCTGCATGGGTGGTGCTGATGATGTTATTGCCCCTCCCACTCCTCCAACTGAGCTGTGAAAGTGAGAAGCACCACACCCCTTAAGTTCATCAGCACTGTACTTAACTCCTTTCTTATCCAATTCTTTATGCTTTTCAGCTGCTTTGTCAGTATCAAATCCCTCCTGCTCTTTCTCCTCACACTTTCTTGTCTGGCTGTCCACCTTAAAATTTTTCTTTATTTTAAAACTTGTGGAATTCCTTAAAGCCAATGGTATTATGTTGTAGATATAGAATGTTTCCTCAGGAATCGAATCAGGCCCTTAGCATTGTAATATTCAATTAGTTGCTCTTCCACTAGTTTCCACATATCTGGCTCTAATTTTTCTTCCTTAGACAACCAAGGAGACATGCACTCTTAATATATTTAAGAGTCCAACGATTTGCTTCCAAGTTACCAACAAACCTTGCTTCTTTAATAACCTAATTATGTATTCTACACATTCCCCTTGGGGTGGGGAAGGATCTTTTCTTAATATTTGCCCCATTTCAGCTGAGAAAAAAATGAAAGTGAGTTGTTTAGCCCTTACCAAAGTATCCTGCTTGTCTGATTTTGTACTCACCCTATTTCTGGGTCACGGGGACTTCTTCACTGATTTAATGATCCCGTCAGTTGGAACTGCTGAGTGTAGGTCCTTATGTCCAGAGCCTCAAAATGTAGCGTGCTTCTTTCAGTGCCCCATGTTGGGCGCCAAAATGTAATGTCCAGGCTAGCTTTCTGGAGGTCCTCTGGAAGGGCCTTGGTCTCAAAAAGATAGTCACCACAAGGCTGGTCAGGAATAGAGTCTAAAGTCTTTATTGTCCCCTTAACAGTCTGTCTCCTACACAGTCTGTCCAGTCTGACTGACTCTTGACTGGCCATGTCCCTGTTCTCTCAGCCCTTAAATACCCTATTACAATTGCATCATTACAGCATACTGAGTTTATGCCAACTAGAGTGATTATATCATTATATCAGACTAGAGTGATTGTATCATGATATCATACTAGATATATGTAAACTAGAGAACTTATCAATTCCACTGAGTTAATACCTTGTTGTAAGTATCCTTGTTTCAAGTATACTTCTTTCGGCCCTCTACAAAATATGAGCTAAATATTAAATAGTGTGGGCTAAAAAGAGATCCTTGGCATACTCCACATTTCCACGAATTCCTTAGTGATTTCTTTTGGGGTTTGGCCATTCAATCAGTTCCATATTGTCATTGAACCCATATTTCTCCAGTTTTATACACAAAGCTAGCATTAGAGATTTTATCAAGGGTGTAAGGGATTAATTAGCTAAGATGTATGCCTACAAATATTGTCATGCTACTTTTGGGCGAATGGTTATCTTAAGGGCAGTCAGATCTTCTGTTTGGAGGATCCTGGAATGGAAGAGTGGTCTGAATAGCTTCAGGTTTGCATTTCTTCTTATATAGTCCCAAATGGAATATATGTTTCAGTTCCACTTTTTAAACAAGATCATTTCCTTGTTTTAAAACTGCATCCAGCAATACTGTCCTATCATCCTGCTGCTTTTTAGAGTATTTTAAGATTGAATAAGATTTAAGATGATAGGAACTTTGTATTTAGAGGGAGAGTAGAAGTCTCCCAATATTATTAGCATTCAGTATTTAGTCAAAAGCTTCATTTCTTCATGATGACCTTCAAATTGTATTTTTTCCAAATTGTATTTTTAAAGAAAACTTGTCCAAATACATTTCAAGACAGTTTGATTATATAATGTTTTGATGTAATACATATCAACAGTTCCCTTCAACAAAGTACTTTCTCTGAAAAATATTGATTAATAGAAGGGAAAATTTGGTATAATATGTTTCTAACTAACATTGAAATTCAGTACTCCAAAATCTCACAGACATGCTTTTGTAAGATAAGTGTGTTATTGTTGTTGCTTTTTTGCTATCCCTTTCTAAGTATAATAAGGTCATGCTTTTAATTTTTTTTCTCTTCCATCACAGTCCATATCCTTCCTATCTTCTCAAATGAAACACACACACAACAAAAAAGTTTTAGCAAATATCTAATTTACAGTGTTGTTTACATTTATTTCCATTAGTATAAACCAAAAAGTATTTCAACGGTTTCATCTTTGCTTCTCTCATTGTTCCGAAATTCTCAGTTGATATGAGGAGCATGCTTCTTTCTCCTACATGTGTTAGAGCAAACTTGGGATTATTTATTCATCCATCTCTCTTTTGTATACAGTGTGTTTTAAGGCCAGAATTTAAGTCTATATAAACCACTTAGCCATTGATTAGATCTAAAACCTGAATATAGGGTCGCTTTAAGTCACTTATTTCAGTTTAGACTTATTTTATCTCTAAAAGACCTTGTTTCACCTGAATTAATTAATTACAAATAGCTAGTGGAAACTTAAGTAGTCTACAATCTTTTTCTTGGGAACAAGAAGTGAATTTGGTATATTTATAGAGGGTACATATGATACATGTTCATCTGTCTATACATAGGCACTTGTTTTTTAAGCCATTGGATAAAGAGGGGGTATCATTTATTTTGGATGTATAAATCTAGTTTCATAATCAAAATTAAAATAATTATAAAAATTATTTTATTTTTACATGATATTTCCCAGTGTTTGAAAAGTCAACATTCAACAAAAAAATTAAATGCTTACTACATGCCAATGTATACAGTATGACCAAATATGTAAAATATAACCAAAAAAGAAAGTCTTTGCTTTCAAGGAGCTTTCATTCTAATAGAGAAGAAGACAATAGGCAAAGGGAGGATGAAAAAGGGGAGAGGAAGACGATGTCTGGCTCAGGGGCATGATGGAAATTTCTGGTGGAGGGCAGGCTGTCCTGGGCATTCTAGAATAGGGTACTTCAAAGGTAGGAGTTTATGAGTTCCAGGGCCAAAGTGAACTTCAGGGTCACTTGAAGTACATTATCTCATTTGAAGTTGGAATCAGGGCTGTAAACACATGAATTTTTGCACTAAAGATCATAAACTTAAAACTGAAAGGTATCTTAGAAATCTGTCCAGCCCCTCATTTTACAGATGAGGAAACTGAAGCCCATATTGAGTAAGTGATTTGTCCAATGTTATTATAGTGGAGCTAGCATATGAACCTAGCTTATCTGACTCCAAATCCAGAATTCTTTTCAGTGCCACATTGTCCATTCATTTCTGTACTATTGCCAGAATGTCACATTAAGAGACAAGATCCCAGGGACAGTAAATTGTTTTTGCCTCTGGGCATTTCATGGTTTGTTTTTAAAATTTTTTCATTATTGGATAAACGTCCCTTAGTCATCAAAAGGAAAAAGTGACCAACTAGATAACATTTCGTTTGTTTTTTATATGTGGAAACTAGGTAATACAAAAATACTTTGCTAGTTGGAATAAAATTTTGTCTTAGTTGACCTTATGTCTTAAACAGTCTGCTTTCTAGGCTGCTTTGACATAGATGAGAACTTGGAAGTTTCATCGAGCAGCTTTTCCCCCTCAGGTGGAAAAAACACCTCCAAATCTTTCAGGAAATGGTGAATCACATATACTCTGACTCACTAGAAATTGCTGTGACTTTTTGTAGTTTTTTCATACTAGAGTACAAGGTGATAGAAGAAAATCCAATTGACAATCTTCATTAAAAGTTTTGATCCTGATTCCTGAGCTCTGGCTTCGTTATAATCTATTTAATCATGCAGAAAGTTTCAAGATGTTTTAAATTTTTTTTAAGTAAATGTTTAGTTCCCCCCATCTCCCCACCCCCCACCCCCTACCCCCACTTATTCACCCTGCCTCCCAGGTAGCTAAATTTTTTAGTTTCTTAATTCAGAAGTCTGTCTAATTTATTCTTTTTTTTTTTTGGTCTAATATAGTCTTAACTTTAGCCAGGTTTGCTGAAAGAAATTAAGGTCTTTGGGGTTTTTTTGTTTGTTTGTTTGTTTTGGTTTTTTTGATTAGCACTAATAGTAATCTGACATATTATGTTCAGTATCTGTATTTGCTTACTAAGACTCCTTTTCTTTTGTTCAGCTTGCTTTAGCAATAGCAGATCTGGCCCTCCAGATGCCTTCCTGGAAAGGCTGTGTGCAGACCCTGGTAGAAAAGTAAGTAACTTATCTTCACAGTGAACTGATGTTTTGGAGAGAAACACAGATAATCTAAATGGAGATTAATAATGTCTAAATATTCAGTTTTTTGATATTTTAGAGAAAAAGAACCACAATTAGTTTTGTAGACATTTCCTTGACAAAAAGGAAAAAGAGACAAATACAATGTTTGTCCTTCTTTAAGTCTTAAGGGCATCAGTTTTATTGGTTTTTCTTTTTTGTTTGTTTATTTCTTTAACCATTGTCCAAAAACCTTAAATAAGTTTTTGGTGGGGGAGGACTAATTAAAGTTTCTTACTCCTTGTTTCTGTCAGGACTACGTGGTATTGCTTATTAGCTACCAGAATTTTCCATGTTGCTCTGTGGATTACTCCCACCATCTGGCACATAAGCAGTTCTATAAATTGTTACCAGACTATTGTAGTTATATTAGTGGGAAAATTATTATAGTTTTGGTTTGCAATTGAGATTATTATTGAATGGTTGAATTTTCTTGCAAATGGATAATATTTTTCTTAAAAAAATATAGTCTATTATTTTGAAGAACTTTAAGTGACAATAAAACATTAAGTATCCAATTCTGAGTAATCTTAATATTTGGCCAAACTTTTTTTTCCTGAAAACTTGAACATGTCCTTTTTAACTTTCCCTTATGGTGACTACTTAAAATCTTTGTGATTAGAAGTATTTGCTAGCTTTTTTTCCCCTCATTTATTTTATTGTGTATTTTCCATCACCTTTTTTCCTCCTAGCTTATTTTCTTCTTTTCCCCCCAAGATATAGCAATGATGTAACTTCTTTGCCTTTTCTGCTGGAGATCCTTACGGTTTTACCTGAGGAAGTTCATAGCCGTTCGTTACGAATTGGAGCTAATCGTCGCACAGAAATTATAGAAGACTTGGCTTACTACTCAAGCACTGTGGTTTCTCTATTGGTAAGTAGGTTAGAGATACTTATCTGCTTTTTAAAGATATTTCCTCCCTTTTGGCACCCTAGATTTTCGCCTCCCGTTTGCCATATAGTATTTTTTATATTTAAAGATTCCAATACAAATGTTATTTTTTTGGTTTTCTGAAAAATATTTTGCTGATATTAAAAAATCCCACAGTCACTTCCTCTTTCCAAACCCCCATCTCCATTAATACTTTTTGCCTTATAACAAAAACAACAAAAATTAAGCAAAATTGATACAATAACCTCATTCCACTGATTGCATTCATCTTTATGCATCTGGGCCCACATTAACTGAGTCCTCTGGAACCAGCACTGGTCATTTCATTTGATCTGAATTATGTTTTATGACTCGTATCTGAGTTTTTGCTATTGGCTTCATGCATATTGTCTTTTGGGTTCTTTCTGCTTTGTTTTGCATAATTCATAAAAGTCTTGTTACATTTATTCAGCAGCACTTAAGGATCTGATGTGGGTTGAGCTCTGGTGAGAGTGGGCAAAAATACTACAGGCCCAAACCTGCATTCTTTTAGGGGAGACAGCATGTATACAGGAAAATAAGTACAACATATAGAAATAGTCGAGTAATTTTCAGGGGAAAGCACTGGCAACTGTAGAGGCGATTAGGAAAAGGGTTTTTGTTTTTTTTTTAATTTTAAAAAAATTGTATGTATGGGTAATTTTACAGCATTGACAATTGCCAAACCTTTTGTACCAATTTTTCCCCTCTTTTCCCCCATCCCCTCCCATAGATGGCAGGATGACCAGCAGATGTTAAATATATTAAAGTATAAATTAGATACACAATAAGTATACTTGACCAAACTGTTATTTTGCTGTACAAAAAGGATCAGATTCAGAAATATTGTACAATTAGCCTGTGAAGGAAATCCAAAATGCAGGCAGGCAAAAATATAGGGATTGGGAGGAAAAGTTTTTTAAGTAAGCCTTAGAACTGAGCTTTAAGGTTGCTAAGTCCTGCATCATTTGGAATGCTGGCATTCTTGGGATCTTTTGACCAGGGGTTTTTAGCAAACCACAAAAATTAAACCCACAAAATAACTACATTGTTTCTCTTTACTATATGAGAGGTTCTCTACTAATTGTTGTTATTGCTGCCATGAACCCTTTTGGCACATTGAAATGTAGTTATGAAAATATTTGAAAAAACCAAACAAGTTTACAGATCCCATGTTAAGACCCTCTCTGATAGAAGAACATTGACTATAGAAATATTTTTAGCTTTGGATTAAACATTTTATGTCAAATAAATTGAAATATTTAGTCATTAGTCAGTACACATTTGTTTTTGCAAATATATAACTGTGTAAGACATTTATGTTTAATGTATAGCTATTATGTGCTAAGTGTAGAGGATAGTTAATACATAGAAAGGCAGTCTCTTCCCTCAAGGAGCATACAATCTAATGTGGAAATGGACCTTGAAAACTTGGACTGGGTAGAGTGAGTAGGAGAATAAAGTCCCAAAATAGTGCCAAGTGGGAAATGAGATGATGTCTGAACTCTCTCCTTAAATGGAGGTTTGGAAGGTACAGAGCAGCCAGATTGCTCAGTGGAGAGAGCATGGAGCCTGGAGTCGGGAAAACTGAGTTCAAATCTGGCCTCACATAGCAGTGTGTGCCTGGATAAGTCACTTAGCCTCATTTCTCATCAGTAAAAAGGGGATATACTGGAGAGCGCAATGGCAAACTATCCCAGTATCTTTGCCAGGAAAATCCCATATGAAGTCAAGAAGAGCTGGACATGACTAAATGACAACAAAGCCTGTTTTTTATTAAGCAAGTTCCTTTGGAACTTTTTGTGTTAGAATGTATTACATTGGTTTTTGCAGGGACATTTCTAGGTTCTTATTGATAAATTCATGTTTCTCCATTTTATGATTCAGTTATGTTACTTTAAGAATTCTTGTTACTGTTTCTTCAGAGCAGCAGTAATTTCGATGATTTCAATAAGAGCATTAAGAAATTCTGCATTAAAAGAAGGGAACTATAAATGCTTTTTTCTTCTTTCTCTAATATATCTTTGAGTCATGCTGGAAGCTGGGGCATAGAAGGGAATTGATAGAATTGGCATCAGAAGTCTATTCTAGAATAAATCAAAGTACTCTTTTGGAATGGTATTGCATCTTGATTTGTTTGAGATGACTTTTAAAAATTTCATTTAATAAAATATTATTTAAATGAAATACTGAGGTATGACCAAAATGATACTAGAGTCCATACAAGATCTATGTATGCATTAGAAGTGATTTTGAATGAGTTTTTCTTTATTTTTTGTTACTTTTATACACATTCCACATAGATAAAATACAGTGCTTTCAATGATGCATAAGAGAACTGTAAGTTGTTTATTTTGTAGAACCTGAAAGTAAATGCCAACACAAAGCTATATTTGTTCTAATAATCTGGTCAGAAAAACCTTTTTAAGCTTTTGTTTCTCATCTTTTAAAAAAAAAAAATTCATTATCTCTTTTTGATCTTGTTTTCTTCACCAACCAATTTTTTGCCAGGGTTTTGTCATCATTTTCAGATCCTCAGACCAAAGAAATTATAATTAAAAAAAAAAAAAGACCTAAACGTCCAACTCTGCACAATTTCATAATGATTGATCTAGTCAATGATAGTCAATGCTTTTCTTTGACGTTTATTTCATTATTAATTAGGCTTCATTGTTAGAATTTTTTTTTAATTTTGAAACCAGATTTGAAAGAAGAAACTTACCCCTTTTGTTGTTCTTGTGTGTGTTTGTATGTGTAAAATGTATCTATAATGTATCCAAGAATATTCATTCCCATCTTTGAGAGTATTTGTACATTACTAGCTTGTAGCTTCTCAGAATAGTTAAATTTGTTGTTTTCCTGTTGATTTCTTCTAAAATATTGCTTTTGTCCATATTTTTCCATTTCTCCTTACACAGCCCTTGTAAAGAGATATGTTAACATGAATTTTGGCCATTGCAGTAATTTCCTAGGAGACCTTTTCTCTGCTACTCTCTGTTGCCTCTCTTTTATATTGCATCCAAAAGATTTTTTCTTTAATTCATAGATATGATTAGGCTCAAGCATTTTTAGTGGTTCTTTAATTGTCTCTATATTGCCAACTCTTTTTATTCTGGCTTATATATCCTTCCCAATCTCTGGCCAGCTTTATCTTACATTATTCCCCTCCACATGGCCTATCCATTCAAACTTACTATCTGTTCTTTTTCCCTGAAATATGTTCTCTACTATCTTTCCTCTTACTTTTCCTTGTGCTTTTCAGTTCAGTTCAGCCAATATTTATTTAGTATCTAGTGTCTATAAGGGATTAAATAAATGATGCTGATGATAACAATACAAAATTGAAATAGTCCTTGATTCCAAGGAACTTCTGTTTTGGTAGGTTTGGGGAACTAACCACTGGAGGAATCAGAAAAGACTACCAGCAGATAACATTATACCTTAGCTGAGTCTCTAAGTTCTAAGAGATGAAGGGATAGGGGTTGGAGATAGATTATGTAAAGGCATTTTTTGGAGGGCTAAGTTCAGGAATAGAGCTAGGTCATTTTGGCTGAAACACAAGAGGTCATAAAGGTGAGTAATACAAATGTCTGGAAAAATAGGTTAGTGTCATATTAGAGAAAGGTTCAAGTAATAACAGCTTGAGAAGTTTATTTTATTTCATAGACAATGAAGATAAAGATCTTTGAAAAGAATATTTTCATATCAGACTTTTCTTTTAGGAGTATTGATTTGGCAGTCTGGAAAGGGAGGTGATTTAGAGAAGGGAAGGACTTATAGAAAGGAAACATTCACACCAAATTTGTGAAGGAACCTGAAAATTACCCAAAATCTCAAAAAAATAAACTTTCTTCTATCAGTAAGAATCTAGGAGCAATAATTTGTGTGTATTGAATGTATAAAAATTAGATATGAAATTCTCCATTAAAAAACTTAATTCAGTAAGGAAATCAGTTAGGCTCTTTCCATAGTAGATATAAAGTGTGAATTAGGGTAGTGTCCCCATGAGAAGAGACAGATAGAACATCAATTTAGCAACTGGTGGGATATGGGCAGGACTGAGGGGGATAATCAAGACTAAGATGACTCTGAGGATTGGAAGGATGTGGTTTATTAGACAAAAAGAAAAGTTTGAAGCAAAAGTTGGGACAGGGAGAACATTTGAATTTGTTGCATTTGAGGTTCTGATAAAATATCTAGGTAATATCTAAGAATGGGGAATTTTACTTATTTATTTTTTGTTTAGTATTTTAATTATTTCTAATTACATGTAAAAAGGATATTTAACATTTATCCTTTCTTCCTCCTTCTACTCTCTAATTGAGAAGGCAAGCAGTTTGATAGAAGTTATACATAGGTAGTCATGTAAAACATTTTCATATTAATTATGTTGTGAAACACCCAAGAAAAATAAAGTCTGTTAAAAATATTCTTCAATCTGCATTTGGACTCATTCCGTTCTTTCTTTGGAAGTGAATAGCATTTTTCATCATAAGTTCTTCAGAATTGCTCAAATTATTACATTGCTAAGGATATGCAATTACTAGTTGCAATGATTTCCTGGCTCTGATCAGTTCACTTTGTATCAGTTAATATAAGTCTTACCAGGTTTTTCTGAAACTACAGAGGCAAGATCATGGTCTTTTATCCCATTTTTCCTGGCTGCAGAATCTTTCTCCAGTCTGGAGTGATGAGGTTAACATTCCTCTAGCATACACCCCTCAGTTTATCCTATGTATATGTAATAAATTCTCTACATATATTGTATGATCATTAAAATGATCCTAAGCTCCTGCTGCGGAGTAGAAGTTAATATTTATAATGCAATTGAGCATGCGGCTTCTCTAGCTAAGCTATGATATTTGTCTTACTTTCAACTTTTTTTTTTTAAACTACACAACTAGTTCTGTTGAATTTTATCTAGTTTCAACTGGTTAAAGAGGTTCTCCTGCTCCTTTCTTCTGGATACTTCTAGTTCCAGATTTCCTGTTTTTCTCTGCTATGGCAATATAGTTGTTTATTTTTTTCTCATAGTGGGTATCCCTTTAATTTCTAATTCTTTGCCATCACAAAAAGAACAACTATAAATATTTTTTTACATATAGATACTTTTCCTTTTGATCTCTTTGAGGTATAGATCTATTAGTGGTATTGCTAAATCTAAGGGTATGCTCAATTTGGTAGCCCTTTGGTCAGAGTCCTAAGTTGCTCTCCAGAATGGTTGGATTGATTCATAACTCCATCAACAATGCATTGATATCCCAATTTTCCCACCTCCCTTCCAATATTTTCATTTTTCTTTTCTGTTGTAATAGCCAATTTGTTAGGTATCAGGTGGTATCTCATAGCTGTTTTAATTTGCATTTTAAAAATCACTATTGATTAGAGAAATGCAAATAATACTCTCTGTCTCTTCTTTGATCATAAATTCTTCCTTTATTCACAGATCTGACAGGTAAATCCTAAATTATCCTTTATATTTAATCATATAATCCTCCCTGCTCTGTATGTCCATTATTTATAGGTAGCTTTATCCCCTTCACATTCACAGTTATGATTGCCAACTGTATGTTCTTTCCTCCTACTTTTCCCCAGCTGTTTATTCTTTTCTTATTTTATTATATCCTTCTTCAAAAGTGTTTTGCTTTTGACCATTGCCCCTCCCAATCCACTGATCTTTCTTTTTTTACGGATTTTTCTGAATACATACAAAGATAGTTTTCAATATTCATCTTTGCAAAACCTTGTGTTCCAAATTTTTCTCACTCTCCCGCCTTTCCAAGACAGTAAGCAATCAATATAGATTAAACATCTGCAATTCTTCTAAACATAACTTCATATTCACCATGCTGTGTCCAAAAAAAAAAAAATCAGATCCAAAGGGGAAAAGAACACACACAAAAAAAAGCAAACCAACTGCAATTTAAAAAAAAAGATGAAAATACTATGCTTTGATCCACATTCAGTCTCCACAGTTGTCTTTCTCGATATAGATGTCACTTTCCATCAGAAATCTGTTGAAATTGTGGCAACTAATATGGAACTATGCCCCAAAAGTTATCAAACTGTGCATACCCTTTGACCCAGCAGTGTTACTACTGGGCTTATATCCTAAAAAGATCTTAAAGAAGGGAAAGGGATCCAAATGTGCAAAAATGTTTGTGGCAGCCCTGTTTGTAGTGGCAAAAAACTGGAAAGTGAGTGGATGCCCATCAATTGGAGAATGGCTAAATAAATTATGGTATGTGAATATTATGGATTATTATTGTTCTGTAAGAAATGACCAGCAGGATGATTACAGAGAGGCCTGGAGAGACACGAACTGATGCTGAGTGAAATGAGCAGGACCAGGAGATCATTATATACTTCAACAACAATATTATATGAGGATCATTTCTCCAACAATGAGAGGATTCAGACCAGTTCTAGTATTTTGCAGGAATTATAGGAACTGCTACAGGTTCCTTGAGGTGGCAAGGAGTGTGTCATTTTGCTGGATCTCCTCCTGGAGTGCAACATCAACTCCACATGTCTCCTTTCAGTGGCTCCACCTAGGTCAGTGCTGAGTGGGCTGGGCATAGGTAATCCCAGAAGATTACCAAAAGCATAAATAGATAGCTCTGAGCGGAACTCTCTTACTTCTTGCTAGCCCCACTGAGAGAATGAGTGAATAAAGACAGTTTGCACCTCCCGATCGGCTCATCTCTGTGTTTATCCGGGTAGACTCTGAAGACTGGTATGTATGGCCTGGCAGCCTAGGTAGTGTGCCTAGACAGTCTAGCACACAGTCTTGTTCTGCTGTATTGCTGTAATCTCCTTACTAGAATTTTATTTAAAACTTTGGTATCAATATTTGTTAGCAAAACTGATCTATGATTTCCTTCTGTGGTCCTCCCATGCCCCTTTAAAAAATTTTTTTTTAATTTTTGCTTTCCCTGATTTTGATATCAAGACTATATATGTGCCATAAAAAGAATTTGATCAGATTTCTTTACATATTTTCTTTTCAAACAGTTTGTGTTATATTGGAATAAATTGTTCTTTATTTTGTGAAATTCACTTCTCAATCTATCTGATGCTGGAGGGAGAGTTTCTTAGGAAGAACATTTATGGTCTATTAAATTATATTTTCTAAAATAGTATTCTCTATTTTCCAATTTACATTTTTGTAAATACCCATTTTATTCATATTGTCAGTTTTCTTGGTACATAATTCTATAAAATAGCTCTTAATTGCTTGAATTTTATTTTCATTGGTTGTAAATTCAGCAATTTACAGTATCAGTTTGATACTGATAATTTGGTTTTCTTTTTTTCTTTTTTTAACTTTTTAGAGTTGGTTTTCTTTTTAAGAATCAAATCAGACAATTATTAATCCATTTTGTTCTCTCCCCTCTCTCAAAAGCTTCTAATTTTATTTAATTATTCAATTTTTTAAAACTTTTAAAACTTTAAATTTTGTTAATGTTTGTTTTGATTTTTTTTTTTTAAGAATTTCTATTTTGGTTTTTTGGTTCATTGAATTGGTTTTTAGTTTCATTGTCCATTTCCTCTTATAATAGATAGAACATTTCCTTCAAGGATTTGGATGTATTTGGTGCATTTGATGTGTCTGTTTTCAGTATTGGTTTGAATTGATTGTTTGTGGTATCCTTGAGCAAAATATAGTTTTCCTGTTTAACTCTTAATTAGGCTTGTTCCTCCTTTTGCTTTAACTAAAATCATGATTTCCACCTGTCTTTTTTAAATTCCATTAAAGAATAACAGATTCTACCCCAGCCTTTTATTTTAACTGTGTCTTATAAACAATATATTGTTAATTCTAGTTTCTAATCTATTTTGCTGTTCTCTTCCTTTTTTGTTTTTTAAATGATTGTTAACTGCATGTCCTTCCATCCTATTTTCTTAACTTTATACTTTTCATTTTGTTCCTTCTTTAAGAACCTGTTTTGTTTCTGACCACTGTCCTCCTTATTCTCCATCCCCCTTTCTTTTAACTCTTTTCCCTTGTCTTTCCATTTGGAGTAAAATGAGCTTCACTATCCAATTATGTGTCTGTATGTTTATTCTTTTTTTCTTGAACAAGTTTGGATGAGTGAGATTCAGGTGTTGTCCATTCTCCCCCTCCTCTGTGCGCCCCCTTTCCCCTCCTATTATATAAACTTCCTTGTATGATTCATTGATGCTTCCTTGGACTGGAAAAATGACTCACTGTGACTTTGTCTTGGCTTTCCTGTTCAGAATTCAGTCTGATTTTCTAGGTTCAGATCATTATTTATGTTTTATGTTGTTCTTAGATGGAATCTCATGATTTTTTGTTTTTAACTTTTTTTTTTTTAGGTTGATACAGGGAAAAAATTTAATTAATGATCTTTTAATACTATTCCACATTTCCATAGTGAGCAAAGACCTCAAAGAAATGCTTGGTGATCATTTCACATGTTCTTTTACAGCTTTTCTCTAGCTGTTCTTAAAGATTTATTTTTGAAATAAAATTATTTTGAAGTAATGAAATTTTTGTTGATGAAATTATTCAGAAAGAAACTGAAAGCTGCCATTACTTTAGGAATTTGAGTGTTGCTGATTTATTTAATGAGATTCAGTCTATTTTAAAGCCTTGCCTTTAGATGAGAAAAATTAAAGCCCAACATTGGCATATATGTTAGCATTCCACTCTGTGACTCTTTTTGGGGTTTTCTTTGCAAAGATACTGGAGTGATTTGCCATTTCCTTCTCCAACTCATTTTATAGATTTGGAAACTGAGGCAAACAGGGCTAAGTGACTTGCCTAGGGTAACACAGCTTGATACCTTAATAAAATTGAAATGTCATAATTTATTACATGTTCCTTTGCTTTTTGGCTTCAGTGCTTTAAAAAAAAAAAAAAAAAAAAAAGGTACCTTGTCAGTTATAAAACTGTCAGTTTTGTGTGACTTCATGTTCCAGAAGTGCAAAAACCATAGGGGTACTCATAATATTTAAGCCAAGACCCCAAAAGGCTACAAAAATGTGTTTGCTTAAAAAGAATTTTCAATTGCTTCTCCTTATTGCTGCACCCTTTCACTTTTTATCTTTGATAAAGCATGGGATTTTTATCAAACTTTTACTTGATTTACTCTAACACATTAGTAGTGTAGTTATTTCTTTTAAAAACATTTCTTTGAATTTAAGTAGGTTACTAATATCAGCCACCTTAGGCTCAGAATAATGGGACAAGAACTAAAGAAATAGGAAATCAAGTCTTAATTCAATTGGCAAATTTTATTACGTACCTCATATGTTTAAGGCACCTTGCTAAGTTTTGGAGACAGGAAGACAAATATGAACGAGTATCCACCTAAGAGACTTTAACATTCTTTTGAGAAATGTTCAGATTTTTAAAAAGTAATTTGAGAAGGGGAAAGATTATTGGGGTGATCTGTGAAGTCTTTTGTAAAAGTTGGCACATGAATTTCTATGTTCAATAGATCTGTAATCAAGCATTTAGGATGCAGAGACAAAAAAATATTTCCTCATCTCAAGGATTTTATCGGGTAAAAATATAGGTAAATACACAATAAATGTGAGGTAATTTTGGTGGTGTAGAAAAACATAGGAACTCAGAAATTAGGAAAGTCTTTGTAGTCATTGGGTCTTAAGCTGAGCTTTGAAGGAAGAAAAAGGTTCTGAGAGGCAGTGCTTTCCAGGCAGTGGTTTGTGTGCGCGCACACACACACACACACACACACACACAGAGAGAGAGAGAGAGAGAGAGAGAGAGAGAGAGAGAGAGAGAGAGAGAGAAATAGAGATACATAGTTATGGAATATCAGGTATGGGAAATAGAAGTCCAGTTTGTCTGAAACATAGAATATTTGAAAGGGAATAATGAAAGTTATGTTGGAACCAGATTATAGAGGACCTTAAAATGCCAAGTTGAAGATTCTGTATTTTATCTTAGACACAATAGAGAAGCCCTGAAGGCTTTTGAATAAAGGACTTATTTGATGGTACTTATATTATTGGAAAATTAATTTGCTGTATGGAAGAAAGATTGGAGATGGTAGAGAGGAAGCTGTAAACATTTAGAAAACTATTGTGTTTATCTAGATAAGTGATGCTAAAGGTCTGGACTATGGATATTTGAGTGAAGAGGTAGAAGAAGTCTAGAGAAATGTGGAGGTAGAATGGATAATTCAAATTCGGTGAATTTGAAAGGTAAGGCAGAGAGATGAGTCAGATATGACTGAAATTGCAAATGTAGGTGAATGAAAGGACAGTCTTCAACAGAATTATTGGTAATTAGTTTTTGAGAAAATTATAAGTTTCATTTGAGTTGGACAGACTGATGAATGTGCCTTAACAGCAGTTGTTGATATATATAAAACTAGAACTAGTGGGGGGGGTGAAGGAGGAAGGATAAATTCTGTCTAGATCTGGCAGTTAGCTCTATTATTGTTTAGTCATGTCCAATTCCTTGTGACCCATTTTGGGGTTTTCTTGGCAAAAATACTGGAATGACTTGCCATTTCCTTCTTTAGCTCTTTTTGTAGATGAGGAAATTGACGCAAACAGGGTTAAGTGACTTGCCAAGATGACAGAGCCAATAAGTAAGTGTATGAGGCTGGATTTGAACTCGGGTCCTCTTAGCCCCAGACCTTGCCATTTTGCTGTCCATTTCTTCAGTTATCTGCTTAGAAATGAGAATTTAACCTGTGAATCCTGATGAGATCACTAAGAGAATAGCCTTTAAGGATAATCATGTTAAATGTGTAGGAAATAAATATGAGAACAAAAAGAGAAGCCAAGGGAGAGAAGAGTAGTGTTTAGGAGGAAGAAAGGTAGTTAGTAATGTCAAGAGCTGCAGAGAGTTCAAAAATGAGGACTTTAAAAAGGTAGATTGAGCAGATATATAGTCATTGGAGAGAATAGTTTCAGTAGACTGGAGCTTTATGAAGCTTTTAATAAGGTTTAGGCAGTTTCAATATTAAAGAGGACAGCTGGATCTGAAAAGAGAAAGTATCTTTCTGGATTGGTGCTAATTTTCCTCAATCCCAGTTTTAGAAAGTGAACAGCAGAGTTTCTATCTATACAAATGTATAATTTTCTCATATTGTGCCATTGGGGATTCTAGCTGATGATTTCTGAGAATAATAATTATGATTGCCTTTATATACTCCCTTTTCTTGATGACTTCATTTATACAAACTTTTCTGGTTGAATCCTCTTTTCAATAAATGGTAATTCACTTCCCTTAGAAATTTTTGGAATGTATGAGGTCATATCTTAGCAAATCAGAAATCTAGCTTCAGATTGTATCTAGTAGTGGGGGAAAGAACATAAACAAAATGGAATAAAATGGATGAAGTGGGCATTCAAATAAATATCTTCCCCCTTTTCTTTTCTTTATGTGTTCTATTTCAGGAAGAATTCATTTAAGAATCTGACTGGAAAGGCTTTGGACAAGATCCACTTGAATTGGCAGGTTGAGATGGAGAAATTATGTTTACAGCCTTCCAAATTAGTCTCGATATTGTAACTAGTCCATTAGAGAATTAAATGGCCTATTGTCGCACACAGTATCTCTGTGCCACTCCATCAGGTTCATGCAAGGTCATCATCTTCATAGTTAGCTCCATGAATCAAGAGAATTTCTTGTACCATGTTACAGGTGTTCATCTTCTTTGCAGAAAAGAATTTCTTTTAGCAGTATAGTGGTCAGAAATGTAACTTATCTTTTTCAGGTTTTACCTTTCAGATTTTACCTTAAAGATCTATTCAGTGGATAGGGACTAAGATGGTAGATGAATCACATATGAAGAGGGGGGCATAGATTTCATGAAATGAAGGTCAGAATTCAGAGCTACATTTTGATCATAAACTAAAAGATTTCTTTACATAGTGCTGTGTAAATATTGAAGTACTTTCTCTGTGTTAAGTCTTTATTGTCATTACTATTTGATGAATATTGGAGATATTTTTATTATTCATCAGGATTTTTTTTTGGTGGGAGGGGGAGAGAAATGTTTTTATTGATAGCCTTTGTTTTTGCATAATATTTGTTTCTGATTGTATCTTCCCTTCCCTTATCCAGCCATTTTTTGTACCAATTTGAAATGAAATAGAAAAAAGGAGTTCCACAAAATCAATATATTCACTCTGACAAGAGATGAAATAATTGTACTTATAAAAGCCCTCACCTGTGCAATACAGAGAGATAGGTGCTTTTTCTTGAGCCAAATTTGGTTGTTATAATTACATAATGTTTCATTTGGAGGCTGTTTTGTTGTTGTTGCTCTTTTGCATTATAGAAGTCATGTCTTAAGTTTTATCACTTTATAAGTTCTGTTTCCTTGTGTGTCTCCAAATTTTAAATGTTCATCTTTTTTTAGTTAAGTAATACATTATTAAATCCATGTTCTTCAGTTTGTTTAGCCGTTCTGCAGTTAAAGGGCATCTACTTTGGTTTTTAATTTTTACTATCACAGAAAATCATCCTATGAAGATGTACGTGGGACCTTTTTTTCTTTGACTTTTTTTGGTGTATTTCTAGTATTAAGATTTTTGAATGAAAAGTGATGGGACATCATTCACTGTGTTCACATAGTTCAAAATTACTGTCCATAGTGGTTGGACCAATTCACAGCTCCATTATTAATGTACCATTTTTTTGTAATGAGTCTGTGGTTTTACTGCAGGAAAAAAAGACATGGATGTTACATATACATACATACATACATACATACATATATAGAGATATAGAAAGAAATCTCTATTTGATAAGGATTACTGACAAAACAGGAAACAATATGGCAAAAATTATGCTTAGATCAAGGTTTTAAATCCCATTTCACAATAATTTCAAAAAGGCTTACATGACTTAGACATCAAAAATCATACAAAAAGATTGAAGAGATATGTCTTTCAAAACCATTGGAAAGAGACAAATTTTTAATATAAGGGATAAAGACAATTACAAAAGATAAAAAGATAATTTTGATGATGTGATTTTGGAACACAAACAAAATTATGGTGTTCAGGATAAGAGAGGAAGGAATTGATTGGGGAAAAGAATAGCAACTTTGTATCAAAAAAAATTTATTTTTGATTAAGTGTTTGCTATCCAAGATATAAAAAAAAATAACAAATATGTGACAAAAAGCCATTCCCAATAATATAAACAAAATGTTCTCAAAAGTATTGTAAACTGTTAACCACTATACTACAAAAGAATGCTCTAAATCAATAAAAAAAAATACAAATCAAAACACCTCTGAGGTTTCATCCTTGGACAAATTGGCAAAGATGACGAAGTGTTAGGATATTTAATATTAGCGGAGTTGTGAAAAGTAGGCATACTAATGTATTGTTTGTAAAGCTTTCAATTAATATAACCATTATAGAAAATAGTTTGTAATTATATCACTACAGTAGCTAAATTACCCATATTCTTTGACCCATAGATTTTATTGTTTGGGATGTATTTCAAGGAAGAGACTGATAACAAAAGGCTCCATAAGCACCAAAATATTTATAAATTAACACTTTTTAGATAATAGAAATCTAGAAGCAAATTAGATACCCAGTGATTAAAGAATGATTAAACAAATTGTTATTACATGAATGTAATGAAGTATTACTTTGCTATAAAAAACAATAAATGTAACAATTATAGGGAAGACTTAAAAGAATTAATGCAAAGTAGAATCACCAGAGCCAAGAAAATGTGTAAAATAATGAAAATGGAAATATCAGCATCCCCAAAACAATTTTTTTAAAAGTTGCAAAATTACAAATAACAAACTCAGTCCTAAAGAAAAGTTAAAAGAAACTAGCTAGAAAAAATATTTTTTAAAGTATTTCCAAAAGTAGTACAGTGACTGGTAATGAACTAAGTGATCTTTTCCTTCTCTTGTACTTTATATGCTTTAACATTTTTAGTGTTATATTATAAGACTTCATCTATAGTAATGTATATTTTGGTTGAGTAGTAAAACTAAAATAACTTTTCTATTTAGAATATGATGAGCATTTATTTTTACTTTTATTTATCTGTCTTTTCTATAATATGTGTATAACTATATGATGCCTAATGACAAAATGTAGATGTTTAGATAAATATCACCTTAAACCAAAACTTTACTGATATTGTGAATGCACTGATATATCAATAAAGGAATATTAACCTTACTACTATTGCTGGTAGTAGTTCACATTCATATGGATTTTTAGGATTGCAAAATAGTTTTCTTACAACTTCTTTTTGTAGTAATGAAAGTCATGTATTATTTGATTTGGAGATAAAGCAACTGCCACTTGCCTGTAAAACTTGAGGTAATTATAGTTGTGGGATTAATTGCGAAGTGCATCATTTAATGTTTTTGTCTTCTTTCTTGGTCTTTCAGATGACTTGTGTAGAAAAGGCAGGAACAGATGAAAAGATGCTCATGAAGGCCTTTCGCTGCTTAGGTAGTTGGTTTAACCTTGGTGTCCTGGACAGTAATTTCATGGCTAACAATAAATTGCTAGCTCTTCTCTTTGAAGTTTTGGTGAGTATTGAATTTTTGTTATTTATCAAAATTTGGTTGCAGTACACTTTCCCCACTTTAGTAACTGACTTACAGAGAAATTACAAAGCTTTCTGAATTCTACTTAATACATACTAAGAAAGCAGAAGTGGTACTTCCTTTGGTTTGCTAATGTTTCTGGGCCAAAGTTGTGAATTTCTTCTCTTTCATTATAACATTTTTAACATACAGAACAGACTTTACTTTTAAGTTACATTGATCAGAGAAAATTGATTTTGTAGTAAATCTATGTATATAAGTAATTTGGATGTTAAAAGTCCCAGTGCCATGGAGTTTTAGACATGTGTAGTTACTTGTGTTCATTCAAGAAGTTTAGTAAGATGGTTTAGCTAGATGCTGAAATATTTTTAATGAAAGGATTTGAAAACTTTGAGGTCAATGCGATAAGAATTAATATGCTTAAACATGTTTAGTCATATATTTTTAAAAAACCTTAATATTTTATTTTTTCCCATTTAATGTAAAAACAATTTTAACATTTCTCTCCAAATTTTTGAGTTTCAAATTCTTTCCCTTCTTCTTTCTCCCTGGCACCTCAGTCTATCCCCATTGAGAATGCAAGGTATTTGTTAGTCATATTTTCATTTGGGTTTAAAAGAAACCTTTTCCCTCATATTCTTTTTCAGTGAACCAATGATTAGAATAGTACTTTAGCTTTTAAAATTAAAAATAGGATGATCACAAAAAAGAAATATTGAAAGAGACTTTAGTATTGTTTTATTTTTCTCTCAAGGTCTCTTGCCCTTGTTGATATTTAAACAACTAATATGTCTGATTCTATATGTCTGTAGATGTGATTATAAAGTACATGAAAATATTAAACATCAATATCTTGGATGTTAGTGAACTTAGATGAATGGGAATGGGTGAATTCAATACAGGTGATCATTGCATATACTCTGTTGGGCAAGACTCCCTTAGAAGAAATGAGGTACCCCTTATAGTCAATAAAAGGGTGAGAAATGCAATATTAAAGTATAATTTAAAAAATGACAAAATAATAGTTGAAATTTAAGGAAAACTATTATAAATAACACCCTCCATGCCCCCCAAATATCTCATTCATCATGGAGATTTGAATGCTAAAATAGGAAATCAAAAAGTGACTGCAGCAGCTGGCAGATTTGGCCTTAGAGTACTAAATAAAGTAGGACAGATAGTTCTAACTCTTTATATATAAAGTTTTATAGCAAACACTTTAACAATTTAACAATTCTATACATGGACATCTTCAGATAGTCAATATACTTTGCAGCCAAAGGTGAAGAAGCTCTCTATAATCAATTAAAACAAGACCTGGAACTGATGGTGACTCAAATCATAAACCTTATAAATAAAAATATAGGTGAAAGCTAAGTAACATCCCTCATGACTATGAAATGGAAGTGAAGAATAGGTGTAAAGGATTAAATCTGGTAGAGTGCCTGAAGAATTAAGAACAAATGTTTGCAATATTTTGCAGGAGGCAGCAACAAAAAACATTCCTAAGAAAAAGATCACGAAAACAAAATGACTGTCTGATAAGGCTTTACAATTAGCTGAGGAAAGAAAGAAAGAAGGATAGGACAAAGGCAAAAATATACCCAACTGAATGCACAATTCCAGAGAATAGCAAGGAGAGATAAGTTTTTCTCAAATGAACAATGCAAAGAAAGAGAATAAAACAATATAATTAGAAAGAAAAAAAATTAAGAAAATTAGCAATATCTAGGCAACACTGCATGCCAAAATTGATATGACAAAATGTGAGGAACTTAACTGAAGTAGAAGAGCTTAAGAAAATTTGGTGGTTCCCAGTAAATTTTGGACAAAAAATTCCATCTGCATATAGAGAGAGAATTCTGGAGATTGAATGTAAATCAACGCATGCCATGTTCACTGTTTTTTTTTTTTTTTCCTTTTTTTTTTTTTTTTAAATTCCTTGTGGATTTTCCCTTTTGTTTTGATTTTTCTCTCTCAATATAATTCATGTGGAAATATATAAAAAACGAATATAACCAAAAAAAAGTTTCACATATAATACTGGGGGAAAAAATGAAAACTAAAAAAGTGACAAGGATACACAAAAGAACTATTCAAGAAGGATATCAACATTACTGATAATTGTGATAGTATGGTTACTAAATAAAACTAAGCCAAGTAAGTCTTAGGAAGCATTGCTGAAAATAAGTCTAGTGGAAGTGATGAAATTCCCGGTAGCTATTTAAAATCTTAAAAGATGACGTAGTTAAAGTGCTACACTTAACATGCCAGTCGATTTGGAAAGCTCAACAATGGCCATTGAACTGGAAAAGAGCAGCGTATGTTCCAGTTCCAAAGAATGGAAATACCAGGGAATATTCAAGTTTTGAAACAGTTGCTGTTATTTTACATGCCAGCAACATTATGTTTAATATTCTCTAAGTTAGGTTTCAGCAATATGTGAACTAAGAATTACTGGAAGAACATTCTGATTTTTGAAGAGAAAAAGAACTGCAGACGAAATTACCAACATTTGCTAAATTTTGGAGAAAGCAAGAGTTTCAGAAAAGTGCCTACTTCTGCTTCATTGTCTACACTAAAGTCTTTGACTATGTGGAGCACAACAAAATGTGGCAAATTCTTAGAGATGAGTGCACCAGATCATCTTACTTGTCTCCTGAGAAACCTGTATACTGGTCAAGAAGCAACAATTAGAACTGAACATGGAATAACTGATTGATTTAAGATAAAAGGAATATGATAAGACAAAGCTGTAAATTGTCACCTCATTTATTTTACTTATATCCAGAATACATCATGCAAAATGCAAGGCTGAATGAATCAAAAACTGGAATTAAGATTCTTAAAAGAAAAATCAATAATCAATAATATGCAGGTGATACTCCTCTGATGGCAGAAAATGAAGAGGAAATCAAGCCTCTTGATGAAGGTGAAAGACGAGAGTCTAAAAGCTTGTGTGAAGTTTAATATAAAAAAAAAAAAACTGATGTCTACAGCTGGTCCAGTTACTTCCTAGAAAATATATGGAGAAGAAATGGAAGTAGAGCAACTTGAGGAATGAAATTAAGACACTTTCTCCTTGGAAGGAAAGCTAAGGAAAATCTAGATAGCAGTAGAGCTACTGCTTTATCAACTAAGGTAAGTATAGTCATAACATGGTTTTTCCAGTATGGCTATGGGTATGAGAGTTGAACTATAAGGAAACCTGATTTCTGTAGAATCATCACTTTGATATTGTATGGTGCCAGAGAAGACTTGAAGAATTCCTTGGATGACAAAGAGATCAGTACTTAAAAGAAATTAATTTAGACTATTCACTGGAAAGTCAAACTTAAAGCTGAAACTTAAATATTCTACCTATATGATGAAAAGACAGAACTCTTTGGAAAAGACCTTGATTTTGGGAAAGAACTGAAGGCAAAAAGGAAAAAAATGGAAGTTGATGAGATGGACAGTGTCATGGACGTGGACAGACTTTGAAAGATGGTGGAGGATAGAGGAATCTGTCATGCCATGGTCCACGGAATCGTGAAGTCGAACACTGTTGAATGGATAAACAAGATATGATATCTGATGGTCCAGGTAGAAATATAGATGGACAACTTCATGATATTTTGAAGAATGGCTTTTTTGTTTTAATTAGGCAATGGGAGTTAAGTGACTTGCCCAAGGTTGCACAGCTACAAATATTAAGTGTCTGAGGCCAGATTTAAATTCAGGTTCTCCTAACTGCAGGGCCAGTGTTCTATCCACTGTGCCATGTAGCTGTGCTCCTTCCGCCCCACCCCCAATGACTTTTAAAAGATAAAAACAGAGTATCAGAGTATATATATATTTGCGAAACAGAGACATATGCTTTGGTGCTTGCTTGTATGCTACGGTTTATTGGTATTGAGGATCCAGAGGAAAAATACAATTTTAACCAGGTAGATTGACGGGAAAAATTAGGTTTTATTTATTTTATGATATTATGCGTGATCTCAGTGATGATGGGAAAGTTTCTAATTTCATTGTTACTTTGTCTTAATGTAGTGGGAACTGTGATCTCTTAAGTTGTGAGAAATATCATTGAGTTGTGAGAAGTGACAGAAAGCCTGAAAGCATTTTAGAATTGAATAATATTTTATTTCTGAAGCAAAAAATAATGACCATATCTGCTTTTAGAACAGACCCTTAAAGAACATTTATCATAAGACTCAATTAAAGCTTGAGCTACATAAGTTGCTTAGAGTATCCAGGCCCTCTCCTGCTCTTCCCTTCTCCTATACTAACTGAGAATTTGTTTGACCCTTTCATAATCAATATAAAATAAGGCATAAAACAGGGAGAGATATGCTCTTTGCAAGAAGCATGCCATTGTCATATAGGATGTATGACACATGGTCATCCAGACCTATTTGTGATGATTATGCTTATCATATCAAGCCCTGGAATATTGTAGCAGAGTCATGGTAGGTGAGATCTGTAGTAGTTGAAAAGGTAGCCATTCATGTGCAATAGAAAAATAAAAGATGAAGAATATCTGTTGTCCAGCCTGTCATGTGCTATTGAATGAACATCTAATAGATGTTATTCATCAGTATCTGTACTCTTAAAGAGAATAACCTTGTGGATAAAGTTTTGGATTCATTAAAATATCTTTACTTTGAGATATTGAAAAAGAGAGTAACTATTAATTATTCCATTTATATTTATATATAAAAATGCCTTTTATATGATGAACACTGTGTTGCTGTCCTTAACCTAAGCAACTTAAAGTTTAATTGGAAAGCCAAGATAAATTTTTTTTTAATTGTTGGGAGATAAAAATTATAGCAAAAGGGAAAAACCATGGGAGATATACAAAACAGAAAAAAGTGAACATAGCAGATGGCATTTTCGGTCCAAAGTCTATTGAGATTGCTAGGATCACTGAACCACTGAGAAGAACCAAGCCTTTCATAGTTGATCATTGCCCTATTATGCTATTATTATGTTCAACATATACCTGGTTCTTTCCTGTTTGTTTCACTCAGCATCACTTCGTGTAAATCTTTCCAAGCCTTTCCAAAATCAGCTTGTTCATCATTCTTTAAAGAAGAAAAATATTCCATTACTTTCATATACCACAACTTGTTCAGCCATTCCCCAACTGATGAGCATCTATTCATTTTCTAATTCTTTGCTACCACAAAAAGAGCTGCTACAAAGATTTTTGCAAATGTGTATTCCTTAGGATACAAACTCCATAATGGCATCGTTGGCTTAAAGAGTACGCACAGTTTTATAGCCCTTTGGACATAGTTCCAGATTGCTCTCTAGAATGGTTGGATCATTTCACAACTCTACCATCAATGCGTAAATTTTTCCACATTTCCTTCAGTATTTATCCTTTCCTGTCACCTTAGCCAATCTGAGAGATGCATAGTGGTACCTCAGAATTGTTTTATTTTGTATTTCTCTAATCAGTAAAAACATGGCTGGGTCAAAAGGTATGCACTGTTTTGTAGCCCTTTGGGAAAGTTATTTGTTGCTCTCCAGAATGGTGGATAATTTCACAATTCTACCAACAGTGCATTAGTGCATAATAAAAAAATTAGTCTCATTTTTTCCACATCTCCTCCAACATTTATCATTATCTTTTCCTGTCATCTGAGCCAATCTGACAGGTATGAGTCGGTATCGCAGAATTGTTTTAATTTGAATTTCTCTAATCAATAGTGATTTAGAGCATTTTTTAATCTGACTATAGATGGCTTTAATTTTGTCATCTGAAAATTGTTCATATCCTTTGACCATTTATTAATTTGACATAGTTCTTTATATATTTTAGAAATGAGATCTTTATCAGAAACAGTCTGTAAAGAATTTTTTCCCCCAGCTTTATACTTCCCTTTTATCTTGTTTCTGGTTTGTGCAGAAACATTTTAATTTAATATAATCAGTGTTGTCTATTTCACTTTTCATATTGTTTTCTAGTTCTTCTTTTGTCATAAATTCTACCTTCTCCAGAGATCTGATAGGTAAATTATCCCTTGTTCTCCTAATTTGTTTATGGTATCATCTTTTATGCTCAATTCATGTATCCATCATGACCTTATTTTGGTATGAGGTATGAGATGTAGGTTTGTGCTGAATTTCTGACATACTGTTTTCTAGTTTTCCCATTAATTTTTGTCAAATAGTGAGTTTGAGTTCTTATTCCAGAAGCCAGAGTTTGGGGGTGGAAAACCAAGATTGTTAACATGTGAAACAATGGCTTATAACACATTATCATATAAAAATAAGTGTGAAGTTGTATAGTATAGTCTACTAATGCTATCAAAGTCCACAGTAGACAAAACTGTTGAGGGCAGGAATAGCCAAGGCAGATCAGTAAAGAAACATTTCAGTTGTAGAGTATAGGACTTGCAGACAGGAGCATTGAGTTTGAATCTGTCTTAGGACACTTACAGCTATAATGATAGTAAATCACTTAATTTCTTCCTCATCTATAAGGGGAGTGAAAACACTTTAGTAACTATGTCACAGACTGATATACAAATGAATTATTATTATTGAAGTAGAATTTGGGCCATGCCTTCAAAACTTTGGAGAAGTAAAAGAAAGAAAAACATAGGGCAGAAGAAATAAAGTAAGAATGACAAAGTAGTAGGAATGAATATCAGTTTATTTATGGAACAGTGAGAAGATTGGTCTGATTAAAAGTGTCAAGGAATTTAAAATCTAATTAGGGGAAAAGGGATGTATTTACCTAAAACAAATTAATGGTATAAGGCAGTTAAATTTGAAATAGGTTGTAGATCAAATGTGTGATAGTAAAAGGAGAAATTGTTTACAATGGGGCTAGTTAGGGAAAATTTAATGAGGCATGGGAATAATATTTGAGGTTTAAAGGATGGGCGAGTAAGATTCTGAGAGGTAAAGGAGAAATGGACTAAACATCTTAAGCAGGAATGCTGGTGTGGTATTAGGTCAGAAGAGAGTTTCATGGGAATGATAGAATAGAAAGCTATTCAGTTTGAAATTTTCCTTTACACTCTACCTCAAATAAATAAAATGTCCTTTCATTCAGATTTTGTTATGCCTATATGCCAGAGAGATTAAAAATAGAAAGACTCTATACATATCAAAGTATTCATAGTAAATCTTTTTTGTAGTAGTAATTAGAAACAAAGTAAATGCTCATTAATTGTGGAATAGCCAAGCAATTTGTAGTTTACAAATGTCATGAAGCCTTACTATGCCTTTAGAAATGATGAATATGAACACTTGTACAAAGTGATGCTACGTTAAGTAACAGAACCAAAAAAATGATATGTATGATGGGTATAACAGTGTAAATGAGAAGAAATGCAACAACATAAAGAAAATGAAGTATAATGATAATGGTCAAGCTTGACTATAGAGAATAGAGAAGAAAATGCATTAGCACACTTTTTTGGAGAGATGAGGGATTGGTGTTAAATTTTACATACATATACTGTCAGACTACATCCACGTATTGATAAGTTATACTAAATGGCTTTTTTTTCCTCTTCATATTTTTTATTTTTTGTTATAAGAGGTTTGTCTGGTAGGTGAGAGGCATTTATTTTGAAATGAAGGTTTTATAAAATCAGAACCATCACAGATTTTCTTAAATTCTTCCCTCCTTTTCCCCCCAAAAAGGATGAACCAAATTTGGAAAACCATGACTCTTATGTTATAATAGCATAGTAGTACATTGTGACCACACCATTTTTTCCTTCAAAGGATCTTACAATCTAATAGGATGATAAGATATGTATATAGATAACTGGTGCAAACTAAAATGCGATAAAAGAATATCAAGAAAGATGGCTGTAAAAGATTTAGGTTGGGAAAAGATCACTTTTAGTTGGAAAGATAAATTAAAACTTCATAGAGGGCAGAGCTATGATGGTAAAAGCAGTATAGTCTAGTCCCTTCTCATAAAATTTCAAACAGGTATTGAAAATATATCAGATTGCATGAGGAAATCCAGAAAAGGTCACATTGAATCATTTTTCTGTCCTAAGTCAGAACTGGGAGGCAGACATAACAGGTGAGAAGTTTGGACCAAAAATCAAGTCAGGAACTATTTCTAGCCATATGAAAATATGCTCCAAATCATTATTAATCAGAGAAATGCAAATTAAGACAACTCTGAGACACCACTACACACCTGTCAGATTGGCTAGAATGACAGGGAAAGATAATGTGGAATGTTAGAGGGGATGTGGGAAAACAGGAATACTGATGCATTGTTGGTGGAATTGTGAATACATCCAGCCATTCTGGTGAGCAATTTGGAACTATGCTCAAAAAATTATCAAACTGTGCATACCCTTTGATCCAGCAGTGTTTCTACTGGGCTTATACCCCTAAGAGATGCTAAAGAAGGGAAAGGGACCTCTATGTGCCAAAATGTTTGTGGCAGCCCTGTTTGTAGTGGCTAGAAGCTGGAAAATGAATGGATGCCCATCAATTGGAGAATGGTTGAGTAAATTGTGGTATATGAATGTTATGGAATATTATTGTTCTGTAAGAAATGACCAGCAGGATGAATACAGAAAGGACTGGCGAGACTTACATGAACTGATGCTAAGTGAAATGAGCAGAACCAGGAGATCATTATATACTTTGACAACGATATTGTATGAGAATGTATTCTGATGGAAGTGGATCTCTTCGACAAAGAGAAGATCTAACTCAGTTTCAATTGATCAAGGATGGACAGAAGCAGCTACACCCAAAGAAAGAACACTGGGAAATGAATGTAAACTGCTTGCATTTTTGTTTTTCTTCCTGGGTTATTTATACCTTCTGAATCCAATTTTTCCTGTGCAACAAGAGAACTGTTCAGTTCTGCACACATATATTGTATCTAGGATATACTGTAACCTATTTAACATGTATAGGACTGCTTGCCATCTGGGGGAGGGGGTGGAAGGGTGGAGGGGAAAAATTGGAACAGAAGTGAGTGCAAGGGATAATGTTGTTAAAAAAAAATTACTCTGGCATGGGTTCTGTCCATAAAAAGTTATTTAAAAAAAAAAAAAGGAAAAAAAAATCAGGTCAGGACCTGAGGCTAGGAGGGCAGCAATCAGACTTTGCCCTGGATCAGACCATTTTGGGAGCAGTGAAAGCTTTCAAGACATCAGCCTGAATTGTTCCTGAAGTTCTAGAATAGCATGTTACCTAATGCCACAAGAAGGTAGCACTAGAACTAGCTCATACATTTCCTCCAGAAGTGCAGTCCAGCCCTAACATCAAATCCCAAGTTTTGAGGGAGGCTGGAAAAATAAGCAAACAGAAAAGAATCCTACCATAAAGAGATATTATAGTGACAAGGATGTTTAAGACACAAATCTAAAGGAGAATGACTCTAAAACATGTCCAAGCTATGCCTCAGAGAAAAACATTCTTTGGGCATAAACTGAACTAGAATACTAGAAAGAGATGAAGCAAGTTTTTGTTTTTAAGAGTCAAAAAATTTTATAATGGTATGACAGTGCTTGAGGAAAAAAATTGGAAATGCTAGTCACATTGTAGTCTGCCCAGGTCAGACCACATCTGTAGTATTATTACAGTTATAGGGACTACCTACAGAGGGGAAATTGGAAAGCATCTGGAGAACAGCCAGAATGGGGAACATCAAGCCTTGTATCAGTAGCATATCAGTTGAAGGACCTGGGTGTGTATAGTCTGAAGAAAAGGCTCCAGGAGTACATTATAGTTGTCTTCAAATGTTTGAAAGGCAATAATGACCAAAAAAAAATTCAGTTTATTATGTTCTAGGAGTGGACAAAAATTTGCTGAGTACTGTAGCAGTCATGTACATCAAGGATAGTGGAATCACCAGGGTTGGATCCTAATGTTACAATCCTTAAAGGGCATATAGAGGAAGTAGAAATGACATAAAGAAAAAAGTAGCTGGAGTGAAATGGGTGTATATATATATATAGAAGCATTCCATGCTCAGAGGCTATAACAATTGTAAGGACATTAAGGACAGATTCACAAAGGAAGGCAAGAAACTAAAAGGTGTAGGAAAAGCTTTGGATCTTATTGATTTCAGAACAAAACAAAGAGATCATCACCACAGAGTTGATTAAGAAAATATTAATAGCTGCTAACTTACATGCCTACTTCTTCCCATACTTATGAGAATTATCTGTGTACAAACTGAAGGGAATCTATAGTCAGGGTATTAGTAGGGAACAAGTAGGCTTTCACAAACAGTACTCAACAATATACTATGTCTGATGCCAGCTTTTAAAACTTTTAATCCAAATGAATGAAAAATGTTTATTGCCCACATTTCAGCATATATCTAAATGAGATATTCAAGACAACTTTTTATGTCTTGGTTAGACCCAAGGTTGAAAAGGAGGAAAGAGGGCTGGATTGCTTTTGGGAAATTGCAAAGTATTTTTACTGATGTAACAGCAAAGACCCTTCTTTTCAATACAGACATTTATCTGGGGTGGCTGCCTATCAGCAAGACCTGGAACAATTCCTCTAAAGAATTAAAGATTAGCATTACACAGAGGGCAATAAAAAGGTACACGATGGGTATGAGCAGGGTGCAGCATATAAGCAGCAAGGAACTCCAAAGAAGAACCAGGGGTAAAGGATGTCATCAAAAAATCATATAGAAAAAAAAGGGGCCAACAGATAGGTCATTTGGCTGGAGTGAGGAGAGACAGTTGGATGACCAGAGTGCTTCATGGGTAATCTTGTATTGTAAGAAGAAATTGAGAAAACCCATCAGCATATTATATGGAATACATAATATGGCCACACATGATAAACACACATGGGGTCTTATTATTATAGGGACCTCCCAAATCAATGAGATCACATACTCATTTAAGTCCGGAAAAATTCCTTAATTATTAGAATGATCCCAAAGTAGAATGGGCTGTTTTGGGAATTAAAGTGACTACTTTTAGGATATTTTGTCAGGGAGATTGGTGGCAGGGTTTAATTTATATTAATGCTACTTAAAAGTCCTTACTACCTCAAAAATAATGTGAGCATAGAAAAATTGGATATTACTTAGAGGGGGCAGCAGTATTAAGTGAAAGGCTCAAGAAAGTGAATAACTTCATAAGTTTCAGGGTAAATTGGGAAATGAGTTAATGCAAGTGGAGAGTTTAAACATGCTAAAAAGAAGAATAAATGGGAGCACAAGTTTTCTCATAGACGTTGACTGAGACCATTTTAGAAACAGATATAAACCTATAAATTAATTCCCTACTGTTGTGGTGACATGGCCAAAAAAAGAGGACTACACATTTGCCAGTCCACAGCAACTCAAAATTCCCCAGAATAACAATTAAGTTCGAGATAAATTGTAGCTGTCTCTACAGACTCAAGACATCAGAAAGTCTAATGAAGTAGTAACTTGATAAATTAACAGCAGAAAAGGCTAATAACTAATCTTTAGTGCACTAAACCTTTTCCCCATCAAGTTCCGTGCAATGGCAGAACAACACAGTGGGGGCTGTGAGCTTGTGCTCTGGGATTCACTCAGTAATTTCCTTCCCACCCTGCATGGATTTCCCTTACCTTCACTTTATCATTCTTTGGCAGCTAGCTGCAGAACTGAACTCTGACCTTCCCACCCTATCATGGAGGAAGTGGATGTATAAGCAAATGGACATATACCCTGTCTGAGACCACAGTGCCAAAGAATTAAATAGTAGAAGTAAACTGAAGCAGCAGGGTACTAGCATGTGGTAGGAGACTTCAGAAATCCAGAAGACGACAATACAATTAAAAATCTTTATTACAAGCAGATATTAAAGCAGAAAAAGAGAAAACCTCCCAAACAGCTGAATTAATCCAAATATTTCCGAATAACATTAAAAAACCAATGAATCAACATTTGATCCCAATGGTACCCAAAGGTACAGATCCCAATGGTTTCCCAGAAGAACATGGAAATACAGCAGGATGGTCCTGATTGGTTCATTAGAGAAAGAAGAATCGTGAAAGCAGAAATAATTGGTAGAGTAGAAAAACTTGAATCCATGGTAGCAAGCCTTCCCAAAGATGTGAGAGAACAGTCATTTGGGAAGAAAATAAAAAAGTGGTAATGTAAAAGAATATATGGTTGCTAAATAAGGAAAATACTTGAAGATGGGTTATGCAAAGAAAACTTAAGGATCATACATTTCCCAGAAGAACATGAGAAGTCAATAAATGTGAATATGACAATGCAAGTAGTATAAGAAAACTGTCCACAATCTCTGAACACAGAAAAACAGTACCAATCAGAATAATGTGCATATCTCTCTGAAAAGGGTGGGAAGAAAAGGGTGTTACATTGCAAACTCTAGAACACGTTCTCATGACAATAAATTCTGTAAGCAACCTGCAAAAAGTCCTTTAAATATAAAGGAAAGGAAATTAGAATACTGCAGAATTGTCCTTCATCCACCAGAAACTGCAGGAGAAAATGGAATAATAGAAGAGTACATAAAGCTGACTCTTAATATTAAATATGAATGGATTAAATAGTCCAATAAACTTAAAGTGACAGATTGAACAACAACAAAAAAAAGTCCCACAAATTGATACAATAACCATACTTAAAAATACAAAGATAGAAATAAGGATCAATAAAAATGAGTTAGTACAAAATTTACTATATACCAAGTAAATCCAAAAATAACAGAAGTTGATGTGGTCCTGCAAAAAAAAAAAACAAAAATTCAAAACCATTACATTATACTTAAAAAAAAAAAAAAAAAAAAACTAGAGACAGTGAACCAAATAAGTATTAAATTTATATACTACAAATGCCTTAGTATCTGAGCCCATAAAAGAAAAATTAACTGAATTAAAAAAGACAGTAATGCAATAATCCCTCTCCCTGTTTTGAACACTGCTAAGACAAAGATAAACACAAGGGAAGATAAGTAATTGAACAGGTTGTTGGATGAAATAGAGCTTTAAAAAATTTTGGTCCTTTTCTAAGAGTGAAATCCCAAATAATGGATAGTTTGGAGAACAGATCATAGAAATAATAATTATGTGGAAAGTGATAACAGTGAAGCACCATAACAGAATTTCTGTAATGTATCTAATGCAGCCCTCAGTGGAAAAAAATTTATCCCAAAAAACATATGAATGGAATTGGAGAGGATTAGTGAACTGAATATGCATTTTTTGAAATTAGAAAGCCAGCAAATGCAAAATTAAGCACAAAAGAGTAGTGAAATAAAAGGAGTAACAGATTATTTGAATTCCAATTTATTTCTTCTAATTTCATCAAAATATTTTTATTCCTAATGCACAATATATAAACATTTGATAATAGGATATGTATATGTGTCTTCCCTAGTAGATAAGTGGTCAAAGGGTTCAGATAAATAATTCTCAAAGCAATCTAAAATTATTAATAATTATATCAAAGAATGGTCCAAATCACCGATCCATTAACAAGAAAAATTAATCAAAATATGCCTGAGGTTTTACCCTGAAAATTGGCACACATACAAAAAAAATTATATAAGCTCCCAGTGCATTGTTGGTGGAGTTGTGAATCAGTACAACTATTTTGGAAAGCAATTTGGAATTCTGCAAATTAAGTGGCTAAAATATCTATCTTTTGATAGAAATGTTAGTGCAAGGATCCTTTCCCTCTTCTTTCTCACACTCCACACCCTGCCTCGCTATCACTTACACCAACATTTAGCAGACCTTGTGTTAGTAATAAAGAACTGGAAACCATTGGGAAATGGCTAGATAAATTGTCTTACATGAACATATTGTATTATTGTGTTGTAAGAAATAATAAATGTGGTCTATAGATATGAAAATACTGAAAGATTTATATTAGCTGGTGCATAATTAAGTAAACAGCCAAGAAAACAATATATATAAGGACTACGACACAATAATGCCACAAAACAATCAAACATGAATATTAGACAGTATTACAGAAAAAGCATGTTCCCAAATATTAGATATGAGAAGATGGGACTCCTACACCACTTTTTGTTGAGGTAGAAAGTACACAGGTGTCCAACTTATATACATATTTTCAATATGTTTTTTGGTTTTGCTGTTTTTTTTTTAATCTGGGATGATGAGAGATGATGAAGTTTTGCTAATTGAAAAACAATATCTATAAAGTATCAGAGTTCATCATATTCCTTTTTTTAAAACTAATGATTTATTTAATGCATAGTAGTGAATAAGTTATTTTATTTGTGTCCCATTTGATGATGAGTTAGTCATACTTTTAGTGTAAGAGTAAGAGTGTAAAGATGTTGAGGGATATAACTGAATGGTGTTCTCTTTCATACAATAACTACATGTTTTAGTTCATTAGTTTTGTAAGGACATAAGCATATATATGTGTGTTACCCCTGAAACTTTTATTGCATTTTTTGTATAAGTTACAGTTTCTAATTTGTAAAGGAAAACTTGCATAAATTAATAATATTAAAGTCTTCATTATTTACTCAGATCTGCCCCTCATCTACTTAGAAAAATCGTCCTTTTTATTTTATAATGCAGTGTCATTAAATTTCAGTTTAATTATTTCTAGAAATAAACATTTAATTAAATAAATATAGTTAGCTGCAGAACTCAATTCTGCCCTTCCCACTCTATCATGGAGGAAGTGGAGGTATAGGCAAATGGACATGTACCTTGTCTGAAACCACAGTGCCAAAGAATTAATAAATAAATTAACAAATACATAAACAAACCAACATTTAATTTTTTTTCTTAGAGTTCTTTTCTTTATAATAAGAATTCCAGTTGTGGTTATGGATATATTTGTAGAGAAGGTAATGAAACAAAACCAAGGCATTTGGTAGGTTTTTTTAATCAGCATTTATTTGAACAAGTTAGTAGCTCTTTGAGAATGAAATCAGTAGTATGCATGTCACTAATATATATACATTTTGTCTATACTATTCAGTAACACTTGCCATCAGTGTTCTTTCTTTTCAATAATTATTTAATAATAATATTTCTCCCTTTCTCTATTCTGATGCTATCTCCCAGCAACAGGACAAGACATCATCCAACCTGCATGAGGCAGCATCAGATTGTGTGTGCTCAGCTCTCTATGCCATTGAGAATGTAGAGACAAATTTACCTTTGGCCCTACAACTCTTTCAAGGGGTCTTGACTTTGGAAGCAGCCTATCATATGGCTGTAGCCCGTGAAGACTTAGACAAGTGAGTTGATTGTATTTACAAAAGGATGGGTGGAAAGTTGGTTTTCCAAAACTTCTAGGTTTTTGAAAAATTGTCCATATATTTACTCTTAGTTTATCCATTGCCTATTTGAATTGTGCATATATGTGCTACTGAAGACACTTTAATATGACCCATTGAACCTATGTCTTTTTGACTTAGGTCTAGGGCTGTAGATTAGAGCTCCTTAGGTGGGAGATAAGGGCTCTGAGACTAGAAATTTCAGAGAACAGGGATTCATCAAGCCCAAGAATACTGTCTCTGGAAGTTATGAAGATTGTCCCTGGAAGCACAAAACATACATGATAGTGAATTGAGGCCTAGCCAGAGGTGAGGAGGAGAGGGGAATACTGAAAATAAGATTTATGGAAATATTTTAAAGTCTTTGTGACTTTGGTTTCCAAGTTTTTTTATGATATTCTTATGGCCTATGTATAAAATATACATATACAGGGGTGACTGGTTGAGAGTAGTACATTATAACATACAGTCAATAGTTTGATTTCAGTCTATTCCCTAATTTCCATTTTCTTTATATTGTGCAAGCCTGTTTCTCTTTGATGGTAAAATATTTTTGTTCAACATCAACATAAGGAAATCCAAAATCTGAAAGTTTCTGAGTAGAGAAGTTGTATATTCAATATTTTTGATTGTAAATATATGTATTCATGTCTTGCTTTGTGACTTTGTACGTATCTCCTTTTCTCCCACAGGGTTCTGAATTATTGCAGAGTTTTCACAGAACTGTGTGAAACCTTTCTTGAAAAAATTGTTTGTACTCCAGGCCAGGGACTAGGTGATCTCCGAACACTGGAACTGCTCCTCATCTGTGCTGGTCATCCCCAGTATGAGGTAGGGAAAATATCAGATTGATAGATAACTTTTGAGCAGCTCTTCCAGCTGACTTTTTATTAAAATTGTGCTTAGTTACTTTTATATGTTAAACATATTATTTGGTATCTCTGTAATAGTATTATTCCCTCTACTTCAAAATGAGAATGGAAATAGTTCTCTAAAATACTCAAAGGTATTATCAATGTCTCCTGTGGTTGAATATTCTGATTTTTGTCTTTGAAACCCACTTCTTGACTGGAACTGTCTTCAAGCTTAAAAGCAACTCTTTAAATGCTAAATCTCTATACAGATAAATTCAGAATTAATATATGCAGCCCTAATCTCTCTTCTGAATCCTAGTCCTGCTTTATGATCTAATTGTCTAGATATCTACTAGATATATTTACCTGGATATACTGTAGACTTCACAAACTCAAATCTATTTGAAATCTTGTTATATTTTCCTGCTCCCCTCCATACTTCCATATTTCTGTTGAAGACATCACTATCCTTTTATTTACCTGGGTTTTTCAATATTAGAATCTTCCTTGATGTTTCCCTCTTCCTTATCCTCTATAGCCAGTTATTTGTCAAATCTTATTGATTCCACCTCTACAGCATCTTTCTAACAACCATATTCTCCTGTCATATAGGTCCTATCTTATTTCAAGCTGCACCACATCTTGTTTAGGCTAATATGATGTCTTTGCTAGTAAAGACTAAAACTGAACTAACACCCTGTATGAAATCTGAAGACAAAAGGAAGCTACTGAAAATTTTGGAGTAGAGAAGTAACACATCACATTATATTTTAGATGTATTATTATGACAGATTAATGGAAAATGATTTGAAAAGAGTATCTGAAACAAATTTTAGGAAGCTATTGCAACAGTCCAAGTAAGAGATGTGCTAACAGTTGAAATAGTGGTTATGACCGGAGAGAAAGGTACACATATTAGAAAGATGTTATAGAGATAGAAACATTAAGGATGACTAGGATTGAACATAAGGGTAAATGGAAGATTAGTGATGTCTTCTATAGAAATATAGACGTTTAGGGCAGGTTAGGGAAAATTTTCCTTCCTTCCCTTCTTCCCTCCCTCCTTGTTTTCTTCTTTCCTCCCTTCCTCCCTCCCTCCCCTCCCTACTCCTCTCTTCCTTCCTTCTTCTCTCCCCTCTTTTTATTATATCCTCAGTTCTTAAGTAGAAATGGCTTGCCTTTCAGATTTACATTCCTATCTTCTTGCCTAGACCATATTCTCTCCTGACATCTACCACCTATGAATCCAATTTCCTTTAAAGCTCATTTCCACTTCCTCAGGGAACTTTTCTCTGTTTACTGGTGATTCCTCCTTCTGCAAATTATCCTGTATTTACTTATCTTTATACATTTATCTTCCTCTTCTCTTTCCATTTTCAGTTCTCCCCCCACTTCCTCACCATAAACGCAGTCCTGTTTTGTTTTTCACTCCTGTACCTCTGGTGCTGGAAACAGGGTCTTGTGTACAGTAAGCCTTTAATAAATATTTATTGACTTGAATCTGATATAGGAAATAATGTTAGAGATTTCCTATGTAGAGTGTATAGGTTTTTCCTTTCCACATTATTTTGCTTAACTTCAGAATCTCAGATCTTCTTAGAAAGTCATTTTCAGTGGTTTATATATAAGCTACTAGAATGATTTCTTTAGTTCTAAATATTTGCATTCAATCTCTCATATAGAGGATCCAGGTGGATCCCAACAAGAATTTTGGGCCTGAAGTGACCTTGTCTGCTGCTTTTGAGAGTAGATGATAGATTTACTAGAGAGTGGCTTACTTTTAATGTGTTGATAGTTCATTTTTTATATCATTTCCATCTTCCAGAGAATGAAAACAGATTAAAACAACAACAAAAACCAGTTTAGCAAGGTAATTTCACTATGGAAAAGCTTGATACTATATTCAGTGCTTCACTGAATATAGTTACCTATCTCTGTGAGAAGGAAAGTATCCTCTAATATCTCTTCTTTGGAGCTAAGATTAGCCATTATAATTTTACAGCATTCAGTTTCAAGCATTTTGTTGTTATTTTTTCCTTTTATTTACAGTGTTTTGTGATTCTTAGATTGTGATCCAGAGAATTCTGGAAGATTCTGAAACTTTCAGATGGTCTACATGTTCAGAATTAGTTTTTATTATAAATATAAATACAGCCCACATATGCAAATTCTTTGGACAGAGCCTCAATAATTTTTAATAATACAAAGATATTTAGAACAAAAATTTGAGAACCACTATTTTGTTATATTTTTTCTTGGTTCTCTCCTCTTCATTTTCCATCAATTCATGATAAACTTTCCCATGTATTCATCTTATTCATTGTTTCTTACAGCATAGCAATAATCCATTACATTCATGTCCTAGAACTTGTTTAGTTATTACCCAGTCTATGGGCATCAACTTCATTAACAGTTCTTTTCTACTGTAAAAATATATCTGCTGATATATTAATAGTAAAATCTTTCAGTCAGAGAGTATGGATATTCTAGTCTGGTCATTCTTTTTAAATAATCCAGTTGTTTTGATTCATATTTCTCTTATTTGTGAATTGGAGGATTTCTTCATATGAATGATAGTTTTGAATTCATCTTTTGAGAATTTTTTATCTTTTGGGAATGGCTTTTATTTTTGTATATTATGTTATGACATATCATGAATTAAATGGCTTCCTTTCTTCTCACTCATTTTTCTCACAATGCTTTATTTCTCTATATACTTATAATAAAATAGAACTTTCCCACTTTGGAATTTTGGAATGGAATTGTCTTTAATAAATTGTTTGTTTTAAGTCTAAATGAAATTTAAAGGGGATTTATTTCATATATTGCTATGTAGAAACCAGTCATGATTTATTCTCCAGATCCCTGGAATTGCCATGATATCTCTCATCCTATTCATTTTCTCAGCTCTGCAATATCCCAATAAACTACTCTCTTTTTGTTCAATAGGTGGTAGAGATATCCTTTAACTTTTGGTACCGACTAGGGGAACATTTGTACAAAACAGATGATGCTGTTATTCATAGCATTTTCAAAGCTTATATCCAGCGTCTGCTCCATGCCTTGGCTAGACACTGTCAACTGGAACCAGATCACGTAAGACTTAACTCCTTCTATTTTCAAATCCCATTCTCTTATTTTTTACCTTTTCTGAAATTCTTAGAGGAGCCAAGAGGATGGAGAGCAAAGTTAATAGTAGTTCTAGGTCACCTGTTGCTCTACTTATCTCAATAATAAAGGCTTAATAAAGGCAACTTAGCCTGGCCGGGGGGAGGGGGGGGGGGGGGGACATTGGGCATACAAATAAATTCTAAGATTTGTTTCTTGGGAATTTTTACTTATGGCAGTGCCATCTCAGGCTTGCTCTTATTTTCATTTTTGAAATGTTTGTTCCCTTTCACTCCTCACAATATTCTTAAGCTAATTATATTTCTGCAAGGACCTCGGGATCTCATTAAAGGACTTTCAGTGCCTTGAGTACATTATGTATCCTTTCCTGAATCTTAGTGGTCAGAATAGTAAATGTATGATGTTCCAAATCAAATCTGAGCAAATTGGACTTGAACTCTAACATTGAAATTAAGTGTTCTGTTTCTTTACTGGCCCATATCTTAAATTTTTTTTAATGATACCTGAAATCCATAGAATTTAAAAGCCAAGGAAGGAACCCTAGACTTCATATTATACAATATCTTCAGATGAAAAAAATAGCTCATTATTTTATATATATATAGCTATATATAGCTCACATAACCTAGTGTTATTAGTGTAAACTGTAAGTAATACCTAGATCTAATTCTCAGTTACAGCATTTTTTACTCAAAAGTAACTTGAGGGGCAGCTAGGTGGCACAGGGGAAGTCAGGACAACCTGAGTTCAAATATGATCTCAGACACTTAATATGTTCTAGCTGTATAACCCTGGGCAAGTCACTAACCCCATTTGCCTCAGCAAAGAAAAAAAATATATAAAATAAATATAAAATAAAAATAAAAACTTTTACATATAAAATATAAAATTGAGCCACCATTTATTCTGTCAAAGTTGTTAGTCCTAAATATCTAATTAAGACAACATATATTAGGGCAAAAAAGTAATTATAGATAGGAGATGATTGATCTCTCCTATTTTTTGTTTGTTTGTTTGTTTTTGCCTTTTTGGATCTTTTATAAAATTCATGATTTTTCCCCCCCTTGGCAACAATTGCCTTTATGAAAGAAGAGTAAGTAGGGTTAAAAAAGACCTTGATCCAAGAAAATAGGGTTTTGAGAAAGGACTTGAAAGATTAGAAACAGGTGACTTCAAAAATAATAATAAAGGATAGTTTCTTACTTAAGAGGCAGTTTAGTATAGTGGAAAGGGAATTGGAATAAGAGTGAGTAAATCCCAATTTTGTCATTAACTAAGGGACAATTAAGTCCCTTCATTTCTCTGGTCTGCTTTATAAATTGTTTGCAATAATAGAGAAAGAAAGCACCTTTTCATTCTTTGATGCAAATATGGACATTGATACATAAACCAGGAAGAGACAATAGAGAAAGAAAATTATAAAGCAATATTCCTAGTGAACATTGGCACATTTTAAAATAAAATATTAGTAAATAAGCCATGACAACATATTAGAAAAATCATATATTATAACCAAGTTGGATTTATATCAGGTCTCACATAAAGAAGAATATAAATATTTTAAATCATGTCAATATATCTGTAGACATCAAAAAAACTTTTGAAAAAAATCTAACTGTTCTTGTGGGGTTTTTTTAAATAAAAAATTTGCATAAGAATTGCTGGTCATTTTTTTAAATATTGTAAATATATCTCTGAAATCAAGAGTAAACATATATATTGGAGAATGTTTAGGGAATAAGCAGACAAAATTATGCTTTTTGAGGTGATAAAGGGATATACATAGAAAACACTGAAGAATTAACCAAAAAGTAATTGAAATAATAAATTTAGCAAAGTTGCTAGATATAAAATAAATCCACATAAATCACTAGAATTTCTGTGTATTACTAACAAAACCTGGCAGAATTAATTAAAAAGACTTCTTATATTCAAAATAGCTGCAGAAGTGTTAAGATAGAATAATGTACTTGTCAAAATACATCTAGTAATTATATGAATCCAACTATAAAATACTCTTGGCAGAAGTAATTGCAGAATTATCCAGTTGCTCATTACAAGGTCAAGCTAATACAATAAAGATGTATTGCCTAAAGTAATTTAATTATTCAGTGCCATACTAGTCAAATAACCAGAGAAATATTTCCTAGAATGAGAAAAAAAAAAATTATGTGAAAGAACAAAAAGTCAAGAATCTTAAGAGTAATAAGGGGATTGAGGGAAGAGTAGCAAGAAAGAAACTTTAAATACTAGATTTTAAATTGTACTACAAAATAATTTGGTATTGGGTCAAAAATGGGTTGATCATTGAAATAGATTAGGTACACAATATACAGAAACAGAGAAATACAGGAGGTTAGTTTTTGGATAAACCCAAAGATATTAATCTTACTTTTGGGGAGGAAAACTGGGAAATAATTTAGCAGAAATAGAAAACTTCAAGTCAAAGAATACAAATAGTCAGTTTTCAAAGGAAGAATTCCCAGCTATCAATAATCATATGAAAAAATGCTCCAGAAATGTAGTAGAGAACTACAAATTAAAATAGTGTACCCATTAGATTGAGAAAGATGACAGAAGGATAAAATGACAAATGTTGGAAGAGATATTGAAAAACAGGAACTTCTAATGCTTTAATGTTGGTGTGGCCATACTGGGAAATGGTTTGAATCTACTATTGGATACATTGACACGATTTTACCACTGTGAGATCTGTTACTGGAAGAGATTTTTTAAAAGGATCCATTCATAAAAATATAGCAGCTTTTGGTAGTAGTTCCAGACTGAAAAGCAGGGAAGTACCCACCTAGTAGGGAATAGCTAAACATAATTTAGAAGACCTCTATGAACTGATGAAGAGTGAAGTGAGTGGAATTAAAAGAGCAATTTACACAATAATTTTACATAGTTGAAATTCTTAAGCCTTCCTGATTAATGACAAATGACTTGTCCAGAGCATTAAGATGAATCACACTTTCTGCTTGACAGAGAAATAGTGGACTTAAAATCCAGAATGAAACATGTGTTTGGATTTTGCTAATGAGGGATTTTGTTTTGCTAAACAGTGTGATATATTATTTATTATGAGGGGGCTTAAGACATTATTTTTAGAAGGGAGGGGTACTAGGAGAGAAAGGTAATAAACAGTTAGAAGAAATAAAATGTACTGGCTGGAACTGACTACCTTTAAGGTCTTTTCGAACTCTAAAATTTGTGTCAGATTATCTTGAAGTTTCAGAGAAGCTATTGGTCTTACATTTTTTTCCCTAAGGTAATCTATTCCCCTATCCTTGATTCCCCAGTCTTCTATCTGAAAGATACAAACAAATTAATATAGTATATTTTAGCTATTAAGTTAGAATGGCTTGTTGTGCCTTTATTTCCCTAAATATCTTGAAAGAATCCTAACTTTGGTGATTATCCTTATATCCCAAGCTTTTTACATTATTTATAGATTTCTTTTATTTCAGAGAGGTAGGAGGAAACTTCACACTTTTCCTCTTTTGAACTTTTAGGAGGGGGTCCCTGAAGAGACTGATGACTTTGGGGAGTTTCGAATGAGGGTGTCTGACTTGGTGAAGGATTTGATCTTCCTGGTTGGATCTATGGAATGTTTCTCTCAGGTGAATCTATTTGGATAATTTTGTTAAAGTTATTGAACTTCTTTGGATTATGTCGTAGGGAGATGCCCTGACTCAGTTCTTTTATCTTCTAAACCACTTGGAAGCTGAGTGATTTAATTTAGTATTAAAGTGGAGCTGCTTCATTTGCCTACCTAGAAAAGATATTTCTTGACTAAAAGCCAAAGTCAGCACTGATTATTAAAAGCCCAAGGAACTTCTAGGAGACTTAGCATCTAACAAATGAAAGGGGCTTATGATTTCCTGATTATCTGCCTCCTTTCAGAGACTCTTAGAAATTTAACTTGTGTTTTCTTCTTTTCACACTGTCAACTATTGTTGGTAATAGTTATCAAATGATCATATTGTATCCTAGATATGGTTCTTCAGAATCGGAATATGAATAATTGTACTTCCAAGTCTCTGACAGTTGACATTTTTACTTATAAGAAATGAAAAGCATACTTGTACTACTTCTTTGAACTCCATTTTTAATGGTCCATTATTAACACTGAAAAATCCTTTGATTCATCTCTCCTCTCCTTTAGTTGTATTCTACTCTGAAAGAAGGCAACCCACCCTGGGAGGTGACAGAAGCGGTTCTCTTTATCATGGCCTCTATAGCCAAGAGTGTTGATCCGTGAGTATCTGTAATCCTTTTACAGGAACCTCTGAATGTAGAAGGATCAAAATTACATGATTTTCCTTTTATCTTAGTGTCTTCAGGAAATTCCAGAATCTCTGGATATTTTTCTTTGCTTTTCTACCTCCTATATCAAAGACTATATCCTTAGTATCTGTATCCCCAGTAAAATCAAGCAAATAGATCGTTCTTACCTTCCTTAATTAAAAAAAAGGTTGTTTTTGCCTGGTTGTTTACTATAAGGTTGATTTACTTCCAAGGATGATGTAGTGAAAAGATAAACTATTTTGATTGTATGGAAAATTGTTAACTCTTATCTAAAAAACAGGTCTAATGAGAAAGTCACAAAACTTAGTCTTTGCCCTAGCTCAGCCATTGACTTGCCTTTTTTTTTTTAATTAAAGCTTTTTATTTTCAAAACATATGCATGAATAATTTTTTAACATTGACTCTTGCAAAACTTTGCGTTTCAATTTTTCCCCCTTTTTTCCCCTCCCTCCCCCTAGATGGGAAGTAATCTAATATGTGTTAAACATGTTTTTTTTTTTTTTTTTTTTTTTCCACATATCAAACCGTGTGCTTTAATTGCAAATCATCTCCCTCCAGTTTTGGAGGCAAGGGATGAAAATATATTAGCCAACAAGAATTTGTTGACCTGTCTCTTATCCTCCAGAGAAGCATTTCACATAAATTTTTATTCCCCCGAGAGTATTTAGGTAGTCTCTTTGTAGGAATTCTGTTGAGGCCTGGAATTCTGTAAGAAATATGTTTTCCATAAACAACTTTAGAGAGAATCATCTGAAATGAGAAGTTTTCCTTTATGCCTTCTTCAGTGTAGAATTCTGAATTAAGGGTTTGATCTCTAAAACAATATATAATGAGATTTCCACTGGAACCAATGAATTTCACAAAAAGGATATATGCTTCACGGTTGATTCTGATTAGGCTAGTTAATGTCTAATTTTCAGCAATCGTGTGGCCATTTACAGCTTTTTGGAGCCAATTTAAATTCAGCTCTTTTTTTCTTCTCTATTTCTGATGATTGCCTATTTATAATGATATTGAGAAGTAACTTGTGTTTTCTTGCAAAGTAATGTGACCACTTGAGATGTTGATCAACTCAAGATTTGAATTCTGTGTTTATATTTTTTCTTTTAATTTTTGGTTAGTGGCCATTTCCTTGAATACAAGAGAGGATAAGTGCAATGGAATATTTTGTGTTAAACATGTTAAAAATATATGTTAAATCCAACATATTCATATATATTTCTACAATTATCTTGCTGCATAAGAAAAATCAGATCAAAAAGGAATAAAAAATGAGAAAGAAAATAAAATGCAAGCAAACAACAAAAAAAGTGAAAAAGCTATGTTGTGATCCACATTCAGATCCTGCAGTCTTCTCTCTGGGTGTAGATGGCTCTCTTCATCACAAGATCATTGGAACTGGCCTCAATCATCTTGTTGTTGAAAAGAACCACGTCCATCAGAATTGATCATCTTATAATCTTGTTGCCATGTATAATGATCTCCTGATTCTGCTCATTTCACTTAGCACCAGTTCATGTAAGTCTCTCCAGGCCTTTCTGAAATCATCCAGTCTTCTTCTGATCTTCTTCTTCTTCTTCTTCTTCTTCTTCTTTTTTGCTGAGGCAATTGGGATTAAGTGACTTGCCCAGAGTCACACGACTAGGAAGTGTTAAGTGCCTGAGACAGGATTTGAACTCAGGTCCTCCTGATTTCAGGTGCTCTGCTGATCATTTCTAGAGCAATAATATTCTATAACATTCATATACTATAACTTATTCAGCCATTTTCCAACTCAATTTCCAATTCCTTACCATTACAAAGAGGGCTGCCACAAATATTCTTGCACATACAGGTCCCCTTCCCTTCTTTAAAATCTCTTTGGGATATAAGCCCAATAGTAACACTGATGGATCAAAGGATATGCACAGCTTGATAGCCCTTTGAGCATAGTTTCAAATTGCTCTCCAGAATGGTTGGATCATTCCACAACTCCACCAACAATGTATTAGTGTGTTGACTTGATTTTATTAGCCATCTTTTCAGATACTTAGCAAGCCATCTGTAAAATGAGTGTAAATACCTTGTTCACTGCAGTAGTAACATTGTTAGGATGGATGAGATAAAATATGGATGTCTTGAACTACTTTACTTGAAAGAATAGTATGTTAAAATTGTCTTATATTGGGATCAGCAATTTGTATTTGATCATCTCTTCCCAGGATTGTAGTGCGTAATGAAAGAATGTAAATATCTGTAGAAACACGAGCCCCTTATTCATAACTGCTTTTCAGAATATTGATTGATGTAGCATAATCACATATTGTACATTAAACTGTACTTAAAAGTGAATATCATCATTTAGACAGACTTTAAATAATATAGGGGGTTTTTTGGTTGCTGGATTTTTGGCTTAAAAAGATTAACTTTTGTGTTTTGATCATTTTGAAGCTTCTACTAATAGATTTGCAGTGAGACATTAGGAAGACAAGTAGAGGTTGCGGTACTTTCTCTTACTAATTCCTAAGTATTGTTTGTGGGTATGAAGCATCAAGAATTATAAGGTACTGTGACATAGTAGGAGAAATGCTACTGTGGAGAGTTAGGAGACCTTGCTTTGACATGTGATTCATTGTTTGACTATGGGCATGTCAGTTAACTTCTCAGAGCCTCACTTGATTGAGGAATGAATGAGGAAAACAGTACTTGAAGGGACTGATTTACAGGTTCTTTTTAAGAAAGTGTTCTATAACCTTAACAATACAATATAAATGAGATTAAGCTTTGTTCCCTAGGAGAGCTAGGAGATGATTAAAAATGTGGATTTCAGTACATTTTTCTTACAGTTGTAACTTGATTTTAATTTAAATTTTTTTTTTTTTTGCTTCCCATTCTACAGTATTATCAGCAGGTAATGAACTTGCTTTAATTTAGGATGTTAACAGAATTGAAAATTTATTTTCATGATTAAATTTTCTCTTTTTTAAATAGTATTTTATTTTTCCCCAGTTACATGTAATGATAGTTTTTAACATCCTTTTTTAAAATTTTGAGTTTTTCTTTCACTCTTTTATTTTCCTCCTCCTGTCGACAATTTGATATAGATGTTATGCACACTCATGTAAAACATTTCCATATTAATCATATTAAATAAACTTTCTAAAAGTTTCTTTTACTTTTGGTCTAATGTCTTCTTGCCCTAATTTTCTCAACCCGAAGAACTTTGTAATAAGCAGCACACTTGAAGAGCTAAAATCATGAACTTGGTAGCAGATGGTGCATGGGGCATTATTTTAGAGCATTTCCATTTAGTCTCCTTTCTGTTCTCTTTCTTCTTAGCTCAGTCAGGAAGCTAAAGTGGACTTCTCATATCTCTTAACACTTAAAATTCACAGTACCAAAAAATAGGAACTCTTAAGAGAAGCTCTACTAAAGAAGTATTTCTGAGATAATCCTAAAAGGTTTTTTTAGTAAAAACCTACCTCTTAGATTTGAATGGCCTCAATTTACTTTTTCTAGGAATGGCTTTTTCAGGTATTCTATTAATAACAAATAGAATGAACAAGAAGAATGCTGCTCCAAGAGCAAAAATGTCTTTCATTTAAGGAAGATTTAAGAAACCTTAACTTGTAGTGACAAATACTTCAGTCTTGTCTCTCCATTTTGGGGAACTTAATAGAGATAATGAATATTATTCTGCCTATTGTTTGACTAGGATACCACCTTCAATGCAATAATGATGAACATTTCCCTTTTGTTCTCAGGGAAAATAACCCAACACTTGTGGAGGTCCTAGAAGGAGTTGTCCGTCTCCCAGAAACTGTACACACAGCTGTCCGATACACTAGCATTGAGCTAGTGGGAGAGATGAGTGAAGTGGTTGATCGAAACCCCCAATTCCTTGGTGAGTCTGAGGTCATGGGATGCTCTCTACTATCCCTCCCTCCCCCCCCCCCCCTTTTTTTTTTTAAGGTGGCAATTTCTTAGAACGGAAAAATGTTGGTTGCCAAGGAATTAGGTACAGTCTCCTGATCATTGTTTACAGATTTAAAAGGTAGGATCAAGGATATCTAACAGAGGAAACTTTCTACTACTAAAACTACTTGAACACAAGAATTGATATTATTTTATGTTATTTTAAGTTGTATTAAAATAGGCCTGGTTCAGTAGCAGCTCATTTAGGAGACTTATAAGTGCTAAAGAAATCCCCCATTTAAAGTATCATGTCAGGCTCTAATGACCCTATCTTAATGATAGGTGTTATTAAGTTAACTAGATACTTAGAATTTCAAACTTAGGAAATCAACTGAAAACTGATTAATTTTATAGAATCCAAAACATTGAATTTCAGCATGGCTTATTGTTAGCTGGTGGGGTGTTATGGCTCAGATGTAGTAGACATCTTAAGTATCCAGATAGAAGGAGGAGAGTAGGGAAGTTTCAGGAGGTCAGCTACACCAGTATTTAAAATGATCGATATGGAGCTTGGGGGTTAAGCTAATGGTGAAAGAGAAACATAAAGTGGTAAAAAAGCAACTTTACAGAGACTTGCTAAAAAATTCCTTGCTAAAAATTCTCCAGGACACAGGGAAATAGTGAAGCATCATCAAAGTTGAAGGGATAAAGACCTTGTTCTTGAAAAGCTTTTAGTTAGGTTACTTGATATCTATTATCTTATTTTCTAGCTTTATTTCAAGTAACCTAACTAAAAACTTTTCAAGAACAAGACTCCCTATCCCTGATAAGGAATAATACATAGATAAAAGAGGTAGCAGCACAAATGGAGAGAAACTGGCCTTAGAATCATGATTTGGTTTTGAGTTCTGGTTCCTTTGTTGTAGGACTATAGGCAAATCACTTAGACTCCTTTATCATCAATGCCTGATCATAAATGGAGAATTTCATAAACCTTGAAAAAGCTCTTAAAATGTGAGCTGCTGCTGTTATATCATCAGATTCTATTCTGGTAAAGAGAAAGTAAAAATTATTTAATTATGGGACTCATCAGAAAAACTTCTAGGGAATCTTTAGGTTTTTATCTAAGTTGTTTTCACTGGCTAGACAACTTGCCAGTGAAACCAGAAGGTATTCTGGGCTGAGAACCATTGGCTGAGGGCATAGATGTGGACTAGAACAGTCTTTTGACATGAGTCAAAAAATTAGTCAAAAGACTTAAGAAAGGCTAAGGAGACTACCCTGTCTTCCTAATGAGGTAGAATAGGTATTTTGAATAGGTAAAGTTAGAAATAATAGAACTTTCTTGAGTGTAGTCTGAAGAATTTCGATTTAATGGGAATTTAAAGGAAATTCTAGGTAGGTTATCCAACAAAATGAAACTTTGGGGAAATTCAAAATATAGAATGTTGTAGTCATTGCCTTTGTCACCTGGGCTTATGGGGGTGAAGGTTTTAGCTAGTTTGGTGGCAGGGTGCAAAAAAGGTTGTATCTGATCTGTCAGAATGCTATAGACCTTAACTTGGCACTCAAGCAAGTTACAGATCTGGCTGCCATCATAACCATTCTTTATGAACTTATCAGCCTAGACTTAGGGGCTTTTTCAGTTAAATATACCTGGCTTTGTAAAGATGGGAAGGAGAAGTAAAATTTTTATAGAAATTCAGAATATTTGTCCTGCAAAGTGAGAGATACCTTTACTGATCTTCCTCCCAGGAAAGAGGAAAGGTCAGTGTGAGTTTTTACAACTTCTTGTTGGAGATCATGGAAGGAGCACTGAATTAGGAGCCTCGAGATCTGGGGTCAGATATGATGTCTGATCCTTTCATCTTTGTGGCCTTATGCCTTTGAGGACTTGTCGCCCACCCTGTGACTTAATTTGTTCTTTATAAAATGAAGGTATTAGACTAGATAACTTAAAGGTTCATTAAGCATTTTGTTCTTGACATTAGTCCTTTCCTTCTTTCTCTTCCAGCTAGATTCTGTGCAAGGTACTTTGCTAGACACTGAGACAGAGATATACACATTTATCACCTGTTAAGATCATTGGACAGACTTATTTGTCTGTTTTTGTTTCCATCTTACAACACGGTGACCTGGAAAATGTGAATATGTGATTTTATTATATTTGTGTGCTACTTAGACAATCTCAAAATTACTGTTTGAAATAGTATCCAGTAATTGACATTCATAGAGGGCTTTAAGGTTTTTCTAACAATTTTTTTTCCTAACAATATAATTCTGTGAGGGTTACTATCTTCATTTTACAGGTGAAAACATTTAAGACTCAAGTTGTCAGAATTATCATCTTAGAGACTAGAATAAGCAGTTAAATTTACTATGGAAACATTCTCATGAAATCTCTTCCCTTTCTTAGTATTAAAATTTTTGTCTTCTGTTATCAGACCCTGTTTTGGGCTACTTGATGAAAGGCCTGTGTGAAAAGCCTCTGGCCTCTGCTGCTGCCAAAGCCATTCACAACATCTGCTCTGTCTGCCGGGACCACATGGCTCAGCACTTTAATGGACTACTGGAAATTGCCCGATCCCTTGATTCCTTCATGCTGTCTCCAGAAGCTGCTGTAGGATTGCTGAAAGGTATTTACTACTACATTATTAGAAATAGGTGTTTTTTTGTTTGGTTTGGTTTTTTGTTTTGAGCTATCTCTTATACCACTCCTAGTATTGCAGTTGTAATGGTGGTGAAGATGGGTTATTAGCTCAAAGTGGGGTGTATGCATACACATAATGTGTTTTTCCTTGTATACATTGTAAAACCCATTTGACAAGTCTTTTATTGAATAGTTACTATGCACACAACACTGATCTGGACTATTTCAATATTGGTAGGATAGAAGGGAGAGCATAGCAATTCAGCATGTTAAATTAGCTATATCTCTTTGGGATATAGGCTCAAAAGAGCTATAGAATGGGGAAGTATTTAATAAATTATGAGTATTTCCTTCAGAGGTGGTCCTATTTGTGCTTTCCTGTGAATTGCCTTTTATTCAGTGCATTTTTGAAAATGCTACAAAAGCCTTCTTTTGGTGGAGAGAAGGCATTACTATTGCTACCTTCCTTCCACTCCTGATCTCCTGATAGCCCCACCCCTATTAAAAATCAAGGGGAAAAAAAGCCACATACAGACAATATAGTCAAAGTGAATTCCCACATGGTCAAAGATATATGTCTCTGTACTTTGTGTCCATCAACTCTCTGAAAGGAGATGTATAGGCATGCCTCATCATTGGTTCTCTGGAGATGTGATTGATCATTGCATTGCTCTCTTTAAATTTTAAGTTATTTTTCTTTACAATATTGCTGTTCTTGGATCAGTTGTTCTGATTCTGCTCATTTTACTCTTTCAGTTCTCTCTACCCAGGATTCTCTGAATCTCTTGAATCATTTCTTCCATATAACCACAATTGTTCAGCCATTTTCCAGTTGTCTAAGAGTCAGGTTAAGGCAGCCATTTAGATTTTTTAGTTTTTCTTCTCTCCTCCCCCCCCCCCCCCCCCTTTAATACTTCTCTGAAGACAGTTAATTTTTCTTAATTTTGCTCTCTGGATTAACCTCCCTCTTAAACCCTGTACACCATCCCTATTATTTCCTTGTTGAGTCAAATGTATTTATACACTTAAACATTTTTGTGTCTATGCATCTAATTTCCCTTTGTTCAAATAAAAGTAAAGTTCATTTGATATTCATTACCCCTAGCCCTTCTACCTTTTTCTAATCTTTTTATATATTCCTTTCTTTCTCCTTTCTACTCTAGTGGACCCTCTTTTTGTGAGCCTTTCTCTTTCCACCTTCAGAACAAAACCAACACCTCTTATCTTTCTTATTTAGTTGCCTCAGAACACTTGTTTTTTCTTTTCCTATTATTAACCCTAAATTATTATCAGGTGATTTACTCATCTCTCCAGTTTTATTTCTAGAACTGGGAAAATTTGTGCTAAGACCAGGCCAAGTCTCGGCCTCTGTGGAATTTTGGATATGGTGGTCAGCCCTGTCTGTTTTCTCCCAGGATCATCTGGGTTTTGGCATTGCCACATCCTGGGTTAACCCTCCTACCCATCCCATGAGTCTTTGAAGATAAGAGCACTAGATCTTCTGGACCTTTTCATAACAGAGTATCTAGGAGTTCAGAATCCCTGGACCTAAGCTATTCCTTTGGTTTCCTTGGTGCTTGCTTTGCAGGAGGACACAACTTTGTTATCACCTGAAGGCTTTTGGCTGACTTTTTGTGCACTTTTAGAGTGGAAGTAGTCCCTGTAGTTTCTCATTGAATTTCTTTATTTTTCAGTCTAGTATAAATTACATGGTTTTGCTGGCTTAAGTATGTGAAAGCTGGATAGTTTGCCCCCTATTCTATCAGCCATCTTCCCTCTAAGTTTTACTAATTCTACACTTGATTCTGATTACTGAATTGCCAACTGTCCGGTTGGTTGGGTTCAGAGCCCTGCTCACCAAGTTTTCCTCATATAGCATTGGATTATAACGTATATGGAAGATAGTGTGCTTTGATTCTTCAACAGATAAACCTGTCTGGGCTTGCTTAAAAACTCAACTAGCAAGAGTGTATGAACAATACTCCAAAGGGCTGCAAATATTAGATTAGTTCTGATTCAAGTAAGATACTACTCAGGCACATTGATCAAGCCAAGTCAAAGCATAGCAAACTCTAATGCAGGCTGCTTCTGACGACTATAAGAATATTCCACAGATAATAGAGTTGTTCCAGATGCCCTTTTTGTTGAAATAGAAATAACCAGCCATGACATTGGCATCATGAAGTAGGGAAGCAGCTTTCATTATGTTAGGTAGATTCTGTGCAACTTGAATGAATCTTAATAGAAGAATAGGAGGATGGGGAGAAAGAGTGCTCTTATCCCAAAAGGTCACAGAGCCACATATGTTCTTTCTGCTTAATGTTGCCTTGCTGTAGATCTGCCACACCAGGACAGCTGAGGATCTGTGAACTTGTCAGCTTGGAATTTACCAGAGCAAAATGAAGAACCTCCTTCCTTTTAAACTCTATTTTCTAGCATAGATAAGCACCCTGTTCCTTATACATGGAAAGGGCCTTCCCTTTGTATATAAATTTCCATGTATCAAATTCTCTTTGACTTTTAAAATCTTTTCTGTTGATCATTATTGATCACAAAATAGAAAATTTTGATTATATCAAGTTAAAAAGCTTTTATACAAACAAAACTAATGCAGACAGGATTAGAAGGGAAGCAATAAACTGGGAAAACATTTTTACAGACAAAGGCAGAATGAAACCTGATAAAGGTCTTATTTACAAAATATAGAGAGAATTGACTCAAATTTATAAGAAATCAAGCCATTCTCCAGTTGATAAATGGTCAAAGGATATGAACAGACAATTTTCAGATGAAGAAATTGAAACTATTTCAAGTCATATGAAGAGGTGTTCCAAATCATTATTGATCAGAAAAATACAAATTAAGACAACTACATGCCTCTCAGATTGGCTAAGATGACAGGAAAAGATAATGACAAATGTTGGAGGGATGTGGGAAAACTGGGACACTGATGCATTGTTGGTGGAGTTGTGAACAGATCCAACCATTCTGGAGAGCAATTTGGAACTATATTCAAAAAGTTGTCAAACTGTGCGTACCCTTTGACCCAGCAGTGTTTCTATTGAGCCTATATTCCAAAGAGATATTTAAAAAGGGAAAGGGACCTGTATGTGCAAAAACGTTTGTGGCAGCCCGGTTTGTAGTGCTTAGAAACTGAAAACTGAGTGGGTGTCCGTCAATTGGAGAATGACTTGAGTAAATTGTGGTATATGACTGTTATGGAATATTATTGTTCTATAAGAAATGACCAGCAGGATGAATACAGAGAGGCTTGGAGAGACTTACATGAACTGATGCTTAGTGAAATGAGCAGAACCAGGAGATCATTATACACTTCAACAACAATACTGTATGAGGATGTATTCTGATGGAAGTGGCTCTCTTCAACAATGAGAGGATCCAAATAAGTTCTAATTGATCAGTAATGAACAGAACCAGCTATACCCAGGGAAAGAATACTGGGAAATGAGTGTGGACCACAATATAGCATTTCCACTTTATGTTATTGTTTGCTTGTATTTTTGTTTTTCTTCCCAGGTCTTTCTAAATCCGAATTTTCTTGTGCAGCAAGACAACTGTATAAATATGTGTACATATATTATATTTAAATGTACTTTAACATATTTAACATGTATGGGACTACCTGCTATCTAAGGAAAGGGGTGGAGGGAAGGAGGTGAAAAGTTGGAGTAGAAGTTTTTGCAAAGGTCAATGTTGAAAAATTAATTTTGTCAATAAAAAGCTATAATAAAAAAAATCTTTTCTATCCTTCAAGGTTCAGCAGAAAGGTGCCAACCCCCCTTTTAAAAACTCAAGGGATTTCTTTAATGAAGCTTTTGTCTTTTCCTTATCATAGTCAGAAATGATCTTTTCTTGCATTCTTTTCAAATATTTGTACTATTTTTATGCTCTGAGGTGTGATTATGTATTAGAGTTATATACTTACTTTGTGATATAATATTAAAGAGAACTTGTCATTTCAAAGCAAGGAGGCCCTGAGTTCAAGTCCCATCTTTTTCAAGTCCTATCTCTTAGGTATATTGGCTATGTGACTCTGGACAAGTCACGTAATCTTTCAGTGTTCCTGGCAACTTTTTAATCTATAAATTGCTGATAAAGTGCCAGCTTTTGTTGGTAGAGGGAATTCACTATGCCAGTTCTGTTCTGTAGTGTTCCTTATATGCATCATATTTCTTGATACCAAGTTGGTTAAACTCTTTGAGGAGAGAGGCCATGACTTTGTTGTTTTTCTATCTTTTCTGGGGTCTGGAGCAGTTTTGTATATACTAGTTATTTGTAAATGATGATTGTTTATTGAAAATAAATAACTTATGAAGAAAGTAGGTTTGGGAGTAGACTTTTTACAGAAACCATGTATTCGAGAGATCTTTTATAGGAGGGGGGAAAAGGTACTTTCTAGAGAAGGGAGAAATATACTGGTGGTCTTTCATTAGATTATTGAGAATCATAAATTTAGTATTCACGGTTGTCAGTCAGTGTGAAGTCAATGGCTTTGTTCTGAGCCACATAAAGGAAAACAAAACACAAGGAACAAAATAATTTTCTTAGTCTAGGGTAAGGACACGGATAGTTTCAACAGGGAAATCGCTAGATATACCTCTCTCCTACTATTTTGATCCAGGAACTGCTTTACTTGAGCATGATAGGTACTTTGTTTGCTTCTTAAATTCTTATGTTTCTTTCTTTGCTCTCTAGGGACAGCCCTGGTCCTAGCCAGATTACCTTTAGAAAAAATTGCTGAATGCCTCAGTGAGCTGTGTGCAGTTCAAGTCATGGCATTGAAAAAGGTGAGTCTTTTCAGACATTGCAATTTTATATGCCTTCCTATTTTGTTGTTGAGAGAGTTTTGTTGTTAAGTTCCCAGACTTATGTTGGTGTGCTAATGGATCAAGATGAGGCGGCTCAGGTGAAGTAGAAAGTTCTCTGAATTTAAAATTCAAGTCCCAGGGCTACTGCTTACTAGCTGTAAAATCATGAGTGTTTAATGTTTAATATGGGTGAGTCTCAGTTTTCTTATCTGTAAAATGGAGGTGATATCTCATGGGATTATGGTGATAATTAAGTGGTGCAATGTTTAGAAAGTATTTTGTAGCAATAAATGTCACCCATTGTTATCATCTTGGAATAAAAAAGATGAAGGCCAAGACCCCCCTGATCTTCTGTTAAAGTCACTGAATATAATGATGTAGCAAATTTCTCAAGTCACATAATGCTCTTCTTTTTAATTTCCTTCTGGCTGGTAACATGCAAATGTTGAGGTCCTGTTAGCATTGATTTAGATTTACTATACTACATACTACAGGAAGATTAAAAAAAGAAAGCCTTGACAGAACTATTTCTCAGATAGTTTGTGATTTAGAAGGTGGACTTGGATATGGCATCAGCTAAGTTTTAACTTGTTTTTTCCTTAGCTGCTATCTCAAGAACCTAGCAATGGCATTTCCTCAGACCCCACCGTGTTCTTAGATCGCCTGGCAGTAATATTTAGGTAAGATGTGGGAAGGAATGTGGATGGGGCGCTAGACTGGCACCTATGACTTTAGGCAAGTGTTCTTTCTCATACTTCTATGGCTGTATTTGACTTTGCCTGTCCATTGTTTACCCTCTCTACCTGGAAAAGGAGAAGAATTAAGCTTGCAGCCTAAAAGTGAAGCATTTTATAAAGTGTTCCTCAAGATGAAAGGTAAATCCTAAAAATCATCCCTAGCTTATCCCTTTGTCAATAGATTCTTGTAAAATTATAAGTGATTGCTTGGACGCTATGGTGGACAGCATCAGAAAATAAGATCACTTCTAATGAGGCTCTTGGAATTGGAGCTCATTTCATCATAAGAACAAGAGAGGCAGCCTGAAAAACCCAATTGAGGGAGAGTGGAGACAGTAAGTCTGTAAGGGATTTGTACAGTTTTGTAAGTATTCCATGAGAACTGCATATCTTATGAAAATTATTGAAGCCTTAAGATTAGCAACAACTTGAAAGTAAATAGGGGGGGAGGGGACAGATTTAAAAAAAAAACTTCGATGAGGAGCCGAGCATGGTGACACATGCTGATAGTTCTGGCTTCTGGCAAGGCTGAAGCTAGTAGATCACTTGAGTGTGAGAGTTTTGAGCTGCAGAACGGCCAGAGTTAAGCTCCTCCAGGTAGAGGACCATCAACCTGCCCACATCAAAAAATGGAGCAGGGCATAGCTTTTACTGTGCCATTAGTGTTGGAGTCACCCATCCCTGTGGATGGTTGTTATGCTTTTTAGTCTGCACAAAACAGAATGACCCAGGCTTCCCATCAAAAAGTAAAGCAATAGCTAAAGTGGGGGAGTTACACTTTTTTTAAAACTGATTTTTAATAAGAAAAAAATTATTCTCAGTGGATTATTAGCATTTTGATTTTATTCATTAGTTAGGAGGTACTTTAATAAGTATTATTCTCTGTGGCCTGTTAAATTGCAACCTTGTGTTAGTCTGGTTTAAGGAAAATCATTAACAGGTGGACATTTCTAACTTGAAGGTAAAAGGGCTTGGGCATACTCTTTGCTTTTGTTATTGTTGTTACTTTAAAGTGAAAGATTATTTTCCTCAAAGATTATTAGAGGATTGAAACTTTGATGTATGTACAAAGTTTATTTACTACTTGCCTCTTTTCAAATTATTGAAGAGTGGAATTTGAAAGAATAATTCAATGTCCTTTTCTTGAGATTTATCTTTGGCTTGATACCATTTGATTTCAGATTTCTTCAAATCTTTTGATGATGGAAATGAAGTCACATTTGTTTTCTTAGAGTGGGCTCAGTCATCATATCAATGTTTTGATTACTCATCTGAGATTAAAGGGAAGAAATTCAAAATGTTTGTAGCAGATTGCTTCCCAAGAACTAGAGAAATCTTATCCAGAGCTAGACTGGTCACCAAGACTTGCTAGTTTTTAGGGGCTTGGGAGAGTATTAGAATCAGTAGTATGCTGAAGTTAGCTTAAACCTATCAACTATCAAATTTTCAGTTGGAGCATTTACATCCCAGAAATCTTGTGAATCCTACAAATCAAGTCTTAAATTATTGCTTTGTTGATTATCTAGATTTAGGAAAATGGAGAAAATGTTAATAATACAGATTTAACTTTAAAATGTATCTTGTACATTTCTTCCTGTTCTTCATCCCCTCCCCCCCAAGCCAATCATTAAACATTTATCAGCACATCCCTGGAATGGCTGTTTCATTATCGGGAGGATAGTTTCAGTTAATTTGGAAGGTGGATTTCAGGGAAGCATAATGAATGAGATTAATGTTTCAGCTTTCTTATTGGTGGGAATTGTAGACAACACTGCATAAGGAGGTTTGGGGCTATTCTCCCAGAAAAGCTGCTCCTTCTTCATTACTTTGGGTCATTGTCTCTTCCCAGGCACACCAATCCTATTGTAGAAAATGGACAGACTCATCCGTGCCAAAAAGTCATACAAGAAGTAAGTGCTGGTATGGATCTGAGTATCTAGGTTTCCTTCATCTTTCTTTACTGAGGTTCAGGTAATTGAAATGTGATCTCTGATAGATCTGTTCTTTCAAAATAGATTGAATATCGATAAAAAGGGAGATGAGAATACCATCAGAGTAGATACTGTATACATTTCTTAGAACAGAGGCTGAAGGTTAAAAAAAAAAAAAAGGTAAAAAAAATTCAAAAGAAAAGTTGAAATACATTAATTTGTGTGGTCTCCAGGGCAAGCTATCTCTTCTGGAACCCTGAATTCTCCTATCTATGTTATTGATAGCTGAATTCTTTTGAGAAAGCCACTTAATATCCCTTAGATCAGTTTGTCAATTCTAATGTACTAGCCTCCCTGTCTCAATGAACCTGTAGTTCAGTAGGCATTATGTATATGCTAAATATTTTTTTACTGGTCTTTACTGTGTTTAGAGAATTAGTGTGGATTCTTTTTTCCATAAAACAGTACTTTTGTCTAAGTTCTTTCGCTTTCTTGACGTTATCTTTTCCTTAAGAAGTATGTTCTTCACAACTGCTTGCATTTTTGTTTTTCTTCCTGGGTTATTTATACCTTCTGAATCTAATTCTCCCTGTGCAACAAGAGAACTGTTCGGTTCTGCGCACATATATTGTATCTAGGATATACTGTAACCTATTTAACATGTATAGGACTACTTGCCATCTCGGGGAGGGGGTGGCGGGAGGGAGGGGAAAAATCGGAACAGAAGTGAGTGCAAGGGATAATGTTGTAAAAAATTACCCAGGCATGAGTTCTGTCAATATGTTAAAAAAAAATAGAAAAAAGAAAAACTAACCGGGCTATTTTGGAAGGAGAAAATAAATGTTTGCATTTTTATCAAAAAAAAAAAAAAAAAAAAAGTATGTTCTTTAATTCAGGGAATCCAGAGGACAGGATAGGACAGGACAGTATATGATCAGTCACAATCACTGTTAGTCGGCACTGCTATTTCATTTAAGATGATTGCATCTCAGTGTGGCTGATTTGATCTCTTAATATTAATGTTATTGTAGTATCTCAAGACCCCTGTCAGAGCCCTTTTATCAGATAAATCAGTGTCATTTTGGATGGGCCTCTTTAGCTCCTTACTGCTGGCTCTTTATCTCATTCTTCTCTTCCTTTCTGGCTCAGATTTGGCCGGTTTTGTCAGAAACTCTGAACAAACACCGAGCTGATAACCGGATTGTGGAACGATGTTGCAGATGTCTACGTTTTGCTGTTCGATGTGTCGGTAAAGGATCAGCAGCCCTCCTGCAGCCCCTGGTTACACAGGTGAGTCTTTAGGAAACCATGGTCTGAGTAGAGGAAAAGGTTGGATTCAATGACTAGAGGTTGATAGCTGTGCTGTCCTGGGTAAGTCATCCTCTCTGCTTGGACTTTAATTCCTCATTGGGTGTATATGTTTGGTAGTAAAGACAGAAGAGGTAAATAAAGTGGGTTATCTAAAATCCCTACTCTCAACATTATGACAAAAAGTGAGAAAACTATCATGTGAATTTCATGGTAATTTTTTTGATGACCTAAAAGGATGGTACTTGATAAATGCATTTTGACTGATTGACAAAATGGAAAGCTAGTGTTTCATTTGCTGTTACAAACAGATATAAAGATGCTTTAAATTTTTTCCTGGTAATTTGAAAAAAAAAATTGATGGTTTTTGTTATTAATATCACTTGTTTCTGAATATATCCTTTCTATCTCAAAGCTACCCCTTATGAAAAAGATTATAAAAAGAAAAGGTAGTTTAACAAAATCAGCAAACACATCCACTATTTCTAATAGTATATACAATATTTCACATTGTTTGTAGTCATTACATATACAGTTTCCATAGTTCTGCTAACTTCCCTTTGCATCAGTTCATAGAAATCTTCCCAAGTGTTTCTGAGTTATTCATATTCTGTCTTTTTTTAATGGTACAGTGATATTCCATTATATTCTTGTATCACCATTTTTCACCTCCTTACTTAACTTTGTTTTCTAGTTCTTGCTACCACAGAAAGTACTCCTGTGAATAATTTGGTATACATATACCTGGACATGTAGACAACTCTTTTTTCCTTTGTTTTGTGTCTTTGTCTTCCAGACTAAATGGACCACTTCACAACTCAATCAAGAGTATAACTGTCTAATTGTGTGCCTATCTTTCTGTACCCCTCTCACATTGACAATTTCCATTTTTGTCACCTTTGCCAGTTTGCTCATTGTATGAAATCTCAGAGTTGTTTTGATTTGTATTTAGTTATTAATAATTGGGAGCGATCAATCATATAGTTAAGAATTTTCAGTCATTCTGAGGACTATTGGTTTGTATCATTTGACCACTTATTCATTGGGAAATGGCCTTTGGTCTTTTATATTTTTGTCAATTTCCTATATATCTTGGATATCAGTTCTTTATTTTAAAATATTTGATGCTGTGGAGAAGGAAGGAACTTGTGGCCAAAAAAAGAGTTCATTATTGAACACAAAATAGATAATTTTATATTCAAAGTTTCTGATAAAGGCCTAATTTCTAAAATATATAGAGAGAATTGACTCAAATTTATAAGAATTCAAGCCATTCTCCAATTGATAAATGGTCAAAGAATTTGAACAGACAATTTTCAGATGAAGAAATTAAAATCATTTCTAGTCATATTAAAAGGTACTCTAAATTACTGTTGGTCAGAGAAATGAAAATTAAGACAATTCTGAGGCACTACTACATATCTTGAAAATTGGCTAAGATGACAACATTAATGACAAATGTTGGAGGGAATGTGGGAAAACTGGGACACTGATGCATTCTTGTTGGAACTGTGAACAGATCCAACCATTCTGGAGAACAATTTGGAATTATACCCAAGGGGCTATCAAACTGATCCAGCAGTGTTTTTACTGAGCCTATATCCCACAGAGGTCTTAAAGGAGGGAAAGGGACCCACATGGGCAAAAATGTTTGTGGCAGCCCTTTTTGTAGTGGCTAGAAACTGGAAACTGAGTGGATGCCCATCAGTTGGAGAATGGCTGAGTAAGTTATGGTACATGAATGCTATGGAATATTATTATTCTATAAAAAACAATTAGCAGGATGATTTCAGAGACTTACATGAATTGATGTTAAGTGAAATAGAGCAGAACCAGGAGATCATTATATACAGCAACAACAAGATTATATGATGATCAATTCTGATAGCTATGCTTCTTTTCGGCAGTGAGGTGATTCAGGCCAGTTCCAATAGACTTGTAATGGAGAGAGCCATCTGCATCCAGAAAGAGGACTGGGAACTGAGTGTAGATCATACAGCATTTTCACTCTTTTTGTTGTTGTTTGCTTGCATTTTGTTTTCTTTCTCATTTTTTATTCCTTTTTGGTTTGATTTTTCTTGTGCAGCAAGATAATTGTATGAATATGTATGCATGTATTGGATTTAACATGTTTTTACCATGTTTAACATATATTGGATTATTTGCCATCTAGGAGAGGGGGTAGTGGGTAGGGGGCAGAAATTGGAACACAAGATTTTGCAAGGGTTAATATTGAAAAATTACCCATGCATATGTTTTGAAAATTAAAAAAAACCTTTAATTTTTAAAAAATGTATAATTGTTAGGGTTTTTTTCTCCCTACGTAATTAGTCAAAAAGCATTTAGTGTAAGTACCATACTTATGTAGAGTGTTCAACCTATGGACTGTTCTATTTTTTGACCAGTAAAACCAAACAATTTGAACAATTGTTATTTTTCTCACAAACAGAAAATTTTGAGAATTTGAGTTTATAAAAGTATTGTTCCACCTTTTTGAAGAAGCTTCTCTATGAACTTGGCTTTTTCAAGGCCTTTAAGAGAATAAACCAGGCTATGTATGTCTGTTGCTTCTGTAGAGTGCAAGGACTTGCTGACTTTAGCTGACTACTGCTTTTCCTTGAACAGATGGTGAATGTGTACCAGGTGCATCAACACTCTTGTTTCTTATACCTTGGTAGTATCCTGGTGGATGAGTATGGGATGGAAGAGGGTTGTCGCCAGGGCCTGCTAGACATGTTACAGGTAGGTTCAATTTTAGTACTAGTGCTGCCTACTGAGCCTGGAAAGCCTTAAGAAACTGGCCACGAATGTGATATGATATTTATGTTCTTCATCAATTTTCCAATTGTATCACTTCTTATGATATTGTTATTAGGCATGTTGATTTCCAAATATGATTGAGTTAATTTTTAAGTCTGTAGAATTTTCTTTTTTTTTCTTGGAAGGTGGAATGTTTAGGAGAGGATATGTTTATAATAGGCATAATAGGCACTGCCTTCTGATTTAGACTTTCCAAAAAATATTATATTTGAGCATGCTTCATTTGGTTGAAAGATTGGCCTTCTTTTGAATTCCCTGAGATAGTCAGCTTAATTAGTAACTGGAAAGGCTAGTTAAGATACAGAAGAGGTACCAAGATCTGTAGCCAGTAATGGATAAAGAAAAAAGTATCTGAGATGTTCTTTGGTTTATTCTTTGCAATGACAGGATATAGCAACAAGTAATTCAAAAGGGCTTAACAATATCATTCCCAGTTTTCCTGAGATAGCTTTTAATTTGAAATTGAAGTTACTTCATTTTTATGATAATCTTATTCATGTGTAATAAGCTCTTTTAATGGTTTGGATTCTTTACAATATAATTTATGTCTAAAGACAATCAAATAACTTGGAGCTTAACATGTTTTGAGTTTTGATTTCTTAGTTTTGTTTACTTTGGTTTTTTTTTTTTTTTGCTGTCATTATCATTCACTCAACCAAAATCAATTTTGTCCTCCTTTCTAATTGAAAAGTGTAATGTAATTTTCAGGTTGTCTGTGTCATTTCATTCCTTTTTCTTCTACTTGTTTTTTCCTTCCCTTTCTACTTTCCTACTTTTCTTATCCCTTTTATCTTTTTCTGCCATTTTTCTTTTACTTTCCATTTCTCAGTCATATATTCCATGTCTGTCACCATCTGGACCTGTTTCTGCTATGTTGACTAGAGATTTAATAAGTCTTAACAGTTATTGAATGGTCAAATCCAGTGCCTCTTTCTCAGTATTCATTCTCCTTGATCTCACTGTTGCATTTGAAACCATTGCCCAGACTCCTCTCTTCAATATTCTGTTCTTTCTGGATTTTCCTGACACCTCTCTTGAGTTTCCTTTCAGCTGCCTTACTTCTCCTTTATTAGGTCATTATTCATGTCCTACCTCCTAACTGTAGATGAACTGCAAGGCTCTTTCCTTTTTCTTAATGATTTCACCAGTTCCCACAGGTTTATTTATTATCTCTATGCCAATGACTTCCAGATCTATAAATCAAATCCTGGACTTTCTTTTGAGTTTTAATTTTGTATTATTCACTACCTATTGGTCATTTCCAACTGCCATTGATATCTCCAAACTCAGCATTTCTTTCCAGGTTGCCCTCAAACCTACCTATCTTTTCCACTCCTGCAAATGTCAAGGATGTGATCCTGTTCATTCAGATTTGCCCCCTCAGTCTCGTCTTTACTTTCCCTCATCAAAATGTCCTGTCAATGACCAAGTTTTGTCACTTCTACCTCCACAAGGTCTTTCGTATGTGTCCCCTTTTCTGTAGTCACATGCCTGCCATCTTAGAAGCCTAACTGCATTTTCAGACTAATTATGTGTTTTGAGCCCTATCATATGTGCTATTCCTGCCAAATGTTCTTACTTGATACTTCCTCTAAACATTCACTATCCTTTCTTTCTCCTAGAAGCCTTAGTTTCCTTTAAAGTTTGCCTGTAGTGGTCCTGATCTGAAGTGCTAGTGCTGCCCCAAAAGTTAGGATGAGTTACTTTGTATATATTTTGTATTTATATAATCTGTTTATCTGTTGTGTATCTTTTCTCCACTCCCCATTTCACTCCCATCCCAAGCCCACAAAAGTCTTAAGCTTTTTGAGGACAAGGTCTGTTTCTTTTTTGTCTTTGTATCTTCAGCTTCTCACAGGTGTCTGTCACAATGTGGGCACTTAATAAATGTGTGTTAATGCATTGACCTTTATTGTGGTTGTTTTCTCCTTTGGTATGTGGGTGAGGTGGGGATTGTGGCTTAGACCTGTCCTTTTCATGATATAAGGAAATTTGTTGTTATGAAGCTCCTGCTTCCAGTGTACATCAACAATTTGTTATGAAACTTTTACAGTTTTAGAGAATATCCTAGGACCCTTGACCGGGATCACACAAGATAATACGTACCAAAGGTGGGATTTTTCAACTCTGACAATCAGCTCTCTAATCTCTACTTCATGTTGCTTATTTATAGAAAGCCACTGGTAAAAGATCTGCTTTTCTCTTTAGGCACTATGCATCCCTACTTTCCAGCTCCTAGAACAGCAAAATGGCCTTCAGAACCACCCTGATACTGTGGATGATCTGTTCAGACTAGCTACCAGGTAACTCTGACAAAACCGTTTTTCTTGTTGCTATGTATTAGCCATTGTCTAGTTTTGTTGATCAGCTCATTTGCTTGCTCTCAAATCTCCAGTAGGAAGGGTAGGAGAAAATTATGAGATTTCTTTCTTTAGTCATTTACCCTTAGATTGAGTATTGAACATTTTACCTTTCTCTATTTCCTCAAAACAGGTTATTAGAATATGATTCATTCAGGTGATGTGTGGATTTGTCATATGAATGTTCTGGGTCAAATTTTTTAATTTAAACTAGAAGAGATTGTTTTTTAAAAGTCTTTTCTGACTGATTTACTTAAGCTTTTCTGCCTTGGTTTGTTAAGCAATAGCACCTTAATTGGAGATTGACATTGTGATGTAGGCTGCTAGGAAGAAGCCTTTTTTAATTAAAGACTCAAGAGTAATTGGTCTTCTGAAATTTTCTTCTCATCTTCTAAAATCAGTTTTGATTCAAAGAAAAACTCAGAACATGGGCTTTAATATACTCTAAATACATATATATAACTAGGTGATTTGAATATGAAGTATTACATTTATCATCATGGGATTTAATCTTGGTATCTTCATTAAAAAGCATTTATCTTTTAGATGACTAGTTCTCCATATATTTCAACTTAGATGTCCCAGTGGCAAAACTCAAACTCAGCATGATTAAAACATTCCCTTAAAATGTATCCCTCTTCCAAACTCTGCTATTTTTATTGAAAGTCTCCCTTTTCTTCCAGTCTCCCAGGCTCATAATCTCAGTGGTATTCTTTCCTCCTCACGCTGCCTCACCTCATGTATCCTTTCAGTTGCCAAATCTTAACCATTTCTATATCTATAACATCTCATAACTATTTCCTCCTCTCTATCCATATAGCTAGTACCTCATCACCTCTTGCCTAGGTTATTGCTGTGGTTTTGTAATTGTTCTTCCCATCTCACATCTTTCCTTCCACACTGCTATGAAAGTGATATTTTTTAAGTGTAGATCTTATCATGTCACTTTGCTCCTCATTAAACTCCAGTGTTAGATAGCCTCTAGGATAAAATATAAACAATTTACCTTTTATATCTCTTTTCCTGGCCCCATCCTATCTTTCTAGCCTTATTGTCTATCCTTTTCCTCTGTATCCACATGCTGCAATCCAGTCAAAGTATCCTTATTCTTATTCCTTGCTAATGGTATGCCATTGCACGGAACTGTTTCCCTTTTGCTTTGCCTTTTTTTTAATCTCTTCATTCCTCTCAAGCCACTTTGAATTTAGTTTCTTTGTATTTATTGATATTTGTTCTATAGAAACTTGCAGATGAACTTGTCTCCCTCATTCGAATTAAAACACTTTTAAAATTCAGATTATCTCATTATTTATGTTTACATCCCTATTGCCTAAGGATTGTATTGCCTACCACAGTATTTGAAACATAGTAGGTGCTTGATAAACATTTATTAATTAATTGATATTATAAAAGGGAAGGGAAGAAAATGAGCACATGCCAGGCACTGTGCTAAGCACATTATAGGTACCTATTGCTCAGACCTCATAAGGTCTGAGTTAGGTGCTTTCATTATCCCAGTTTTCTAGTTGAGGAAACTGAAGCAAATGAACGATAAATGATTTGTCCAGCTGTGACGTGTCTGAGATCAGATTTGAATTCAGGTCTTCCTGACTCCTGGTGGTAAACAGTACCGCTAGCCGTCTAAGTCAAACTCTTTGAACAGTTTAATGATTTTTCTTGAATAATTACACATTGTTTTCCAGAATGGTTGGACTATAATCCACATCTCCACCAACTGTATATTAGTATTGTGTGCATCAAATCTACAGATGACACAAAGCTCAAAGGCATAGCTAGCTTGTTGGATGAAAGACTCAGGATCCCAGAAATATCAACAAGCTGGAATGCTAGTAAGTGTCTGAGGCAGGATTTGAATTCACATCTTCTTGACTCTAGGCCCAGTACACCATCTAATTTTATGATAAGTCCATGGTCTTTCAGTAGATTGGTCAACAGTCTAAAGTGTGTGAGTCCCTTTTGTATATAGAATTTGTGTCTGTATCTCACTTCTCTTTCCATTGACAGGTTTATCCAACGTAGTCCTGTTACCTTGTTGAGGAGCCAAGTGGTTATCCCCATCTTACAGTGGGCCATTGCCTCAACCACCCTTGACCACCGGGATGCTAATTGCAGTGTCATGAAGTTCCTACGAGACCTCATCCATACAGGAGTAGCCAATGATGTGAGTACCAGAAGTGCCATTATCTTTGCAGGATTTAAAAGCCCTCATTTTGAACTGATTGTAGGAGTGCCATCCATGGTCTCCTGTGTGATTCTTTGCTTTTAGAGCATCAGTATACCCACTAATGAGGAGTGATAGATTCCATATTAAATTAGTCATCAAATAATTTATTAAGGATCAGTTATTAAAAGGTACTTTGTTACCTTTTCAGGAAGTCTAAGATGCTTCCTACATTTAAGTAGCTTGTAGCCTAGCTGAATGTAGAAAGGAATCCCCAGAAATCCATGGAATATTAAATAGCAATATACAATATGTTCTTAGAACAAATGAGTTGTATACCCAGTAAGAGCTTCGCTTGAATAAGAAGGAGCGAATACTTGAGTCAGGAATGGCTTCCTGATGATAGGGATACTTCCTTTGTGCCATGTAATGGGCACCATATGGATGAGTAAAGAAGAGAGGGAAAAAACCCTTTAGTTTGGAAGTGTGAATAAAGGTTCTTGGTCACAAAATTGGGGGAGGAAAAAATGAAGTAGAACAGTTTGACTAGAGTAAAAATATTACATTGGAGAATGGTAAACACTAGAAGGAGAAGACATGGACATATTATTGGGCAATAAGAAAGCTTAGTAGACAAGGAAAGATTGAAAATAATTGAGATTATAGGAAGGATAGAGAAATAAGATACAAAGCTGAAAAAGTAAGATTATGGAAATTATATAGTCCAATCTTATAGTACAGATGAAGAAACTGAAGTCAAGTTAGGTTTAGTTAATAAACTCTCTCAAAATAAAAACAATTGAGATTTGAACCCAGGTCTTTTTGCATACAAATCCCATTCTCTTTCCATTTTGTCATAATGCTTTTGGTCACTGCTAAGTTTATAAGAATGGCATAATAATCAAAAGGAAATACTTGATCCCATACTTGAAATATACCATTGACATTTGCGTGAAAAGACAAAAAAAAAGACTTACATTCAGAAGTTATTTGCATCATGGGGATAATTAAAATTGAGAGTAAATGAGCTCTCTGAACAGTATAGAGAGGGAAAAGGACATAAATCTGAACTCTGGATAATTTACACAATGAGAAATCAGGAAGAAGAAAAGGAGAAAAGAGGAGCAATAATTTGAGAGGATTAACAGTGTATGATAATATTGCTGAGAGTAGAGATAATTTCAGGGAGGAAAAAGATAGAGACATTAAAGAAAAAGAAGACTGAGTAACTATCTTAGGATGTGATGGATAAGAGATCTTTGATTTTTTTTTTTTTTTTTTTGGCTGAGGCATTTGGGGTTAAGTGACTTGCTCAGGGCCACACAGCTAGGAATTGTTAAGTGTTTTGAACAGATTGGAACTCAGGTCCTCCTGACTTCAGGGCTGGTGCTCTATCCATCGCGATACCTAGCTGCCCCTTTGGTGATTCATTTTTTTGAGAAGGGAGTTTCAGTATAGTGGTGGGGACAAAAGTCAGATTGCAAGTGATTTAGAGATGGGAAGCAAATTAAGGGCACTGATTGTGGACTACTTCAGAAAGTTTGAAAGGGAAAGGAAGAAGAGATGTAGAAGTAGAACTGAAGTGATTTTTCCCATTTAAAAAGAGGGTAGATCTGTGGGGTTGGTAGCTAGAGGGAAAGGAGGCAATAGCTGTGGAGTAGGTTAGAAGCATGATTACCCTATTTTGACACAAAGTGAGGGTGACTTTGTTCATAATCACATTTTTCATAAGTATCAATCATAGGATTTCCATCTAAGCAATCCATATCTGATACCTAATTTAGCATTTTTTCCCACTATCCCTAAAATATTAAGGAAGGTCGTCTTCGGTAATACTTGTTGGAATGTGGGAAAGGAAAATAAGAATTGAGTAAGGACTTTGGATTTGTTGCTGAATACATCACTGATAATTACTGAGAGTGCAAATAAGAAAGGCATGAAAGATAGTAGTTGGTGTATTAATGGAAAGAGCACTAGGACATCAAATATCTCTGATAACCAAGATATATAAGCAATTAACACATATAAAAGACTGGGACAAGATCACAAAATGGCACACCAAGTGTGAAAGGATACAGACAATCCTTGGGATGTCTCTTTGCACTTAAAAATGTTTATTGAAATGAATTGACTTTTATAGATAAAAAGAAAGACAATTGCTATTGTTATTGTTGTTGTTGAGGTATTCATTTGTGTCCAACACTATCTGTTTCATCCTCTGCCATCCCTTTTTTTTCCTTTTACCCTCAATCTTTCTCAATATCAGTGTTTTTTTCCAATGAGTCCTGTCTTCTCATTATATGGCCAAAGTATTTAAACTACAGCTTAACGACTGCAAATTCTTAACCATATGATTGATTGCTCCAAATTACTAATAATTAGAGATAAGAATTCAAAACAACTCTGAGGTTTTGCACATCTAGTAAACTAGCAAAGATGACAAAAGATGTAATATAAGAGGTTTTGCAGAAAGACAGGCATGTTGACAGATGAATCTGTGAATTGGTCCATTCAGTCTGGAAAGAAGTTTGTACTTATGAAAAAACAAAAAAGAGAAAGTGTCTGTACCTTTTGATTTCCTAGTATAAGTAAAGCCCAAAAGCATCAGAAACAGGAAGAAAGGTCTGTCTGTCTGTCTCTCTCTCTCTACAATAGAATATTCATAGGAACACTTTAAGTGATAACAAACATCTGGAAACAATATAGGTACCCATAAATTTGGAAAATGGCTAAATAGTGATAATTGATACTTTGCCATAACAAAATGGACACAGTATAAATAAGTCAAAGACATATGGGAAGAAGCTCAAAGTAAAATTAATAGAACCATGAAATGTACGTAGTAACCACAAACGACATAAATGGAGAGAACAAAAAAATGATACTGAATCCTACGTAATAATTATAATGGGCAAGCATGGCCTCAGAGAAAAGTTGAGCATATGCATTTCTTTCCCTTCATTGCAGCAGGAAAGGAGTGTAATGGACTGGGTGTAGACATGGAATGTTGCATATACTGTCAGATAAAATTGGTGTGTTAATTGGTTTTGATGAATTGCTTTTCTCTTCTTCCCTCTGCCCTCATTTTTCTTTTTCTTTTCTTTTCTTTTCTTTTTTTTTTTTTTTTTTTTTTTTTGCTGAGATAATTGAGGTTAAGTGATTTGCCCAGGGTCAAGCAGCTAGTAAGTGTAAGTGTTCAGTGTCTGAGACCAGATTTGAATGCAAGTCCTCCTGACTTCAGGACAGGTGCTCTATCCACTGCATCACCTACCTTCCCCTCTTTCCCATTTTTCAATATGTAACTTGTAACAAAACCAACCAAGTGGGGAGGAATATATTTGAAAATGAAAGTGAGGTGACAGGAAAACAAAGGGTACCAAAATATATATATAATATATATATTTTTAAATAACTTTTTATTGATAGAACGCATGCCAGGGTAATTTTTTACAGCATTATCCCTTGCATTCACTTCTGTTCCGATTTTCCCCCTCCCTCCCTTCACCCCCTCCCCCAGATGGCAAGCAGTCCTTTATATGTTGAATAGGTTACAGTATATCCTAGATACAATATATGTGTGCAGAACCAAACAGTTTTCTTGTTGCACAGGAACCCGGGAATAAATAACCCGGGAAGAAAAACAAAAATGCAAGCAGTTTATATTCATTTCCAGTGTTCTTTCTTTGGGTGTAGCTGCTTCTGTACATCTTTGATCAGTTGAAATTGAATTAGCTCTCTTTGTCGAAGAGATCCACTTCCATCAGAATACATCCTCAAACAGTATCATTATTGAGGGATATAATGATCTCCTGGTTCTGCTCATTTCACTTAGCATCAGTTCATGTAAGTCTCACCAGTCCTCTCTGTATTCATCCTGCTGGTCATTCCTTACAGAACATAATATTCCATAACGTTCATATACCACAATTTACCCAGCCATTCTCCAATTGATGGGGGTCCATTCATTTTCCAGCTTCTAGCCACTACAAACAGGGCTGCCACAAACATTACCAAAAAATATTTTACAAAATTTTGAGTTCTAGGTTTAGAATCAGATAACCTAGATTTCCTTTTCTGTAAAATGAGAAGTTTGTTCTATAAGCCTTTCCCAGCTTTTAATCTAACATCCTAAATCCTGTGGAGCAAGCTCCTAATACAGATAAGAGGAGGTAGAACCAAATGTATGCTTAGCTTAGACCAGAAGAGACATACCTGTTCCTTGGAGAAAACAATGAAGGGAAGAAAGAAGGAGTGAAGATTTTTTTTTTTGAGGGAAGGGTGGAATGAGTATTTAGTCTTAGAAGAAATTGGTTCACTGGTTTCATATGTTTTCCTCCAGCATGAAGAAGACTTTGAAGTTCGGAAAGAGTTGATTGGACAAGTAATGAATCAGCTTGGACAACAACTTGTGAGCCAACTGCTACACACGTGTTGTTTCTGCCTACCCCCGTATACCCTTCCAGATGTAGCTGAAGTGCTCTGGGAGATCATGCAAGTCGACAGACCAGTAAGTACATTCTAAAAGGTTTAAACTCTATAATCCGTTTCAGACTCCTAGAAATTTTTTCAGCTTCGAAATCAACCATGTTTGGTAGGATTTGTAAGGATGTTTCTGAGTTTAATTTTGTGGGAATTCTGGGCTCTTAGGTTAGGTTCTGGGTATATATGTAATATAGCTATATATTACATATGGTGCTATGTACTTTATGTTAATATGTTATTATTTACATTGTATTTGGTTCTGCTGCTAAAAGGAGTTCATTGTTGGTGGAAAATGCCTGTATAATACCATTAACAAATTATTTACTAATTATTGAAGAAATGTTAATTTAAGTTGACAGAAGTAGTATTGCTGATACAGACCCATCCAAGGAACATGTGTGCATATATCTTCAGAAAGACAGCATGATGTTACACTCCATTATAATTTTTAGTTTTATGTGTAATTTTCAACCTTTTATAATTAGCTTCAAGAGTTTGATGTTTGCTTGAGTTGAAAGTTATGGTAGGTTTATATGGTCCCAGGTTATACGTATAAGGACAATTTGTAGTAATGAGCAGGCTGAAATAAAGTATGGAGTTGATTAAAGTCAAGGGACCTTATATTTTATTGAGTAAAAAATTGAACTGCAATATAACTTGTTTAATTTTTATTTGTTTTAATTTTCTAACTATGTCTGTGATTATACCTTAGCACAGTGCCTAGCACATATATTATTGATAATAATGTTGATTATTTGATAGGTATGTGATTCAGTCCTTGAAAGGTTCTAGTCTTTTGCCAGATGGGAAACTTCTGTAATCCAACTCTTTCTCCTAAATGTATGCAATGCTGTCTGTCTTTCCTAGGGGGCAGCATATGGAGGAATATTGAAATTTTAGCCTTCATTCAACCCCTAATTTTATTCAAACTTAGTAAAAATTTAAAGCCAAATGAAAGGATATGTTTGTAGGAGAAAATATTTGAGAGAAGAAAAATAGTTTTCTAGCCTACTGACGTGACGCCTTGGCTAGAATATTTTCTTTAGGATGTTGAAGCTTATCTAGAGAAAAATAATGAAAACAAAGAAATAGTTGAAAAATAAGAGCTCAGAAAAAAATTTTATTTATTATCTCTGGCTTAGAAAAGGTAAAATTAAAAGGAGAGGGGTGTTTTCAAGCCGTTTTGATAATGTGAAAAATGACTGCTACATGAATGGTCTTGTCCACTGAGGATAGTACAGAAGGACATAAGCATACAATAGCAGTAAAAGTGAAATTTAGGTTAAATCAGAATTTTTTTATCTTAAAGGGCAGACAGAAACTATAATATTGTCAAAGATTAGAAATAGTCCTACTGTTAAAGATTTCCCCCTTTCTGGGATTTCAGCCTTTCATATATTTTCTGAAGATTGATTACTATTAGGCCCATCTGATTTGAGCTTTTTGCTTCTCCACCTCTCTGAGTTGCTTTCGATTTTTAACCTCAATAGATAGTTTGCTACTGGCGATAAGGTTCACCCAATTTTTGAGAATATGGGTTAATAACCACTAGCAGTAACAGAAGAACCCCAAGAAGATTTGTTTATATTTAATCTGAGAGAATTCAGTTGGAAGTGTTATCTGAAACAGAGCTAATTCAGTTTCAATTGATCAAGGATGGATAGAAGTAGCTACACTCAAAGAAAGAACACTGGGAAATGAATATAAACTGCTTGCATTTCTGTTTTTCTTCCCGGGTTATTTTTACCTTCTGAATCCAATTCTCCCTGTGCAACAAGAGAACTGTTCGGTTCTGCACATATATATTGTATCTAGGATATACTGTAACCTATTTAACATATAAAAGGACTGCTTGCCATCTGGGGGAGGGGATAGAGGGAGGGAGGGGAAAAATCGGAACAGAAGTGAGCGCAAGGGATAATGCTGTAAAAAATTATCCTGGCATGGGTTCTGTCAATAAAAAGTTTAAGGAAAAAAAAAAAAAAAAAAGGAAGTGTTATCTGCTTTATCTGCTTCTGCTGTGATGAACAGTCTCTAGCGTGCTTCTTTTAGACTGTTTCAGTTACTTCGCAAGGGTTAACCTCAGGCTTAAGGAATAGTTTAGGTTTCTTTACCTTGGCTCCAGGTTTAGGTTAATAAATGCTGCTGAAGGAATATAATTGCTTTAATTAGCTGCCGCACACACAGTCCACTACTCTGCAATCACCTTATTTTTAACCTTTTCTCTCAATACAGACTTTTTGTCGTTGGCTAGAGAATTCTTTGAAGGGTTTACCAAAGGAAACAACTGTGGGAGCCGTCACAGTGACACATAAACAACTTACAGATTTCCATAAGCAGGTTACTAGGTGAGTGAATGTTGGGGAGGTTCTGAGGCTTGTGGGGGGATGTGGCATGGAGTGTCCAGCTCAGAACAAACGTCTCTGACCCTTGTTTCATTTCCACTGGAGCTAATGGATGTGCTTTCTATCATTAGGACTTCATCCTACTGTGTCTACAAACACTATTGTAGAATTGAAAAGGATTATGTACTATAATGTTTGAATTGAAAATTCCTTTATAAAGCTAGATCAACAGACATCAGTAACACTTTATTATGTGTAATAGTGTCATAGATGAGGTAGGTGACGTGAGCTGTGTATAAATGCTTTTCTTTACTTACTAAACATCATTAGCGTGGATTTTTTTATATTGATGATGGAGGATGTCTGCCATGGCTTAGTGTTTTAGTAAATGGCCTTCCCTGCCAGGGGTGACATACATAAATCAGAAATTCTAGAATCATTGATAATAGATTTTCCTTGTATCCCTGTCTCATTCTGTTTAAGATCTTAAAGCTAAATAGCAGTGCTTTGGAAATGGGATTTGGTATTGAATTGGTATCTCTCATTTTTGGATGTGGCATTTAAAATCCTGTATTCATGTTCTGGCTGTATCACTTTTCTGAGCCTTCATCCTATATCTGAAAAAGAATCCATTAATATACATGTGATTTACCTATTTCACAGGGCTAGTGTGAGGGGGTGACAGTGAAATTTTATTTATATGAGTTTGTATGTACATATATATGTATATAGACAAACACATTTTGCAAGTATGAAGTGTGATAAAAGCATAAGCTGTTATTTATTATAATTATTATTATTGCCTGCCTTGATAACTGATAGAAATAAAATACCCTCTGGAGAGTTGTTTTATTTTATTGATTTTTCAAAATACCTAAATTGTAGCATCTCCCAAAGTGCCCCCACAGGCTTGTTTTCATGATTTCTAATTTCTGTACGATTAAGGAGAATTGTTCTATTAAATCTCACTGCTCTAGAAATAGGTATTGTTTCAGAAGTAAGCAAAGTGATTTGTGTATGCATGACTGGGTAATAACATGTGACAGGGTTGTCTCATTTTTCTGGAAATGGGGATTTCCCTTTCATGGGGTATTTATGAATAGTTCTTGAAGTAACCCTTATAAAATGTCTTTAATTTCCTTATAACTATGAATTTTTGTCCAGTAGAACTATTACATCCATAATTTTTGTGTGTGGAGACAACTAAGGAAAGAGCAGTCCACGGGTGCTTTTGCCTGGTTCTTTTTTTAATTTGGTCAAGTGGAAGGATGTATGGTGATGAGGCAGCAAGAGATCTCTGAAAGTATTCTCTCCTTGGGTCACCAGAGGATCTCTTGGTTTTTTACCTCTTTGTTCAGAAAATTACTGTAAAGTGTGCAGCCTCTTCCATTTTAATAACGTGTTTTTGTTTTTGTTTTTCCCCCACAGTAAAAAGCAGAAATACTTAGCTTCACTGAATTCATAATTACGCTGGCCTCCTTGACTATCCTCACACAAGATCCTTAACTCAACATATTTTTCCTGGATGTCACCCATATCTGGAACTATTTCCCTCCTCATCTCCCATCTTCCAGCTTTCTGGCTTGCTTCAAGTCCTAGTCATAGACCTTCTATAATAAGCCTTTCCCAAGTACTCATAAAACCAGTGACTTTTCTCCTCTCCATTGGTTTTCTTGAATTTATCCCATCTGTATCTTGTACATAATTTTTGAATGTTGATACTTCCAGTAGATGGGGAGCTCCTAGAGTACAGGAACTGACTTTATTTAGTGATGGTATTGAGAAGCAGGATCTGTATCAAGAAAGCTTTTCTTTGTTTTTCTAGCACTGAGTACAATGTGGGAACATAGTAGGTGTTTAAAAAGTGCTTGTTGACTTGATTTCATGTTGTAGCTTGGGCTCCCCTAGATGTTTCATTGCTCAACTAGTTTGGCAGCTCCTCCTAGAACAGCTTGACATGATGGTAAAGAGTGAACAGACTGCAGAAAAAAGCAGTGGAGTTTGAAAGAGGACCTAGCATTTTTTCTCATCTTTTACAGTTAATTGGTTTCTTTAGATTGCTTGTTGCCTTTAAGCTGCTGGCTCAGTTTGCCTTCTGGATGTAGAACTAGTACCAACATGTTACAGATTTGCCATCCTAGCAAGGAGAAGGTGAACTGGTTCAGCTTCATTTTAGCAAGTCGTGACGTGCTTCTGCAAGAGCACAGGCAAACTCCTGGCTTTCAGAGTTATTATTCAGAGCCTGCAGTAAACTCTCATCTTAAAATCAGTTCTGCTTTCCAAAACACCTAAATAATCTCTCTCATTTGACATGGCCTGCTAATCACTAGAATGCTTTTCAGTCCCATTTCACATTTCTCTACATTATCCTATGAGCCCTCTCATAAATTGCACAAAGATCTTCAGGGCAAAGAGATGCTGCTGATCCAGATTGTGATTATTATATATACCATTTCCCCATGCTTCCTGTCCACAAAAATCATTATAAGTCAATATTGGATCCTTTGTTTGCTTAAGTTAGTAACCAATTACCCTGCTCACAAGAAGTAAGCCACAGAATTCTGTTCAGTAAATTCTTTTCCCATCATGCCTCGTAGGAGACATTATTCAAATACCTTCTTTTTCAGCAGGTTCTCGAAACCCTGTAGTGACAGACAAATTTGAAAGACTTAAAATCGCCCATCAGTGCAGTGATCCATCATGATTCATTCCAGGAGACTGATAGACAGTGCTGCCTGATTCCTGGCTGAGTGTATTCAAGATGCAGAGATGACATATTTATGATTGAGACAATGTAGGGTTTGTTTTGCTTACTCATGCATAATTTTTACAAGATGGGGTTAGTATAATTTCCTTCTAAATTTGGAAGGGTAAGAGGGACAGGAAATAAATGCTTGTTAATTGAGAAAAGAAAGTTAAATGAATAAAAATAAATAAATGAATAAAAAAGTAAAAGGTTGTTGACTTGGAAGTTACGGAATGGAAACTAATAAAGATAGCTGGATAATAGGATAAGGGAATCCAAGTTTTAAAATGTCAAAAAGAATAAATTTAGTATGAAAATTTTTTTTTTTTTTTAGTATCAAGTTGCCCCGAAAAGGTAACAGATAGAAAACAGCTAAGAAATAGCTCCAGTTTATTTTATCTCACTAACTTTAGATGATTATCATGGCAGGTTTTCAGATATGATGGTTTTTGAAATGCTCAAGAACTTCATAGAACATTACCTCCCAGCAAAGAAAACTGATGTCAGAATTGGGAGCAGAGGCCAAGAAGATTCTGGGGCTTATTCTCTATATCTATACCTTATTCTGGGCAACTTCTCTGCAGTCTTTTTTTACTATCATTTTGATGCTTTTTATTTTTTAATTTTGATTCCCTGATGAAAGCATTATATATATTTTTTAAAAATCCAAAGGGGTGATGGTCCATCCCTCTCCTTACAAAGAAATAAGTTGAGATTTCCAACCTTACTTAAAAGTGGTAGGTTTTCTATTACTTTGAGATTTTAATACCAAAATCGTTAATTTTGTTTTTACTAGAATCTATATAATTCTAAAAATGAACTGAGAGAGAAAGAAAAGCAGAGAGGGTGTGAATAGGAGTAGGAAGAAGCCCAGTTCTTCTGAGATTTTTCCAAGGAGTCCGTTAAATAACTTTTGGAGACTCTAAGTTAACTATTTATGCTGGCCTTGAACCTGGGCTAGCTTACTCCTTCACAGCATGTTTGGATCTGGCCTTGTTCATTCTAATTGCTACACAGACTTTTATTATTAAATCTAGAATTTTCTTGTTGAGTTATTAGAATGGAGGAATGGGAATCATTCTAAGATTCTGCTTTTAATTCAAATCAGGATTCTTGATATTTAAAACTCATGAGGTGGAAAAATTTGAATGTAGATGTGGGCCGCATTTTTATTCTCCCTTCTATCCCAATCCATCATTCCTTGCATTTCTTACCTTGATGGCACTTGCTTCAAGTAGAAAGAAAATTTCCAAAAATATGGCCTATACCTGGAAATGGGTCACCTGAACTCATTCTAAGCATGCATGAGGATATTCAGATAATTCTAAGACTTTCTATGTCTTAGACATAGAACTTGTACTAGGCTAATTTTACAAGATTATTGATATTGGACTAGTATTGTGCCCATTTTGTTACCTGTTGTTACCTGGAATTACAATGATGTTCTAGTACCTCAGCCACTTTTGTTTTTCTCTTTTTAAAATGTATTTATTTTTAAATGTGTGTGTTGCTTTATGGATCATGTTGGGAGAGAAAAATCAGAACCAAAGGGAAAAACCATGGGGAGGGGAAGGGAGGAATGAAATGGAAAAAAAGAAGTGGACATAGCATGTGTTGATTTACATTTGATTGCCATGGTTCTTTTTCTGGATGCAGATGGCATTTTCTGTTCAAAGTCTATTGGGATTGCTTTGGATCATTGAATCAAATCTTTCATAGTTGATCATTGCACATGCTGTTGTTGCATACAATGTAGTACTGGTTCTGCTAGTTTCACTCAGCATCAGTTCATGTAAATTTGCTAGGCCTTTCTAAAATCAGCCTTTTTTCTTTTTCTTTTTCTTTTTTTTTTTTTTTTTTTTTGCTGAGGCGGTTAGGGTTTAGTGACTTGCCTAGGGTTACACAGCTAATAAGTATTAAGTGTCTGAGGTCAGATTTGAACTCAGGTCCTCCTGACTTCAGGGCTGGTATACTATACACTATCCACCTAGCTGCCCCTTGATCATTTTTTTATAGAACAATAATATTCCATTATCTTAATATACCACAAAAAGAAGTGCTACAGATATTTTTGCATATGAGGATTCTTTTCCTTCCTTTATGATTTTCTTTGGATACAGCCCCATAATGGCGCCACTGGGTTAAAGGGTATGCAGTTTTATAGCCCTGTGGCATAGTTCCAAATTGATTTCCAGAATGGGTGTGTCATTTCACAACTCCACCAACAATGCATTAATGTCCCCAGTTTTCTCACATCCCCTCCAATATTCATCATTATCTTTTCCTGTCAGCTAATCTGGGAGGTGGTACAGCATTTTTTTCATATGACTATACAAGGCTTTAATTTTATCATCTGAAAATTGTTCGTATTCTTTGACCACTTGTCAGTTGGAGAATGACTTGTATTATAAATTCGACACAGTTCTTTATATATTCTAGAAATGAGATCTTTTTCAGAAACATTGGCTTTAAAATTCTCTCTAGTTCTAATCTGGTCATAAATTCCTCTCTTCTCCAAAGATCTGATAATAAATTATCTCTTGCTCTCCAAATTTACTTATCTTAGTCACATTTTTAATGCCAAACAGTATTTTGAAAAGATAAAATTAAGTTAATGCCTTCTGGGTCAGCTCAGTGTTGATATACTCCCCAGGAAGCTCCAGTGTTTGCTTGAGGACCACATCCAACTTCCTCCTCTTCTTGCTACTGCTCTACATGCCTCAACTCTTCTTTCCTCCTCCCCCAGAAAGAAATCTTGAGTAGCCTGTTTAACTAGAAAATCATAGACTTCATTTTCCATCTGAACTTTTCTAACCTAAATTGTGTTATTGTGAGTAGAAGTTTAATATAACATTAAGTTAGCATAGAAAATAAGGCAGAGCCTCAATAGGGCATACTTGTTTTTTGCATTAATAGGGGCTTTTGCTACTTAGTATGTATTTATAACAAGGTCTTCAGCCAAAATAGAGCATCCAAAAAAGACATTTTTACATTCATTCAACCCTTCTGTAAAACATGCGTTCCTCATAAAACTTTCATTTAAAGGATAAACATGAGATGCAGTCAAGAAACCTTGAGGCAGAATCTCTGCCTATGTTGGAATTCTTCTCATCTTGATTCACCCCTCTCTTGTCAACACTAAACCTTAAAGAATTGATCATTTTTCTTTCCAGTGCTGAGGAATGTAAACAAGTTTGCTGGGCCTTGAGGGACTTCACCAGGTTGTTTCGATAACTTGAGCTCCTGTAACTGTGCCTGTCTCCCAGGTGAGTTGAATATTCTCCCCAGATATGCAAGAGCTGTCAGGTTGTTCCTAACATTCAGTGGTGATGACAAAAGTCTAAATAAAGGCAAACCCCTAGGGCTAGAGGGTGAGGGTCTGAAGAATTTAATATGTTTTAATGATCATTGTAGAACACACTTATAACTATATGGCATTAATTGACATATAATCAAGGAAGTGTTTATCATTGACTTCTTCTGGATTGCATTCTTTCTTTGTGGGGAATGGGCCAAGTTTGGGCAGTATTGACCTGAACTGGACTTTCCCTCTTTTCTCCTGCTTTTCCTTTATTAAACGCACACACACTCTCTATCTCTGTCTCTGTCTCTCTCTCTCTCTCTCTCTCTCTCTCTCTCTCTCTCTCTCTTTCTTGTCTCTCTGTGTCTCTATGTATATGTGCCTCTTGTCTCTGTCTTTCTCTGTCTCTCTTTCTCACATTTATTCTTAAGAAGCTTTGGATAAAAGGTGATAAGCAGCTAAGTGTCTTTTGATCGTGTATGTATCTTATGTAGTGGGACTATTTGGGGTATAAAGAATTGTGATGGGGTTGGGATATAGAACTAATCCTAGGAATGATATACATTTATTCTTTATCAGTCTAACTTTTCATGATTAGCAAAATTTCTTCTATAATAATTGGAAAGTAGAAAGAAAAACTAGAAAAATAATTGGAAAGTAACACTGAAGGTTTTGGTACAGCCAAAGCAAGACCTTTGAAGCCTCCCTACTTCTGGTTCTTTCATTAAGCTGGAGAATTCTTTGTCTGTTGAATTTTCAAGCAAAGAAAATTCAGCAGTGTGGGAGGTTGGGGCCAAGGCGCCTTGTCCAGGGAAGTTTTTGTCAGTGGTACCACTTAATTGTATGTTGTTCTCTTAGCTAAAAAGACAAAAAGCTTTATAGATTTTAGGTTGTCTTCCCAAGAGGATATTCTGAATGGGTAGGCGGGATTCCAAGGCTTGGGCCTTATGTTCTTAAATGGCTTGGATACATCAGGTACCATCAGTATTTGTGGAGTGCATTGTTAAGTACAGAATGGATAGTTAATTGTTTTTAAGTGATGAAGACTGCTCTGCTTCAGATAGTTGTTTGGTCTGTTTACAAGAAATCTTCTTGGAACCAGTGTCTAGTCACAGATTTGGTGACTGAACTCGGAGTAGAAGCCCAATTGCAGTGGGAGGGTAGAAAGGGAGAGTTGAGCCAGACAGTCCCGTACGGAGAAGACCGAGGATGCAATGCCTAATAAAAGTTGACTCTGCACTGCTAATCAGCTTCCTTCTCTGTTTTTTCCCAGGAATGTCTTTTTATTAGAAGACAGGAAAATTGAAAACAAGAATGTGTCTCACAATCAGAAACCTTCCTTGTGGCAGAGGGACTTTTACAGCCTTTCACCAGTGCTGTCACAGCAACCAGGAGAGACTCTGGCCTCCTAGGGCAATCCTGTGGGGAGTTCCTGTTTATGAGTGAGAGGGCAAATCGGAGTGATTTTTTTTCTTTTTAAAGAATTGGCTGCAGCCTGTCCAGCATGGTGGGAGGGAAACTGGTTTCCTAATGGACTTGTTTTTAGAAAGGGAAAAAATATTTAAAAATATAAAAACAAACAAAAAAACAGAAAAGCTAAATGGAAACCTGAAGAAAAACATTTGCCTGACAAAAACAAAAACAAAAAAAACAAACAAAAAAAACACCCAGAAACACCACACTCAAAGTAGTAAACTTTCTGTGAAATGAAACAAAAACCACACAACAGAATTACTTATTGAAATGAATTAACCAAATTGCTGCACTGGGGAAGCAGGAAAAAAAAACCATCTTTGGAGGTGTTTGGTGGGATTTGGGGCGGGGGGTGGTATTTTGTTTTATTTTGTTGGGGGCAGGGATCCCAGTGGAGTAAGGATTTCTCCCACCCTCCAATTCTCTCCCCCTTTAAACTTGATGTTCAGACAAGGAACAATGAGCATGACAGCTAGAGCTAGTCCTGACCTGTACCTGCGGTTCACCAGTAAGTCAGGGGAGGATGGGAGCATCAAAGTTCAAGCCCATCCCACAACTCTGGTCCCATTCAGACCCTAAGTCTACTTGCATCTGGCTCATCCAGTCGTTGTCAGCCTCGTGAAGAAGAGTCCAAAACTGGGGGAGTCATATATATATATTATATATATATATATAAAATTTTTCTCTTTTTTAGGTGTTTTTTTAAAAAAAATTTTTGAGGTATTTTTTTTTCTTTTTTTTTTCCCAGATATGGGAAAGAGGAAAAGGGGGTTGAGATTTAAAGAGGTGTGTTTTACGGGGCTGACCAATAACTATTTTATTCAAAGATTTGAAAATTATTTGATGAGGGTGGGGGGAACCAAAAGCAGATTTTAACATTTCAAAGCAGTGTAGCCCTGCACAGGTGTTGGACTTGAGTGCATTGTTCCGTCTGGTGTTGTAGCCATCTCGAGAACAAACCAACAACAACAAAAAATAAACTGAAAAACAACAAAAAAATAAATTTAAAAAATGTTAATTTGTTTCTCTGTCTTAATTCTATTTGAACATTTTTTTCCCCTACTTTTTTCACTTTCTGAATTCCCTTCCCCCCTTCAAAAAAAAAAAACAAACCTTTGAAAAGGTTTAGATTAACATTTTGGTCATTTTACAGGTGGAAGACACGTTTCTGCCTAGAGTATTGCTACAGGCTTGTAATAGTTCTCTCATTTTTTATTTTTAATAGCAGATTATTTTTCTTAATAGTTTTTTATTTTCAAAATACATACAAAGATAGTTTTCAACATTCATCCTTGCAAACACATCCCTGTGTTCCAAATTTTTCTCCCTTCCCACTACCTCCCTCCTCTAGATAGCACATCAGTTAAACATGTACAATTCTTCTAGAATCAGATCAAAAAGGAGGGGAAAAAAACCCAAGTCTCATCTTTCTTAAGGACCTGATCCCAATGCCCCTCAACTTTCTCCTTAAGGTCTAGAATTCTTGTGTTGCATTTCTTATTTTCTTATAGGTGTTTATGGAGAGAAAGGGTACCTACATCAACTGTTAAATGCCAGTGGTGTATAATTGTAGTTAGGGACCCGTGACTCTTAGGATCATCTTCCTTTTTGAGATGGCAAGAAAGTGATTAGTGACCTTGGTGCCAGGCAAGCTATGTTGAAAGCATCCCTAATCATTAGAGCGAAGGGTCACTGGGGGAGAGTGGGAAGGGAGGGGAAGGATGGGACAGGGATAGGGATGTACAAGTTGGAAGACAGGCAGCATGACTTAGAGATGGCTGAGCAATGGGTCTTGTTTGCCTCTGTTTCTATCCCTAATACTTAATAAATGCTTTTTTAGCATTTTTAGTAATCAGTTTCTTAATTACCTTTTCAGCTAGCTTTATGTGCCTGCTGTGTACCAGACATTGTGTCTTTCAAAGATGAAGGCTAATCTTTAGAGGAAGGCCTGTGTAATTTCTTTGCATTTCTGCCAGCACCTGTGACCTGACCTATATTTCCTGTGAGATAAGAATCTCCTATGCCTGACACCCGGGTTTCTCAGCTGATGAGTTTTTGGAATTATTCAGAGACATCCTGATGATCTCCAGAGCTATAGAAGTAACAGGACTTGATCTTTGTCCATCTGAAGAGTTTTGTACTAATAGGTAGTACAGGGAATGAGGGAAATTAACTGGTAGGGTGAATCTGTGTATACTGGCCATTGTTGCCCCTTTGGGATAATTGTGGGTCACTAGCAAGGACTTCATTTATGAGAACAACGCTTAGTGCTGAACTTTGTTATTCTTCTGAAAAAAATAGCTTTAAAAAATACTCATCTTGTTTTGTGGCAGGATCTTCACAAGAGCATTTAGGGGGAACACATCCTAATTGTGCTCAAGTCTTACACAATAACAACCTCTTACAAGGTGGAAGCTAGCTTTGACATCCTAGAAGGAAAAAGATCTTTTCCAACTTAAGATATATAGTGGGTTTTATGTCCTTTGCTTATGCAAATACTAGAAGAAGTAAGTTCCAAGTAAAATGGAAGAAAACTTGGTTGCTTTGTTTGCTTGTTTTCCAGTGATAGGTGGGACTGAACTAAAGCAGCATCCAAGTCTTACTGTAGCAATGAAGCTGAGGAGTGAGTTACAGCTTTGTCTTTATTAAAATTATAGCCTCAGTCATTTATTAAGAGCCTATTTTATGCTGGGCACTTAGGGGCACAAAAAAATACTATCTTTTCTTAGAATTTGAGTTCTGTTTAGGGAGGGCAATATGTCCATGAGTCAGTAAATACAGAATGTATATCAGAAAATAATGTGGGTGATGGGGCATCCATAGCAGGAGCAATCAAGAAATTTTGAAAAATGCATATTGCTAATCAGAGCACCCTATTGCCCTACTACCATTTGATGTTTTCCTAAATGTTAAAAACAAAACAAATCCATAACAGCAATGTAGAGAGGACTCAATAGCAATGGAAAAGTATAAAATATGTAATATAAAAAAATTAATTATAAAGAAAATATGCTGCAGACCAGACATTAGCTGTATTATCCTGGACAAGTCACTTAAGCCTGTTTGCCGCAGTCTCCTTATCTGTAAAATGAGTTGCAGAAGGAAATGGCAAACTGCTCCAGTATCTTTTCCAAGAGAACCCCAAATTAGGTCACGGGATTAGACACAATAGAAGCCAAACTAAAAATAAGGTGACTGGTACAAGTGAATCCCTCAGAATCACAGGATACTAGAATCATTTGTTATGAGGATTCTTCTATTATTGAAATGGGCACATCCCAAGAAACCATTTGTGTCCATCGCTGCTCATACAAAGATGAAAATAAATGTTATGCTGTTAAGTTGTGCTGCAAGGTGCTTTCAGATCTTAGACACAGTTCTCTTTAGAGCTTGTCAAATAGATCTCAACATCACAAGCTCTCCTTTCTCCACATTGTGATCTTAAATCAAGCAATCCACTAACAAACTAGAGGGAGAATCCCCCCGGTTGAGGTGAATCAAAAAAGGCCTCTCCGGGGGAGGGGAGCTAAGCCTGAAAAGATCATGCGAGTGCAGGATGAGAAGGGAGAGTATCCAAAGTTTGAAGGATAGCTCAGAGGCCGAAGATGGAATTTGTATGAGCAACAGCAAACGGGCCAGTGTGACTGAAATGTAATAGGTGATGAGGAATGTATAACCAGCCTAGAAAGAAACGTGGAGCCAGATTGTAAAATGATGCCAGTGTTAAATGAATATGTTTTATCCCAAGGCTAAGACGGACCCAGGCAGCATATGCTCCAGTTGCATTCATTAGCACCCAATCAAGAGCCAAAAAATACATATGACTGTTAGCCTCCAAACAGGAATGGCAAAAGAATGGGGAGACAAGGGATCCAAACATCAAACATAGAGGAAGGTGAATCTAGAAGTGGGGAAGGGGTGCAAGTGACTTGGCAATTGCAAAGGAAGGAGAATGGGGTCAGAAAGGGGGAGATGGAGAAATGGTAAAGACTGGAGGTGATGTCCACTTACAGGAATTGTGGAGATGGGATGTTTGTGGATGATCAGGGTTGTGATGATCCCTGTGAGTGTGGCCCAGATGATAGCCATTCTTGTAATTAGGAAAGGATTCTGTTGCACCAGCATTTGGTTGGAGATGCACTGAGAATTGAAGCAGGACATCCTGTCCTGCCTGGCTTATATCAGAGAGGAGTTGGGGGAAGGGTGAGTCTAGAAACAGGTAAGAGAACTTCAGACAAATTTGTAACTTTTTAATGTTATCCAGCTACAGTTCCTCCCTGGCAGCAATTTAAAAGTCTATTACAAAATCCCGTTTGTTGTTTGCTATGTCCTCCAAAGCGGCGGTAGCTACCAGCTTTAATTGTGGCTCCTTTGGGAAACAAATGTCCTGTTTTTGAAGATTGAGGACAACAGCTGTAGATGGTGGTGAGTGAGCAATATGCTGAGATCTCAGTTTCTGGAAGCTGCCATTGTCCTATATTGAGGGCTGCCAGCTTTTTTCCTTCCATTGAAAGTGGGGAGAATGGAAAAAGCCTTCCACCTAACTGGAAGGCAATGCCCTTTTCTCCAAGGTCCCAGGAATCCTGTTCCAAGCCTTCCCTATCAAGCTCCTGCTGGTGGGAAGAGCCCAGGACTTGCCGTGCTCAGCCCTCTCCCTCTGAGCACTTCAGCGGACAAGGCCTGGACCATGGGCCTTGGGCACACTGGGGTCAGCTCTGGTATAAGTGAGGGATGGGTGAGGAGCTGCCTCTTCACTGGTGCATGCCCACTTGGTGGATGGGCCAGGGGCTGTGCCAGTGGGAAGGCCCTGTCCAGGAGGCGCAGAGGGAGCGGGTGGCAGGCGCTGCTGCCGTTGCCAGATGTGATGGAGCTCCTTAAACTGCTCCACCATCCTGTCCTTCAGGTCTGGGTTTGAGATCTGCAGCCGGATGCTGTCCGCCGACCAGGAAAGCTCCCCTGAGAACATCTCTAGTAGAAGTCGGGCTGCTACCGGTACCACCTGGAGGAGAGGAAAGGAGAGGGGAACACTTGGAGCGCCCCAAGGTCCTGGAAGCAAAAGCTGAGGCGGGAGAGACCACAGAATTCTGTGGTGTTAATTAGGGACCTGAAGTGTGATTCAACTTGTCTGTCTGTCCGGCTGATGAGGAAACTGGGGGTCTCAACAAGCATATATTAAGCACTTACTGCTGTGCTAGGTCCTCTGCTAACTAAGTGCTGTGGAGTCAAATTAAAAGCAAAAACGTTTCCTTCAAGAACACCGGTAACTCAGCCTAGGAATCGGGAGCAGAGGGAGGATAGCCTTAGCAGGAAGGCATCGGCCGCTGGGGAGGTTGCAAAAGGCCTGGAGGAGGGGAGTCTTAAAGGGAGCGCGTTGTAGGTGCGAGGGCCCAGCGAGGTGGCAGCTTCACGGCAGGAGGCCAGTGTGCTGGAATGTAGCGGGCAGAGAGGGGGCGATGGGCACTCGGGAAGGGGTCAGACGGCAAAGAAACGTACCTGCACTGTAATGAGTTTCTTCTCTTTTGGCTTTCTGTCTGGCCACTCTTCCCCAAAGCAAAAGAAAATCTCAAAGGCCGGTGGGGTCGTGGTCTGGCCCTTTTGGAACAGGATCAGCTCTAGGATAGACCACAGTGAGTAAGATGGAGGCCCCAGCCCCGCACCCATCTTCCAACACTGATTGGGGGACAAACCTTCGGGATGGTCGCGGGGGTCAAAAGAAACCCTAGAGAAAAGCAGCCAGGTAGCGAGGGGAGCAGAGAGCCCATCTCACCGTTGAGGAACTGTTCCAGGCTGAAAAGCTTGGTCTTCTTCTCTCGCTGGATGGGTCTCGGTGTGGCGGAGGGGCTGGCACAAGGCCCGCTCCAGAACACTTTGCACTGGCAAAGGCGGATGGCATAGAGATCCTGGCCCTGGAGCTGCAGGATGAGCCCTCGGTCGAGCACGTCTAGTAACTGGTGGGTGTAGAAGCGTTGCTTCTCACTGGGGATGCCCTCTGGGCCAGGAAAGCGCACCTGCTCCAGGCTGACCGGGCCGAAGAGCTCCACTTGTTCCTGGGTCGCCTCCAGCTGGCTGTAGAAGAGGCGGCAACCCTGGGGGTTGCTGATGGTGAGGGAATAGGGTGGCTGGCCTCGGTACTGGAACTTGATCTCCAGGTCAGTCACTGCGGAAGGGGACAATCCAACCGACCCCATCCCCAAGCCCGGGTGAGCACCCGCTCTTCCTCGATCCCAGTTCCCTCCACATAGAAAACAGCCTCAAGGCTGTGTCAATCATACACCACCACCGCCTCCCTTTCCACTGAGGCTTTCCCGTTCCCGATAATGCGGTGGGAGCAAGGCTCCCACCTCGGTCCCGCCCTGAGCCCGAGGCCCCAGTTCCCTCCGAGACCGGCTGCAGCTGCCGGCATTTTGGATGCACAGCGGTCGGCACAGGGTCCCCACCAGGCTGGGAGAGGAGCCGTTAGCTCCCGGGCCCAGTGCGCATATAGTGCCCGTCACCAGGAAGCGCACTGACCGCTCGGGGCCTCCGTCAACAAGGACTCATATCTCAACCACGTAAACCCTCCTTGGGCCAGTTCCAGCGGACTTCTGCTCCTGCCTCAGTTCCACCTGCTGCTCTCAACCTCCCCCCACCCCACCCCCCATCACCAGCTCGAAGGTCCTTACACGGCAACATGTGGGGACTTATAAGCAGATCGGGAAGCAGTTGTTCTGCAGGGGGAGCCAGGTTGGCAGCCAGCGGCTCAGGGGGCAAGCCTGGAAGGCCTCCGGGGAGCATTTCCCCATAATTAGCAGGGGGGCCAGCTGGAGGGGCCAAGACCGGAGGCTCAGGCGGGGAGTGGCCCATCCCAAGAGATGGCTGAAGACTGGTAGATGGCCACTTCTGTTCTTCCTTCGGCAAAGAATAGGGGACCATGGAGGGGGCGGGTTGTGGTACTTCTGTAGCCCAAAAACACAACAGTCATTAACCCCCCGCCCCAGAAGCCCTCCCAAGAAAATCCCTGACCCCAGTCGTCACCACCAGGTCCAACACTCGGCACCCACCCGACCACAGTACCTCTGGCACCCGGAGGGCTTTTTATTCCCTTACACCAAGCCCCCATGCCCTACCTGTGAGTCTCAGAGTTGGCAACATCTTTTGTAGCTAATGGGGAGAGAGAAGGAAAAACAACATTATTAGGTGGTATCAGGATATAAATACTGGGATAATGCATATGGAACACAAAGTAACTGATCCTGCCTTCTGTCTTAGCTGGGCCTGGACTGGTAGTCAGGAGACCCAAGTTTGGGTGCCAGATCTGTTAGGTGATCATGGACAAAATAATCAACCTCATCATTTGTCAAATGAGTATAGTTTTATCTGTTCTAATTCTCTCACAAGATTATTGTGTACATGAAAAAACTTTGGAAAGGAAAAAGGCTACACAAACCAGAAATGTCAGTAGGAAGAATCACTGGAAGAAAAGGGATCTTGGAGTGTTTGGAGAACAGCCCCCCAAATGGGGAAAGCATCTCTCATGGAAGAAAAGGCTCTGCTGCCTACTAAATGAAGTTACAACCCCCCTCTAGGGGTTCTCCACAATCTGACCCCAAACTCTTTTCCTAGCTTTATCTTCACACTTTAATAGAGTCCAAGACCTTCCCTGATCTGTTTTATTCTGGCTTCTCTGAATTTGCAGACTCACCTGCAAAATGGGGGTGATAATAGCAGCTACTTCATGGGGTCATTGTGTGGAACAAATGAGGTAACATGTAAAGTGCCTTGCAAATTCTGAACCAATATAGATTTATATGCCAGCAGCTATCATCATGAACTTGTCTCTTCCTCTTTGTAGGTTGTAAGCACCTTGAAAACAGGGCCTGGACACTCTATTTCCCTGAAATCTATCATGAAGATCTGGAGATGTCTTGTGCTTAATATTTGTTGCATGTAGAATCTTAGAGGAAAGGATGAGGGTCTGCTTCCTAAGAAGTACTCAAATCTGTAGCAGATGGAGCTTAGAGGCACCCCACTCCCTACCCCGATCCTGCTTGAGAGAACTCACCTCGTCATCTTCCTCATCTTCTTCACCAGGAAGGGACTCTGAAGGAAAGGGAAAAGGAGATGGGAGAGAAGCTGGGCAGCATGGGAGGAAGTGATGTTCAGGGGCTCAGAGGTCCCATTGGGATAACCCCCAGGTTGCTGAGACCACAGAAGAGATATACACAGCCGGACCCAACTCTCACAGCGAAAACCCAAATGGATTGCTATATGCTAAGACCGGGACCAATGTGTATTCATTCAGAGTAGCCCACTCTCTCCCCAGGGGGGTTCCTCAGTTTACTGATGCATTCACAAATCCAGTGGCCAACCCAGGTCAAGCAGGATCACCTCAGCAAGGAACTGTGTAGGAGTTCGTTCCTGGTCCATTAGATTCCCACGTGCAGGAGGGAAATGTTGTCTCTGGAGACCAGTCACTATAAATTCCAAGACTAATCTGTTCCTAATTGACCTCCTGCTCTTCTGGCCCTTTGCCCCCTCCACTCCCAGCATCCCACAGGTCTAATCTGAATCAAGGGGCTGCTACGGAACCCAGAAGCCAAATATGATTCTTCCTGTACCTACCTACCTGCTGGGTTGTGGGGCCAATCCTATGGCTAGGGCTGTACCTCCAAGGTCATCTACTCCAACCCCCTCATTCTATAGATGAATAAACTGATGCTCAGAGAGTTTAAGGGATTTGTCCATGGGTACACCAAGGTGGGATCTAACCTCTATATTCCATATTCTATTTTTCATCTTCCCCCATTAACTCCCTGAGGAGAAAGGCAACCAGCTGCAGGGAATCAATCAGGGATCACGGCTGTTTCCAGGCCCCAGATACGAGTGGTGATGGTCCCAGGATCACCCTCCAGAGACCCCCCCCCCCAGGTTTCCTTCTTAAGGGTCTCACAGGCCTACTTGGGGCAGGGGAAGTACCTGCGGGAGCAGAGCAGGAGGCGCAAACCTCGTAGATCTTGTATGGCTGGGGCGGCATGTCTCTGGGCCCATCATAAAAGAGGCGGAACTCTCGGCTCTTGTTGAGGGCACAGCGCAGGTTGGCCTTCCACTTGGCAGGATCTGCCTCATCCACGCCTTCTGTGTACTTCCCAGTCTCCTTGGCCCAGGCCTGGAGGACAGGAGATAGAGTCCAGAGGTCCCCCTGTGGCCAGTGCACCCCCAACTCCTAAGGGTAAGACCGATCCCACCCTACTCTTGTCTCTGAATGGTACTTTAAGCTTCGAAAGGTAGATTAGGAGAGAGAGAGAAGGCACCAGAGCAAGGGAGGGTTTACCTGTCAGATCTTCGGAAAAGGGAGGAATTTATGACCAAACAAGAACCAGAGAACATTATGAAATGCAAAATGGGTAATATTTATTACATTAAATTAAAAATATTTTGTACAAACCAAACCGATGAAGCCAAAATTTAAAAAAGAAAGTTTTTACAGCCAATGTTTCTGATAAAGGCTTCATTTCTAAAATATTAGAGAATTGATTCAAATTTATAAGTATACAGGTTATTCCCCAATTTATAAATGATCAAAGGATAATGAACATTTTTAAGATGAAGAAATCAAAGCCATTTATAGTCATATAAAAAAATTCTAAAGCTTTATTGATTAGAGAAATGTAAATTAAAATAACTCTCAACCATCTCATACCTTTCAGATTGGCTAAGATAACAGGAAAAGATAATGATAAATGTTGGAGGGGATGTGGGAAAACTGGGACACTAATACTTTGTTGGTGGAATTGTGAATGGATCCAGCCATTCTGGAGAGCAATTTGGAATTATGCCCAAAGGATTGTATAACTCTGCAATTTCCAGTTTCTTGCCACTACAAACATTTTTGTACATGTGTACATCATGTGTACATGTACATATTATACATTGTACATCAATTGGGGAATGGCTGAATAAGTTATAGTATATGAGTGTACTGAGTTATTTTTCTATAAGAAATGATTATCAGACTGATTTCAGAAAAGTCTGGAAAAGACTTACATGAATTGATGCTAAGTGAAGTGAGCAGAACCAGGAGAACATTGTACACAATAATAGCAAGATTGTGTAATGATCAATTATGATAAACTCTCCTCTCAGCAATATGGTGATTCAAGACAATTCCAATAGACTTGGGATTGAAAATGCCATTCATTTCCAGAGAAAGAACTATGGAGACTGAATGTGGATCTAAAATACTTTCCCCCCTTTTTGTTTGCTTTTTTTTTTTTTCTCATGGTTTTTCTTTTTTGTTTTGATTTTTTTCTTTCACAATGTGACTCATGTTTAAAATGATTATTCATATATAACCTATATCAGATTGCTTGCTGTATTGGGGAGGAAGGGAAGTAATGGAGGGAGGGAGAAAAAAAATTGAAACATGAAATCTTAATCAAATGAATGTTAGAAACAATCTTTACATGTAATTGAAGGAAAAAAATAAAACACTATTGAAATTTTAAAAGAAGAAGGTTCCAGGCAGACATACCAACAAACAGGTAGTCAGAACCTGGAAGAAGCTGGATGATAATTATGGAGATATGTATAGAGGAATTGCACATATTTAACATATATTGGATTACTTGCCATCTAGGGGAGGAGGTGAGGAGAAGGGAGGGAAATTTGGAGCAGAAGGTTTTTGCAAGGGTGAATGTTGAAAAATTATCCATGCATTTTTTGAAGATAAAAAGTTTTAATATAAAAAAAGTAAGGCTGGGCTGGCAGAAATTTTAGGAAGCTTTACCATCTCTCCCTTTTAGTTCCCCTTGCCCTCACATCTTTCCCCAGGGAGAAACTGACTTCTAGATCTCTTCTTCCATCTATGCTGAAGATTCAGAAACACACCTTTTCCTCTCTTTTCTCAACTAAAAGCATTATTGCTTCTAGTCTCTGCTCTGCCACTAATAATTAAACAAATCTTAACCTTTATTCCTCATTTTTCTGATATATATTAAAAGGGAAAGAGCAATGTCCATCCTTTCCCACCATATGGTTGTTGGGGATCAAATGAAAAGCAGTGCAGTAGAACAGAGCAATTGGACTTAGAAAGAGAAGGGCCCTGAGTTCAAATTCTCCCTCAGGCCCTTATTAGCTCTGTGACTACAGGGAAGTCATTTGACATTTCTGAGTCTCAGAGTCAATGGCACACAGCTTAGTAAGTGTCGGAGGCAGAATCTGAACCAGGAGTTGTCCTTCCAAATCTAACACTTTCCACTAAATAGGAATTATTTTTGTCAAATGGAATCATAGGCAAATCTGAGGCATTGCTCTCATTAATAATGTGCCTGTCCCCCTGTCCTCTCAGCGTGGAGGGAGAATTGAGTAAAAACCCAAGTCTTAATTGATAATGAGGAGTAGGAGCTGACTGATGACTTGGCCGTGAAGCTGAGCCTGCAGGGATTACAACAGGTTTTCTGCAAGGCCAGGATATTGCACGAGGGTCCAAGGTCTAAATCCTTGGTGAAATCCCCTTCTGCCCCTGCTCACCTTGAAAATGGTGTTATCATCCTCATCCTGGGCGGGGCCATGCCTGGTAGCATGGCGCCATGGGATATAAAAGAACTTGCGCTTGTCATCAACCCACTGAAGGCCTGGGTACTGGCAGCTGTTCACTTGGGCCACCAGCCAGGGCTTGAGTCTCACCCGCCGAGGTGGATGTGGCACGGGGAGGGTCATGGCAGACGGGCAGACCTGTGGAAGAAGTCGGGGAAGAGGTAGGAAAGCTGGTCTCTGATGAAGAGGCAGAAGGAGCATGGGAGCCCAAGAAGGAGCAAGGGACTTTCTCCTCTGGACCCAAATTTCTGACACCTGACTCTTCTCTCATAGGAACTTCCAGGATAGTCCTTCCTCCCCATTCTCATCTCTCATTGTCTTCAGTTATTAAGCAGAAAGACACCTAGGATAAATCCTGAGCTACATCCACCAACAAGGATACCTGTCTCTCCACACTCTTCCCCCAACAGGGACATTTAGTCCCATTCTCTCTTCGCTATGAACTTCAATCACCTAATCTAATTTTATATTTCAAAGTGGATAAAGAAGAAAAGTAATGGGAGAGAAGAACAAAAAGCAACCAAGGTCAAGTGAAGAAGGAATTTGAACCTTTTGGCAGGGTGTTTTAAAGAAAGACCCTGATTTTTGGAGTTGGGAGATGTGTGTTCAAATCCCAACTCTGTCAAAATGTGGAATGACTTAACCTCACTGTGCCTCGGTTTCCTCATCTGTAAAACAAAGGGGGATCGAGTAAGATGATTTCTAAGAACTTTTCCAACAAATTGAAACCTCAAGCTTGGGTTGTGGAAGGTGTGGCAAAGGATGTTTTATTCTCTCCATATACCAAGGAAAACCTGAAAAAGGACTAAACACAGCTAATTTGGTTCCGAGCCCAGCTGGCTCCTGGTATCCTATAAATGCCTGTTTTTATAAAATTTTATAAAATCTCTGTTTTTAGAGAAAGGCAGAAAAGCAATTATGTCCACTCCCCAAACATCTGCTTTAGTTTGCTCAAAGGGATTAAACAGAGATGGGGCCTGTAAATAAAAGGTTTTAATAAAAAAAAAAAAAGGAAAAAAAAGAAATTATCTGGCAAATTATGAGTGTTCAATAGAAGTGTACTCAAGGAAGGAGTTGGGATTGAACTCTCCCATTATCTCTCCCATTATAATGAAAAAAGGAAGGAATGCTAAAAAGAAGGAGTGGGGTATGTAATTAAAGATGGAATCACCTTGCACAATGCCAAAAGTATTAAGAGATGCTAAGAAGGAAAAACATGATAAAACTTAGTTGCTCCATTTATCGGGTGGTTTTTATAGTTGCAAAACACTTTCATGTTCATTATTTGGATTCTCAACAACCTTGTGAAGTAGATAGAACAGGCCTTTTTTCCTGTTTTACAAATGAAGAAACTGAGGCTCGAAAGTTGTCATTTCCCCAAGATCAGAGCAAATAAGTGATAGAGCAGGAACTCAGCCAAATCCAAACCCAGAGCTCTTTCCACTAATGTTTTTTATCCCAGTACTGCAAAATATCATATGATCAAAGATTGACATCCACAGTTCATCTCAAGGATAACTCCTCCACAGACACAGATCACAATCTTCCTGTATCACAAAGAAGGTGGTCCTAATGAGTTTCTAGGACCCCACTCCTAAGTTATGTTCCAGCTAACTTTTTAATGAAGAGTCTCCTAAAGGAGATCAGCTTAGCTGGTCCTTGGGTGACCAACAAACATCCTATCATTGGTCCATAATCAGAGAACTAGATAGTACTTGCAAGAGCTTCTGAGTCAAGACTCACTCCTAGGTCATTATGCTGAAGTAGGATTTTTGTGTAGGCCTACAAATATTAGTCCCATTTTATAGATGAACAAACTGAAGCATAAAAAAATTGGTTAAACAGCAACAAGATCATATGATAATCAATTCCGATCTCTTCAATAATGAGATGATTCAGATTAGTTCCAATGGTCTTGTGATGAAGAGAGCTATCTACACCCAGACAGGGGACTGTGGGAACTGAGTGTGAATCACAACATAGTATTTTTACTTTTTTTGTTGTCTGTCTGCATTTTATTTTCTTTCTCATTTTTTCCCTTGATTTGATTTTTTCTTGTGTAGGGAGATAATTATATAAATATGCATATATGTTGGATTTAACTTATATTTCTACCATGTTTAACATATATTGGACTACTTCATTTAAGGGAGGGAGTGAAGGGAAGGGGAGGGGAATTGGAACACAAGGTTTTGCAAGGGTCTATGTTGAAGAATTATCCATGCATAAGTTTTGAAAAATAAAAAGCTTTAATAAAAAAATTGGTTAAATATCTTGCCTAGATTTACACTTTTTGTAAGATACAGTCAGAATTTAAGTCTAGCTCTTTTGACTCTAATACAAAATTCTTTCAACCATGTGAGTTCAAAGAGAAGCCATTGGCTATCTTAGCTTTTTTTTTTTTTTTAATGTTGGTAAATGTTTAATAACCCAGTTTAGGAAAAAGAAATGTATGCAGGACACACTTTTAAGTTTAATCAACATTATTAACATTTTCTCTATCACTTTCTTCAAGGCTCAACTATTAAAAAACATTAATACATTTCTCCCAATTTCTCAGTTGTGATTGCTCAGACAGATATTTAACAATCAGCTCCCCCAAGCTATTGGAGCTTGGCCCAATTAACCCTACTAAAAAAAAAAAAAGACCCCTTCCCTTGGAGATTATTTCCTATTTATCCTCAATATATATTATCTATATATTGTCTCCCTTTTTTCCCTTTATATCTGGGTGGGGAAACTCTTCTTTTTTTTAAATAACTTTTTATTGACAGTATCTTAGCTTTTTAAGAGAAATACAGCAATATTCCTGTGTCTCAGGTACCCAAACCTCCTTGAATAAAGTAGTTCACATTAGATCACACTACATTACTTTGGATTTATTTAACATGTTTAAACATATGTTTAATACTTTGGCTACAAAGTAACTTTTAAAATATTCTTTGTGGCAACTATCTTTTCAGAGCTGGAGTTTTGGAAGTTGCTGTGATAAAATGTAAGTATTACAAGAAAATCAGTGTGGAGCAGGAAAAGAGGTGATACCATCCAATCTGATTCTAAGGTTTGAGAAGTTATATCATGCCCAATAGGTACACATGCAGCCTATTCATTATAGCTATGACAGATTGGCCCAATGGGTAGAATGCTGGGCTTGGAATCAGGAAGACCTGAATTTAGATCCTGCCTCAGACATTTACTGGCTATGTGATCTTGGGCAAGTCACCAAACCTTGTTTGCCTCAGTTTCCTCATCGGTAAAATGAGTTGGAGAAGGAGATGGCAAACACTCCAGTATCCTTGTCAAGAAAACCCCAAATGGGATCATGGAGAGTAGAACGAGACTGAAAAATGACTGAACAACAATAGTAGCAGTAGTACAGCAGGAGCAGCTAGTATTTATATAGCATGTAAAGATTTGCAGTATTCTACAAGTATTATCTCACTGGATCATTACAACAGCCTTGAGAGGGAAGGGTTATCATTGCCCTCTTTTTCAGATGAGACAAAGAGAGGTTAGTGACTTACCCAGACTCACACAGCTAGTAAGTGGCAGAGGCAGGACTTGAATTCAGGTCTTCTTGACTCCAAGTTCAGCACTTTATTATATTACCTAGTTACCACAAGAAATTGTAGTTATTTTAAGAATGAAATACAAATATTACTTTTTCTTTCAATCCTTATGTATTTTTTTCCAACCAGTTACTAAGTTAAAAGGACACAAATATTTATTAAGTCATTTGCACCTAAATATATAATAAATAAAACTATGAGATATTTCTTTTGGCCTGGGGATTGCCATAAAAATTGACAGCGCCAAGAATAAAGAAAGTTTGGCAAATTTTCTGATCTGCATCATAAGTACTTTAGGGGCAAGGAACTTGCCTCATGTATCGCCCACAAAGTTAAATGCCTACTATGTACTAGATGTAGAGGGGACAGTCTCTGAATAAAACTTAAAATTTAATTGTTTATAATATCAAGAGATAATACAACTAGAAAAAGTGGAAGAAAATCTGAAACATTCCTTTAGGAAAACAACTGATTTGGAGAACAGATAAAGGAAAAATAACATAAGAATTGTCAGACTACCTGAAAGTTATGATTTTAAAAAAAGAATCTGGATACAATATTACAAGAAATTATTAAGGAAAATAGCGTTGAAGCTGTAGAAGAAGAGTGTAAAGTGGAAATAGGAAAAAAAAAATTACCACTTACCAACTGAAAGATTTCCAGGAAAAAAACTTATAAGAATGTGATAGCCTAGCGTCAAAACCCCCAAGTTAAAGAGAAAATATTGCAAGTAACAAGAAAAAAAAATGATTTAAATACTACGGAAATAAAACCAAGATTTCACAAGACTTAACAACTTCCACTCTAAAAGACCAAAAGTCTTGAAACATCATATTTTGAAAAGCAAAAGAGCTTGTATCCAAGAATAACTTCACTTGCAAAATTGTGTATAATCCTTAATTTTTTTTTTAAAAATGATCATTTGATGAACTGAAAGACTTTCAGGTATTTGTAACAAAAAAATCAGAACTCATTGGAAAATTCAACATAAAAGATCCAAAAGAAATATAAGGAAAACATTAAAGACTATCATCATTACCAAGGTTTTTTGAAAAAATAAAAGGTTGAGGCTAAGTTGTATATAATGGGGTGATTCTAAAAAAACAAAATTGGGTAGAAAAAGTAAGAGGAAGCTATTATATTATAAAAATGGAGTGTGAAAGGAAGAACTAATACCAAGGAAGCAAATGAGAGTGGAAGGCTCTCTCATTAATACTGGGACCTCTTACCTATGTTGAAGAGGAAACACATGTACATTTGGATGGATATAGAAGTCTTATGAACAGGGAATTAAGAAAACAAGGGGACAGTGTGGATGAGAGGCTTTTAAAAGTGTGTATGGACTGGGATTTAGGAGTGTGAGGGGGGGAGAAGATCAGGGGATTTTGGAGATACGTAGGGATTGAAATTGGGGGAATAGCGGATGGAAGGACTCTTAGAAAGGTAGGTAAAATGGGAAGGTAGGGAGAGAAGATAAGGTTTTAAAAGAAGACAGAAAGAAAATAGTGAGTTAAAATGGAGGGAAATCCACAAATAGTAATTAGAACTTTCAATATGAATGGGATGCTTATAGCTGCTCTCTTTGTGGTGGCAAAGAACTAGAAAATGCAGGGATCCTTATCAATTGAGGAATGATTAAACAGGTTGTGGTGTATGGTTGTGATGAAATACAACCGTACTATGAGAAATGATGAAATCAAAGATCTTAAAAAGGCATGGAAATGCTTGCAGGAAATGATGAAGAACAAAGTGAACAGAACCAAGAAAACATTGAAACAGTAACAGAAATATTGTTTTAAAGATGGCTTTGAGCAACTTGGTCATTTTGACTATTATAAATCCACCACAAGTTAAAAAATAAAGGACATATAAAGAGGGATGGTATCTGCATCCAGAGAAAGAAAGTATGTATAGAATAATTTTACATAATTATATCTATCTATCTGTGTTTGTATCTAATAATAGGCATCTCTAGGGTAGAGAGGGGAGGAAAAAGAAAAAAATAAAAGAAATCTATGTGATAACTTTGCTGTATATTTGGAGGGAATAGCAAGTTGTATGCGATAGATTTGCAGTTTTGTCTTTTTGTCTAGAATGCTTTTTTGTCTCCTGAATTGACAATAAAATAATTTTTTAAAAATATGTTTGTTTTTATAGAAATAAAGGGAAACAAATAATTGGAGAGATATTTACTTTCCAAGTTTGAATCATGTTGGCAAACGAAGACTAGTGCATGCATAGAATAAGCGCCTTGAGAGCAGGGGCTATCTTTTACCTCTTTCTGCATTCTCAGAGCTTAGCACAGTAACTGGTGCTTAGTATATATGTCCAGTACTTTAAGCACTGTGTCACCAGTAGTCCAGGGTTTGGTAAATTCCAAGACATAAGTTACCAGCAGTAAGATTCCCTTTTTGGAAAGACCTATTCATTTCATAACTTCATTGGTATAATTGATATAAAATTGCTTGCCTTCTTAATGGATGGCAGAGGGCAAAAGGTAAGGGAAGAATTTGCAACTCAAAAATTTAGAAACATGAATGTTATCTAAGTTTTTAAAAATAAAATTTGAGAAAACTGGAAAGCAGTTTGATAGAAATTAGGCTTAGAATAAAACATATACCATTAACTATAATAGTTATATTTATTAAATATATAAATATATATTTATGTTATATATTATATATAGTATATACGTGTATATTAAATACATAAATTGCATATCCAAATAAATGGATATTTATTGAATTGAACTGGATTGAATATAAATTGAATATAAAAGATCACACCACAAAAAAAAATGAAAAGAAAATAAGATCAAGCATTTTCTTGAATTTTATTTTCTTTCTCATTTTCTTCCTTCTTGTTCTGATTTTTCTTGTGCAGCAAGATAATTGTAAAAAATTTGTACACCTATATTGGATTTACATATATTTTTATCATGTTTAATATATATTGGATTACTTGCCATCTAGAGGAGAGGGTGAGATGAAGGGGGAGGGGAGGATTGGAACACAAGATTTTGCAAGAGTCAATGGTGAAAAATTATCCTTGCATATGTTTTGAAAATAAAAAGCTTTAATAAAAAAAAGGTAAGAAAAAAAAAGATCAAACATTTTCTATCACTATAGCTAGGAGGAGAATCCTTAGACAAAATAAGGGTTACATGAAACTGGAAAAGCTTACAGAATCAGATAGAAGGTTGGAAAGTACCTCAGAAACTATCTAGTCCAATCTCATTTTGCTTTATATATAAGGAAACTGAGGTCCAGAGAAATTAAGAGTCTTACTTTCACAAGGTCTCATAAAGAGTAAGAGACCCAAGATTTGACCTTAAAGCTTCCAAATCCAACATTCAGCATTCAAACAGACAATTCTGACTATATAAAATTAAAAAAAAACTTTGGGGGCAGCTAGGTGGTGCCATAGATAAGAGGCAGTCCCAGAGTCAGGAGGTCCTGAATTCAAATTCATCCTCAAAAAATTGAGTGACCCTGGGCAAGTCATTTAATCCTGATTGCCTCAAGAAACAAAACTTTTTCCTGAATAGTAGCAACAAAGACAAAATTGGAAGAAAAATGGTAGAATAGAAAAATATTCACTTCAAATATTCCTGATAAAACTTCTATCCAAAATGTGCAAGGAATATATAAGTTTTCAAAGCAAGACTTGGTAAACAAGAAACCACCACATGAGAATATGTCCCAAATTAAAAGAACTCCAATATTTCACTTCTAGCCATGAGTGACAGAACGAGAGGAATGAAAGGTGGGAAAGGGAAGTATAAGATTGAGTAACAGTGAGTGGTCCAGTTTGGCTGGAGAACAGATCATAGGAAATTAAGTCAATGACTAGTAAAATGATTCACTTGCTGTGCAACGCTCCCCAACCCCTGACCCCAACGATTTTTATGGGCAACCTTATAAAGGAATAATAGTCCTTATAGAGCAGCCTGAGGGGTGCTTGTTAAAAGGGGAGGGGCAGCTTCCCTGGTTATGATGATGATGATGATAATCATAGCATTTATACAACACAGAGGCAACATAGTCAAGTAGATAGGCACATTTGGAAATGAGGAAGACCTTGGTCTGGACTCTGACAAATAACTGGTTATATCCCAGAAGTATTCACTGAGATCTCCAACACACACTAACGTACCCAGCCATCTAGACGGAAGGGGACCCCACACCATCGGGGGTCTAACCATGATGGTTACAATGGGATTGAGACAAACCCTATTTCCCTAGCAGAGAAGACCCTTGCAAGATCTCACCACTGTACCCTGCAAACCTGTACTGGTGAAGAGAATTTCCTCACCAGGAAGAATCACAGGTCTGGACTCCTGCAAAAATTTACACATGGGGCATTTTGAGCCTCTTCACATACGTGATCTCATTTCATCCTCACAAGAATCAGGGAGGGAGGGTCAAACATAATCTCCATTTTACAGATGAGAACATTGAACCTCAAAAAAAATAAGTCGTTTAGCCAAAGTCATGAGCCAACCTCATATAAAAGGTACTTAATAAATGTTTGCTGAATGGATAAATGAATGAATGAATAGCAAAGGAACCCAGTACCTATCAAAGTTAAGTGATGATCCAAGCTTATAGACTACTGATTAGCAAAACTGGTCCCCAGCTTCTTCCTGATCGAATGGTTTTTTCCATTCCCCTCTACAGAGAGAATGGGGGAACTTTGTCAGCAAAATGGGTATAAATGAGCACAAAACTTTTCTGCTACTTCCTTCTGTTTCGTTTCTTTCTCAGGTCACAGATCAGTGATTCATTCAGCGTCTTCTCCCCTAATTTAAGCCTTATTCCTCAATTCTCTGTCAACCCTTCGTAGTGTATCATCTCATGGCACAGGGCACAGTGCCAGCTCTGGGGATAGAGAGGGCTGGGAGGAGGAGGTTCCCAACCCCACTCCCATGTTCCCATTACCTCCCCAAGGCTGACTGCTCAGTTCCCATTTTTACCTTCCCCCACCCAACCCAGGGGGAAACGAAAGTACCAGAGGCTGGCCAGTGCCTCTGAACCCTGACTCATTGTGGGGAGTAGGAACTGCTGATGGGGGTGGGAGGAGGGGTCCAATCAAAAACCTTACCCATAGCATCAGACAAAATTGTCAGTGGCCACCCTCCCCAATGCTACTCTCAGGCCTCCCTTAGGACTGTGAGATCCTAGGTAGCTGAGCCTGTCTTTAGATTTTCTTTACATCCCTAGTTTTTGGCATATTTCGTGGCATACAGGAGGCATTTAATAAAGACCGGCCGACTAACTGAATCATTTACATGTTAGTATGAATTTAGATTAATCGGTTGCCTCCTCGAACTTTGAGCCCTCTAAATGAAGAATTGGGGGGGGGGGCAGTGAGGGGGTGCAATTAATAGAACTTTGGACTTGGTGTCAATAAGACTCACTTTTCGGATTTAAAATTTGGCCTCAGACACTTACTAGATGTGTACACTGGACAAGTCACTCAATCCTGTTTCCCTCAGTATCCCCATCATTAAAATAAGCCGGAAAAGGAAAGGACAAACCATTCCCTTATCTTTGTCAAGAAAACCCCAAATGGGATCACAACACAAATAAACAACAAAAATGTAGGTTTTAAAAGGTTTTATCAGCAATGGGAATTTGTGTATCTGCTGAGAGGCAGTGACATTTTGGTGGGGAGAGGGTCCTTTCTATTTGCCCAGGATAAGAAAAGAGGGAGTTAGTATAGGGCCCATGTCCCAGAGCAGTATCAATTAATAGAGATGATTTCCTCCCTCTTCTTCTCAATACCCCCTCCTGAGCTAGGGGAGGGGGCAGGTGACAGTGCAAAGTTCTAAATCTTAGGCTGGAGAAAAGGGAGCTAGGAAAAACTTAGTGATCATTTCTATATCCTCTCCCTAAACTAGAAGGACAGTGAGAAGGAGGGAGACCCTGGGGTTTGAGATGTGGGCCCCCTGACCTCTTATTATGGTCTGTAATCACTATCTAGTCCAAGTGTTGTTCAGGGACCTCAAATCTTTCCTGGAAGGCAAAATGATTTTATAATACTATTATGATGTTTTCCTTTCTAATCTAACAAATGTATTTAGATACAGCCTATAAAAACATTAAGCTCTTTGGAGGAGATTCAATAATTTTTAAGAGTGTTAAAGGGTCCTGAAACTTCAAAAAAAAACAAAAAACTGGCCTAAGCAGATAAAGGGATTGAGAGTTAGAGGCATTAGGGAATCCCCTAAGTAAGTCCTGGGATCTTGACCTGGGGAATGAATGAAGAGCCTTTTTCTTTTTAATATGCATGCATATATACATATGCACATATTTTTTTCTCTATCTATACAGTGGGCATATATATTTCAGAACTGTATTTCAACATAATTTGTTTCTTTTGCAATCTTATGTGATTTAAGCACTGAAAAGGGATCTCCCAGTTGCACCATTCTGTCAGGAGTCTATGTCACAAATAAAGGTTATAAAGAAGCCCTGATCTAGCTAAAGACTTTCACTTTACAGATGAGGAAAGTACATTGCAAAGAAGGAAAGTGATTTGCCCAAAATCTCACAGTTGAGGACTTCAAACCTAGGTCCCCTGTCTCCAAATTCAGCACTCTTTCCATCACACTCAGATTTGCAAATGAAAAGCTTTTGTCCAGAAATCGTTGCTTCCAGTCAGCAATTGGAAAGGGAATGGAAGGCGAGCTGTAGCTCTTATTTTCCCAAATGAGGAAGCAAAACACTTCATTCTAGAACAGGGTCATGGGAAATATTGGCTCTCCCTTCCCCCCATCCTGTAGTAAGTACGGTGAGTAACCACCTTCCCTCCTCACCCCAGGATAGAGAATTCAAGTCCATACTTGCCGGTACCCTCCGCGTGGCCCTTAGTCCCCAAAACATAAACCTTGACCTTACAGCCAGTCCCCAGGAAGTGTTTTCCTTTAAACAGGGGAATCTTCCCTCCCGTGGGGCGTGGCAGCCGGAGGGCCAGGACTCCTGGGTCCCCATTCTGACTCCACCCCACCACCACAACTTGCTCTGCTACCTGATGGTGCCCATCCTTCCCTGGACTCCCAGCTTCATTTCCTCTCTTCAGGGTCTTCAGGTCTTTCCTCCCTTAAATCTGGGGTCAGTGCAGTCCCAGGAGCTCCTCTAGGAAATGGAGGAGCAGCTCGCCCTACCCATCCTCACCCCAGTTTCTCTTCCTCTTTTTCTAAGTGGATAGGGTTTAGGTTTTTTTTTGTGTCTGTTTTAATTAGAGCAGAGAAACTGGGTGGTGGAAGTCAGTGAAATGCCTCCTCTCTAGGTGAGGATCCCGCCAAAAATTTGGACTGGTCTGTTTTCTTCCTTTAAAGAGGCTGACATGGTGCTAAGGACACCAAGATCAGGAGTTTGGTCTTCACATAAAACAGAAAACTAGTCCAAAGCAATAGTCTCTTGTCTCAAAATTTGCCTTTTGTTTTTATTATTGATTTCTACATGCACATGTACAAGTATTCCAAAATTTGCCTTTTATTTTTATTAAAGATTTCTACATATACATTTGTAAGTATTCTAAAATTTGCCTTTTGTTTTTATTATTGATTTCTACATGTACATGGGTAAGTATTCCAAAATTTGCCTTTTATTTTTATTAAAGATTTCTACATATACATTTATAAGTATTCTAAAATTTGCCTTTTGTTTTTATTATTGATTTCTGCATGTACATGGGTAAGTATTCCAAAATTTGCCTTTTATTTTTATTAAAGATTTCTACATATACATTTATAAGTATTCTAAAATTTGCCTTTTATTTTTATTATAGATTTTTACATGCACAAGTATTATATATAGTAAAATAATACATTTAACAACTAAAGTATTTATGAAACCCCTACTGTATGTCAGATATTATACTAAGTACTGAGGATTCAGAGAAAAGCAAAAGACCAGATACTCACAATCACAAAGGGAATACAAGATGAAAACAGATACTTGCAAAGAAGCTATAAACTAGATACACAAGAAATAATCTTAAGAGGGATCCAGAAAGGGTTCTACAAACATGTGCTTCTGGTCACCAAAGTGGGGTGGATGGCTTGGAGGAGCCATCCCCAACTGCAGGAAAAACTACTACATGTCAGACAAAGCCCTAATCAAGGTAGAAGGATACCTTTCTCTCTCAGGATTTCTTAGGATCTTAAGAGTCATTCTGAAAAACTTCCCCTCTGAGCTCTGGAGCCACATGGATTCCAGTGAAGGTTCTACAGGGAAGGGTGCTCCAGAACATCAAACAGCCAAGGGCCAGCCAATAGTCCTAGGACCCAGAACGTTCCTGGGGGTGCAGCAGACCCCACAGCACCTCTAGGCTACCAGCCCCATTTCTAGTCTTTTTATTCAGATTCTAATTAACAAGTCCAGGATCACTCTCCTTTCATCTCTTCTTACCCTTCACCAAGGCAAATTCTCTTTCCAGCACCTCCCTCCCCACCCCAGAGAGATGGGGAATAAACCAGCCAATTCTTGTCCATCCAAAGAGGGTCTTAGTGGGGAAGCCCAAGATAATTGGGTACTCTTTTTTTTTCCCCACAGAAGGGAAATCTGGGGCAAGCAAAGGGACCCAGGCAACCAAAGTGGGGTTCTCCACCCCTGCCTACAAGGGCTAAAGTCATAGCCAAGATACATTTCCTCACCTATAAACGGGGAAAAATATATCCACATAGGGTCGAAGGAGGAAAAAGCGCTATGTAAACATTATTATTATTCTTACTACACGCCCTTGGGTGGGGAGTTTCAAAGGCAGAATCTTCCTCCAAAGAAAAGGAATAGTCAGAGTACCTCCCTAGATCCACACCCTGAGGGGCAGTAGAACCACCCAAAGGGGCCACAGGAACCTCTGGGAGGGGAGACCCAGACTCAGTCATCCACAGAGCCCCCAGGGCACAGCATCGGATAGGCAGGGAGGGTGTAGGCACTGAGCACTCTATCTTACTGAAACTTCCCTTGAGAGCCTCCTCCCAGGTCATAGTTTCTTTCCTGTCCTGTCTCCCTATCTGTGCAAGAAGATAGGGGACCCAGACTAGATTTTTCTACTGACACAATCCCTCCCACCCCTTTTCCCCCCAGGCACATAGAACTTACTGAGTCCTGCTCTTGTAGTCCCTTGATAGTCTGTGGTCTCAAGGGCACCAAGATACCCTTGCTGCTGCAGTTCTGGGCAGTCAGGTATAGCTTCTGACTCAAGGGCCCTCTCTCTCTGGTGAGAAGCTAGAATAGGCTTTTTCTGGCTCCTTCTGCTTTGTTGCCCAAAGGATGGTGTAAGAGCTGTCTCCCCTGCAGGCTCCTCCCTCCTTAGCCAGCCCCCACCTGATTTCTCTGGGCTTCTAAACCTCCCCCTTCCATTGAAGCTTTGCTTACTTGGGGTCTGCTTCTCAGTGAACTCCTGTGGGATGTCCCACCATCCTCCTATAATGTTCCAACTCCTTTCTATCCAGAATTCCAAGAAAAATAGCCAGAATCCTGCCTGGCTCTAGGTTCATTTAGGAATGAGGGGACATCTCTCACTAGTCTCAATTTCTCTTTGGATTAAAAATTCCAGGACCTTCTACCCTGTTGTATGTTGGAGATGGAGAGGGATGCAGAGAGGATGACCCTGGAAGGAAATGGACATGAGCCACACAAAGACTGAATGCAAAGCTCTCAGAGTTTACAGAAAGGAACTTAAATCAAAAGCTCTGCTTTTTACTGTTGGACCCAGTGCTAAGAGAAATCTAGTCCAGCTCTATTTATCTCTGACACAGTTCAGAGCTAGAAGGGATCTCAGAGAGTATTTAGCTCAACCCTCCTATTTGACAGATGAAGAAACTGAGGCATGTGACTGACCCAAATCATTAAAAGTCCTTTTGCTCCTCTCCTTCCACCCAATATCCCAGCCTCACTTTCTCATCCTTTTCAGCTGTAGTTGCATCAATGCAGTTACTGGTACATTTGAAAGATTATAGATCTAGCATTTAGCACAGTGGCACATAGGAGGGACATAAATAAGCACTAGATTAGTTGATCTGTAGGAAAGAAAAGTGGGCATTTTTTATTTTCCTAACTATGTGCTCTCTTCCTCTTCCCTTCCTTTCTAAGGCTCCCAATATCTCACAGAGATAAAGGAATCTGCTTGCTTTGAATATTTAATGCTTAGCACAGTAGGCATTCACCAAGGTAAAAAAAAAAAAAATTAATAAATGCTTGTTGACTGTTTCTAGAGCTTCAGGGCCAGGCAGTAGCATCTGGGGGCTATAAAAAGCTGACACTGATCATAGGTGACTGTTCTACTACCCAGACTGCTCCCTGAAAATGAGAATGAATGATGAGAACAGGGAGAGGGAGGAAAGAGGGAGAGAGAAAATGTTTAGTACTATTGGAAGGCATCAACTGAGACAGTAGTCTTTCTCTCTCTCTCTCTGACCCCCACTCTCTGTCCTACTCCCTCTCCATCTCCCTCCCTCTGTCCCTTTCCTTCCCCCCTTCTCTCTTTGTCTCAGTCTGTCTCTATCTCTCTCCCCCTCTCTTTCTGTCTCTCTGATTGTCTCATTGTCTGTCTCTCTCTGTCTCTCCTTCCTTTCCCTCTCTTTCCTTCTCTTCCTCCCTATTTTTGTCACTGTCTCTCCCTGTCTCACTGTCTGTTCTTTCCCTGTCTCACTGTCTGTCTCTGTCTCTGTTTCCTTTCCTCCTCCTCCTCCCCCATCCTTCTCCCCGCTCCCCTCCTCTGTCTCAGAGTCTGTCTTTTATCTCACTGTCTCTATTCCCCCTCCCCATTGTCTGCCTGTCTCTCTCTGTCTCTTGTCTGTCTCCGTTTCTCTGTCTCTATCTCTCCCTCCCCATAATTTTAAATGTCCCAACCATCCCATGTTACTCCCCTTAGTCGTCCCTATCTGTCTCTTCTCTCCCCTAGCAAGCTTAGATATTCTTTCCATACACTTCGGATTTCCAGAACCTCCAGAGTAAGCAAGGTCTCCATCCGGGGCATGGAAGATACACCGGACAGAGCTAAAGAGGGAGAAGATCCGTCAAAACACAACCTCTGGAACTAGATTTCCAAAGTTTTCGGGTGCCGTTGTTGAAGGAAGGGGTTAAGCTTTCAGCGTCTCTGGCTTCCTGAGCTCTAAGGCTTGTTCCTAGGAGCTCCAGGGACGTTCCCAGGTCTTTCTGGTTACCCAGGGTCCCCCAGATCCTTGTCCTTTTTCTCAGGAGTAAAGACCTGAGAACTACTCTGTAGCGCGAGACGTATGGCGCGCCCACACCCTCTCTCTAACCCCCCCGACACTCCCGTTAGTGTTTTCTCAGTCTTGCCTCATTGGGTCTTCTTTCCTGTCCTTTAACCACGATCTCTAAATATGTATTCGAGGGGAGCGAGGGGGATGGGAGGATGGGGGCGGGGGAAGGGGGAGGTGGGGGGGAGACTGGTGGCCAAAGAGTGAGATCCTTCCTCCTCGGGAGACGATCTGGGCAAAGTAGGAACAGGAGTCTTTTATGCGAAGCTGGTAGGTACTGAGGACTCAGTACACTGGGTCTACAGTCAGTCAGAAGAGGGCCTATGTTCAGGACTCTCCTCGGGCAATTTTTTTTTTTTGAGGGGGGAAGGAAATTAGGGTTACGACTCAGTTTGAGGTCCATTGCTCCTGCCGCCAGGGCCCGTGCTCTAACCATTGGGAGCCTAGCTGCTTCACTTGGCAATTTTTTTTAAGCTCCTAGAATCTCAGTTTCCTCATCTGCAAAACAATGGAATTGGACTAGATTGCTGAGGGTTATTTCAGCTCCAGGCCTGGGATGCTAATTAGGCCAAGTCCTGAGCTGCAAGGTCTAGCAAGTGGAAATCAGAGAAACTTATCACTGAATAGCTGTGCCAGTCACTTAAGTGCTCTCGGCTTCAGTTTCCCTCACCTGTCAAGAGAAGGGTCGAACTAGATGATTTCATATTTTAATCCATTTACATTCTGACTCCTCTTCCTCCCTCCCACCATCTATGGGAGAGGTCCTAAATGCTGAGTTTGGATTTGAGATATGGGGATTTCAAAAGACATTTTCAGTTCATGAAACACCAAATGCCTATTATTCACAAGGTTTTGTTCTAGGCTCTGGGCATATAAAAGCAAAAAGCATCAAATGCTTAGGGCAGCTAAGTGGCACAGTGGATATATCCAGCACTGAACTAAGAATCTTGAAAACTTGTCATGCATTCAATTTCAGCCTCAAACATTTATTAGCTTTTTGCCTCAGTTTTTCTCATTTGTAAAATGAGATGGAGAAAGAAATGGCAAACCACTCTAGTATCTGCCAAGAAAACTCCAAAATGGGGCCATGAAGACTAGGACACAATAAAAAAAATCAAATTCTTCCCTTCAAGGGGCTTATATTCTGTAAAGATTTATAGAATATAGGGTAAATACAAGACAATCTCACTAACAAGGAGAGGAGTTAGAGTATTTCATAGGTTTTTTGAAATAATGCTTGAGTAAGCCATTCTCCAATTGATAAATGGTCAAAGGATATGAACAGACAATTTTCAGAGGATGAAATTGAAACTATTACCACTCATATGAAAGAGTGTTCCAAATCATTATTGATCAGAGAAATGCAAATTAAGACAACTCTGAGATACCACTACACACCTGTCAGATTGGCTAAGATGACAGGAAAAAATAATGATGAATGTTGGAGGGGATGCGGGGAAAACTGGGACACTAATGCATTGTTGGTGGAGTTGTGAACGAATCCAACCATTCTGGAGAGCAATCTGGAATTATGCCCAAAAAATTATCAAATTGTGCATACCCTTTGATCCAGCAATACTAAAGAAGGGAAAGGGACCTGTATGTGCCAAAATGTTTGTAGCAGCCCTATTTGTAGTGGCTAGAAACTGGAAAATGAATGGATGCCCATCAATTGGAGAATGGCTGGGTAAATTGTGGTATATGAATGTTATGGAATATTACAGTTCTATAAGAAATGACCAGCAGGATGAATACAGAGAGGACTGGCAAGACTTACATGAACTGATGCTAAGTGAAATGAGCAGAACCAGGAGATCATTATACACTTCGACAACGATATTGTATGAGGACATATTTTGATGGAAGTGGATTTCTTTGACAGAGACCTAACTGAGTTTCAATTGATCAATGATGGACAAAAGCAGCTACACTCAAAGAAAGAATACTGGGAAACGAATGTGAACTATCTGCATTTTTGTTTTTCTTCCCGGGTTATTTATACCTTCTGAATCCAATTCTCCCTGTGCAACAAGAGAACTGTTCAGTTCTGCAAACATATATTGTATCTAGGATATACTGCAACATATCCAACATATAAAGGACTGCTTGCCATCTAGGGGAGGGGGTGGAGGGAGGGAGGGGAAAAAAATCGGAAAAGAAACGAGTGCAAGGGATAATGTTGTCAATATAAAGTAATCATTAAATAAAAATTAAAAATAAAAAAAAGAAATAATGCTTGAGTAGATAGAATGACAATTTCTAAAATTAAAAAAAAAACAAAATGACCATCTAAGTGCAGCACTGTATACAGTGTAGCGCTCTGAGTCAAGAAGATGGGATTTAACTTCTGCCTCAAAAAGTAGCTCTGTCACCCTGCCTTCGGTTATCTGTAAAATTGGAGACAATAATAGCACTTCACTCCCCAAATTATTGTCAGACTCAAAAGAATTAAAATGCATAAAGCATTTTGCATAAACTTAGCTATACAAGTGCCAGAAAGGAGAAAAATAAATTTAAAACAATAAATGAATTAGGCTGGCTGGCTGAAATTTTGAAAGCCAAAAGGGATGATAATTGTAAAAGGCCTGGCACATACTAAGTGCTATATAAATGTGAACTATTATTATTAATATGAGGAACTTTGAAGAGGAGAAATCAAAACGTCATCAAAGAAATGTGTAATAAAGGAGAATGACTATGTGCTGGCGCGGTGGCGTGGGCAAGGGATGACAGGTGGACGGCCAGAGTGTTGGCTGGTATCCAGTGATGTCAGAAAAAATCGAGGAAGGCCTCGGGCACGAGGTACGAGCACCACGCCCCCCCTTCCCCTCACAACCAGTCGAACTTACGGAAAGACTGGACAGACAGGGATTTGCATCCCAGAAGGGAGTATGTTCGCAAGTCAATGAGATCACAGATCTATCGCTAAGTGAGCGATTTTTTTTGGATAGAGTAGGGTTCTGTATTTCTAGTGGGGGAAGGAAGTGGATAATTTAAGAGGATCTGAAGTTCTTTATCCAAACGAAGTAAGAGTAGAGAACTTTGCAAACCTTAAAGCGCTTTAGAAAAGTTAGCTATCATTATTATAGCCTTTTCTGGGACCGTGATACATTTCTAAACGGCCCCACCCCAAGAAAAAAAGCTTTAAAATGAGAGTCCTGATAGAAGGCCGTCATTTCCTTCTTCAGTTCCCCACGGGGTAGACCAGTCACAGAAAGCAGCACCGTCCGTGGCTCTAGTGGCCGAGCGGAGAGCCCAGCCTTGGAGCCCCTACTTATGGCCACAGGGTCAACAGGGCCCCGCCCAGCTCGGGCCGGGGGCGGGAGGGGAATTGGGGGGCCGGGAACGGGGCACATTGCTGGGGGCGGAGTTACCCGGGTAGGTCTCCGGACATGGTTCAAAGCCCCAGGGGGCCAAGACACCTGCAGCTGGGAGTAGAGCTTGGGGGGCCGGGGATTCTCGGGAAGAGGGGGCGCGAGGCAACCTGGTGCGTTTACGAAGCTGGCACCTGTCCGCCCCTCCACCATGCGTGATGTGCTCGGAGCCCGCCCCCTCCTCCGATCCGGCACTTACCTGGGCAGGTGAGCGGGCAGGCGCGCGCGTGCGCCGCCGACCCCAGGCCCAGAATCCCTGCGCTTCTGGACCTCCGATCGAAATTAGCTTCACTTGGAGTGCCTCCTCCGCCTTCCTCCCCAGACCGCCGGCCGGCCGGCCACCTCTCCCGCCCTCCCGCCACTTCCGTATGGCACCGCCCCCGCCCCCGCCTCCGCCTTCCCCTTGGGGCACCCACCGGGCTGCCGAGTCCACTGTCCCGGGAGAGGGGAGCGGCCGGAGCCTGTACCCTCCTGGGCCAACCCACACCTGGGCGTCGTGCCTTCTCTGTCCGGTAAGCCCCGGATTCTGGACACAAAGTGTCCAGGTTTGGAAACCGCGACTTGGATTTGAGGCTGAGTTCAGCTCATCCTTGCCCTGTGAGTGATCGTGGGCAAGTCTCTTAATCTCTCTGTGGGCCTCAGTTTCCTTAAACGTAATTCCAGGAATTGGATTCGATGCCTCTTTCATTTTTCAACCTTGTGATTGGAAATTTCCCAGAGAGCACCCCTTCAGGATCTGGAACAGGGAAAGCTAACATTCAGTTAGTCCTTAGGACTGATCTTTACCTCATTTCTCCCAGCCCTCTCCAATCCAGTACAAATGAATATACTTTTATTGAAGTATGTGCCAGGAACTTGCTGGGAGTGGCGGTCTCAGATTAATAATAACAATAATAAATAAGCTAACATGTATAGCACTTATTATGTGCCAAGCACCGTGCTAAGTGCTTTACAATTTTGTATTAACTCTGGGAGTTAAGATTATACAGATAATTGAGGAAATTTATTTAAAATAAAACAAAGGCAGTTAGAAAAGGCTTTAACAGTCTGGGAATCAAGAAAAACTTCATATAAAAGATGATTCTGAAAGGAAATAGGGACTTATTCTGTGTGGTATTGGTGAGCAGGGCATGCACGCCAGAGCCACGTAGGAATGGAGAATTCAAGGGCCGACTAGAACATCTGTAAAATTACTAATAATGCAACAGTACTGGTCTGGAAATCCACAGATAGGGGCAAAATTAATCGCTTGTGCTGATTAGTTGTAAGATCTTTAGAAATCACTAAAAATAACCTTAATTTCCTCATTTGAATACTGGTGACAATATCTGCCTGGTCAACATAATAAAATTTAAAGTACTTTGAACCATAGGACTGCTAAGTGGTACAGCACCCGGCCTGGAAACAGAAAGCCTGAATTTACATCTGGCCTCAGACACTAACTGTGTGATGATGGGCAGGTCACTTTAATCTTATTAGTCTCAGTTTCCTCATCTGTAAAATGAACTGGAGAAGAAAATAGCAAACTATTCCAATACATCTGCCAAGGAAACCCAAAAAAGGGAGTCACAAAGGTCAAACGTGACTGAAAACAACTACATAACAACTTTGAACTATAAATGTAAGATGGTACTTTTGGGGCCCCGTCTGCCCTCTGCCAACCCTCCGTTGCTCTTCCAGTCCAAATAATGCAGGAGGTGATTGAGTCATAAAGATTACAGGACCCCAAACATCTGAGTCTATGAAACTTAACTAGATATGGAACCTGGAAAGAAAACTGCATTAGGAATCTGATAAACATTCTAGTCCTCTTAGGGTTGCAATTGTCTGAGCACTGAAATCACCTGCAGTTTAGGTACTGTGCTAGGTAGGGTGGACACAGACTACAGTTCCTGCTCTCTAGAAGTGTATGTATGTAGAAATGTACAGACATATATAACAAACAGACATATATAACAAACAATAAACATTTATTATAATAAATGTTTATTGCTATCTTTTGTTTTATATCATGCACATCTCCCATTGTATCCTTCTTCCTCCCCTTCTCAGGGAGCTACCCATTATGTACCCTGAGCATTCAAGTTTATGCAGGATATTCCTAAATTGTGGAAAGAAAACAAGTCGGAATGGGATTCTTGGTTTCATCGCTAATCTTCTATTCTGCTGTATATAAGGAAATGATCTTTTTTTTTTTCCTTTTTTTTGGGGGGAGGGGGTAAAATTCAAAAATAAAAAAAATTTTAAATAAAAAAATAAACAAATTATTTTAATTATTTCACTTAAGTTTCACAACTCTGAGGTAAATATAGAGAGAGTAGTATGTTGCATTTTATAGATGAGAAAAACTAAGGCTCATTGGCTAACAAGGGACTTGAACTCGTGTCTTCCTAACAGCAAATCCAGCACCATCTTCTGTACCAAGTTGCCCCTTTAAGGGTCTTGGGGGAGCAGTCTCTCCTTTCACATTGGTTTAGTGCTTTTGGAATGGAGGTAAATGAAGGAGGAAAGAATTGAAGCCTTTGCTCTCTTTGTTGGGACTGGGGCTGGAGAAGGAAGATTCAATATTCCATGAACCCCAAGACAACTCAGATTAGACCCCCTGGGATTTCCCTTCTCAAATTCCCCAGGCAGTCCTGCTTCTTACTTCCCTTAGCTGAGGAAACTCTGAGTATGAGTTAGAGATAGGAAGAATTGACTGTACCCCCAAGAGCTAGGCTCCCCAGCCCCAAGGGGGAAGCTGATGGGGAAAGAAAGTACTCTGAGGGGAACTGAAAGGGACAGCAGACAGAAAGGAAAGAAGTTGGAGGCGCCAGTGTCAGAAGCAAGAATTGAGAGCTGTCAAAGACTATATGCAGCTTCATCCAATAGGACACCGGCCAGGATGCCCCTAAATGACAACTGCCTCCATTGCTCATTTTAAGAATAGTCCTTTATGTATCACTTTTAAGATTTGCTAAATATTCCATATATTAGTTGATTAGACTCTTACAACAACCTATGAAGTAGGTGCTATTGATTTACAGATGTGAAAACTGAGGCTACTAAATGTGTTTGGGGCAGCATTCAAACTCAGGTTTCCTAACTCCAAGTTGTAGGCTACTAGCTGCTACCTATATAATGGGAGAACACCCTGCATTTGAAAGGAAAACACTTGGATTTGATTCCCAGCATTGTCATTTACCCTGTGAGATTTTGAATCAATCACAGAATCACATAATGTTTGGCATTGAAAGGATCTCAGATACCATCTAGACCAACCCACACAGGAAAAAAAAATTTCTCTATGATACACTTAAGAAATAGTCATGGGGACAGCTAAGTGGATAGAGCCAGTGACCAGGAGATAGGAGGAATCTATCTGAGTTCAAATTCAACCTTAAATACTTAATAGATGTATGATCCAGGGCAAGTCATTTAATTCCAATTCCCTTAAAAAAAAAAAAGTGGTCTTTTGCTTCACCTTTTCTAGTAAGGGTGAGCCTCCTTCCTTATGAGGCAACCTATTCCCCTTTGGGGTAGTTCGTATTGTTAGGGAAAAAATGTATTTTTCTTACATTCAGCTGAACTGTCTCTTTGTGATTTCCACCAAAATTTGTTCTAATTTGTTCTAATTCTTCCTGCATCTTCTCTTCTCCAATTTAAACATCTCCAGCTCCTGATTTTTCCTTCTAGAGTCAAAAAGAAATCTAAACTCCTTTTCTACAGGAGAGCTCTCCAAATACAACTATGAGATTAAGACAACTATGAGATTTCCCTTAAGTTTTCTTTTCTCCAAGATAAACATCCCTGGTTCCTTCAAATGATCATTTTACAGAATGTTTTTAACCCTCCTCTGGATGTACCACAGTTTACTAATATGTATAGTACCAGGATTGGATAAAAAAGTCCATCTTAGATATGGTCGGAACTGCAACTAGGATGGGACAAATAGAGCTTTGCACCAGAGTGCTCATATAAAGTGATTTTTTTCTCTTGGGAAGAAAAACTCCAGGTGAATTTCCAAGTAAGGTCAATCCAGGAAGATGGAGCTGGAAGGAATATAGATGTGGAGAGATACCACTCTTTTAGACCAAGAGCAGCACTAAGTAGGGGGCAATACAGACTCTGGAAGAGGGCCTCCTAGATTTGTTTCTGCTTGGGAGAAGAGCTCTTTGAGGATCAGAGTTGAAAGTAGTGGTCAGCTAATCCAGCCCACTTATTTAATACTTAAGGAACCTGAGAGGAACCACAGAAATTAAGTAGCAAAACCTAGGTTTAAATCCTAGTCATTTGACTCCAAATCCAGATTGAACTCCACTATACTAGCGTCTTCCATCTGTGAAGGGTATGTACATCTTTGAACCTCATTCTGCCTCAAAAGGGATAGCATTTCAGGAGCTTCTTGGCAGATTCTACCTGGGAAGAGGAAGAGCACAGCTGTTGGACAGTCCAGGGACAAGTAGGGGGTTGAAAATTGCTTCTTCCAACCATGATCACTTTCCCATCTCCCCCGCACTTCCTTCCCACACCACACCTCCCTCCCACAAGTCAACTGAATTTATCTGGGGTACTTGAATTCCACTTATAGCTCTGGGTACAGTGGAAACATCATTTCCCCCTGGACTCTGTGTTTCTAATAACACAACTTAAGACTGAATTAGTTACCTCAGCTGCTCTCTCAGCTGCTGCATTAATCATCATTTTTTTCCCCAACAAACTGTGGCAAGTTACCTCACCCCTATCCTGCACTTGCAGAGGGTTTTTTTTTTTTTAATTCAAATGGTCTCCAGAAGATCTTGGATGACACAGTTTACAGAATCTACAGCCCCAGTTCCCATCCTGACAGCTGTACTTCAGAATTGTTGACTTCACTTGTGGGTCAAGGTAACTCTTTGGCATCAAACTAGCTAAGTAGAGAAAGCATCGGACCTGGACTTAAGAAGACCTGATTTTAATGTAGCTTCAGGTACTTGCTAGCTTTGTGACCTTGAGCAAATCAATTAACCTAATTTTCCTCATCTGTAAAATGGGATAATCATAGTGATGAGGTTCTGAGTTAAGAGGTAGAATTGGCAGAGAGAGCCTGAAGTACTGATAAAATTACTCCCTGGGGCAAGCAGGAAAGGGCACTGATGGGGATAGGTTCAATCTTATAGTCTCACCCTTTGTGGAGGATGTGGATAGCCTTACCTTGCTATTTCCGGTCAGAAATCTGAGTTATGTAAAACCCGTGAGCTTAAATTTCCTTTTTAAATCTGTCTAGAGTCCACACAATCTTTGCTGAATCCCTTTTGAGGTTATATCACTCTGCTTTGTGGTGTATTTCCTCTCATCCCTTCATCATGCCTCATGGTGTCTTTCTCCTTCTGATAGCTGATTAACTCTTTTAGGGTTCTAAATTCCTCTATGGATTTAGCCTGCTAGCTAAGGACATACTCCAGTCTCATGGGATGTGTCCTTTTTCCTGGTTAATTCTGAGTTCCACTAGGGAACTTGTTCTTTCCATCGTTAATTGTTAAAACCCCTTTCCTTGCTAATCATATGCTCTCCCAATTCTATTTCATTATTTACTATTCCTAGTGTCTCCTAAATAAACCTACCTTTTGCCAAAGAGAATGGCCATTGTGAATTCTTCACATGACTGAACCCCAGCATTTGGTGCCTATCTCAATCTCATCATTTGGCACTGTACCTCAAAACATAATTTGGTGCCCAACATTTAAGACTGGGAATTGCTACCCTAAACACATCATTTGGTATGGAAATTACTTTTCTCAATCACATTAATAGTATCTATTTCCTTGGGTTGTTTCAAGGATCAAATGAGATCATATTTGTAAGCAAATCTTAAAATCTTAAACTCTTAAATCTTAAAACTCTATATAAACACTCTCTATTATACATTTTTTTCTATGAGCCCTATAGTTTCAACTGTAGAAATCATCAGCTAGATCAAATGCTCTAAATCCCACGATGTCTGGAACCTGTCCACATACCAGTTCTTTCCAATACCTAAATGCTGGCTGGTTTCTTCCCCCTATTGAATTGACTATTCAATTTCCATTTACTTTTCTGTGGCTCTCACTTTTCCACTTCCTGCATGATGACTTATTCAGATGATCCTAGAAGATGAATGATTTTTCAAAAGTCGAAAGTCTTTAGATCCTCAAAAAAAAATTTTTTTTTGTTCCAAAGGGTTATTTTTGGCAGACAAGTAATTACGTCCAAGTGACACTGAGCAAATATTGATGTTCTCTCAAAGGCAGATTCTTTGGCAGATTACTTGTGTTAGAGTTTTGTCTTCATAGGCAGACATTTTCCAAATTTTACATCATGAGTATCTTATCCAGAGACTCTCTCTTCTATCTACAGTATCTGGAGCATCCCTCCCATCCCAAATCGAGGCCCCAGAATCAGCAACTTCAGTTTTGTTTTTTTCCCCTTGAAGCAATTGGGGTTAAGTGACTTGCCCAGGGTCACACAGTTAGGAAGTGTTAAGTGTCTGAGGCCAGATTTGAACTCAGGTCCTCTTGACTAAAGGGCTGGTGCTCTATCCACTACACCAACTAGCTGACCCCAAAATTTCAGTTTTAAGACATTTTGTAGTTCCCCATCCAATCAAAACCACAGTTTATAAGCCCTCACTGATGTGTTTACTTTTTCTTTAATCAGCTGGAAGAGGAGTTAGCTGGCTGTTGGAATAACTTCCAAGTATGACCTGAACAAAATTAAAATGTGACTAGAAATTTTTTTAATAATAGTTTTTTATTTTTCATAATACATGCAAAGATAGTTTCCAACATCCACCCTTGCAAAATCTTGAGTTCCATATTTTTCTCCCTCCCTCCCCACCTCCCCTCTCCCCTAGACAGCAAGTAATCCAGAATAAGTTAAACATGTGCAATTTTAAAATATACTTCCACATTTATCAAGCTACACAAGAAAAATCAAATCAAAAAGGAAAAACATGAGAGAAAAAACAAGCAAACAACATAAACAAAAAAAGATAAAAGTACTATGCTGGGATCCACATTCAGTACCTACAGTCCTCTCTCTGAATACAGATGGTTCTCTCCATCAAAAGTCTATTGGAATTGGCCTGAATCATTTCATTGTTGAAAACAGCCAAGTACTGGAAAATGTTTAACAAAATAAATAAAAGTACAATCACAACAGAGATTGTGGTTTTCTAAGTCAATATGCAGTCCATGGATCAATTAAGTTTGACACCACTGAGCCAGAGGACACAATTAGTTCAAAGCAAAGGCATTTAATGAAATAACATAATAAGAAATTTAGCAGTAGAACATTGTCCTCAAAAACCTAGGAGATATTCTCCCACAAACAAAAACATCATCCATGGGAAGAGTGAGTATACATAGAGATAATAATAATGGTAACAACCACAACTAGTATTTATACAATGCCTGTTATATTCCAGACACCATGCTAAGTGCTTTACAAATATTATCTCACTTAATACTTAGAACAACCCTGGGAGGTAGGTGCTATTGAAGTGGTAATAAAGGTACCAAAGTGATAATATGTAATAGATTTGGGAGAGCTTAATTGTAAAAGAAATTATAAAAAATAATATAATGGTTCAATTCATGACATAAAGAAATTATGTCAGAGACATCCATCATAGGTTACAAAGGTTTGCCATTTATTACATGAAATAGATCATGGGTTCAAATAAACAGCAGCATCATAGGACTCTGAGTGAGCAACTTGCTTTTGGGGGAACATGACTTTTAAAGTCTCAGGGAAAAATATTGGAGGGGGAAGGATCTAGGGAGTAAAAAGGATGTATATTAAGATCTTTGCTTTGGTTTTGTATTTTAACTTTCCCTGTTAAAATACTAATTAATAGTATTTTCCCTGTGCACACTTAAGACTCTCCCTTCTCTTTTTAATCCTTCCATTCACATTCCTATTTCTCTTTTCTTCTGCTTCACAAAATCCATCCCCCATCCTCTCCTTGGAAACTGATCTCCATCCAGCCCTTACGTTGCTTTGACTTCAAACCATTATTGGATCATGGACAAATCTAATAGTCTCTCCTTTGACCTGTATAGTTTTTGGCACAGTCCTGTCACGGATACCTTATAGTAATTAGGGACTAAAATCTACCTGCCCACCAGATCTCGTCTCTTCCTTTTGTCAATCAATCCAGGAAACATTTATTAAGCACCTTTTATGTATAATGTACTGTGCTCCTTGGATTTTGACCTAAATATGTTGTAAACATCATGCCATAAAAAACTGAAAGAGAAACAAATCATATTCCAGTTATTGGCAGGGTGTGAATTCTTAACTAAAGAATTTTTAACTTAATAAGGAATTGGAAAAAGTAAAAAGATAAACAAGATTATTTTAATGGCATTAAACTGAAAAATTTGAAATTGGAAAGCTTTTGCTTAAATAAAGTTAATATGTCTAAATGACAACCATGTCATCAGGGAGGTAGTGCCATGACATGGGAGTGAATTGGATTTGAAGGAGGGAGGGCTATGCAGGGTCACTTGCTTCACTTTTTCAGCTGGAATCATCTGAGTCAGTGGCTTGATAGGATAAGAAAGGAAGTGGTTGGGGAAAAATTCTCTGTATCTGATAAGGTCAATGCAATCATTCTGGAAAGTAATTTGATAAGAGTTTGATACCTAAAATATATAGGCAACCTAACAGAGATAGGTAAAACCAAAAGCTTCTCCCCATATAAATTGCAAACTATTAATACTCATGAAGAAATGCTCCAAATAGTTAATTAGAGAAAAACAAATCAAAAATAAACCTGAGATTTCACTCTATGATTACAAAAAAACAGAAGATGAATGCTGCAAAAAGTATAGACTTGGTTTGACCTTTAAGAAAAGATATGAGAAGACACCCCTCCCTACCATTTTTTTGCAACAGAGGGTTGTGGATGTGGAACATGGCATATAACATTAGATTTCTTTTTTCAATGTGTTAATTGGTTTTGCTGAAAATTTTTCCTTTTTTGAAAAAACTATTCTTTCTTATAAGGAATGGCTGGCTAAGAGAATAGAGGAAAGTTTCAGAGGAATAATAGATAATGCAAAAAATATATATCAATAAAAATTCTACCTTTTAATTTAAATTTTTTTTATTTTTAAGGAAGCTATTGCAATAATCTGGATGAGTGATGATGAGACCCTGGATTAGGGATAATGCTTATATAAGTGGGAAGAAGGGCATAGATGTAGAAATAGGGCAAAAGTAGAATCAGTAACAGCAAATAATTGGACAGGATTGGGAGAGAGAGGCTTAAAGGGAGGAGTTACTTTGCTAATATATGTATCTTTTAAATTTAATATTTATTCCCCCTTCCTAGATACATATAAAACCAATTTTAAATATTTGTGTGTTTTTTTTTAATTCTGATTTCCAAATTCTCTTCTTTTTTTATTGAGAAGGCAGGCAATTTGATATGAATTATACAAGATACACAGATCTTTCAAAGTCTTCCTTAGATTAATACAGTGGGGACAGTTAAATGGTGCAATAGATAGAGCAGTAAACATAGAATCAGGAGGACCTGAGTTCAAGTTCTGCCTCAGGTATCTAACACTAGCTGTGTGAACTTGGACAAGTCACTTAATCCCAATTATCTCCCCCGCAAAAAAAAAAAAAAAAAAAAAAAAAAAAAAAAAAAAAAAAAAAAAAAGATTAAGAGAGTGAAAGACAGTGCTTCTCAATTTTCATAAGACAAGAACCCAGCTTCCTAGTTTCTCAACTTTGTCAACGGTACTGATTTCCTTCTCCATCCTACTTCAACCACACAGTAGCAGTCACATATTGTTTTGTCATTTGATCCAAACAGTCAGATAATAGATATTGTTTTGGATGTGACAGCAACCTCATCATCTGGAATTTTGAAGCTCTATTCTCTTATTTATACTAAATGTCACAGGAATTATAGTCCTTGTTCTTTCAATGAGTGTTCATACTCTGGGCCAGGGAATTTGGGAAGTTTAGTCCTTTCTCTTGGTAGAGACGAAATAATGAAAAACAAACCCAGACCAAAGCCAATGAGCCATACCCTTACAGAAAAGTGTGAATGCTTGGAAAGGATGTGATCTGTATCATGTTTGTGCAGGAGTGTGATTCCTGTGACATATCACTTAAAACAAGATCTCCAGAACAGGTATATCTGGACAATTTGCCACACACTGCTGGGGCTTATTTGGGGAAACATTCCATAGTTACATTTGTTCCTTGTTGTACCCAAGATGGAAGAAAAAATTGGAGAATCCAAAGTCATCAGTTAGTCCTACAGTTTTATTTATTCAATAAACATTTATTAAGAACCTACTATGTACAGAGCACAAAAAATTGAATTTATATAAAATACATATAGTCTCCATTCTAATGGAAATTACAGTCTAGTATTGGAAAAATACACAGATTATTATAATATATAAGATAATGATCACAGAGAGCTTTTAGAGAGGAGAAATAAAAAGGGGGAAAAAATCACACTTTCTTGTATCCCTAACCCAGATAAAAAGTCTTACCTTTGATCTAACTTCTTCAAACCCACTGAAAGGTGATAGAAAGGTGCTAGACTAGAAAATCTAAACATTTTCTTACTCGGCCTTCCTCCAGAACATCAGCTTCTAGACCCTTACTTGATTGGCATGTTATGGAGACCCTTGTCTCACAACCACACCCACTCTACCACCCATCTCTACCCACTGAATACTGGGAGAATCCAAACGTAAGCTTTGAGAGCCTGATATAACAGAACATCAAGAGCTATTAGGAATTATTGTTTTGTAAGAAATGACCAGCAGGATGAATACAGAGAGGCTTGGAGAGACCTACATGGACTGATGCTGAGTGAAATGAGCAGAACCAGGAGATCATTATATACCTCAACGATACTGTATGAGGATGTATTCTGATGGAAGTAGATCTCTTCGACAAAGAGACCTAACTCAGTTTCAATTGATCAAGGATGGACAGAAGCAGCTACACCCAAAGAAAGAACACTGGGAAATGAAGGTAAACTGCTTGCATTTTTGTCTTTCTTTCCAGGTTATTTTTTACCTTCTAATTGTTCCTGTGCAACAAGAGAACTGTTCAGTTCTGTACACATATATTGTTTCTAGAATATACTGTGACATATTTAACATGTATAGTATTGCTTGCCATCTGGGAGAGGGGGTGAAGGGAGGGAGGGGAAAAATCGGAACAGAAGTGAGTGCAAGGGATAATGCTGTAAAAAATTACCCAGGCATGGGCTCTGTCAATAAAAAATTATATTAAAAAAAGATTTTAAAAAGAGCTATTAGAGGTATGAAGAAATAAAGCATTGTTGGAAATCACGTTACCACTTTACATTTTAAATATATTTAGTATTATAAAACTTCAAGATAGCTATTTGATTGACTCCTTCCCAGTCGGGCAAATAAGTCATTAACCTGAGAACCCACAGGAACATGTAGAATCAATGGCCAGGCCCTGAAAGATAGGCACTGATTGGAACCAGAAAGTGTCAGTCGCTCCAGCACTAAAAGTGGGCCCAGAGTGAAGAGGAATAGGAAGAATTTCTTGGAAGAATCTGTTTCATTCGGTGGGAATTAGAAAAGGAAGCCAGTAGTCTCACCCATGCAGTAGAAGCCTCAGTGGCATCTTAGGGACCTAAAGAAATTCAATCACTAGAGGCCACTTGGACCAGTTTTAGGTCTCACCTAAATGTCGCTAAGAGACAAGGTGGCCATGTCTAGCAGCTAAGGAATATGATGAATGGTGGAATTATTGTGGCACTGGAATGCTCCAGAACTGAAAGAACATCAGGGGTTGCCTAATCCTATTCCTTCTGTACAATGGGCTAACTAGTCCAGATGTAAAGATTGAAGAGTTCCAAGAAAACTTTCCAGATCAAATGAAATATTTATAAAGACCTTAACACAGTACCTGGCACAGAGTAAACACTAAATAAATGCTTAATTCCCTCCTTCCCCTTCCCAAGAAAACCTCAAGACAGTCTTGATGCTTTCGTAAATGTAACAATCTTATTTTGTTTACTTTCCCCCATAATACTTTATTAATTAAGGGTTTTGTTTTGTTCCATTTCTTTGATTCTAACTATATCTTTTTTTCTTTTTTCTTTTTTCTTTTTTGCTGTGGCAAATGGGGTTAAGTGACTTGCCCAGGGTCACACAGCTAGGAAGTGTTAAGTGTCTGAGGCCAGATTTGAACTCAGGTCTCTTGATTTCAGGGCTGCCCCCTAACTATATCTTGACTGAATTAAGGGAAGCAGAGTTTCTGTCTATACCTGTATTTTCTAGATAGACCCAGCTGCGATAATAGAATAAGAACTGAACATTAATGAGAAAGGATATTGAGGTTTAGGGTCAGATGCTATCTCCAGCCTCCCCAGGATATTGCTTTATGAGGGATTATTGAGGATACAGGCCTAAGCTTTTAAGGATAATTTAATGGAGTATAACCACCAAGTTGGTCTCTTCAAGTATTTGAAAAGCTATCATATGGAAGAATCAGATATGGCCCCAGAAGCCAGAGCTAGTCTCCAGCAAGTTGCAGAGACATAAATATTATGCTTGATGGGGAAAAAATGTTGAGATAAAAGTAAAAGCTTCTTAACAATTGAAGCTGTTGTCAAGTGCAAAAAGCTATCTTAGGAGACAGAGAGTTAATTGTTGGAAGTTTTCATGTGGAGGCTGGATGGCCACTTTCTAGAAATGCTGTCCCATTCAGTTTTGTACCACATGAGATGAAATACTGAGGTCCCTCCTGACTAAAATTCTGTAATTCCTCTTATAGACCCTTCACAGTGGGCTAGATAGATCATGGATCTGGTTCACTGGAGCATTTCAGATGTATAATTAATGCATATTTACTCCCATATCTTCCCCAGTAGCTCCATTAACTTCTTGAGAAATCAAAGCTTTGTTCTTCCATGTAAGAAGCAGAGAGCAGCTAGCTGGTACAGGCAACAGAGGGTCAAACATGAAGTTAGAAAGACTGCGAGTTCAAATGTCGCTTCAGACACTTACTAGCTGTGTGATTCTGGGCAAGTTACTTAACCCTGTCTGCCTCAGTTTCCTCACCTGTAAAATGGATTGGACTCCGTCCTCCTGACTTCAGGGCTGGTGCTCTTTCCACTGTGCCACCTAGCTGCTCTCTTCTCTTCTCTCCCTCTTCCCCCCATATCTTTTTTTTTTAAAAAACTCAACAAGATTTTTTTTTGGATCAAATGGAGTTATGGGCATGTTCTTTTTTTTTAGAAAGTAAAACTCAGCTCTTTCAATTCTAGCTTAAGTCAACTGATAAGAATTTATTGAGTGCTCTCCTTCCATGTACATGGTGCTAAGCACTTATAACACTTGACATATGCTGCTAATCATTCTTTCCCTATGATAGCATCTCCACATGCATATTATCTTCACACAAGCTTTGTGAAGCAGGTATCAGCATTCCCACTTTTACAGGTGAGGAAACCGAGTGGTTGCAATAACTTGCCCAAACTCACTTAGCTAGTTAGTGGCAAAGCTAGGTCTAGAACCCAGTCTCAAAGCCCCATTTGAGGGTCCTTTCCTTTCCATCTTTCTTGTTGCTTGTCATTAATAACAATTACTCATTTTTATTTAGCACTTTGAGGTTATGGCTACTCCCCACAGTGGATATGTACTCCCACTTCACCACCATCTCTCAAGAGCCATGACTTTAAAGGCCTTTTCTAGTCCTACTCCCAATATGGTACATTTATTTTGTGTGTATTATGTGCATGTCTTCCTCCCTAAAGCATGGTGCTTAAGGGCAGGTGTCTTCTGTTTTATTCCACAAACATTCCATCTCTAGGATCTTCAGCGTTTTCTCTGACTGTCCTCCATGACTGGAATGTCCTGCTCATTGCCACCTAGCTTCCTTTAAGTTCCAAATAAAATCTCATCTTCTACCAGAAGAAGCCTTTTCCAACCCTTCTGAATCATAGTGCCTTCTCTTTCTTATTTTTTTCTGTTTATCCTGTATATGGCTTGTTTATACATATTTGCTTGCCATCTCCCCTAGTTGATTGTAAGCTCCCTGAGGGTAATGACTGCCTTTTGCTTTTTTGTATACTCAACACTTAGCACAGTGCCTTGCACATAGTAGGTGCTTTACAAACACTTGGAGGCTTGGGAAAGCATCTCTCAGCTTCAAAAGAAGCAGGCTTAGGAAATAAGTCTGAAACTTTCCCAGGGAAAAATGTTTTGGGTCCCTCTTGAGAACAATTAAGGCTTGGAAGGAGTAGAGCAGATAGAAGAAGAAAACAAAGATGGTGGGATATTTGTCTTCAATGGAGTTTACCTGACAGTCCTTTCCCCTTCTCTGTGTTGCAATCATTTTCCCTTTGGGAATATTAGATGAGTCCCTGAGCTTGTCTTGCCTCTGAATGATTGGGAGGAGATTGGAAAATGAGATCTTTAGGGTGCCAGAGATGGGCGAGGGTGGAACTTTGGTGGTCTTTATTCTAGGAAGCTAAAGAAGCATTGGGACTAGATTAGGAGAAGGTCATGGATGTCCTGGATCCTTGACTGTCTATCAATCCAGTGTTGCTTCTGTCAAGTGGAAATGATCCAGTTGAGAGGGATAGTTAGGATGGGGAGTTCAAGGTCTCAGTTGTCCTAGAATATAAGGAAGAAAAGTTCCACTGAGTCACTCACCTGGTTCTGCAGTCTCTGAGACACCAGGAGAAAAAGAAGAAAGGGTAGGAATTTGATCACTGATTCATTACATCATCCTATCAATGGTCTTTAGGTTCCCTGTGGAAGGATCACTTCTCTGCTTGTGCGCCCTCATAAGAGGACCGTGGCCATCAGGTTTCCAACTCTTGGAGAGACTCTTCCACAGGTTTTTGCTATTCTTGGATGCCTCAGGAGGGATCAGTTTCATGCCCTCCCCATCCAGATTGAGAGACAATAAGCATCTCTGCATATCTGTGATTGGGGAGTGCTTCGAACCAAGGCTGTTGGTGATCTGGACTAGAAAAGCTCCCATCCTGCTTTCCTTCCAACACTCCTCTTCTATTTATCTGTGCATTCATACCTTGAGGGCTGGAAGGCACCTTAAAGATGCTCCAGTCCAACCATTCACTATATAGATGAGGGAATTAGGACCCAAAGAGATTTAATTTGTCCCATTCATCACAGGGAATGTCACAGAGACACCTCAGATTGTGTGACTCCAAGGTAAGTGCACTTTCTATTCATCTGTCAGTAATAATGACTGATCCAAGTCTCTTTAAAAGTGAGGAAGCAGAAAGGGCTAGATTTGGAGTCAGGGGACCACAGCCACATTCTGGCCCTGTGTCTTATTGACTACAAGACTTATCTTGGGCAAATTACCCCATTTTTCTAGATTTCAGTTTTCCTCCCTTGTCAAATGAAAGGGTCGGACAAGATCTCAAGATCCCTTCCAGTTCTACATCCTCTACCCTTACATTCTTGAGTTGAGAGGCAGTCAAAGGGTGAGAGGTAAGGGAAAGTAAGAGGTCAGCCTCCATTCTCAGGGAGGGAAAGCCAGGGGGTTTGCCCACTCACCACTTTGGGATGCTTTTCATCAGCTAGCGCTGTCTGCTTGGAGCACTCCTGGTGCTGCCGCCACCTTCTCAGAGCCCAAATGCCCAGACTAAATCCGGCCACCAGAAATAGCCCTGCCAGGGACAGGCTGCCCACCACTACCACCCTGTCAGCCATATTTGGGGATGAGGACAACTCTGAAGGATCTGGAGGAACTGTGAAGGAGAACATGGAACAAGGGAATACCCAGCTCAGCAACCCTTCCATGGATCCCCCTCATTTTATTTGAACAAGACTTGAGATCAATGTCTCCCATCCTCCTATCATTTCCCATGGCCCATCCACCCTCCCCCTCATTAGGTCCTTGCTATTACCTGCTTGGCCCAAGGGCAGCACCTCCACACCAACAGTGGTATTGGCCACCTCCCCGGATTCTGCATCCTGAGCAATCACCTAGAGTCAGACCAGGGAGATCAGGGAGGGAAAAAGAGATTAGGAAGCATTTGGTTCTGTCATAGAGGAGTTAACTAAGGATGTTTCACTCTTATTCTCCTAAATCCTCCCCCTATTCACCCCACTTCTACACACACTCAGTAAAAAGAAGTCATATTTTTTCAGTTGTAGAACCCAGGATTGCCCAACAAGGTCAATTTGGGAAGTGAATCCAGGCATCCTGGCTCCCAGGCTCTCCTCATGACAAGGGAGTCATGTTTAGCTGTAACTACCAGTGAGAAGATCTTAAGGAAGGAAGTTCTGAATGGGGTGGGGCTAGTTAGTGTCTAGGAGCAGAGAAGAAAACTTGGGCTGTGGGAGGAGGGCCTTTTACCTGTAGCAGGTAGGTCTCCTGTGCCTGGAGCTGATCTGGCCTTGCGAGGAGCAGTCCATCTCTTGTGACTGAGAAAAACTGGGAGTGGTTGCCTTCAGACACCAGCTTGTACCACAGATTTGGATTAACTCCCTGTTGGGGATAGGTATTAGATGTATCCAGGAGGGAGGCAGGTGATATGTGTGTGTGTGTGTGTGTGTGTGTGTGTGTGTGTGTGTATGTGTCCCATAATTCCATACCCAACTGGGGCTTTACCCAAGGGTCTCTTTTCATTCCTCATTGGGGATCCAATTCATGATGCAAGTTATACCAGGTTTTTGTCAGCATCTCCCATCCTTGGAAGAGAGATGCTCTTTCTTCTCACTTCTCTCTCAGAATTCTTGGCTTCCTTCAAAACTTAAGTCAAATGCTCTCTTCTGCAGGAGTTCTGACAGCTTTTAGTGCCTTTTCTTCCAAGGTTACCTTTCATTTATTCTGTATACATCTTCTACTGTATATACCTAATTACTAACATGTTGTCTCTGCCATTAGGATGTGAATTTGCTGGAGAAAGGGACCACTATTGCTTTTCTTTGTATCTTTTTAGCACTTTGAACAATGCTTAGTTCTTAGTAATGAGCTAATTCTTAGTTCATAGTAATAATCAGTCAGAATAGCTGTTTATTAGGCACCCACTATGCTAGAGATAAAAGAAAGGCAAAAGATAGTTTTTCTTTCAAGGAATTCATAAGTTAAGGTAATAAGACTAACAACATGTTAAAAAGAAAATATATACAGAATGAATAAAAAATAATCAATAGGAGGAAGATATTAAAATTAAAGGAATCAGGAAAGACTTTTCTTAGAAGGTGGGGTTTTAGTTGAGACTTGAAGGAAGCCAGGAATACCAAGAGATGGAAATTTGGAGAGAGAGAGAATCTCAGGCTTGAGGGAGACTCAGAGAGAATGTCAGGTATCAAGAGATGGGGTCTCTTGTTCCTAAAAAGTAAAGAGTTTAATAAAGACTTGTCAATTAATTGATGCCATCTCTCTATCTGTATATCCCCTCTATAGAGTTCTTCAAGGGTTGAAAAGAGAAATATCCCTCATGCCCACAGAAGACCCCAAACTCTGGGGAAGGAGTAATAACTCACATTGGGGAAGTCGGGGTCCACTGCATGGAGAGAAAGGACCTGCCCACCATAGGTGACCAGAAGGGTGGCAGTATCTGGACTCTTGAACACAAAGGCAGTATGGTGGGGCAAGGAGAAGCGGGGTGGATGATGGTTGGCAGCCAGTATCCTCACTAGCACCTCTGACACAGCGTACTTTCTGGGGTCATTCACCTGGGCTGCCTGTAGGGGCATGAGAAAGGGAATGAGTACCAGGTTAGAGTGATAAATTCATCAGGAGTCAGAGAGAGATTATTATTTCTTTTCCCATTCTTACCATGATGGAGAAAAATGATTTGATTTCACTGGGGAAGAAAAAGAAGAAAAGAAGGAAGAGAAAGAAGATGAAGAAGAAAAAAGAGGAGAAGGAAGAAGAAAAAAGAAGAGAAGGACGAATAATAGAAATTTTGAAAGTAACTATTGATGAATTAATGCAGAGGGAAATAAGCAAAATGATTTTATACTATAACAACATAGTAAAATTGAACAATTCTAAAAGTCTTAAAATCTGATCAGCAATAGTTATAGAGAACCATTGATAAAAAATGCTACCTTTCACTTGACAGATAGGTGGTGGACCAGTATGCAGCTTGAGGCATGTTTTTGGACTGACTAATAAGGAATTTGTTTTGTTTGACAATATATATTTTTTGTTTGGTTATATTTTGTCTGTTCCTCCACTCTCCAGTGGTGGGACAAGGGGAAGAGGAGGGGGGACAAGTTTGATCATTTAAAAAATTTAGAAGAAAAGAACAAAAAAAATCCATCCTATTGATGGAAGTGCCATTTCTTTATAGAATGGAGCACAGCTGGTCTTTAGAACTTCTATAGATCTTTCTTTCTTTTCAATAGATAGGATTAACCCATATTGACTCCTGTGCATCCTGTTTATCAAGTAACCCTCTCAGAAGAGGTAACTAAAGCACACAGAGGGATTGTCTTAGTCCAAAATCAAGATGTGGGTCTGTTTCCTAATTCTAAGCAGACCAGTTGAGTATTTGGTTTAGAAATGCAAAAAAAAAAAAAAATCCCAAACAAACAGCATCCAAAAAACTCCTACCCCATCATTTCTCTAACCATCTTTCCAAGAGAGCCAACTATTCTGACTCTCCAAGGCCACAAGATATAGGATTTTAGAATTAGAAGGAATTTATAAATCATGTAGTGCAATTTTCATTTTACAGATTTACTCAGTAAACTGAGTAAAAAGTAGAGATTGGGTGATTTGGCTGAGGTCACAGGATTCCAACTCTATCATCCTCTTCTTTCTACTCTAGCACCATGTTTTCCTAACCCGACTCTTATTCCCTTCTCCTCCTTCCCTCCTACATAGTACCCCATGGCACTCTGTAGCCCCATCCCTGTCCCTTCCCACTTTTCTATCCCTATTTCATGATGGAGTAGAAAGAGCACAGCAGAGCAGAAAGCTGCTTCTAGTTATTTTATGAATTAATTGTGTGACATCTAAGGAAACCTTTCTAACCTTTCTGGTTTTTAATCTCTTCATTGGTAAAATTACAATCATAAAAACTGAGCTGTTTCACTCACTGGATTATTATGAAAAAAATCTTTTGAAAATTTGTGTAGCCTGGCAAAGTCCTAGTGAATGCTGCTTAAGCAGGGGCAGTAATACCGATGGCTGGAAAAATGCAGAGTGCGATGCTGGAGTAGGGACTTATTTTGGTTTGTTTTAGAGACTGGGAGAGAGATCATGGAGACATCTGGGGAGAAAAGTGCCCTGGAGAGGAGAACAAGAGAAAGGAGGAGAGCCCTTGGAGCTGTATAGACACTGCCCTTGACCTTGAAGATTTCCATCTGCCATCGAAAAGTTCTTCTCATTTCACTGCCTCTCTAGGGCTCATCTCTCTATATGTGTCTCTGAAGTCTCTCTCTCCCCAAGGCTTGCAACAGTCTCAAGAGAATTCCTGGGGCAACTAAGTAGCCCAGTGGGTAGAAAACTCACTGACCTTGGAATCAGGAAGAGCTGAATTTAAATCTGGCCTCAGTCACTTATTAGCTGTGTGACTCTGGGTAGGTCACTTAACCCTGATTGCCTCAAATTTTTTTGTGTGAATCCATTATCCAGTTATTATACATCTCACTTATTATTCTCTCTGCCAGTCAGGAATCACATCTCTGCTCATCTTCCTACCCACAAGCAGCAGCATAGGACTCCCCTCCACAAAACTGTGGCTTGGGTGAAAGGATGAGAACTGAAAGCTCTCTCTCTATTTATCAATACCATTCCCACCCTCCTCCTCCTAGTCCTGAAGATGGCAGCTCCTCTTGCCCAGTTGTTCACGTTTTCTGGAGGTACACAGATCTCATGGACCCTCTAATTTAGAAATTAATTTCATATTAGATAAAAATTGCTGAGAAAACTGGAATTTGGAAGACAGACTTAAACTAGCATCTTACATCACATTCCACAAGTATTAAAGATAATTCCATATTTAAAAAAATAAGAAAAAAAATCATATATCTCACATATCTATTGGTAGGAGGTACATATAAATAAGTACATTTTCAGGGACTGGGGTAGCCCAGAGCTTTGTCCAGGTTTCCTCCAGCTAACGGAAAGGCTGCAGGCTTTGTTTCTCCTTACTGGGCCATACCATCACAGTGAGGTGGAAGGCGGACGTGAGCTGGCTGCTGGGAGCCTCTTTTTGCATGGTTAGGGCCCCTGTGGTGTTCTCCATATGAAAACGGTCACCATCTGCCCCTGCAAATTAAAGTGGCCTGTTGAGAGGCCTTAATCTGACTTCTTATCCAGCCTCCTCTCCCCATTGTCTTTCACTCCTTAAATGACCTCCCTTTAGCTTCCCTGAGATCTAGACCTATGAAGCTTCCTTTGAAAGGGGAAAAGGATAAGGGACTATTCCAGAGTTTTTCTTTAAAGAGTAATCTGCCAGGCCCAGCTCCTCTCTGAGACCCCTCACTCTCTCTACCCTTCCTACTCTGCTCTCTGACCCATCCCACAGGGATGCATTTCAAAATTAATCTGGCAGCTCCCTCTCCAGTATGTATCGGACACTGCATTAAGGGGACCATAGTTCTTAACCTTTTTGTTGTCATGGAACCCTTTGGGACTGATTAAGCCTCTGAACCCCTTCTTGGAATAAATGCATAAAATATGATAATAAGATTTCAAAAGAAATCCATGTTACTGAAATATAGTATATTTCAAATATATAAATTTCTCCCAATATATAAAATATATAAATATCAAATATATTTGATATATAGCAAAATATATAAAATCCCCCAAAACAAAAGCCCACAGACCTTAGGTTAAAGACCACTGATCTAGTTCAACCATCTCATTTTGTAAGATGAGGATGTTGAGACTGAGAAAAGGTAAAGGGACTTGCCCAAGATTACAGAGGTAATAATGAGGAACAAACTCTGGATTTGCTCACACATTGTCTGACTCCCAATCTAGCATTCAATCCATTACTATTACCTTCTGAAAGTAACTTAAAAAAAAACACTATTCTGAAAAACAAAAACAACAAAAGAATGAAAATTATGAAGAGATAGGGATGAAGGTTGAATAGCACTTCTGGATCTCCAAATATAATATAAATTAGTAGTCACTAAAACCATGTGGTATTGCTTTTAAAAATGTAGAGACCTATTAATGGAAATGATTAGATAAGGGGGAATCATAAACAGAGAAACTCAATTACTTATTATATATACATTATTTAGGAATTAATTTCATATCAGATAAAAATTGCTGAGCAAACTAGAACTTGAAAGAGGTTAGATAAGGGAGAATCATAACTCAATATATATGTATGTATATTACATATATTATTTAGGAATTAATTTCATATTAGATAGAAATTGCTGAGCAAACAGGAATTTGAAAGAGATTAAGCTTAAACTAGCATTTTACATCATATTCCATAAGTATTAAAGATAATTCCATATAAAAAAACTAAGAAAAGAGGCAGAAAATGGCGCAATGGATAGAACACTAGCCCAGAAGTCAGGAGGACCTGAGTTCAAATTTGATCTCAGATACTTAACATTTCCTAGCTGTGTGACTCTGGGCAAGTCACTTAGTCCCAATTGCTTCAGGAGAAAAAAAGAAAAAAGTTAATCATATACTTATGTGAGCATAGCTATTGGTAGGAGGTACATATGAATAAGTACATTTTCTATCACTCTCTTTGTCTCTGTCTCTGTCTCTCTGAAAGTAATTCTGATGATTTCTGACCTGGTACCCTGTTAGAAAACAGGAGGGAGGGTAGCTGATATGGATGGGGCTTGGGGACCAAAGACTGGAGCCTGACTTTTTGTTGGATACCCAGTCCATCCTGGGGCCCAAGATGTCCAATACCTGTAAGGATGGAATAGGAAATAGCAGCCTTGAGGTCACGATCTCCATCTTCTGCATAGATATCTCCAGGCTGAAAGTGTAAAGGTCCTTCCTGGAGAGAGAAGACCCCCGGTGACCCCCTAAGGCTGACTTCACACTCCAGACTGGAATAGGATGGTATAGGAGTTAGAATGGGGGTGGTGTCAGCAGGGACTTAAGGAAAAGTAAGAACCAAGAATTTTATCTGAAGGGCTGGGCTGGGAACCCTAGAATGCTCCATTGGACTACTGTGAGGATCAACAATAGACATAAAATGCTTGATGAGTCTTCAGACTCTATGTAAATGTTCTCCATGTTATTATCACTGTAATATCCAGAGGTTCCTTACTTTTTTGTTGTTCTGAAATACTCCATCCAATTTTAGCCTTTACATAGTAACCCGAAAAGACTGAGCTTAGGTAGCCTTCTCCAATCACCCCTAACAAGAGTGACTGCTTCTGTCCTCAAGTTTTCTTATTATACTTTGATCAGAGCCCTCTTTTGCCCTTCTCCCATTCTATCTTGTATCACCTTTATTTGTATATACATGATGGTATTATTATTAATTATTATTAATTTCTACTAGATTGTAAGCTCTAAGGGGTCAGGAACTATGTTATTTTAAAAATATCTTTGTATCCTCAACAGTTGCTTAAATATATTTTTCTCAGATTGAAGAACAGAGACCCCAGTTAAAAGAGGTAGTTATAGGAACAAGGATATTCGCCTAGGATTCTTTTGGGAAAAGGAGCAGTAACTGGCGCCTCTATCTCCCCTCTTTGTCCTTTCTACTAAAAATTGGTATCCTTGAGTTTACTGGTATGCTTGGTACCTCCTTGGACTCCCAGAACCCTATTCCAACAAAGAACTCACCGGGGTCTCTCCCTCCGTGATGTTGACTGTGTAAACGGGGCTTAGGCAGACATGGGAGTCCTGAGGTCCCAGGAGGCGGCAGGGCAGGAAGCTTGGGTACTGGTCATCTCCGTCCAGGACATTGATGTGGACAGTGGTGGTGCACTTGTATCGTTCCCTGGTACTCATCTCCTTTTGGGAGAGATCAGGGTCAGCCTAGATGGGGCAGGACCCTCACTCAAGACACAGAACATGTTACCCCCAACCTGAAGAGAAGACCATTCTCATTAATAACAAGGCTTACTGGACCTGGAGTCAGGAAGTTTGCCCCAGGCATTTACCAGCTGGGTGGCCCTTGGCAAATTACTTAATCTCTCAAACCTCTGTTTTCTCATCTGTAAAATGGTGATAAAAATATTATCTCCCGCATAGGGTAGTTGACAGCATAAAATGAGAAAACATATATAAAGCTCTTTGTGAACCTTAAAATGCCAGACGGATGTAACTCGTATCCATTATTATTATTATTATTATTATTATTATTATGGTGATTATTCTATTTGTCTTTTTGGAAGGACAGAATCCTCCATGATACCCAGGAAACAGCCAAAAGAGCCCTGAGTATCCCTCTCCTACATGAGTGTTGGGGACAAGCACACACGCCATTGCAACACAGGTCCAGTGATAATTCAGTGACCTCCCTTGCCTCCTGCAAATCCTTCCATTGGGTCAAAGACTTGGGGGTGGGGGTGAAAGTGTATGGCTTGTTCTGTGACCATTGTCCTGATCCTATAAAGGGGAATCAGAGCCGTGGCCTGAACCACTTAGAGAAATTAGAAAAGGGGAATGGGGGCAACAGCCGAGGGAGATGGACACTAGGGTGTGGCTGGGAGGGAGGGTTTTGAGACTGCCTGCAGTCCGTCCTCTCAGCTCTCTCCTGGGAAGGCAAGGTTTTTGCTCGGCTGGACCACAGAATGATAGGTCCCCAGATCACACGTCCTGTGACTTCATACCATGGCATGGATCACCACTTCGAGTCTGCGTTTGGTCTCAAAGTCCAAGGGCTGTGCCAGGACCACCCTCCCGCTGTTGGGCAGGTCAATGCGGAAGTGAACAGCATCAGGCTGAAATGGTAAGTCAGAGAGGTAAGTGAAGTCAGGGGTTTGGGGACTTTTCCACTATGGTGGCTATAGCTCACTTCCCAAGCCGTGTGCTATTGTGTAAGGAGAGTAACCATTTCTAGAGTCAGAGGACTTGGGTGTAAATGCTATGTGTGATGTTTACTATTTATATGACCCTGAGCAATCTCCTTAATCCTAATCTTCCAATCTCCCTAAGCCTCAGTTTCCCCATCTGTAAAATGAGAGGTTGGACCGGATGACCTCTAGAAACTTTCCAATTCTAAATCTATCATTCAATGATCTTTTGTTCCTGATCCCCAAAGGTCCCGTGGGGAATCCCGAGATTCCTTCATGTAAGTCTCAGTGGAATTTGGACAGGGCTGACCATAAAGATCACAATGGAGTCCCTCTGGAGAATCATGGCTGTGCCCCGAAGCTCAGCCTCCCACTGGTTGCTTTGCAGAGACTCACAGACGTGCTGTCGATGGAATACAGGAGGGAGTCCCCATCACCGTCTTCTGCCGGTGTTGTAAATACCACGGAGTGGAGGGCTGCCAGCTGGAAAGAGATGGAGAGGGGAGCTGGGTTTGCCTTCCCGGCCAGCTACAGCCTCCTCCTGCCACAGCTCCTCTCCTTCCAGCTGCCCAACCCTCTCCTGCCATCACTGTCTTCCCAAGCCTCTATCTTCTCAGTCCATGTCTTACCTCACTGATGTTCTGGGGAAGGAGCAGATCTTCTTGGAAGCGGGGCCGGTGGTCGTTCTCATTGAGCACCTGGATGATGACCCTATACTCCACCTGAGGAGTGGGGAAGATGAAGGGAAGGTCATGGGATACCGGAGGAAGCCCCCCAGCAGGAGAGGGTGCTTTGGATGGGGCTGGGATACAAGAGGGACAGGAGTTGAGGGGCTCACCGTGGGGAAGCTGTCTTCAGAACAGAACAGAGTTACTACCAGAACAGGAGGATTCAAAGCCTGTAGGATTGGACAGAGAAGCCGATGTTAGTCTTAGCTTCCCTTCTGGCTAAGCCAATCAAAGTACTCTGGACAGAGAGGTGTTCTGAGGGCAGTGTGGGGCTTCTGGGGAGAGCGAGGGGGATCTCGGACCAGAGAGTACTCCCAACGACATGGAGGTTCAAGGAATCTGGACTAGCCCATGGACAGAAGCTGAGAAGTTTATCTTCCTCTAGGGGACTCAGAAGATCAGCTGAAATAATATAGGACGTCTCCAAAGCTTTAGCCAACGGGACCCACATGTGGTCCATCCCCATAGACACCTCTGGAAGGATTAGAAATGGCAGCACTGCCCCAGCAGCTGCCAGAGACAACAGACTCTGACCATCCTTCCCAGTGTAATTATAGTTTCTGTTGCTCTCCTAGTTCTTCATATACTGTTGTTCTCAATGCCAGTCATCACTGCTCATTCACTGCTCGTTACCTACCCACCTCCTACAGGTAAACTCCAGAGAGCAGGACTTACAGTTGGCAATTCCTGGGTTCAAATGCTATCTCAGATACAAACTGGCTGTATAAATCTGGGCAAATTAACCTTTCAGCCTCCATTTCCTTATCTGTAAAATGGGCATGATAATAATAACAATAGCATTAAACCTCACAGGGTTTTGTGGGACTCAAATGAGAGCATATAGTTAAAGTTTTATAAACCTTAAAGTGTTAAATAAATGCCAGTCATTATTGTGGTGGTCATTGTTATTATTTCCGCTAGTACAGTGCACTTTACTCTAGGCTTCTTCTCCATGGTCATTGCTACCATCCATGATCCTAGGGGCACTGACAGCTCACCTAAGGGAGTGTGAATCTAGGTGTGTAGATGGGGAAGAGAGGAGACTTTTGTCTTCCTCCACCTGGCCTGAGTTCTTTCTATGTGGAGGGCCAAGAGAGCAATCCTTCTACAATTGATACATCACAGTTTTGCTTCTCAGTGTCACCACAATGAATCTCCTGGATTCTTAGGACCAGAAAGGACAGTAAGGATTATTTATTGAAACTCTTTCATTTTACGGATGAAGAAACTGAACCCCAGAGAGGGGGGAGGTATGACTTGTCCACTTGTGTAATCAAATAGTAACAAATTTGGATCTAGAACCCAGGTTTCCAAACTCTGAGCCCAGTGCTTTATTCGGTTTTGATTCTGGAACTGTGATTCCATTGATTCCTGCCTCAGTTCCCTGAGACTTATATGCTTAGAATTACTTAGTGTGTTGGAAAGTGAATTGACTTGCTATATGTGGTTGACCAAACTGGCTCTCCACTGTTTTCATCAGATTACACCAACTCAATCTTCTTTTGCATCCCTGTTCGCTGAACCTCTCCTTCCCCAGAGCCTTCCTCCCACCTAGAGCTTCCCCAAAGGCTTGTCCATACTTCTCGGTCCAGGGTCTTCTCTGTGGAAACATTCAGACGAATTGTTTTCCCCTCCAGAAAGAACCAATGGGAGTCGGGGCCACTTAGGTAGAGCTGCAAGCTGCTGGTCCATGGGTCCCCAAAGTCTGTCAGGTTGGCCACGAAGGAGCCATTGGGGCTGTTTTCTGGGATCTCTGTGAAGATGTTGCTGCCCCCCATGCACTGATCTGTACCAGCTGGAGACACATAGACATAGATTTTGAGGGCCTCAATAGGAACCTCTACAAAATTACTGAAAGTTCTCTTTTAAAGGTCACCAGTGATGTCTTAATCCCCCAAATCAATCACCTTTGCTCATCAACTCATTCTTTTGAATCTGTAATATTTGACAATGCTCTCTACCCCTTCCCTTTTGAAACACTCTGCCTCAGGCTTTATGACACCCCAGAGCCCTAACATACTAGATTACAAAATAAGGTACAAAAAGATCTTGGAAGGCTAGAACATTGGGCCAAACCTGCCATAATCTGATACTACCTTCCACCTATCCAGTCTGTTGCCAAGTTTTGTCATTATACCTTTACAACATCTCTAAGATACACATCCTGTTCTCCACTCACAAGTAATCCCACCACTACATGCCTCGATTATGACCACAGTCTTCTGTTGGTTTCCCTTCCTTAAATCCCTCTCCATTCTATCCATCATCCACTCACCTATCAATGTGGTTTTTCTAAAACATGAGTCTGAACACATTGTTCATCCTATACAATAAGTTTTAGTGGCTCTTTATTACTAAATATAAAATCTTCTGTTTGATCTTTAATGTCCTTACTACTTTTACCACCTAAATACTAATATATTTTATTTGCTTTTTGAGACATCGATTAGATGGCAAATCAATCGGGAAGAATACAGGGACCACGGTGGAAGTATGGAATCTGAGTCAGGAGCCTGGGCTTGGTTGTAGCTCCAAACCTAAAGGTAACCCTGTTCTAGGATCTGATCGTGCTCCTCTGTCCTCTGTCCTACCCTTCCTGACACTCACTAACTTCCCTGGTGACCATAACCCTAAAGGACCAGCTCCTACCCTTGCTGGGAACAAAGTTGGTTATGGGAAAGAGAACCACCAGCCTCAGCCTGGTACCTGTGTTTAGGTGAAAGGTCACGACTACAGTCAGCAGCAAGGTGTTCCATGTCACCCTCTTCTTGGCCATTCCAGCCTCCAGAGTCTGCTCTTTGCTGTGGTCCACTATGGGAGAAAGAGGGTGACCTCTATTTTCTTTCCATCAGTAGAGCCTGGCACTAAATCCCTGAGATTACATGGCCTTTGGATCTACCAGCCCCCTGAATTCCATTCCAGCACATAGGAGCCCCATCCCAAATTGATCTTCCCACTCCACCACAGGGGAGAGAGAGGGCAGACTTGAAATACTCTGTGTCCTGTGTTGGGTTAAGGGACCCAAGCCCAGCACTCCTGCTACATCCAAGGGAGGATGAAGGGGTTTGCTCCAGTCTTACTTCTCTGTGATGACTGACTCTCCCTGTATTAAAGAGGAAGAAACAGAAAAGAGAAAGAAACAGAGACAGATGGATGGCAAGGACGGCACTCTCACCACGAATGGTTGTGGGAATGGGGCTGCCCAGCTCTATCTCCAGTCTTCGTTTTCTCCCTGAATGTGTTGTCAATGCTTTTTAATGTGACTCCAAGATCCCCCCAGGACATGCGTTGTCCTGGGCCAAGGTGAAGGGGACAGAGTAAGGCAGGGAGGGTTGGCAAAGTCAGCAGTGAAACTGAAGGCAAAAAGCAGAAGGGGGAAGGGTCTGAAGTAGTAGCCTGCCCCATGGATGGCCAGAAGCAGAGCTCAGACATTCACACGCTAAAAGTGGGCTCAGTCTGTGTGTTCTTAAATTCTTGAGGGGACTGTGTTCTTGGATCTCGCTCAATCATTGCCGAGTGACACCTCCACCAGTCAGGCAACGAACAGGGGAACAAGACTGAGGGAAAGAGCCCCTTTGCCTCTCCCAGAAGCCCAGCTTCTCCTTCTTGGTCGTCTGAAATCAAGTGCTCCCTCCTAGACTTTCAGTCACCAGAAACCCTTCTGTTTTTCTAATTCTTGCTGTTTGTTGGTCATCATGGGCTAGACCCGTGGGGAATATTCTGGTCTCTGGTTAACTGGTTAGCCCTATGTGACCTTTCTTTCATCCATACCTAAGTTTCCCTAGATCTTTTAGGATTTTCCCCTTAGCCCAACCTTGGTCTTTCAAAAGAAAACCCAGGAATCTGAGATGCCCGACTTCTCCCAATGTCTCTGCCAAGCCTGCCAGCCCTACTAAATCTTACCTGGAGGGAGAAGCAGCCTTTCTCATTTCTGAGTGCTTGTGACCACTGCTCCATCAGGTTCCAAATTGAAGCATCAGGAAATTCATGGTTCTGAGGTCTGGATCACCTTGTATGTGCCCCTTTATGGCTCCCAGGTGCAAAATTCCTGATGGGACAATATCCACTCTGGTTGGATACAGACAGCTCAGAGCCAAGGACATATGGGTCAAGATGGTGGCAGCTGGTATACTGGGTTAACCCCCTTAGGACTGGGGAATGAGCTGATAATACCCTTATGAGCAGTCCCTCCTTACACCCCACCCTCCTACCCCCACACATAGCAGCTAATAAGATTATCTCATTTCATTCTGTACATTGTCCATCCTTCCATTTGCTGCAAGGGGCCATAAGCAGTTCTGAACTTGAATTCCAGAATAGACTAGAGTTATCCTTTCCACATCTCAATTTTCTCTATTGAAGTTTCAATACATCATGGGTGAGCATCCAAAATTAAATGGGAATTTTGGAGGAGTTTTGCAGAAGCCTCAGATGTTACATGAAGATGACAGAATGACACATGACATAGAAAAAGTTTAGAAACTCAGAAATGAATAAAATATATATGCAGCATTGTATAACATCAACATAATTTATTTCTTAATACCATAATAATTCAGATTTTTTTCTGGTATGAAGGAAGAGCCAAAAACGTTATGTGGATTTTCTATATCATGGGTAGCATGCCCTTAACTCCTGTGATGTGGAAGGAATAATTGTAACTGGTATCATAGAAAAAAGGAATCAGACATTAGCAGAATCATCCCCTTATCTTCTAGATACTTCTTGGGGGCAGGAACTATTTTTACCTTTTTTTGAATTCCTAGCACTTTAAATAGTACTTGGTATATAAAAGGCATTTAATAAATGCTTATTAACTTGACTTCCCATGGAGCTAAGTATATGTGGAGGGAAATAAGCCAGGGGCCATCCCAAAGAGCATACTTGAGGATACTTGACTCAGCTCCCAAGGAGCAAGGAATATGATTATCAATTGAATTTGAATAAGCTGCTATTCTAGAGATTTGGGGCTCAGTGGATACAGCACTACCCTTGGAGTAAGGAGGATCTGAGTACAAATGTGACCTCAAATACCTCCTAGCTATCTGACCTTGGGCAAGTAATTTAATCCTGCTTGCCTCAGTTTCCTCATCTGTCAAATGAACCAGAGAAGGAAATGGCAACCTATTTCACTATCTTTGCCAAGAAAACACCCAAAGGGCTCACAGAGAGTAGGACACAAATGAAAAACAACTAGACAGAGGAATAACTCTGCCCTTTATTTCCTCTTCTTCTCTTTGGAATGTTTTGAGAAATTTCTAACCCTGACTCAGACTTTGGAGAATAGGAGAAGAAAAGAGGATCTCACTCCCCTCCCCTCCCAGAAACAATAATGGCTTTAAGCAAAAGAATATTTGCTGCTTGTCAAGGTGAGTTTGACTCTATTTCAAGTCCTTAAGCTGCCTCTTTGGCTTTGTGTTTCTCTCGTAGGCAATCAAACAGTAATCCTGAGATGGATATTCCTAGCCTTGATTGCCACTCACAATGATGAGACAATAAGGATAATAGCATTTATATTGTACTACTATATTTCCAGGCATGTGATCAGGAGTTTGTGAAATTACCCAGGGTTACACAGCTAGGAAGTGTTAAGTGTCTGAAATCAGATTTGAACTCAGGTCCTCCTGACTTCAGGACTAGTGATCTATCCATTGCACCACCTACCTGCCCTCCTGAAGAGGTGGTCTTTGTAACATCTTTTAAAAGGGGATGACCACCGACAGGATTCGATAAGCCCATTAATGGCCACAAGTGATGGACCTGAGTTGTTCACATAGTGCAGATATAACAATGGAAGTGAAATATAAGTTCAACAGTTCCACAAATTGTTCAGTGTTTTAAGCATCAGTCTTTCAGGGAAAGCATCGTTACAGGTTTTAAATATTTATCAATGACTGCTTATGAGTGTTTTGTGGCAAAAGAAATGAGTAACACTTATATGTGTTCCACTTGTATATTGAGCACTTTTTAAAAATTCAGTCGTTATTCAGTCATCTTTCAGTAATGTCTGACTCTCTGTGTTTCCATTGGGGTTATCTTGGCAAAGATTCTGCAGTGGTTTGCCATTTCCTTCTTCAGCTCATTTTACAGATGAGGAAACTGAGGCAAACAGTGATTTGCTCAGTCTCATACAACTAGTAAGTGTCTGAGGCCAAATTTGAACTCAGGAAGATGAGTCTTCCTGACTTTATCTGTTGTGCCACCTAGCTAACACTTTTCTGGATATTCAATCTTTTTGGGGGGCACCAATTCTCAAACTTTTCATTAAAAAATAAGTTTTCACTTCCTAGCTGTGTGACCCTGGGCAAGTCACTTAACCCTAATTGCTTTAGCAAAGAAAAAATTTTTATTGAAATTTTCTGTTTCTTATATTATAGTTATCCCCAGTATTTTCCCATCCCTCTGCCAGAGAGCCAACACAAATAGCAAATAATAATATTTTTAAAAGATAAATACCCACAAAACATATCAATATATTGAAAAGAGTCCAAAAACATATGGGATTTATGATCCTGTGGACCTCTTACTTCTATGAAGAAGTGATTTGGGGGTGTCTTCTCATCTAGCTTCACTTGATCCTCTTGATCCTTATACTTTTAATACATTGATTTTTTTTTATTTCTTTGGTGAATCATATTTTCCAATTATGTTATTCTAGTTACTTTGTGTATCTATGTATACATGATATGTATTTTTTACTCTGCTTACTTTACTCTGTATCATTTCATAAAGATCTGCCCATACTTCTCTATACTTATCACAAACACCATTTCTTTTTTTATTATTATTATTATAACTTTTTATTGACAGAACCCGTGCCTGAGTAATTTTTTACATTATCCCTTGCACTCACTTCTGTTCTGATTCTTCCTCTCCCTCCCTCCACACCCTCCCCCAGATGACAAGCAGTCCTATACATGTTAAATATGTTGCAGTATATCCTAGATACAATATATGTTTGCAGAACCGAACAGTTCTTTTGTTGCACAGGGAGAATTGGATTCAGAAGGTAAAAATAATCCGGGAAGAAAAACAAAAATGCCAACAGTTTACACTCATTTCCCAGTGTTCTTTCTTTGGGTGTAGCTGCTTCTGTCCATCATTTATCAATTGAAACTCAGATCTTCTCTTTGTCAAAGAAATCCACGTCCATCGGAATACATCCTCATACAGTATAATTGTTGAAGTATATAATGATCTCCTGATTCTGCCCATTTCACTTAGCATCAGTTCATGTAAGTCTCGCCAGTCCTCTCTGTATTCATCCTGCTGGTCATTTCTTACAGAACAATAATATTCCATAACATTCATATACCACAATTTACCCAACCATTCTCCAATTGATGGGCATCCATTCATTTTCCAGTTTCTAGCCACTATAAATGGGGCTACCACAAACATTTTGGCACATACAGGTCCCTTTCCCTTCTTTAGTATCTCTTTAGGGTATAAGCCCAGAAGTAACACTGCTGGATCAAGGGGTATGCACAGTTTGATAACTTTTGGGGCATAATTCTGGATTGCTCTCCAGAATGGTTGGATTCATTCACAACTCCACCAACAATGCATCAATGTCCCAGACAAACACCATTTCATTACAATCATATCACATTTTGTTTAACAATTTGTATCATGTAATTGGGGAAATATGTGTAGAAGAACTGCACATGTTTAACATATTAGATTAGTAGTCATCTAGGGGAGGGAATGGGGGAAATAGAAAAAATTTAGAACACAAGATTTTGTTGAATGTTGAAAATTATTCATGTATATATTTTGGAAATAAAAGCTTTAATTAAAAAACAACCACAACCACCACCACACAAAAAACAATTTATATCATGTACCATAATTTGTTTATACCCCATCCCACACACACAATTGACCAGAATCTACTTTGTTTCTAATTCTTTGCTATTACATTAGCTGTGGCTAAATAGTTTTGTCTCCTAAGTTTTTCTTAAAGGGATTTTCCCTGAGGTTTTAGGATGCAAGTATCCTGAGCCAGAGAATGAGGAGAGTCTAATTTCCTTCTTTGAGGTCAGGCTTCCTCTGGGACTTAATCTAGTCTTCATAACCCAGGCCTGGAACCTTTTGGTAGGAAGAGGAATACCATCATCACCACCTCCTTCCCTCTCCCACCTACCCACAGATTTTATATCAGGTTTGGAAGAGATCTCAGAATTCATCTAGTCCAACTATACTAGGACAGACGTCCTCTGGGCAACAATTCCAACAAGTCATCATCAGAGTTTGCATGAAGGTCTCAGATTAAGAGGAATGCTCTTTTTCTACCCACCCCCCACAAAAATGTACCTTGTGAAGCTGTTCATTTTTCTTTTACAGAGTTCTCATTGTTAGGACTGTAATATATATTTAAATAATAGCTTTTTATTTTTAGAATATATGCAAAGATAGTTTTCAACATTCACCCTTGCAAAACCTTGTATTCCACATTGTTTCTCCCTTCCTTCCCCAGACTCCCTCCCCTAGATAGCAAGTTATCCAATATATGTTAAATATGGGTAATTCTTCCATACATATTTCTACAATTATGCTGAACAAGAAAAATCAGATCAAAAAGGAAAAAAAATGAGAAAGAAAACAACAAAAAAAAGTGAAAATACTATATTGTGATCCACATTCAGTCCTCACAATCCACTTTTTGGATGTAGATGATTATTTACATCACAAATCCATTCGAATTGGCCCAAATCACTTCATTGTTGAAAAGTGCCAAGTCTATCAGAATTGATCATTGTATAATCTTGTTGCTGTGTACAATGATCTCCTGGTCCTGCTCATTTCACTCAGCATCAGTTCATGTAAGTCTCTCCAGGTCTCTCTGAAATCATCCTGCTGATCATTTCTTACAGGACAATAACATTCCATAACATTCATACACCATAACTTATTCAGCCATTCTCCAACTGATGGACATCTGCCCATTTCCCAATTCCTGGCCATTACAAAAAATGCTGCTTTAAACATTTTTGTACATGAGAATTCTTTCCCCATTTTAATGATCTCTTTGGGATATAAACCCACTAGCTGGATCAAAGGATATGCACAGTTTGATAATTCTTTGGGCATAATTCTGAATTGCTCTTCAGAATGGTTGGATCACTTCACAATTTCACCAACAATGTATTGGTATTCCAATTTTCCCAAAGCCCTTCCAATATTTATCATTATCTTTTCCTGTCATCCCCAATCTGCAAGATGTGTAGTGGTGCCTCATAGTTGTTTTAATTTTCATTTCTCTGATCAATGGTAATTTAGAGCATTTTTCCATATGATTAGAAATTATTTTGATTTTTTCATCTGAAAATTGTCTGTTCATATCATTTGATTTTTCATTTAGGGAATGGCTTGTATTATAAATTTGAGTCAATTTTCTATGTATTTTAGAAATGAGGCCTTTATCAGAACCCTTGGATATAAAAATTTCCCCCATTTTCTGCTCTCCTTCTAATCTTATCTGCATTGGTTTTGTTTGTACAAAACCTTTTTATTTAGTACAATCCAAATTATCCATTTTGCATTTTACAATGTACTCTAGTTCTTCTTTGGCCATGAATTTCTTCCTTCTTCACAGATCTAAGAAATAGACTATCTTTTGTTCTCCTGATTTGCTTAGAATAACACTATGTTTAAATCATGAACCAATTTCGACCTTATATTAGTATAGGGTGTAAGGTGTTGGTCAATGCCTAGTTTCTGCCATACTATTTTCCAATTTTCCCAGAAGTTTTTGTCAAAAAATTGATTTCTTATCCCCAAAACTGGGATCTTTGGGTTCATCAAACATTAGATTACTATAGTCATTGACTATTGTGTCTTGTGAACCTAACCTATGCCACTGGTCAACTACTCTATTTCTTAGTCATTGCCAAATGGTTTTAATGACCACTGCTTTATAATATAGTTTTAGGTCTGTTGCATTTAGGCATTTGCAATATATTTTTTCTTTTCTTTTTTTTTTTCTCTGAGGCAATTGGGGTTAAGTGACTTGCCCAGGGTCACACAGCTAGAAAGTGTTAAGTGTCTGAGGTCAGATTTGAACTCAGGTCATTCTGACTTCAGGGTTGGTGCTCTATCTACTATGCCACCTAAGTGCCCTTGCAATTTATCTCTTTACTGAACTGCTTCCATTTGAATTGTCTTAGGAAGATTCTGAAGATCACCAGCAAGGATAATACTAGATACTGAAATCCCTTCTTGAACTAAACTAACAAGTATTCCAACTGTACTGCAGAGAGCACAACTCTGTTTGTGCTGGTCACATTGTTCCAGTGCCTAAAAAGATTATTTTATGGAGAACTCACACAGGGCAAGCACTCATAAGGTGCTCAGAAAAAGTAATACAAGGATACTCTCAGTCTTTCTTAAGAACTTTAGAATTGATTGTATAACATGGGAAACACTGGCACAGGACCACCTAGCATGATGTGCTCTCATCAGAGAAGGTGCTGTGCTTCATGAACAAAGCATAATTGAATTAGATAAGAAGAAACATGATATGTACAAAGTTAGAGAATTCACTTCAAATGTTCATAGGGATTATCTGTGTCCAATGCGTGGCAGAACATTGCAAGCTCATATTGATCTGATCAGCCACAGTCAGACACACTGTAACTGGACTCTGACATAGTGATGTCATTTTGGTCCTCTTCAAAAACAAAGGACAACAATCAAACAATTATATTTCTTTACTTAGTTTTACTCTTAATGTCCTCCTCTGGATTCCCTACTGTTTTCGATATTCTTCCTGAAATGGGGTACCCAGAGGAATATTCTGGTTGTCATCTGACCCAGGCAAAGTACAAGCAGGATGATCGTTTCCCATATGCTAAACGTTACACCTTTTTAAATATAGCCTAAGATAAGCTTTCAGGTCACTAAAATCCCTATTTTTTTTTCTCTGTAAGAATTAGGAGGGAGGTGATCAAATGAATATAACCATAGGCCCCTCATCTTGTACTGATGAAGTGGGTTGCTTTGAATCTAATTATAGGAGCTCATATTATCTCTGTGGCTTAATAGCTCTACTTGCCTGCCTCTTTGGAGAGTCTGAGGGACTTGGAGGGTCCTTCCTCATATGACCCTCTCTTAGAGCATGAATTTTTTTCTATTTAGATTCTTATCTTTGTCTTCTTTCCTCCCCACTTAAGAGAATTTTATTTTTCCCAATTATATGTAAAGATAGTTTTCAACATTCATTTTTGTTCGATTTTGTGTTCCAAACTCTTTCCCCTCTGTCAACTTATCAGATGACAAGCAATCTGATATAGGTTGTACATGTACAATCATGTCACACATTATTTCCACATTCGTCATGCTGTGAAAGAAGACTCAGAACAAAAGGGAAAAACCACAAGAAAGAAAAAACAAAAAGCAAAAAAAGTGAAAATACTATGCTTCAATCTAACTTGAGACTCCATAGTTCTTTCTCTGGATGTGAATAGTATTTTCTCTCATGAGTCTTTTGGAATTGTCTTGATCATTGCATTGCTGAGAAGAACTAAGTCTATCATAGTGTTTCATAATACAATGTTGCTATTACTATATACAATGTTCCACTGGTTCTTTGAGAAGTGGTTCTTCCAGGAGATCATTGTACACAGCAACAACAACATTATACGAAAATCAATTCTGATGAATGTGACTCTTTCCAACAATGAAATGATTCAGACCAGTTCCAATGATTTTGTGATGAAGAGAGTTATCTGCACCCAGAGAGAGGATAGGGAAACTGAATTTGGATCACAATATAACACTCTTTTTGCTGTTGTTTTCTTACTCATTTTCTTTCCCTTTTAATCTGATTTTTCTTGTGAAGCAAGAGATTGTATAAATATTTTACATATACATATTGGATTTAACATATATTTTAACATGTATAACATATATTGGATTGTTTGCCATCTAGGGGAGAGGATGAGGGGAAGGAGAAAATCTGAAACATAAGGCTGTGCAAGGATCAATGTTGTCAAATTATGTTTTAAAAATGAAAAGTTTTAAAAAAAATTTTAAAAAAAGACAAGTGGTTCTTAGCCTTATCTGTGTCATGGACCCAGGGTGTGCTTATAAATTAATCTAAAAACAGACTAAATGCCTACTATGTGGCAGGCACTAAGCTAAGTAATGAAGACTATTTTGGTCCCCAGTAAAAGACAGTACCGAGCTTCAGGAAGGTCATAAGCTGAAGGGACAGACAATCAATATATACAAACTGGCTGTATAGAGGATAAATAGGAAATAATTAAAAGAAAAAATGGCACTAGAAGAATAAAGAGGAAAGAGTTCCTTTAGAAGATGGGATTTCAACTGGGTCTTTTTTTTTCTCCTCTCCCTTTTTATTGCTTTCCTTTTTTCGGTTATACATTTATATTAATTTTTAATACATAAGCCTTTTTTGTTATTATTAAAGCTTTTTATTTTCAAAACATAAGCACGGATAATTTTTATTGACTCTTGCACAGCCTTGTGTTCCAAATTTTCTCCTCCTTCCCTCCACCCCCTTCCCTGATGGAAAATAATCCAATATATGTTATATATGTTGAAATATATGTTAAATCCAATATGTATAATATATTTCTACAATTATCTTGCTGCACAAGAAAGATCAGATCAAAAAGGAAAGAAAATGAGTAAGAAAACAAAATACAAACAAACAACAACAAAAAGAATGAGAATGTTATGTTGTGATCCACACTTAGTTCCTGAAGTTCTCTCTCTGGGCCTAGATGGCTCTCTTCATCACAAGATCATTGGAACTGGCCTCAATTATCGCATTGTTGAAGAGAACCATTTCCATCAGAATTGATCCTTATATAATATTGTTGTTGTTTTGCACAATGATCTCCTAGTTCTGTTAATTTCACTGAGCATCAGTTCATGCAAGTCTCTCCAGATTTCTCTGAAATCATCCTGCTGGTCGTTTCTTACAGAACAATAATATTCCATAGCATTCATATACTGTAACTTATTCAGCCATTCTCTAATTGATGGGCATCCACTCAGTTTCCAGTTTCTGGCCACTACAAAGAAGGCTGCCACAAACATTCATGCACATAAAAGTCCCTTTCCCTTCTTTAAAATCTCTTTGGGGTATAAGCCCAGTAGAAATGGATCAAAGGCTATGCACAGTTTGATAACTTTTTGAGAATAATTCCAAATTGCTCTCCAGGATAGCTGGATTCATTCATAGTTCCACCAACAATGTATCAGTGTCCCAGTTTTCCCATATCCCCTCCAATATTCGTTATTATAATCTTTTCCTGTCATCTTAGCCAATCTGACAGGTTAGTACAGATGGTGTCAGTACATTCCTGAACTGACCCCTTTGGCAATCTGGTGAAGACAATGGACCCATCCTCAAAATACTGTTTTATTTTAAAATTTATCATTAAAGAAAAAGTAGAGATGACTAAAAATAATAATATAAAGTTTTTCCCCACCCAGGATTATAGACCTCTGAAATCTCTCAATGGTGAATGGTGGCATGGGCCCCAGATTAAAAACTCCTGTTTAAGAAATAGGAACATCTTTTCTTCCTGTTTTATTATAGGAACCTCTGAAGCTGGAATGGTGCCATTGGAAGTCCAGATGGTGATCAGGAGAGAAGGATGAATAGCTACTCAGCACTGCTAGCTAGCAGGAGTCCACTGGCCTTCTGGGCACAGACTTCATGAGTTCTTTTATTGCAGTCCCATTTTCCACTTCCCCCCAACCTTCACAACAGCTCTTTCTTTCTGTGCCTTTTTTTCTGTCAGTCTCTGGCTCTCTTCGGATGTCTTTAATTGTCTGTCTCTCTTTTCCCTTTCTCTTCTCCTCTCCTTTAGCCTCACCTTGACATAGCCCTTTCCTCATCCCAGCTTTGGCCAACTCCTAAATTCCCTGAGTTTAGCCTAGAATTCAGAACATAGTAGCTGGGGAGCCATTGTTAGGAGCAGTAGGGAAAGAGGAGGCAATGGGACTGGGGACTTATACTCCTACCATATTTTGGCTATAGAAGAGTCCAGGGGGACATTTTAGTAGGAAGACCAAGAGTGGCAGTTTTGGGGGGCAAGAAGGAGAGAAAAGAAACAAGAGACTATAGCTTTTTGGTGGGATACCAGAAGAAGGAAGAAGGGTGAGGAGAAAGGCCACATTATCCTAGGAAGGGAGAATAGGGCACATGGAGTGAAGTGGGAGAAGCTGATAGAATGCTGAAAATACTTGCTTGCTCATGGCTCCAGTGCCATAAAGTCCCCTCTTATTCTTAGTTATTTATTTGTCCCATATAGATTATTGAGTTACTATTCCAGCTTGTACTAATGAGTCAGGTCACCAAAATGGTGATACCAAGATCACATCAGTCTGACCCTTGGATTCTGAGGTTAATCCTGAAGAAGAAGGTTGTTTGCCTAATGCTACAGTTCACAACCCCCCACAAGTTTCTATGGTGTATTTATACCCTTAGCATACTAAGAGCAGTTAATAAGTCCCAGCTAAAATCCCATCTCCTAGAGGAAGCCTTCCCCAACTCCTCTTAATTCCATGCCTTCTCTTTCTTATTTACTATTTATCCTGTATGTGGTTTGATATGTATGTATGCATATATATATATTTTATGCAACATGTAAACAAATAATATATTAATAAAGTACATAACAATTTTATGTTATGTGATATTATATCTTATATTTTTATATATCTTATATATTTGTATATTGTTTCCTCCATTAGCTTTCAAGCTCCTTCAGGGCAGAGACTGCCTTTTGCTTCTTTTTATACTCCCGATGCTTAGCACAGTGCCTGGCACATAGTAGATACTTACTAATTGTTTATTGATTATTGATTAATTCTTCCCCTAGTCTGTAACACCCTTTTCTACCAATAGATACAGATTATAAAGGAAAGAAGTTCAAACTTGCTTAACTTTTATGGCAAAGGAGTAACTTGCAACTGGGCTTGGTGGCTGGAAGTCCTTTTCATTCCTTGATGAGAATTCATTTAGTTCCCTATGGGAATTTAGGTTTTCCTTTCCCAACTTTTCTGCTGGGCTTTTTGTGTAGCTAATCTGCTTTCCTTATCTTGTTCAGGCTTTCCTCTCCTTCCAGGCATGTTACTAGAATGCAAATAACACAGGAAGTCCAAATTACTCAAGGTTCCCAAGGCCCCCCACTGGCTGGAGTGTGTGGGGGGGGGGTACAGGCATTGGAAGGGGATTAGAGGGGGAGGAGGGAGAAGAGAAAGGAAGTTGAGGCCAAAACTCAGACTCTGCTTTCCTCCTCCCCTATCTCATCACTTCTCAGGGTCTCCTGGCTTGAAGACTAATGGAATTCTTCTATCTCTGCTAGTTTTATATAGAGCTCAAAGAATCAGACCAAGTCCCTCAGACAATATGAACAGATTTCCTGTGGAACCTCGAGAAGTGTCCAGTACCTGCTCACACCTAATAAATAATAGAGATATATGCTCACTTGATAAACGTATCAGGTCTAAGGTTATTTTTTAAAATTGATTTTCCAGGAATATCAGTAGTCTGGGGACTGTTCTTTTTCTGATTGAGATTCTAGAGGTTGGAGACAGGAGAGTTCTGAAAAGGAGCTGCTAGATAGCCAGAAATGAGGGAGACGGATAATAGATTTAGAACTGGAAGGGACCTCAGAGGCTATCTTGCCCAGCCCCAAATTTTACATATGAATAGACTGAGGCTCGGGGACACAGAGGTAGCCACTGTCAGAGGAAGCCTTTGACCCCCATCCTTGTCTTTTAGGGCCACCTTGTACTTTTCCACTGTCCTGATCCTCTCAGCTGGACAAGGGGAGGAGGGACACCAGGCTGTCTGAACAAAAGCCAGAGAGGCAGCCTTAAAGTTTCTTTCCCCACCCACCCCCTGTCCGGCCCCAGCCTCCCCACCACCCACCCCCTGGCTCCCTCCCTTGATCTTCTAGCTCAGAGAAGCGCCTGGGAGAGGAGCATGGCCCTTCCGGGAGGCCCCTGGAGGCTGTTCCCAGCAGCTCTTTTCTTCTTCCTCCTGGCCCTGGCACTACCCAAGCAGGAGCCCGCACTGACCACTGCAGAAGAGAATGGTAAATCCCAGTTGGGCTTCTAGGCTGGAGGCGGGAGGCTGCGGTTCCTAATCGGGGCTGGGACTCCTTACACTGGCTTCTGCCTTGTCCTGGACTCTGCTCTGGGTCTATTCCTCCCACTGTCCGTTTCCCAGCCTCTTTGGGGAGACTAGGGATGGGGGCATTCAGAGCAGAGAAGGGACGGAGTTTGAGAGAGAGGGGGAAGAGAAAGGGGACATCTAGTCAGGTCCTGATAGGAAGTCAGAGAGCAGCAGGAAAGAGGAAACTGCCTTGGAATCTACCATGGATCTGAAATTAATTATTCCGAGTCTGGGGGGGGTGGGCAGGAAAGGGAGGAAGAAGCAGTAATAGGAGTAATCTAATGCCTTTGTGTTCTGGGTGCCTGCTCCTTCCCTGGTGGGGGTGAGAAGGGGAGCGGGGGCTGAGAATGTGAGAGAAGGGGGAGGGGAAGGAGGAGAGGAGATACAGAGACCCAGAGAGAGAGAGACAGAGAGACCCAGACAAAGAAGGAGAGACAGATGGAGATTTGATGAAGACAAGGGCAGGGAGAAGTGAAGAATTAAAGAGAGAAGAGATCAAGGCACTTTGGGAGAGGCTTCATCTCTGTAGGATTCCCCCAAGTCAGGGATATTCAAGTTTCACTCTATCGTGTCAGTGTGACCTCTCAGACTCCCCTGATATCCCCCCAAATGTATTGTATCTCTATGACTCTGAGCCAAAGAGACTCCAGGAGCTGGGGAGGGGGTGCCTCAGAAGGAGGGGTTGAAGGTGGAATCCTGAAGGAGCAGGAATACTTGGTTGGAAGTAGAGTCTCATCATTGAGGTTAACAAAGGCTCTGGGAGAAGAGTAGAGAATGGTCACTGGCACCCAATGCCAAGACCCTTTTCCTTTTCCCATCAAACCGGTCTTCTAGCTGTCTCTCACCCCACTTTCCATCTCTGGCCACATTTTCCCCTGTGGAACGAATTCCCTCCTCTTAGAATTACCTCTTAGAATCTTCTAGCTTCTTATTGTTTTTTTTTTTAATTAAAGTCTTTTTATTTTCAAAACATATGCATGGATAATTTTCAACATTCACCCTTGCAAAAAACCTTGTGTTCCAAATTTTTTCCTCCCTTCTTCCCCTCCCCTCCCCTAGATGGCAAGCAATCCAATATATGTTAAAGATGTGCAATTCTTCTATATATATCTTCTAGTTTCTTTTGACATGACATTGACATGAAGCCTTTCCCGATCCCCACTTACCAGGGCTTCCCCATAATTTACCTTGTATTTATTTTACTTTGACCTGTTGCCCCAAAAGAATATATGCTCCTTGAGGAAAAGCATGATTTCATCCCCAGCTCTATATCCTCAGTACACATAGTTGATATTTAATAAATGATTGTTGATTAATTGATTTATTATCATTTTCATCAACTGGACCCCTAAAAGAGAAGGAGCCTGAGGATGAGGGAAAGGGAGTTGTAGATGAGAGAAGGAGCTTGAGGATAGGGGAAGGGGGATACAAATGAGAAATCAGAGCTTCCCTTAGGGCTAAATCTCTCCCTGTTCAGCCAGCTTTCTAGTTCTGGGTAAATGGGAGGCTTTGAATGTCACTTCTTAGCCGAGGAATGCCAGGGGAGTCAAATACTGGAGCTTGAATCAATTTTCCTACTGGAAGCTGCAATTCTAGGTTCCTCCTCCTATCCTCTAGCCCTATCCCTGGACTAGACTTTCTAAGATTTCTCCACATCGGGGGCACAGAGGCAAAAGGGTATTTGGCTGAGGTTGAGCAGCTTGGCACAAATGGTCACTCCATGGGCTGCTGGGAACAAGCTGTCATTTCCTTTCTTCCATTTCCTTTCTTCTAGTAGCCTTGGAAAGTTAGAAGTCATTGGCTAGGTTCTGTTGTCCCTTGCTTGCCAGACCCCTAAGGCCAGAACAATAACCCATGGCCTTTGGGTCTCAGTCAGAGGTGTCCAAGTTGTAGCTGGATGTATCCTTGCCTCCACACCCAAGAAATTGCCTCCCAGTTCCTGGTTAATCTTCTTCCCTCTCTACTTTTAACAACTCGGGAGTTGGGGAAATGGGGAAGATTTGCCCAAAGTCATTTGAAGACTGAGGATTCAGCTCTAAACCTACTGACTCCAGATTCAGTGCAGTTCTCTCTGGGAAGTATCCTCACCAGCCTTCTGGCAGTGAGGGGACCCAAAGGAAGGGGAATATACTTTCCTACTCTGACTTTGGAGTGAGAATGCAGAACTGAGGGTCCCTAGTGGGTTCTACCCAGCTCTCTTGCTCTCCCTTGTCCCTATTCGTCCTGCTCCCACAGACATGGCAAACCTGGACCCAGGCCACTCAGCCAGGCTCGATGACATCAGTCACTACCAGCAGCAGGCAGCTGGTCACCCACCCACTCTCTGTGCGCCTTTGCAAGAACAGCTACAAAAGGTGAAGGAGCAGCTACAGGAGCTGGGAGTCCTGGTGGCAGAACTCAGGGGACAGGTAGGAATGGGGCAGTGAGGGCAAAAAGAAGGGAACTGGGCCCAAGGACAATGAGTATATCTTTAGAGACGGAAGGGACCTTGGAGGTCATCTCATATTACCCCCCTCTTTTTACAGAAAAAGAAACTTTTCTGGGCAAAGAAGTTCTTGCCCAGGTTACACAGAAAATAAGCAGCAAACTGGGATTCAAATCAAGGTCTTCCCACCAAATCCAGTGTTCTTTCCATGATTCAGTGACCTCAGGCTGGACATTAGGTCTTTGGATTATAAACAACCTACTTCTCCCTCTTTGAAAAAAAAAAAAAAAAAGAAACACAGAACACTTATTACAAATATTCGGAGTTACACAAAACAAATTTTTGCACTGGTCTTGTCTAGAAGTGTGCCCCATTCTGTATTGAGTCCATGACCTCTCTGAGGGGAAGGGTAGCCTGTTTCAGCATCAGGGTCCTGGATTTGTGGTTGGTTGTGGCCATCAGGCAGCCCTTTCCAGTTCTAAGTTCTATGACCGAATGATTTACTACTTAGCTTTGCCCTAAAAAAATGTGCACTCTTTCTTCCCCTTGAGGTATAACAGTGGCTCTGTGGCGGTGAGGAGGGGAGAAGGGGAGTAGACATGCTCTAGATGAGCATGTGCATTATCATTCATCTTACAGAACATGGACCTGCAGACCAGAGTAAAATATCTAGAGTCCTGTGAATGTCGTAGACCCCCTTGCACCTGGCAGGGCCAGGAGTGGCCAGAGGGAGCCCACTGGGAGCCAGATGGCTGCACCTCCTGTGTCTGCCTGCAGGGAAGGGCTCAGTGTTCTGCCGTCAGGGATGTGACCCACTGTCTTGGTGAGTTCTACAGCCATCTGAAGGGGTGGGGCTGGGGTCTGCAGGACTGGGGGTCACCCACAGTGACCGTTCTGTGTTTGGGGTCAGGATGTAGCCATGGAGGCCAGGCTTATAGCAGTGGAGAGACCTTCTCCCCAGATGCTTGCACCACCTGTTACTGTCTGGTAAGCCTTGGAGTTTTCTGTTACCTTACCTTTACACACACACAGCTGTCCATCTTCATCATCTTTCTCACACTGCACTTCCTTATTCCTCCCTTCTCAGGGGTTGTCTTTGATCTGGGTATCCAAAGTGGGGGTCCAAGGTGGGGGGCGGTTAGGGAACCCTGAGGAGCCAAAATGCCAGAGGCTGAGATTAGTGTAGATGAGCCCAAGCTTCCCTCTGCTCTTGGGACTGCCAGACTAGAGCTGAACTGGTTCCTCTTCCTCTGGCTCCCGTTCCCACAGAGTAGGGACGTGGGGAAGGGTTATTGCTTTGGGTCTGAGGGCAGTTGCCCAGTGTCTATTTCCTTCCCCCTCACAGGAAGGAAAGGTGACATGTAGCCAGTCACTATGTTCATGGCAGCCCTGCCTGGACCCTAGGACATGCTGCCCGAGCTGTGAGCCAGGTCAGTCACTTGCCTCATCCCTCTTCTCCAAGTCCTAGACCTAGTTCTGGTAACTCACCCAGGACACCCAGGGTATGAGGGGCACTCAACCAAGGCACCTTGTCCGACTACCTTTTCAAAAACGGTTATAATATAGTTACTATATATAATATATTATAATAGAGTAATATAGTTTTGATGGTCACTAACACAAATATCTCAATATAGAAAGAACAAGAGTGGATTCTATAGGGAGCTGGAATCTTTCTGTTACATGAAATTTATTTTTTTTAAAGTATATTTTACCATCTTCCCATGGCCTGAGTTCTGACACGAAAGTGTAGTCTTAATGACCAGGGGCTGTTTAAGACAGGTTGAATTGCAGGCGCTCTTGCAGGCAGTTGGGAACCCAGCTCTGAAGCTGAGAACAGTGGGAGGGTTGGAGAGAAAGGTACATTTGAATGGAGAGATGGAAGCCACAGGAGTGGACGAGATGGCCAAGGAAGAGAATGAAAGAATCAACAAATGAATGGCTGTCTAGCATCTTGTGAGCCCTTCCTACTTGTGAGGAGAGAAACAAACACATGTTAAGTGCAAGGAAACAAGCCTCCATTCTCCTCCCATTCTCTGTATCTTTGGCCCAAGAGCCCCAAGGCCGCGTCATCTGTCCGGGAGACAGAAAGGATAGAGAAACATGGCATCCAGAGCCCTGTATCAGCTGCACTTGTCAGGTAAAAGATCCCAGCCAAGGGGAATGAGGGTCTGCAGGGGAGGGTCCTTGGCTTTCTGGATGCTGATGGGGGAAAGAGGGCTGTTGAGGAGACCAGAGAATAGGACTTCTCTCCCACAGGATGGGACTGTTCAGTGCATGGAGGCCTCATGTCCGGAGCTCCACTGCCTGGAGAGCTACACTCCCCCGGGGCAGTGTTGTCCAGTCTGTCGGCCAGGTGACCTCCTTGCCCCTCTCCCTCCCCGAGGGCTACCTGCTTCCAGAGAGGGGCGTCCCCACTGCCCCTTAGGTCGCCCAAAGCCCCCATCTTCCCCAAGTCACGAGGCTCAGGCTTCCTGCATTTATTCCAATTCCTGATTGGGGGAGCCCTGCTTTTCCCACTCCTCCTCCAGTCCCCGAGGCCTGTGCCCCATTCGTGGTGTTCCCCCCGCCTCCCCACGCCATACACATGTCCTCCTGCCCAGAACCTCCCTTCCCACCAATATCTTCCCCATCATGTTTCCCACTACTTTCCTCTCCCCCATTTCCTTTCCTTTCTTCCCTTGCTGGAAGTAGCCTCTGGAAAGGGAATCAGTTCCCCCTGTGAGCTGGCCTTCCCTTTTCCCCAGGCTGTGAGTATGAGGGTCAGCATCATGAGGAGGGGGCAGTCTTCCCATCCAGTTCCAACCCTTGCCTTAACTGCACCTGTCTGGTGAGTGAGGGCTTCCTCCCACCCTCAGCCCCCTCTCCCACCTCCAGCTCTGCTCCTGAGCAAGAGGGTGGGAAGATTGTGTCCTTTTCATTTTTGAGAGTTTACCACATTCCCTAGAGTCCTTGTTCTCGGCCCCATTCTTTCCCTCCAGGAAGGATCTGGAGTTAGGAGGTCGACTCTGTGCCTCCCTGCTTTGGTCAGCTTCTGCCCCAGCCCACTTCTCCCCCAACCATCTCTGGCCTGTCTTTCCAAGTCACTTAACCTCTCTGGGCCTCAGTTTCTCCATCTGTAAAACCAGCGGGGCAGACTCAAAGGCCTCCCAGATCTCTTCCAGCTCTGACTCTCTGGTCCTGGGATCCATCCCCGTGTGTGTCTCACTTCTTCATGTGTTACAGAGGAGCCTGGTTCGCTGTGTGCCCATGCAATGCCCGCCTAGCCCCTGTCCCAACCCGGTCTCAAGACTTGGACACTGCTGCCCAAGCTGCCCAGGTGAGAGTCTCCGTCCTCTCAGCCAGACCTGGGCCCTCTCCGTGGATGGAGACATTCTTCTTCCACATGGAGCCTCCAGCCGGTCTGTGTAGCAGTGGATGGAAGATCTGTCCTGGAGTCAAATCCAGCCTTAGATACTCAGTGGGATCCTGGGCAAGTCATTTAACTGTTGTCTGCCTCAGTTTCCTCATTTATTCAAGGAGCATAATGATAGCACCTACTCCCAGGGATGTTGTGATAATAAAATAATATGGCACCTGGCACATAGTAGTTGCTTTAGTGAATTGTTTCCTTCCTACTATGTGTCAGATACTAGACACAGTACTAAGGAAATACTAAAATCAAAGAAAGCACAAAAGAATAATAGAATTGATGAGCTCATTTATAGAAAGCAGAAATCGCTTTCTAAGCCAGTCTCCTTACCAACAGATTAGTATGGCCTGGGAGCACCCTGCCTCCCACCACTCTTTATTAGCTCAGCCCTGGCTGGGGATGGGCCTGCCCCTGGTTTTCAGGGTTCTCAAATTCCTCTCATGGCTTCCCGTTTTGGCTTTTCAGATACCTTTTACTTTTATATATGCATATGTACATATACAAAATGTATACATATAATTTCTTTATCCATATGTCTATCTCTAATATTTATATCTATATACACCTCTTCAGGTACCTTTTATATATGCATGTGTATATATGTAATTACATATAAAATTTCTATATCCATATATCTATCTCTATTTCTACTATGTCTATATATACCTTTTCAGGTACCTTTTACTTTTATATATGCACATGTACATATACATATAATTATTTATATTAAAATTTTCTATACCCATATATCTAGCTCTATTTTTACTATCTACATATACTTTTCCAGGTACCGTTTATTTTTATATATGCAAATATACATATATGATTATTTATTTATAAAATTTCTGTATCAACATATCTATCTCTATTTCTACTATGTCTTTATATACCTTTCCAGATATTTTTTACTTTTATATATCCATATGTACACATATATTATTATTTATATGTAAAATTTCTTTATCAGTATATTTATCTATTATCTATATACTTTTCAGATCTTTTATTTTTACATATGCATATATACATATATAATTATTTATATGTAAAATTTCTATATCAGTATATCTATCTCTACTATATCTATATGTACCTTTTCAGGTACCTTTTACTTGTATATATGCATATGTACATATATTTAGTTATTTATATATAAACTTCTATATCCATATATCTATCTCTGTCTTTATTATCTCTCTCTATATATATATACTTTTTCAGGTACCTATAGACCATAGAATCCTAGATCTAGTGTGGAAGAGACCTGAGAATCCACTGAGCCTAATTCTGCCATTTTACAGATGAGGAAACTGAGTGTCTAAGTGACTTGAGCATGGTCATACAGAGTTTGAGATGGGATTTACCCCAAGTTTTCCTGATTCTAAGGAAGCTCCTTTTTCTCATTTCTTGTGGAGGGTCTCTTACACATGAGCTGCTTTGTTGGAGTGGGTTGGCTCGTGCTATAGTAGATTTACTCTGGTCCTGAAGTCAGGATGAACCTAAGTTCAAATCCAGTCATAGCCATTAACTAGTGGTGTGAGTGTTTCTGAGCCTCAGTGTGGGGATAATGGTAGCACCAACTCACGGGTTGTGAGAATGAAATGAGGAGATATGTGTAAATTGCTTTGCAAACCTTGAAAATCCTTTATGGACCCATTTCTCAAAGCTAGGATTAAAGAGAGGGAGCAGGGGAAGCATTTCCCTTCCATTCTCATGGGTTCAGTTGATAACATCCATGCTGGGTATAGCAGAGAGGAGTTGCCACAAGGAGATCACCCAAAAATGATGGAAAAGAGAGCCAGTGGTTCGGTCCTGGCAGTTTGGGGCGGGGGGGCTGTCCTCACTCAGGAGAGGATCCAGAGGTTCCACGATGGGCAAACCAACTTTGCTCAAAAAGTCCTTTCAATGCCTTCTCTATGTTAAACTCAGACACGCCCACAAGTCTGGGTTATAATGCTACTAATCAGTCATTTTCATTAGTATCTGACTCTCTGTGACCCCACTAGGAGTTTTCTTGGCAAGATACTGGAATGGTTTGTCATTCTAGTTAATTTTATAAATGGGGAAATAGAGGCAAATAGGGTTAAGTGACTTCCCAGGGTCATACAGCAAGCAAATATCTGAGACCAAATCTAAACTTGGAGAGATGAATTTTCCTGATTCCAGGTCCAGAACTCTATCCAATGCACCATTTAGCCACCCCTCCAGGTTACAATAAATATTAGCAATTATTCTCATTATTGGCACTGGTTCTACCTTCAAGACAAACTAAGCTTTTCACTTCTAGTTCTATTTAACCTCTTAAACTAGTGGGATCTTTGGAATCAAGTCTGATAGGAACCTTAGAGATCATCTATTCCAACTCCCTCATTTGAGGGAGACTGAGAGAGGGGCTATAACCTGCTCAAGATAGTAAATGAATTTGAACCCAGCTCCAAATCCAGAATTTCCCCACTGGATCATAGTGCCTTTCTTGTCTTAGCAATAGTGGATGCTTTGGGCCTGACCCAAGCATGTCTGCTCACTGCCAGAGTCCAAAGCCAGAGCTGGCTTTCTCATTTTGAAACTAGTGTCTTCTTTCAAGTTTCTCACTCCCTTGTTTCCTAATCCAGGGGTAGGTAAGAGTTGGAGGAGATCTTTCCTTTCTTCTCCTCTCCTTCAATGCCTTCCCTGAGATGGTGAACTCCCACTAACCCAATGAACTGGTCACACATTTTCACTTCACCTCCTCACGAATGACCCTTTCTCAGGCATCCCTAGGACAGAGGTCTTCTAGAATCCGAGGTTGTAATTGGAAGCGGGGTATTTCAATGGAAAGGGGACTGGACTCATAAAGAGACTGGCTTTACAAGAGAAGATTGGATTAGATCCTCTTCAAAATGTCTTCCAGCTGAATGATTTCTTTCTTTTTTTAAAATGCTTGTTGACTTCTTTTTTTCTCCATAGTAAAGAGAGTTTTCAATATTCACTTTTCTAAGATTTTGAGTTCCAAATTTTTTCCCTCCTGCTCTTACTTCCCTTTCCTTCAAGACAGCAAACAATCTGATATAGGTTATACATGTATAATCATTTTAACATATTTCTATATTAGTCATATTATGAAAGAAAAATCAGAACAAAGGGGGAAACGAGAAAGAAAAAGCAAACAAATAAAAAAGGTGAAAACAGTATGCTTCTACTGCCTTCAGTCTCCGTAGTTCTCTCTGGATGAGGATGGCATTTTCCATCTCAAGTTTTCTGGAATTGTCTTGGATCGCTGTATATTGCAGAGAAGAGCTAAGTCTATCATAGTCGATCATCACACAGTCTTCCAACTGTGTGATTTTATAGTTGATAACACCATAAGTCCCTCACTCACAAGCACAGTCAGTTAGACAATATCCATCTAAAGTAAGAAAGTTTTTTCATTGTGGTGATGGAGTGTGTGTGTGTGGGTGTGTGTGTGTTTATGTGTCTGAGTGCAAGTGTGCAACATCTCCTCATTGTCATGGTGATGTACACACCCTTCTCTGTGTCTCCATGCAGTATGTGTGCTCAACGGACAGGAGTTTGCTGAGGGGGCCCAGTGGGAGCCTGAAGGGCAGCCCTGTACTACCTGTTCTTGCCTCCAGGGTGTTCCTGTGTGCAGGGCTGTGCCCTGCACCCCACCTCCCTGCCAGCATCCCACTCAGTCCCCAGGTAAGTTCCCTGCTCCCTGAATCTCTCCCTTGCAGTGCAATAATAGCCTCTGTTCAAGCTGGGACTGCTGATCCACTGCCCAAGTAACCCCAGGTGACCAGCTTCTCAGAGAAAAGCCCCCCTTTTCTTGCCTTGCTCACCCCCCAGCTCTTTCCAGGTACCTGCTGCCCTAGGTGTGAGAGCTGTACCTACCAGGGGCACATCTATGCCAACGGGCAGAACTTCACCGACCCCAGCCAGCTGTGTCACACCTGCCACTGCAAGGTACTTCCCACTAATGCTTCTGCCTCCTGAAATAGCCTCTTCATTTCTGTGTGAGACTGAAACATAACCACCTTATCAAGGGATTTCCCCCCGCTGCCTTTTTTTTTTAAGTCTTACTGTTGCTGAATTTTTCTTTATTTCTCCATCTTCAAATAAGACTTCAGACACTTACTAGCTATGTGACCTGGGGCAAGTAATTTAGCTAATGTCTGCCTCAGTTTCCTCATCTGTAAAATGAGGGTAATAACACTTACATCCCAATATTGTCATGAGGATCAAATGAGCCAATATTTAATAATTTAGCATACTTCCTGACATCTAGTAGGTACTTAACAAATGCTTGTTCCCTACTCTTTCCCCCAGTCCTCCTTTACATCCCCCTCAAATAGAACCATTTCTTTTAACACAAAGTTAAAAGTTTTTAAAAAACCATCAGCAATGTCTAGCAACGTATGCTTTTTTTCCCCTGCATCTTTGTACATAAAATATGATAAGAATTCTTTGTTATTCAAAAAACAGTACCATTAAAAATATATTTGTAAGAATGGAAACTTTCCCTCTCCCAATACTTACTGCATTCTCCTTATTCCCAGGATGGGACAGTCCTGTGTTCTCCAATTGACTGCCCACCCACAACCTGTGTCAGGCCTCAGAAAGAACCAGACCAGTGCTGCCCTAGGTGTCCAGGTATGTACTTAGTGATGATCAGTCCTCCCCAACCACCTACTTCCCCCTAAATTCAGGCTGGCCCAGCTGCATTGCTTCCTCCCTCTTCCCCTACCCTTCCTTTCCCAATATTCTCTGAAAGCATCCTACTCATCCCTTTGTAAACCTTTTTCAGCTTCCATGTTCCCTGCTCTTGGTAGCTCAGGGCTTTCCAAAGCTTTTCAGTCCTGTGAATTTCCCAGGTTTTAAAAGATAGAGGAGGGGGTGGGGACAGCCCCCCCACTTTTGTGTTTTCCCATATTCTCAGCATCTCACCATCCATTGCTGCATCCATCTGCTCATCCATACTGCCATTCATCAGTCTCCCACACCAATATTTTTATGTACACTAGGACTAAAAAATACCTTGGGGTAAATAGCAATTTGCCTTCAGGGCACTGCGTTGGGGGAGGGAAACTCCTCCCTCAGTCTGTTACATTGGGGTATACCTACTTTCAGGGTGCCATCACTTTTGTGCCTCTCTCCCAGGTTTGATCTTTCCCTTCATTCCCAAGGATTTCCTTCTGCTACATTAAACTGTTGCTGCCCCCAGGAGGAAAAAAAAAGTCTTATTTTGGCTCTGATGGACACACTTATATTTACATCTCTAGGAACATGAACCTAACTTTTTTCCATGGTTATCACACCATATTATCCCTGCCCCGAACTGGTACAGTGAGTGCCCTTCACTAGGGAGGACCTAAACAACTGTTTGTGGGATTGGATTGGGTTTGATTGAGTTGGTAAATGGTAATATGGACATCCCAGATGTGGGGGTATCTTCCTCCTATATCTCAGAGTCTCAAAGCTCTCCTGCTAGGCCCTTCCCTCTGTGATTATCTGTTTACTCTGTATATATTTTCTATGTTCAGAGTTGCTGGTATGTTATCTCCCTTATCAGAATGTGAGCTCCTTGGTTTTTGCTTTTCTTTGTATACCTGGCACTTGCCACATTGTCTGGAACATAGCAAATAAAAGCTTGATGATTGACTGTTAAAAAAAGGTCATGTTTTCTCCTTGACTTTCTCAGTATCTCCATTTATTTCTCCCATATTCCCTCCCCACCCTTCACCTGGACCTGTGGAATAGACTGTGTATTGGAGAATCAGATATTTGTGGATGGTGAAAGTTTCTCTCATTCCCGGGATCCCTGCCAAGAATGCCAGTGCCAGGGAGGCTGGGTCCACTGTCAGCCTCGAGCTTGCCCAGGACCCCCCTGTGCCCATCCACTACCTGGCTCCTGCTGCAAGAGCAAGTGCAATGGTGAGGTATGAGGCGGGGTGGTTTGGGAAAGGGAGCCAGATCAGAATCCTAGAAGGGGAGGAGAGGGATCTCTCAGGATCTGACAGGGCTCTTTGGTGCCTGCCTAGGTGGATGGGGAGGTTTGGGAGAAATGGAGAAGTTTTCTGAAGGGTTATCTGAAAATAATCAGGAGCTGGTGGACAGAGCCATGGAAGATTAGGGAGGGAGGGATGGGAACTCTACATTTAATTCTTTGATGCTCTCAGGTTGTGACTTTGGTGGGAAAGAGTATCCCAATGGAGTTGACTTCCCCCATCCTACAGATCGGTGCAGGGTCTGCCACTGCATTGTAAGTTTGGGCCCTGGAGATATCGGGAAGGAATGGGGGTCTTGATTAGCACAGAGGTAGGGAGGTAGGAAAGAAAGTAACTGGGGGCAGATCTCAGGTAGCCCCCTCTCTGTCTCCTGCTCTTTTGAATTGGCCCTATTTGAAGCTAAGGATACTTAAAAGAAGGGAGGGCCTGATTCTAGAATCAGTTGGAAATGCTGTCCCAAGCTGAGGATGTCTACCTGTCCAACTGTCATATCTCTGTTCACAGAATGGGAATGTACAGTGCTTGACTCAACGGTGCCCCCCGCTGCCTTGCCCAGAGCCTTTTCTATCGCCGGGAGAGTGTTGTCCACAATGCCCAGGTACAGAACCAATTCCCGCCACTACTCTTTCTCCTTTTGATCATGTTCCATCCTCTTCTTTTCTGCCCAAGAGGAGGGTTGAGCATGGCAGGTGGGTAGGGATTGGCAGGGTTAACTCCATTGGACGCCCAATTTCTATTTCTGACTCTTCGTGCCTCCATTTAAAGTTTGTTTTTTGGCAAAGGTACTGGAATGGTTTGCTATTTGCTTTTCTCTAGATAATTTTACAAAGGAAGAAGCTGATACCAGCAGGGTTAAGTGACTTATCCAGAGACACACAGCTAGTAAGCATCTACGGCTGGATTTGAACTCAGATTCCAGGCATGGGGCTCTCTCCACTGTGTCACCCAGCCGCCCCAAGTGGATCATGGATTGTAGATTGAGAGTGGAAAGGATCTGTGAGGAAACAGGTCCAAAGAGATGAAAAGGCTTATTCCAGGTTATACAGTTAATAAGCAGCAGTCAGAATTTGAATTCAAGTCCTCTGGTTTCAAATATAGATAGATAAGTTTAGAGCTGGAAAAGCCTTTATGCATTATCTTGTTTAACCCCTTTAGTTTATATCCCAAAAAGGAACTGAGGGCCAGAGAAATAAAATCAAGTTGAATTTAAAAACATACTAGCACCCAGGCACACTGATTAAAGTGATTTACTCAAGATCACATAGGCAGCAGGGAGAGACCAGAAGTCAAACTGAAATTCCCTGGTGTCAAATCCAATACTACGACTCTGCACATGTCCCCGTGCCATTTTTCATTCTCTTAGTGCCCCCAGCTGACTGCTTGGTTCCTGGGATGCCCTCTGCCCATCACCAGCAATACTTCTCCCCACCTGGGGATCCATGTCGCCGCTGCCTCTGCCTCAATGGTTCCATTTCTTGCCAGAGACTTCCCTGTCCTCAAACATTCTGCACCCACCCCCTGCAGGGGGACTGCTGCCCCTCCTGTGATGGTAATATCTCTCTGTGTGGGGGGAGAGGTAGGAAGAAGGTCTGGGAGGAACAAGGAGCTGAAAAGTCTTATAGGGAACTATCTTCTTCCTGTCTCCCCAGGCTGCTTATATAATGGAAAGGAGCTCTCCAATGGGCAACGCTTCACCTCCCAAACGTCCCCATGTCAAATATGCCTCTGCTGGGAGGGTAGTGTCACCTGTGAGCCAAAATCCTGTGCCCCTTCCCAGTGCCCCTTCCCTACCCAAAAGTCCTGCTGCCCAGTCTGTGATGGTGAGTGCCCTGGGGGTATCAAGTAGGGGATTGGCTAAGGAATAGGCTTGAGGGGAGGCTGTTGGAAATTGGATTATCCTTATTTTTTTTTAAAATCATAATAGAGTATCAAGTGTCTTAATCATGGCATGTAAAGGAAGTCACATCAAGTTGAGAAACACGTAGTTTGAGGTAGTTTCAGCTTTGTTGGTTAGTAAGCATTTGTTAAGTGATTACTATGTGCCTTGCAAGCACTGTGTTAGCACAGTGGGTCTAGGGTCACAGTGAACTAGGGTCACAAGGAAAGGCAAAAACCTAGTCCTTGACCTTTAGAAATGTCCATGCTAATGGGGGGGAACAATATATCAACAAAAAGATACATATGAAAGAAAGAGAGAGAGAGAGAGTGACAAAGTGACAGAGAAAGAGAATGAAAGAGACAGAAAGAAATGGAGGTGTTTTCATGAAAGTAACAAAAAGGACAGAGTTATTACTTTTGTGACCTTAGAGACTTCTCTGGCTCTCAATTTCTCCATATAGGAAAGAGATGGACTAAGTAAATTCTCAGTTCCAGCTCTATGTTGTGAAAGATTTACTCAATGAAGTTATAATTGTAGTAGGATGTGAACTCCAGGAGAGCAGAATCCATTATATTTTGTCCTAAAATCTCCAGGGCCTAATTAGCACAGTGTCTTGTCCAGGTATTTAACAATGCTTTTAAAAGCATGCCCCCAGCTCCTGCTCAGGATTTAGAATGTGGAAGGCAAAGGGGAACTGGTAGAAGTAGTGTTAATTTAGGTCTGGCATTGAACCTCTTGAATTCTCTCTCTCCTATTCTCATTTTAGTTCTCTGCCTGGGCAGTGAAGCCATTTACTCGAGACTTCTCTGGAGGAGGGTACAGGGTATAGGGCAAGCCCAAGGTCTCTCTTCTCCATGTCTTTTCCTTTTTGTCCTTTCACCATCGATTCTCCCTAGGTTGTGAATACCTGGGGCAGCGTTACCTGAGTGGTCAGGAGTTCCCAGAACCAGAAAATCCATGTAATTACTGTACCTGCATTGGGGGTTTTGTCTCCTGTGATCGTAGACCCTGTGACCAGCCAAGCTGCAGCCACCCACTCACTTTGCCTGGGCACTGTTGCCCCACCTGTGAGGGTAAATGTTGTTCATTTGTTTCAGTGATGTATGATTCTTTGTGACCCCATTTGGCAAAGATAATGGGATGGTTGCTATTCTCTTCTCCAGCTCATTTTACAAATGAGAAAACTGAGGCAGACAGGATTAAGTATCTTAAGTGCCCAGGGTCACAACTACTAAGTGTCTGAGGCCAGATTTGAACTCAGGCAGATGATTCTTAAGGACTCCAGATTCAGCACTCTATCCCCTTAGCCACCTAAGTGTTTGTAGGGTAAACATGGGAAACAGCTTTTTAAGAGACTCCATTATGTACCCCAATTTCATCTTCCCAACTTACTCAGAAAGAACTTTCTTTTGTCAGGACATTCTTTACCTACTCCTATATTTACCATATTTCTTTCAGAATTTAAATACTTAACTCCCTCCTGGTCAACAAGTTACACCAACAAATATTTATTAGTTGGTTATTATGTGCTACGCATTGTGCTAAGTGTTAGGAAGGCAAATAAAGTCAAACAAGGACCTCCTGCTATCTACTAGATATATTAGAGATGATCACAGAGGAAAGGCACCAGCACTAAAGGGGACCAAGGAAAAGGTTTCTTGCATTTGAGATTTTTTTTTTAATTTTCCCAGTTAGTCCTTACTACATATAGAAATTCCTGTCAAAATGTTTTTCCCTTTTCTGTTTACTTTTCTAGGTAAGAGTTGTCTTCCAAGTAGAATGTAATGTCTTTAAGGGGAGAGACTGTTCCATTTTTGTTTATAACCCCATCATTTAATTTGTTGTTATTGAGTCATTTTTCAGTTCCTCCAACTCTTTGTGACCTCTATTTGGGATTTTCTTGGCAGAGATACTAGAGTAGTTTGCCATTTCCTTCTCCAGCTCATTTTACAGATAAGGAAATGGCAAACAGGGTTAAGTGATTTATCCAGGTCTGACAACTAGTGTCTGAGACCAGATTTAAAGTTAGGATTTGAATTTCTTAATATCTAGACCAGTGCTTTAATTATTTTGTCGCCTACTATCCCTCACTACTTAATAGGTGCTTCATAAATATTTGTCATATTGAATTGAATGACTGAAGAATGGGAGTGTGGAGTGCATTAATCTCCTATTATTATTTCCCTATCATTCTGTAATTCTATTTCCACTGACTTCAGCTTCCTATAGTTCCCCCTGGGGAATTTCTCTTGCCTAGGTGATTCTTCCTTCCATCCTTTAAGACCCACACATTTCACCCTTTTCAGTAAGTCTTCTCTCATTATTTCAACCCACACTGCTCTCTCCCTTTCCATCTACAACTGCATTTTAGCACTTAAGTCTGAATTTTCATATATATTTCGACTCCTTCAACTAGATGATAAATTTGCTTCATGCAAGATCTTATCTTAAATTTCTGCTGACATGAGCACATAATGGGACTACATGAATACCAGTTGATTCATTGTCTTTGGTTCTTCTCTCACTGTTTTTCGGTCCTAATCCTCTAGGTTGCTTATTCAATGGGATCACTACTGCTCAAGGAGAAACCTTTCCTGACCCCATTGACTCTGCTTGCTCCTACTGTACCTGCCAAGTAAGTACCATTGGGACTAAAAAGATACTTTTTCCTTGGCCCAAGAAGAAATTAAAGCAATAATTAGGAATTATTTTGCCCAATTGAATGCTAACAAATCTGGCAATCTAACTAAAAGGGATGAATGTTTACAAAAAATATAAATTGCCCAGATTAACAAAAGAGGAAATAAATTACTTAAGCAGTCCCATTTTAGAAAAAATAATTGAACAAACCATCAATGAAATCCCTAAGAAAAAATCTCCAGGGCCAGATGGATTTACAAGTGAATTCTACCAAACATTTAAAGAACAATTAACTCTAATACTATGTGAATTATTTGGAAAAATAGGTAAAGAAGGGTCTTGCTAAATTCTTTCTATGACACAAATATGATACTAATACCTAAACCAGGAAGAGCCAAAACAGAGAAAGAAAATTACAGAGTAATCTCCCTACTGAATATTGATGCAAAAATTTTAAATAAAACATTAGCAAAGAGATTACAAAAATTTATCAATGAGATAATACATTATAAACAAGTGAGATTTATACTAAAAATTTATCCTGGTTCAATATCAGGAAAACTATTGCCTAAATTGACTATATCAATAACAAAACTAATAGAAATCATTTGATAATCTCAATAGATGCAGAAAAGATTTTTAACAAAATACAGCAGCCATTCCTATTTAAAACACTAGAGAGCATAGGAATAAAGGGAGTTTTTCTTAAAATGGTAAGCAGCATCTCTCTGAAATCATCTGCAACCATTATTTGTAGTGGGGAGAAGCTACAATTATTCCCAATAAGATCAGGGGTGAAACAAGGATGCCCATTATCACCACTATTATTCAATATTGTACTAGAAATGTTGGCTTTAGTAATAAGAAATGAAAAAGAAATTAAAGGAATTAGAATAGGCAATGAAGAGATAAAACTATCAGTCTTTGTAGACTTAAGAATCTGAGAATCCACTAAAAAAACACTAGAAACAATAACTAGCAAAGTTGCAGGATATAAAATAAAGCTATACAAATCATCAGCATTTCTATGTGTTACTAATGAAACCCAGCAGTAAGAGATAGAAAGAGAAATTTCTTTTAAAATAACTGTAGACAAAAATAGTATTTGTGTTTCTTCTTGCTAAGACAAACCCAGAAACTATGTGAACACAAATTACAAAATACTTTTCACACAAATAAAGTTGGATCTAAATAATCATCTAAAATATCAATTGCTCATGTGTAGGCCAAGCTAATATAACAAAAATGACAATTCTATCTAAATTGGTCTACTTGTTCAGTACTATATCAATCAAATTGCCAAAAATTATTTTATAGAGCTAGAAAAAATAACAACAAAATTCATCTGGAAGAACAAAAGCTCAAGAATATCAAGGGAATTGATGAAAAAAAATATAAAGGATGATGGTCTAGCAGTACTAGACCTAAATCTCTATTATAAAGCAGTAATCATTGAAAACATATGGTACTGAAAAAAAAAAGAAAAGAAAAGAAAACATATGGTACTGGCCAGAAGACTTTTCTGAATAGTAGTTTCAACCAGATCTCCTGGCTTGAAAATCTCAGAGGGGAAGTCCTGCCTGAGGATAATCAGTGAGAAAGAAGCAGAATTTATATACTGTCTAATTCATTAGATAGGAAACTCCATAGGGACAGGGAATGTTTTTGTCTGTTTCAGAATCCCTTTGCTGTTGTTCAGTGGTTTTAGTTATGTCCAATTTTTTGTGACCCCATTTGGGATTTTCTTTGCAAAGATACTAGAGTGGTTTGTCATTTACTCCTCCAGATCATTTTATAGGTAAGGAAACTCAGATAAACAGGATTAAGTGATTGCCCAGAGTCACACAAGTAATTAGTGTCTGAGGCTGGATTTGAACTCGGGAAGATGAGTTTTCCTGATTCTAACACTGTGCTACCTAGCTGCATATAATGATCCCTAGCACTTAGCCTAGTGCCTCGTCTACAATAAGCATCTAATAAATGCTTGTTTATTGCCTAATTGATTAGAACTTAGATCTATTGACTGAAGTGAGGGAGAATAGAAAGTTTCAGATAAAAATATGGGGCTTGTATAAAAATATGAAGGAAAAGGATTTCACTGAAGTGGGAACTTGAGAAGGTAGTGAGTGGATGGGCTTGATATTAAAGAACTGGGCTCTATTCTTTCTCCCCCAGGCAGGCTCTGTGCAGTGCCTAAAGAAGCCATGCCCACCAGCTCTCTGCTCTCACCCTACCCCAGGGCCCTGTTCCTGCCCCACGTGCCAAAGTGAGCTCTCTTCCTCCGCCCTCCAGCCACATACTCACTCCCTTTCCTGCTGGAGACAGAGGTAAGAGGGCAAGGTTGAAGGCTGGGCCAGCTTTCAACCTATCTTATTTCTGTCCCACAGGCTGCAGCTTTGAGGGGCATGAATACCAGGATGGAGAAGAGTTTGAAGGTCCAAGGGGCAGTTGTGAGCAGTGTTACTGTCAGGTACTCTGAGCTTTGAGCAGCCCCCAAACTGGTTTGGGGAGGGAGGAGCCAAGCTATAATTTAGGAATCCCAACATCTGGGACAAATTCAGTTGAGTGTAGAAGGGGTAGGATGGAGGGAGATAGCTCCCAAAGGATCTGGGATGGGAAAGCAGTCAATCCCCAAGAGGGAAAGTCCAACTATGGATATAGCCATGGGAGAAGAGACCTCCCCTCTCCTTCCCCATATTCTGATGGCTCATGAGCCTACTTTCTCCTCTCCTCTCAGATTCCATCTTCTTTTCCAATCCTTCTGGGAGCACTCAAGTATGGGAATAATGGTCTTTGGATCACTGCAAGGGGAAGAAGTGGCCCCTCATCATGTCTGGTGTCTGGGAAAGCCTTGGCTGCCCCATCTTAATCATAGCTCTCATAAGGAACTGATATGGCTCTGTTTGATGAGGCGGTTAGGAGGTCCCTCAACAATCACTATGCTCTCATTCCTCATGGAGGGGAGAGATGGGGAGAAAGACTGATTTTTCATCCTCCCTAGGCTGGGAATGTGTACTGTAAGAGCGTGCTATGCCCTTCACTATCCTGTGTCCTCCAAGTGACAGAGGCTGGGACTTGCTGCCCCCGCTGTAGAGGTACCAGTCCCCACCCAATGGGTTTTCCCTATTTCCCCATATCTCAGTTTCTCCTTGCTTCCTCCTCCTAAACCCCTTGATTTTCCAGTTGCCCAAACTCGCTTACAATTAGATTGGTCTAAAAGTGGCTCCTCTCTCAAGAAGTCTTCAAGCAGAAGCCTTTAGGCTTCCTCCAGGGCCTCCCTTAGTCTGGGCAGTTTTTTCAACTTTAAAACCCTTCCTGGGTTACTTTACCTTGAAGCATGTTCCCTCATAGCTGTCTGCCTATCCAGAAGATCTCCACTTCATCTCCCCTTCCTTCCTTCCACCTCTATGCCAATTGGGAGCCAAATTGAGGTCAGGTCTGTCCACTCACATTTTCCTGCAGGATGCCTGTCCCCAAATGGGGAACACCCTGAGGGCAGCAGCTGGACCCCTCTGGATGCCCCCTGCTCCTCCTGCATGTGCCACGAGGGTGTCATTACCTGTGCCCGTGTTCGCTGTGTCAGCTCCTGTGCCTATCCCCAACAGGCGTCCACAGACTGCTGCCCACTCTGCAAAGGTACCTGGGGAGAAAATGAAGTTTGGTGAGGGTGGCAGCAGAAAGGAGCCTGGATTGGCAAGACTGCTGAGGTTTGGGACTTCAAGGGCTTAGATCCGGAGGTCCTGGGACTGGCCCCAGTCCTCCTGCCCTATGTCTAGTCACTGGGCTCTGGTATCTCCGGTGCAGTGACTGAGGCTGATGACTTTGTACAGTTCTGCTTCACTTAAATCCAATTCACTCAAAAGTCAAGATATCACTCTCCTTGGACTGAAGGGATCAGCAATGCAGGACTCCTGCCTTGCTTATAACCAGGACCTTTACAGAATTTCTACTAGGTAGCAGCTTGTCTCTGATTCTGTGCCTCAGTTTCCCCTTTTCAAGCTTCTCAGCTGCATTGGGGAAAGAATAAAGAAAGGGGTCCTTCTCAGGTAGTGCCCCAAGAGAGGCAGAATCTGTTAATCCTTCCTTCATCACAGACTGTGTACATGAAGGCCAGAAGTATGAACCAGGAGAGAGTTTCCAGCCAGGCAAAGATCCCTGTGAAGTCTGCAGCTGCGAGGTACCGAAGCACCTGGGTGGACCATGTGGGGCTAAATATGTGTAGTTCAATACCCCAGAACACTGATGCACGTGTAAATGTCCCCACACCACCCCATTTCCTTGTAGTTGTCACCAGGGGGCACTCCACGCCTACGGTGTTACCGGAGACACTGCCCCAGCTTGGTGGGCTGCCCTCCTAATCAGCTCCTGCCTCCTGGTCCCCAGAACTGCTGCCCTACATGTGCCCGTGAGTTCTCCAAGCTGGGAAGGGAGAGGCCAAGATGGAAGGGTGAAGCGGGGACTGTGGGCCATGACATTTAGGGAGCTGCTGTTTCAGGATTAGGGGTACAGGTTCCCAGGTCCACAACTCTAGCCTCCTTGGGTCTGTCTCCACAGAAGCCCTGAGTAATTGCACTGCTGGCCTGCTGGGGAGGGAGCTGACCCCACCAGACCCCTGTTACACCTGTCAATGTCAGGTGAGACCCAAACTCCATCCATCTCAGAGCCTGAGAGTGAACGGACCCTTCTCTGGCCCAGCAGCTCACAGAGCAGACCTCCCCTCCTCCTCTATTACCTTGTTGTATCCCTAAGCACTTTGCACAAACCTTGACATATAATAGGTGCTCAACAAATATTTATTGACTGACTGACAGGCCCCTTCTAACTTGGTTCCTTTCTCTATTACCCTTCGTCCCCAATCTCCACTTCTGCTCTCCATTGCTACGGTTCCCAGGACCTGACTTGGCTCTGTATTCACCACACCTGCCCCCAGCTCAGCTGTCCTCCTGCCAAGCAGCACACCATCCCCGGGACCTGCTGCCCTATTTGCCGAGGTGAGTAACCAGCTCCCATCTCTACCTGCCCAGCTGCCAGCCCCTTGGCAAGATAGATGAGTGGGCAGGAAGTGAAGTTGAGGCTTCCTCCTTCTTTATAGAGTGGAGAGAACAGTGAGGGAAATCTCACCTGACATTTGGTCAGAGCTTCAGGAGCCTGGTCTGAGGTTGGGTGTTTTAAGTTGTATCTGTTGAAGCTTGGTACTCAGAACTCTCCCAAGCTTAATGGGGTTTTCCGTCCCTCCCTGGAGGGAAGTTCTACCCTTGCCTGGCTAAAGAACTGTATATGGTAGAAGAGTACTAGATTTAAAGTCAGAAATCCTTAGTCTGAAGCCCAGCTTATCCGCGTAGTCAGCCAATAAATATTTAATAAGCATCTGTTATATACCAAGCACTATGCTAAGTGCTAAAAAAAAAAAACCCAAAAAACCAAAACCAAAAACTTTTATGCTTTTGGATAAATCCTGTAGTTGCTTCTGGGTCTCATGATCTTTATCTGTCAAATAAGAGGGTTGATCTTAGATCCTTCCAGCTCTAAAGTAAAGACTATATGATTCCAGATCCCACAAAACAAACCTTCTAAGTGAATCTGGCCTCAGGCTTGATGATCAGAATCTCTGGGCTAACGATAATAATGAGTATTTTTATAGTGCTTTCAACTATAAAAAGTGTTTTGCCTGTAAAAATAAATGTTAGCTATTTATTAGTTAAGTAGATATGGCTTGCAGCATTATCTCCATTTTACAGATAAAGAAACTGAAACTCTGTGGTAAAGTGATTTACCCAAGTTCACAAAAACAACGAGTGGGAGAGCTAGGCTTTCCAGGCTTTCCAGATCTTTTTGACTCCAAGCCCAGTAAACTTCCCACTACACTATGCTGGCCATGAGGAGAGGGCTATAAGTGAGGTGGAGGCTGCAGAACTGGGGGGATCAGGATCAGAGTTGTCTTAAAAGAGCTTTAAAAGATCTTTGTCTGAGGTCTGATTTGAACAAATGAAGATAAGTCTTCCTGATCCCAAGTTCACTGCTCTAGCCACCTAGATGCCCATTTTTTGGTTCATAGAGTGTGATTGAGGCAGAAAGTCTTCAAGTGACAGATGGAGAAAGTTGGAGGAACAGCAGCAATGCTTCTATTTCATATATCTGTCATGGGCCACAAAAGAAGAGACTGGAAGAACAGCCCTGGTGGGAACCTTAAGGGGATAGGGAGAGAAGAGGCCATATAGGTAATCACAGAAAGGCCAGATAGTGGCAGAAGGGCAGGCTTCTTTTGGCCCCTTGGTGGTTTGGAGCAAGTAGAGAAAATAAAGAGCAGCAAAAAGTGATTTATCTTGACCATTTTCCCTAGGGTGGGAGCCCACCTTCAACTTCATAGGAGACATCATGGCACAGTGGAAAGAGCATTGAATTTGTATCCAGAGCAGCTGGGTTCAAAAACTGGCTCTACTCTTTAAGAGTTGTGTGACATTAGCCAAATCACTTTATTTCTCTGTTAAATGTGGAGATTGGGACTAATTCCCTAACATTCTTATTAATTTAAAAACTTACTATCTGTCCCAGGCTGGGGCCATATAGTGTCACATGGAGGAAATGACCAGTTCTGGTCTGTCTGGGTGGCTGGACATAGGAACTCAATATGGGCAATTGCTGTGACCAATATCAAGTTGTGTCACTGAGAAGGGTACACATGTGTCTCACCTGTAGTATAGTCCTGTGTGCAGGATGCAACCAGACTGGTCGTCAGGACTAGAGATACCTGTATTGTGAGGGTATGGAATACTCTTCTCCCCCTAATTTCTGCAGAGATAGCTAGGCAGTGCAATGGATAGAGTGTTAAGGCTTGGAGTCAGGAAAATCCGAGTTGAAATCTGGCCTTAGACACTATGTAACAGATGACTCTGACAGTCACTAAATTACTGTTTTCCTTGGTTTTCTCAACTGTAAAATGAGAATAATAGTACTTACCTCCTAGGGTTGTAAAGACTTAGATAATGTTTGTAAACTAAAGTACTTTTGGTACATAATAGGTACTTCATAAATGTTTATTAATATGATAAATATCTGGAGAGAATTGAATGGGAATAAAAAGGAATATACCTTTTTCTCAGTGGTTTATGCTACTTCTCTCCCCCCCCCCTTCTTACTCAAAGTCTGTGCAATAAATCTAAAAGACTGAAATGAAGTTTTTAGGTAATGAGGCACTTTCTCTTAAATTAACATTGTTGATAAAACTAATGATAGTTAGTTGCAAGATCACATAAGATAAACATCTGTGTTCCCTTCCCCCCCATCCATTGAAATTTAGTATGTATGTGAATGACATATTTAGGCATACTCATTTATAAATATAAAAATGTAGCACATTAGGAAGGAAAAGTAACAAATGTTGACAAAGGAAAAATACATTTTACTTGATAGTTAAAAAAAAAAAAAGACTTTTCAAATCTTTCCCCAGGAAACATAAGGATTAAAATGTAAAGTATATTGATGATCCTCAATATACTTTATATTTTAATCCTTATGTTTCCAAATAACCTCTAGTTAATCTAACAAAGGTCCATTCAATTAATGAGATGTTTGTATTCCACAAAAACCTTTTTAAATTTCAAACATACTGGATTTGACTACATACATTTAGGGCAGGGTCCTCAAACTTTTTAAATAGGGGGCCAGTTCACTGTTCCTCAGACTGTTGGAGGGCTGGACTATAGAAAAAACAAAAACCTTGTTTTGTGGGCCTTTAAATAAAGAAACTTCATAGCCCTGGGTGAGGGGGATAAACGTCCTCAGCTGCTGCATCTGGCCCCAGAGCAGTAGTTTGAGAACCCCTGATTTAGGATTTCCCCCCAAGGCAACTAATAATTGATTTTTTAAAAATACTCTCTGGAAGTAAAATCTTTAGTTGATTGCTTAGCTAACTGAATAACTATTAAGAAATTTGTTAGGTTCATGGTACCTTTGCAAAGACTGATTGTATATTAGGTCAGAAAAAAATTATAGTTTGGGGTAGAAATATTAAAAGTATTCTTTTCAAGGCATGAGCTAGATAGTCTTTAAAAGTCTCCTTCAGGAGACTTACATGACAGTTCATACTAAGTGAAGTGAGCAGAACCAAGAGACCATTGCACACAGGAACAAGATTATGTGATGATCAACTCTGATAAATGTAGCTCTTTTTAACAATGAGGTAATTCAGGCCAATTCCAATAGACTTGTGATGGAGAGAGCCATCTACATTCAGAGAGAGGCCTATGGAGACTGAGTATGGATCACAACATACTATTTTCATCATTTGTGTTGTTTGCTTGCTTTTTTCCCCCTCTTTCTCAATTTTCCCTTTTTGATATGATTTTTTTTTTGTGCAGCATGATAAATGTAGAAATATGCATAGTAGAATTGTACATGTTTCACATATATCAGATTACTTGCTGTCTAGAGGAGGGGGTGGAGGAAGAGGAGGAGAAAAATTTGGGACACCAGGTTTTACAAAGATGAATGTTGAAAACTATTTTTGCATGTATTTTGAAAATAAAAAGCTATTAATTTAAAACAAGTATTCTTTTCAGAACATAATGCAATAAAAATTATATTTAATAAGGGATCATGAAAACAGATTAAAAAACTAATTGGAGATTAAACAACCTAATCTTAAAGAATGGATGGGTTTCAAGAACACATCATACATAGAAGAAATTAATAATTTCATTAAAGAGAATGACAATAATGAGACAACATAACAAAACTTAGGGTTTAGAGCAAAAGCAGTAATCAGAGGAAAATTTCTATTTCTAATCATTTCCTTCCTTGCTTTTATGTTTCCGCAGCCCCCAGTCCTTCCTGCTCCTATAAGGGCCATGTGGTGCCCTCAGGTGAGCATTGGGTGGTGGATGAATGCACCAGCTGCTCCTGTGTGGCAGGCACAGTGCAATGCCGGAGTCAGCACTGTTCTCTGATTACCTGTGACCTTGTGAGTACCCAGCAATTTCCAGGCTAAGGAGAGCAAATGTACTTGCCCAGATGAACACAATCCTCGCAGGAGGATTTCTATGGGAAGAGTCCTAGGGCACTGAAAATTTTGCCATTGAATAGATATGAATCTGACTAAGAAGAGAAGGAGTCCCCATAGGCCTGGCTCTGGAAGGGAAATCAAGGCAGGAGACCTTGCCCAGCCTTTCCTCACTTAAATCCAATTCACTTGCATGCCATGGCATCACTTCCCAGATGTCATGGCCCTCTTGGATAACCAAGCACAAACAACAAACTGTCTCAGGTATCTGGTCTTTGAAGATACCTGGGATGTAAAGTTCACAGTATCCACAGAGACTACGAAGACCACCCCTCCCTAGCTAGACAAATAACAGCCTGGCAGTCGGGAGTCTTAAGATACTGGGAAACACCTGGAATAAATCTACCAGCCCTGTGCTAGAGAAAGGGTCTGGGTGCAGGGGCAGATCTCTGGTTCGAATCCCAGTTTCCCTGACTGAGATCAGTGAGGAGGGTGGGGTGGGACTAGACGCTATCTATGGTCCCTTCTAGCTCTCGAGTGCTAAGGTTTCAGATGCACGATCTCTGTGGATTGAGCTAGGAGGAAGCCCCCGTCCTGGATCCCGGGAGCTGCTGTCCCCGCTGCCTCCCTCGCCCGGCTTCCTGCCTGGCCTTCGGGGACCCGCATTATCGCACCTTCGATGGCCGCCTGCTGCACTTCCAGGGCTCCTGCAGTTACGTACTCACCAAAGACTGCCACGGGGGAGACTTCAGGTGAGCCCCCCAGGTTACTTCCTACTCCCTCCTCTTTCCACGGACCCAGATTCAACCCCCCGGCCACCTTGGAACCCCTTGTACCCACAGCATCCACGTGACCAACGATGACCGGGGCCGGAGGGGTGTGGCCTGGACCAAGGAGGTGACCGTGCTTTTGGGAGATGCGGTCATTCGGCTTCTGCAGGACCAAGTGGTCACGGTGAGGGGCGGGGCTTGGTCACGGGACAGAGAGTCCTGAGGTCTATCCCAACGTGGACCCGGGGTGGGGTGGGGTGGGGGGGACAAAGAGCAGAGGAGGGAGGGAGGTGAACTTTCCCAGGTACCTATTATCCCCACTGCCCCCAGGTGGATGGACACACTGTCTCCCTGCCCTTCCTGAAGGAGCCCTTCCTCTACGTGGAGCTGAGAGGAGGCACCGTGTTCCTGCATGCCCAGCTGGGCCTTCAGGTTGGAAGAAGGGAGACGTTAGATCCTGGAGAAAAGGAACCCGGAGGGGAGCTATTGCTTAGGTCCGGGGGTGGGGAGCGGGGCGTGGTAGCCTCGGAGAAGGGGAGGTTTAGTTCTAAGATTTCTCCCTTTCACCAGCACCCACCAACATATATATCAACATACATTCCTAAGTTATGCACCTGCCTCTCTGCGCCTCAGTTTCCTCATCTGCGAAATGAAAGGGTGGGACAAGAAAGTCTCTGAGGTTTCTTCCAGCTCTGGATCTATAAAATTCTTTCCTAAGTAACAGAGTAGCTGAAAACATGTTTAAATTTCTAGAAAAAAATGTGGAAAATGTGTTTGAATTTCTACAAATGTGTTTGCATCTCACAGCTAGGACCCAGATTCAGGGACTATTTTAGCTGATTGGACTGAGACATATTTCTTCTTTGGAATAAAAGCTTAAATTACAAACGTAAACTTGGCATATGAATTTCCATGTTGTTCCTCTCTATGGTTGATGGTCTTGCATCCTAACGTCAGTAAGATTATTATTGGACGTGGTTCATAAGGAACCCCCAGAGTGCTTCCTCTCCAAGTCCAGGGCTCCCCCTACTGACCGCATCTCAACGTGGTTGTAGAACCCTCTCCCTCTCCCTCCTATTTCTCCCTCCCCCTCCCCCGCCTTCTTCCGCTCTGCACGCAGGCCTCTCTCCACAGGTGCAGTGGAACGGGCAGTCCCGGGTGGAAGTCACCTTACCAGGCTCTTACCGAGGCCGGACCTGTGGGCTTTGTGGGAACTACAACGGCTTCACCCAGGATGAGCTGCAGGGCCCCTCCGGGCTACTCCTGCCCTCGGAGGCTGCCTTTGGCAACAGCTGGCAGGTGAGTGGCTGAGCCCCCGGGAGCCTGACTGCAGGGGAAGGAGCAGCTAGGGCAAGCCCCCTACGGAAGCAACAGATACTAATGAAAAGACCAGTGGGTAGAGTAAGAAGCAACAAATCTCCATCCAAATACGGGCAATGTTAGTTCTGTACTGGCAAAGTGGAAGGACTTATCCCTCCTACTGACGAGATAAAGCATCACTCTTTCAGGGATTGGTCTTTATTGGAATATTTGGGAAGCATTTGTAGTGTCCAAACTATATGTATCAATAACTACTGGGGAGAAGTGGAACTGACATGTGACTATCAGTGTAGGGAGCTCTGTGAGAAGCTTGTTTCAAAGGATTGATGATTTATTCTCAGCAACTAGTCTTAGATATCTGGGGGTACTAAGAGATTAAGCTCATACGAACCATATAGATCAGAGGTAAACCTTGAATATAATCTTCCTGATTTCAGACTTTCTCTATCCATTACATTATGCTAATGAACTTTAAAATGTGTATATACATATATATGTGAAAAATATATTTATACATACACATAGATCTTATACATGTGTATTTTATACATATTTATACAATATGTATGTACATATAAATATGTATACACACACATATATTTTAAAGAGCAATGACCTTGTCAGATTTAAGCTCAAATCTTCAACACTTACTAGCAGTGGCCATGGGCAAACCCCTTAAACTTCATTTATAAAATGGGGCTAATTGTCCTTGAACAGGGTTGTAGTGAGGAAAAAACTTTAAACATTAAAATGCTGTAGAAATGAGTGGTTATCCAGGATGGAGACAAAGCCAGATAAAATCACCAGGAGGATAAAGGAGAGAAAGAAGAAAGGGTAAATTGATATGTGTCTCAGATCTAGCAGCATCAATGGGTAAGCCATTGACCCTTTTTCTTTGGTATAATATCTCTGGAACTTTACTCTTTGCATTTGGACACAGTCAGGAAAACCTGATCTCAAATGTGGTGTTATTTACCACCTGTATGAATCTGGGAAAGTCATTTAATCTTTTGCCTCAATTTCCTTCTCTGTAAAATGAAAATATCACTTACTTCCCAGGATTGTTGTGACAATAAAATAGGATGTTTGTCAAGAATTTTGCACTACTTAAAGGGCTATATAAATGCTGTCCTAAATATCAAAAATACAAATCCAAGGGGAAATAAAGACTATTAAACACTGAGGACACAAAAATGAACTCAGCACTGCCCTCAAGGAGTTTATCATCTAGTAGGCTAGCTACAATGTGCACACAAATAAATTGTGATATGTGGTAAACTATGATGGGGTTAAAGTGAGGTCCAGATCAATGTTGTAGGAAAATTTGAGGGGGCAAAGATCATGTTCAACTGAAGAGATCTGGGGTAGGAAGGAAGGGGCTTCACAATGAAAGTGGTACCTGAATTGAACCTTGATGGCCTAGAAAGGGAATTTCAATAGGCAGAAATGAGAAGGAAAAGCATTCCAGGGAAAGGGAGTTGCTTTGTGATACCCTGGTGGCCAGAGGTGGGGCAGATAAGGGAATAAGCCAGAAGTCCAGTTCAGCTAGAACTTAAAGAATGTAAAAAGAGAATATGAAATAAGGCTGGAAAAGTAGGTTGGAGTAAGACTGTCCAGCACTTTAAATGACAGGCTGGATGGTTTGTATTTTATACCATTGACAATAGGGATCTAAGGCAGGTTTTTGAACAGGAGAATGACAAGGCAAATACAGTCCAGTGTATCAGTCTAATTTGGACCATGGGGTCTGGAGGCAAGGAGATCCGTTAAAAGGCTATGAGGTAATGGCCACTGTATATGGAGAAGCAGCAGATATGAGAGGGATTGTGAAAGAATTGTCAAACTATAGTGATGGTGGTGGGGTGTGAGTGGAGATTGGGTGAGGTTCCAAGCCTGGGTGACTGGATGGTACCACCTCATACAAAAATAAGGAGAGGTACGGTTAAGGGGGGGTACGATGAGGTTAGTTTTGGAAATGTTGCATTGAGATGTCCTTAGGATATCCATGGGAAGATATTGAGCAGGCAGGTGTGGACATGACACTGGAACTCGAGGAAGATTTAGTGATTGGATATATAGGATCTGCAGCAAGGACAGGTGTGAATAGATGAGATTAGTGATTGGAAAGAAAATAGGGCTGAGGACATAGCACAGAGGGACACCCAACATTGGTAGTTGGAAGACAGCGAACTGGAGAATGAGTCACTTGGCCCAAGTCTCAGTTTCCCTATGTGTAAAATGGGGATAAGTATACAATGTCACAAAGCAATGTTAGAAAAACAAAATACAAAAGAACTTTGAAATAAAAGTATGTCACTATCACAGAGAGCATGATCTTGTTGATGCTCAGCTCAACATTAACAATCTACTATGTGCTACAGTATCCCTCCTGTGCTAGACACTAAGGATACAAAAACATTCCCCAAGACCAAGGAGTTTCTCTTTCGCTGGATACAGTCATTTGCCAGGGGCCTCACGGCCCGGCTATTTCCTTCTTCTAGATCCCAGAAGGGCCTGGGCTCAGCCAGCCATGCACCCCGGGCCGGGAAGTTGATCCCTGCCGGGAGGCGGGCTACCGAGCCCGGCGGGAGGCCAATGCCCGCTGTGCCATGCTGAAGTCCTCAGCTTTCCAGCGCTGCCATCAGGCTGTGCCCCCCGAGCCCTTCTTTGCTGCTTGTGTCTATGATCTATGTGCCTGTGGGACCGGGGCCTCTGCTGACGCCTGCCTTTGTGATGCCCTAGAGGCCTACGCCGCCCGCTGTCGCCAGGCGGGCATCACCCCCACCTGGAGGGGTCCGACCCTCTGTGGTAAGGCAAATGGGGGGGATGTTTAGCATTGGGGGTCATGGGAGAGAAGAGCTGCCTTCACCTACTGAAGGGCTATCATGTTAAAAAAAAAAAAAAAGGCTCAGGTGAATTCAGCTGACCCAGAGGGCAGAATTAATGGGTATTGGTTGCAGAAGTACTTTAGGTTCTGTGTAAGAAAAAAGTCTAAGTAGAGGTGTCCCAGATTGGCATGGGTCACCTCTGGTTGTGTCCCCCCAATTAGTCTTCAATAAAAAGGCTGGGTTCAACTAGATCATCGCTGTCAAACTCCAATAGAAACAGCCACTAAAATGTCCAGAAGTTTCCCCCTAGCTACATATTGACTTAGAAAAGCATGTGCTAATATTTTTTATTGTTTCATTGTATTATTGTTCCCCAATTGCATTTTAATTGGCTTGGCAATCGGGAGTGTTGAGTCTTCTGGGCTGTTTTGGGATCCTTTCCCCCACTGACTTTCTATAATTCTAGGATGTGCTCACAGGTCTGGACTGGATGGGGAGGAGGGAGAGGAACAGGTAAGATGTTGATCCCTGGCACTGAGAACGTCTGCTTTTCCTCCAGTGGTGGGCTGCCCCCTGGATCGAGGCTTCATCTTTGATGAGTGTGGCCCTCCCTGCCCCCAGACCTGCTACAACCGACATGTACCTCTGGGTGAGCTAGCAGCCCACTGTATCCGGCCCTGTGTACCTGGCTGCCGGTGCCCAGCGGGGCTGGTGGAGCATGAAGCTCACTGCATCTCTCCTGAGTCCTGCCCCCCTGTCTTGCTTACCATGGAGCCAAAGCCCACCCCTAACCGACACATCCCGAGTCAAACTTGAGTGCTGTCTGGGAGCCCCCAGGACTAGGACTCATTAAAGATGGGGGGGGGGGGGAGAGTCTCAGTTACTTCCCATCTTGACACTTTCCCTCTGGAAACCAGCCTCTCATGGTCAGACAGCCTATCACCTTCCACACCAACTCCAACTAGGTTCACCATCCATCTTCCTTCTTAAAGTGGCCCAAGGGGTGGGGTCACTCCCATGAGTTGTTGGAGAACTTGCAACTATCCCATCTTGGCCTAGGGAAATAAAAAGGAGCAGCTGGGGAACATTATGCCCTACCTGGGGTTCAAGGAATATGTGACCAGAGCCCAAAGCGAGGCTCCTCACTGTAATTGTGTTTGAAACATTAAATGCTTCCTGGGCCCCTCTTTGCAGCTTCTATTCTTCTCTCTCTACAAAGGCCCCAAGCCACGGTCTCAGTTTGGGGGGGTCCATCCAGAACTATTCCCAAACTACACAAAGAAGACATATTTTTCTGAAGGGATGCAGCCAAGTTTCTAGAAATACTGAAAGCCGGAAAAGGCTATTACGCGGGAACAGCCTTAGCTCTTTGCTCATTCCTTAGTTCTTTTCCTATGAAGAACATTCTGGTCTAATCCCCAGTTTCCTAAACTATGATTCACAACCTCATATGGGGTCTCATAATTGAATGTAGAGATTGTGAAATTATGATTATCAGTAAATATTTTATATACCTATATATCCATGGTCCCTTAAAAACCTGGCAAATAATCCAATATATGTTAAATATGTTAAAATATATGTTAAATCCAATATATGTATACATATTTATACCATAATCATGCTGCACAAGAAAAATCAAATCAAAAAGGAAAAAAGAAAACAAAATGCAAATAACAAAAAGAGTGAAAATGCTATGTTGTGATCTACTTTCAGTTCCCACAGTTCTCTCTCTGGATGTAGATGGTTCTCGTCATCATTGAAACTGGTCCAGCCTTTATGAATTCTATATAAAACTTCCCTAATTCAAAGTAGAGGGAGTTCTGGGCCTTCCTAGCTCCTAGTGCTTCTGCTGCTCCCAACATCTCTAGGTGGGCCTTCCTAACATTCAATTCCCTCTTTTTCTCTACTCCTGAGATGTTTTCCCCCTGTTTCTTTTTTAAATGTCTTTTTTTAATTAATTCTTTTTAATTTTCAAAACATATGCATAGACAACTCAACAGCTTAATCACCACCGCCCTAACAAAGGCATCTGCCTTCTCTACTCCTGCCTGTATCTCTGCTGAGAGGAACAGCCAACATCTTTGGGTTTACGTCCTCCCTAAGTAGACCTCATGCTATGATTGTAGAATTGAATCTACAGGAGGGAGAGAGAACAGGAGACTCGGTGGAACCTTACTGTGGCTGAGAAGTACAGCTCTATGGAGCCTGATGACTCTGGCTCCCTCTGAATCCCTACATCACCAGGGATTCACTCTGAGTGCCTTGGAGAGAGTATCATTGTGGGGATTGTGCTATGGGCTGCCTGAGATATTGGATACAACCTCACACACTCAAGGGCCAAGTAAGTGGTAGTGCTCCTCTATCACCAGACTAGTGACAGCTACAGCTTTCATGATACTTTTGAAGCCCTTGTCTGTTTTCTCTATTGTTGAGGCCTTGACCTACAACTCTAGGTCCTCCTTTCAGAGGTAGACCAAGGAACTCTGCCTTCAGCCTTCATGAATTCCTTTTTATTTTTTATTAAAGCTTTTTATTTACAAAACATATGCATGGGTAATTTTTCAACATTGACCCTTGAAAACCTCCTGTTCCAACTTTTCCCCTCCTTCCCCCCACCTACTCCCTAGATGGCAAATAATCCAATATATGTTAAATATATTAAAATATATGTTAAATCCAAATATGTATGTAGACATATTTATACCATAATCTTGCTGCACAAGAAAAATCAAAAAGGAAAAAAAATGCAAACAACAAAAAGAGTGACAATGCTATGTTGTGATCTACTTTCAGTTCCCACAGTTCTCTCTCTGGATGTAGATGGTTCTCATCATCACAATATCATTGAAACTGGTCCAGCCTTCATGAATTCTATATGAAATTTCCCTAATTCAAAGTAGAGGGCTTTCTGGGCCTTTCTAGCTCCTAAACTAGTGTTTGACTTCTGCTGCTCCCAACATCTTTAGATGGGCCTTCCTGGCATTTAATTCCCTCTTTTTCTCTATCTACTCCTCAGATCACAAAAAGATGTTTTTTTCTCCCTATTTCTTTTTTAAATTTTATTATTTTTTATTAATGCTTTTTAATTTTCAAAACATGTGCATGGACAATTTTTCAACATTAACTCTTGCAAAACCTTGTGTTCTGATCCTCCCCCCTTCCCCCAACCCCGTTCCCAGATGGCAAGTAATCCAATATATGTTAAACAAGGTAAAATATATGTTAAATCCAATATATGCATACATATTTTTTGCATACATATTTATACAATTATCTTGCTGCAAGAGAAAAATCAAATCAAAAAAAATGAGAAAATAAAATGCAAGCAAACAACAAAAAGTGAAAATGCTATGTTATGATCCACACTCAGTTCCCATAGTCTTCTCTCTGGATACAGATAGCTCTCTTCATCACAAGATGATTGGAACCCACCTGAATCATCTCAGTGTGTTGAAGAGTCATGTTCATAAGAATTGATCTTAGTATACTCTTCTTGTTGCCATGTACAGTGATCTCTTGGTTCTGCTCATTTCACTTAGCATCAATTCATAAAAGTCTCTTCAGGCCTCTCTGAAATCATCCTGCTGATCATTTCTTTTAGAAAAATAATAGTCCATAATATTCATATACCATAACTTATTCAGCCATTCTCCAACTGATGGGCATCCACTCAGTTTCCAATTTCTTGCCATTACAAAAAGGGCTGCCACAAACATTTTTGCACATGTGGCTCCCTTTTCCCTCCTTTATAATCTCTTTGGGATACAGATCTAGCAGAGACACTGCTAGATCAAAGGGGGTATGCACAATTTGATATCCCTTTGGACATAATTCCAAATTGCTCTCCAGAATGGTTGGATCATTTCACAACTCCATCAACAATGTATTAATATCCCAATTTTCCCACATCTCCTCCAATGATTGTCATTATCTTTTCCTGTCATTTTAGCCAATCTGAGAAGTATGTAGTGGTACCTCAAAGTTGTCTTAATTTGCATTTCTTTGATCAATAGTGATTTGGAGCACCTTTTCATATGACTAGAAATGGTTTTAATTTCTTTATCTGAAAATTGTCTGTTCATATCCTTTGACCACTTATCAATGGCTTGAATTCTTATAAATTGGAGTCAATTCTCTATGTATCTTAGAAAGGAGGCCTTTGTCTGAACCTTTGAATATAAAAATGTTTTCCCAGTTATTGCTTCCCTTCTAAATTTGTCTGCATTAGTTTTGTTTATACAAAACTTAACTTAATGTAATCAAAATTATCTTTTTCTTGTTCAATAATGAATTCCATTTCTTCTTTAGTCACAAATTCCTTTATTCTCCACAGATCTGAGAGGTAAACTATCCTTTGTTCTTCTAATTTGCTTATAATATCATAAACCCATTTCAACCTTACTTGGTATATGGTGTTAGGTGTGAGTCAGTGTCAAAAAGATGTTTTTCTAGGATTTATTTTTAAGGGAAAAAGAAATACAAATTCTGTAAATATACTTCAAGATAAGGTAACTAGGTTCTACATAAGATGAACCTATCCAGTCCCAGACTAGGCCCTACACTTCCTGAGTTATTCTAAAATTTCGTCTAGACTTTGCCTGGCTGTTCCTGATTGCCCCTGAGCCAGCCATAAATGGGGCTGCCCATCATCTTCTCTACAGCCCATCTCAGCAGAATTTGGGATTCATCCATATGGATTCTCTGGACTAGGCTCAGGTTCACTCACAGTATATCAGAAAGCTTGCAGAGGCATATCTAGCTTATGGCAGGTTCACCCACAAGGTTCTGTCATGTAATGTCTGTCCTGTCCTGTAATCACTTAACTATGTAAAGGTACACTAACTTTGCTTTCCTCCATTGAGGGACAGAGAAAGAATTACAGATAGCTAGAACATTTCTACTACCTCAAAATAAGAACAATTCAAGCCCATATACCTGTCAATCCTATAGTTTCCAACAGGTTTTTCTTCCCAATGGTCTATCTCCCATATTTCCAATCCCAGCATAAGATTACCATAGACACATATTTACTCTTCTCCCTGAATGGAAAGTTATTGCTTGACTACTGGTGAGAGATGAGTGAGAGACAAGAGGCTTGGCTCATTCTGAGCTACCTTTTATTTCGAGCCCTTATTTTGTAATTGTTTGGAGGTGAATTTGGGAGAGTTCAGGTGAGTTCCTACATTACCATCTTTCCAGAGTTACCTTTTGGTGAGGATGAACAGCCAATAAATCCAATTCCTACAACATTGGGGAAAGATGAGGGTACAGAGGTTCAAAAAACCCCACCATCCTGTATTCCTAACTCCTTGATGGCCTCTTTCACTATTCTCAATCATTTCTAGTCTCTGAAACACTATATTTGTAAAGGCCACAAAGAAAATAGAGGAGTAGAAGAAGGGGAGGAGAGAAAATTAGTGGGAGGAGAGAAAATTAGTGGAAGCACTACATTTGGAACAATGGAGACTCAAGAGGACCCTCCAGGGCTGCTGCAAGAAGTCCCTGTATCATTCCTAACAAGGAGTCCTTTAAAAACCTTCAATGAGATGTAGGGCCATAACTAGAAATTCTGGTATCTTGAACGAGCCACATGAAAGAAGTTCTCAAATCACCTTAATGAGACAAATTCAAAGGGAGAGGTGGTGGACTTCAGCAAGGGACCTTAAGCCTTGAGACACAAAGCTCAACTGGCCAAAGGGGCCAGGGTGGAGGTCTCAGCAGCTCTGTCTATAGAGGCTACTGGTGGGGAGACTGATCTCAAGGGAGGGAGAAGGGCAGGGCCGGGCAGGGCTGGGAAAGACCTTACTTAGAGTAAGGACGCCAGCCTGAAGAAACAAACAATCTGGTAGCTTTCTGTTTTAACTATTTTCTTGGTAATTGGTAGATTCAGTTGTTACTACCTGCCAGAGTACAGCTGCTGTCAACCTCATCTGATTTCTAGGGCCCTGGAGCAAAATCCTGTCCCCTTCCTCCTTTCCCTCCCCTCCCCCCTGCAGACTTAATACAATTATTTGAGACAGGACCTGCAGCAGCAGCACATACCACTTTTTGGATTGCTCTAGCTTTTAAGAAATTCTTATCAATCCTAAGCCGGCCTCTTTTCAACTTCTACCCATTTCTTCTGCTTTGCCTGGGGCTCAAATCCCACTCTTGCAATTTGTTAGCTATGTAATATTGGGCAAATTTTCCAATTCCCACATAAATACATTTTTTTCCCTGAATTCTGAATTCTCCAGTGATTTTTTGGTTCCCTGACCAAACACTGGCAAAGTCATCAAGAAACTTTGCTTCCCCCAGTGTAACTATAAAATTTCCATAAATGGGGCCATGGAACATTACACTGAACTGGCTCAGTCTCTCCCTGCTCCCAACAGGTGCCTCTTCGGTGGGTCAGCTCAGGTGTCAAGAGACTTCTGCATTATTGAGGGGATAGAATTGTCCCTTCCTTTCTTCCATTTATTTTCCTCTTCACTATTATTTCCATACTTCCTAAGGGTCATTGAGGAGCCTCTGGAGGCAAGACTCTCCTTTTAAAAAGGGGTCCTGTCTCTTCCAGCTTCAGATGAATACAAGGGAGGGGGGTTTCAGGGGTGCCCTTGGAGAGCTGATGGGAGGTGGGGATTAGCTATGTCTGTGTCTTCAGGTTTCATGGGACAACAGGCAAGGGGCTGCACTCACCCCATGGAGTCGGATGCGGCGGTCCAGGATCCTCAGCTCCCCTTCCCCTCGGGGCAAATACTAACTCTTTACCAGCAGCTCTTCCAAGCTCCTGCCAGGTTTGAGGAGCTCCTGGTGGCGGTGCAGCAGGTAGGCAGAGGTGGGGAAGGGAGAATAAAGTGGCAGCCAAATGCCAGGGTTGGGGCCTGACCCCATTGTCGGGAACTCCCAGGTACGTGGGGCCAACAGCCCTCAGGAACTTGAACTACCTTTGGTGTTGCTGGAGATGGAGAGGAGACGGCAGGAGCAGGAACAGGTACAGGGCACCAAGGACGGGCCCATTCCCACCCCCTCATAGTCACCCTTCCCTTACACCCCTCCATTTTCACCTTCCCTCAGGTTCTGTGGGACCTGGAACTGCTGACTGGGGCTGGACTTAGTCTTTTCTGGCCAAGAGGGGGACAGTTCAGAAGCCCTTGGGATGAGGTCAGGAACTCAGGCAATCATACCCAGGAGCCCCACATCTGGGCCTGGGGGGAAGAGGAGCTGGTGAGTTGGGGGTGAGAAGGGGAGAGACAAGCCAGGGAGGAGGTGGTGTTGGCCACAGGAGAAGAGAGGCAGGGTGGCTTAGTGGAACAAGACCTAAGTGGGAAAAGGAAGGCAAGTCTCTTTAAAGCCCCATTTCTCTGGGTCTCACCAGGACCATGAGTCAGCAGGCCCTGTCCTGCACCAGCCTTCCTCCCGGTCTTCCCTCCAGGATCAGTGGCTCAGTGGGTGATTGACCACTTGCTGGGGCAGTGTGACATTGTGGAATGATGGAGGAATCCCAGTGGAGTGGCTGGTCCAAGTGTCTTATTTGGGGGACAGACTCCCTCAGAAGGAGTGGCCAAGGGTCTGGGTGGGATAGAGTCTGAAGTGGAAGTCAGGAGACCTGGGCCAGGGACTTAGGAGCTCTGTGACCATTTTTATCTTAAATTCTGGGATCCTATAGTTTTGTCACCTTCCCCAGGGATGGCTGCAAAAGCTTAGGGGAAGATCAGAGCCTCCTGCCTCCCCCTTAGGCTGTTTTGGGGAAAGATCTGCAGCTGAAAGGAGGCAAGAGAATGAGGATAGGGTAGAAGTCAGATCCCTAAGGTGGCTTGAGGCCTCGAGCCCCCTTCAGCATCTCCTCCCCAGCATCCCCGGCACTGGAGGCTGGCCCAGGAGAGGGATATCCGGAAGCGAAATCAACAGCTTTTGGAAAAGTGAGTCCTCTTTAATGGTTTCCTGTGCTCCCCCACCCCAAGAGCAGAGTGCCTAATGAATGCTTTCCCTCTTCCTTTTGCTCCCAGCACCATCTCTTAATTAAGCCTTATCCTGTATTCAGGGTCCCTTCCTGTCACCCACCAGATGCCCTCTCCAGAGCAGGGGGACCCAGGTGCAAATCACAAGTAAAGGGGTCGTTTCTGGGAGGTGATGCAATGCCGTGGAAAGGAAACTCACTTGGACTCAGGACACCTAGAGTGTCCTAAGTGGGCAAGTTGTTACATTTTCCTAGGCCTTAGTTGAGGGTTGGACTAAAGGCGAAAGCCTCAGTTCAGACTTCCCCTTCGCTCTCTTTTAATTCAGTCAGTGCTGGCTTCTCCTCCTCCCAGGCTTCTGTTCCTGAGACAAGCTGAGAGGGAACAAGGGGCGTTCCCTGGGAGATGGGTCGGGGTTACAGGGGGAGGCCTTCTTGGCCCAGGGCCCAGGTCCTGCACTGAGAGCAGCTTCAGAGCTGCAGAAGAGGAGCATGGATGGGTCTATCCTGGAGGTGCCGTTCAAGAGACAAATAATCGTAGATGGCAAACCCTGGAGGGGGAGAGGCTGGTTTTGGTCATCCCGTGGTCCCGGCTCGTTCCTGCTTTGCCAAGCCTCCTGTCGGGTGACTGACTGCTCTGGTTGGACCACAGGTGTGGGGCCCAAGGCTGTGCAGCAATGCAGAGCACAGCCAGTGCCGAAGGAGGCACAGAGCCGGAGCAGAGCGGGGAGAGCCCCGGAACGCCGGCATGGGCAGCCCTGGGTAAGCGATCACATCTGGCAGGGAGGGATGGGTCTGCGTTCTCTGGGCTGGGGGACAATTACTTCCTCTTTCCTCAAAGGTCCAGAGTCTGAGGTTGGGGATGATACCTGGGAGCTGGAAGGTATGCTCAAGAAAAGCCAGCGAGAACAGCCTGGGGAGGAGCCGAGTAAGACCCCCAGCTTCAGAACCCAAGAACCTTCCCCTTCTCTTGCTTCTAGGAGAATAAAGTAAAAGGGAGGTGGAAGCCAGCAGACATAATCAAAGTGGGGACCCTGAATTCAGAGCCAGCAGCAAAGATACATGGCACGTGCCCCAGCAAATAGTCCTTCACACATTCTCCCTTCAGCACATTCTGCTCATACAGACATACAGATCTCCCTCCGGACCCAAGCTAGGGAGGTCCAAGTCCAAGGCCCTGTGGGGAAAGGGGTAAGGCTACCACGTTTGGAGATAATCTGGACTAAAGTCTCTTTCCTCTCCATGGCCATACCCAAGTTCTAAGCTGGGATGCTTTCCCCCTTCCCCATCGTTATGGGCCATAAAACTTCCCTATGATTCCCTGTGATTCAGTGTCCCCAGATGTCCTAGTCTTCCGTAGAGGAGGAACTGGTGCTTGAGAAAAAGGAGCGGACATAAATGGAAAGCCTTCTAATAATCCTCTCTTCCCTTTCTTCCTTCAGGATTTACACTAGAACCTGATGTCACAGCTGAGAGCATCTCCAGGGACAAGGGAAGCCTAGGCAGACAAAAAAGACTAAAGGGGGGAACATTGCAGGGGTTCTTATTCATGCTAGAGATGGGGGAGGGGGAGGGTCAGGGGTCTCAGCATCACCTATTTCTCATGGGAGGGGAGGAATCATTGGGAATGTGGTGGGATGTTGGCTGGGCCTGTGTTCTACCAGGAGGGTGATCAGTGAGGAAGTGGGGGAGACATGGAATGTCTCAAAACAGAAGTTCCCTATTATACTTTATAAAATGGAAATCCTTTTTAGGATTAAGACAAAAATCCAGGAGAGAGCAGAATAGCTGGTGTGGAAGTAGAGATTTGCCTCATAGAACTCAGTACACATCTAACCTTCCTTCAGGTCTTTGGGGACATTGACCCCTGGCTTAAGGGCCCAGAGTCTCAGTGGGATTTGCTGTAAACAAGTCAGGTTCCAGTATATATATATATATATATTTATCTCTTTTTTCTAGGACTCAGGCCAAGGAATAGGGAGAAACCTTCCAGAATTCAGGGCCCAGAGGTCCTACCAGCCACCGTCACGGATTCTGTATTCTCCAGAAACTCTCATGCTAGGGGAGCTATGGCCCCTCCGGGAACTGGAGGTCTTACAGAAGGAGGCCAAACCTGAGCAGGAGAGGGCAGGAACTCAGGCATTAGTGGGTACAGAGACCCCCAGGGACCACGAAGGGGAAAGTTCCCAGAGCTGGAGGGAGGAGACCTCAAAGGTTCAGAGAGAGAAATTCCCAAGAACTCAAAAAGAGGAGAGGTCCCAGATTCAGACCCAAAATACCCAGAGGGAAGAAACCCCAAGGGCTCAGGGAGAGGAGACCCTGTGGACCCAGGTTCAAAGGGAGGAAACTCCAGAAGTCCAGAGGGGTGAGATTCTCTGGACCCAAGTGGAGACTCCAGAAATACAAAGAGAAATTTCCCAAGCTCAGAGGGAGGAAACCCCAAAGGCCCACAAAGGGAAAATTCCCCAAATCCTAATGAAAGAAACTGCTGAACCTCAGAGAGGAGAAACCTCCCAGGTCTGGCATGAGGAAATCCCACCAGTTCAGAAAAGGGAAAAACAGGTCTATAGACAGATTTTTCAATGCCAAGGAAGTCAGTTCTTACATTCCCTGGAAGGGGGCAAGTTGCAATTCCATGAAGAAGAGGTCTCACAGTTCCAGAAAGGGGATATTCTAAAATTATGGGGAAAGGAGAATCCACAGGGAGGATCTCAGGGAGAGAGTCCCATTATGCTTCAAAGAAAGGAGACCAAGCAGCCTCCCAAAGAGGATACCCCTCCGTTTCCCCCAGAAGAGGACTCACAGTCCCAGGAAAAGGCAATCTTGCAACCTCAGAGAAACAAGATCCTACAGGGTCAAGGAGAGGCAATTGCATCCACCTGGGGAATAGAAATCTCAGGGTCCCTGGAAAAGGTCACCCCACAGCTCCGGGGTCAAGTGAAGCTGGGGGCTGTATCAGAAGGGCAGTGGCTGCCAAGTCAGGAAACCAAACAATTGAAGACCCCAGCACTGCACAGACCTGGGGAACAAGATGAAGTCAGGCTGGGGACACTCTGTGGGCAGAGCCAGCAAGCCTTAGGAGCCAGTGGGAAAAAGGGACCAGAGCTAGTGGAGAACAGACTGAAGGACATGGAAGATGGCCGGTTTCAGCCACCATCCCTGCTGCCAAATCCCAGGGCTGTGGAGCTCAAGGTAGATGAATAAGGATGAAGCTACCTGAGGATGGCAGACTGCTTCTGTCGCACTGATGGCTGGCAGGGATGGACAGAAGTTTCCCGTTTTCTTTTCCACTTCAGCAACGTCTCCGCAATCCCCCTAGCAAGGAGTTGGTTTTCCTGGGTCTCACTCCGAGCCAGCAAGAGAAGACCCTGAAAAGGCTTCTGGAGCTACAGGGGGAGGCTGGAAGAAGGCACCAGAGGGACCGAGAACAGCAAAGGCTCAGGGTAAGAGGGGCCAGAGGAAGGGGAGACACTCTCTAGATGACTGGTCTCGGAGGCCAGGCCCTAGGACCTCGGCTCTTGGGACAATGTCCTCGTCCGCCTTCAGGTCCAGGAGCGCCTGTGCATCGCCAGGAATCGCCGCTCAGGGGAGGACCTCCTGAGGTCCCCGATCACTCCCCCCCAGCCCCGAATGCAGGCAAGTCCCTGGGAGAGGGGGGAAGGGAAGGAGGAGAAAGGCCCTGGTCTCAGGCTGATGGGGGAGCATCTGGCACTGCCGCCTGTTGCTGGGTGTCCTGGCTCTGCAGAGAACCATGGGCTTACTTGGTCTCCGACCCACCAGGGCGACATAGCCCGGCAGAGGTGCGCCCTGCGGGAGCAGCTGGAACAACGACACAAGGAAAGGACGGGGATGCTGCGGGCCCAACGGGAGCGGTGAGAGATCATCTGGGGGAAGGGGGGGTTCTCCTGGGCAAGGGCAAGGGATGCACAGTTTGGTGCATGACCTGATGGTGGCTGTCTCCCCCAGGAACACTAGAAATTTCCAGGAGCTACTGCGACCCCAAAGGACTGGGGAGAACCGACTCCTCCCAGCTCTGGGCCAGCTCTCTTGGGGCCTGAGGAGGGTTAGTAGCCAAGGGGATGAGGAGAAAGGCAGTGGAATGCTCCCTGATGGCCTGAAACCAGATGGCAGCGGCACTGGCCAGAACTACAGAAAGGCCAGGGATTTAACCAACCCCAAGTGCCCAGGAAACCCAGACATATACACCCACCACAGAGGGAGCCAGCTTTGCCCCACCTGAGGGCATGTAATCTCCATTTCCCTGCCCACCCTCCCCCCAAGCCCAAGGTCAGAGGGCTAAGTCCTTAGGGTCCAGTAGCGCAAAGGCCCCATTCTTGCGGAAGAAGGTTTCTATTCGGCACATCTTACAGGAGACCATCTTTCGTTCCACTGGGGTGCCTGGGAGAAGAGAGGGCAAAAGCTGGGGCTGCGCTCCTGGAGTAAGAAGGGGAGGGGAATGGGGGAATCTTGCTTTGTGAGGCGCAAGTGATTGTGGCTCCCATTTCATTGGTATTAGTGAATAAATAAAATGAGGGGTTCTGAATGGCTGATGTATGGGAGGGGACAATGATAAAAGTATTTAAGTGGAGGCAGATCAGAGGCCTTCACACCTTTTCCCAGTTCACAAATGGGCCTTACAACTAGTGGTAGCCTTAGCTCCATTCAGTGGTGAGGGTGGGGACAATGAACAAGATGGAAGAAGCGGTGGATTAGCTTCCTTTTTCACCTTTCTGCCCTCACCTAAACCCCAGCAGTAGCAACACAAGGCATAACGTGAAAACGGGAAGGTGAGGAGCCACAAAGTGGTTTAAGAGATTGGGGGAAGGGGGTCTGGTTTTTTCTAGGGACGTGGTCTTACCCAACTGCCAGCCGTAAGTGAAGTTGGTAGTGACGGGGAAGAGGTAGCGATCTTCTGGCTTGGTAATTCTGCGTTTTTGCAAATAGTTGAAGCGACCCTGGAAATCATGAGAGATTCCCTGGTAAAGGAGTTCCCGTATTTCAGGTGGCACTGGGAACATTTCTGACTCTACCGGAGTCTCCACAACGGGAGGAGGGGCTTTGGGAGGCTCTTTTGGTGGAGGAGGAGGAGAAGGTGGGGCCTTGGGGCCCAAGGTAGGCAGTTTGAAGCCCTTTCTTGTGGCATCCCTTGCCATCTGCTTGGCTTTCACCTTCGCCGCGTACTTTCGGTGCCAATCACAACGCAACATCATCTCCTTTAGGTGTTCTTCTTTCCAGAAGTTTAGTCGCTGTGTGTCCATATTGAGGTGCCGCGCCATGGTGGCCCAGGGAGAAGGGCTACCCGGGCTAAGGCAACTGAAGGGGCAAAGGGCCTCCTGGGAGGTTAAGGCAACAGCCTCAGCGACGGAGGGCTACCTGGGCTAAGGCAACAAGGGGTGAACAGACCTTCTGAGAGGTTAAGGCAACAACAGCCTCAGGGATGAAGGGCTACCTGGGCTAAGGCAACCCAAGAGGCAAACTGCCTCCGGAGAGGTTAAGGCAACAACGGCCTCAGGGACAGCAGTTGCCTTGGCAACCTGGCCTCACCTCATACAGTCCCAGGGATTCCATATGCTGCCTTCCCTCTGCCTAGACAGGGCTCCCATTCCTTTTCTTTCCTACAAGCCCCTGGGATGGAGGAACACACTTTAGGAAGCATCCCTGACCCTAATGTAAGTGATGTCCTTAGCCCTGGAAGCAAGGCTTTATTCTTAACATCATACTGGGATTCTCCTCCTCTAAGCAGACCATGCTATAGAACCTCATGTGGAATCTAATGATCTGTGATTTGTGTGACTTTGGGAAATGGGTCATTTCATCTCTCTGGCCCTGTTTTCTCACCTGTGAAATATGTGAGATGTCAGGGCTTCTTAAACTTTATCCACTCAAGACTCCTTTTTGTCTGAGAAATTTTTACATAATTCTGGGTATGTAGGCATATAAAACAGGTATACAAATCAAAACATTTACTGATAATCAATCATAATTTCATAACCCCCACCTTCAGCTGCAAAATCCTACATGGGGTTTCGAGCTAGTTTATGAAGTTGGGAACCAGATGACTTCTAAGGTCCAGGCCTAGAATAAGGAGCTTAAGATCCTCATTCCAGAACCACAAGGGTCATAGCCTTCTCTAGCTACTTTCAGCTTGCTCCCATGTTTCTGAACCCTGCAGTCTCTTTCCAGCCCAAGGAGATAGCAGGGTAGGGAGAAATCAAGCCCAATTTTGGCTTCCATTTCTGAAGCAGACACACCCTTTACAAGTCCCCAACCCCCCCCAAAAAAAAGATTCCTGGGGAAATGAACTTTAATTTAGCATTGACATAAGATAAAGACAGCACAAAATCAACCAGAAGAAGGAAGAGGGAACAAAAGAGGGAAACATTTAAGGAGCTGGGCTTTATGTTTTCCAGTCTTCATTCTGTCTTAGATTTACTTCAGGGCCCAACAAATGGCAAGTACCATGAGCCCTCCCCCTTTTCATTTCAGTAGTGGAATATTATAGGAAGGGTAATATGGGTTGTCCCTTAGCGAAGATCTTCAGCAGTGAACATGCCTCGGGCACGACGTAGGATGGAGTCCTTGGCTGCATCGTAGGGATGTTCCTTGGAAGGGATCTCCAAAACAGCAGGTATTGAACGTGTGTGGGCATCCAGTGCATGTCGCACCATTTCAGCAATATACTGATTGATAAGGATGATACCGATGTCATCCCGATTCAGAAATTGCCTGTGGAGGAGGATTGGCAAAGAGAAAGGAAGATAGTCAAGGCCAGAGAATTGATATAGACTAATCTTCACTCCTCAAGTTGTGAGGTGTGTGGGGGAGGATCCTGGAAGTGTATATGAAACCTATAGATAAGTGCTATGATAAGGGACCTCAGAGAAGAGGAAGCTCTTCTAGAAAATGGATGTGGCCTACATATATTGACTCAGTTCTAGTTCCACTGGGGAAAAAAAGTGAACCAACTAAAAACTCTCTAGATCCTTCATTTTTCCTTGCTAAAGAAGCTAAGAAACTCCTCTTGCTCCCTTTTGCCCCCCTGTGCCCCAGAAATAAAACCAAACCAAATCTGGAACTCCAGGAGTTTAGGACCCACTAAATAAATAATGGGTATTAAAAGGGATCTAGTTTTTAAAAGGGGATTGTTCTCATGGTGGCTTTGCCTTAAGGATTTCACCTTCTTTCTCCCAGCACAAGAACCCCACCTGAGAGCCAGTGCTGTGCGGGAGAATTGAGTTTAGCCGGCCCTAAGCAGCAGGAACCAGCCAGAGCCTGAAACACTGGGAGCTGACTGTTTGGGGTAAAACAGAGACACGGGATCTGAAGAAAGCAACATAGGTCACACAATACCACCAAGTACTCCCCTTACAGAACACAGGAGTAGTCCAAGACTATTTGGCTTCTCGGTGGGAATTTGGCCCTTATTATGCAAGAAGAATTCAGGGTCTGCCATTCCCAAGCCCAGGTGTCCTCGGCCCAACCACCACACAAGGCCCCAAATCCATTATTAAACATTTATTAAGCCCACAGCACTAAGAGATAACCAAAAAAGCAGCAAAAGATAGCCGCTGCCCCCAGCTGGGGAACAATCTCAATCAGATTCCTCCTTTGAAAAACAAAGGGAAAGGAGGGGAGATAAGAGGATGCAGATAAGAGCCACCCAGTACCTGGGTCACCTGTAGCATAAAAACGAATCTTTTTAGGACTCGAGTTACCTTCTCGGTAAAAAGAGAGGGGCTGGACTAGACAGGGCTGGGTAAGCTTTTTCCACTCGAGATCCCTTTTGGCCCGAGGCGTTACACAGGTATACACAACAGGTACACGAAGGAAGCATTTACTGAAGACAGATCGAAATTTTGGGGCCGCAAAATAGTAGGGACCCCCACGTGGGGCCAGGACCCAGCGTAAGAAGCCGGGGGCTGGACGAGCTCGGGGGCTCCTTCTCACTGGACGCCAGCGGTGGCTGTGAGCGGAGCCCTGTCCCTGTCCTCCGAGAGCCCGAGGGCTCCACCAAGCTTCGGTGACGGGGAGGGTCCCGCATTAGCCTAGAGGGGGAGTCCCACGGGCGGAACTATCGGTCACCCCAGAATGACGCCGTCCCCTTTCTGCTCTGATGTACAGTCATATGATGGGCTGACTGTCTCCGCCCGGGGCTCGGGGAAGGGAGGGAGGCTGCGCCCGGCCCGGCGGTGCTGGAGGAGGGGAGGAAACCACGTCGGACAGGGAAGGAGAGGCCTCTCTGGGCTTCGATAGCCGACGAACGCCCCGGGGCAAGGCCTCCCCCGGCCCTCCTCTCCCTCGTCCCCAGCAGCCCCGTTCCCACCTCGCGCTCCCGCGGGGGTAGGACACAGGAGGAACCCTGAGGGCCACCGTACCGGAAGGTGTCCTCGATTTCATTGATGGTCGTGTCCTTCTCCACCACCAGAAAGTTCGGGTGGCGGTGCTTGTTGAGCTCCCCGATGCCACCCAGCAGGAAACCGGTAACAGTGTCCTCGTCTCCGATCACCGCGATCAGCTTCCCTCGCGCGGCCATGGCGAACGCTGCCGGGAGGGGAGAGGCGGAAAGGTAGAAGCCCCTCTTACGCTGGCTCCTCCCACCGCCCGCCCCCTTAGTTCGCCACAATGTTGAGGGGGCGGCAACCTTTCTTCTCGAGACATGCGCGTTGCTTGTGGTTGGCTGTTCTTCACGGCCTCCTCCCTCCGCCCCGGCTCTGAGCAGGCCTGTGATTAGTCCAGCTCTCGAAACTCCGCTGCGCCTGCGCCAAACCGAGTAGTTTCCGACCTTAAAACTACCATTCCCGGAGCTCCGTGCGGCTCGATCCCATAGTTCCTTGCGACTCCATAAAACCCCGGGCTAGGTAAGGGCAAAACAGTACCCTACCCCGCCTTCGGGGATGACAGGAGAATGCGACCGAGCCATTGGCTGGAGCGGAGGATCGCCGAGGGAGAGGTGGGGGGCGCACCGAGGCATCCTAGCCTGAGCCCTTTCACTTCGAGGCGGCTGGGAGGGTGCCTCCGACTTCGGAGCCTGGGCTCGTTTCTCTACCGAACCCTGGGAGATTGGAGGTGGGAGGGTACCCACCCCTGAGGAGACACCGAGGAAGGGAGAACCTCCAAATGCCAGGAAGCGTCGGGGATGGCGCAGACAGTGAACGGCCTTCCAAACTTTTTAAGCAAACTTGATTGATATCCTTTGTATTTTTGCGTCCCGCATCCCCCTCCCCTTCTCCTCCTCTGTCTCGGGGAATAGCCATTCCCTCTAACCTAACTTATCAGAAGTTATTGCCAAAAGATCTGACTCGCCTTCTTTTTCTCCCCTTCCCCCCTGAGAAAGCAAGAAAAACACAATTCCCGCCGCACGCACACATTAAAATACGTGGGATGTAACACGCAGTGGACCTTCCGTCTGTGCAAAGGGATGATGTTTGATCTTTGTAATTTTGCCACGTCTACTTTAGATGGTTTTGTGGTGCTCATTATCTTTTGGAACTTGTAAATCACGTTGTTGACTCCTTAAATTCTCCAGGTCTTTCCAGCAAGCTGCTACTTAATATCTCACCTTGTATTTGTGAAATTGATTTTTTAAAACCCAAGTGTAAGAATTCACATGTCTCTGTCAAATTTCATCTTATGAAACTTTTGGATATTGATTGCCATCAGCTCTCCCTCCCAGTTTTATATCATCTGCAAAGTTGATAAACACGTCATCTAACCTTCATTGTCATCTACGAAAACGTCCCTAAGTTACCTAGATTTTAGCAAAGTAAAGTACTCCTAATTTTGTGACAAATATGGAGAAAGTTGGACAAGAGAATAACAAAGTCAGATTCAGAATGTCATACTTGTGGGCCAATGTTAACTTGATAGCATTGCCCAGTGGAGCACCCCAGGGATATGTGCTTGGCCCTGTGCTTTTTAACATTTTTATCACTGACTTGAATAAAGCTGTATATAGCATGCTGATCAAATCTGCAGGTAACACAAAACTCACTGGATCAGAGAGTCAAAATCCAGAAATCTCAATAGACTAGAAGGTAAGTTTTGGAGGGCATGGACTGTTTTTTATTTTGCCTTTATGTCTTCAGTGCATTGGACATAGAAAGTGATATATATTTGTGTATATATTTATATAAGTATGTATATATTTGTATGTAACTATATATGTATGTATATTATATATACATATATACATACTAAAATAAAATAGAGAGGAATGAGACAGAGAACAAAAGGACATTTCTATATGAAATTCATGTATTCTTCAATTGGGCCTGTGGGCCCTAGTGAGAAAAGGTTGGAAGCCATGCATTATGGCTCAGTAGGTGAAAAAGGACAGGGGAACTAGAGATCCCATGGAAGGAAGAGTCAGAGCCTCTGCAACAGGCCATCCTTTATTTGGGCTTGTTTGGTGTTTTTTACTCAAGTAGCTCCATGCTGGGCTGCGCAATGTGTACAAAAGGCCCCCATTGGGGCAGAGCTGTGCAACAATTAAAAATGACAATAGGAAAAAAAACAAAAACAGGCCCCCAGAAAGCTGGACTGGGCGAAGTGTACCAAACCCTCGGAGTCCAGGGCCAGCCAAGGTGCTGTTATTGCTCCATCTGGATTCTTTTCTCCACATGGATTTTCTTCTTTAGCTTCTTAGAGTCCTTAGCACCACAGATTACTGGCCACCAGAGGGGCAAGGCACAGTCTTTGGGGAGGGAGGGGAGGAGGTAGGAGGGAAAGTCTTAGAAAAGTTTGGAGAGGGGAGGCAGGAGGAGCTGTCCCAGGGTCTTAGTTATCAGTGCACTTTGGGGCAATCACACACAATCACACACATGCACCCCCCTGAATTCCCCCAGTTAATATATGTCCCTTCCCACTATCCCTCTGGCCTTGGTTGGGGATGAGGAGAAGGGGATCTCAACTCATCCTACCAAGATCACATTCTAGGGGATAGACAATGTCTTCAATTAACCGACAAAGCTCCCCATCTTTTCCCAGAGGGGTCAGTGGAAGAATCTGATCATTCAGCTCCCCCCGTCCAAGTACAGGGTTTTCCCCAAAGCAGGTGTTCCATGTATATGGATATGTCTGTGTATCTGCAAATGTCTGTATTGGAAATCTGTGTGTGTTTGGTGTGTGTGTGTGTGTGTGTGTGTGTGTGTGTGTGTGTGTGTATGTTTTCAGCCAGGGAGGTTGAGGGTCTGGGGGAGGCATTTTGGGGGCTCAGGGCACATTGACCTTGAAGGGACTGCCTGGGACACTTTCATCTCCCCACTTGACAATGAGGATGTAGTCCCCCTTTTCCTTGACAGTGTAGGTGACGTTGTACACTCGGTTTCCCATGTGTTTCACGTATACTTCCTCACAAGGAGTCTTGGGCCCATGTACACCCACCATCATCATGTTGGTGCCTAGACAATAAGAGAAAAGGAAGGACTTTACACCAAGAACACTGATTCTCCATTTCTTACGCAGCTCTGTAGTCCCTTATCCCTTCTGACCCCTCTTTTCTTCACTGCTCCTGTTCTCCCAGCATCTCACATAGCCCCCAGGTCTTCCTTTTCAGTCTTACCTGCTTTGCTACAGTCCACTGTGAAGGAGTTCTTCTGGCCTATGAAGGCCTTGGTCAGCCCGGGACCCCTGGTCACCACCTTACTGGCATCTGAGGAGAACTTGGGGATGGAGCTGTAACTGGAGCCACGGCTGGAGGACGACTTGGTCATTGTCTCCACCAGCACTGTGGAGGTCTCATGAAGGCTGTGGCCTCCTGACAGCCGCGGCCCTGAGGATGAGATTGGGAAAGAGACTGTGAGTAGGAGATGGACTTGGCACCCTTAGGAGAAGAAGGCACAGAAGGGCAAAAGAGTTTTCTCCCCCAAAGGCCAATGTCACAGAACCAACGGGCACTAGACTAGTGCTCCTAGTAAAACTTGCCTCTCCTTGTGAAAGTTCCCAGCGATAGGCACAAGCTGGAGAACATTCACAGGATTTGGAGTTGAAAAGGACCTTAGTGCTCATCTCAAGCAATCTCTTTAAATGTTTGATTTTTTAAAAACTCTAACTATTAATTTCATTAAGAATGTTTTATTGAATACTTTTTAAAAATGTTACTATCACTTCCCAGTGATTGTCATCCAACAGAACTCTCTCGAAATGAACAAACTGGCCATATTTATAGTTATAGTCCACCACAGAAGGGCGGGAGGTGTACTTTATGCTTAAGTCTTCTGAAATCCCAATAGGTCTAATTCCTTCATTTTACTAGTGAAGAAAAGTATAGGAGAAAATACTCTATTCTCCTCCCAGACCTACAACTGATTGACCCACTTTCTTATGGTAAGTACTTAAGATTATATCTCTAGTAATGGAGATGCTTTTGTACCATGCTACCTATACCATCTGACCCAGGAAGAATAGCACTCCAGTTTCTGTAGAGCAGGACTCTTGGCTGCAGCGAAATTTGATCTTGTTTTCTATACATTTGCATATTGTAGCTTCTAACAGAACAATGTAAATAAAATCCAGTTCATTTCTTCTTCAACACTCAAGGCAGCATTATCTTGCAGAAAGACTCTTGTTTTATAAAAATGATGCACTCAAATGGTCTCTGGAACTACAAGTTCTGCTTGTTGGACATGTTTTGCTTATGCATCTCCACACTTGGGAGAAAAAGATGAGAAAGGAAAACTGCAAGGTAAACTAAGGCACTACTAAGTGAAGATCGTGGGTAGGAAGAAATTGGACTGTGAAAAGAGTCTGAGGTGGGAACCCAATAAGCAGGACTTGTATTCAGGCTTCACCTCTGCTGGTTTCTGTTCCTTTGTCTCTGATATGAGGGGATCTGACTAGAAGACCTCAGAGATCCCTTCTAAATCTAAATTCATAACCCTATCTTCCCATGGTTCTCTAAAGTAAATCAGAAAATGGTGGGCAAAACAAGTAATACCAATGATTTACAAGCTAGTATTCAAGAACATGTTTGCTCTATAAAGTAAGGTATACGTGCAAGCTGAAAGTTAACAGATTAAATGCAGACAGATACATCTGCCAAATTGGTTGAATTCTATCACAGTTGGGAGGGGAAATAATATGAATCCAGAGAACACCTCCCTAGAACCATCCTGGACTAGCAGAGTGATTAGGATTCTAGAGTGAAAAAATCTCTCACCTGTAACCTTAGCCTTGAAGGGGCTGCCCACAATGTGCTGGGGGCCACCATACTTGATAGCAATGAGGTAGTTGCCTGGGGCCATAGGAGTGTAGGTGACCACATGGCCTTCTGGGCATTCCCGACAGTCCAGCTGCACTTTAGAGGGGCCATCAATGGTGACAGATAAGGCCCCTGAGCCCGCATTCAAGGTGTTCACAATGAATTCAGAGGATACACCTGTGGAAGGAAAGAGTAGCTATATAGGGAAGGAGTTCTCAGTCCTCTTTGACTTCTCCATCATTTCTAGCTCTGCCACTTCCCTTCAAGTGCTCAGCTGACTAGCCCAAACCCAAAGTCCATTGCTTACCAGTAGTTCCTCCCTCAAGCCCAGGACCATAGGCTGAAACCAGCCCTGGGTCTCCAGCTTGGCTTTGCTCTCCAACTCGAATCTTGAAGGGGCTTCCAGGGATGTGAGATCCATTGAACTTGACGTCGATAGAATGGACGCCATTCTCATGGGGGATGAAGCGGATGGTGTGCTTGTCTGTAGAGAAAAAGAGTTCATCAGATGAGACCTCCTTGATTCCTGCCTGCCTAGAGAGCTAGTTAGAGCCTCCTAGGGTTGTGAAACCTAGCTGTTTTCATTTTGAGACATGAAAGAAAGTCCCCTAGAATTTATATCTCAAGAACAACCTGTAGTAAGATCAACTCTGAATTTGCATGGATAGGGCCTGGGGACTTGGGGCATGAGGTAGTGGGACTGGCTGGAGAACAGGATCCTCACCACTGTCTAGTTCAGAGACATAGCACTCCTCTACAGCTCCTGAGGGGGTGTGCACTCTGGCGTCAATCACACCACGGGCACCATTCAGCTGTACTGCAAAGGAAGCTGGTTGGTTCACCTTCAGCCCAGTCTCCTGCAATGAAGCCACATAAAAATATAAGCCAGTAAGGAAAATAAGGCAAAACCCCTACATCTCAACATTCACTGAACCCCTGGCCCCCAGGATTTTCCAGAGCCTGGTCAAGGTCCCAACCCCAAACAATCGCTGGATGCACCCTCCCTGTTTCCTTTAGCTACCCAGTCTCTAGTGCCTTCTCTATGACACTATTCCTTCAACACAGAGTTCAAAAAGAACCCAGATTTAATGGGGAACTACCCTTCCAGAAACAGGTCTGGGTAATTCTCTTTGTATATGTCACTGCTATGTTTTGTACATTGGGTACTCAAGAAGGGCTTCAGGATGATGGTAGTAACCAAGCCATCATATAATTGGGTGCCTACCATCATCTTCAGTGATATTCTCACATTTATGTAGTAATTTGAGACTAATAAACCTCTTTACTCACAGCTTATTGAGGTTAGTAGTGCAGGCATTCTTACCCCCATTTTACAGATGAGGAAACTGAGGCTCAAAGAGGTTATATGACTTGGCCAAAGTTATAATATCAGGAAACTTAGATCCATGTCTTCTCTTCAAGTTCAGTACTTTTAGTTCTACATATTTTTTGTTTTTTTTTCTCTTTTTTGCTCAACTATGCATTATTATTACTGTACAAAGGTTTTTGTTTTTTTTTTTTTTCAGTTGGGGAGGGGTTGCGGAGAGGGAAAAATGCTTGCTAAGTGAGAAAAATAATAAAGGTTTGGTTTTTTTAAATGATAAAAATACTCTACCATATTGCTTTTCTGTCCTCAAAAGCTCATGTTGGCAAGCAATATATTTATAAAGCATTGGTGTGATAGAAAGAGCACTGGACATGAAGTCAGAAAACCCAAGTTCATTTGTCAAGTTTAAAATAACAACAACAACAAAAAAAAGATGACAACCTACGTTTAAGAATCTTCTCCTTAAGTACTCTACCCCAGCAGATTAGAAAATGCAAATTAGAGTTGGGGTATGTAGGCATAATGAGACTCAGAAACACAAAGTGACAGCTTAATAACTGATACTGAAAAAGGGCATGAACTATTGTAAAAAATGAGCAGCAGCAAGCCCCAGCCATGACGTCAATCTGGGCCCATTAGGAGAAAGGCAGATAGCCCAGAAAGACCTCAGTCAGCATTACTCATGTATTATAGCAGTCCAAAAAGTGACATTCACTATCATAAAAACCCAAGTTTCCAGGAAAAGTTAAGTTAAATTCAAAATGCTCTGTTTTGGAAGTGCTATCTTCTAGAAGATTCTGTCAAAAATGGTTAAAAATAACTGACGTTTCAAATATCAATAGTTGTTTCTAAGTCAGTGATGAGCCCACAGTGAGGGCTCAGTAAATGTGGCCAAAAGTTGCAGCCTTTTCTACACTTCATACATTTCTGTACCGCATGGATAGAAATTTGGAGACACTAGATGCATCTGTTTCTAAGGGTAGCTCCCTTTCCCTTTCGGAGAGTCCCCAATGTACCCCACTCCACAATCTGGGGAGCATTCACACCTGGAGGCTAGTAACAGTGAGGCGTCGAGCATCATCAGAGAGGGAGGCCACAGGTACCACGAAGGGGCTGTCAGGTATGTGCTCATCATTGAACTTGATGGAGACCTCATAGTCACCTGGAAGAACAAAGCCTGTCTCAATACTGGTCCACAGATGAGGGCCAGCCTATGTTTCCTCCCATAGCAGACCACTAGGACCATGGCACAGCCCCAAGGGCAGTGTATCTAAGGTGAACAAGCCGTTGTCCAAAGACATGGAGAAAGGCAAGGATCAGAAGCTCTCTGAGTCAGAAGGAGCCTCCGAGGTCCTCCAATGCAATCCCTATCCCAACAGAAATCCCAAGAGAGAAGAATCTTGGGGGAAGGGAGGAAGGAAAGGGAGAAGGCTTAGGGTCACAGGGAAGAATAGAGGGAACAATACTCCAGAACAGGGCTTCTTAAACTTTTTCTATTCATCACCCCTTTTCGCCCAAGAAATTTTTACATCACCCTGAATTTGTAAACATATAAAATAGGTATGCAAATGAAACATTTGCTGATAATAATCACTTCACAACCTCCACATTCAGCTATGTGACCCCATATGGTGTCATGACCACAGTTTTAAGAAACTTTACCCTAGATGAGTTATAATTATCTATTACTACCTTGTTAAATTTAATATATGCTTAAATCAAATTGTATATGATAAAAGTTCATGGTTTCTGATTTAATTCTCTTTCTTGTTCTCCTTTGCATATTGAAATGTTTTGTTTGATGGTGATTGTTTAGTTCATAGGAATAGGGACTAGACCTGAGATTTCACTGATTTAGGGATTCCCAGGTAAGGAAACTCCCTATAGCATGCGGGTTGGGCACCTCTGCATCTTACATTCTCAGTCACCCAGGGCACTTTCAGTGAGATGCCCAGGGTCATACATGGAGTAGGTGTGAGAGGCAGGGCTTGAACTCAGGTCTTTGAGGTTCTGAGGCCAGCTCTCTCTCCTGTACCATGCTGGGCCTCTGATAATTCAGAATGAGAAAAAATTGAAGTAATTATCCCAGATTATTCAGCAGGAGTCCAAATGTGAGAGGGACCCAGTTATCCTGAGATTCTCCCCACAGGACCTCTTGGCCTTTCCCCCAGCTAGCTACCTGGCTCCTGGACAACATAGGAGACACCACAGGAACCATCCTTGCGGTCTTCAAATGCGATCTCAGCTTTGCTGGGCCCCTCCACAGCAATAGATAGACCTCCAGCCCCTGCTTCCCGGGTCCAGATGCTGAATTCAGCTGAGGGGCAGAGAAGGAGAGAATGGGTTTGGTACCAGTCCCCAAAATCTTAACCTCCAAACCAGCCATTCTGCCCCTCCCCAATCCAGTCTGGGCTGACTAGCCAGAGATCTGCCAGTTTTGTTGTCCCAGACCCAGTGCCCAGTCGATGGGCACCCAGCGAAGACTCGCCCACCTGAAGTCTTCATTATTCGTCCCTGACCCTGTGATCTGCCTTAACTAGCTTCCAATCCCTTCTCATCCTGGCTTCATTTACCTGGCACTCCAGCAACTCCACGCTCAAGTCCTGTGCCCCCAGCTCGCACCTTGTGGGCACCCCCTTCACCAAGGGGCCCCACGGTGAACTGGAAGGGGCTGCCGGGAACGTGCTGACCCCGATACTTGACAGTGACAGTGTGAGGCCCCATCTCTTTGGGCACAAAACGCACACTGTAGGCACTGTTCTCTCCTTCCAGGATCTCTGCTTCTTCAGTCTTCCCAGAGGGGCTGGTCACCTGGGCCGTCATGTCCTGAGAGCCTGTCTCACCTGGGAGACAAAACAGGGATGTGCAGGAAGATAGTGGTTCATCAAGTGACAAGTGTTTGTTACCCATCTGCCATACATATGGCAGGCTTGGACAAGACCCTGGGGATGCAGATGCAAAGAATGAAATCATCCCTAGAGCCAAAGAGCACATGCTCTGCAAAGCTCTTTTCTCTGATCTAGTCCAAGCTCACAGAACAGCCCAAAACAGCCTCATAGCAATGATGGTTCTGAGAGAGAACACCGGGCCAGGATCTAGTGAATGTCTGGCTTTTACTAAGTGCAAGGGAAGGGGGGGATAAGGGATGGGCACTCCAGAACAAAAGTTTGAGGGCAAGAAAAGTCTGTGCAAAGATGCCGAAATGAACACCAGGGGATCAGAAATGACCAGTCCCTAATACTGAACTACCAAACAGACTCTAACCTTGCCCTTGCCAACCCAGCCCAAGGGCTCAGACCAACCCTCCAGTGACCTGCCAAATCCAGGACCAATTCTGGCCATGGGGAATTCTAGGGGACGGTCACAGGATGAGGCCAGGAGCTGGGCAGCTACACCCACTCAGATTCCCCACAAAAGGGGGTGTAGGCAAAAATCGGCCCGATTTTCTGCATAATAGCCAGCATTTATTATGTTAGCCCTGTCAATCCTTATGCAACTCTGGAAGGTAAGCACTGGTACTGCCTTTAGAAAGGTTAAGTGACTCATTAAGGGTCGCCAAGATCTGCACTGAGGCCATGGTCCCTTCTGCACCGCACTGACCGCCTGTATTGTCAGGGATTTGCCTGGTATAAGATGGGAGGTGCCCCCCTATGCCCATCTCCACTTACCTTCCTGTTGTCTGCTAATACTGCCAAAAGAGCCGAGGCGCTCACGACCCAGGAAATCTCCAAAGACGGCAGGGAAGGGGTCTCCCCCGACTTGAGTGGACTCCTCCACCCTGACCTCTCGCTTAGTTTCCCCACCCCGCGTTTTGCTGATCTCTGTCCTCTCTGTCCGTGTATATGTATGACTACTCCTTGTGAATGTTCTGGTCAGGCGCTCCTGGGCAGAGACCATCTGGAACCAGTTTCCTGAGCGAGAGAAGGGGAAAAGATGAGCAGGGAGTGGAGTCCAGAGAGGAAGAAAGGGAATGAAGGAGAGGATGAGGGAAGGCATCAATAAAACAAGAACCCCCCCCCCCAACTCCCTTCCACTCCCGCCTCAGACCCTAACCTGGAATCTTCAGGTTGAGGTCACAGGTGCTCCCCACAGAGGCGATGGAAGCTGCTTGCCTGCGCCGCGTAATGCTCTCTTTCATCCGCCCCTCACCAGTCACCTTCACAGTGAATGGGCTCCCTAAAGAAAAAGAAGAGAGCACTCAGACCTCTTGTGAGTCCCTCCCCTCCTGCTCCTCAGAGAGCTTCCCTCCAGCTTCCCCCAGGCTCCTAGGAGTACTCCCACCCTGGCAACCCGCAGCCTCTCAGCTCACCAGGCACATGCTTGTCAGCAAATTTGATATTGATGGTGTAGTTGCCAGGCTCAGTGGGGCAATAGGTCACTTTGCAAGTACCATCCTCCATGTCCTCACAGTTGATGTCCACCTTGCTGGGGCCCTCAATGCTCAGCCCCAAACCACCATACCCTATGGGAAAGCAAGTGCCACAGTGGCCTCAGTGGCAATCCCACCACCCTCCTCTTCCTCAGGGGCTTCAGCACTAGGCCTGCCGGGTGTGGGGAGGAGGGGGCAAATCTTGGCACATTATGTCCTAGAAGTATTTTCTAATTGACTGAGTAGTGATTATTGGGCCTGGGCAGGGGTAAAGGACAATCTTAAACTCCTAGAAAGGACATCTTTCCACTTCAAGCCTAAAATCTCCTTGAGAAGTTATGTGTGGCCAGTAATGATACCTCCACACATTTCTATGGGGTTTTTTTTAAAGGCTTATTAAGCACTTTGTTCATGTCAATTCTATAATATAGGACAAATCCTATAATAGTACAAATACAAATATTATTCCCATTTTTCAGATGAGGAAACTGAAACTCAGCTTATGTGACCTGCCAAAGGTTACCTATCTAATAAATAATATATGAAAATAAGGGGTTTACATATTAAGGATTCAGACTAGGACTGAACTGGGACATGGAAAATCATTTGGAAGAATGTGATACTCTGAGGCTCAGAGGTTCTAGAGAAGAGATGTTGGTACCAAAGAGATACATACCTGCATTTCTTGTGTCCACAATGAATTCTGCTACCTGGAAAGTGTGGCCTTCTGACAGACCTTTGCCCCAGACTCGAACCTTGCTAGCGTCACCAATCTCCGAAGGCCCCACAAGAATCTTGAAGGGGCTGTTGGTGACATGCTTCCCACTCTTCCGAACACTCACTACATGCTCACCCACTTCTTTGGGTGTAAACGAGATACCTGTAATGGGCACAGAGGCTTGGGCATCAGGAACCATACCCCTTGGCACTGCTTAGCATCCCTTCCCACCCACTCCACGTCCCTGACATGGAAGGATAGGGAGTCCTGAAATGTGTTCCCAAGCCCAGGAAGAGAAAGGTGAAAGTTCTCTAGGGACCTCCTGGGACCAGCTCACCAATGTGCCGGTTAGGCAGCCTCTTGAGCAGACAGGGCTCCTCATTGCCTGAGGGAGCTCGGATGCTGGCAGTCAGCAGACTCAGGTCACTCTCTGTGATCTTCAGTGACACGTCCGTAGATGTGCCCACATTCAACTGTGAAGTCCTCATTGAGTCATCACCTGGGCATAGGGAGTGAGAACTTAGATCCTGGCCATATCTTCTTTCCTCTCTTCCAAACCCAGATCTTTGGCTTCCAAAATCAATTCTTAGAACCCACTTGCTTCGAGAAGCCTTCCTCGATTAACTCTCATCTGATCTTGATCACCTTTTCACATTTTGCATCTTATTAAATTCATCTCAACATATCAAACACATCAAACATATCAAACAAGCAACTACTATGTGCAAGATACTTATGAACTCAGGTTGTTCTATGACACAAAAGGAGCAAAATCCCATGTTGGATCAAGTTCACTCAAAATTCTGCCTCTGAGGGGAGGACAGATGAGTAAATTGTGGCAAAGCCCCTAATCCATGACATCTATAACTGGATATTAGGGATGTAACCCTAAATATGATAGAATATAAGATACCCAAAGTCAGGGCCTGGTATGTTTTCTCTTTGTATCTCTAATACTCAGCTCATAAGTACACATAGTACGGGGCAAACAATGGGGACTTAATAGATGCTTATAGATTGATCAGTTTCTGCCTCCCCTTAATTGGGGCATTATCATTCATAAATTTTCATGTGGACATGAATGAGACTAGCATAATAACAATGGTAACTACACCAGAAATAGCATAAAAAATCTAATCAGAGTGCTATAAGTCTGGAAAAGAAGGCCGACCAATACGTAGTGATTCTGAGGGATAACAGATACTCAGCCTGAATGTAGCATAAGGACTTTTCTAAGCTTTGATTGTTTAAAACTGCATTAGGAGTGTGGGACTCCCCAGATGAAGAAGCCTAGAGGAAGGCCACCTTTCTAGGGATTTATGAGAACATATGAACTAGGGTATTATAGGAGAAGGAAGGAAGCAGGGAAAGGAGGGAGGGAAAGAAAAGGAGGAAAGAGGAAAAGCAGACATGGACAATTGTGTTCTTCAACCTCATATTGTTGAGATCAGTGAGTTAAAGATTTATTTCCCATTCTCTTACTGAAGCTCTTTCATTCAAGATACCATGCTTTAAGAAAGACACTGATAAACTAGGGAACGTGTACAGGAAAGTGATCTAGCTAGTGATGGTTCCTAGGAGCAATGTCATATTGTAAATGGTTGAACTGTGTATATATAACTGATAGAAAAGGTGATTTAAGGCTATCTTCAATCATTTAAAATGCCATTATGTAGGAAGTAGACTTTTGGGGGGAATTCCAAAAGACCAAGGGCCAAAATAGGTGAAAGATTTGGAGCTCAATATAAAAGAACTTATTATTGATTTAACTACATGCCAATGGAATAGGCTACTCTGTATTATAATGAGCTCCCTATCAATGGAAGTGCCAAGATAAAGTGAATTATCAGATGGGAATGTTATAGAGGCATTTCCTATAGTGAGGGAGAAGTTGGATGACATAACTTCTACAGTCCCTTCTTACAAAGGTAATCAGATGAAACAATATCATAAAATCTAATTCGTTCAAAGAAACAATGTTCTAAATTATCAGTAGTCTGTCAGTATTAATTAGTCAAATGATCGATTGATATTACAATCAAGTTTTGTTATGGAATACTGGAGTAGTAGAATATAATGTAACACAATTAATGTAACATTATTATGAAATTTTGTTATGCATTGTTACAGTTTCAGTTCACCACCTAAAGTTCCTATATTGAGGTGACCCGAGTTATAATCTTGTATCAGGAGCAAAAATATGTGAGAGAATATGGGAAAGTAAATTTCAATCAGAACATATTGAGTTTTGAATGAATGAAGGAGTTTATGCTTTATCTTATTGGCAAAAGGGAATCATGAAAGGTTCTTCCCTGACCAGGAAAGTGTCATGGCTACATCTACACAGTAGGAAGATTATTTTAGCAACTGCATGGAGGATGTATTAAGTTATGAAGAGCCTGGAGATAAGGAGATTAATTCGGACTATTATAATGATCTGAGAAAAAGAGGAAATAAAGGCTTGACCTAGGGTGGTGGCAGTGAGAGGGGAGCAGAGAAGGGAGACATCCAAATGGAATCTCCAGGAAATTTATCACCTACTTTCATTCATCCTAAAGCTATCTCTTTTCCCAAACTTCAAGAGGATGTCCCTTAGGTTTTCCTGTTCTGTTCAATGTTCTTTGGCCATTCCACATGTGCATGAGAGGTCTCCTCAAGAGGAGCCATAAGATCCCTAAGGTCAGTAACCTAAGCCCATTATTCTTCACATGCTTGTCCACAATAAGGACAGTGTTTAGTTTTAGTAGGTGGGCTTTTAATAAGCACTACTGAATGGTTGTTCATTGGGGAGACAGAAGAACAAATGGTACCTGTGATTTTGGCAGTGAAGGGGCTCCCTGGGATGTGTTTATCATCAAAACGGACTATGATGCTGTAGTCCCCAGGAGCAGTAGGGAGGTAGGATACCGTACAGGTGCCATCTTTGTTGTCCTTACAGGTGATCTCTGCCTTAGATGGCCCTTCCACAGCAAGAGACAGGCCCCCTAGGCGAGTGTGGGAGGAACTGAGTTAGAGATTCAGGCTGCACGCGGTCTCACAACCCACCCCACCTCCAAATTTCATCGCCTCCATCCTCTTACCTTCGCCAGCATCCTTGGTGACAATTGTGAAGGTGGCTGGTTTATTGACCATGCCATGACTCAAGCCTGGCCCATAGGCACTCACATGGCGGCTATTTATGGCATCAACATAGAACTGCAGGGGGCTTCCTGAGGGAAGGAGAAGAGACCAAAGGATTAAGTCACACAAATTCTGGAGCTACTCTAACTCCTTCCATCAATCTTTCCAATTTCTCAAATTTCTGACACCTATATATTTATTTATTCGAGGCAATCAGGGTTAAGTGATTGGCCATAAATCTAGTAAGTGTTGGAAGCTGGATTTGAACCAGGTCCTCCTGTCTCTACCTAGCTGCCCTGATGCCCATCTATTTGAAGTTTCCTGTAGCCTCTTCTGCCTCTAAATAAACTCACCCCAACCTCATCTTCCAGCTCCAGGACTTCCCCCACTTCCCTTTCCAAATGGCTCCTTATTCCCAACCTCTCTATTCCCCAAACTGCTAAATCAATTGTAACTGTATATAATGGTCCTTCAATTGATATCTGTCTAGTCATCCAGATCTTAGCATCTCTTTCCTATCAACTTACCAGGAATGTGATTGCCATCGTATTTGATCCCCATTTCATGAAGTCCCTTCTCACTGGGAGCGTATCTCACTGTGATGGTGCCGTCCTTATTATCTGTGATATTGGGTCTTGCAGTTTTCCCAGAGGGCATCCGTACCTCACCTGGTATGCCAGAGCACAGTCAGTATCAACAAGGGTACAGCATCTGCCCCTTTGACCTCACAGATCTACCTGATCTCTATCTCCCTGCCCTGTCCCATATATTTTTCAAAATCTTTCCCCATTCCAGCATTTAGGAGAAAGCTATCTCAGCCTCTGTCTACTTTTGTCCTAGCCTCTTCCTTGGGTAGGGAAGAGGACTTGGCCATTTTTTTCCACTGGGCCAGGGGGCCTGCTTTAGATCAGGAAGCAATTATAGTATATGAAGAAGAAAGAAACTCATACAGTGATAAGAAGGCATGGGTTGTTGTTTTAACTCTGCCATATTACTTCTGTAAGGTAAGGAAGCTGGACTAAGGTAATCGCTAAATAATCTAATTCTGAACTTCTCTGGTACTATGATCCTGGAGAGACAGTACCTGTGATCTCCCCCTTCTGGACTGTGAATGGGATAACCAAATTGAAGGGTCTCAACATAGACTCCATGGGTTCTGCTGGGACCACTGGCTCATCTGTGGCCTTGAACAAGGAGAAGGGAAGAAGAAAGGGATGATTAGTAACAACAGGTCAAGGAAAGTGGAAGTCCCACTCCATACCCCAAATGAAAGTCAGATGGCAAAAAGAGGGAAAGAAAAGTTAAGTTAATGGCAGGAAGTAGCTCAGCAGCAAAAGAGAAGGCAGGAGCTGCAAGAGAAAAGGTGGAGGAAAATAGGATGAGAGACTGCGCTTGTCACACTGAGGAAGGCTTCCCCTTCCCTGACCTGAGGCTTCTGGCTCAGACCCACCATGGTCAGTGCACCCTCCCAGAGCTGGGCCCTTCATTTGCATAACCTGAGCAGACCTTTTTTTGGAGGAGGACCCCAGCTCTGAAGAGAGGCTTTTAACCTAACATTATCCTGAAAGCTGAGAGTAAGAAGGGAGTGGAAAGGGAAGATAGAGACCCCTTTTTTAAAGCAGGTACCCAGTGGGTGGGGTAGCTACTGGGCTGGTGTGTAGGGAAGGGCTGGCGCAGCTGTAGGGTGTCACATGGCTCCTCCACATGGGGAATGGGGTCACACGCCTGAGGAAGCAAGACACGGAATAACATGGAGTTACAGAGGATCAACACAGGGTGACAGCACAGCGCTTAGTCCACAGAGGAATCTTAATAAATGGTCCAATACAGGCCAATATGCATTATTTTGGTAGAATCAAAAACAATATTGGTCAATATAGTCTCAAAAGCTGACACAAGAACAGGCTAACAAGAGTGACCGGGCCTTTGTCATGTTGATGAGCTCAAGTGCCCATACACAAAGGTCTGGGGATTCAGACCATGAGTCACCACTGTCCTGCCCACACTGAGAAGGGAGAAGCAGGTGTATCTCAGCTACTAGGTGAAAGCTGACAACTTCATGGGAATGGCTAATTTCTCAAAGAGGATGGAGGGGAGTGATTACTGCTCTCTCCCTGTGCCTACATGAAAGTATAGTTCAGAACTGGTACCTGAGAACAGGAATAGTGCTGAAATCAAAAGTGAATATAACAAAGACCTACTAAGTATATGAGACTGTGTCTGCTCTGAATAGGACCACATACACACAATCTGAAGTATAAGAAAGTATTTTAAAACAATTTCATCATACAACAGTATATATCATGTATCAAATGATCATATATTAAACATTATATATTGTAGATGTTATATGTAATAAAATACAATCTATAATATAATTGCATTATGTGGTATGTATTATACATTATATATTTTATATATATATATAATTATATGTTATATATGCCTCTAGCAGGGCCTAATTCTCAGACCCAACCCTTGGTCCCCCTCCTTTCTGCCCTCAGGTACTTACCAGCACGTGGAAGGGGCTGTTAGGGATGTGCTCTCCTCCGAACCGGATGGTGATGACGTACTTGCCCGGCTCAGGGGCGGTGTAGTAGATGTCGAAGGTGCCATCGTGGTTTTCCACAACGTCCACATCCAGCTCTGCCCCATCTGGGGTCGACACCGTGCACGTCACCTTGCCCTTTCCTGCCGCCTTGGCGTCCACTGTGATGACTGTCTCCTCCCCAATCTGGATGCGGGGGCCCAGACACGCGCCTGTGGGGGTGAGAAGACACAGTCAGGGGCTGTGTGGTTGTATGGGAAGAATAGGAGAGGGCATGTGATGATAGCAAAGGAGAGAACTGTGATCGGGGCCTTTTCAGAGGGAGGGAGATCATCAAGAAAGATGTGAGGTATCCTCAAGTCCCGGCTCAGTCATAGGACAAAGTACCCAGTCACAGATGGCTTTCATCCTGGGAAGGCCCTTTGAGACCCTCCAATCCAACCCCCTTCATGATGTTATACACATGAGAGCCAGAGAAGTGCATGGAGACTTGGGGCTAGATCCCATCCCTTCCCCTGATCCCTTGTGGTCCAAACCCTCCCACAGAAAGTATGGATGCAACTCACCCAGGCCATGTCCGCCGATGGACACTGGAAAGAGAGAAGAATGTGAGACCAGCGTAGACAGAGCGTGGACAACATCCGGAAGAGTGGGGCAAGCAGAGAAGAAAAGCTCTACCCTCCCCCCAACTCCAAACCCCCTGATGTGGCAAGTACAAGTATGGATGTCTCTGTGTGCTGGGTGTAGGAAGGATTATGAGGGACAGCAGCAAAACTGAGGGGAAGGACCAGAACGGGGTGCTCACCAGTGACAAGGCACTTGCTGGCATCCCCAGTGGGCAAGGCATGGATTCGGAAGGGAGAGTAGGGGATCTCATCACCCCCATACTTGATGGTGATGGTGTATCGGCCGCTCATGTCTGGCAGGTAGGAGACGGTGTATGTGCCGTCTCCGTTGTCTCGGATATTTGCCTTCTTGGGTTTGCCCTCGGGGTCCTGGGGTGGGTGAGGAGGAGATTCCAGGAGTGAGTTTGGCACTTACACCAGGTGCTCCCTGCTCCAAACCTGGGACTTGCCCCTTAAGCCCTCAATGGGAGAAAGCTCTCACCAGGATCTGGACAGTAAGCAGTCCCTCTCCAGCGTCTCTGGCATCGATGGTGAACTCTACAGGAAGGCTGGCTGGGATGCCTGAGGCATTGAGTCCAGGACCACTTGCTCGGACTTTGCTGGCATCGTGAGCTGGCAGCACTTTGATTTTGAAGGGGCTTGGAGGTAAAAGAGAGGAGGTTCAGATGGTGAGTGCAGGGGAATCACTCCGCCCCTGCTTCTCATCCCAAGCCCATAGGATTACTCTCACAGGCATTACTCTCACAAGCATGCCAGATTCTGGAACTGTGCTGAGATAGAGATTACTGGGAGCAAAGGGCCAGGACTTAGTGGAAAGCAGGAGGGGGACAGTCACCCCAAGCTTCTCTCTGCCACTTAATTAAGATCAATAGTGTAGAACAAAGGATGAGCCCCCGAAACCTGAGCATAAGTGCTTTCTAGAGAAGCTGACTCTGAGGATTTCCCATATCATTTTTGGCTTTGCCATGGTTGCCTGTTCCCCCACCCCCAGACGTCTCTCTTTGTGGCTCACCTGCGTGGCACCTCCTGGTCAGCATATTTGACAGCCACAGTGTATGGCCCATCAGTGGCTGGCGTATAGTTCACAGTGTGAGTACCATCTCCCTTATCTCGCACTTCCACTGGTTCAGCCACTCCTGGGGAGGGAGGAGAGTTCAAAAAAATTTATTCAGGTTGTCTCATAAGCCTCTTAAAAAATTCTCATTATTCCCCTCCACTCCATCTTACTTTCGTGGGGCTCCCCACTCTCTCCATACCTGTGGGTCCCACCACTGCCACTTGCAGAGGGGCTCGTCCAGCTTGACTGCAATCTACAGTGAAGGTCTGAGGGACCCTGGCTCGGACGCCAGCTCCCAGACCGGGGCCTGAACACTTCACCTTTCCAGGATCCACCACATCCTTCACTGGCACTCGGAATGGGCTCCCTGGAAGGAGAAGAAAATTAAAGGGTTAGCTTCCCAGGGATAGACTAACATTCTAAGCCCTCTTTCCTCTCCACCCTTCATCACCACCACTAATATGCTGTATATACTAGATCCTGAGAGAGGACAGGGAGGAGAGAAGAGTCACAGGCTCCACCATCCAGAAGTCCACAGTCCCAGAGCAGAGACAGGATTGTAGGACAATGCATCAGAGCACTTTTGTAATAATTGCTAGCATTTACATAATGCTTTATGGAGTACGGAGTGTATGTATGGAGGACATACTGTATGTATCCAACTTGATGCTCAAAATGAAGGTGCTGTCATCTTTATCTTACAAATGGAGAAACTGAGGCAGAGAGAAGTTAATTGACTTTCCCAGGGTCATACAACTAAGAAGAGTCTGAAGCAGGATTTGAATTCAGATCTTTCTGACTCAAGTCCAGCATCTTTTCTACTCTACAATCTAGCCATCTCATAAAATACATCAGAACACAAACAAGTGCCAACCAACTTAGATGTTGAGAACTACATGGCAAACCCTTAATATTCCAGGGCAAAGAGACAAGGGGATGGAAGAAGGTGTCTTATTTGAATTGGAAGAAACCCACATTGATAAAAATAATTTAAGGAAGTATAAATATCATTGCTTCTGTGACCTAGAGCTATTATAAACTAAGTGGTACAGTGGATTAAGTGTTGAGCCTGGAGACACAGAGTTTGATTCTGGCCTCATATATTTATATGCATATATGTATGTATGTATATATGTATGTGTCTATTTATATCTTCTCTCCCAACCTTTACCAGTGCCTCTAGTAATGTTCTTCCTCTAGGAGCTATCCATTTCTTCCCCTCTTTTTCCACCACTCTCCTGTACAATGTGCCACCCCTACCCACACCCTTTCAGTCTTTCCCCTGTCTCAGTGACCATGCCTGGAATAGGACGCCCTCCAAAAGTGATGTTGACATCATAGTCTCCGGGGGTAAAGGGGATATACTCCACACTGCAGCTGCCATCCTTGTTGTCCTTGCAGGACATCTTTGCCTCTGAGGGACCTTCAATAGCCAGGCCCAGGCCCCCAGTGCCAGCTCCCCTGCAGAACAGCCTCCGTTAGTTCATGGCAAGAGATCAGGGAAGGGGAGGGAGAGCCGTGGAAAGGGAAGGAAGGGGAGAGACAAGGCTTTTTTGGAGACTAAGTGGAAGACCGGAGGTACAAATCCTCAGGATTAGCTGGGATATGCTGGCTTGGAATGGCTGGGTTTTCTCCTAGTATTTAGTGTATACAAACCAGGAGTGGGGATGAGAAATTGTTTGGGAAATTTTTCCGGTACAAGGATCTAGGGATCTAGAGATAAAGCCTGCCAGCTTCCACCCTTATTCACAAGTTCACAGCTCTAAAACTGGAAGGAAGCACAAAGGTTCCAGTCCCCTTCCACCCTCCCACCCACCTAAATGGGGAACCTGAGGCCATGGGAAATAAAATGGCTTGCCCGATGTCACAAGGGTACAGTTAGAGGTGGGATTTGAAACCAGATCCTCTGACTCTTGACCATGGCTAGACGTGCTAATCCAGGAGAGAGGGAAGATGTGTGAAGGAGAGTGGGAACAGTGGATGGCATGTACCTGGTCTCTACGGTGAAGCGGTTGGCTTTGTTGACCAGCCCTCCTTCTAGGCCAGGCCCATAGGCCCGAACGCGGGAAGGGTCGCAGCCTTCGGTCACACCGACACGGAATGGGCTCTTGGGCACTGCCACGTCATCATATAACACCTCTACCAAGTGGACTCCTGAGGATGGCAATGTAAGGTGTGTGGGTTTGGCGGAGGGGTGAAGCCATGTCACCCTCGCCTCCTCCCACTGCTGGGTGAGTGGGTGCCTGTACCCCAACATCCCTGCCTCCCCTACCTTCTTCATAGGCCGTGTACTGCACTCGGTAGGTGCCATCCCCATTGTCTGTCACATAGGTGTCAGTCTTAGCTCCTGAAGGATTCAGGACCCGGGCTGTGACGTGGTTCCCGCCGGTAGCAGTCAGGGATCGAGCATCTACTGTGAACTCTGTGGTCACCTCTCGGAGAACACCTGGGAGCCAGAGCATAGCGGCAGGATGAGAAGGTCGGCCTGCACAAGCCGCCCCAATCCACCTCAGAAGTCTCTCAAAGATAAGTGCGGGCCCTTTGTCCCCTGCCAGCAGACTCGAGTCCCATCCTTTGCCCTTCCTGCCACATTTCCACTGTTATCCCCATAGCTGCAGCCCCTCACCTTTCTTGTTTCTGATTTCTGAACCAAGCCCTAGCAATCTCCCATTTGTACCCCTGTGTAAGCCTTTCCTCGGGGCTTTTTTTTCTCCAAACCTCAGTGGCAGGCAGCCCCAATCTCCTATGGTCACCTCTCCACCTTGGGCTCCTAGAACAACTCCTTTCGTCTCAATACCTCAGCTATTGTTTTCCCCCTGACATCTCCACTGGGGCCATCTATCCCCCAGAACCTTCTGATGTACCCTATAATCTTTTCCTTCATTCAGGCCTCCAAGACTCAAACCCTTCACCTTGTCTCCAACCGTTCCCTTCTTTCTCACTCTAATTTCCACCATCCATCTCCATGTCTTGGTGCTTCAGCTCTTCTATACTATTCCCTTTCAATTACTCAATCTCCTCCACCTCTTTACTTTTCCCCATTCCAACCTCCCTAATCTCCTTTTCCCCATTTATTTTTTACATCTCTCTTCCCAGTCCCTTTTTCCAGCCTGATCCACTCAACTGCTCCCCCTTGCCCTTGTTCCCCATTTTTCACTCACCATGGGGCTCCACACCAGGTCCAGAGACCTTGACGCCACTAGTATCAACCGCCGGCTGGACGTGAACGCGGGAAGGGAATTTGGGTACGGGATGTCCTCCATATTTGATGGTAATGGTGTAGGTGCCGGGGAAAGCAGGGCTGTAGGTGATGTGGTAGGTGCCGTCAGCATTGTTCTGGATCAGCACCTCGGCTTTCACTCCGGCATCCGACAGGATCTCAATGGTCAGCTCGGCCTCCCCCGCCTCCGAGCAGTCCACGGTGAAGGTGGCCGCTTCCCCAGCCTTGCCTCGCTCCAGCCCGGGCCCACTAGCCCGAACCTTGCTAGGATCAAAGACAGGGCGGATGTCGGCCTTGAAGGGTGAGCCGGGAATGTGAGCCTCGGCGAAGAGGATGTTGATGGTGTATTCTCCTGGCTCCGTGGGCAGGTAGCTCACTGCGCATGAGCCATCGCCGTTATCCTGGCACTCAATCTTAGCCTCGCACGGACCTTCCACTGTCAGCCCCAGGCCCCCTGTTCCTGCCCCCTTTGTGTCGATGGAAAATGGCGCTGGTGTGCCCACCAAGCCGCCCTTGAGTCCAGGACCATAAGCGCACACCTGGGGAAAAATAGGGGAGAGAAGAGATAATGAGGACAGCTTCTTCTCAGACCTCTCCGAGCAGGCCAATTTGCTCTCTTTAAACCCTCAAACATCTATCATCTCCTCAGGGTCATCCTGTCTTTCAGAGGTCCTGGCCTGAGAGGGCCTGGGCGCCTTGCCCTTGGAGAAGGAGATAAGCCCCGCTTATCCTGGGTGGGGATGCTACTTCTTCCCTTTAGCTTAAATCCTACCTCCTTCACCAAGATTTTCCCGACTACTTCAAAGCATAATAAACTCCCTTCTCGGAACTCCTGAAGCAACTGTATTGTTACAAGCAGACAGAACTTCTTAATTGTTTTTTTAAAAACAAATTGATAAAATACATGAATGCCTCAGAATAATGTTTTCAAAGAATCAAAAGAATTACTTATGTTTCCCTAAGAGATTAGTGAAAACGAAGATTCCATCCAGCGTTCATAGGCTTCTGAAATCCAGGTGAAGACCTTCCATCTTAAGCATTAGAAGGTTGAGTGACCGCCCTGAGGTGAGTTTTGAATCCATATGGCCAACTCTCTATCCACTATGCTATGCTGCCTCTCACTATTTTACAGTATTCCTTGTTTCGTGTGCATGGTCTTATCTTGCCCACAGGATCATGAATTCTTTGGAGACAGAGGATGTGTCTTTCCTGTGTCCTTATTGCACCCACCTCCATGTCTATTCTGTAGCAAAGGCCTAGTAAGCATTTAGCCTTCAGAGAGTTCCCTAAGGTTTGCAAAGAACCTTGTCTGAAAGTAACTTATCTCATTTATCCTCACAGAAACACTGGGGAGGAAGTGCTGTTACTTTCCCATTTTTATAGATGAGGTAACTGAGACTGGGAGATTAAATGATTTGTCCAAACGCATGTAGTTAGTTATAGTTAGAGACTTCCTTACTCCCATTCCTATCTCACTGTCTCTGTCTGTCTATTTGTCTCTGTCTGTTTCTCTCTGTCTCTCTGTCTTTCTGTCTCACTCTGTTCTATCTTTCTCTCTGTCCCTCTGCCTCTCTTTCTGTCTCTGTCTCTGTGTCTGTCTGTTTCTCTGTCTGTCTGTCTCTGTGTCTGTTTCTCTGTCTCTGTCTCTGTGTGCGTGTGTGTCTCTCTCTGTTCTTTTTCTTTGTCTCTCTGCCTCTCTCTGTCTCTGTTTCTATCTCTGTTTTTGTGTCTGTCTCTCTTTATGTCTCTCTGTCTGTCTCTATCTGTCTCTCTCTCTGTCTCTGTCTCTCTCTCTCTCTCTCTCTCTCTCTCTCTCTCTCTCTCTCTCTCACACACACACACACACACACACACACACATGCACTACACTGATCACTTTCCAGATACATCAGCCTTTCTTGCCTCTGAGGCTCACACCCTCCACTTTGAGTCCAGTCCTAGTTTTGCCAGCTCCTCTCAGTTCCATCTTGGTCATGCCCAGCTTACCTTGGAGGGGTCAGGAGGAAGGACACCTTCAACAGCAAAGGGGCTGCCAGGCACTGGGTGTCCATCGTAGGTGACGTCCACCTTGTAAGGCCCCTCCTCAGGAGGCATGTAGCGGACAGCCTGAGTGTCTGCTCCACCTCCTGGCTCCAGCTTGCAGGGGATGGGTCGGCGTGAGGGCGAAGTCATCCGTACATCTAACTGTCCCTGGCCGCCTGCGCCCCGGGTGCTCACTGAGAACGCCTGTTCCTGTCCCACTGCTACCTCTGTGCCACGGCAGGTAGAGGAGGAGACAGAGGGGAAGGGGCAGTGATGAGCATGAGAGAAATCGCAGAGTCCAGCTCCTTCCAAGTCTCTCCCTTCCTTCTTCTCACCAGCCCCCTTTTCTCCTTTCACCGACCCTCACACATGTAGTGCACAATATTGCTTCTCCCAAACACATATACACTTACTGCTATTAAGGCCTTGAACTTTGACCTTGCTGAGGTCCAGAGGGGGTGCCACGTTCACCACAAAGGGACTCTTAGGAACAGGATCCCCGCCGTAAGTCACAGTAACTGCCATGTTTCCCTGTTGAATACACGGGAAGTTACAGCTGGCAGTGTCACCAGGAGCTCTCTCTCCCCACCCCACCACTGTCACCATCTTTTAAAGAGGAGGAAACAAACTAAACCAAAGTCACAGTTACTAGGGAAAGATGATGGGGAGGGGAAGAGTTAAGGTGGGACAGAATGGTCTTGAGAAGAGGGGGCAAGACCTAGGGCCCTGGAGATGTTATGGTCAAGGTGGGGCGGTGGGGGAGGGACAGGAAAAGGGGCACTTGCCTGCTGGACAGCTGTATACTTGACAGTGTAGGAATAGTCATGGTTGTCGATGATCTCGAAGTCTCGAACAGCCTCTCCCTTTGCTGCCCCAGCAAAGTGAACATCCAGCTTGGCCTTGCCGGCACCTTTGGTCAGCACCGTAAAGTGTGTGGGCTTCCCGACTTCCACGCCTGGGAATCCAAGAGGAGACAGGGGAGAAGAAAAAGTAAGGGAAGTTCTGGGACTGAAGAGGCCGTGGGCCCAGTTTCCCTCCCAGGACGGCCCGGGCAGGAGGAACTTGCGGCAGACACTCACCCGTGCGGCTGAGCCCCGGACCCTCGGCTCTGACCTTGCTGGCATCGTGGGATGGGTCCACTTTGATGTGGAAGGGGCTGGCTGGGATTTCCTGGGAGAGGGAAGGGTAAAGGGACAGGTTGGAACTCTCCAGTCCCCCCCCCAGCCAAACACCCCGATTCCCCAGGAAATGGGCTCCCAAACGGTCAGTGGTGGCCACGGGAGAGGACTGGCCACGGATGTCCCAGCCCAGATGGCCCCTTCCAGGCAAATGGAAGGCAGAATGGTAAAGGGAAGGAGAGATTATCTGACAAAACAGCCAGAGGATAGAAACAAGACAGCGGAGGGGGACGTATTAAGGAAACCTGGGAATCCTTAAGCCCAGAGCTTGTCCACCTCAGAACCTGGGGCCCTATTGATCTTCCCCTCTTCTCTAAGTTCTGCATCTCTTAAGGAAATATGCTTGGAAAACACAGCATCTTTAAGAGGGTATTGCTCGCTTTTCCAAGGTTAGAGCTCATGGGACAGATGAAGAAGAGAAAAGGAGCCGTTCTGACTAGGAAGGGAAAGGGGGGGGGGTACCTGGTTAGCAAACAGCACCATGATAGTGTAGTGGCCAGCCCCAGGGGGCGTATACTTGACAGTGAAGGTATCATTGTCATTCTTGATGATATCAAAATCAATGTCGGCTTCAGCAGGACCCACCACGCCTGGGGCACACTTAATGCCAATGCTCACATCCCCTGAGGGATGAAGAGCCTGGTTACTCCCATGGATGAAGGGGAAACCAGCAAAGCCCACCCACTCTAACTGCCTCCTCCTGACCACCCTTCTCCCACACTCCATGCAGGTAGTCACAGCCAGGGATTTTTAAGAACAGGTTTTTTTTCATTTCCATATACATAGAAGAAGATAAAAAAAAGTATTGTGCATGAAACTGTGGATCTCTATTAGGTACAGCTTGCTTTTCAGCCATGTTTATGCTATGTGGCCTTTAGCAGGATCTCATTCTCCTCTTCTATAAAATAGAGAGAGAGCAAACCAAAAATTCTAATGTCTCTTCTACTTCTAATTGTCTCTGTGTCTATATTTTCTTTCCTACATCTTACCCCCCTACCCATCCTTGGCCCCACCACTTCTCAGCCCAATTTCCACCTGCATACCTTGCCCAGCTTCACTGCAGTCCACGGTAAAGTAGGTTGGTTCATTAGCCTTCAGGCCAGTCTTCTCTACTCCTGGACCATACACCCTCACCTTCTCAGGATGACTTCCCTCTCCCACATTTACCTGCAAAATGCCAATGCCCAGCATGAAGCGCTAAGACAGCCATTCCTTTCCCAAAGAACTCGGGAGCCCCTGCAAGTCCCCATCTCCCCTCCCTTGACTCTCAGATAAAGTCAAATCTTTCCTCAAAAGTCCTGAGGATAGGGGAGAAGCAGCATGTCTAGGAAGTTCCTAGGATCTGCTCTTTCACCAGCATTTAGAGATTATGTGTGTAGGGTATAGGTCACTATTGGAAGAAGTCATCGTCACATGAATTCTGGGTGGGAATGAGGAAGACATACCCGGAAGGGGCTCTTGGGAACATTAACTCCTCCCCAAGTGACAATGATGGTGTGTTTGATGGGTTTGGTGGGCACATAGGAGCATCGGAAAGTTCCATCTCCGTTAGGAACCACCTTGATATCAATAGGGCAGCCTTCAGCATCCTGTGAAAATAAGCAGATACACAGGCTAAATTCAGGAAGAACCTCTGACTTCAGCCACTGATCTCTTGCCAGCATCAAACGAGCCCCTGAAATATCTTCTGCCGTCATGCCCCACTTTATCTCAGTCACAGCAGAGCCACCAGTTCTTAGTACCACATGTGGTCATAGGTAAAGAACAGCAGGGGCAGAGGGAAGAGCCATGGATTTTACTCCTAGCTTTGACACTAACTGGCTGTAGGACTCTGGGTAAGTAATTTCACCTTAACTATCCCTGCCAGTTCTACTATTTTAACATTCATAATAACAGTGAGCATTCAGAGAGCATCGTAAGATTTGCAAAGCCCATGTTACCTCATTTCTTCCTCAAAACAGTCTTGTGGGCTAGGTTCGTCACTATTATCACCCCCCCACACACACATTATTATTATTATTGTCATTTTCCAGATAAGAAACTGAGACAGTTAACTGAAGTGAACTGACTTGCCAAACTAGCAAGTTGTCTGGTGGAGGATTTCAATCTGTGTCTTCTGACTATCTAATAATTTAGGGACTGGGGAACTGTTTGCTTTTGAGCTAGAGGTTTTTTTTTCTCCTTTCAAGCCTTTCTACAAGCCAAGGGATCCAGGACAATGTCTTTACCTGGGCATAGAGCTTGAGGTCACCCTTGCCAGCTGCACGAGCATCGATGGTGAACTCTGCTGGTTTGTCCACGATGCACCCTGTAGGCTCCAACCCTGGTCCAAAGGCCTTCACCTACAGGGAAGGGGGGGGACGAGAGTTAGGGTGTTGGCTTGGAAGGCTCTAGCCTCATTCACAGAGGACTGAGCAGAGATCTGCAGAAGCAGTACCTTGTCTGGGAAGCAGTCTGGAGGGGCTGGCTGAATGTGGGCGATGAAGGGAGAGTCACGGATATCTTCATCATCACAGATGACATGGACAGCATACTCCCCTGGCTCTGTAGGCCAATAACGCACATCACACGAGCCATCTCCCTTGTCATCACATTCGATCTTAGCCTGGGATGGTCCCTCGATGGAGAAGCCTGAATAGCAGAGAGGGAGAGAGACAGACAAAAGGTGTGACATTCCTGGCGCTGGCCGGATGACAGCCAACATTCCCATCTCCTCGCTTCCCTGTCACTCACTGGACAGCCTCAGCCTCTTTCTCCTGGTCACTTACCCAGTGTTCCCACCTCTGTGCCGATGGCCTCCACCACAAAGTCAGCTGACTTGCCCACTTGGCCCGTCTCCAGGCCAGGGCCCCAGGCCCGCACTTTCTGGACTCCAGCCTCAGGACTCACCTGTACCTCAAAGGGGCTGGGAGAAAGAGACAAAGAGAAGAAGGAAGGAAAGAAGTAGAGAGTAAAGGAAGAGGGGAATGAAGGAAGGGGGAAAGGAAAGAATGAAGAGGGGAAGGAAAGAATGAAGGTAGAGAGGAAGGATGAAAAGGAGGGAGGGAGGGAAGGAGATTCAGTCAAGATAGGAAAGAATTGCTCTCCCAGTTTCCCCTTTTCTTTCGCCCCAGACACACCTGACTTTCTTATATTCCCTAATAAACAGGATAAGAAAGTTAATCTATTTTATGGGCAGATCCTAGAAAGGGAAAAGATCAATTTCAAAGCCCCAATCTGGGATTGCCTCATTCTCACAAATAGAGGGAATTCCGATGTCAAAAGGTAAGGGATTCCCTCTCCTTCCCTCTGTTAAGGCACAGAACAGACCAAGTTTAGAAAGTGTCAAAAAAGCCAACCCTGTGTTTAGGACCCAGCAGTCTCAGCTTCCAGCCTGGGATCTTGTGATCCTAACACTGCACAGACAAGGAGATCCCTGCCCTACCACTATCCAGTGCTGCTGGGGCCTGGCTTGGGAAAGGAAAGAGCCTGGAGACTCACCTGCGTGGGATGGCATAACCGCCCCATGTGATGGTGACCACATATTTTCCAGGTACCACAGGATAGTATTCACATTCAAACACGCCGTCACCTGCCTCCCGAATCTTCACTGGTTCCTCTGTACCCTCTGTGGGGAGGCAGACAGCGCTGTGAGGGTCGACCTCCCTCGTCCCCACATTTCCCCATGGAGGAATAGGATTCTAGGGACTTTTCACAGAAAGCGAAAACCCATGGGTCTCGCCAGGACATATCAAAGGACATGTTCTTATAGAAAGTTAATTAGTGACAATGATGCTGATTTATATTTTTGAGCACTATTATTACTATTTCACACATATCTGCTCATTGTGTCTTCACAAGAACTCTGAGAACTGGTAGAGGTGGTTGAGTTTTACTGGCAGACTCCAAGAGAAGGGGCAGCACTGCCCAATCTGCTCCCTCAGAAGGGCTGCTGGCTAGACTTCTCTGTTTCCTTGTCCTCCCCAACTTGGCCCACTTACTTGGCCCTTTCACGGTGACTTTGAGCTCTCCACTGCCCGCTCCCTTGGTGAACACCTTGAAATCTGCGACCTCCTTCACGCGGACACCCTTGGGCTGGAGGCCACGGCCCGCTGCCCGGCAAGCGTTCGGGTTGCAAGCTGTAGAGGGAGGGGGCAGAGTGGCAGTTTAGGAGGGACATGTCAGGAGACTTCTCACTTGGGCAACATGATCCCTGCTTCTCAGCCCTAGTGGGCATGCAATCTGGTCGGGCCTTCCTTCCTTTCTGTGGCAGCAGGACTTCCTATCCTCAAGCAGATCATTAGGATCCTTGCTGTCCATTCATGCACCTTTTATCCTGACATGCAGTCCTCCTTGTCCCTCAGGACCCACCTCCACCTGCCAGCCCCCTGGGCCAGCATGTTTGCCCACACAGTGGCTGGAGCCCCAAGCAGAAGGCAGCGTCCCTGTAACAAGCAGCAGAGGCTCTGCTGGGCCCTGAGGGACATTCTTCAATGGTACCAAGACTTAGAACCAGTGGGATCAGTGAGACAAAGAGAACCACAGGGCAGAGAACTTTTCCCTTTCAAAGAATTCCTCCTCAGAGACTTTTGCACCCCTCAGGACCAGCCCTAGGCCCTAAAAAGCTAACTGTGCCATGAAACAAAGACATCACAGAACAGGCTTTGGCAAGGAACCTGGTCCTGCCACGGAACAGACACTGGCAAGGAACCTGGTCCTGCCACGGAACAGACACTGGCAAGGAACCTGGTCTTGCCACAGATCACAGGCACTGGCAAGAGCCTGGTCCTGCCACGAAACAGACACTGGCAAGGAACCTGGTTTTGCCACAGATCACAGGTACTGGCAAGGAACCTGGTACTGCCACAGATCACAGGCACTGGCAAGGAACCTGGTACAGCCACAGATCACAGGCACTGGCAAGGAACCTGGTCTTGCCACAGATCACAGGCACTGGCAAGGAACCTGGTACTGCCACAGATCACAGGCACTGGCAAGGAACCTGGTCTTGCCACAGATCACAGGTACTGGCAAGGAACCTGGTACTGCCACAGATCACAGGCACTGGCAAGGAACCTGGTACTGCCACAGATCACAGGCACTGGCAAGGAACCTGGTCTTGCCATAGATCACAGGCACTGGCAAGGAACCTGGTCTTCCCAGAGAATATACAGGATGGCATAGAAACCAGGCAATGCCACAGAATTCAGATCTTGCTATGGGATACCAGGTAAGAAGAGAATGTCAGGGTTTGGGCCATGCCAAGGAATAGAGGCAGTGCCAGACAGCCATGGCATGCCATGGGGTGACCAGGTAAGTCCCACCTCTGAGCTAGCTGGATAGTATTAACGTGGTGGTACTTTCTTGGCTGGTGGGTGATGGGTATGAAGGGGGTAACTGGCATCAGGAGGTCTGAGGACAGGGAAAGAATGAGTATAGGATGTCACCAGTCGGGGGTGGGGAGTTGTCACCAGTCGGGGGGGGGTGTCCTTGGATGTTAGGCAACCCTGATTTGCCCCAATCCCTGCATCTACTTCTTCTTTTAATACCTCTAAGGTAGGGGCCACTCATCGGTCCTTCATTGCTACCCTTTGCGCCACAGCTCAGCAGCTCTGAAATGTGGCTCTCCACTAACCCAAGTCTTTTGGGTCTGGGCAGGACAGAGTCTCTGACATAGGTCCCCCTACCTGGGATTTTCTTCTACTCATTTCAGGTGTTCAACAAGCATCCTTAAGTTTAAAAACTCTTCTCACACACAGCATCTATCCAGCCTTGTTGCTTATAGGCGACTACAGATTGTGCCCTGGTCCAACAGGGATGGTCAGGAGAGGGGGGAAGGGGACAGTCCTCACCTTCAGCCACATGAACAGGGAAAGGACTTCGACTGATGGGGGACCCGGCAAAGGCCACGTGTACTGTGTGGGGCCCCTCAAGCACGGGCCGGTAGGTACAGCGGAAGGTGCTGTCCCCTTTATCCTCCAGGGCCACTTCTACTGTGTCCCGCCGACCCTGAGGGTCAACAATCACCACGGAAACATCGCCATTTCCTGCCCCTGTTGGTGAAGACATAAGTATCAATTTCTGGTTTTAGATGGTCTACCCTGCCTCTTCCTAATACCTACAAATCCTCTCTCCCTCTCACCCCTCTTTCTCCTCTCTCTTTTTCCCTTTCTCTCCCTTCCTTCTGCTCTCTCCCTCTATCTCTCCTCTGTCTCTTCTTCTCCCCCCAGCTCCGCTCCTTCCCTCCCCTCATTCACCCCTTCTCTGATTGTTCCTGGTAAAACTAAGTCTGACAGGACATGCAACTGGGCACCTTTCTACATCTTTCCTCAACTCTCTTGCAAGGGATCCTTCAAGCATCTTTACATCCCTCTTCCTTTCCTCCCCCCTCCCTCCTTCTCCCCCTTTTTCTTCCCCTTCTCCTTTTCCTCACAGCAATGTAGAATCCCTACCAGCCAGTGGTACTCCCACCTCAACCCTCCACTATCTCCTACCTGCAGTGTAGATGTCAAAGTAGGTGGGTTTGTTGGCCACGTTGCCCACTGGCTCCAGGCCAGGTCCTCGAGCTGATACCTTGTTAGCATCACCCAGGGCCATGCCCACGTTCACCTCAAAGGGGCTACGCTCGATATTTTGGCCAGCAAAGAGCACTGTCACCTGGAAAGTCAGAGGTCAAAGACTCAAGGTTGGGTAGTAAGGAGCAGGAGAGCATGTCAGAGACATCCCAGGGGACACTTCAACAAATGAGGGGGAGGTACAAAACAAAAGGACCTCTGGAAGCAGCTAGTCCAATCTCAACCTAAACCTGATAAAGAAACTGTGTCTAACTCTTAGGGAGTATCTAGCCTCCATATGAAGACCTCTAGACAGGGGAACTCCACTACTCTTCCAGAGGCAGCCCATTCCTGTGGATAGGTCTGACCCTTGGGAAGAATAGTGACATGGTGCCGTGGATAGAGCACAGCCCGGGAGTTAGGAAGACCTGAGTTCAGACATTTATTAACTGTCATTTAATCCTATTTGCCTCCCTTATAAAATTTATAAATTTTAATTATTTATTTATAACTATGAGATTTATAAAATGAGATAGAGAAGGAAATGGCAAACTATTCCAGTATCTTTGACAAGAAAACCCCAAATGGAGACACAAAGAGTTAGACATGACTAAACAACAACAAACCTTTAGGAAGTTTTTCCTTACATCTAGTCTTAACCTGCCTATTTTATATCTCTCACTCACACTGTTCTGAGTTCTTTCTCTTGGAATCAAACAGAACACGGCTAGTTCATCTTCTATAGGCTAAAGCACTTTAAATATTGGAAGACAGTCTTCTAAGTCCTCTCTTCTCAAGGCTAAACATTCTTAATTCCTTCAGTTAATCCCCGAGGACCTCATCTTTAGTCCCATCACCAACTTTATCTTCCTCTGCATATTTCCCACTTTCTTGGTACCCTTAAAATATGGTGTCCCCAACAACAAGATTATGTGATGATCAACTGTGATGGATTTGGCTCTTTTCAACAATGAGATGATTCAAGGCAATTCCAATAGACTTGTGATGGAGAGAGGACTGAATATGGATCACAACATTGTATTTTCAGCTTTTTGTTGCTGTTTGCTTGCTTGGTTTTTTCTTTCTCACTTTTTCCCTTTTGATCTGATTTTTCTTGTGCAACATGATAAATGTGGAAATATGTTTACAAGAATTGCACATGTTTAACCTATATTTAATTATTTGCTATCCTGGGAAGGAGGAAGGAGGGAGAAAGGAAGAAAAATTTGGAGCACAAGGGTTTGCAAGGGTGAATGGTGAAAACTATCTTTGCATGTATTTTGAAAAATAAAATGATATTATTACTTTTTTAAAATCCTGAAAATAAATAAATAAATATGGTGTCCAGATCTAAATATAATATGCCAAGATATTATCCAGTTAGGGCAAGGTACATCCAGAAGCACTATCACCTTCCTAATCTTGGCTGCTATATCCTTTAGTATAGCTTAAAATAGCATTATTATTATTATTTCATCCTGTTGATGCAATCTTAAGCTTGCATTTCACTAATAACCTCAGATCTTTTTTGTACTTATCTATTCTATTTCTATACTTATAGCTATACTCTTTTCTATACTTTCTCTACATTTATCTATACTAGCTACAATTCCCCCAACCTATAGTAGAGGAAGTTAATTATTTGAACTCAAGTCTAGGATTTTACATTTATCTCTATTAAATGTAATCTAATTGGGCTTAGCCCATTGTTCTAGCCTTTCAGGATCACTTCTGAATCCTGGTTATAACTTATTAACTGTATGGCCTGTTAGTAATATTTGTGATCATTACTAAGAAGTATTCCCAATTTAATATCATCTGCAAATCTGACGAGTATGTAATCTATTCCTTCATATAACTTATTGAAAAAGTTAAACAGCACAGGGCTGAGAAGAGGTTCTTGGAATATGAGGGACTTCCCTGTAAGTCATCACAGACTCATTAATTAGTCAGACTTTGAATCTGATCATCTCCCACTTCTGCACTGGATGAATGTGGAGTTTGACAGATGAGCATTAAAACATGATCATTTATAGAACTGAGGAAGTCTAGAAGAGTGGGAGGGTTTGTTTTTTTTTAATGACGATACCTTGTGTAGCCCTGCCACCTTGGGTACATAGGAAACAGCGTAGGTCCGGTCCTTGTCGTTATTGGGAACCACTTTGGCCTGTTGAGGGAATGGGAATTGTTAATGATTCAGATACTAACTATCACTCTTTCCTAACTCTTCTATAGCCCACATAGGATTACATGGAAACAGTTTCCTATAGTTTACCAAAGATGGGGGCTAAGCTCAGCAGTCCCCGACCCATCCCAAAGTCTTCCTTTGCCGTACCTCCTCGGTGTGGCCCTCGGGGTCCTCGATGTACACGAGCACCTCCCCCAGTCCTGCATCTACTGTCTGTACAGTAAAATGAGCTGGCTGAAGCACTGTGTTCCCATGAGGCTCAATGCCTGTGGAAAAGGGAATTGGAAGGGACCAATAAGAGGAGAAAACATAGACAGGAACAGTGAAGCGGCTTTCCTGCCGCCCCTAGCTTGTGCAAAAAGAAGACAGCCCCCCTGGATGTCTCTCAGGACTGGGGATATGCTCCTCCATACAGGCCTGGGATGGGCTGGGGCAGGGTTACCTTCCAGGATTAGGGCTACATACCAGGCCCATAGGCTGTGGCCTTCTTGGGATTCAACTGTTTGGATCGGACGGGGGCTCCAGGTTTGAGCTTGGCCTTTGGGAACTGGGACAGGTAGGTCATGACGGAGTGCTCATCCACATTGGGGTCCACGATCTCCTCAGGGGCAATCACCTGCAATGGGGAAGGCCAGAAGTCAGCCCCCAACTCCTCCTCCTCTGCTCCTGGTCACTCTCTCCCAAGAGAGAACTTTCCTTCTGACCCTGCCCCTCTTTCCCGAGGGTCAGTCCACTCCCCACTTATGCTCACCTCCTGACCGCCTCTCCCCCATGCCCTGTTTCTGCTCCCCTACGCCCGTACCTGTGGCACACCCAGCCAGTCATCAGCCTGTTGCATTGCCTCTCGGGCATTCTCCACTGGCTGGTTGGGATCCCACGCCTCCCAGTTGGGACACAGGCCTGAGGAGGAGAAGGAATGGTGAATTAGGATTGGCGGGTGCTTGAGACAATCTGGCTCTGCCATAAAGCCAGCTGCACCGCCGCTCACCCTTCCCCAAGACACTTCCACCCAAACAGACTCCTACAGAGACTCTGAGGTGCCCCCCAAGATAGAGCCAAGGTCGGGGCCACTACGGACAGCTCTGACTAGGCCAACAATGAGTCTTTCTGCCCGAGGCTGGCTCTGCCTGGTACCAGTGCTCCTCTTGGGCCAGCCTCCTGCCTGTCCAGGCCCCATGACAGCCTCTGAGAAAGGAAACCTCCATCCTTAGGAACCTACACACTCTCAAGCTGCCCTCAGGGAAGGCGAGTGAAGGCAGCCGGAGCTTCCCACCACCTCAGCTTGTCGCCTGGGATCTCTAAGTCCTTGGCAAGAACATTTCCCCATCTCCTCCCAAATATTCCAGGAACCCAGGATATTCAAAGGGATAACAGGGTGGGGGGGAGGTGAGGGATCCTCTATGAAAGTCACTAGGAAGTCTTAGGAATCTCCCTCTGCGGGACCCTGAGGCATTTCCCAAAGTCGGTCCTACAAGACGGGGAGCAGAAAGGAAGGGGGGACGTGAAGGAAGGCCTTCGGCCCAGGCTGGCCGGCAAAGAAAAGGAAGAGAAATGGTTTGTTGAGAGTGGACAGGGGAGGGGGCCGGCCAAAAACATGCAGTCCATGACAAGCACAAGGGCTGAGCTCACTGTTGGCAGGAGCAGCCTCAGGCAGCGGATCAACAGCTGGGAATGCTTCCCGAGGCTGCGGGACTGCCGTCCACTCATTCCCCTGCACACACACTCACACTCATACACATACACTCACACACACACACTCTCACACTCACACACACACTCACAGTCATACACACTCATACTCACACACACACTCTCACACTCACACACACTCACACACACACACACTCCAGGTCCTAGGATTTTACAAAGGCTCACAAGAGCCTTTGGGGGCTGCAGCACCCAGACTGACCACTGGGGGTCAGCAGATAAATAACCTTCCTTGGTTGATTGGCTGGGTGGGAGATAAACCTTTCCGACTGGAAACTGGGGAGAACTGGAAAATAAATCCTTAGCTTGCCAGCAGTACCGGGCATTTCCCTAGCTCCTGCGTGGCTCTGATTTTCCCTAACTCCAGTACTCTGCTCAAAGGCCTCCTGGGAGTACGGTGGTAGGCAGGGACAGGAAGGGGGCAGAGGGGTTCCACTCCAGCGCTGTTTTCCCTGTCATGTTTTCCCCCAGTGGAGAGAATAAACTTATACCCTGACAGGCTGCTTGAGTTTGAACCCGAGTCTAATATTTACTTTTTTTGTGTGTTTGTGAGCAAAAGGCAACACGGCAAAGTGGACAAAATTAAGTCATGGAGTCGGGGAGACTTAGATTCAAGTCCTGCCTCTGCCATCCGCGAGGGGACAGGTCATTGAAACTCAGCTTCCACTACTTTTCCCTCTCCTGGACCACTCCCTAAGACTCAAGTACAGATAAGCTGAAAATCTACACTGGTGAAAAAGGCTCCACACTGAGAATTCCCTATACTGATGAAAGTATAGCTCTAGATTTTTTTTTTGTAATAACTTGGCCACATCACTTAAACTCACTCTTCCTTTGTCTACAGTTTCCTCATTTGCACAATGAAAGATTTGGACTTTAAGGTCCCTTCTGGTTCTATATCAGTGATCTAAGATTAGCCACCCCACTGTGGGAAGCCTTCTGGGCTAGAGATCCCCAAACCTCCTTTCCTTAATAGCGTCAATGTTTCATCAACCTGGCTCTTAGAAAGAAAACATTTCCTTGGGTTTAACTTGCAGCCCTCTTGCTATGGTCCCTGTCCTGCTTCCTTCTGCCTTCTGCCTAATGTAGATGGAAAGTAGAAAGAACACTGATCTTGGATTAGATAGACATGGAGTTTAAACCAAGTCTCTCAACTCTGCCATTTATGAGCCATGGGTTTCATGGGAAATGGGAAAGAGGAAAATGACAACATCTTCAAAGCTCAGTTTTTCTTCTGTAAAATGGGAATAATCACAGCCATTTTACAGAGTAGTAAGGAAAATAAAGTGCTATATACAGAGAACTATGTGACTTCTGATTTTGGAGACCAATCGATCAGTTCTCATTCAATGATCAAGGATTCTTATACTTCCCAACCCTTCCCCCCCAAGACATCCAGGTTCTATGTTATCATAGAATTATGGCTTTCTCAATCCTTCCTCAGAATCATATAAATCTCTTACCAGGGGCACAGTTGTCCACAAGGGCTCCCAGGGCCTTGCCATCCTGCCAGTCTTTGTTGAAGTTGGTGATGGGCAGCTGGGGCACTTTATTCTGGATCCAGCCAAGTAACCGCTGCTTGGGGGTCTGTTTGCGAGCATCTTCATCATCCTCATCCTCCCACATGGGCATGGAGATGGAGTAATGCAGGATCAGGGTCCAGATAAGACCCAGGATCAACTTCAAGTTCCCATCCACAATGGCCTTGCTATCTGTGGGCAGAAGTGTCATGAAAGAAGTCACTCCTTCTGCAGCTTTCATTTCATCAATCAATAAATCAACCCATATTTATTAGACACCTACTATGAGCCAGGCAATATGGTAGGCACTAGAGATTCAAAGGTAAAACATGGAACACTCCCTGTTTTCAAAGAGCTTACATAACATTAGAGGAGATAACATGAACATAAATGTAACTATACATATGTGTTCATACGTGTGCATATGTATACACATATACACCGATTATGTCTATACACAAATATGAACACATATGATTGTAGATAGAGATTACTCATGTAAATCAACAGTTTCTCTAAAACTTATAATTTTAGTGTTGGCTAAGAGCATAGCTTGGGGTCACCCAGACAATTGTATCAATGATAGGACCTGAGCCCTTTTTGGCTTCAAAGCCAGCTCTCTATCCCCTAGGATACTATCTACACATGTATGTGTGTATGTTTATACACACACATATATATTTGTATATGTGCATACACAGAGGAGTGATACAAAATAAATACAAAGTAGTTGGGGAAGGAGGGCTCTGGCAGTTGGGAACATTATGAATATTAAGAGAGCTTTGTGTAGAAGATGATGCTTGAATTGACTGAGAGATTGTGGAAGTGAGGAGGAAGTAAATTCTAGACTTCGGCGGTGGCCCATGCAAAAGCACAAAGATGGAAAATGGACTATATGAGGAACTAAAATGTCAGTTTGGTCGAATTGTTGGCTCTGTCACTGTCTTTAATTCCCCTTGTTCCCCCGGCCCCAAAAAAGGGGCCCAGGGACAGTACCAGCTGTTCCTAGAGATGCTTCAAGGAGAGGGACAAATACTTGAGCCAGAGCCCAAATTTGTGAGCAGTGGTGTCATTGAGGCAGAAGGTCTGAAAGAGCTGGTTGGACTGGGCTGGTCCTTGCCTTGTTTCCCAAAGTTTGTGAGAGGAGAAAGGTTGAAACTTAGTTGAGCTGTGACCAAAACATACCCTGAACAAATAAAAAAAAAAGTCTTTGGAACTAGAAATGAATAAGAAAGAACTGAATTTTCTCATGTCTAAGGTTTGAAGTGGGGGCCAGTATTTAAGATGGTTGAATTTCTTATGCACTTGCCAAGAAGAGTATATAAACTTATGATTTGGAGGCATCTTAGCTTCAGAACGTCCCCTTCACCCAAAAGCAACTCCACCTAGTTTTCTAGATAATAATAATTATGACTTCCTTTCATGGATTAGAGAAGCCAAAGCTTGTTCTAAAAAGCAAATACTGACTTCTCTTCCCCCACTCCCAATCCTATCCAAGGATATCCCAGCACCAGCAGCAACTGGACACCATTCCCTTGTTGATAAAGGTAGGCACAGGCCAGAAACCTGTCAGCTTTTTGGAGAATATTTGGGAGGAGAAATTGTGCTTGGGTGGGGAAGGGGTAGCTAAGATGTTTACAGTAATTATTCAGGGCAGAGGAGCCATGATAGGAAATAACACTGAGGCTTTCTTCTAAATAATCCCCAACTTTCTAACTCCTTTCTTTTCCTGAATAGGAATCAATTGTGTGGAATAAGGAAGACTGGGGTGCAAATGAGCTGGTCAGACACCGCCCCTTCCTTCCCTGGCTTTGGGAAAAAAAACATCATAGGAGACCTGGGGATGCCCCCTGATGCTCTGAAAGAGAGGCCCAGAGAAAGTTCTAACTATCTTTGGCTGAATGTCTCTGATCTCATCTCCTCACCTTCCCCCACCCCTTCACATACTCCTTTCACTGATTCATCCTTCCTTCCCCATCAGTTCTCCTCCCCCCACCCTTTTCCCCTGGCCCCTGGACTCCGCAGCACAATAGTTTGGCAGCTCTTGGATTCCATGACACACTCACTCCCCCAGCCTGTTCTCACTCTCTCCTCTCTCTCATACAACAGACACAAACACACGTACGAGTGTGGCAGAAACTCACACTTCTGACACCCTAATTGGGGGGGGGACCACTTAGAACCTCATACAAACAAGCCCACACTTCCCTTCCAGCACCAGTGTTTGCCCACATGAAGATGGAATGAGAAGGGGAGGGGGAAGTCCCCAGGGGGAAGGAGATGTTAGAGTTGTGGGTAGGGGCAGAGATGGATCCTGGTTGCTGGGAAGGAAAACTTGTCTCCCCCAGCAACCGGCACCAGTCCAAGCATTGAAGTTAGCCATGGGCCAGGAAGAGGGGTGGGGGCAGGGAACAGGCAGACCGTTAACTATGAGGCAAGAGACTTCTAGATTGCTCGAGATCCCCCTCTCTACCTGGCTCCTGACCACAGACCTCCAGCAAATACCTCCACTCCCCTTAAAGTCAGAAAACCACCATCAACAAGTGGCCCCCTTCTTTTCCTGTCTCAGTCTCCTTTGAGACTCAGCAAGAGAACAGGGAAAAGGATGAGCTGAGGGAGGTAGTGGGACAGCTGCCACTCCCTCATGTTCCCCCTCTCTGCTCCCTCTTCCCACCCCCACCCCCCAGCTGTTGGCTCTGAGAGAAGGAATAGCAACTGGGGAACAGCTGAGAGACAAGGTTGGCTCATTGGGCTCTTTGTTCACAGGTCCTGGGGGATGGGATGGGGAGGGGAGGTGAAGTCAGGAAGGGGCAATCTCACCTTTAACCTAGCTTGAAATCCCGCCCCCCCTTGCTGAGTCTCAAAGAAGACTGAGGCAGGAAAAGAAGGGGGCCACTTGTTGATGGTGGTTTTCTGACTTTAAGAGGAGTGGAGGTATTTACTGGAGATCTAAGGGCAGGAGCTAGGTGGAGAGGGATATCTCGAGCAATCTAGAATCTACCCTTCCTCCCCTCTCTCCCAAGGGAGCCTTTTTTCTTCTCTATTCCTATCCTAGGTCTGGTTCCAAATCTCCCTTCTTCACAAATAAGTCAGTGCCTGGATAAGAGATCTAAGGGGGAAAGAGAGAAACTTTGGGAGCCGTAGCTCCCTCAAAGATGTGGGATAAGGGAAAACCCAGAAAATTCTTATTTTCAGATACCCAGGCAGAGATATCTTGGGTCAACAGTACCAGCAGGAAAGAGCTGAGTCAGGCTTCTCCCCCGGTGTTAGGGTCTCCCCCCTCACACTCAAATGGGCAGGGAAAAAGAGTTGGCTACAGTTGGCAGAATATCACCAGAGAGCAGAAAAGTCAACTCTTCACATCTGTTCACAGCTGGGCAGACCCCTCCATTGTCAATAGTTCTCTCCCCTCCCTCCTTCCTAACCCCTGGAGCTGCATTGCTGACAGCTTATCTCATAGATGTGTGAGAGCCACTTGGCCCAGACAGTGAACGGCTCTCCTTCTTCCCCACAGGAAGCAAGAGTTCTGTCTTGATCCTTCTTTCCTCCCCACTGCCCAAATCCACCCCTCCTTTTCCCTCTAACAGCACCTCAGCCCTTTCCCGGTCTCCCATGAGCTCCCTCCAGCAGTGTTGGGTGTGAGGGTGGTTGGGCTGAAAACTTTTTGTGAAGAAGTGGAGAGATGAATAAGGGCCAGGGAGGATGAGGCCCCCGAATGGGAGTTGGAAGTGGTGTATGAGGCTGACAGTTTCACCAGTGATTTCTCTCTCCAAGCAGATGCAAGAGCAGTTCCTGAAGAACAGGACCCCTTTTGCTAATAAACTCTGCTCAGCAATTGTACTAGTTTCTGACCCCATCATCTGCTTTCAGCCTAGTCACTGAGATGTCATCCTTTTCTCTTCAACTGATCCCACTCCTCAGATTCAGCAAGGTCAGGTATTTCTGAGGGGATCCCTTTTATCCTCTGTAACCCCCTAACTTGTTCCTTATTTCCTCTGTAACTTGTTCCAGACTCTGCTGATCTTCTCAGCCTTTCCCAACCATCTATAAACTGCCAGTTCCCCAGATCCCCCTGCCTCAGTGGGCATCCCCTCTTCCACCTCCACCCCCACTCTCATCCCTGCTCCAACATGGTCTGTCCTTCTGGAAAGCTCAGAGACATCTGCTGTGTCACAACCAGGCCATGCTATTTCCAGTCTAGGGCAGGCGGTGGGGGTGGGGTAGGGGGACGTCTGTCATTGGGGAAGGAGCTTGTGAAGTTGAGGGAGGGGACTGGACAGGAGAAGGGGCCCCATGCTGACCTCAGCTGCTAATTCAGGCAGGCCCACAGCTAGTAGTGGCTCAGGGGAGGATACGGGGCCCAACAGATAGCAGAATTAACAGGGAATGTCTCTCCTTACCTCCCACTGGGAAGGATCCTCCCCTGCCCCCACATCATGTGTATGCAATATGCCAGCTACCCCCTATTTCGGTGTGGGAATCCCAACCCACATTATGGCTCTCCATGTACCTTCACTTTCTGAGCTCCAAGGAACTGTGGAGGGCACCCTTATGAGAGGGCTTCTTTTTTTGGCTGACGGAGACTTGTATTCCTTTTAAATAACTGATCCTAAGTTCTCCATAACCCTATTCTTGCTCAAATCACATCCACAACTCCCTGGCGCTGCCACTGCCCTTTCCTTCCTCTCTCCCTCCCCTTTCCCTGCCCCCACATAGTTCTCTCCTGATAGAAACCAGGAGAAGGGAATTCTACTTTCTCAGAGCTCTTCTAAGTTCCAGACAGATGTTACTGGTTCTTCCCCTCTCCCTGCTACCCCCCCCCCCACACACTTCCAGCTGTGATTCTTTTGCCTCAACCCTCCTCACACACGACTTCAGGCTTTGGTTACACTCAACATTTCCACTCCCCCTTCTCTATCTAGGGGGACCCCTCCCTTGTTCCCTGCCCTTGGCCTGGAGGTGGGAAGAGGAATGGATTGTATATGAAGACCCTTCATAGGTAGATGGAAATGGGTAAGGACAGGCAGGGGTTAATGTTTCCTATGCTCACTCAGTGCCTTTTTAGGTTTCAAAGGCTGGGTCCTACTCCCTTTCCCCCCCTCCCTGGAAAGGCCCCCAGGGGCTGGGCCCAGCTGCCAGGCACATGCCTAGCCTGAGGGACAAGAGGAGGGAGAAGATGTCACTGCTGCCTTCAGTACCACTCAGCTACCCCAGCCCCCAACACTTTCACCTCATTTAGAAGGAACTCTTTGGAGGAACCTCACCATTCTGTCACAGAGCCACTTCTCACAATGGCAGGCCAACTTGGTTAGTGGCTAATATCCCGCCTCCTGGTCTCCCCTAAACCCATATTTAAACTTGCTGTTCTAGTGACCACAAAAAAACTGAAGAGAAGGACGGGTGCTTTTAAGGTTATCTGTTAGTTTCCAGAAGAAGAAACTGAGGGGATCCCAGGACTTGCACTTGTTGGCAAGGGTCTGGTATGGAAGGCAAAGGGCTTTGAAGAGAGAAGGTGGTGCAGGTGCCAAGCTGGGGTGGGTGAGGAATGGAAGGGAGAAAGGCAGAGAAAGAGGTGAGTCCCATGATGATACATGTATCCCTTCCTTGTCTAGCTAAGGGGTGTGTGTGTATGTCAGTGACTGCAGGAGAAAGTGCTCTGCTTTGGGGTTGGCGTGGGTAGCAGTGTGTTTGGGTGTGTGAGACATCGGTGCCAGTGAACTTTTCTGTCCCAGTAACTGAACCCTCCTTCCTCTCCACTCCCCAGGAGGGTTCCCCGACTATTCCGCCCTACCCAAACCTCCAGGGGCTCTCCCAATAGCTAGTGGGTTCAAGCCCAGTAGGTTCTACCATAGAAGGCTCCTCCCCCAAGTTCCTTCTACTGGCCAATGGAAAAAGCCCCAAAGTATCCTTTCTGGCTTTCCGCGCGTGGACACCACTCCAGCGGCACGGCCCCGGAGAAGTGGGGGGAGCCGTCCCGCCCCCGCGTGGGTACGGGTTGCCCGGGCCCTTTCTCTCCCTACCTCACCCCACCCCGCCCCATCCCGTCCCTCCCCAGGCACTGACCGATAGACACGAGCTTGATGTGCTCGCGCTCCAAGAATTCGAGCGCCACGGACACGTTTTCGAGTTTCATTTGGCGAAAGTTGGGCCGCGGGTGGAACTTGCGGTACATGCGCTTCTGGCTCAGCACCTCAAGCAGGGCGATGAGACGCAGGCCGTCGCTCAGGTCCCTCTGGAGGTCCCCCAGGCGCTTGCCCACGCATTTTAAATGCTCGTTACACCAGCGGGTGAAGGTGTTCTGCTGGATCTTCTTCCATGGCGCGTCCTCGGCCAGGTCCTTCTCAGTGGACGGCATCTCGTCCATCTCCTCTCCCAGGCCCTCTGGGTAGTTGCTGTTGTTCATCGTGATCGCTTCAGGGGGTCGGGTTAAGTCCGGGGAAGGGGCTAAGCCAAGCTGGCGGGAGTCCCGAGGACTAGATGGGAGGGGGCGGGGGGGAGCGGCGTGCAGCGCCTGAAGATGCCCGTGGAGGGGGTCCGGAGCCGACTCGGTGGAGCGGTGGGGTGGGGTGGCCGGAGCCTGGGGCTGGCCTAGAGGGGCAGTGTCCGCTGCTGGCTCTGGATAGCGGTCCTGGGAGCTCCTGCCTCCTCTTCACTTCTCAAACTTTGGGCTCTCTCGGGAGCTTACTCGGTCGGTCTCTAGTCTTCAGGCTCGGGGATCGGACTCGGGATCTTCTCTCCTCCTTCTCCACGCCTGCCTCTTGCTGAACCTGGGTCTCTGTCTCTCCCTCTGGGGGGGCGGAGCGGTTCTGGGGAAATGCAGGGCCGGACCGGGGGCGGGGGGTTTAAGAAGCCCCTGGGTCGCGGGGGGGCCTCCCCCTCCTCAGGCTCACGTCAGAGCGCCGGCCTCCCAGGAATGCCGGCCGGCGGGGCTGGCCTGCGGGGGGTGGGGGCGGGGGCGGGGAGGGGGATCAGGGAAGGCCCCGCCTACCCTTCAATAGCCTAGAGAATCTGAAAGTAAGGGGAACCCGACAGGGGGTCTTCTCCAAGTCCCTCCTCGTACTCTTATACTAATTTGACCCCCTCCTCAGCCAGAGGAACAAAGGTCTATTATTAGGACGTTGCTCCCCAAATCTGCCTCTCTGCCAAGTTCAGAGATGGGGATGAATAAGGAAAATGGGGAGGATCATAACGGCCTTCTCCTCCCCCTTCTGGTCCCCTCCTTCTTCTCCCCTCCCTCCCCGTATCTGAGCTGAGTCACAGGTGGGGATGAAGTCTTTGAAGATGAGAGGAAGAGAAACAGAGATGACTAAGACTTAGAGAAGACATAGATTTGGGAAACTGAGGAATAGTGGAGAAGTTAGAACTGACAGCAGAGATCTAATATGGCAATGACTGAGCTTGAAAGTCCAATTATTAATCATCCATGTCAGAGTCAGAGCTCTTTGGGGTAGGAGAAGTGCATTTGGGCAGGGAGAGGGAAACAGGTAATAACATGGAAATAAAGGCAATGGGACTGAAGAAAAGGCTTTCTTAAGGACTCCCTTTCTCTTACTCTGGGATTGAAGTCTCCCTATGGGCTAGAATGGGTTTCCCCTTGGTGACTGGAGATACAGTAGTTGCCCTGCACCCCACCCCACTCTCTATTTAGTGTCATCAACCCACTTAAGCTCACCCTCTCAGAACTGGGTGAGGAGAACGTTCAGATTCTGGACTATGAGTCACTTCTCTCCACTCCCCATCCTCTCAGACCCCAGAAATTGACTCAGACAATATTTCCAGGGACAACAGTGAGGATAGACCTCCTCCTCGGTGACAGGGAACCCCCACCCCCCATTCATTGTGTCCATCCTTGGCCAGAAAGGAGGACCGTCTGGCCAGCCAGCCAGGGAGATCCCTCTTGGCATCAGCCAAGGGGGGAATGTGAGCTGAGGTTGTGGGAAGTCTGGTAGAGATAGGATGGAAGTAATCAGAGGGAACCCTGGAGAGAGGAGAGCAGTGGGACTGAACCTCCCCAGTGGAACTGTGAAGAGAGGGAGGGGACTAATACTAAGGAAATCCCTGGCTCTTCCAGGAACGGACGGTGGCCCAAAAGATTGATAAATTTTAGGGAAACTGAGGAACAGATCTGCCTTGGGTCCCAGAAACACAGGACTCAGTCTAGGCTCAGTTGTATCCTTGCTAGCCCATCTTTAACAGTTCTGCAAGCAGTTTCAGAAGTGAGAGTAGGGGGTCTGGAAGGAATTAGCTGTCCTCCAAGGTCTCCCTGAGAGAAAGGTGGGAAGGCCTCAGACCAGGCAGCAACCTGACTCAGCCAGAGTTGCCATTTTCCAGAATGGTGGAGCTGAGACTTTTGGAATGTTCTTGGGGCCCTTGTAGTGAGTGAGTGACTCACTGAATTTTGTGAGGAGTGGGTCTGTGGGGAACTTAGCAGACTCTTTCCCCAGGCTGTCCTCATTAGAGTCATTTATAGGGAAGTGCTGTTATTTTTTGGGGAGGACTTATAGCAGTAATATATGCTTCCCCTACTCCCCAAGAGACTGTTCTGAGAATTTGAGTAGGAAAAGGATCACAAAGCATCAGGAATAGAGCAGGTAGTGGTAGTCTTGGCTAGTGACCATGGTGGGGGGGGGGGGGGAGAGCTCTGGGGGCCCTGATAGTGACAAGCTGGAATATAAATAGCCCTCTGCTCCAAGGCTCATGTTCTGTCTGCTGGCTATGACGCGATACTAAGGAATTCCACTGTCCTGGTTGCAGCTCACCTCCCTCACCCTGCCCCCCACTCCCTCAATCTCCCTTTCCACCAAGCTATTAACATTCCACCAACAAAGTCATGAAATCATGGCAATCACTACTGTCCATTATTTGAGCTTGAGGAAAGAGTTCCCCAGGTCCTGGGCACATATGGATTTGTATCCTTGGGCCAAAAGGGTCAGGAAGGAAAGAAGCTGAAGTAGTATTCTTAAAACCTTAAAAAAAAAAAAAAGGAAAACATGATCTTTGACTCCATTGCATCCATGAGGCCCCATCCCATAAAACTGAAATTGGAGTGGGGTCCTAGGAAAGAACAATCCTGCTTATAGATTCCCAAGCCACTAGAATAGCTTGGTAGGGTGGAAAGAATGCAGCTTCGAGTGAGAGAATCTGAGTTTGAACACTCAGATCCCATTTCTGATTCTGACTCTATGAGCCTGGACAAGTCACTTGATCAACATGAGTGTCACTTCCTTCATCTATAATATAAAGTGAGAAGGCTGAACTATAAGCTTCTTGGGTCTTTTCCAGCTATAAGTTGATGACTTTATGATTTTTGAATCTGATGAGTTAATTGAAGTTTACAGTGAGGGATTTTGTGCCATTAGGACTAGAGAAATTAAGCCATCCCTATGTTGATCCTTTAGCACCAATAGGACAGTATGGTGATTCCTGGCTCCCCTTGGGGGAAAATACCAATCAATCAAGGGTAATGAAGGGAAATTCCTGTGAATACAAAAACAGTGCCTAGAGAAGGGCATAGGGTCCACAAAGAGATAGCCTTCCCTCAGCCCCAACCGCTTAGTATACAGGGGAGTGAATGGGGCAGAGGAGGGAACGTTGCCAGTAGATGTTTCCCGTCACCCCTCCACTGCCCGGCCCCTCCCCCATTGCAATCTGAGCCTGCTGCTCTCCAGGATAAATTGGGTCCTGACTCAGGGCCCACTAGTCAGTTTGACCCAGCAGGGACGGTGACTCAGCCCTCAATATAGTCCATGAGCTGTGGCCCTGGGATGGGCAGCAACATGGGGCTGGAACAGACCGTGCACAATGCTCATCTTGTCTTGCCAAAACTCCCTCCCTCCCCCCTCCCACCTCCCTGTCTCCTGGCAGAGGGCTTAGTCTATCCTCTTCCCCTGGGCCATGTGGGGTCCCCCAGGAGGTTTGCAAGGGGGTTTCATCAGCCGAGTATTTGGGGCTACAGGCTGCTTATAACCCCCTGACTCACCACCTGCTGACCTGTCCCTATAGACCCAAGCTGCCTAATCTAGCTCCTGATCCCACTTCTCCTACAGAGTAGCCTGTCAGTCACCTTCATTAATCACACTTTTCCAGTTGAGCAGAATTGGAGTCCCATATACCAAGGACCCTATTTTCTAAGAACTACAATCATTTTAGGCAAATTAGGCACATGTCTGGAACCATTAATGGTTCTTAGGGCAGGGTGAGGCTCTGGCCCTATTCATCTTAACTCAAAAAGTCTTAGACCCAACCAGATTATGGTGGCAAGCGTATTTTCCTCACACCCAAGCTTGGGCTCCAATTCTCTCCTTAAGGGGCCGACATAATCTGTCTGCTGGCCATCTCTTTACTTTCCTGACAATCTGTGGTCCAACCTCCACTTACCTAAATCTGAAACCAAGGGGTTTTCCTTAGATGTAATTTGTGGCTTTTCTCAATTTTACCTTCATACTACTTGTCATCCCTTGCCAAGCAGTCAAACCAAGTCACTGAAGTATTCCTTTTCCCTTCATTACCCTTTCCCTAGAGGTGTGCCATAGTAAACTGGGTAACTTAGAAGTCCATCAATTACAAAGAATTTTAAAAGCTTCACGAACACTGGGTTTGCTCTACAATCCCCAAGAGAGGAAGTTGGATTCTAAGGTACAGGAGAGGATTTTATATTGTCTAGGGAAGATGCTCTCAAAGAACCTTAGATTCCCAAGATGGGTATGATCTGAGGAAACAGCCTCTGGTTCAAGAAAAGGCCAGTCCATTGCAGGGAAGCTGAAAATCCATTGGTGCCCAAACCATGTGATTGCTAGTCACATCCTTCACCTAGGAATAGCCTTAACCTTGGGTTCTAGTTCAGCATTTACATCAGTTTTGCTGCAGGTTCCGGTATTACCCAGGGTACATGTACCTTCCTGGGATTTTCATTATGTATGAGGTTCTCTAGTCAATTGGCAGCTAGAGTTAGGTAAATTAATAAGGGGGATTCTCCTCCACTGAAATGGAAGAAATTGGCATCAGGTAGGCTGTGGGCAATTCCATTGCAAATGGAAGCCAGTTTACTGTTACCCCCAAAACTGTCTCAAAGGGAAGGCAGATCAGGAGATGGAGCACCTGCTCTACTCTGTACAGCTTTAACAGTAGTGGAAGTTTCCAAATTGATAATCTCCGCACTGCCCTTATGATTATTGTAATGTGGCCATCATCTAGTCTTAGTACTATTCTAAGCTACATAATATACTAGAAAAATCTATCTCCAAATGTTCTTGCTAAGTCCCTTTATTTTCTCTCCTTCCATGGGGAAAAATAAAATAAAGTGATACTAGAGACTGGTATCTGCTGAATGAACAGAAATGCTTTTCTGCTGTTATTTGTTCCCAATATAGCTAGAAAAAATGAAGTGGTCAGAGGAGAAATAGAAGATGGGCCTGAAGAAATAATGCAAGCTGGGGTCCCAGACTTCCGTGAGATAGGAAATCAAAGGTGAACTGGCTTGGCTGTCTGTGAGGTAGAGTAAACAAATAAAGAATCACAAACTCATGTCATTGAGCTGATATTTAGTTACAAGGAGCCCAGGTTCTTGTGGGAAGCAGAAGAATGGTGACAGGAACTCCCCATAGGCCTTTCTGAGCTGGGGAGACTAAGACTGCAAGTATGGGACCAACAGGAGATGGGGTCGATGGATGGGAATGTCGTTCTGGCCGGTCTGTCCTGCTGGGGGATGATGGGAACTATAGGTCCGCCATACCAGATGGCTTTGACCTCTTACTCAGTGAGGCAGAACTCTGTTTCTTGCTGGCGCATGTTTGGTAACACGTAGAGAGCCACCGCTGCAATGGCTAGGAACACCAACGGTTTCCACATTCCAAACAAGTTCTGTTGGGACCAAAAACAACAATGAGCACTAGCCTCCAGGACCCTTTCCTTGCCAGGCCAGACAAATCCTTTCTTAATAGCTTGCCACCCTTGCTGCAGACAGACCCTACTAGAGCTAGAGAGGGACCTCGCCATAACTGGGGATCAGCTGTTCCTGCCTTCTAGCTCCTCACTGAATAAGTGGTCACCTAGCCTGGACACCAACAGGCTCCATGTCCACATCTGCCTCCGACCCATTTCTCTTTATTCACTTCCCTTTTTTCACTTTTCCCCTCAGTCCAATGAAGAAGATAATGTAAAGTCACCGTGAAGGTTTGGACGGGCAAGTCCGCACGTGACTCTCAGTTGTCATGGCGATGGATGGGGGGGAGCAGGACAAAAGAGGACACCTAGAAGAAGCTACATCTTTCCTGTGCGTCCCCAAAGCAGTAGGCTGGTGCAATGACAGCTCAGCTTTGAATCCCATCTGTTTGCTAGCTGCATGACCACAGACATGTTATGACCTGGCTAAGCCTCGACTGTCTCATCTGTAAAATTTGAATACCACCCTCCAGGGTATCTACTTCCTTGGTTCTTCATGAGAATCAAATGAGATAATGTATGTAAATCATTTTGGAAACCCCATAAAGTAGATTACTAAGTATCAATTTTTTTTTCTGAGGCAATTGGAAGTGACTTGCCCAGGATCACACAGCTAGGAAGTGTTACATGTCTGAAGCCGAGGGGGCCTGAGTGGTTGGTCCAGGATCACTCAGATGGCATGTATGAGAGGCAGGCCACCCCTGACCCCAGTTCTTCCAGACTCTTCAGTCTGATCATCATTAAGATCAGTTCTCTTTGGGGATCAGGTGTGGCTTGGAGCTGTGGAATGCCAGTCTCTCTTAAAAATCAAAACCATGGATGGCTTCTGCATCAGTAGCACAGCGGATGCCCTCAGGGGCATCTGATCCAGGAGGAAGGCATGCTCACCAAAGAGCCTGCCCAAGGGTTAGCTGGATGGCCCATGAGCCCCACTAGAGCCTGTGATCTGCAGGAGGGCCCCCAATGAGCTAATTGGACACCCCGTGCAAGATTAATGGGAGATCATGGGTAAGGATCTCGGAGATGAGATGGATGAGTTCGATCTGAATTGCTGAATCGAGTCCCCAGATTGATGAGATCCTGGACCTATCAAAGTCATTAATATTATGATGACTGTAGTGATCCCCTGAAAATTTGAGGAGCAGCCAAAGAGCTGCTCTCCAAAGGTGATCCAAGGTAGCCATGGGAGATAGGAGCTGAATTTTATCCTTTCCTAATACTAGAGAACATTGCATGGTGCTTTCCAGTTGACAAGGCACTCACATACATTACCTTATTTGATCCTGAAGTAGATAAGGCATATTATTATCCTTCCCTTATAGATGATGACTCTAAGTGCTAAATGATCTGCCCAAGGTCACACACTAATAAATGGCCTCACCAGGATTAGAATTCAGATTTTCTCTTCAGTAGTCTAATACTTCTCCCCCTTCCCCTGCTTCTATTCAGCCTCAGCTAGCCCAGCAGTCACCGATTCCTTCTCAAATTCTAGATCAAATGAGTCTGAGGCTGCTAAATAGTTTAAATGGATGGGAGCTAAAAATCTTGGGTTCCCTTCTTGGGGCTTTAAAAATCTAGGTCAGGATCCAGGAGAAGACCGGGAAAAAGAGGAAACTTTAGAACAGAGTCAGCAAACTCAAGTTCTGAATGGCACTAATGGAGGTAAGCAATGCCTTTAGTTGTCACTGGCAGACCTAAAGCAAAGACGGGGAGGAAGCAAAAAAGGTAGGGTGAGGGTGGGAGACAAGAGGAAAGGAAGAGAGTCAGAATAAGGATGGAGAAGAAAACGTTCACATATGGTGAAGAATGTTGCCAGTTGCTTTAGGTTCTGCTCGGTCCCTTGCCTGACCTTGATTTTGTGAGATGTAAAAATAGAAAGAGAGGCTTTCCTCATTATTTTACAGAGGTGAAAAGTGGCCAGGAGAAAGATGGATTCGAGGTCCTGAGGACCAGTTGTCTCGGGAGACACTGGCTTCTCTCCGTGGCCACCTTCCCCCAGGTGTGCATCCTGCTGAGAGTCCCTGTTACGAGGGCCAGGTCCAGGTGGGAGGAGCCCAGCACATTTCTGCCTGGCCTGGATCCCTAGGGAGACGTCGGCTCTGGCCGGTGAGTGGGGCGGGGGGCGGGGCGACCGGGGCGCCAGCTTGTGAGCCCCCTGTGGAGGAGCTGAGAGGCCTGTGCATACTTAGTCTCTGTGGCGGCAGTGGCAGTGGTGGGGAGTCTGCTACAGGACTGACCAGGGTCCAGGTTATTCTTGCAGACCCAGGCGCAGCTTCAGAGAGAACTCAGTGGGCAGCTCTGGGTTCAATGGTGCTAGGAAAAGATGGTTAAACAAAAGCAGCAACCGTATTGGGCTTAGCAGAAGCTTTTCCACGGGAGGACCACAAGCTCTCTGTTGAGAGTACGCATCCATTCCTCTTGGGGTTTTAGAGAAGGAGGCTCGAAGACGGACAGAATCTTTGCCGGCAGTTCAAGGAGCAGCCAGGACTAGAGCCCCGGTGTTAACGCTCTGTCTTAGGCACCACGCGGAAGGAAGGGGTAATGTGGAGCAGGCAGAAAAAGCTGAGAGGGAGGGAGGAGGAGCAGGAGCAGGAGCAGGAGGAGGAGGAGGAGGGAGCAGGAGGAGGAGGAGGAGGAGGGAGCCATCAGGACCGCCTGCACCTCCCCTCTGGCACCCAGATGCTGAGGAAGCAATACGAGTACCTGTGTTAGGATGAGGTCTCAGCCCACCAGCACCAGAGCAGAGCCGATATGACCACCAGGCCTACGCGAGGCAGGGAAAAGAGGGGGGGGTCGGGGTCAGGGGGTGGCTGCAACATGTCAGGTGACAACAGAAGCACAGGGGACATATGAAGGGGGTGAGAGGAAGGCAAGAGACACGCAAACACATGAAGCCAACAGAGAGTGAAGATGGCAGAACAGAGGGGAGAGAGGAGGGAAAGAAATCACTAGGTTAAAGAGCAGGTGAGCAGCACTTCTGTCGGGGGGCCCTTGGCTCTCCCCGCCTGTGGCTGGAAGCAGGAGCGAAGCTACAGAGGCTGAGCCGAGGCCCCAGCCCCCAGCCAGGAGAGGAGGCGCCGTCGGGGCTCGGCACGTGGCCCTGCTTTGTTTTCCAGGCCAACGGCCCGGCTGAGCTCTTGGCACCCCTTGGAGGGGAAGGGGCCTGGAGAGGCCTCGCCTGCCAGGGCGCCCCCCCACCTGCCCACCGCCCCCTGCCCGGCCTCTCTCCAAGGCTCCCCTTCTTCCCTTCCCTCTGGCTGCAGAGCCGGAACCCTGCCCTTGCCAGACCCCGGAGCCACACGCCTGCGCCACTCCAGCTCTCCGGCCTAGCTCAAGGACAATGGCTCATCCCTCTAAGGGATGCCCACATTTTTTTTTCCAGAAGGCTTTACAGGATAAGAGTTTTCTTCTACCAGTCCTCCCCTCCCCTAGCCCCAGTTTAAAAACAGATACTGCTAGAGGAGAAAAGAAGCAGGAGGGAGGAGAGGGAAAAACCAAGAGTTCCTGAGGCCCTGGATTGGGTCAAGAATAATTCTAGTCTAGAAGGCCCGCAGTCACCCCAGAGGGGCCACGAGGGGTTAGTTCTGGGTCCTCCCGAGAGGCTGGCTGAGGTCTGGCTTGGCCCCGACGGGGGAGGCCAGGAAGCTGCGGGCCTCCCTGTCTCCTTACTGCTCAGGAGGAGGCGGTGTCACTGCTCACCTGTGGGCCCCGAGGGAAGGCGGGATGGCGCCACAGGCCCTGGCTTTGGTTTCCCAGGGTCAGTGGCGCTTTGGGGATTGCTCCTTAGGAAGTTTACTAAGGCTCTGCCCGGCTGGAGGGCAAGTCCGCTTCTCTCCCACGTGCCTGCCCAGCCTTCTCTCAGGCTTACGGACAGCTCCTTGCGCCATTTCTTCTTGCCCACACCCCTGTGCCGGGTTCCCCACTGTGTGCTGAGGTGCCCTGCCCCGGGTCCTCTGCCCCCAGCCCAGGCTGCAGTTACCTTTTTGCTCTCAGGGATCTTGATGGTGGTGGGGTCCTTGGGCTCTGACTTGGTGACTTCTTCCTCCTGTCTGGCGTCCTGCACATTCATCTGCTCTAGTGATTCATCCTCAAAGCAGCCTACCTGTCCCCACAGGTCATCTGGCCCATCGTCCAGTCGGTCTTGGAATTCTACGTGCTTTACCACGGGCACTATTATACAGTTGGCCACGGGTTCTGTCTCAGACTCGGACTCGGACTCAGACTCAGACTCGGACTCGGGCTCGGGCTCGGGCTCAGGCTCGGGCTCGGGCTCGGGCTCGGGCTCAGGCTCAGGATCTGGCTCTTCCTCTGGCCCTTCCTCTGGCTCATCTTCCTCCGTCATCTCCTGGAAGAGCAGCTCTTCATCCTCCAGGGTCTCACACAGCTCCTCAGGCTCCTCCTCCTTTCCCAGTTCACACGAGCTGGCCTTATAGTACAGAACCACCTCTAGCTCCTGACTCTGTGGAGAGAGAGGAGGAAGGTGAGTGAGCACAGGGTTGCTGGGAGGGCTTCTCAAGAAAACCATGTTTTGTGAGAGTACTGGACCACGTGTCCACTGACAAAGCACTGCAGGATAACGTTCATGGTCAGCCTTCGTGGAGTCTACTTATTGAAAAAAGTCAAAAGCTTCTAAACACAGCTAGTTAGGATTGACATCGTCTGCCCTCCCGCCCTTCTTCCCCAGCAGCTACCAGCCACGAGGCACCCCAGTCTCCCTTTTAACACTTCCCCTAACAAAACCCCATTTCTTCCAATTGAATTTCCATTTCAGCCAACCCTCTCTCCTCAGTTGGTTCAATCATTTGAAAGAAAAGCTTCCCTGACTCTTCATATCGCTATATTTGTTTCCTCAAGAGTAGATACCCCAGGTTCCAGAACGTGTGGCTGGGCCCTTGGAGACCAAACCATAGAGTGTAGCATCCGTAGCCCCTCCAGACAGAAGCTGGAAGGGCTTTTACACAGCTCTCTCCTGCCAATCTGTCCATCGTTGGCCAGGAAGCAGGGATTCTTTATCTGAGGTCTGTGAACTTCTTTTTAAGAATGATATTTTGATAACTAGACTTGAATCTATTTGATTAAGTTTAAAATTCTGTGCATTTTATTTCATGCTTTATTTTTAAAATGCTGAAATTCTGAGAAAGGTCCATGAGTGCCCCAAGGTGAAGAAGCCCAACCATGAAGTTAGACCGAAGGCGCTGCCCTAAGCCCCCCAAGCCTCGGGAGCTCCCTGGCAGGAGCCACTTACCTGGCTGCTCCTTTGGTGCTCACCTGGCTGCCAGTCACGCAGAACGCCTTGCCGCTTTTGAGGCCCGTCCTCTCCATCACTTTGCTGATATCACTGGCGCTGCTGTCACACCAGTCCACGGTCTCCTTCGGCGCCGGGGGGCACACCTTCTCAGCCTTGAGCTGCCAAAGCTCCTCCTGGCAGTATTGCAGCTGACATTCCAGTTGTTCTTGCACGGCCAGAAGCCGGCTCTGCTCATCAATGCTAGCTTGGTACTGCAGCTGCAGCTCTCGGAGCTTGGCCTGGAGCTCTTTGTACTGTAGATTTAGGGGAAGTGGGGTCAGTCAGACAAAAAGGAACCTGGCCTCTGGGCACTGCCCCCAGCCTGACACCACCACAGGAGAGACCACACTGCAATATGTGTGTCTCAAAGAAGGACACATGAGAGAGAAAATGGTAGAAGGAACAGAAAAGATGTCTCTTGCTTGGCCTTAAAATAGCTATTGACTCAATGATATAGATTCAGTGAGCCATTTTTAAAAATTATTGTTTTTAATTATATAGTAGTAGCTAGGGAGAGCTGGGTGGTGGTGCAGTAGATACAGCATTGGGCCTGGGTCAGGAAAAGCTGAATTCAAATCTGGTCTCACTAACCATATGGTGTGGGTAAGTTCCTTAACCCTGCTTGCCTCAATTTGCCTCAGTTTCCTCACCTGTAAAATGAGCTGAAGAAGGAAATGGCAAAGCACTCTAGGACCTTGGCCAAGAAAACCCCAAATGGAATTATTTAGAATCAGATGGGACTAAACAACAACAAAACACTAGCTAGCTCTTATATAGCACTTTTATTTGAAAAGCACTTTACATGGCATCTCCTCTGGGCCTCACAAAATCCCTGTGAAATTGGTTCTATTATTATCATCCCTATTTGTCAGGTGAGGAAATAAAGGCCAAGAGAGGTTAAATGTCTGAGTCAGGATTGGAACTCAGGTCTTCTTCCTGACTCCCAGTCTAACCCTCTAACCATTGCAGGCTAATCACATTTTTTGTTAATTGAAAATCTCCTGAGGAACAATTGTATTGTCCACTTCTGGCTCCTGAGACCTGAAGGAAGATCCCACAGGACACAGTATGGGGAGACAGGTAGAGGAAGATAGCAGAGAGCTTCTGTTCTGCACTTCAGCCTCTGCCTTGTCTTCCCCAGGATTCCTCCCTCCTTTTGCAGGGACTCATGTCGATCAGTCTGCACTCTCCTTGTCTTGTGAGTGCCTGATCAGATTGTGACCAATGGCTCTAAAGGGAGAGCGAGGACCAGGAGCAGGCCAGCTGGGCCCCTGCGGCCCCCGGGCAGCGTCCCCAAGAGCCTCCTCCGGAGGCAGCGACCCTCACAAGGCCCCACTGCACTTACCTCCGGACTGTTCTGGGGCAGGACGACGGGAGGGGGCTCTTCCATTTTCTTGCTCTCTTCGCACTCCCTGAGCTCCTCCTGGCAGAGTTCGAGCTCCTCCTGGAGACAGCTTAGCCTCCTCAGTAACTGCATCATATCTAGCTGCAATTGGCTGTGCTCACCTTGGCTGATCAAGTACATGGACTTTACTGCCTGCAGCCTGTTCATCACACAAGCAACTACCTCCTGGACCTGTTGAGGGACAGAATTGTCATGAACTTCTGGGCACTGCCAGGGGCAGATACCTGCTGGCGGGGGCAGCGGGGTTGGGCGGGGGCCCCGGCACCCAGGCTGGTGGGCTGGGTGGGAGGAGAACTTCTCAGACACAGTTATGTACCCTCCCAGGGACCCCAAGCACCCCGGCTCCCCAACCACTACCTCCGAGTCCTCGCTGTCATTGCAGTAGTCCTCGCTGCTATAGCTGCTGCTGCTGCTGCTGATATAACTCCTTCCAAAACCGGTCCTGTTGTCGAAGCTCAGCCGTGGAGTCAGAGATTGCAGCAGCTGCATCTCCTCCTGGCAGAGCTGCAGGTCGTGCTGCAGCCTCTTGCGCTCCTCCAGCAGCCTGCCTTGCTCCTGCTGCAGCTGCTCCTGTTCCACGTTGCTGGTCTGGTACAGCACGTGCAGCTCCTGGATCTTGATGGATAGTTCACTTGGCTGCAGAGGGAGAGGCAGAGGGTGCCATGGCCTTAGGAAATGCAGCCCCCCCATTGGTCTCATAGGCCGCTCTGCAGGGGTGCAGGGTCATGCATCGGCAGTGGCAGGAGGGTCACCAGGGCTCTAGGCCTGGCTTTAGCTCTTTCCTGCTCACCTAATGGATTTAGGGACTGTTCCTCAGACAGGGCTTGGAGTCACTCAGCTTTGCTAAGTGTGAGATCTGTTCCCCGAACAGGGTTCCGGGGTGCATGGGGCCCTGCACTCCCATTCTCTAGCTCCTGGCCTGCATTTCCAGTAGTTTCTGTAGGATCTCCTTGATTCTGCTCCATCCTGTCTACCGAGACCAATGCTTCTACTTAACTGCGCCAGCCTCTGAGCTTTTCATACTCTGCCTCTTTTCTTAGAAATGTCCTGTCTCAAAGGGACCTGTATGTGCCAAAATGTTTGTGGCAGCCCTGTTTGTAGTGGCTAGAAACTGGAAAATGAATGGATGCCCATCAATTGGAGAATGGCTGGGTAAATTGTGGTATATGAACGTTATGGAATATTATTGCTCTGTAAGGAATGACCAGCAGGATGAATACAGAGAGGCTTGGAGAGACCTACATGGACTGATGCTAAGTGAGATGAACAGAACCAGGAGATCATTATACACTTCGACAACGATATCGTATGAGGATGTATTCTGATGGAAGTGGATTTCTATGACAAAGAGACCTAACTGAGTTTCAATGGATAAATGATGGATAGAAACAGCTACAGCCAAAGAAGGAACACTGGGAAATAAATGTGAACTATTTGCATTTTTTATTTTCTTCCCGAGTTATTTTTACCTTCTGAATCCAATTCTCCCTGTGCAGCGGGAGAACTGTTCGGTTCTGCAAATATGTATTGTATCTAGGATATACTGCAACATATTTAACATATATAGGACTGCTTGCCATCTTGGGGGGGGTGGAGGGAGGGAGGGGAAAAAACGAAACATAAGCGAGTACAAGGGATAAAGTTGTAAAAAAAAATTATCGTGGCATGGATTCTGTCAATACAAAGTTATTATTAAATAAAATAAAATTAAAAAAAAAAGAAATGTCCTGTCTCTATAAAATCCTCCCCAACTCTGCTAAGACCCCAAATTTGGGTTTCCCAGAGAAACCTCCAGGATTCCCATGCTTCTTCTCTAATGGCTGACCTCCTGGTCCTCACCTGTTGCTGAACTCAAGACCCACTAACCCTTTGCTCTTTCTGGACACCCAGTGTTAGCTCTCCCGGGTCCATCCGGAATGGTTCCTAGCCCATCCAAATCCCAGCACCAACAGTATGAGTTCTAAGAACTTGACACACTGGGATGTGTTCCCTAAATGTAATTTGTTAATGAACAGTTTGTTGTGGTCATTGAAATGTTGTGGATTTTTTTTTAAATGGGATCTATAGAAAATTGGACTGTCAACTAAAAATAAGTGGCTCTATTAACTTTGGTGAAAAGGAACTCAAATGGCAACTAAATGCCACATTTTAAATGCTAAAATCATGGAGTTGTAGAGTCAACAGTAACTTAACCCTGTCTGCCTTGGTTTTCTCATCTATCAAACCTCTCCAGTATCTGTACCAGAAAACCCCAAGTGGGATCCCACAGAATTGAACATACCCCAAAGAACCAAATAACCACAAAACCTTGTTTTACAAATGAGGAAATAGGGGTAAAAAAGTGGTTGGAAGGAGAGAGGCTGGCAGTGTGGCACTGTGCTGGGTGCCCATTTGTTGCTTGCACTGGCCCTGGGCTGGGCTTCTAGGCCCTTCTTCATCCAAGCCTCCAGAGCAGCACCTACAGCTGGATGGCAGACTTGGGGTGATGCCATCCTTCTGCCTCCAGCAGTAGTGGTCTCTGCTTCCCTTTAGGAAGGCCCCAGTGGTCCTGTCCCCAAGCAGCCCTGGCTGCACTTACTTTGCTACTTTTATCTCCAGATGATGACTTTTCTTGGATGGGAAACCCTGTCTGGCTCTCCCTTAAATGTCGAAGCTCTTCCTGCACCTCGACTTGCTCCTTTAACAGCTGTTCCTGACTCTCCACCAGTTTTTTTTGCTCTTCTTGCCGGGTTTGATAGCTGGTCTGTAGTTCTTCCAATTCACCCAACTTGTCCAACAACTCTTGACTCTATGGGGATGAGGTGGAAGGGTGGTTACCAAGGAGTGTTGTGCCTTGCCCACTCCTTTGCCTGATCCCTCCCTCCCAAGGGCCTTCCCTGACTGGCCTGGCCTAATGGAAGGGTGATCTATTTGGTGATCTGCTACTCAAGATAGATGACAAAGAGATTGAACTACACCAGTCAGGGGCCACATTAAAAAAGGCTGTAGTTAGCATTTTGTCCATTAAGTAGCTCAAATCTTGTTCTTAATAACCACTTGAGGGAAGGGTGGACAAGAAAGAAATCCAGCTGCCACCCTTTCAATTTCTCCTTTCAGGTACAAGAAAAGTCAGAGCGTATCTAAAGTCATGAGCCCCCTCTATTCTCCCCCTCCCCATAAGCCCCTTCTACTCCTCCCATGAATCCCCCCTCTATCCTTCCCTCTATAAGCCCTTTCTGCTCTCCTCCCTGTGAACCACCTGTTTCCCTCCATACCCCTTCTGCTTTCCCAAGAGGGAAAAGCAGAGGGAAAGAGCAAGCCCAGAGGTAGAAGCAAGGCCCAGGAATAGAACCCAATGTTCCGATCCCCTGCCAGTGCTTTAGTCACCAGAAACAGGGCCTTGGAAGGAACTTGATGAAAGCATGATCCCCCTCTGCTCTCCTCTCCCCATTAGCCCCCTCTGCTTTTCCCCTCTCTATGAGCCCCTCTCTGCTCTCCTCCCCCTTTCCTCCCCCATGAACCTCCCTCTAGTCTTCCCTCTATGAGCCCCCTCTGCTCTCCTCCTCCCCATAAGCCCCTCTGCTCTTTTCTCCCTCCTCCCTCTAATACCATTACCTTCTGGAGGAGGTTGGGCTTGGGCACAGGGAAGGTGAGCCTGTGTAGCTCCTCCTGCAGCTGGCCCTGCTCCTCCTGCAGCCTCCTCTGATTCTCCAGGAGCTCGGCTTGCTCAAACTGCAGTTGGGCCAGTTCTTTCTGGCTGGAGTTGTACAGTTCCTGCAATTCTTTCAGCTTAGCCACCAGGTCCTCGCACTGTGGAGGAGGGAAGGTGGAATCTGTATCTGGTCATCTTGGGAAAGCCCACTACTCTTCTCCCTGCCCTGAGCTCAGCACACCCTCCCTCTTGTGCCCCTTCTTCCTTTTGAATCTGACCTCCACTCAGCCATTAGATTTTGGGATACAGCATCTTCTAAAAATTGTTTTCATGATCAGGTCATAGTAATAGCAGCTAACACATAGTGCTTTCTACATATCAACTCCTATAATCCCCACACCATGTGAGGGTCAGTGAAGCTACAATCCCACTTTTACAGACGAGGAAACTGAGGCAGACAGACCTGGCCAGGGTCACACAAATAGTAGGTATCTGAAGGTTATATTTGTACTTGGCCCCCAAAGCGCTCCACCCGTCCCACCAACAAGCTGCTCTGAACAAGGTCTATTTTCTATGTGGCTGGAGGAGGAGGAGAGGTAAAGTGATCCTTCTTTTTTTGTCCCTTTCCCCTGGTACACGAACCCTCTGATTCCGGAGGACTTCTGGCCTGGCCATCCTCTAAATACCTGAGTAACCCTGATCCTAGAGCAGGGAGAGGGCTGAGGTGGGGCTGGGGCTGCAGACAGGGGCTCCCTCAGGCAGACATCGGGAGAGAACAGACACCCAGAGAACAGCCAGGGGCACCAGTGTGCCCTCACATGGGAGCAGCCAGCAGCCCTCCTTCATGAGCATCTTACCTCTTTCTCCCCCAGGCTTTCAGATCTCTCCATCTATATCAGCCCCCATTAAGATAATTACCAATGTCTGGGTACCTTAATAATGAGGAGGAAAAAGCAAAAGCCATTGATTCTGCTTCCATCCCTGCAAAGAGGTGAGGTGAGAGGCTCAGTCTGAAGGGGGCCAAAGAGAAGGGCAGAGAAGGAGGCGAGCAAGCCCAGAGGTATCCAAAGTTTCTGCAAGGCCCAGGAATAGAACCCAGATGTTCCGCTCCCCTGCTAGTGCTTTAGTCACCAGATACAGGGCCTTGGAAGGAACCTACCTCCTTTTCTCTCCACAGTATGCACCTGTCTACTGTGATAATGAGGTGTGCACAGAAGATCTGTGTCTGTGCTTCTCCTTGGATTAAAAGATGGTGGCAATAATTCCACCATCTATTGTTTTGTGAGAACCCCAGCAACAAGAGAGCACAGCAAATAGAGTCAGGAAGATCTGAATTCTAATCCTGCCTCAGACACCTACTAGCCATGACCCCGGGCAAGTCCTTTCACCTCTGCCTCAGTTTTCACATCTGAAAAGTGAGAATAATGATAGCAACTACCTTCCAGGGTTGTGCCTTGCAACCCATAAAGCACCAGATAGGCTAACTACCATCAAGGCCTTTCTAAATTTCTGCTTCAGCAGCTAGTGGACTGAGGGATAACTTGGAGATAGGAAGACGAGTTCAGAAGCCTCTGATACTTACTAGCTGTGTGATCCTGGTCAAGTCCCCTAATGTTTGCCTGCCTGATTTTCCTTATCTTTAAAGAAGGCTAAGAGCACCTCTCTTTGGTTGTTGTGAGGATAAATGAAATGACCTATGTAAAAGGTGCTAGATAAAGAGCATATTATTTTCCTTATGGTTGTCCACATTTTCCAGATTTTAGACTGGGGGACCTAGGCTAGTCCCCCGCCAGGCAGGGCAGTTTCAGCAGGCTCTCAGGCTTCTCTTCCTAGCTGTGTATCTCTGGGCAGCTTCTCATTCCACAGGAGGGGATGCCCTGAGCTTTGCATCCCCTGAGAGAACCTCCCTACTTCTTTTGTGGACATTTACCTTGTTTGGCTTGTTATCCTGGTTCTGCGCATTCCGGAGCATCTCCAAATCCTGATGGCAGAAGTCAAGAGCTTCCTGCAGCTCCTGCTGCACTTGGAGATGGTGGGCCTGCTTCTCCTTACTGTCCTGATACAGAATCTCCAGGTCTTGAATCCTGGCCTCCAAGTCTTTGTTCTATGATATAGGAGGCAATCACTGAAATCATCCTAGCATCCTTTCACCATATTCTCAGCCTTTTTCCTCTATGATCAAAAGGAGATTCCCGGACCTGTTCAGCCTCATCTTTTGTTCTATGGGGCTACCAAGAGTAGATCAATTCCCAACATGCCCTAATGCATGAAAAGTCTGCAAGCTGCTTAGATGCAAAGTTGAAGGAAGCATGGGGCTTCAAACAGCCCTGAATCTCCAATCTCTCCCAATCTCTTCTCCTTTTGTTCATTATTCCAAGGGGCTCTTGCTCCCCTCATCTCCCACAGAACTCCAAAGATTCTCTCTTGCCATGCTCTCTCTCACCTAAGATTGCCTTTACCTTTTTAAGAACCTCCCGATTGGCGGCCTCTGCAGCTTTGAGGCGTTCTACCTCCATTCCACAAAACTCCAGATCCTCCTGTAATTTCTCTTGTGCATCCAAGAGTCGACAGTTTTCCTCCTGGCTTTTGCAGTACCGATTCTGCAATTCGTCAACCTTACATTTCAGCTCCTATAGTGGAGGAGGACTTTGGGCAGTGCAGTTAGCCTTGGAGAGCCTTACCTGTTTACCTCTCTGCCTAGTTCATTTGGACACTAAAAAGTGTGCAAGTTGCTTAGATGCAAAGTTGAGGGAAGTCTGGGGCTGCAAACAGCCCTGAATCTCCAATCTCTCCTAATTTCTTCTCCTTTTGCTCATTATTCCAAGGGGCTCTTGCTCCCCCCATCTCCCACAGAACCCCAAAGAGAAGACTCTCTCTTGCCATGCTCTCCCTCACCTCAGATTGCTTTTACCTTCTTAAAAGCCTCCTGGTTGGCGGCCTCTGCAGCTTTGAGGCGTTCTACCTCCATTCCACAAAATTCCAGATCCTCCTGTAATTTCTCTTGTGCATCCAAGAGTCGACAGTTTTCCTCCTGGCTTTTGCAGTATCGATTCTGAAATTCTTCAGCTTTACACTTCAGTTCCTGTAGTGGAGAAGGACTTTGGGCAATGCAGCTAGCCTTAGAGAACCTTACCTGTTTACCTCTCTGCCTAGCTCACTTGGGCACTGAAAAGTTGCTCAGATGCAAAGTTGAGGGAAGCATGAGGTTGCAAACAGCCCTAAATCACCAATCTCTCCCAATCTCTCCTCCTTTTGCTCATTACTGCAAGGGGCTCTTGCTCCTCCCATCTCCCACAAACCCCCAAAGAGAAGACTCTCTCTTGCCATGCTCTCCCTCACCTCAGATTGCTTTTACCTTCTTAAAAGCCTCCTGGTTGGCGGCATCCACACTTTTGAGGCGTTCTACCTCCATTCCACAAAATTCCAGGTCCTCCTGTAACTTTTCCTGGGCATCCAAAAGCCGGCAGTTTTCCTCCTGGCTTTTGCAGTACCGATTCTGCAAATCTTCAAGCTTGGCCTTCAGCTCCTATGGTGGAAAAGAACTTTGGGCAGTGCAGTTAGCTTTGGAGAGCCTTATCTGTTCACCTCTTTGCCTAGCTCATTCAGATACTGACAGCCTGGAGACCTTTCCTCTCCTCACCTCCTCTCTCTTCTCCTCTTCTTTTCCTCTTTCCTCTGTCCTTTCCTCCCCTCTGAAGTCCTCTCCTCTCCCCTTTCCTCTTTTCCTCATCCTCCTTTCTCCTCTCTTCTTGTCCTTTTTTTTTCTTACCCTTTCCTCTCCTTTTCTTTTCTTTCTTTCCTTTCTTTCCCCTTTACTTAATTGGCTCCACATCTTCTCTGATGCAGCTACCTAGATGAAGCTGTAGGTCTTCAGTGATCCAGGCAGTACTACATAGATCCTGCCCTCCTTCTGGGGAAATGTCCTACCTGTCCTTTACCCACAGGTCATGCAAAAGCCCTCTCACTGATCCTAACTCTTCTTCTATTTTCTGTCTCCCCCAAAGCCTCAACACAGCATATATCAACCTCTTCCTTCATTTCTCACTGCTGCCATTACCTTCTCATTTTTGTTGCTTTCTGCAAGGGATCCCCTCTTAACCATGAGCTTACGTTGCTCTTCTTTACTTGCAAGAAGCTCTCCCTGAAGTTGGTTCCGTGCCTTTATGAGACTTGCCTGCTCTGACTGGCTCTCTTGGTACTTCCTCTGCAGCTCAGCCAGTTTTTTCATCAGCTCATCCGTCTGTGATGAAGAAGACGTGAGCAAGTATGGTTACCACCAGATATGGCAAGGCCTTCCATACTGTTGTTTGGTTCCTCCTTAGATACAGATACCTTGAGGAACTTCCTTTATGTCTCAATTTATTCTCTCCTCTGATGCATTCAGAAATCATTAGTGCTTCCAGAATGCAGCATTGCATGGATCCCAAAATTGGTCCCCATAGGCTAAACCTCTGAATTAAGATCAAAGATTAGTTAAGTCTAGCCTGGCATCAGGTCTCCTTCCCTCACCTGGCGAGGCAACTTCTAGCAGGTACCTCCTTTACCCTTCTCTCCTTCCTTCCCCTGAGAAGGAGTTACCTGGCTTTTGATAAGGGCATCCTGGGAACTTCTCAGCCGATGAATGTCATCCTTGCAATTCATCAGCTCCCTCTGCAGGCGCTTCTGCTCTTCCTCACTGGCCCGATGCACCTTCTGTAACTCTTGTAGTTCAATGTGCAGGTCCTTACACTGGAAGGAGGATGGCAGGGAAAGCTTATGAACACAGGGAGCAGAGCTTGGGGAAGGTAAGGCGGCAGAGAAGGATTTCAGTTACAAACACCCCCATGTTGTCTGTGTAGATAGCATACCCATTCAATTAGACCCTAAGTGCTTTCCCAGCAGGGACTGAGTGGTTTCTCATCCTTGTGTCCCTGGCCTTTCACAGAGTGGGTGCTTTTGAAAAAGTTCACAGAACAGAATAGAGCTGTTTATCCCTAGGCCACCACAGGGGAAAAGTGAAGAGGCAGAAAGTATGCTTCCTTGATGGTGCCCACCTTTTTTTGCATCTCCTGCACGTGCCCCTCAGCACCGTGAAGCTGTTGCCGAAGGTTTTCAGATTCTTCCTCCTCCTCTTCTTCTTCCTCCTCACAGGGGTATAGGATATCCACAAACATATCCATTCCTGAAGTCTGACATGCAGCCGTTGACATCATCTTCTTTGACCATCTTTCTGCCATCCTCATTTCTCTGTAACCCACATCCCCAAAGCCACAATGGGACAGTGTTATGTCTGCCAATACCATCCAAGGCCGGACAACAAGAGACTCTACTTGGATGAAATCCTCAACTAAGCACTAAGCTAGATTCCTAGAGAGCTGCACCTACCACAGTCTTCCAAGGCTAGTGGGTTCTGGGATGGATCTAAGACAAGCCTGGGGCTTAGCTCGGGACCGGTTTATAGCCATATCTGGAAGACCTCAGGTGACAGAATAAGTCACCGCTATACTACCTACAAAAATGGAGACTGCATCTGAGCTACTTTTGGATACACCTCAGAGCCAGATCCAATCAGACTTTGGGGAGAGCCTGAATGGGCTTTGGATCCTGCAGATCAGTCCTGGTGGTAGGAACTCTTTGGACGTTGGATGATCCGACCTGGATGGGGCTAGGGACTCAGGCCTACCTATGTCTGTCTCCCTGATTCTGTCAGGGAACTGCTGAACTGGCCCACCCTCTAGAAGGAGGGGAGATATTCCCCACTTTCCTCAGTTATAATACCACCTACCATCTTTTTCTAGCATTCCCTAGAAGACAAGACTGGGGCAGCTGCACAGAGAGTTACAGAGAGGCCAGGCTACCTGCATTTCTCCAATGGATCCTCACTGCAATACCTCTGGGACTCCATCTCCTCAAGCTGTTCACACAGGCTGCTGTTACTCATTTGCAGGGCATTGTATTCCTCAGTCAAGAGGTTGCAACGGTCCCGCAACTGTTGCAGTTCCTCTGTGGAGAGCAAACATAATAAAGAATTCTAAGAAAAGCAGCACTGAGCTCTGGCTTCTGTTTTCCTTCCTCTAAAAAAGACTAGTAGAAGCTCACCAGCTTCACTCATGCCCAGGGCCATAAGGAAGGTTCAAAGTCAGAGCTCAGAGTTCCTTGGAAGACAAGCCCCAAGGAAGGCAGTGCTGCCATTGTTCCCTGGTCATCCTTCTAACACGTCTTCAGAAACCATCATACTGACTAGTTCTGGAGATTCTATGGCTTCAAGAGGATTAATCCAATGTTAGCGGATTCTCTCAAAGCTTTCTTCTAACATCTTACTATTATAAGTCTATGTTGAAAACAGATCTTCTCTTCCTTTTGACAGTTCTCTGGGATAACAAATGGGAAAAGGCTAGAGGGAAATTGTAAAAGTGACAAAGATTGAACGGAAGCTGAGCTGCCGTCCCTTGATCTCTCTGTCACCTTATATCTACCTGTACATGAACAGACTGATCAAGACAACAGCCATTAGCCCGATGTGTGTGGATCATGGGATTCCCCTCTGTGGTTTATTTGTTGGCTCCCTTGGAAACTCTTAAGTATTAAAAAGGGTCCCCCAAGTGAAATAAGACTCTCAGAAACCTTTGAAAGAATCTGCTAACTTTTGATTAACCCTCTACAAGGTCATAGAATCTCAGGAACTAGCCAATATAGTAGCTTCTGAAGATGTCTTATTGTTATTCTTGTTGACTATAACCATAGATACACAACTATGCTCATTGTGTTTCTAGTCAATTAACAATTTTGACAGTATAGTATTACTTGTAATATTGTAATATTACTCTTTGCTTATACCTTGACTTGACCTCATTCTTGATTATTCAATCATGATAATGCACCAGTGTTTACTTCTCCTTTACCTTGGGTCCAAATTCTCCCAAAATAATTCCCCAGTCTAGAGATGGTAATGACTTTTCCCTGCTTAGGAAGGCTTGCCCACCTGTCTTTTAGCCCACATTGCATACAGGGTATAGTACAGTGGCTTCCTAAAGTCCCAATAATAAATCTGTGCCCAGGACAAAGTAAGGTCTCTTAAGCTCTTCGTCCCAGTAGGCAGTTGGAGACAGTACAAGAACTGAGACTTATTGAATTGGGGAGGAAGGGAATCCCTGAATTTGGGGACATCTCTGAAGCTACTAGGTCAAGCTCTTTGTCCTCCCATCTAATTTCAGATGTACTTGAAGCCTCTCTCTTCTGTAGTAAGAGTTGTTGAGGCTAACGAGATGGAGCACTAGACCGAAAGCCAGGATTTGGTTTAGAAATTGCCAGGCAAAAGGCCACAATAACTCCAGGGAATGATTTCTCAGCAAGGCAAGCCCTTGTTTGTAATCCTGGCTGGGATTTTTGCCCTGCACGCCTAGCATCACTGCTGACTGGCTATCAGGCAAGATTTCTCTATTTTTCAATTTCCCAAAGTTGTGTCATGGTGCTCACATTGCACAGTCTTTTGTCCTTTCTACCACTGTTTTTAGGTGCAGCTAGGTGATACAATGGATAGAGTGCTGGGTCTAGAGTCAGGAAGAATTGACTTTAAATCTGGCCTTAGACATTTAGTGTGTAACCCTAGCCAAGCCACTTTACTCCTATTTTTCTCAATTTCTCATCTGTAAAATGGGACTAGACTGGAGAAGGAAATGGCAAACTTCTCCAATATCTTTGCCAAGAAAACATCATGGACAAAGTCTATGGGGTCATCTAGAGTCAGATTCAACTGATGACCAGACAGAAACTACTGTTCTTCATGGTCTTATTCTGGTAGATCTTGTCAACATTTCTTGACCAGAGAAAACCTTGGATCTCCCATCTTTCTACTCCATTCTGCCATTATCATTCATATTTTATCCAAAAATAACAACTATCCCGAGAAGCCAAAGTCCAATGCTCCAAATTCAAAAGACTTTCCCCAAGGTACTGTACCCAGCCATCAATGGAGGCCCCCACTGCCTTGCTCTGCTTAGCTTGTCCCCTACCTCCCTGGCTTAGGGAACCAAAAAATTGCCCTGGTACCTTGCAGCAAGCTAACATCTGAGAGGACCATGCTCTCAGAGTGATCGGAATCCTTCAACTGGATCTCAGACCGCAAAGAATTGATCTCCAACTCGTACTCCTCCTGCATGCGCTCCATGCCTGAAAGCTGGGAGCGCATGCGGCACAGGTCCTCCTGCAGAGAGGCTATGTCACCCTCATGCTCCACTGCAGCATCCTCTGCTGCCTGTCGCAGCGTATGGATCTCGTCTTGGGCCATCTGCAGCTCCTGTTCTATGTCCTTCAGTTCAGTCTCTTTCTCTTGCTCAAGAATGGAGATCTCTTCTCTCAGGGACCTTAGTTCACCTAGGAGAGATGGAAATTGGGGCTGTCAGACCATCAGCGCACAGATGTATCGGATCCCCAAAGAACAACTAACTCTTTTCCCTTATGGGTACTCTAGGGGCCCCAAGCTCTGCCCTGTTGGAGAGGAGTAGCTCTGCCCACAGTAGGAGAAAGGTATTTAGTGGTTACCAGCCGAGAAACTAAGAGTGAAGAATAGAAGGGAGCCCTGCTTCATTAGTCAGGCCATGGGAGCTTGGACCAGGAGTGGAGGATGATTAAAGAACATAACCAAGTCTTTCATTTTTTACAAACACCTCATCTTTTTTCCTACTCTCCCTATGTTCTTTCCAGGCGTCCAAGTAAACCAATGATGTATGCTCCCCTGGAGTTAGTTTGGGTGTTCATAACTGGTTACTTGCCTCTATTTACATGTTGTGGTGGCTCTAGGGGACAATGGGAATTTAATATGCTAAACCTACCCAAAGAAACATAGTGATTCAAAAGGATCTGTATTTGTGCAGTAGCTAAAGACTGGTGTGTCTTTGTGGCTCATAGGCTAGATGCAACCAGTCCGAGCCCAAGATGGATTGTACATGAGATCTTTTTAATCTCCCAGTTTTATTAAACCTAATTAGTTAGCACATATAAGCTAGATAGCCAATACCAGCTGCCTTTGTGAATGACATCAGGGGTCATGCTGGCAGGCTTGGAATGGTTGAATGCAATTATACATTTAAGTTAATGCGAGCTGCACACACATCATAGATTTTTGAATATATGGTACACTACTGAAAAATTTGGATACCTCTGTTCTAAGGACTTCTATATTGTCATACCTATCTTAAAAGAAATCTAATATTGGGAAAATAAGGAAAGTAAGGGGCACTAGCAGGGACAAAACTCAGAAGTGAGGACACTATAGGAGCAATGTAGGTAAAGCTGGGTGGCTGGGAGTCATTCCTTTGACAAATATTTACTTAACTACTCTGGGCACAGAATGAGCTCCTGAAAGAGAACAAAAGTAGTAAAAGACAATCCTTAACAGCAGGAAACTTCAGAGCTATAACTAGGACTGGGCAACCGGGGCTTTGCCAGTGTACCCAAATTTGGAAGGTACCAACAATATTTGTGGTAAGTCTAGGGATAGAGATTGGACTTGGGATTTCAATAGTATAGGAAACTCTCAGTAGAGGAACTATCCTCTCTTAATGCAAGCCAGCACCTTCTCTACAGCTTTTCTACAAGGGCATGGAGAGATTACCCAGGGTCCCAGACTACAAGGCCAATCCTCTACTGACTATTACCCAGAATAATTGATTGAAAGTCCTCCCCAGCTGCCCTCTCCCCCTGCCCCAAGCAGGAGAGCTCCTCCCAGCCTGATCCCCCCGCTCCCTGCTCTCACCACCAGTACCAGCCTCCCAGGGACAGGCTTTGGTGGAAGAAGCCTGACCTCTGTCTTCCCACCACCAAATAGGGTCCCTGGGTCCAAAGTCCCCTTCCACGCCCCCTCCCCCCAAACATTTTCTGTAAAAGTGAATTGGAGGGACCTTTCCTGGTGCTTGACCCAGGCATGTTTTCGATGCTTGCCTCAGTTCTAGAACTCAGTGCTAGAATGGATAGTATTGGTTCTGAGGAGCTTATTGTCTAGTTTGGAATACAAAACACAGACAAGTGAGATAACTGGAGCACAGTCACAAAGCAGCAAAATGCATACACATAAGAGGTCAGTTAGTCTGCACAGATCATTCCTGAAGGGATGGGTCAGAGGGGAGCGATCACTGCAGAAGGGGGTCATCCAGAGAAGGCTCCTAAGAGAAAGGAGGTTAAGAAGTGAGTCTGGAAGAGAGTAAGGAAAAAAAGACTGGGCCTCAGTCCCCTTCGCTGTAAAATGAAGGGCTTGGGCTGAATGACCTTGAAGGTCCCTTCCAGCTCTAAATCTTAAGGTAGAAAATGGCATGATACACGCAGGGAGCCACGAGATTGGTGTGGAGCCAGGCTGAATGAGATGAGCTTGGAAAGGTGGTAGCGTCACTTGAGAGACTTGATGGAGTTTCTCCAATGAATGGCTGAAAAAGAGGGCCTGAAAAGTACTTCTGCCGGCAAAAAGCCATTTCACAGAATCACCGGAATTTCAGAGCTGAAAAAGACCTGTGACTGTGAACTCCAGCCCATACATGATCCCCCCCTCGTGGTGACACCACGGACAAGGGATCATTCAGAGTCCTCCAAAGAGGGGGAGCCCACCACCTCCCCAAACAACCACCTCCACTTTTAGACATCTCACATTCTTCCTGATATCCAGCCCAAATTTGCTTCCGAGCAGCGGGTTTCCATTGTTCCTTGTGTCTCGTTTGGGGGCCAAGTCTAATCATTGAGTTTCCTCTTTCATAAGGACGATTTTCCCCCTTCCCTCCCCCCCCCCCCAGAGGGCCTATCCTCATGACTCAGACTCAAGGCCTTTTGACATCCTGGCTGCTCTGCTCTGGGCATTGTCTGCTCTTCAGCTCATCAATGTCCTTAAACAGCGGTATCTAGAATGGATAACAGTATTTGGGACAATTCTTTTTCACTCCTCTTCCTTGGGGTTCGGCAAGGCAGCCTCAGACTTTTACCCTTTCTCTGTCCTTACTCTTCCAAAATGACTCCATTTACTTGTTCCTACCCCGCTGGAGGCTCTGTTATGCAGCTTTGATGTGGGTAGCAACTCCCTCTGTCCCTTTCTTCTACACCCACAATTTCCTTGGAATCCTTAGAGCTAGAAGGGACAATAGAGGCCATTTCTCACACACCACCTACGTTGAGATCCAAAAGGGACCTTCAAGGGCCCGGAGTCTTTCTTCACTTTAGAAATGGAGGCACACAGACTTGCTAGGCGAGGCAGGACTTGAATTCAGGGCTTCCTGACTCCAAGACCGGCTCTCATTCCGTCTGACTTCGTGGACAGAGGTTGCGCACTCCAGCACCCCGGGAGCTTCGGGCTGGCGTCCATGTCAGGTGCCCTCTGCCCTACCCCACGGCAGGGCCACATCACCAACACTAGCCAACTTCCTCTGGGCTGCGGCCTGCCCGCTCCCCGCCGACAGCGGAAGGACGGACAGCGCTGCGCTCCCCTTACTTACTTGCACAAATCTGATAGCTACTGATACATGTACGCGTTGTGAGCCCTCTCCCTCTCTCCTGGAGAGAAGGGCCTGATTCTCTCCCCCTCTCTCTCTCTCCCCTTTTTTTGGTCTTTGTAAGAAGCCCAGCCACTACATCAGCCGTCGGAGCGCGTGGCAGGTGTAATGCTTGTTGATTGACTGACTGACGGATGGATGATAGTGTAAAAGGAGAGAGAGGGCCTAGGGAGTGGCTAAGGTCCTAGGTAGAGTCTAAGGCGGTGGTCCCTCCATCTCTAAATCCTACGGCCTTCTAACTTCGGCCGGGGCGTTCCCCACCTCGGAGCTGGAGGCAGCGTCCGGGGTGAGGCGGGAAGGGGCCGGGGCACGGGAGCCGGGCTGAGGCGGAGAATTGGCGGGCGTGGGCGGGGCTTGGGGCGGGGCTTGGGCGCCGGGGGTGGAGCTTGTTTGGGAGTTGAAGGGGGCGGGGCTTCTCCGGGAGTTGGCAGGAATAGGGCGGGCCTTAAAAGGGGCAGGAGGGGACGAGGCGGGTCTCCGAGGTGGTCTGTGCTGATTGGCGGTAGGGCGGGGTTTCTGCGCCGAGTTTGGGTTTTGGGGTCTGGGTCCGGGTCGGAGAGTCGGTTCTCACTCACTGGTCAGGGACTCCATTGCGCCGGCTCGCTTAGTAGTTTCTCTGGGTGAACCCCCTCTGCGCGTGGCCCTCCCGGCCCCGTGGGGCTATAGTAGCCGCTTCCTGCCGGCCAGGGGCCCGGCCTACCCCCCCCGGGGGCGCGCGCCCCCTGCTGGCGGAAACGGGCAGTGCACGGGCGCAGAGCTGCAAAGACTGGAAGGGGGAGGAGGGAGAGAGAGAGAAGAGAGAAAAACGCTCTGCCGCCCCCTGCGGGAAGGTGGTGCTGGTGTCTGACCCGGCTGCCTTGGGCCGCACGTGTGTGAGCGTGCATGTGTGCGCATGGGGAGGTGTCAGCGCGTGTGCCCTGGGCATAAAGCTTTATAAGCTGGGAAGAACCATGGAATCATGAGGCGAGCGCTGGAAGGGATCGCAAAGTACCCTAGTCCCATCCCCTCTCTACTCTTCATCCCCTCCCCCCCTTTTTAAACAGACAGGGAAAGTGAGGTCCAGGGAAATGACTTAGCCCGAAAGCGCACAAGGGCGTGAGCGGCAGTGACCGCGCGGGTCCCGAGAGCAGCGTCCCGGTTCCGCCCGCTGACCGGCACTAGCCCAGAGCTCGCTCTCTCTAAGTAGCGGCGGGGTCCCCAAGCCTCGGGCCGCGGGCACCGGCAGGACAGGGCTCTCCGGGGCAAGGCTCGGCGCTGCCTCCGGCCCTCTCCCTCGTCCCTTCCCACAGCCCTCGGCGGCTGGCGGAGCTGGTTTTGTTCTTATTTACAAATAAGGAAAGTAAGAGCCTCGGAGAGAGCTGAGCAGCTCGCTCAAGGTCATAGAACTGGTGTCAGAGCTGAGAAAGAAATCCTGTTCTTTTGACTGCACAATTTTTTTTCCTCTGCGACTTCCTCAGCTTCAGACTCTATGTGTTTGCACGTGTGTGTGTGAAATCCAGAGATATTTTTATACTTAGACCCCTGGGTCCAGTGGACATACTGCTGTGGCGGGTGCCCGGGGCCGTAGGGGCACTGGATCCCCGCCTGAAGCCGGCAAGGCTATGGGGTCACCACCCATAGTCAGCAGCTATAAATATACTCAGGGATCTGGCCCTGGGCTTCAGCGCCTGGGAGCAAGAGAATCAACTGCATGGATCTTATGGAAACGATGGATGGGGCTCCTGCCGACTTAAAGTTGCAAGGGACAACTGAGCAACCGCTCAATGAGCATCTTTGAGGGTCCTAGCATGTGTGGGACACTGTATGCACAGTTATTAATGTCACAAGAAGTGCAGTCCCTAGAGATAAGGAATAGAAGCCAAGGGACATGAATCAGCTTCTCTGAACTGGTACTGGGAAGAAGCCCAGTCAGAATTTGAACCCAGGGCCACTGAGTTGAAATCCAGGACTCTGGCCATTCTATACCATGATTACCTCACTGTTACCTTTTTCCTCCCTCTCTGCCTTCTGTCATTTCCTTTTCTCTTTTCTTTGTTCCTCCCTTTGCCCCAGCTGGCTGCTTCTATTCCTGCTCATCTCTTTGTTCTTTCTGTTCTTTGTTTTCCCCATTTCCTCCTCCTTTTGTCCCACACTGGACTGCCTCCCTGGGGAGGGCCTGCTCTGAAGCTGTTTTCTAGGACATCTCCCAGAAACTGGAAGCTGGAAGGAGTCGACTAAAGCTGCCTTGATGTTGCTGTGGGATCTGGAACACCTACCCAGCTGCTCCTCAGAGATAGCTGCACAAGGGAAGAGATTTCTAGGTCATCTGTTGGGTTCCTGGTAGCTAAAGAGAGCCCTTCCTTGAATACAAGCCCTTATTACACAACTTTGCAGCTTGTGAGTATTATTGATTCTGGTTGACTCAATTGCCCTAATCCTGATTCCTTCTGAAAGCAAGAGAATGGGGACAAGGAATGTGGCCAAGCCAAGATGAATGCAGTACTCCCCATGCTGAAGTTTTTTCAGAACTGGAGTGACCCTGCCCCTACTCCTAATCCACCTATCCCAACATCCAGCTGGTTTACCTACCCCTGGCACTGACCTGGACATCAAAGGAAAATGGATGTGTAAGTTAAAAGGAGAAGATTAGAGGCGAAAAAGACAGGAAGAAAAGAAGCAGAAGAGTGAGAGAGGAATTTCAATAGAAAATGAGTGAATAAAGAGAGAAGGGCCAGGGGAAAAGAGCTAAGAATGGGATGGGAACTTGAAGATGGTTTGAAAAGTGGAAGGTGAAATCCAGAGGAAATGACAGGACAGTAAAGAAAAGGTTGGTTGGTTGCTGTCCTTCGTATTTGACATTAGTCAAGTTAGTGTGTCTGACTGTGGCTGATCAGACCCACATGAGCTCGGGATGCTCTACTCCAGGTCGGGCACAAATAGTCCCCATGAACATTTGGGCTAGCTTCTCTAATTTTGAAAAGATCATCTTGGATGACTAAAAAAGTGCTAAGAGAAATGGGATTAGTCTCTTGAAAAATGGTAAAATGAAGCCCACCTCCCCCTCCCCCTATCCCTTGCTTTCTACATCAAATACTAGCATTACCCTGGAGTTTCTGGATCTCCTTGGTGAAGGTCTCTGCCTGCTGGGCACTGGCCAACCGCTCATCCTCCAGGAGTCCTGAAACAAAGCAGGAGTAGGCTGAGGAGAAGTCCCAAGTCCTGAGAAGATCCTGGTTTTGGTAAGGCTTCCACCTCTTCCTGCCAGCTTCCCCCTTCTTAGTTTTCAAGAGCTTTGCCAGATGTGGAGAAGACCACGCTTGAGGACATTGAGAAGTGAAGAGCTTGTGACCCTAGATTCCACTCACCTTGGAGCTCAAGTGAATCATCCTCGTGCTGTCCAGCCAGCTCCCTTGTCTCTTCCAGCTCAGCCACTAGTTGCAGCACCTGGGCTCTCAGCTCTTCCAGCTCTGTCTCAGTGAGGCTCAGCCCTCGGGGCTTGCCTCCCTGTAGAGACTTCACATCACTGTCCTGTGGCTCCTTTTTCTCTTTCTCCTCCTCTTTGTCCTCCTCTTTCTCTTCCTCTTCTTCTTCATCTTCCTCTTCCTCCTCATACAGAGCCGGGAGCAATACTTCTCCTGTGAGACAGACAACCAGGCAGGCAGATAGATACAAACACAGACACAGACACAGACACACACACACACACACACACACACACACACACACGCACATCAGCATCAAGATCACCGTTTTTTAGCTGAGATTTCTCAAATTTGTGACTGGTTACGTTCAGCTAAGATGTAGGTCATCCCCTCCTAAATCAATACCTGTAGAATTTGGGTTCAGGATATTTTCATCTCCCTGAATCTTCCTAGAGTTTGCTGACCAAGTTTCATTTGGATGGGAACTCTCACAATGACAGGGTTTTTTGGTGGGGCTTCAAGGCATGAGACAGAACTATGAAGGAAAGCTCTCCTATGGACACCTGGCTTCCACTTCTGACTCCTGGAGTCTGGGGGCAAGTGAATAGGGAATCAGAGAGTTGGAAAGAAATTTAGAAGTTATTGATTCCAAGCTCTCATCCAATTCTAAAATCAATTTCCAGGGCTTGACCACTAGTCTAGGAAAATCAGACTGTGTAGGAGCCTTTGAAGCTATCTGGGACAAAAGAGGCAGCTCTCAAGTTCCAGAAAGGCAAATGTGGGATTGTGACCCACATGATAATATGTTCTTTAAACAATGTGCAGGGAGGAGTGCATGATTAGCAGAGCAATAGAATGTTGGTTGAATGGTAGCACCAGCAGATTGCAGCCCTGTGACTAAGACTGGGACTTTTCTACCATGATGTCTTCCTTCCAACCTGGGAGGTCTAACTGTGGGGAGAAGGGAGTCTGGCTTGAAAGGCAAACTACAACCTTGGGGGTGGGAATAGGTAACTTTGTGGGGATGGAGTGAAGACCAGTGGTTCAGATGAAAGAACTCATCGGGAAATCTTTTGCTGTGATGTGACTTCCTCCTATCCCACAAGATAGACCCTAGTTAGGTTAGGCCTGTTCAGGAAACAGTGAGGATAGGCTTTTGCCCGAATCCTTAAAGTGACAATTGGGCCTTAGTTTGAGGTGAGAAGGATTCTGGGAAAAATTAGGGGAAATGAGGGGTCAAGGGAGGGAGAGAGGAAAGGAATTAAAAAGTAGGAAGGGAGAAAGAAAAGAAAGCCATTTAGGGCAAGAAAACATACCATCCATGGTCTGACCCCAGCGCTCCAGGGACCCCCAACATTGGCCTTTTTTCCTCTCACAGCTCTCAGATCCCTCACAGGACCCTGCAGGGGGTACTGGAAATCCTGTGGAAGGAGAAGTGGGACAGGCATCGGAAAGACTGGGGAGCGTACCCACCTTAGGCTTCTTAATCAAGGATGTCTGATATAAATCCAAGCACCTCCCATTCCTTGCTCTGATGTTCCAACTATGCTACTTCTGCTGGTTCCAGCTGCTCTAGCCTGTCACCCACCCCCAGCTCTGCTGCTGACCCTGGCCCTACCACCCTGCCCATCCTTCCCAGCTCCCTACCTCTGCTGCTGCTTTCGGCCCTAACCCCACCCCCATTACCATCCCTGCACCTGCCTCTGTCACTGATCCTCCCCCCAAAAAACAAATGTTCATCTCTGCTACTGCGGGCGCTCTGCTGCTAATCCTGACTGACTTCCCCCAACCTCAACTGCTTCCATCTGCTCTAACCCCCACCCTAGGTCTACTTCTGATCCTGACTGTGACCCCCCTCATCTTACTGTCCTGGCCACTTCTGCTGCTGCTTTCTCCCCTACCCTCCACATCCAGCTCTGCTGCTGGCTTGGAATCTGTGGCAACTCTCCATTTTAACACGGGTCCCTAGAGCCACTGCTTCTGCCTGTCCTGCTCCATTCCCAGCTCTGCCGTGTACCCTGAATGTGAATCCCCTCCACAACAGACCTCTGCCTCTCTCTGCCTCACTCCCCACCCCGAGCTCTGCTTCTGACTGAACACCTCCCTCCCCGTCCCCCAACACACACACACACCTAATACAGGTTCCCACCTATCAGCCCCACCCCCAGCTCTGCAATTAACTCTGCCTCTGTGAATCTCTAGCCTACCACAGTTCCCCTCCACATCCACCTTTGCTGCTACCCCTGACCCTATAAATCATCCTCCTCCCCTTCTCTTGCCAATTTTAGCTTCGATTCCCACATCGGCTGCTTTTTGTCCCCCATATTTCCAGTTCTACTGTTGACTGATTGAAGAGTCAAGATTGATCAAAACCCAGCTCTCTCCGTGTGTCTGTCTCTGTATCTGTTCGTCTGTCACCCTCCCCTTAAGCCCAGAGGGTGAATATTTACGAGAGAAGATGAGAAAGGGAGCAGGAGGAAGGTAGAGAAAATGGAAGGGGGAGAAGAGGTGAAGAGAAAAAAGCTTGGGGATTAGGGAAGGGGCAATGGGAAGGGGGCTTCTGTTATTTGAACTGTGAGTAAAATCCCATCACTTTGCTACCTAATTCTCCCCGCTCCCCACCTCTCGCGCTCCCCCTCCAGTTATTCACTCTTCACTATGCTTAGGGGAAGAGGGGGCTGTGAATATTGTGTGCACCCCCAGGAACCCCGGGCAGCCCGGGAGGTAAGGGAGGTGAAGCGGCTTTCTAGAACGGCAGCTAGGACCGGGATGACAGAAGAGCCCCTGGGGGGGGGGGGGCTGCAGCCGAGGGTCTGGCCATGCGGGGAGGGGGAAAGGGAGGGGAAGATGGAGATCTCGGCCTCGGGAGGGAGAGGAAGGCAGAACTGCGGACCTAGAAGAAGCGCTGAAGGGAGGGGACAGACGAGGAGAGGAAGGGCAGCGGGGGAGGAGGAGAAATGGAGAAGGATGAGGGGAGCCGAGGATGGGAGAAGCCAGGTGAACTGCAGCCCTGACCTGAGCACTGGCTGTTCCAGCTCATGGCTCCCGGTCCATCCCCAGCTTCCGTGTCCATGGCCGCAGCCGCGGCCCGCTCTGCTGAGGGATGAAGCCGCAGAGCCTTGGGGAGCAAGGGCGGGAGGAGAAGAGGAGGAGCTGCTTGGGAGGGCGTGCAGAAGGCGGGGACCTAGCCCAACCCCACCAGCTCCCCTCTTCTCTCCATCATTTCCCCCCTCCCCAGCCTACCTGACGCAACCACTGGCGGGGATGGGGGAGGGAGGGAATAGCCTCTCTCTTTGCCCAGGGTCCGAAAGAGCCCAGCCCCTCCCCACCCCCAATCTATTCGGTGCTGCCAACCTGCCTTGCTCCTAGGAAAGGGATGCATAAATTCGGGGCTCCTTGCGCGCCACATCCTTGGACCCCAGAAAGAAGGCCAGTACAGGTTCACTGGTCAGCAGTCTGGGAGCTGGTCTGGACTTCTGAGTTCAGTAACTGCTTCTATGCTAGAATTGCGGTAGGAGAGGGTTCAGCACTGTCCCCTCACATACACACCGGGAGTCAGTGAGAAGCAAGGTAGAGGGTCTGCCCAGAGGAGCATCGGAGACTGAGAGGCAGAACTCCGGCGCCTCTAGACTGTTGGGGAAAGCTGGAGCACCCTTCTAATATGGCGTTTCCCACGATGGAATGAATGATCATCCGCAAGCACAGCACACTCCAAGTCCAAAGAACCTCGGCCAGCTAACTGCCAGCCCTGGGCTTTGTCTTGTTTCCGAGAAGCATCCCCGGCCAGACAGGGAGGATATTTCCAACCCAGATCTCAGTGGTGCTCCCGAGTGACATGGGGGCCGGAGGAAATGCCGGTGGGTTCAGATGCCCCTCTCCTCCGCCTTTAGAGTCAAGTCCTTAGGCTTTATTATATATTCACTGGTCCCACACGGCCCTTTGTTAAGTGGGATTTGATTTCCTTATTTATAAATGCTGAACTTCTACATTCTTCTTTCCCTAATACAATAGAATTCCACAAGCCATTATTAAGTGTCTTTCCTCATAACAGTAACTTTAAGTGCTGGGAATATAGACCAAAGCAAGCAGTCCCCAAGGATTTTATGGTCTATGAGAAGAAAACATTGTATATTTGGAAGTAAACATGAAATATGGGGCAACTAGACGGCATAATGGATGAGTGCCTCAGACAATAGCTATGAGATCCTGTACAAGTCGCCTAACCCTGTTTGCCTCAGTTTGGGCAACTGTAAAATTAGCTGGTGGAGAAAATGGCAAAGCCACTCCAGTATCTTTGCCAAGAAAACCCCAAATGGGTTCATTGCAAATTGGACATGCTGAACAACAAATAGGAAATATATTCAAAGTAAACTTCTGGAGATAAAGCCATACGTCCCTACTCTGCGAGCAGTAGAAAAGGGGTTCAGAGAGCATGGTGGAAAAGGAGGAAGAGGGGCTTAGGGACTGCGCAGGGACTTCATTTGTATGAGATACAAGGAGTGGCCCTATAGCCTCAGCAGGCTACAAGTCAGAGTCACGGGTATAGAAGTGCCAGTGTAATAAAGATAAGAGTTGATTTGATTATCAACTCCAGAGGAAGTGGTTGCAAGCTGAGAGAGTTGGTGGCGATGCACTCAGCAGCTGGGCAGATGGCCAAGTCTTAATCTTTTCTGATAGCCAAGGCAGAGATTGGTGGAGTCCAAGCTGGTTATAGAATCAGGGGAAGCACGTTTGAGGTACTTGGCCTTCAGCCAGGTCAACTCTGTAGATACTGTAGATATGCAATTGCCATTATATATCCAGAGAATTGTACACACACAGCATTGGGTTGTCTTTTGTTTTGGCTTGGATCTGTGGTTTTATTAGTAGGGATCCCTGTCCGTCAATGCCAACCGGTCTGCCTGGTAGACTTGGAGAGGTGCCTGGGGCCCAGAGGTTACGTGATTTGCTCAGGATCCCCCAATCAGGATGTGTCCGAGGCTGGACGTGGGTGCATATGGTCCTGTCTTTGTGGCCAGTCCTCTCTCCAATACTGCTTTTTCACTGCACCAGCCACACACATGCACACGTGTGCCATGCTTGTGCTACAGGATGTTTTCACATATCCTATTTCATTCTCCAATAGCCCTGTTAAGTAGGTAAGGCGGGTGCTCTGTTACTCATTTGACAGGTAATGAGACCCCAGCTCACCCAGCTGGTTAAATGGCAGGCTCCAGTTGAAAGCCAAACCTTCCAGTTTACTAAGTTTCAGTTATGTTCTGAGTGCTGCTGCCTTCAGGACTCCATTGCCTTCCTATAGGAAGGAATTGGTAACACAACCAGAAAGTGATAGCAATACACAAATGGACTCACAAGCACATTGATATACACAAAATCTTTTGTATCTACTCACAGAGGCCCATAGGCTAAGTGATTTCTCCTGAGCTCTTCCAGATTGCTTGTGTGTAAGGCTCTCTTGGTCCTTTTTCAGAAGCTTAGAAACTTGGGGGCACCCCCTGGGGCCACAGGACCTTCTCTCTCCTGCTATCTCTACTGCTAGCCAGCCCCAACCCACTTCTGTCCAGGTTCAGAAATACCTCAGTATGACTCTGATGTGCTCTTTGCCTAATCCTTCAGGTTTGTATGCCATACACTTTGACACAGTCTGCCAAGTACACACGGTTATCAGTTGTTGCTACGGTTAAAGAGACTTTATAAAAAAATTAAATGGCCCGGTCAGTGCTTGAAAGCCACAGGCCTTTTTATTTGATCTGCTTAAGAGAGGGCTATGGGACTCAATTTTTGATGCTCAAGGAAGCCCAAGGTGGGGAGGCCACAGGCAACAAAGCAAGGACACTGGAGCAGTTTACAGCCTCTCCCCCTCACCAGTGCCAGGATTGACACCTCCAAACTAGGGAAGCCCACCAATCCTAACATCAGCTGGGGAAGATCCACTCCCCCAAAAGTAGGATTGGGGAGGGCAAAGAAATGATCAACCAAAGTATTGCAAGGGAATCTTAGCTATGGCCACGAAGGGAATCTAGGATGGTTTGTAAGAAGCTGTTCTTAGAATTTGATCCAGCATTCCATCTTCATGTTGCTCAGGGAACTCCCTGGTCAGGATAGTGCAGGTATTTTATAGGAGAGGGTCCTATTTAAACTGAGTCTAATTAGTTTTCCACCCTGAGGTCATAAGCAGGAAGGTACCAATCAACTGGGACTACAGAAAAAGGGCTGGAAGAAGGAGGAAGATATAGGGAGGTGGTATGGGAGAAAGAAAAGAAAAGGGAAAAAAAAGCATTGTGCTAAGCACTTTACAGATATCCTATTTGATCCTTATAACAACCCTAGGAGGTAAATGCAATTATCTCCATTTTACAATTTAGAAAACTAAGGCAGAAATTAAATGATTTGCCCAGGGTCACACAGCTAGTATATGTCTGAGGCCATATTTGATCAGCTCTTCCTGACATTGGGCCCAGGATTCTAATCATTATCACCTAATTGCTTCTATGGCTAGGATCTACACAGCTTATTGGACTAGGAAAAACTAGGCCTACCTTAAAAAATAAATTTTTCCAGTTCTATTAAAGACAGACACTTTTAGATCTGGGTCATCTAGTCCGGCCTTCATCTGTCCCCTTCTTTTACAAGTCAAAAAACTAAGGCAGGACATTTGGGCAAGTTCAGTCCTCTCCTCCCCCACTCCCCCCACATCCCTAATTCCAATCCCTAAACCTTTACTGGGTTAATTTCAAACATATAAATACCACATTTCTCAGAAATTTTTCCCATAGAGAGAGACATATATTATACCCAATAGTCCTAACTCCCAGTTTTCTAACTCGTCTATATTCTCTTTACTTTAGTCTTGAGACTGGAGTGTATCCATAACCCAGGTTATGTCTTAACCCAGACTAGTCTTAGTTTGATTCCAGTTTTATCTTGAATTTATTCTGTATCCTCTGTCTAGGGTTGAGGCTACCTCTTTCCCCTTGAGCTTTTTGAATTCCTCAGGACCCCCAGAACCATCCTTAGTGATGGGGTTTCAACTTGGTCTGTTACAGAATGTCAAGGCCAATCAGATTAGCCTCAAGGGGGTCTGATTCAGAAATGAAGCAAGATTCAGGAACAACTCCTTTGTAGTTTCCTGCATTTGATCCGTCTTTGAGGGACTGGGTTCATTACTATGGCTGGAACTCAAATCCAGTTCTATTAAAGACAGACAATTTTAGATCTGGGTCATCTAGTCTAGCCTTCCTCTATCCCCTTCTTTTACAAGGCAGAAAACTAAGGCAGGGACGTTTGGGCAAATTGTTCAATCCCACGGCTATTTTGGAGGTAAAGCTGGTATTAGAACCCAACTCTTCTGCTACCTACTGTAATGCCCTAACCACCAAAACACACTGCTTCCCTGTGGGACACCGGTAGTGGATGACCTAAACCTGTCATCTTAGTAATCAGCTCAGAGAAGAGTTGGTTCTAATAAACCCCTTCCTTGTATTCAGGGGCTCATCCTTCCTAATCCCATCTGAGCAGCTCATCCTTCCTATAGATTTATGAAAATCATTCGCTTGACTGTCTTGGTTTCTCACTCCTGCCCCTCATTTGCTTCCTGCAGCCTTCTGGGTTTTACTCCAGCAACTGGACTTTTTTACTCCAGTCCTTAGCTTCTGCCTACGGTTTGTCCTCTTGGAATCTTCTTTCGGTTCACTGAACTTCTGTCAGAGTCTCTTAGAAAAAAAGATTATTGTGAATCACTAGGAGGGAGACTAAGCCAGGAAAGCTAGAGGTCTGACCATCAACTCTGAGCCTTCTCATCCTCAAAGAATGTCAGAGCTAGAAGGGATCTCAAGGACCATCTAGGCTAACGCCCTTTTACAATTAAGGACACTGACTCATAAGGAAAACTGTTTTGCCCAAAGTTCCCCAGTTGCATCTTAACTATCCTGTGCCTATCTGGCTTTTGTGAAAGCCTGAAACGTTTAGTATGGTGAAAGCACAAGATGCATACGGGGAAATTCAGTGGCAGTTTTGGGCTCTAAAATGGTCATTAACCTAGAACAAGTGCTGGAAAGGACCTCAGGGGCCATGTAGACCAACCTTCACATTTTAAAGATGGAGGAACTAAGCTGCCTCTTCACCCAAAATGTGAAATAATAAAAAAAAAAAAAGTAAATAAATAAAATGGGGCTCGTCCGGGATTTGAACCCGGGACCTCTCGCACCCTAAGCGAGAATCATACCCCTAGACCAACGAGCCCGTGTCAGAAACAGCTGTCCAGATGTGGTTTTGCCACATCGTCAGCATCCAAGTCTTCTGGTAACTGGCGGTTGTTCTCTCCCCTTCCAGCCTACCTGGCTCTCAGCCCAGGCCTTGGCTGCACTCCGCCTCACTCTTTGAACTTTCTCTCCTCCCCTTCCCAGCTTCAGTGCTATAGTCGGGAGAGTCTTTGCTCTGGATGCTGGTCTTTGTGTATATACTGAGTTGTGGCTTTGGGATGGGGGTGGAGCTTGAGGGGGAGGAGGAAGGACCAGACAGCAAATGCATTCACTTCTAAAACATGGATAGGGACAGAATGAATTCGTAACATCCAGCAACTATTCCTACTATTCTTTTTTCTTCAAAACTCTAGGAAATGAGCTTCATTGCAATCTTCTATACTTAAATCTCCACCTCCCACTATGTCCACAAAACAAACAAATCCCAAGCCCACTAAGTGAAGTCCTTTAACCCAAGATATGAAAAAGGGAAGTAGGCAATAGTGTTTATAAGTGAGAAGCAGGATTAAGAAATATGAAAGTACAAGGAGAAGGAAGAATTCGGTCTATTGGAATGAATGCTGACTGCAGGACTGGGTAGATGCTCTGGATTCTAGATCATTTCATCTGCCTTAAGCTTCCCATATCTCATTGGCAATACCTATTCTTTCTGCATTACAGTGAATTGTGGTGAGGATCAAAACAAAATAATGTGTATGAAAATGTTCTTGTAAACCATAAGGCAATCCTGGAAGATTTCTACTTAGATCTGTAGTTTGCTTCCTGCTATTTTTGACTCTCCCTAACCCTGGACATCAGCTAACCAACAAGTCAACCAACAAGCAATCAGTTTACTACAGTTTATTAAGCATCTGATGTGTTCTGAGCACTGTGCTCAGTGTTTGGGAATACCAAAAAGGGCAAAAATTAGTCTCCAGTCCCAAAGAGCTTACCATCTCACGGGAGAGAGAACAGGCAAAAAAAATATGCGGAAACAAAGCATATAGGATAATTTGGGAGTGGTCTCAGAGGGAAATCACTAAGATCAGGGAAAACTTCAAAAAGCAGAAGTTGAGACTCCTGCTCTGGAGTCGTAAGGTAAACCTGATCCCAAATAGGAGCATCCATTAGGGGCTGGCTTCTTTGTGTTCAGTCACATAGCATTTATTAAGTACGTGTTATGTGCCAGGTATAGTAGTAAGAAAGGCAAAGTTGTCCCTGCTCTTAAGGCCCTCGCAGTCTATTGGACTTGGACGGCATGCAAATTATTACACAGGATAAATTGGAGGTAATATCTGAGGGAGGGCACTTTGACGAAGAAGGGCTCTGAAATACTTATAGACTGTGGCATTTTAGCAGAGACTTAAAAGTAAGCCAAGAGATGGAGATGACATGAAAGGGCACTCCAGAAATGGGCATAGCCAGAAGAAAATGCATAGAATCTGGAGATAAAGTCTTGTATGTGAGGAACAGGAAGGAGGTCCATGACATTAGATTGCAGAGAGCATGGGGGTGGAGAGGAGTGAGGGAAGGAGTTCTCAGAGTAGAAGGAGCTTCAGAAGCCAAACAGAGTGTGATCCTGGAGGGAAAATAACCTCTGTGGCTCTTTATGCTTCCGATCTTGGAATGTCCCTTGGGGTGAGGGAGGGAATCTCTTTAAGATAAAGTCTAGGGGGCAGTGGTTAGAGCACCAGCTCTGAAGTCAGGAGGACCCGAGTTCAAATGTGGTCTCAGACACTTAACACTTCCTAGCTATGTGACCCTGGGCAAGTCACTTAATCCCAGTTGCCTCAGGGGGAAAAAAAAAAAAGCTTAGAACAGATTTATAGCTTAAATACACACACACACAAATTCCCAAACTCTTGAAAATGTTCAGTGTACAAAATGGATAGAAGCTGTAGGTCAGCTATGCATTTCCTCCATCACAAAAGAAATACTGAAATCTCCTAAGAGCCAATTATTAAAAATAATGGCTTCCCCCACGGTCCTCCATCGAGCTCTCCGTTTTGTGGGGCTGCTGAACAAACATCTTGATTTCATCTTAGGCTTGCACCAAGTGACTCCAAGAACAGCAAGGACGGTTTCTGATTTCTTTCAGATTCAGAATGATCCTGTGGTTGTCCTTTTCCTCTCAGAAGAGTCGTCACAGGAAGCAGCTCTTGCTGGCAGCCAGCACTGGCTCGGGAATGCATGAAGTGGCCACCAAGCTGAGAACATTCCTCCAGATCCTGTAGGTCTGTGCTTAGGGAAGAGGCCCCTGGCTGCCTCCTGTCTCTTTGTCCTGTGCTCCTGCCGCTATTGCCGCTGAGAATGGTGAGGGAAAAGGGAGCCCCCTCTTCCCCTTGCTGCGAGTACTCGGGGTAGGAGCAGGAAGGGCTCCAACGTGCAGTGCACAAAAGAGGGCACAGCCTCAATTGTCTTTTCTTACAGTTTGCTGAGTGGGGACTTCCTATGACTCAGTGGACAGTCGTCTTCAAGTCATCTGGAGACCAAGAAACAAATCAGGGGTTTCTGGGTCACACACATATTTTAGCCAGGTCCAGAGAATATACCCAGTCTGAAGTCCTGCTCCTGCTATTTCTCTCTCTCTTTCTCTCTGTCTCTCTCTCTCTCTCTCTCTTCTCTGTCTCTCTGTCTCTGTCTCTGCCTCTCTCTGTTTTTCTGTCTCTGTCTCTCTCTCTCTTTCTCTGCTGTTTCTTCTCTCTCTTTGTATATATCTATCTATATCTATATCTATATCTATATCTATATCTATATCTATATCTATATATATATCCTCTCTCTCTCTCTTTCCCTGTCTCTGTATCTTTCTTTCTGTCTGTCTCTGTCTTCCCTCTTTCCTTCTCTGTCTCTCTTTTTCTGTCTCTCTGTCTCTTTCCCCCTCTCTGTCTCTGTCTTTGTCTCTCTCTCTCTTTCTGTCTCTCTGTCTCTCTCCTCTCCAAGGTTGCCCATTTTATTTGGTGTTTGTTAAATTTAGAATAAAACATTTAAAATAGTATAGTTTGGGGGGATAGCACCTGGAGAGGTTAAACAGACCTCAAGTAGTAGATGGTGCTTCTGCTGAGTTTTGAAGGCAATTAGGGATTCTTCAAGGCAAAAGTAGCAAGGAGGGCGCTCTAGGAGTGGAGTGGCCTCTGCAAGAACACAGAGATGGGAGGTATGCTGCAATTTCTTGGTGTACAGAACAGGAAGAAAAACAATTGGCAGAATCATGGCATGTGTGCAGGGCAGTGATGGCTAATGATCCTGCACAGGTAGGCTGGAGCCATCATGGAGGACTTTAACCAGCTGCATCTTGTAGACATTCCAGATTGCTGCTCCACGTGCAGGGACTACTTACCATCTGGAGCATGGATCCATTATCAGCATAAGTCCTTCCCACAATCTTCTTTTGAGGTTAAAGTTCATCATGAAATATTGCCACAAGCCTCCACCTCCAAAAACATTTATTTGATTTTGGAACCCGCAGCCTCTGTGACACATTTTACCTTCACACCCCTTTACAGCCCTCTCTTGTCTTCCTGCCATCCCTGTTACCCAAACATTGTGCTACCCTGAATCAGTTTGGAGACTTTTGTCTTTTGCTGTTTGAATAAGGAGAGCAAGAGCCAGAGTGAGGGGAGACCAGTGTTAATAAGGTGGGAAAAGGCAGGCCTGGGAGAGTGCCTAAGTTCTGGGAAATCTGAGCGTCCTGAAGGCTGTATTTCCCAAGCCACAAGTGTGGCTGTGGTCCAATTCATGGACCTCCCTGGTGTATGAGGAAGCAGCATGGGGCCTGGAGTCTGGCCAGAGGCCCACCTCTGAAGACCAAGGCAATCTCTGAGAAGGTCTTCCACAGAGCAATAACAGCCACAGCTAGCGTAGACTAGCTCAGACTCTGCTCAATTTGAAGGAGAAATATAAAGGCCTGGAGGCCTTTGTTTTTCTTCCCCAAAGACTTCTTTCTGCCTTTTATTCCCTGAAAAACCTTTTGTTGTTTTCTTCTCTGAAATTTTCTAAAACTTTCTATTTCAAAATATAATCAACATTATGCTTTTTAAAATATATTTTATAATATTATATATAATATATATTTATATAATACATTGCTGTGTCCTTAAACTAATAAAATTACTTTGGAAAGGTTTTGAGTAGGAACTTGCAATAGTCTGTTGTTCAAAACCAGCCTGGTTAAGTGTGGATAGGTTCACCTCATCATCAAAAGATTTGATTTTCTGGCCACAGCAACCCATGAAATGAACACGCCCACATATATACTTGTGTGTGGTCTGGAGTGGAACACTGCCTATATAATTATAATGATCGAGTTTGACCTTAGAGAAGAAATGAAAAAATCCATCTCCTTCTCTCCTTTCCTTGAGGAGTTAAGGGACTATGTCCCCATAATGCATTGAATATGCCATCAGTCTTGGTTGACTGAACAACTCTCATTTTTGTTTTTTATTACAAAAAATAATTCACCAGGCAGGGGGTTGTATAGAAATATAATTAAAAGTGAGTGTGTATTGGGTTTGCACCCAAAATAATCATAAGATAGGGGAAAGCACATGTGCAAAAATGTTTGTAAAACTCTTTTTGTGGTGGCAAAGAATTGGAAAATGAGTGGATATCATCAATTGGAGAATGACTGAAAAGGTACACAAAGGCAAGGAACATTATTGTTTCACAAAAAAAAAAAAAATAAATAAATAAATAAATAAAATAAATAAAGAAAGAACGAAAAGCCTAGAAAGATTTATATGAACTGATGCTGAGTGAAGCAAGCAGAACCAAGAAAACATTGCACATAGTAACAGTAAGCAGTGATGATCAACTATGATAGACTTGGATCTTCTCAACAATTCAGTGATCCAAAGCAATCCCAATAAACTTTGGGTAGAAAACACCATTCTCATCCAGAGAGAGAATTATGGAGATTGAATGTGTATCAATGCATACTATTTTCACCTTTTTTTTCTTTTGTTTTTTTCCTCTCGTGTTCTAATTATTTCTCTCCCAACATGACTTGTATGAAAAGATATAAAAAATGAATACCCATGTATAACCTGAAAAAGAAAAGGAAAAAGTGAGTGTAACATAAAAACTGAAAGATTAGACTTCTTTTTAAAGATTACATTTTGCCATTATTTTCTAGATGTATGAAAGTGTCAACTGCTCTAGAAACCATTCCATAGATACACTCTAGGAAATCCCATGAATACAGTTATAAAGTTAAGAAGCAGCCATTTGTTACTCCTCAGATACTAAATCCTAGGTGAATAAATGCTTGTCAGGATGTCCTTGCATGCATCTATTGGTCAATGGGGTAGCCATGTAGTACAGTGAATAAAGCACTGGGCTGGAGTTAAGAAGATTCCTTGGTCTTGAATTCAAATCTAGCTTCACACATTTTACTGGCTGTGTGACCTTGGGCAAGTCACTTAACTCACTTTGCCTCAGTTTCCTCATCTGTAATATGAGCTGGAGAATAGATTTAGGATGGAAAATACTATCTGCATCCAGAGAAAGAAGTATGGAGACTGGATGTAGATCAAAGCATAGTATTTTCACTTCTATTTTTCTTTTTGCTTTTTCTTTCTCATTCCCTTTTGGTCTGATTTTTCTTGCACAACCTGAAAAATATAAAAGTATGTTTAAAATGATTGTACATGTACAAACTATTTCAGATTGCTTGCTATCTTGGGGAAGGGGAAGGGAAGGGAGGAAGGGAGAAAAAATTTGGAACTTAAAATCTTACAAAAATGAATATTAAAAACTATCTTTACATGTATTTGGAAAAATAGAATAATATTGAGGGAAAAATGAGCTGGAAGAGGAAATGGCAAACCACTTCAGTATCTTTGCCACAAAAACTCTACATGGCATCATGAAGAATCTGACAGGACTAAAAGGAACAGTGGACAAGAAATCAAGCATTTTGTAAGTACCTACTACATGCAAGATACTGTGCTGAGTGCTGGGGATATAAGCACAAAAATGAAATTATAATCTTATAAGGAGCTGATTTATTTCATGCATCCATCCCCCAAGGAGATAAGTTCAAGAGTTTTAGATTTTGTTTAGGTTCAAGAAAAAGGATCCTGACTGAAATTCTAGAAAGCCCTTGCTTTTGTTGCAGAGAGTGTCACTCCATCCAATCTCTTTCATGCTTCTTTAGCCTGTTCCTTGGATGTGTCCTAATTTAGCCCCATAGAGAACACTGGGTGATATTAATCACCCCAAACAACTTCTTAGTGGCTTGAAACTAGAGGCATCTGTGGGAAAATAACTCAGGGAGAATGTGGAATGACACTGTGGGGACAACAGAACAGAATTTAACTTGATGTAAGGAAAAATATCCTAAACAGTGAGAATTATCCCAAAATGAAATGGATGGCCTTGTCAGTTCCTCTCTCGGTAGAAGTTTTCAGTCCAAGACTAGATGGATGCTTAATAACTGGAAAAGTCGTGCTGGGGATTTTTGATCAGGCTCAAGCTGGACAACACAATGTCTGACATTCCATCCTTCTTTGACCTCCTGTGGTTCTCTGAGATCTAAAACTTTTTTTTCTTTAATCAATCCATCCCCCAGGTTTGGATTGAGGAAGGGGAGCCCCATGCTCTCCTACTGCCATAATTCTTTGCTTGGCCTCTGAAATACTCAGTTTCCTTATAATCTCTTAGTTTTAGCATGAACAAAACCCTTCTTCCCCTTTGTCCAACTGTGACAAAGTTGAGATTTTTCAAAAAGCAACTAAGTAGAAAGTATTTTTTAAATATTTTTTAAATGCAATAACACAAAAATATATGTAACAGACTACAGAAAGGATTTTATTTGATAGAACATGAGTAGTTTTGTACCTCCTATGTGCAGAATGAATGAAACATGCCAGACTCATGCTTATGAATATGAGAAAAAGGACATGGAAATGAATGGACCAAGAATCATAACGAAAATTTGAAGAGAAAAAATGAAAACATATTGTGATACTTTATGTGTTGAAATTTAAGTATAAAGTTTCTAATCAAACATTCTTGATGTTTAATATTATTTTTAATGAAACATCTAATTTTTTAAAATCTGAGAGAATGTTCTATAAAGAAAAATAGAATTTTTGCATTATGGGCAAGAGGAAAATATGGTGCCATTACAAAGGGAGTGGCTCCTTCCTAGGTGAGCATGGAATGGTGAGCCACAGTGGGACCAATGGTAGTTTCATTGACCTGGGCAGAGCTAAGAACTGAGAAACACAATGCAAACTCTTATGTAAGGATGTCTGAATTGGGAGGTAAGCTGAGAGTCCAGAGGAAAAGAGGTAATGGGGAGGTCCCCAGGGAAATTATCCCCTCCAGTCACACAGTTGGGACTTCATCTACTGGTTTTGTGAATTTATTTTGAAGAACTGTGATTGACTCTGGAAGTAGGAACACTACTTAACCTGGAAACAGGTCACTGCTTAGGGGCATTGCAGGGTAGGCAATGAATACAGCACTGCGTCTGGAGTCAGGAAGATCTGAGTTCAAATCTGACCTCTGACATGTACCAGTTGTGTGATACTTTACAAGTCATCTTTTTGCCCCTTTGCTCAGCTGTAAAATGGGGCTATTAACAGTAACAACCTTGTAGGGTTGTTGCTAGAAGCAAAAGAGATCATGTTTGTAAAGTGCTTGGCATTTAGTAAACACTGTATAAATGCCCCTTCCCCTTCTTTGTTCTTTATATGCCTTTGAATAAACCTATATATTATGTCAATGTTTTGCCATCCTTAGTAGCTTTCAATAGTCTAGGTCCTTAATAGACACAAATTCTGATACTCCCAAGGAGACTGCTGGGTGGAAAGGAAAATAAACTTCTAGAGTTATTATCAAGAGCCCTTCAAGGTTAAACCTTGTCCTCAGAGCCCAGAAAGAACTTCAAGCGATATGCCATGGGTTATATTTAGAATTATATTGACTGGCAGTGTCTGAAGGAAGCACAACCTTACCCATTCTGAAATCCTATCTCATATTCTCTCTGGGCTCCATCTGACTCTACTGGTTTTCTGGTTTGCATAGTTCTATTCTCTGCTTTAATTTGCCTTTATGCCTAGACCAATAGGTGAGGCAGATTGAATAACCAACTCTGATTCTTCTCTTAGCTGAAATCTTAGCTTCTTTTTTCTATTAAAACTAGCATTTGAACTGGTCCAACCATGTTGGAGAACTATTGGGAACTATGTCCAAAGGGCTATAAATCTATGTATTCCCTCTGACCCAGGAATATCATTACCAGGTCTATATTTCAGAAAGATCAAAGTAAAAGGGAAAGCATCTATATTTATAACTGCTTTGTGGTGGCAAGAACTGGTAATTGGCGAGATGTTCATCCATTGTAGAATCATTGAACAAGTTGTATAATGGAGTATTATTGTGCTATGACAAATGAGAAGGGAGCGAGGTTCACAAAAACCTGAGAAGACCTATATGAAGTGATACAAAGCAAAGTGAGAAGACACGGTAATAGTAATAGTAATATTGTAAAAATGAACAACTGGGAAAGACATCTACTTGGATAAAACTGTCCAAGACAGTTCCAAAGGACTCATGATGAAAAATGAATGCTGTTCCCTTCCAGAGAAAGAAAGAGAACTGATTGCAAATTGAAGCATGTTTTTTCATTTCATTTTTCTTGCTTTTTTGGCAATATGGAAATAGGTTTTGCATAACTTCACATGTATAATTGATATCATCTTGCTTGCCTTCTCATTGGGTAAGGAAGAAGCTAGAGGGAGGGTAAGAGAGAACTTGGAACAAAAAAAATTCTTTGGACTTCTCTTTGTGACCCTTGCTGATCCCTTGGTGTAGTAGAACTAGACTCTTCCCTTCTCTTTTTCGCTCCCTCTGCCATTTGAGTGATGAGGAAAATCACGGACTATAGAATCTGAGAGCTGGATGGGGCCTCAGAAGCCCAACCCAAACCTGAACAAGAATCTATCAATCAACAAGCATCATTCAGCACCTCCCAGGTGATTGGGTAGCAACGTCCCCTGTGAGGTGATTTCATTCTATCTGGGGAAACAACATGTATATGTGTCAAGGTAACACTGGCTTCCCTGGGCCCATCCTGCCAGGAAGGCCAGATGTGTTACATTTCACCCATGCCCAGGCTTCTCCATTGCTCTTAAGGGGGTCTGGAGGTTGGCTCTTCACAAAGGGCTCCAGTCCCACCCTCCAGTTTCTTCTAGCACAGGAGCCATTGGAATAGCATTTATAAAAGAATATTTACATCAAAAGGTATAATGATAAATATACAAACTTACTGCCCAACATGTGATACTTAATCTCCCTTTCCCCTTCCACCACCTCAGTTTCTGGAGAGGGGATTCAGTTCCTATATAGCACAGTCCCAAGTTCCAAGTCCACAGTGCCTTTGGTCTCAAGTGCCAGCACCCTGCCAGTCTAGCAACCTGTCCGCAACCCTGACTCCAAGGTTGGCGTGGCTGGAATTCCCCGGTCCAGGGGGAATGCTAAAGTTGGGGACAAATAACAGAACAGAAACAGACACCATCAGGTCCACTTCTCCCGGTCCAGCTCGTAGCATCCACACTGTGGCTGAGCTGCGATCTTCGTCCTCTGGATGCAGCAAGAGAGCTGAGGGACTAGCTCAGTCTGGCCTGGTTTGGCCACACAGCCAATCAAAGGAGGCCATTCCTACCCATGTGGTAAGAGCAGCCAGGATGCGGGGGAGGGGGTCCATGTTGGGAGATCTGGACACATCTCTCTCCCCCCCCCCACATCGGTCCCCTTACATAAGCATATAGGAAGTAGATGCAAATTAATGCTGACAAGCAAAGACAGTAAATTCACTCAGCTCTGCAGCATCTCACTCCTGGTTAGTTCTAATTGTTAAGAAGGCCTTCCTTCCTTCAAGGGTAAATTCATCTCTATGTTCAATTCTAACAATTGCTTCTAATTCTCAAGCAGAACAGATCTCATTACTCCTCCATGGGACAGCTGTAGTGCCCTTTCCCACCTTCCAAGGCATCCCTCCTCCAGACATAACATTCTCAGTGCCTTCAGTCATTGTCCCACTACAATGACTCTAACCCTTTCACCATCCTGCTTGCCCCCTATGGAAATCCTGGATTATCAAAATCTTTTTTAAAATGTAGTACCTGGAGATAAATACAATGGGACCCCTTATCTCCTAGCCCTGGACACTTCTTTTAATGTACTCTGATAAGAGCTAACATTTGTATGGTGCTTTAAGGTTTGCAAAGAGCTTTATAAATATGATCTCAGTTGATTCTCATTATTATCCTAGGAGGTGGGTGCTATTATTATCCTCATTTTGCAGATGAGGAAACTGAGGCACAGAGTGGTTGGGTGGCTTGTCTAGAATCACATGATTAGTAAATGTCTGAGGGTGGATTTGAACTCAGGTCTTCTTAATTCCAAGATGGCCAACTGGCTACCCCAAAGATTCCACCAACTTTCCTTGATGCCATACACATATTGACTGGGGAAGTCATGGATGGATCTTCACTGGAGGTCTTTTATTTTTAAATTTTACTCATTTTTTATTCTGAACATAACAAAACAAACAAAATGAGCGTTTCCATATATAATGTAGAAAAGGAAATTATACATTGAATTGCAAATTTCTAACATAAACAACTTGCTTTTAAGCATGTAATAAATTCAACATGTAACTTTCAAGACTATTCTGTTTGTCTGGAATCTCTTCTGGCTTTCTTTTTGTTCTTTCTTAATTTTAGAAGGAGGGGAACTCCACTTCTACCCACCTCTCTTTTTATCTCCCTACCTACACCAGTTCTCTATTGAAAAGAAAGGGGGAAAAAAAAACCTTTTATAATAAATACGTAAACTCAAGCAAAACAATTTCCTATAATGTGCACCTCATTTTGCAGTTCGAGTCCACCTTTCTGTCAGGAGGTGGGTGATACACATTATCACTGATCCTCTGGAATCTTGGTCATTACAATGATCGGAATCATTAAGTCTTTCAAAGATGTTTGTCTTTACACTGTTGTTATTGTAAAATATTTTATGCTGGTTCTTCATATTCGAAATCATTTCCTTTAAGTCTGAACTCATCTCTTTCCTTGTATTTATTCACATACCATAATCGTTCAGTAATTCCCCAATAGATTTGCAGTTTATGGTTCTTTGCCACTACAAAAACATCTGTTATATGTATTTCTGTATATATGAGTCTTTGTTTTGGGAAGGTCTGTTCTGGATGAACCTGATGTATAAAAGAAGTTCCTTTGAAGCAGCTAGATGGTACAATGGATAGAGGCTGGACTGGGGTTCAAATCCAGCCTTGGATACTTATGATCTATGAGCCTGAGCAAGTCATCTGAATATTTGCCTCAGTTTCCTGAACTGATTCATAATATAATTATAATATAATCATCCTTCCAGGGTTGCTGTGAAGCTCCAGTGAGATATTTACAGAGTTTAATACAATATGCCTTTCTCCCATTCCTAATTTGGAGCATATGCGGATGTTCCTTAATTAATTCTGTTCTGCTAACCACATGAGACAGATAGACTGTCGACTGGATGGCCTAAGGTGCATTCAAAAAACATCAACAGCCAGGAAGTGCTCATTCCTACCTGGAGTAAGGAGAGGAAAACACAGTGAAGATGCCTTCAGGCTTCCATCTCCTTACCAGGGCTGTGTGCCTCACCGTATCTACTCTTTCCTGTTTTAAGTGAAGGATGTTGGAGAGGGCTACGAAGCTGGGAGCTTCACGAGATCAGAAGAGAGGACCACTAGGAGTCCAGCTGGACTAGATGGTGAAGAACGTCCAGTGATTGGCTTGAGCCATCCCAGCAATAACAGAGACACAGAGTCATCTACCCATCAGCCATATCTCATTTGGGAAGTGAATCTGGTGGTGTGAATGCTATGTCAAAATCTTGTTAAGCCTGAGCCCACTCTCCCCAGGGACTAATGCAATACAAAGAATGGGATGTCCCTCAGGTGTTGGGGGGAAAAGAATTTATAATTTTTTTGTTATGCCTTCCCAGTAAATATCCTTTTGAAAAAGTTTATTGATGTTGCTTAGTTAAATAGAACCAGGGCACTAATTGCTGGCAGTTAACAGTATAAAAACACTGCAATGGGAGATGGAGCTAGCAGTGTTAGATACATCCCTAGTCCCCCAAATGTACCCTGGAACTGTAAGGGGCAGATGTAACCGGTCCCACTCAGGAAGAAAGAGTGCAGAATAATCAAAATATTGAAAAGGAACCAAAAAAAAAGTCCAAGAAGGGAACATTGGTCCTTAGAGAAAGGAAGAGTACTCGGAAGGTTTTGTCTTTGAAAGAGGACATTTCTTGCCTTTCCTAAGAAGCTGTGATTTATAGTGCTAATGAGAGCCATGAAAAATACTGAGAGATGGAGAAAAGAAAGACGGCACTCTGATTGCTCTCTGGGGAACAGAGAGAAGTTGAGGAAGCTGGGATTGAGGGGTTGTGACTGAGGATTTACATTTATTCTTGAGGCTGGTTCCTGCCCTCAGCTGGTGGTCAGCATCATTTACTAAACATAAAAATGCAGGGGTGAATCAGAGACCTTCTCCTGCCCTTGCTTTGCTTAGGAGTCAGAGCCAAGAAAGATCTGTATGTCCCTTTCTATCAGTTCTTATGATAGTGGAGTCTCCCTGTGACCCGTCCTACTTCTATTTCTCCCAAATATCGATTCTGACTCTGTCCTGGCTCCTTGCTGCCTGCTCTGTCCATATAATACGGGGACATGACCCCTCTTGCCTCTGGCCCTGTTCAAGTTATGAGGAAAACAGTTTGCTTTAGAGCCCTGGGCATTAACATGTCACTGCCGCCGTGTTCTTGGGGCTGACCTGACTGACTCTGGACATCCTCTCCCGAGCTGGCTCACAGCCGGACGGCACTGATGCTATGGTCCTGTCCCACCCCCCAATCCGTTCTGGCTTCTCGTCCTGGAAGGAGGAGATAATTTGGGGGCTGAGGGGAGGGAGGTCCGGGGAGAGGGCAGCGGCAGGACAGTAGATTCCCTCCCCCAGCTAAGGTGGGGAACGGCTGAGAGTAGGGAGCCTTGCTGTGGAGCAGGACCCCCGGGGCACCAGTGTGGAGTAACAGGAGGTGGCCTCTGGAGCTCTTACAGGCTGACAAAGGAGGTGGTGAAAAGAGTCCAGTTTGTGTGCCCATTTCCTGTGTCCTGGTCTTCCCAGGCCTCTCTCCTCATGCCCTAAGCCCAGCCTCAAACTCCCTGACAGTATACCAACAGCTCCCGGGTCAGGGAACAAAATAACAGGGGGATTAGGGAGCTCAAGAATCCCTAATCCCAAACTTTGTATTTAGGATTTAATTTCCTCCCTGATCTTCCAGGGGACCCATAAGTGGCTTTGAGGGACTTTTCAAGGTGGTTTGTGGTAGGGGTGGGGAAACATAATCTATAAGAGGAAGCAAGTGGGCATATTGATAGACAATCCAAGAGCAAGATGTCAGGGGATGAGGAGTTCTACCTGTTTAAGAACATCTCGCCAGTGGGCCCGTGGGATGGTCCCCAGTACCACATTGCTCCGGCCTGGGCCTTCCGCTTGCAGACAGCTTTCATGGGCTTTGTCTTCTTCGTAGGGACGCCCCTCAACGGCGTGGTGCTCATCGCCACACTTCGCTACAAGAAGCTGCGCCAGCCGCTCAACTACATCCTGGTCAACATCTCTTTGGCCGGTTTCATCTTCTGCGTCTTCTCCGTCTTCACAGTCTTCGTGTCTAGCTCCCAAGGCTACTTCGTCTTCGGCCGCCATGTCTGTGCGATGGAGGGCTTCCTGGGCTCTGTGGCAGGTACAAAGGAAGGCAGAAAGCGGGACCCCAGTGTTGGGCCCTCCCAGACCAGGCTGTCGGACTTGGGGCGCAACCAAAGCAGCTTCTTGGGAAGGAGAGTGCTGGGGATAGTTTAAGTTTGGGAGCTAATGAAACACAGGGCAGGGAAGGAGGGCAGGAGTCTAGGCTGGTTCTTACCCAGTGGACCGTCGGTCCTACCCCTTAGACCTATTCTTTTCTCATTCCACCTGTGCTTTTCCCGGAATACGCTCCTCCATGTTCTGAACTTAAATGTCCCTATATTTAACTTTCCCTAGACCAATTCTTCTTTACCTGAAGCCCATGTACTCTTCAAGGGGATCCATGAACCTGTATGGGAGAGTCACATTTTTATTTCAATACAACAGGTTTCTTTTGTAATCGTATTTTTTATTTTGTGCATTTAAAAACATTGTTCTGAGGTCCCCATAGGCTTCATCAGACTGCTAAAGGAACCTGCAATACGCCAAGGAAAGGCTTAGCTGCTACTGTTTTCCCATTGGCTCTCCCAGTAAAGTTCTTTACTCAGTTTGCCCTCCTGTCCAACCTCAGGTTTGGTGACGGGCTGGTCATTGGCCTTCCTTGCCTTTGAGCGCTTCATTGTCATCTGTAAACCTTTTGGCAACTTCCGCTTCAATTCCAAGCACGCAACAATGGTGGTCCTGGCTACCTGGGTCATCGGCATTGGGGTTTCCATCCCACCCTTCTTTGGCTGGAGCCGGTGAGAATAAAGTGGGGGGTAGAATTGAGCCTGGGAGCCTAATGCTGGGGGAAAGGGGCCCAAGAAAAGAACTAAAATATGATCTGTTACCACCAGGATTTTCATCCCTAAAAACTTAAAGTTGTATTCAGCAAAAAGTTCAAGAGTGAAGGCCCTAGATAGAGGATGAGGAGGTCTGGATAAGAGAAATGAGTACTGAGTATCTCTCTTTGTAAAACTAGTCTATATTATGACTGATACTGCTATCAGATAATGAAAACTCTTTGCCTCAAGTTTCTGCAGTCAGGTCATAGATCCAACAAGATCCAGATATCTGGATTCCCCCCAAAAAAAACACCCCAAAATTTTGGGCTTAACTTTTTAAAATTCTATTTTATTTTTGGTTCCAAATTCTCTTCCTCCTTCTCCTTTCCCACCCATTGAGACAGCTAAGAAAAATAAAAGCCACTACAAGTATGTATAGCAAATACGTGAAACAAATCCTGGTGTTAGCCATGATGAGCCTTTCTGGAACTGCCTCCCCACCCCTATGACGGCTTCTCCTTGTCCACTGCAGGTATATTCCCGAAGGCCTGCAGTGCTCCTGTGGCCCTGACTGGTACACAGTGGGCACAAAATACCGCAGCGAATACTATACTTGGTTCCTCTTCATTTTCTGTTTCATTGTGCCTCTCTCCCTCATCTGCTTCTCCTACTCCCAGCTGCTGGGAGCCCTCCGAGCCGTGAGTACTCGCTTACCTGAAGATCAAGGAGGGTAGGGGTGTCTGGGATGCTGGGAGGAGGGGTTGGCCAGAGGGACACAACTGTGCTGGGCATCTTGCAGCAGAGAGGAGTCCCAGAGTGCTTCACATGAAGTATGTGTATCAAGGCAGGAGCTATTAGCCCAGGGAAGATTATAGGGCAGATGTGAGGATGATCTGAAGTTCCCAGTTGATACCCTGATGGGGAAGATGGCAGAGATCACCAGCGGAAACTCCTTCTTGGAACCAAGGCCAAAGGGCATGGGCACAGGGAAGTCGAGCTGGAATCTGGGGTGAAAGTCTGTGTGACCAGGTCCCAAGTTCCCAAGGCCAGGGTTCAGCTCTGCCCTCTTCCCCCAGGTTGCAGCCCAGCAACAAGAGTCAGCCACCACGCAGAAGGCAGAGCGGGAGGTGAGTCGCATGGTAGTGGTGATGGTGGGCTCCTTCTGCCTCTGCTACGTGCCCTACGCCGCCCTGGCCATGTACATGGTCAACAATAGGAACCACGGGCTGGACCTACGGCTTGTCACCATCCCTGCCTTCTTCTCTAAGAGTGCTTGCGTCTACAACCCCATCATCTACTGCTTCATGAACAAGCAGGTGAGGCTTCCTTAGCAACAATGGAGCTCTGATACACCGTGTGCCTGAAAAACTCAGCCACAGAAACTCCTAGTGGTTTAGGAAACAATTACTAGCTAAAGGGTAGAGATCAGTACAGCTGAACTTGGAGAGGATGTCCAAGGGATAATACAAGATTACTCACGAGAAAATGGACACGTTCTCCAAGACCTTAAAAGGAAAGATCCAAGTTTTTTTTGCCAACGAAGTGTTTAAAAGGCTCTAAAAAACTGGGTGTTCTGCCAAACTGTGCTCCATACTGTCTCTTCCCCAATCCTTCCAATCCTCCCAACCCGCCACCCCACAGTGTGTAATGCCAGTTCTCTCTGAGGCTATCTAAAAATCTCTAAGTACTAATAAAGCCTTCAGTCCTGCTTGGCCCCAAATTACTTATTTGCTTAGACTAGAGTCTGAACAGCCCTGTGCTAGAGTGGTGGGAGGAAAACTCTCGCCAGGCCAAACGCTTTGCTGGATACCATTTTGCTCTTTCTTCCAAAAGATGATTCAATTTCATTACTAGAGAAGGTTGAATGGGGATCTACATTGTACTAAGAAGTAGAAGTTTTACCCAACTAAAAGCCATTTCCAGAGCATGCCCTGGGAGCCGCTACCATTTAGGACTAGTTTGCCTATTCTTTTGGACTTCTGATTTGGCTCTGGAATCTCACTCTAGAATGAGACTAGGCCAAAGTTTCTTACTTTGAGGTCTACTAGTTTAATATATATATATTTTAACAATAACTTTATAGTGACAGAATCCATGCCAGGGTAATTTTTTTACATTATTCCTTGCACTCACTTCTGTTCCGAGTTTTCCCCTCCCTCTCTCCATCCCCTCCCCTAGATGGCAAGCAGTCCTATATATGTTAGGTATGTTGCAGTATATCCTAAATACAATATATGTTTGCAGAACCCAATAGTTCTCTTGTTGCACAAGGAGAATTAGAATCAGAAGGTAAAAATAACCCGGGAAGAAAAATAAAAATGCAAATAGTTCACATTCATTTCCCAGTGTTCTTTCTTTGGGTGTAGCTGCTTCTGTCCATCATTTATCAATTGAAACTGAGTTAGATCTTCTCTTTATCGAAGAGATCCGCTTCCATCAGAATACATCCTCTTCCATCAGAATACATCCTCATACAATATCGTTGTCAAAGTATATAATGATCTCCTGGTTCTGCTCATTTCACTTAGCATCAGTTCATGTAAGTCTCTCCAAGCCTCTCTGTATTCATCCTGCTGGTCATTCCTTACAGAACAATAATATTCCATAACATTCATATACCACAATTTACCCAGCCATTCTCCAATTGATGGGGGTCCATTCATTTTCCAGCTTCTAGCCACTACAAACAGGACTGCCACAAACATTTTGGCACATTACAGGTCCTTTTCCCTTCTTTAGTATTTCTTTGGGGTATAAGCCCAGAAGTAACACTGCTGGATCAAAGGGTATGCACAGTTTGATATACTAGTTTAATATTTTGATAACATTTTAATACATCAGTTTCCCTTATAACCCTATGTATTTTATGCTTGTTCTATTTGACGCATAATTTTAATTTCTGCTTTTTGGAGGGGATCTCTCTTCTTTTACATGATTAATAGGGTAATGTTTTTGCATGACTGACCATTTATGTATCAACCTATAACAAATTGCTTAGTGTTTCAGGGAGGGAGAGAAAAATTTTCACATTCAATTGTCTTAATATACAACTGGGAAAAAGATAAAAAATTTTTAAAAACCACATTCTGAGAAGGGATCTATGATACATATAAAAGGTTAAGGACCTTTAAAGTCTAAATTAACCCCAAATGAAATGAAGCCAGGAACTTGGAGAGATGCAAGTTTCTTTTTCCACATTAGGGCACTAACTGGAATTTGGAATTCTCATTTCCTACTCAGTAGAGTGATTTCCCACTGTCTTATCCTTGTAGTTCCATGCCTGCATCATGGAGATGATATGTAAAAAGCCAATGACAGATGATTCTGAAACAACCAGCTCTCAGAAAACCGAAGTCTCCACTGTTTCCTCCAGCCAAGTTGGGCCTAGTTAAGGGACCTCATAGAGCCCCTTCGCCAACCAGAGCAACCTGCCTGGGTCTGTCTTCTGTTCAACTCTTAGAAGATGATGGCCATATGTGGGCAAGTCTGCAGTAGGTATTCAGTATCATTTTTCTCCAAATCCTTTCTGCCCTCATCTTAATGAAATGTTAATAGCTCTTCTGACTTGTTGCCTCCCTAAACTAGTGGTTATCTCAGACTGTATTGATGTAGCTTCTGTTCTGAAACAATTTTCACATGGACTCTGAAAGAATTATTTTCATGTAGGTTATTCATTGTATCCTGAAATAATTTTTCCTCCTCTACCTTGAAAAATTAGGTCAGATCCACATGTGCAAAAAATGTTTGTGGCAGCCCTTTTTGTAATGACAAAAACTGAGTGAATACCCATCAGTTGGGGAATGGCTGAATAAGTTATGGTTTTATGAATGTTATGGAATAGTATTTTCTATAAGAAATGATCTGCAAGATGATTTCAGAAAAGCCTAGACTTAGATGAACTGATGCCCAGTGAAGTGAGTAGAACAAAGAGAACATCGTACACAGCAACAAGATTATACAATGATTAATACTGATGGACAAGGCGCTTTTCAACAATGAGGTGATTTCAGGCCAATTCTAAGACTTGTGATGAAGAAAATGATCTGTATCTAAAAAGGGGACTGTGTGGATCACAGTATAGTATTTTCACCTTTTTTGTTGTTTGCTTGCGTTTTTTCTTTCAGCATGTTAAATGTGTTACTATATAGAGAAGAAATTCACATAGTTAACATATATTGGATTGCTTGCTAAGGGGGAAGTTTGGAAGAAAATTTTGCAAAGAAACTTTGGAAGAGAAAAGTTTGTGGAGAAATTTAGAACACAAGGTTTTTTGCAGGGATGGATGTTGAAAACTATCTTTGTATATATTTTGAAAATAAAAAGCTATTTAAATAAATCAGATCAGAAATAACATATCAAACACGTCAGTACCCTGCAATCATTTACTCTTCCATACAGCCTCCAAGCTGGCCTGTACTTAACTTTTGATTACCATAAGCCCCTGAGCCAACAAGAGCTGCTTCAAATATCACCTCCGTTCTTTTGCTGAGACTTCAATGTTTTATATATACACTTTGCATTTTATTCAAGAAACTACCACTCCTTGAATAAAAATGGCAGTCTAGTTATAGATTTTACTAAATCTGACCAACAGGAATGTCTCTATAGCTCCAAAAAAAAAATCTAGGCACCATTATGAAATTATCCAAGTGTATAAATGTATTATGTGCCTCCAGGACTGGCTTGGTTTTTGGCATCAGTAAACAGTTTAAAAAAAAATCTCATTACAACAGTATGCAGCTGAACTTCATTCTAGCAGGGGAAACAGAAAATCAGCAAGATTAGTTACAGCTGCAATGGGAGAGAAACCTGCTTAAGAAATTTTAGGAAGGATACTGTCAAACTGGTAGATGACAGCATCTGAACAGACATTAATTTGGATTATTTCCTATCAATCCCATCTCCTTTACCCCTTCTTTTGGGTGATTTTTGTACCAAGACCCATAGCCTTAAGAGAATATGTACACACACACAGATACAATGAATGTAAACAGTTTTATTGAGAAACAGATAGTAACCTGTTTGCATTACAGAATATAAAACTTGGTTTACACTCCAAAAAACCAAAACACCCAAATCAAGAAGAGAATCAGCATTCACAGGACACACGCTGGGAGTGTGTGGCCTGTTTGCTCATCAGCTTCATGCTTTCTAGAAACCAAAAATAACCCAGGGACTCCATGAGGGATTGAAGTAAAATGCACGCTGCTGAGCACCCAGCATGCAGAAATTGCTGCTGCTGTAATATACTAAGATTCACTCTTTGGGTGGGTGATTTAAAAACTAGAGCTGGGCTATATGCAGGTTTCTGCTGTATGAACCCTCCCCATGTAACTCATGACTGAACTGCATTAAGTGGAGGCCAGGGTATGGACCACTAGCATCTTCAGCCAATTTGGCACAGAAACTGGGGGTCTAGTAGAGCATAGAACCTCAAATCAGGGGCTGAACCTAACGGATAAGAGTCACCCACAATAACCAGGTCTTTCTCAACATGGCCATTAGAAGATCTTGTTTAGTGTATTCACCCAGTTCCACCCGACGCTATCAAGTTATATCAAAGACGTGTTATCTATAAAAAGAGATACATGAAGTAATAAAGGATATATATACACATCTTAGTGACCTCAAAATTGCTCACTTGGAATACAAAATGTTTTTTCAGGAGAGGTCTACTTACAATTAAGGTCCCTCAAAAAATATAGTTAGTGTTGTATTGAAGCAGGGAGGGAGTCTATGGAATTGGAAAAAGCCATTTCCTTGACTATATTTAACTGGAAAACAAAGCCTTTTCCAAATTCCCCCTTTCTTTAAGAAAGGTTGGCAGCCTGCTTAGCCATGTAGTTTTATTTTGGGGTGGGGGTGGGTGGGTATGGGCAATGGCACTCAAAACCATAGGGTCCCTGCCAGTAAAGTCATCTATTGGGGTATTCCCATCTTCTCTAGACCCAAATCATGGAGTTCCATAGCTGACACTGACTGAGGCCTAGGCAATTTTTATCTAGGAGAAAGTGGGAATAAGTGGTTTGCGTTTTGAGGTATGAGGATCCCTGGTAAATTCGGCAGCATGTGGTTTTAGGAAACCAGCCCACAAGGATATAAAGAACACTGCATTTGAGATTTTTACTAATACTGTAAGAGGGAAATAAGAATAACCTATCCTACCCTCGGGGCGTTTCCAAGCTCAGCAGCTTTCATATGGCAAGTTTACTGGAGTTTCTCTGCTCCAAACCAGTTTCCATTTCAGCACATTTTCCACCTTGGGGTTCCATAAAAGGAAATGCCTTCACTGATCATTTCTCTTGGCTGGTAAAGGCACTTCACCGACATGATCGAAAAGGAGTAAATCGTAACTCTTTGAAGTGGGAGCCATTTGCCCAGTGTCATCAGGCTGGCCTAGAGAGCATAGGGCAAGGGGGCCATCAGCCTGCCTGCTGGCAAGCAACTCAGCAATAGTAAAGATGATTTCAACAGCTGTTATACAAGCCTGCCTTGGGTATTTCAACGAGCAAATTCACATAGACCTGAGACAGAATAAAGAAACTAGTCTACTTTTCCTTTATTTCTCCAGCTGTCCCTGGAGATAGCTTTGTGAAAGGATAGCTCACACCCACTACATGATTGATTTTCAAGTCACTAGTCCTAACCCTTTTTCGGCCAGCTGTGTTTGTCAGATTGAGTAAATGTTATTTTTTTTTTTTCCTTAGCAGAAAAACTGCATCAGGGAAAGCCTGGCCCAGGTTTATAAATAAGAATCCTTCCTTGCCTGGGACATGATGAGTAGGATGAGGAGCTGGAGAGCTAACTGGTCACAATAAACAATTGGGAAATGTCATACTTTTAGGCAGACAGTGCCAGGATGTTATCTCTTTGATATGAAATACAGGGCATGTTTTACATTTTTCCTCCCCTAGACTTTTCCTTGTTGATCTTAGGCTTTACAAAATTAGTTAACTAAGTAAAAAGTACAAAAAAATTATAGAAAGGGTTGGGGATGGTAATGAACTAGTGTGAGGTGAGGATGGGTATCCTTCATGTCATACTCCCAACCAGAAAACAAATACAAAAATAAACACAACTTGTTATACATTAAACAAAGTGTAAATCTAAAAAACACAAGTGTCATAATTACAGTTTTTCATCAGAAGCACAGAATGTCCCTCCAGTCCCTTTGGGAGGAGGAAAGGGGACGGGATATGTTTTGCTGTTGTGTTTTTTTCACTGCTTTAAAGTTTGTAATAACAGTCTCAGTAGCGAAAACGATTTTCATGTGAAACCAGAAGCTGTAAAAAATAAATTACTTTTGAAGAAAAATGGATTTTGTCTGTCAACAATTTAGAATTCATCATGTCGCACTAAGGCCTCGCCGAAATCTGTGGCTTGGCTGCCCACAAACAAATCATACTTGTCAACGATCTCCTCCTTAGTAAGTTTGCCGTCCTGAAATAAAAGATTACATGTGAGTAAGGTAGACTTTTTTTCAGAAGCATTACCATAGTACAGAGCCCATGCCAATTTTCTTCCCACTATAACTTGTCATCCCCATCACCAGAAAGGAAGTAATCAGTAATACACATATACTATACATATGGAAAATAAAACTGTGACAGAAGGAAGTATGTAGGTCAGTTAGAGATGATTTATTTAACTTAGTGATAATTTGCTGCTCCTAGGAGAGATCTCTCCAAGAGATTAGAGGCAAATACTTCAAAAGTGATTCAACTCATTGTACTGTTTGACTACTGTCAAAGGAAATTTACTTATTAAAACCTCTGCAAAGAACTACTATTCCTTATCTCAGAAGTAAACAAGAGCCAAATGACAGATTTCAAACACCAGAATCTCCAAATGGCAGAGTCAAGGACTGAAGGCCCGCCTTCTCTAAGAAAGATTCCAAGCTAGAAAATTCTGTCCATGAGGCTCTGGTTTGGCCGATAACAGGATGCAAATTTTTGGATTTCTGTGAAGATCTCAAGTCAGCCTAGTCTAAATGAAAAATACTGAAAAGTTTGATTTTTATCATGGTTGGGAAATTTCTTCACTGTTCTATATGCTAACCTAAGATATCCTAAGTGTCCAGGGACAATAAAAGAAAGTGGAGAAATTCCAATTAACACTCCAACACACACAGGATCTTGACTCTTTTCCATTGTCAATAAAAAGCATATCCGACTAGGAATGGAAAAGGACAAATTTTCATTGACCAATACATAAAATATAAACAAAAATATTCTACCCTTTTCCCTAAAAATATGGATGACCACAGATAAGATAGTAATCACTTATATTCTGAAGATGCCAAGAAAGTCATTTTTAAGAATGAGTAGCCTATGGCAACAAAGCAAATGTTCACTAGCACTGGGTTAAGTGGAGTCTTATCAGGTATGAGCAAGAAGGTAGGTACTGCCCTCAAGTGTTTTTAAATTAAAATTCTTAACAAACTCAGCTAAGGCTTCAGTTATTCTTTGTGAATTTATGGAAATTATTCAGGAAATGGATCATAAATAGACTTGGATAACTTCCAAGTTGCCTGGTTATACTTACCTTGTTCTGGTCTGACTCATAAACCAGATGCCTGGCCTCAGCTTCTGCATGATCATAGTCAGAAGGCAGGATCCAGTCTTTGGTTTCCTCTTTATCCATCTTCCCATCACGGTTTTTATCTCGGAATTCCACAAATTGTTCACGCTCAGTCTTCACCCATTCTGGCTCATCAGCATTTCCATCATGACTATACATGTCACCTGTGTGCCCCACAGATACATGTTAAACTGTATTTACAATAAAGGCTGTCTCAGTTCCAATCAGATTCCGCTCCTTCTCCTCCCCACTAAGCTATATCCTGGCACATAAGCAACAAAAACTAGCTTTCCTGGCCAGGGAAGCTGCAGACAGCCTTCAAATTTCAATACTGATTTTGCTACTAAAGAAGAATTTATTGTGAAATTTGTATAGAATAATTGCACGTGTTTAACCTATATTAGATTACTTCCTGTCTAAGGAAGGGAGGAAGAAAAATATGGAACACAAGGTTTTGCAAAGGTGAATGTTGAAAACTACTTTTACATGTATTTTGAAAATAAAAAGTTACTATTAAAAAATAATAAGAATTTGTGAGGGATAAGTAGAATAACCTTATAGCTTAAAAATAATGGGAGAACGCTCAAAAAAACTAAAAAGAAGGGGCTTATAAAGGATTCCCAAAATACAAAAGAGTATCACAACACCACTGTGGAACATTTCTTTTAAATCGAAAAGATTTGTAAAATCTGCATTTGGAAATCTGCATTTAATCAGGCAAATTATGGGTCTTTTGCACACCTTTTCTGATAACTCTATGTGAGCATTCTATTATATCCAATTAATTACTATGGACAGCTCTTAAGCACCGTGAAACTTCCAATTCCAGTTGTGACAATATAAAGATAACATGTGTGATCTCATCAATACTCCTTCCATTAGTACAGGCTGCAACTCAAGTCATATTTTTTCCTGGGAGGCTTTTATTTTTGGTCTGTTACTTTTTTGTGGGAACCATAAATCCTTTTGCTATCTTTCACCATACAACTCACTTCAGCATACATGTGCTTAAAATAAATGATGGGCCAGGCGTGAAATGAGTAAAGCTGTCTAATGGATACAAGACCCTTAACCTTCTAGTGGCCCAGATAAATTAAGTTAGAAACAAACTACTCTTCTGCATTAATCACCAAGTTAATGACAATGAAATTTCAAGTCAGAACAAACAAAATTCCCTTTTATCATCTGCATGTCGTTCCATAAATAAATTATGCCTAATTAAGCCCAATAGGAGTCTTTCTATTGCTTGAGTCACATGCAATTTTGATTCCTTGGAATCTTTGATATTTTAAGATTTATAATCTTGAAGCACCATCAGAAAAATATCTTAAAAGGAGAAATTAGTTGGAGATTTTTAAAAACCTCTGCACAACCTCCCAAATGCAGACTAATCAATCCTCTTGCTCTTAATTTAAATTTGGGTCTACCTCACTTTTGCAGTACCTAACATTCACACATATATGTATACACATATATGCATGCATGCGCACACCCCACAAAAAGCTATGTATGGCTCAGTAGCTCAATGAGCCAGACATCCAACAACAGCATGTCATGGTCTGTAGAACAGTATTTCTTCATCCATTTAGTTTTTCCTGTATAGTATGCTAAATAAATTTCTCTCTTTTTTTTTATTATAGCTTTTTATTTACAAGATATATGCATGGGTAATTTTTCAGCATTAACAATTGCAAAATTGTTCCAATTTTTCCCCTCCTTCCCCCCACCCCCTGTCCCAGATGGCAGGTAGACCAATACATTAAACCAATTTTTCTTAACTATTCATGATTTTCATTAAAAGATTTTAAACATTATTTTAATACTATTTTCTATTATGGTTAAAAATAATTATCATCTATCAAAAGAAAGGCCTAGAAAGCTCTGTGGAATCCCTCTTCCATTTGAGACATTGTACAAAACACTGTCACAACAATGGTAAACACTAAAGTACATACATCTGTCTTATGTCTTGATCTTAATAATGATTACTGGAATAAACGATACACACTGTGGTTAATTTTTCAAGAAATCTCATGTAATTTTAACACATGCAACAAAGACTCCTCATTTTTAAAGTGTACACTTTCTTCTACTTAATCAAATGCTTTTTGGTAAAAAACACAAAATATATGCAGGAGGAACTTGTATTTTAAATTTCACTATGAAGGTAAGATAAATAGGGCTAATAACTTCTCCAAACTCTCTCTAACAAATACAAAATGTTGCTATTGTTCAGCTTGGCAAAGATACAGAGTGGTTGGTCATTTCCTTCTCCAGCTCATTTTACAGATCAGGAAATAAAGAAAAATAAGACTAAGTGACTTGCCCAGGGTCACACAGCTAGTACATGTCTGAGGCCATCAAACTAATTAAAAGGAGTTTTCCTGACTCCAGACCCAGACCTCTATCCGTTGCATCATCTAACTTCCCAGGACCCAGTAAGTAGGAGGTCAAGCAATGGTAATTTTCCAACAGAACTCTTGCTTCTCTGAAGAACAGTTAAATAGCAATTAGCAGGACTTGAAGGACCTAATTCGGAAAAAAAATTTAACTGAAGTAGAATATTCAGTATCACTTTTGTGTTGTTTCAATTCAAGGGGTTAAAAACAAAGGTGATCAACTTTCCTAGCTTCATTACAAGTGGCAAAAGCCTTCTTCCAAGATCTCTTTTAAATAGGACAGAAACTAATAGCTGCTTTATTGAAGACTTTCCATGTGCAAAAATGTAGTCCAAGTCTCTTTAACAGTGTTTAAACTGATGATCTTGATGCATAAATCCCTAATCTATTTATCTCAAGTGGAAATTAATTCATCAGATCCCCTCCATCAGTTCCAAAAGCAACCCGTCTGCCTACTAATCAGTTGAAATCCTAAACCTTAAGTTTTTCTTCTGGAAACTAGGAATACACGGAATCAAGGGCGTAAAGTCCTGAAATTTTTTGATTTAGAAGACCCCCCCACTTTAAAAAAAAAAAAAAAAAGAAGCAGAAAACCATTGTTATTCAGGTTTAGGGTCAATTAGTACAGAACTGGTCTTGGAATCAGGATAATCTGGGTTCAAATCCTGCTAGCCACACACATATTGACTATGTGAACACAGACTAATTATCTAACCTCTCAGTACTCTGGAGCAACTCTCTGAGACTCTTAAGTTGCAGAAAAGTTGCCAACATATATTGATAGGCTTCTTAAAACTTTTTTTATTAGCAAACTCCTTCCACCTGAAAATTTTTTACATGACCCCAGGTATACAGATATGTAGAATCAAATACTTACTAATAATAAAATAATTCCCTGACCCCCACATTCAATTATGCAATTCCCTATAGGGTCAGGTCCTACAACAAGGAAGATCAGTCTCTATCAGGGTTTAGCAAACAGTAAAAGCTCAGTACCTAAAAAAACAAGGCACTAATATATAAAAAGAAAATCCACAATTTCCCTTTCACTTTTCTTCATAAATATGGCACTTACTTTCATTGTGTCTCATGTAACTACCCTAAAAAGCTGCTTTCTCTCTCTTTCCTATTCCTAAGTGGTTCAAAGTCTTTTATGGAGGAGGAAGAAAATGACAAAATGTCAGAATTATACACCTAAAGGAATTGGATCACCCATTCCACTGGAAAAATCTAAAGAAATTATCTAAAGTTCAAGATAAGTTTGCCCAGCGCAATTTGAGAAAACTATTGGTATGTTTAGTCAAGTTAAAGTCTCCCTTTCAGAAATGAATTTTAGTTTAAAGGGAAGAATTCCAGGCAAAACATCAGGATTCCAAGAGTGGCCTGTGAAACTGCTTCATTAATATATGAGGCTGGACATAACCTAACAAGCAAGAGAATAAGGGAGTGCTAATTGTTAACAAAGGAAAACAAAATTCTACAAAGTGTGGAACAAATAGATGCTGTCTCTTAAACAACCTATACAAAGAACCCGAGTCAGTTCTATGGTTAAAACTGTTTAACGCAAGGGTCCTCAAACTACGGCCCACAGATGCGGCAGCTGAGGACAATTATCCCCCTCACCCAGGGCTATGAAGTTTCTATATTTAAAGGCCCACAAAACAAAGTTTTTTGTTTTTACTATAGTCCAGCCCTCCAACAGTCTGACAGTGAACTGGCCCCCTATTTAAAAAGTTTGAGGACCCCTGGTTTAACTGATGCCACTGACACATGATTCTTGTTGCTCTCCTCTATTCCTTATCTCATTCTTGGGTCTCTAAAAGTGCAAACTGGGTTTTTTTTGTATTTTTCCCCCTGTTCTTTAAGATAATGGGATAACAAGTATTAAATATCAATGCACATCTGTTACTGCTCACACCAGCTCTTTACCGATCTTTTTAAAAAAATTAACCATGGACAGGGCAGCAAGGTGGAGCAGTGGATAGAGCACTAATCCTGAAGTCAGGAGGACCTGAGTTCAAATCTGACTTCACACACAGTGAAGTGTTGTGAAGCTAGGAAGTATTCCTTCCTAGCTGTGTGACCCTGGGCAAGTCACTTGACCCCAATAGTCTCAGGGAAAAAAAAAAAAAAAAGACCATAACTAAGACTAGCCTAAAGACTAAAACTATTTTTCTAGGTATATAGAACTTCCAAAGTTTCTTAGTTTCTTTAAGGAAAAAATTCTCAAAAGACAAACTCACCAATGTATTCTTCTAGATCAATGAAACCATCAGCATTCTTATCTATGTCCTCCATAGTTTCCTAATGAAAAAAGGATATTAGTTTGTACTTGGGAAACTTGTGAGACAGGGAGCATAATCTGATTTTGACTTATAACACAGCAAACTACCCTCCCCCCACACACAGTACTTTCCTTATAACAACCCTTTTGAGTTATATAGTACAAGTATTATTATCCCATTTTATGGATGAAAATTGAGCACAGAGTTAAACATTTTGCCTATGGTCATACATCCAGTAAGTATGGAAGCTGGGGTATAAATCCAGGTCTCTAGATTTCAAGGACAGAGTTTCTTCCACTATAGAGATATTAAAATTAAAAAAAAAAAAATGAAACTTGAAAGGATTCTACATCTCCAAAGTCATCTTTATCCCCTTTCTCTTAATCTGTGTTTCTCACATCAGAGAGTGTTAAGTAGCTTCTAAGACCACCAGACATGTTTATAGCTCAGTATGATCAACTGAGTTGTTTTTTCAGTCATGTCTGACTCTGTGGCCCTTTTGGGATTTTCTTGGCAAAGATAGGGCAGTGGTTTGTCATCTCTTTCTCCAGCTTATTTTACAGATGAGGAAACTGAGGCCAACAGGGTTAAGTAACTTGTCCAAGATCACATACCTATTAAGTGTCTAAGACCAGATTTGACCTCAGGAAGTCTTATTGACTTTATTTGATGTGCTACTCCTTATCTCAATATAGGTAAAGTCAATTCTCTTTTAATTTTAAACAAAAACATGGAGCTCCTAATTTCTTGGAAATTAGAAGCCTATCCAACCATTAGTGAGTTCTTATTTTTACGGTATCTGTCTGATAGTCATAGATTCACACATCAACAAAGGTTGATGAAAAATTAGACCTTGTCCTTTTACATAGGTCTGGTATATAGCAGATAACCTGGTACCAATAACCTGGTAAAAAGTATCATCTATGGTGAAACTGACATACACTAAAAAGAAATTACTTCCTTGGGGTCAGAGGGAAATATCAAAGCACTGAAAGGAAAGACCAATAGCTATTCTACACAGAAAACTATTCAGCCAAATCCAACAGAAAAAGGACAGAGAAAAAAAACTCATAGCACCAGCACATGGAAAGAAGTGTAGTTTATAATCTTGGTATCATCTGGCCTGACACCCACCTGAACAACTATATCTTTCATGTAGTCATACTCCTCGGGGTGAAGAAAAGCTGTGAACTCTTCCTTTGTGGCAATGAGATCTCCATCTTTGTCAGCCATTTTGAACCTCCGCTCATCTCTCATCATCATCTGTTTATAGTTAAATCCATCATCAGGGTCTGGATCATCTAGACAATAACATTATGCCATATCCATTAAAATCCCAGTACAAAAAGTGCTGAAACTGGGAACACATAAAGGTAAATACAAACCTCACCAGTCTAAATAGAAACACCAAGACATATTTTAGAATGAAGCAATAGGATAAAAAGGATACCAGCCCTAGCTTTGGGTTAGTAACTGTTGGCCAACTGGAGGCCTAGTTTCTAGTCTAACACTAAAGGCTTCAATCTAATATAAACATTCTGACCATCGAAGAACTGGCTTTATAGAGGCCATATGTAAATGCATGTATGTGCGTGAAGCAGAAGGAAGGAGCAAAAACATTTTTGACTTTGGAGTCAGGGGACCTAGATCATTGCTTTATTATTATTTGCATGACTTAAAGCAAATCATTTAAATGATCTGGACCTCAGCTTTCTCATCTGTAAAACATGGAGCTCGGAATGGATGGCTTCTAAGGTTCCAATTCCTTCCAGCTCTATATTCTATCCTAGTTAAAAGGCTAGATTCCAAAGGTCCTTTGGCTTTAATCCTAACCCAGTTAAGTCTTTAACTCTTTCGTGAGTCCATGTAATAGAATCCCTTGTATTGAAAAGGTAAAGAGATTTAAGATTGGCTCCTCTACATTTGAAAATACTATACTTAGTATCTTTGGTCTTATTCCCAAACAGAATGTTCAAGTACTTATGGAACTACCTTTGAAATAAATTCATGATGACTTTAACCTACCCTGATATTTGGCCCTACTCAACTTAAAAAAAAAAAAAAAAAAACCACAGCTGAATTAAACAACAATTTATTCTCTATAGATAATAGTGGATCTCTCTAACCTGAGAAACTATGAAGGAACCAATTTTAAAAAGAATAAAAGTTTATTATGCATCTACCTCACAGAATTATTGTGAGGATAAAATAAGATGGCAGATAGAACACTGGAATTGGAATCAGGAAGAGGAAAACAAATTCAAATATTACCTCTCTACTACCTAATAAGGTCTGTAAAATGAAGGATTTTAAAGATGGGTTTTAAAGTCTTTTCAATAATCCTGTATTATCAGAAAATTGTTTAAAAATAAAAGACAGAACAAAAGTCTAAGATATTAAAACAAACAAATTCAATCAGATGACACATAAGCTTTATAAAAAGAACTGTAGGGTGTCTTCAGCAGTAACATTGCACTGGCGACCTACTAAAGAAATTCTAAGACAAGCTTTTCTATACACTTGGAATTCAGCTGTAAAAATATTACTGCTCTATTTTAAGAATAGAACTTAAAGCTTCACTCTTTAGTGTCAAAAAATTCCATTAAGATCATAAGATTTCTGATTTAGAGCTGGAAGGAATCTTATCTGATATATGAGGCACAGAAAAATTAAGTGATTTGTTTATAGTGACAAAGTTAATAGGTATTAAGTGGTATATGAACCAAATTCTTCCCAAGTACAGCACTTTAAAACTCTATACCATATTGTCACAATAATCTACACTTTCAATGAAGACCATTTTACTAACTACTTGTTCAGATAGCAAGTCATTATTTCACTCCTAAAAAAAAAATATAGTAGTAACTATGAAAAATATATGGAAGATACAGAATACTGAATTCTTAGTAAATAATCTTCTATTTTTTCTATGAAGTAAAAAGACTGAAACAAAATCTAAATTATTGCTGAACTTTGATTTGCAAAAAGATAGAAAGGAGGAAGCATAAATTTAGATGTCCATTATTACTCCTTATCTTACCTAGCTGAGATTTGCCTAGCTGATCTATACAACACCTCAGGCAGGATCTAAATCTCTTGCTCTACTTAGGGTAGATTTCAATGCTAATGATTTATTTTGCTTGTAAAAAGAGACAAAGCTCTCTTTCTTTTCTTTGATGAAGTTTGTTTCATCAAGACAAACTTCAATTAAAAGACATTCTTGTGTATTTCTGAACCAAACTAATAACTTTAAGAATGACAATTAAATTTATACAAGGCCAAAAAAAAAAAAAAAATCCTCATCCCTTGAGAGCCATACCTTCCACATTCCAGGGAGGGATGCCTTATAAAGACATTGCTATTCCCAGCCAGTGCTTCAGAACTGTGTAGTCTGTCCACAGAAATACAAATACCCTCTATGTTGAATCATCATCTCTGTGAGGCAATAGAGCTCTCAAAGGGTACATAACACATATATTCCGTGAAAAAGGTGAATGCGCCCCTTAGACTGAACCATAATTTATTATCATGCCATTTTGCTTAGATCACCAAAAGCCTAGTCATTGGTTATTATTTGTTCATAATACCAGATAAATGAGGATGACGTCTGCATGCTAGTTATCTAGCCAGGCAAGCCATACTTGATTTCTCACCATCTGCCCTGACTTTTGAATACACATGTTCTTAAATTAGGTGAAGGGAATCTCTACAGTTCTTGGCTATATGCCAAGCATTTGAGAGATTTCCACTTTAGACTTAGGAATGAGAACAAGCTAGTCACAGAGATGAAAGCCTCCTTATAAGAAATTCATCCAATCCTACAATTAACACAAACAGTTGGTTCTCTAGCAGCAAAAGAGCATTACACATCAGCTGTTATATGTATGTGTTTATATATCAGACCACTTTAAAGAAAGAAGCTTGCCTAACTTATAGGCTAAAGATATAGGAAAGAATGACTATTTGTATCACATCTGCAGTTAATGTGACCAAAGCAAGGGGACATTCTCATCAGTCATAACCCTTTATGAATAAAATTCTTAAGACAGCCACCTAGTGTTTATCAGTAAGCAATCGAAAAATTGTAAATTGCTAATAGGTGGTTAATCATATAACAATGTTAAAGTTATCTACTCAAGCTAAAAAAAAAAAATCAAAAGTACCATAATTTTGTGAGTTCACTCGCAAACCAATCAAGTAAATTCATGAGCCTGAGAATGCAGGAGGAAGAATCAACTTTCAGAATGATTTGGGGGAAAAAACATTCTACAGTAAATAAATTTTATCAGGGAAATAAAATGACCCTATCCCACTCATTCTGAATTTATTAATCATTATTTCCTTTGGTCCTAGCACAGTACTTTGTATATAAAAAGGCAATTATGAAAATACTTTTTTCTTTTATTCTCACTAATTAGCAGAAAGATAGTGATGCAAATTTGGAGTGCAATATCATCAATTAAACTGCATTAAGAGTTGTACATTTTATTTTGCACAGCTGTTTATGTAAGGTTTACTACAAACAGACCTACGTGAAGGACATAAAAGAAAAAAGGCAGGGAAAAATATTACTTGTAAAAGAAATGTTGAACCTGGAGCAATAGCAAAACAAAAATCACACATGCTTCAAATGATTAAGAGATAGGTAAAAACCAGCTCAATTTTTTAACTGAAGTTGTTAAAGGCACAGCACAATTTTGTACCCTTTCCCTTATTTTGTGGCCCTTTTATTTCTTTGATTCAAGCCCATGTCACAGCGTCTTGTTAGGCTGACATCTTGCCCCTTACCCAGGTAAGTGCCATAGGTCACGTTTCTGTACTCATCCCAGGAGATTAAGCCGTCTTGGTTCATGTCAAACTCCTGCCATTGGCGTTCAACATTGTCAGACATGTATTTCTTCTGGGTGTGCTTAAGCCAGGATTTCAGCTCCCCCTCGGTCACAAACCCATCTTTATCCACGTCTATTTTATCTACAATCACTCTACAAGACAAAACAGTTACGTTTCAAGGTGCCGGCTCCACAAAACTTTCAGCCAGACAAGACCTACCTAATATGTAGCCGTAGGTGGCATTTTTATATTCCTCCCAAGAAACGAGGCCGTCCTCATTGAGGTCATGCCCCTTCCACTGCCGCTCTACATCCTCGTAAATCCAGCGCTTTTGTGCAAATTTAATCCAGTCTTTGAGCTCATCCACAGTGACAAACCCGTCCTTGTCGCCATCTATTTTACTTACAATCTTTCTGTAGAAAATGTAGAAAAATCCAGCAAGAGGTTAAAAGGTTACAAAGTTCTACATTTGGCAGTGCTGCATGATGTGACCAAATGGGCTGTCCTACACTACAGCAAGAGAAGTAAAAGAATTGTCTCCAAAGCAGAACAACATGGGCAAAACAGCCCAATGCTGTGGGAAGTTAAATAGCCCTTTATTGCTTTTATAGGGATTCATCAAGAAAAGTTATGGTCAGCTTCTTCTAGCTGCATCCACATGGAAGGTCTAGTTAAGTGATAGACTATAGGCTATGATCAGACTATGAATAAAAATAGCTCTTTACAAGAGTAAAAATATAGTTTCTTCCAAGTTCTACAGACTTTGTATATAATATTATATAGTACTTATTTACTTATTCGAGAAAAAAATTCCCAGTCCTTGATAAAGTACAACCACTGACATATTTCTTAGATTTAAAGTAGATTTCACAGTTGGGGGGGAGGGGGAGGAAGAGGAGGAGAAATAGACCAAAAACTAGTACCTCCCTATCCCCAAAAAGACTGTTCTGGGATAATGTATACACCCACAAAGTTCAAGTACACACATACACACAAACACACACACACACATACACAAAACTAAGAAAAAATTCATTATTGCTATAGTTAGGTACTTACTATATAAAGTGAGGTTGACTCAGAATAAAAAGTTAAATTTGACTTTTATGTGTAGCTATAGCTAAAGATAATTTCCAATAAAAATGTGCCCTAAAGGTATATAGTCTACTTAGGAAGGACACCCACCCTGTGAGCATACTGAGTGACCAAGATGCTAAACAAGGTATGGAAGCTAAAGTGGCCTGTGAAACAGCGTTCCCCTTTTCATTAGTCTTTCTTTCCTTCCAAGTTAAACTAGTCATATGGAGATACCTGTGTATATCAATTTATCTCTAATTTCCAGGAGATAATCTATATAATCTCCATCACTTTAACAATTATACACGGCCATCAGCAGGTTATGCCATGTAGCATAGCTTAGTGACTGGCAGTTTTGAGAGACATTCTCCTTGGTGACATTAGCTACCTTTCCTATTTATCTAGGATTCATCTTACAAAAACACTGGGGAAGAACAGTGACACGCAAGAGGTAATGCTTCTTCCCATGCTGGCTGAGCCTTTCTCCAAGAGGGTCAACAAACATAAATCAGTCTTCAGCAAAGTGTACTTACTGCTCTGCTTCTTCCTAAAGAAATTCTGAGGAGCTATTTGTGGGGAGTCAAAGGGTCTAGCCTGACGTCTACCACTCATTAAGCTGTGAAATTGAGAAATTCAAAACTTCAAAGGCAATCTCTTCCTGTAAAATAGGGATATCCACACAATCTAAGCAGTGGAAGCAATCAAATTAACTATATCATTCTATGCAAATTGGAACAGAAGTGAGTAAAATAGGACTGGATTTGTGATTTAAATGGTACATGGTACTTCTGGTTGAGGAAATTCTTTCTAGCAATGTAGGTGCTAAGCAGTTAAAAAACTCAGGGTCTCCCCACACATAAAGGGGCAGGACTTGAAACTGCTCTTTCTGAATGGGAGGTCAGTTCTTTCAGCATAATCTCCTCACTTTCGGCAAATACTTTTACAACAGTAACTTGTTATTTTGATTAAGACAAAGTATTATGAAAATATTAGCAAAACCTTAACTACAGCTCTATCCTTCCTATAATTAAGCTTTGAGGACTGAGTGCTGAAACTTAGACTGATATTAGCTAGCAACATAAATCAGAGTACAATTAATAAAAAATCAGATTTTCATAAATCTAGAACAAGTACTGCCAAACTAAATAAAAAGGTTATGTACAATAACAGAAGAAGATTCCCTTGAAATAAGGGAACCAGAATTTCAGAGCTGGTATTTGTTTCTTGTGACTTAACTTTATTTATATTACTAACGGGAGCACACTAACTGGCTTCTTCATTAAAGAGGACTAGTTTTCTTTGTTACAAGAGTGGATGTGTGATATGTGCATGTTAAGGACCATACCTAAGTGTGAAGAGGCAGGTCAATTCTCCAAAAGTCCCCACAGCTGTGAATTATAACACACTTGAAGGAATTGAAAAGCAGCCTTTACTAATGCAGATGTTGCTTGTGAATTGGTAAATAAAATAAACTGGAGGCGAGAGGGAAGAGAAGAGAGGACAGAAAATGCAATTGCCTCTCAGTCTCCTTGTATCATTATCATCCTCTCACATGAAGGAATCTATGCTGCTGCTCAGAATTAGATCTCTAGCAGCCACTGGCAGATTGCTCCCATAACATATGTAGAAACAAGACAAAATTAAAACTTAAAATTTTTCAAAATTTGGAATAGAAGATGGGGAAGTTCTATTTAAAGAAAAGGCTTTTAACTCTGATTTTAACTTATTATTTTTTACAAATTCATAAAGTTAATAATAATGTTAAAATAACAGAGTACCTTCAAGACACGGAAAAATTACTTATGTAGTTATAAGCTCTCATACAAATATTTAGATACAATTAAGATTACACTATTCTTCTTAAGTTACTGGTAGCTTTGCATTGCAACAAGCAAATCCAAAGTGTTACTCTTTATAAGTTCTATGGGGGTAGAGACCTTTTTCTATTAAAAAATAATGACCCACAAAGAAACAAAAAAGTAAACTTTCTCTCTGCCAAAAATTTTAAAAACTTAACGAGAACAAGAGAAAAAAAAATAATTATTGTATTCACATTTAAGACTATATATACTTAGATTATCCATTATGGATCACTTAAGAAAAAACTGGAAAATGGAAAGAAGAGAAAACGGAGAAAGGTCAAGGAAAGAAGACAATACTTACAGGGTTGAAATCAGGAAAGTGGTTTGAAAAACAAAACAAAACACAAAAACCAAAATCCTCTTTAATAGCTATTGTTAGAGAACACCCCTCCTCCCAAAAAAAGAGGGGACTTTCTATAGAGTAACACCATCACCTAGTGGCTACTTGAGGTATTACATTTATGCTTAAACTGACTACATTTAAACACTAGCCTCACAGTACTTTGTTTTCCATTATTATCACATGTCTTCTTTGGACTTCAGTTTCCACACCTGAAAAGTGAGGAGGCTGGACTACATAGCCTCTTTAGTTCCTTCTAACTTCTGAGCCAGAATTCTAGGCTACTATATTCTCAACAGGGTTCTCCCAATTTGGTGATCTTCAAATCAACATATGAGTTTTGTAATCAAAGCTGCAGGCAGAGTTATTCTCAAGGGAACAGAACCCAAATCTCATGGCATTCAACAGTTTTCAAAGAGTAATTCTGGTAAGTGAGTTATATATTAAGAAAAAGTGAACTGAACAGGGTACAAAAAGAAAATGGAAAACTATGGACAGGTAGGTAGACAGATGCTTCAAGTACCAAAAGAACACTCACCATCTTTCCAAGTTAATGATACAAAGTAAGCATGCAATTGAACACGAAACTTTTTCTTTGAATAATAAGCATTCTATTTAACAGCTTTTTTGTGTGTATAGCACTTGTTCAAACTAAAGCTTATTTTGTGCCATGGACTCTGTTGGCAGTCTGGTGAAATTTATGGATCCCTTCTCAGAATAAGGTTTTATAATAATTGAAATGCTAAATTTTGAAAAGCTATGTAAGGTCAGTAAAAATATGTAGGTTTTTTTCCTCTTATCCAAGTTCATAGAATTAAGAACCCTTGCATTATAAAATAAAAACATTTGATTGTTTTTTCTCATCATGTAGAAATATATTTCTCTCTTTTTGTGAATAAGTTTATGAGGAAGGCTTCAATACCTGATAGAAATTAATCTTGACACAGTTCTCATAAGAAATCCTACAACAAACCACTGGAATCAGTATTGTTTTGAAGGTTACCAGGAAAACAGGAGTTCAAATCTTTTTTGTTTTGTTTTTTTTTTTTTTGCTGAGGCAATTGGGGTTAAGTCACTTGCCCAGGATTACACAATCAGGAAGTGTTAAGTGTCTGAGACCAGATTTGAACTCAGGTCCCCCTGACTTCAGGGCTGGTGCTCTACCCATTGCACCATCTAGCTGCCCCAGGAGTTTAAATCTTAGAAAAAGCAATTTATATGAGAAGTCATGGTTCAGTTTAAAATATGTATTCTTTATATTCAATGCAAAGAAAATTTTTCCTACCTCACTGACCTACACCTAGAGGATATATATTTTGAGATGAAGAGAATAACTGTTCCCTCCTTCAGGGACAACCTCCTTCTCCCTCCCTCCCTCACGCACCGCCCTCCAAAAAAATCTTAGAATAGGGGAAAAGATATTTGAAATAAATGTGGTTTAATTAAAATGAAACAATTATCACACTTAAATAGAAACAGGATGATTTTGTACACTGAACATTTAGTCAGGAGAACCCTTTTCAGGCATAAAAGGAAGCAAGATTTTTAAAGTAATTTCCTCTCTACTAAAGTACTAACTCTGATACATCTTACCTGGCAGAAAAAATCAGCAATAAACTCTTATCTAAGACCAGTTCAACTAAGATGAAAAGTTTTTTACTCAAAAGTAATAGGAGACAAAGTTTGCAACTCTGGAAAACACATGAAATTTATCAGTAAGAAATACCCATTTGCTAGTGAAAGCATGGATCATTCAAAAGTTTGAAACTTGATGTTTCACAGGAGAGGATATGCTCCCAAGGGTTATGGAATCTGAACTTTCAATAGCTCCTAAACTAAAGGGATAAAGAACTGAAAAAGTTCAAGTCCTAAAAAGCCACAATGACAAATGGAAGGGCTTCCAAAATTATCCTGGTCCTGCTCTTATTGTGTTAATCTTTATGTTCTGGTACTAAAAGCTATAACTGGCACAAATCTATAACTGTTGAGAGCTGTTTAGCAACAACTGGAATATCTAGAGGTCAGGAGTTAACAGAAGGCAAAGAATCCAAAGGGTAGTTTACAACTCACAAAAATGTGACCTCTGCCACAGGTTGTGTGACGACATGCTGAGATTAAAACTAATCTAAAGAAAAAGCACCGTACCAAAATAGTATAGTAAAAGAAGCCTTTAGTTGTTCTTCATTTTTATGTAAAGATGACTCAGTTTTACCAATATGTTCTGATGTGAATTATTTCATAAGAATATTTAAGGAAGCAGCTCTCAACCTATAATAGCACTGATTCTATGGTCAGGTTTCAAAGGTTATAGTTAAGACAGATCCAAAGGAGAAGAAAGCTAAAGGAAAAAAGAAAAAAAGAATGATTTATATATCCCTCTCAAGGCTAACCCCTTACCCAAGCCGCTCCTTGCTCTCCTCTGGCGTTAGTTGATCAAAGGTCTTTGCCTCTTCTGCACCCAGGAATGCATCATGGTCATAGTCAAAATTCTGGGCATCATCATGAGGTTTGTCACTGAGCTGAGGTTCATGGTGTACTCTTTCCTTCTTCTCTGTGGGCTTGCTCAAGGCACAGACTGTACATAGGGATAGGCACATGAGAAACTGTCGCAGGTCCATGATTTGATCAGATCTTAAAGAAAGAAGGAAACAGAGAATTCATATGGCATATGGTTTCCTAACTATAGTGCTAATTTGTTTTTATCATATGAACTTGAGTAAATTGCTTTAGTCTTGCCATTTTATATCCTAATTTTTTAAAATTTGGATAGGAGCACTTAACATACTATGTACTACAGGGATCTGTTGTCACAGTTTCCTTTATCTGTTAACCCTAACCTTTATCTGTCTGCTGATTGAAAATAATTTATGTTTTGTTCTATTCATCTTCCCTTTTAGGCACATGGCTTTATGGAAAGGGATGGTGGAAGAGAGAGAATTTGGAACTGCAAAAAACAAAAAAGAACCATCAAAGTATATGGGCCATCTTTTTCTGTTAATATACCTCTCTGATAACAGTCTTCATGCTACTTCTCCTGTGGAATTCTTCATTGATAATGTGTTAAGAATATCATTACCCAAAAAATGGTGACTGAGAGGACATTAGCAACAACTGACCTATATAGTTATGTGTTCATCTCTGTAAAATTGTTGAGATTAACTTATGTACATATGTAGAGTGTCCTTGATGAAAATATAAGAAGGGAAGACATGGGCTCTTGTAGACAATTTTCTACAACAGACCACATCTTTGCAGTCACATAATTGATTGAAAGGTATGGGGAATACATGATCCTGCTGTGTTTATTGTTATTACCAAAAAAAGTGAGTCAGTAAAGTACAATAAAAAAAAAATTTCTAAAACTCAAAAAAAAAAAAAAAAAAAACACAAAGTATATGGGCCAAAATACAGCTTCATTTGAAGGGACAGATCAACTTCTATTGCAACTACTAGAATTATCCATTCAACTAAAATTTAAGTACCTACTATACCCATACAATACTTGCTAGATATAAACCTTAAAGATTTTAAAGAGGACAGTTCATTCACTCAAAAAGTTTATATTCCAGTAATTACTGCATCATCTTCTACCCCTTAAATATTGTTCATTATTACCTCAGCAAAATAAAGCATCTATTCTTTGATTTCTTTTATAGAAAATTAAGAATTGCCGTAGGAATACATTGAGAATACTTTCAGTTTTCTAAATTAAATATATAAACTTCTACTGCACTACCTTTTCTCAAAGTATTTTTTTAACCAGAAAAAAAAAAAAACTATTTCTCTAAAGTAGTTCAAAGGATAAATGGCAAGTATGTTATTTAAAATCATAGGAAGGGAGAAGAAAAACTAGAAGTAAAACTTACAGGTTAAGATAATCTAAGAAGTTGGAATGAACTAAGATATAACCAACTCTAATTCATTAAAGATATCTAGACTATCAAAAGAGAACACAATGTGAAAAAACTTTGGAGAATGGATGCTCAAGACAAAGATGGAAGAGATTCACCCTGAATTAGCTGACAGGACTGGCACTTTTAAAATAACATAACTAGTTACACAAGAAATCACATGAAGATGCAAATAATTAAGAGAAAATTAAAGTCCCTTGACAATCAACACATCTATGCTTTTATCTTTTGTCCAAATCATATGTTTAGAATAGACTGAGAATGAAGGATAATGTTACATTAAGCACTAAAGAAAATTCCCAGGGAAAGTGTCAAGATCATACAAAAATAAAATAAAAATCCACTGATAGCCAGAGAACAAGGTTCTATCCCAAGGTGGATGATACAAGGAAAGAAAACCAGAAGTCAACAGAAGTGCAGGTTTAAGGGTTAGGATCAGAGTTGGGGCTCATTCTACTTATGCAAAGGATTTCAATTTCATCAAAGCTTTTAAATGTTTAAACTACATGTCCATGAGAAATTGAACATTGTATACTAGTAACTCTTACTATAAAAGGAATAAATGTTTAAGGCACATTTAATAATTAGACATAGCCTAGCAGGAAGCTTTTAAGAATTAACATTTAGTCAAAATACATTTCACATATTGTATTATCTTTAGAGGAGAAAACACATTATTTGAGGTTTGTCATTTTGACTCAGAGATAGCATAATATATCAGAATAAGAAACGGATTTAAGAGTCAGTTAACTTAAGGTTTCAGTGCTCTAACTCTGCCACTGACTATGTTTTTCTAAGATGATCATAAATATTTGCTTCAGCTTTCCCATTTATAAATTATTATCTTACTTTCTAGAATAGCAGCCTGATGTGGTAAAACCTGTACTAGGAGTCAAAAGACTTGAGTTCAAGTCCTAGTTCTGACAATTACTAGCAGTATAATTAGATTGAAAATAACCTTTTCTGTACTTGTTTCATCTATAAACTGAGGATACTAATTTCCATTATATACTTAAGAATATGGTTATATAAAGCTCTGTCAACCTTAAAATTGCTGTAAAATGTGACTTTTAGTAAATTTACAATATCTGGGAGTCAAAAAGTTCACATGCACATTATAAAAATGTTAAGTTCTATGGAAACTAAATGCAACGAGGAAAGGCGTGAATTTACAGAAAAGCATACCAAACAGGAAAGCAAGAAAGATGTCCCTCAACTCTGTCACTAATTATGTGACCCTAAACAAGTCACAATCTCTTCAGGCCTATTTCTTTACTGATAAAGTGAAGGAGGTTTGGATTAGATGATTCCTCCCTCCATCATATAAAAGACCTCTTCTAGCTCTTAAAATAGTATTGAGTCAGAAATGCTTTTTGTGGTACAAAGAACTGGTAACAAAGTAGGTGTCCATAGACTGTGGATAAATTGTGGTACCTGAATATTACTATTCTATTTTTAAAAATGAGAAACTGACAAGGAAGATATAAACTGATGCTATGAATTCTAAAGATTTTATATTTTGGGAACTGTGGAATGAAAATAATCTAAAGCTCCCCCAAATAAGTAGTTTATACTTGATTGTTCAAGACACATAAAATGTATTTATAAAACTGGCTTCTAACTGCTTTGAGTTCACATGTGAACATGTGGCTAAGTTACTGTAATTTTATTTAGGTAACCCAGCAGTTCCTCTGTTAAAATGTTTCTTAGCTAAGACAGAAATATGGATAAAGCCAGTTTTCTACATCAAGACACATAAAATGTATTTATAAAACTGGCTTCTAACTGCTTTGAGTTCATATGTGAACATGTGGCTAAGTTACTGTAATTTTATTTAGGTAACCCAGCAGTTCCTCTGTTAAAATGTTTCTTAGCTAAGACAGAAATATGGATAAAGCCAGTTTTCTACATTTCTATACATCAGTATCTTATCTAGTAAACTAATTTACTGAAACCACCAAATAAAACTGGCCTAAGAGGTGAAGTACAGTGGACAAGCATAAGCTTTAAACCAAAGGATAGGAGTTCAAATCCCAGTCTTAATTCTCACTTGATTTCTGGCAAGTTTATTAATCCCTATGTCCCAGTTTCCTAATGGATAAAATGGGGAATAATAACTTCAAGTCCCCAGAATTCTAAAATGTATAAATTGTTTTGATTATGAAAATATGGATTTTTAAGTTGCTCAGTTCATAATAGCTTTCTGTCATTCTGAATTTTCTTTATGTATGCTAATAGTCTAGAGATCAATGATTTAGGAAGAGATTCCACTATTTATGCCCCCTCCTGCCACATTTAAAAGCAGTTCTAGTCATATGCAAAGTTTGGGACCTCTTTATTTTTTATATACATCATAGCTGCCCAAGGTAAGTCATAATTGTTATATTTTGTATTTCACTTTAAAGTTTAGAAAGTGTTTTTTCCTTATAATCCTAGTTTGGAGGGATTAGGAAGGGGAGATAAGAATATATACATATATAATGCCAGACACCCTTGCTAAGCACTTTATAAACTGTAACCATTTTACAATTGAGGAAACTAAAACAAAGAGAGGTTAAGTGGCTTGTCCCTCCCACCCTTGAAGTGTTAAATAGGAAGTAGTAAAGGGGTGACTCAATGAGAATCTAAAGAATTCTTTAAGGCCAGAAGGAAAAGGAGCTAAACATATTAGGCTAGGATAGTTCTTGGCCAAAATTTAGTAGGGAGTATGAAGCATTTGTAAGCGTCACCTTTACACCTTCTTCACCACCTTTACATCATCATCACCACCCATACATTGGATGCAGGAAGCATGTTAAAACAGACACTAAGAAGATCTAGTATTAAAGATTTCTTTTGAAGTTATAATAATAGTTAAAACACAAAATCATAGGAACAGGAAAAAAGAAATGCTCTTTTGTAGTTTTAATTAAGATTGCTATCCGGGCAGCTAGGTGGCGCAGTGGATAGAACACTAGCCTTGAAGTGAGGAGTTCAAATCTGGTCTCAGACACTTAACACTTCCTAGCTGCGTGACCCTGGGTAAATCACTTAATCCCCACTCCCTCAGGAAAAAAAAAAAAAAAAAAAGATTACCATCCACAGACTAGGCAACAATATGAAATTGTTAGATACTAACAGCCCAAATGGGATTTACTTGTGACAGAATGCCTCTGTTCTAAGAACACCTCTTCCTCAAATCTTGCTCTCTTCCCTAATTTTCTTTGTTAGAATGGAAACCTTTATGCTCTAAACCTGGAAGAGAGAAAGTATTATCTCCCTGGCCAACACCCAAGCTTCCTGCTTATGACATAATAATAAAAAGTGCCTGACTGAGACCCTGCTCTTCATTCCACAATACTCATGGATCCTCTAAGGTGGTCACATTTGCTCCTCTTGACTTCCCACAGCTTTCTTTATGAAGTCTAATTAGAAGGATATTATTGTGTATCTGCTCCTAGAAGTATCACAGATTGCAGTTTCTCTAATAAATGTTTCTTGATTTGAGCAACTGCTGTGATTGGTTCTGGACGTTTATGTAGAAGACATTTGTTTTCAAAGTAAAGTGTCACATATTGCTAGGTTGCAAAACCTTTCTTTACTCCCATAGCTGGAGTTCTCCATAATTTAAAGGAAAAAAAAAATCCTTACTCTACAATCACCCATGTAATCAAGAGCAAAATACTTAACTTTTTGAGGTTTATTCATCTGTAAAATCAGAGAGCTGAACTTAAGATCAAGAGTACCCACTTTGTGGTAGTCTGAAGCCTATGGATCCCTTCTTGGAATGTTTTAAAGTAAATGAAATATTAATTTTCAGTTAGAGGTTAGTAAAAATAAAGATGTTATCCCCCCCCCCCCATCCAGTTTTAGACCCCAACCCTCATTCTATCCACAGAACCTTTGGGAATCTGATCCTTAGGTTAAGATTAAGAACTGGAAGTGGTCTCAGTTTTATGTAGGCTGAGTTAGTTTGCCTTTAAGAGAGTGGGGAGGAGCACTAAGAAGTGTTACCCAGGTTTGGCTTGCTTGCTCAGAGACATAAAAGGTCTGATCTATAAGGAGTTGAGGTCTGAGGTTTTAGCAGAATACCCATTGAACCAAGGGAATTAATAACCTTCTGATTTTAGGAATTGTAGCCTTTTAATCCTTTTTAGTCATGCCATTTCATTGCAATTTAGAACTAGTGCTTCACTGTAAACTTGAGTTTGAATCACTGGAGTGGATCATATGACTTAGAAAACCATTGTTCTCAGCTGTATTTTTATTATTTTGTTAAATATTTTCCAATTACATTTTAATCTGATTCAGATCACTGACTGCCTGACATCTCTAGAATAGAACATGGAGTTTTAGAACTCAGAACTTGTTGAACCCTGTCTTGAAACATGGTATAGTGGTAAAAGCACTAAATCTTGGGGTCAGAGAATGTGGTTTCAAATTCAAGTCTTTACAATAATTTGTCATGTAAGCTGAGGCAAATCACCTGACATTTATTGGCTTTGGTTGGTTTCTTCATCTGTAAAATAAGTGATATAGAGTGAGTAGTCTAGATGACCTTTAAGATTCCTTTCAGCTCTGTTCAAAAGACTTATGATTCTTACTTAAAAAGACTCTCCCTATCTCCTTTATGTATCTAACACATTATGACATTTTCCTACAAATTTACTGATGTGAGTATTTTACTCCCATCTAAATTCTTTTAAACTCTCCTATTCATGGATCACTTCACCAGGGTAAAAAAAACATACCCTAACCCATCACCTCTCATTATCCTGAAACTCTATCAATGAAAACAATATCAAAAAGTAATTCTTTTCTTAAAGTATGCTAAGAAGTATACTAAAAAGTATGGCAAATTTGTCACACTTGAAAAATAATACCAATCCACAAACCAGAAACTAGGAAAACCCCATGAATCAGTAGTTCTTAGACTATAAAGTATCCCTGCTCTGAGGAACATATTAAATATAAAAGAGGACATAGAAAATGTGGGAAAATTCAAACAATAATAATTCATATTTATATAGTAAGCGATATTTATCAAACACTTACCTCACAATACCACATATAAGGTAAATAGAGGATTATCTTCATTCTTGTCCAAGCTAATAAAGTTTTAAAGCTAGATTGTGAACACAAGATTTCTGCTGATAATGTATAGTCATTTTCATTAAACCGCTCTCTCTAAAAGCCATACTTCTCTATCATATTCAGTTGTTATGCAGTAGTTTTTCAGTCCTGTACAATTCGTCGTGGCACCATCTGGGATTTTCTTGGCAAAGATACTGGGAATGCTTTGTCATTTCCTTTTCAAGATCATTTTACAGATGAGGAAACTGAGACTAACAGGCTTAAATGATTTGCCCTGGGTCATACCACTGAAGTGTCTGAGACCAGATTTTGAACTCAGGAAAATAACTCTTCCCAATCCCAGGCTATGCCTCCTTTAGTATATATTAATAATAGCCTAATTTTTTGATTTCTACAAACTGATTCAAAGCTGTTAAGTGGAGAAGATTAATGAATTGTGACATGAAGTTCTATTTATAACAAATTCTAGGAATTCACTTTCCTTTAAAAAAAAATTAAATTATCCTCTTCACTCCCACTTAATCTGGTCATTTTGGTCAAAAGGTTATTTGTTGACAGAATGAGACCAACTGTTTAGAAGCATAGTCAGTCAGAAGATAATTTGACCAAACCCCAGTAAGTGAAGAGAAAAATAGTAAACCACTCTAGTTATTTGCCAAGAAAACCCCATGAACAATATTAATATGAAACAAGAGATGACACAGAAGGATGAACTGAATCAGAAACCCCTCCCTCCCCCTCAGAAGATGTCCAATACTCAACAGAGGAAGAATGAAGGACAACTACAAGTAGCTCCAGTACTAATGAAGCATCTGGGCCAAAGGCTAAAGGAAGTTCAACTGTGGTGACAAAAGGAGTATAATGCTGTAAAGATACAGTGTCATGGAAACAACATGAACTTGGACAAACTTCAAGAGATAGTGGAGAACTGAAGGACTTGGAGTGCTATGGTTCATGGGGTAACAAGTCAAATACAATCAACCTACCAAAAAAAAACCAAACCTCAATAATACATTCTAATTACTACTAAAATTTTATTTTTAAATTCAATTTTATTTTCAACATCCAATTTCTCTCCCTCTTCCCCCTTCCAAAAAAAGCCTTCTGCACCCTGAGACTGATACTTCTCTATCTGAAGTGGGCAATATGTTTCATCATGCATCCTCTGGAATTACGATTAGTCATTGTATCTTTCAAGGATGTTTGTTTTTTACAATATCATTGTTACTGTATTAAATGTTCTGCTCACTTTACTTTGCAACTATTCATAAAAGTCTTCCTTGATTCTTGGAAACCCATCATTTCTCTTAGCATAATGGGATTCTCTCACACTCACATACCACAGCTTGTTTGGCTACTGCCCTAATTGATGGGTACCTCCTCTTGTTTCCAATTCTTTTTCACCTCAAAAAGAGCTGCTATATTTTTATGTATATATGAGTTCTTCCTTAGAAAACACTTTGATGAGCAAACAATTATTCTGATTCTAATGTTCAGCGATAAATCATGGAAGTGGATGTAGTGACAAAGCACCTCCTTCCTGAGCTAGATTGGGAAGGGAAAGATTTCCATAATTAGTAAAAGGGCCTTTTTGCATAAAAGTAGTCTCTTCAAGCCAAATAAATGAATAAGTGGATTCCAGTAATTTTTCCAAACTAAAATAAGCCCAAGATAAATGATATAAGTCAAATTCATCCCATTATCTAAAATACAAGACCTTCATTTAAAAGGCACTTTTATGATAATCCATCATCCCCCCCCTTAACAAGGTTAGCCCTTTCAGTCATCATCTAAGGGAGCAACCACCAACCAACAATCAAATACTTTCTGCCAGAGCAGGTAAGTTATCTTAGCCAAAGCAACAAGATGCTAATTTTAAGTCAAACCACTGCTAACCAACTTAATAACAACTACTTCTCATATCTAGGTAGCAATGACGGCACTTTGTAAGGTCCAGCATTTCCCTGACAGATTTTTTTCTTTTCACCCAAAACATGAGGATATTTTACTTAAAGGATATAAATGCCTCCAGATCTCAATTGGCCCATGTGATTTATTCCTTCTGGAACTACAGCTTCCTTTCCCCTTCATTTCAGAAGCAGCTTTTGTGGGGCAACAGATAGAGAGCACTGGGACTGGAGTCACTAAGTCCTAGGTTCAAATCCAGCCTCACACACTTGCTGTGTGACCCTTGGCAAATCATTTAACCTGTTTGTCTCAGTTTCCTCAACTTTAATATGGGGATAAATAGCACTTACTTTGCAAGGGTGTTGAGGATTAAATGATGTGATATTTGTAACGTGCTTATCATAGAGTCTGAAACAAGGTAGGCACTTAATTGATACTTAAAATTTCTTTTCTTTTCTTCCTAACCTTCCTCCAGTCAACATAGAGTGGGGAAGTACAAGAATACTTTTGTTGCATATCTTTGCTGTGTGTGTGTCAAAACAAATTTGTGTTCTACATTTAATGACTTCCAAGGGTCTCATTTCATCTTATCACCTCAGTGTTGATGTTAAGAGCCAATAGTGGCCATACTCCCAGCCTAACCAAGCAACCCTTATCCAGGTGAAGAAACCTCCTATTTCTGTCACCATCTGTAAACCCAAGGGTCCTGAATACAGCAGATACAGATTTGATATAATTAATGGAAATGACACTAAAGAAGACACATTGCCATCTGCCTTGCCATTGCACTCTAAGGAACACTATGACTTTTCATCTGCCCTACAGCTGAAACTTCCTCTATGTGTTATCTTCTATTAGAATTAATCCCTTGAGAGTAGAGACTGTTTTTCTATTTGCATTCCCAGTTTTTAACACTGTGTTCTACACATACTAAGTGCTTAATAAATACTTTTTCATGGACAAAAAAAAAAAAAAAAAGAGAGAGAGATGCCTCTGATCCAACAGTAGTATTACTCATCTACTTCAGGGATTCTAAAATCTAGGATCCTTAAGTTTGTTTAAATATTTTGTTGACTATTTCAATATAATCAGCTTCCTTTATAATCTATATATGCATTTTTAAACATTCTAAGAAGTGAATCATAGGCTTTATCACTGTCAAAACGTTCCATGTAACACAAAAAAAGTTAATAACCCATTAGCCACTTTCACTCTTTCTGATCAAGGACATCCGTAAATAGCAAAGTGGATTTAAGAGTATAAAACATATTAACAAAATAGTAAAAAGTTAATAAAACAGACCAGACAGTGACTGAATCCATGACTCTGAAATCATTAGTATTATGCTTTGAAATAAGTGACAATATAAAAATTTACATCAAAAAAAATTCTAGAAAAAAATTTTTTCTCCATCAGCTAAATACGTGTAACTTTACATTATAGGAATAGCTAAACAAAAATATTAATTAGCAAGAGGTAGAAATAATAACTTGGGTTCAAAAAATTCTTGTGACCCTGGAAACTGACATTTAATTCTCCATTCTATAATTCCAAATGACAAATATTTGTCAACAAAATTTTAAGAACCTGACTGGTAAGCTGATTATGAAGCTCGCTGTGATCATTTTAATTCAAAACTAAAACTAGTCTCTAAACTCTTATAGAATCTATAACTGTAGATACCACTTTTTAAAATTACCTACTAATGAGGAGTGTGGTTATGTTTATATATACATATCTTATCTCCTATAATAGATTGCATACAATGACCAAGAACTACATGTCATTTACTCCTGTATATCCTTACAGTACCTTCCTTTGACTTGGCTAGGGTCCAATAACAAACAGGTCAATATGTTATTTCAGCTGTGCAGTGAAGAACATATGTTTCCCAGCCATTACTACTTTTTATTTTTATGTGTTCACATGAACATACAGCACTAAGCTAGGTGCAAGAATAATCTCCGAAGTTAAAAGCCTGGAAAACATTTTCATTGACTCCTATTCCCCTCCCTTTCCCCCTGGCTCTATCTCTACCAATTCTTACCACAAGAGGTGGTGAAACAGTAAAAAGATTATGTTTAGGGACTAGATTTTCTGTGACCCCAGGCAACTTTCTCAGGCTAAAAAAAACTTAAAAGGTGTATACCTCCATTCATGGAGTGTCCCCACCAAACAGGAGTAATATTTGGACTACCTACTTCATTGGATTGTTGTACGGAAAATTCACTGCAAACTGGTCAGCAGCAAGTTATCATTTACAACATTCTGTATATTACGCTCTCAATAAACAATTATTAATGGATGAATAAAGAACCATCAGGATTATTATTCAAAATTGCTTAAGAAATCTGTTTTAGTAGAATATGTACGCATTCTCAAATAACATGCAAAAACACTTGAGAAATTTGATGCAAATGTGTTTTTAGTTTCTTTACTGTATCATTATCACTATTTAAGAGCCTTAGAAAAATCCTAATGAAGGTCACTGGTATTCAACAAAAGATTTTGGGCAGAATGTTGATTTCACTGTTTTAACTTTTTTTTTTTTTTTTTGGGGGGGGGGACTCCAGAGAAAGAAACAAACTATAAAAAATGGGTTCAAGTCCAGCTTTAGATACTGATTCCCTTACTCAGCAAATTACTCAATTCTAGGTAATTCTCTATGGATATAGACTGAAAAGCAGTTACAGTACATAAGAGGGAAAGATTCCTGGGGTGGGGCAAAGTTTTCTTAAGTCAATAAAATTGGGGGAGGGAGGGATCCTTTTACATACCTCATCTTATTTGAGTCCCAAACCAACCCGGTGGAGTAGGTTATACAGATAGTAATCCATGTATTACTTATATATCTCAATTTATTTTACTTATGTTTTATATACTTATATGTCACTCTCATATACTTAGGTAAACAAATGAATTTATTTTAGCACATATATTTATATATGCCAATTTATCACGTTACATATTTACATATCCCAATTGAGATTTATATACTTACACAGATACATATACACACTTATGTATACTTATACATTCCAATTTTACAAATGACGAAATTATACTTAGGATTACGTAGTTACCTTGGACAAGTCGCCCCTCCTTAAGGGAATTCCATTTACTTTTCTGAGAAAGGGAAGGGGGAGGGAATCCCTTCGGTTCTTTCAGCCCTACAGTTCTATGATCTTGGGATCCTAACTCAGTCCCGCAGTTTGCAATAATCATCAGAAGCTAGTTTCAAGGTCAGGTCTTTCCTGACTCCCAACTCCAGAGAGTTTTCCAAAATACCACGCACGCCTTAAACTTTAAATCTTTTAATTTTTAAAATAGTGTTCCAGTTCTCCTGCTGAACTTTTTGTTTTAAAAAGGAGCCGGGATGGCCTGGCCTGCTCTCCAAGGTCTCTCCCACCTGTGGACTGACGATTCAGGATCCATGGAAATAAGGCACAGCTACAGGCCAGCATCAGTGGCCGGCCGCTCCTTGCAAGGCTCGCCGGGTCCTTGCGGTGCATGGCTGAGCCCGAGAGCCGAGTCAGACCAGGACATCCCCAACAACCAAGGAATACTCCGTTCCTGGGCCGGCTTTACGGTCACTGACTTGTGCCTCCCGTCCCCACTCGGACGGTGGCGGGGAATCGGGTCTCCGGCTAACCGGGTGCCGGACAGCTTTGCCAACCAGCAGAAGTGCCCTGGTCCCTTCTTTTCCCCCAACTCCGCCATAAATGACCCAAGCTAATGCTTCCTGGCACTAGCCGTCCTCTCCGAGCCGGCCTCGGGAAGGAGGCGGCCCACCGAGCTGAGGGGGTCCCAGGAAGCCAAGGCGGCTTCGGAACTCCTGGGCCCAGGGCCCCGAGGCTCGGCGAGCGCTCCAGGGTTGGAGGGGGATCGGGGCACACTTACCACGCCGACAAGGGCGAACAAGGCTGCGGGAAGAGAAGAGTCTCAGAGAGACTGTCCGTTACCGGGACAGCCAAAGCCACCGCAGCCGCCGCCTCACTCGGACCGGTTCGCCTCACGCGCGCACGCACCACCCAACCGGAAGTGGCCACACGCACCGCCCTCGTCCGCGCTGCCGGCTCCCTCAGGACCAATCCTCGGAGAGCCCGCCTCCGACGCCCGGCCTCCTCGGGCGGCCATTGGCCCGATGGGCACGTAGCTCCTATTGGCTGAAAAGCGCCACGTCCCCACGAGCCCGCGGAGTGGCGTGGACTGGATTCCCGCCCAACCGCCTTCTCTGGAACCCGGTCTTCGCCACAGGCCACCCGTTGCCCCTCCGTTCGCTCCCTTCACGAGGCAGGACACTGGGATCTTTGCGTAGACATCCTCATTCTCCCCCTCTCCCACCCTGGATGCGCTTTAAGAGATGATAAATCGCAGCAACAAGTAGCTGTTGATAGTTCTTTGCCAATCCGATGCAGCCCGCTCTCCCAATTAATTATTGTTCAGTCGTTTGCAGTGATCCCATTTAGGATTTTCTTGGCAAAGACACCAGAGTTGTTAGCTATTTCCTTCTCCAACTCATTTTACAAATGAGGAAACTGAGGCAAAGGAGTTCTAGTGAGGGGCTTAGGATCATACCTCTCCTAAGTGTCGGAGTTTGCATTTGAACTCAGGACCTCCGGGCTCGAGAGCCAGCTCTCTATATTTACTCTCCCACCCAGCTGCTTCATACCCTCTCATTTTACAGATGAAAAAACTGAGGCTTAGTGAGACTGCAATTCGAACCTTCCACCCCAAATCTAGCACCCTTGCTTTGCTTCGAATTTTCACCTCATTGCACATCCAAGACCTTTTAATTTATTCCATTAAGTTCAGGAAGAATTTATTGCATACTTTCAAAAAGTATTCAGTTCAACAAGTGTTTATTGATTCACAAAATCATTTCGTTGCAAATCCATGACCTGAAAGGTACATGAAACATGTTCATTTTAATTTGATACCATTAAGTTCAAGAAATGTTTGTTGAATACTTTTTTTTTAAAGTATTCAAATAATTCAGCTCAAATGTTTATTGAATATTTGGCTCAAACATATCTAACATATATAGGACTGCTTGCCATCTAGGGGAGGGGGTGGAGGGAGGGAGGGGAAAAATCGGAACAGAAACGAGTGCAAGAGATAATGTTGTAAAAAAAATTACCCTGGCATGGATTCTGTCAATATAAAGTAATTATTAAATAAAAATTAAAAAAAAAAAAGAATATTTGGCTCAGCACAAAATCACCTCCTTGCAAATCCATGACCTGAAAAGTTCATGAAACAAATTCATTTTAATTTGGTTCTGCTAAGTTTAGGAAAGTTTATTGAATAATTGGTCCAGCAAGAAAAAATGGGGGAGAGGAGGGGAAGAAGGAGGGAAACTAAGAATTAGTAGAAGCTTGAACTCAACCCTTTTTATTACTGGAGGGTTTTTTTGCGGGCTGGATGAGCATCCCACCCCAATATTATGAAGGACATTCCTGTTCAAGTGTAGATTGGAATAATTATAATTTTGAGATTTTAAAATTCTAGGAAATAAAAGCCTGTCGACTATTTGATGTACATTCAGGTTCCTACCCCATAGGAACTTAAAATTTATTTTAGACAAAGTGAAAAAGGTTCCTTAGTGCATTAAGCTTTCTGACCCATCATTTGAGGCTATGGGAATGAAGCTGACTGGGATCTCAAAGGCTAAGTCAGCAGAATGCAAGTTTAGGAAGTTTTGCTCAGGCCTGGGAACAAAAGACTAGGCTAGCTAAGTTCAGAGTTCATCAATGCAATGTTATGGTTTGGTTTGATTTTTTGTTTTGTTTTGTTTTTGGCCCTATGAACTCATGTCAGTCAAGGGGGAAACTTATGAATACCATATTCACAGTTTTGACTCTATAGAAGTGGGACAGAAACAAAAGAAATAGCTGGATCATTGTTTAGCTCCTGTTGCCTCCTTACTGAATATAAGGAGTATGTACTCTGATTGTTAAATCTTTGTAACTTTCCTTTGTTGTTAGTTTATCCCTGGAGTTAGCAGTAATAAAAATTAAAGTAAAACAAACCACAAAACAAAACAAAACAAAAACCACTTCCTTCCCCTCTCTGGCATCCCCTTTCCCCAGATTCCAAGGTGGGATCAAAGTTGGAAATTTGATGTAACTTTTCCTTTTTGTTTATCTCTACTTGTTATCTCTTTTTGCCTGTGATAGCAATAAATACCATAGAAAATTTAAGATTAGGCAGCTTCTTGCCCTTCCAAATGAGACCTAATTAAGATGAACTTTGGATGGAGAAAGAAGGAACAAGTAAAAACTAAGAGAAAACAGACAGGCTCTGTGCCCCAGGACTTGAATATATCTTCTTTTAAAAATTGGGAATCCACACCGTATTTTTAAAGTATTTCCAGATGTTCAACCTTGACAAGACAATCCTCTATTCCTCTAAAGCGCCCGACTCCAACACAAAGGTGAGAGAGACATGCAGCAAATCCAGGAATTCATAAAAAGAAAATTACAATGATTTTTTGTCATCAAAGAAGGGAGTTCTTGAATAGGACCTTGAAGAAATTTAAGAACAATTTATTTCCACAAATATCTATCGAATATCCACTGTGATAAGAATGCTGATTCTAGGAAAGATACTTCATTTAGGTAAAGGATGGGAGTTGCTTCCCTAAAGGAGCTAACAATCAGGTAAGTTTGTATGTGTATGATACATACACAAATTATATGATACTATTTGTATAGAAGAGATGTGTAAGCAAATTAGTATGCAAAATCCATGGTAGGAATTTTCAACTGGAAGAATCAGGGTAGGCTTCCTGAGGAAGTTGGCATTTGAATTGAGTTTGGGGATAAGACACCATTTCAAGAATAAGGAAAAGCATGAAGAACAACATGAAATTTCAAAAGTTAGAATGCTTGCTTTATTTTTTTTTCCTTTAAAAACATTATATAAAATAATTATGTTAATTGTTAGATGGAATGACTCTCTAAGGGAAAGAAAGAACACTAGGAAAAACTTTAGGGATGTAAAAAAAAAGATAAAAATCTGTTTTTTTTTTTTTAAATAAAGTATAGGATGTTTACAAGGGATGGACAAATAGTCCAGGTATATTGGAGCACAGAATATGTAGAAGGGAATAGCATGAAATAAAAGCTGAAAAGGGAAGTTGGTACAAGAATGTGGAGGACATTAAATGATCGCCAAATAAATCAGAATTTTACTCAGTATGCAGTACTTCTTACATCCACCTTGGACCAGTAGAACCTGTTTACACCAACTCCAGATTTTTATCTTGATGCAAGTGGGCAAAATCATTAAGGTGCTCTTTCATAACTCTGGATTGGAGGTCTTCTATAGGATTAATTACCTTCTTAGACCTCATGTAGATTCAGTGATAGCCTGTTATAATATGCTTCAACTTTTACCATTACCTCAAAAATTGAGTGCCCTCTGGGGAGCTAAGTTTGAACCCCAAACATGATGGCCCTTTTCTTGTCCTTTATCACATCTTGATGACAATCATCTCACAATTGTGCTCATCATTACTGATCCAGAACAGCTGGGCTAAGGGTTGGGAAAGAGTTCAGTGATACTATATTTGTTTGTATTGATGGAATGCAGTGTCTTAAAATGAGTACTGGTTTAAAAATCAGAAGCTGGTTCAAATCTCAGCTGTGTCATCTTTCTAGAGCCTCATCTTTTAAAATAAGGAAATTCTCTAAAGACTTTTTCAGCTCTAAGTCTATGATTATGACTACAGTTTTTCTAGCAAAGTGATTTTAGTAAATCAACAAGTATTTATTAAGCACCTACTATATTGTTAGGTTTTAGGCTAGGGATAAATAAAACAATTCCATCTTACTAGGACAACTCCCAACCTGCTGAAGGAGAAAATAAGGAAAAAGAAATATATGCAATGTAAATATAAAGAGAAAAATTACAAAGCAGTTATGTGAAGAGGGAAGGCTCTAACAGTGGAGGAGAACATAATAGATTTTTCTAATAAGGTTGTGCTTGTGCTGCCTTTTAGTGGAAGAGAGGGATTCTGTAAGATGGATATCAGTAGCTGTGCATCCCAGGTTTGAGTACAAAGACTCAGAGACAGAATTTGGTTTGTCCTCTATGGGAATGAAGAAAAGGCCAGTTTGGGAGGGGGAACAATACAATAAGATTTGGAGCCAAATTGTAAAGTGCTTGCAAAGCTAAACATAGGAATTTCTATTTGATACATGATAGGAAGCAGCTGGAGTTGGATGATGTGATGGTATCTGTGCTTAAGAAAAATTACTTTGGCAGCATTATAGAAGGCAGACTAAAGTGGGTAGAGACTTGAGGCAGAGTGACCAAAGAGGAAGCCATTCAAATAATCTAAGTGAGAGGCAATAAAAGTCTGAACTAAAGTGAAAAAAAAATTGGATTAGAGAACAGGTGTAGAGGTAGAAAAGATCTGGCAACTGTGACTGGATATGTGAAGTGAGAGTGAGTGAAATCAAGATAATGTCAGTGTTACAAACCTGGGAAATTAAAAACATGGTGGTAGTTCCCTTCACAAAAGAATTTTGGCAATTTGCCTTTCACTTTTATTTCTGTATCCTCCCTCCCTCTTTACCTCTTTCTCAGCTATTGCCCTCTTAAATTCTCCTATTCTCTGTCTATACTTCTCAATTTCCTGCCTCTTGTTTTGAATCCTCATTTGTTTTAAACAAAACTAAGAATATTTGTTTTTAGGGGTTTTCTAGGGTTTTTCTTTTTTGCAATAGTGGAGGAGATAATACCTGGGAAGATAAAAGCATAAAATAACAAAAAAAAAAAAAAAAAAAGAAAGAAAGAAAGAAAAGAAAGTCATCAAAGCATTTTTTAAAAAAAAGAAATGGAAAAAAAAGGAAGATCATCAGAAGCAACCACAGAAAGACATGACAGCTTTGAAATCTATTGTTTAAATTTATTATATATTTAAAAGGAAAAGTAAGTTGTTCATAATAGATATCTGTAGTTTTGTGTATGGCCTTTTTTTCTGTTCTATTATGTGTACAGAAATGCTCATCTTATTTTATGTTAACTTGAGAATAAAAATAGAATCTACCCAAAAATGGATGAAGAATCATGGTAGAGATTTAAAGAAAATTATTCAGTAATTGCTATGATGATTAAAATTAAAACCATTTAAAATGTAATTATTTACAAAATAAATTTGTCTTTTTCCTTCCCCTTTCTCCTACCCTTTCTTCTATCTCTTTTTTTCCCTTGATCTTCAGACCTCTATCTTCCTATGAATTCTAACTAGGGAAAGGATGAAAACAAGAGAAAATTACTAGGGGCCCAGAACAGACTCCAATTACAGGATAACCACCTAATTCTGATTTTCATCTTTCAGTCTTACAGCTAGGACCTGGAAGTTGATTGTACTGGTAGAAAGTTCTAATTCTTTGTCATTTCCCCTCACTATCCATAATGCAATTTCATGTAGAGAACAAAATACTAAGAATTGTATATTTGAAGTGATAGGTAGAATGAGGGGGAGAACTTGAATGAATTATTCCGTTTTGTGTTTAATTCATATTCACTTAAAAATGAATAGTCTAAGGTCAAAGAGAAGTGAATCAAGCCCTAAGTTTCCTGATTTTCCCAAATTTACTGTTTTTTTAGTGTCAAAATTGTTTTATGTTTGGTGTTTCCATAGATATACCTTAGGTGATTTTAATATAACTTTTAACTTTTCATTTAAATTTTGAACTGTGCAACTCTGAGTTGGACAGCTTGGTCCCTTTTTAGGCTTTGGAACAATTCCCTCTCTCCTCCCCCATTTCCTGTGCTTTTCCTGAGACAATTGCAGTTAAGTCCTGCAGTTTATTAGCTAATTCAAGAGGCAAAGAGATGTAATAGAAAGATTATTGACTTGGAGTCAGGCAGCCCTAATGCAGATCGACATACTTGAGCTTTTTCAGTCCATTTCATCATCTTAAAGAAAAGGGCCATAAAGACATTTGCTGTACCTGCTTCATGGGTATGTTGTAGTGCTCACATAACAATATATGTAAAACAAAAATTTACCTATCTTCCTTTTTTTTTTTTTTCCCCCAAGATAGCTGGCAGAAATTAGATGGTCTGTATTGACTGGAATATGCTGCTATCAGGAGGCAGGATCCCTGCATTAGGTGGGAGGTTAGAGCAGAGGTTAGATCTCTCCCAGTATGGGGATTTTATAAACCATTTATTATTCCTTTCCACATGTTTAACTTTTCTGGGTTCAATTCAATTCAACAAATATTTATTAAGTGCCTATTATATGCAAGACACTATGTTAGGCACTGGGATACATCCAAGACAAAAATAAAAAAGCCCCTGCCCTATGCGAGCTCACATTCTACCAAAGGTACATAACATGTACACAGATAAATATCATATGTATAATAATTGAGAAAGAGTGAGAGTGAGGAGAGACAGACAGACAGAGAGAAAGTGCATGAACTGCACTAATGGGGACCGAATAGAGATAGGCTTATATGTAGCACCTGAAGTGTGGTTTGCAGGAAATTAAGGATTCTAGAAGTTGAAAGTGAGAGGGACTGCATTCCAAATATGACAAGCTATATCTGCTTTGTTTGTTTTCCTATCACAACACCCATATTAAGAAGGCCTTTATGACTTCTTAATTGCCCAGATTGCTTTTCCTTAGTTTTCTCATTAAAGACAAAGCATCAGAGTAGTTGTGTAGCTTGGCCATTTTAGTATCACTCGTTCGATTTCCATGATAATTTTTAAGAGTCTACGTTGATATTCTTAGTTTTGTACTCCTTTGGGGCAGCTTTGAAATTCATCTTTTTCATTGCTGTTGAGTTCATTTCCATTGTTGTCATTTTCTTTTGAGCATCTAGAGTCCATGTTTAGTTATTGCTTCTGCTGTCACCTGTCTTTTCTGCCTTCTGGTTACCAGTTGCTGTCGTTGCTGACTGACAATTGCAGTTTTCTGTTATTATTAGCTTCTGCGGTTCTTAGACATCCCTGTTGGGTAACCCTGAATCCCTCCATGGCCATCAGCCACCTTTTTGGACAGTTTCAGACTGCCTTTCCTCTTGTCAGCCATCTGATTGTTCTGCCAACCATCTCTTTTTCTGTTACTGTTGAATACCTTCTGCTGCAAAATCCATTGTATGATCATGGCTGCACCCCCTAATTTAGGACCAAAAAACATAGAATAAAGTGTGCATAATATGCAAATAAATATAGTAACTTTAGCAATTGAATTCTTGTTCTGGAAACTGCAGTATATAAATAAGAAAGGAGATAATCCTTTGAATGGATATAAAATAGGACCCAAGTATGATGATCTGTTCTTGTTACAACTAAAAAACCCTATGTTTAGTCTTTCTTACCATGAACATTTTATTATTATAGAGTGATGTAAGGAAAAGAGTTCTGGGTTTGAGTCTTGACTTTGATTTTACTAATAGCACTTTAACCTGTCTTTCAGGTTTGATGTCTTCATGGTTTTTTTTTTTTAAAGGATAATATACTTTATTATATTATAAATTATAATATAAACCTATACTTTATAAGTTTACTGTGAGGAAAGTGCTTTATAAACCTTAATGTTCTAGATCAGAGATGAGGAACATATAAGGCCCTTGAAATCAGTTGCTCAGGCAACCACAGGTGATAATGAGTCAAAAACCACAGGTAATGAGAAAAAAAAAACTAGTTACAACAACTCAAGTTCTAGAAGTGAATAACTTTTTACGGCCAGCAAATGATGTTATAAATGTCCAAATGACCCTTGGCAGAAAAAAAAAAGTTCTCCACCACCTCTGTTCTAGATGACTGTGATTTGTAGTAGGAAATAAGCATTCTCCTAGTGCTGCATCATTTACCACATTTTAAGGGCAGCCCAAGATATAATATTGATACATCAGTAAAAAAAAATGTGATTCGGAAGTCTGAGACATGAGAATACTTTCTTTTTTTATAGGATATTGAATTACTTTTTTAAAAAAGCCATCCATTTATGCTAAGTATCTGGCTCTACCATTGGTAGCACATTCTCACAGAAGCATAGATATAGAGCCAGAAGGAGGTACTTAGAGATCATGAAGTCCATCCTCCTCCCATTTGTCAAATAATGAAACTAAAGCTCACAGGGCTCAAGTGATTTGGCCAAAGTAACTTAGATAAGAGCAGAATCAGAATTCAAATTAGGGTCAAAGGATCCCAGATGTAGATCTGAAAAAGGCCTCAAAGCTATATTGGGTTCAATCTTCCATTTTACAGATGGAGAAACCAAGACACCCAGAAAGGATAAGTGACTTGTCTAGAGTCAGAGAGATAGTAAACTCCAGAAAGATCTGATCCAGACCCTCTGACTCCAAAACCAGCATTCTTTCTATTGAATCATAGTCTCTTCTTATTTTGAATCATTAAGAGCCATGGCCTTAAATGGAAATGACTAGGTTTCAAAAAGGATCATTGAGAGCTAGTCTGAACCAAGAAGACCCTATGTTTTACCCAGGAACTCTCTATACTTCTCAGACTCAAACAACAGATAATTCAACAAACATTTATTATATAACTACTCAATAAATCCTTGTCCAATAAATGAAATAAAGAAGAAGATATTATTTAGTAAGAAGAGGAGACAGAAGAGGGGCTGAAGCCATAAGCATCCTGCCTCTCTCTCCTCCCCCCCAATCAGCTCAAATAAGCTATTCTTTTCTCCAATTCCCATCCAACCTAACCTCAAACCTTGATATGACTCTCCATGTATCACTATCATTATTGTTTTTTCATCCACCTCTGTGATTCCACTGATGTGGGGAAACTCCCTCTACTTGTGCTGATCAACAACTCATCTGTGTCTGTCAATGCCTAAACATGTTTCCCATAGGGAAATTAAGAGTACCCAATGAAGGAAATGAGACAATAGATTCTGACCCCATCCCTCCTGTGGAACACCTGGGAAACTACTTCTGTGAAAACTCAAGGTATCGGCATGGATTCTGTCAATACAAAGTTATTATTAAATAAAATAAAATTTAAATTAAAAAAAAAAACTCAAGGTATCTCTCTAGGAATCCCAGAGGACTCCAGGTTCTCAGCAATGACACACCAAGTGAAATATTTAGCAAGGAAGATTAGGAATACTTGTTATGGGTTCTAAGACCTCAGCACTTGCTTCCTATGACCAGATATTAGAGGAGAAACCCAAGGTATCATATAGGCCTTTAAAAATTTCACTATAGGAAAAAAAAACAAACCACAAATCCAAATCTCACTATAAATGCCCAAAGAGCAATAAAAACCCTTTGACCCAGCAATACCACTATTAACTTTGTATCCCAAAGAGATTTTTTAAAAAGGAACTTATATGTACAAAAATATTTATAGCAGCTCTTTTTGTGATAGCCAACAATTGGAAATTGAAGAGATGTCCATAATTGAGGACTGTCTGAACAAGTTATGGTACACAATTGTGATGGAATACTATTCTCCTAGAAGAAATGAGAAGCAGGATGTTTTCAGAAAAACCTAAGAATTCTTATATGAACTGACACAAAGTAAAATGAGCAGAACCAGAAAACATTGTACACAGTAACAACATATAGTATGATGATGGGTTGTGAATGACTTACCTATTTTCTCAGCAATACAAGGATTCAAGACAATTCCCAAGAACTTGTGATGAAGAATACTATCCACCTCCAGAGAAAGAACTGATAAGCATTTAAATGCAGATTGAAGCTTACCATATTTTGCTTTTGTATGTGTTTTTTGCGGTCTGCATTTTCTTTGACAACACAACTAATATAGAAGTATGTTTTGCACGACTGTATATGTTTCACTTATATCAAATTGCTTGCCTTTTCGATGAAAGAGAAGTGGAGGAGGGAAGGTAGAAAATTTGGAACTCAAAATTTTAAAAAAAGTTAACAATTGTTTTTACATATAATTAGGAAAAAAATATTTAAAGCTAAGCGCCCCCCCCCCCAGTTTTCACTATAGCAGAACAATTTTAGTTTAGATATCTTACCTAAGGCTTTGGGCCAAAGCAACAAGTAGAGGCTGCTAGGGTGCTAAGGAGAGACAATGGCTGTGGCCCAGAGGGATTTTCTCTTTCCCACATACTGTGAGAGAAGGAGTCTCTCAAGCATACATCTCCTTCATTTCTTCTATTGCTTTCTTGGGAGGAAAATTCTTGTTCTAGATATTAAAAAACAAAATTCAATGAATTTTATTTTTTGGTTAGATCATTCAATTATACAGGTTATGTCTAAATCTGTATACTTATGTCTAGGTATACAGTTATGTCTAACTCTCATTGGCTGGCAAAACTCTCCCATTTCCTTTTTAAAAAATTATTTATTCTATATAAAAATTATTTTAAAAAATGAAGAAGTCAAGCCTGAAAGACAGGTTAAAGTGCTGTTATATATATATTCTCTATAATAATTCTATAATTATTAATTTAATTAACTAAATTTACTTTGAAACTCTTTGCTATTTTCTATGGAGATTCTTATTCCTCGTTACAAAAAGCTAGCTGATGGAAAATGAATGGATGCCCATCAATTGGAGAATGGTTGAGTAAATTGTAGTATATGAATATTATAGAATATTATTGTTCTGTAAGAAATGATCAACAGGATGAATACAGAGAAGTTTGGCGAGACTTACATGAACTGATGCTAAGTGAAATGAGCAGAACCAGGAGATCATTATATACCTCAACAACGATATTGGAAGTGTATTTCTTTGACAAAGAGATCTAACTCAGTTTCAATTACCCTGGCATGGGTTCTGTCAATAAAAAGTTATTAAAAAACAAAACAAAACACAAAGAGCTAGCTGAGCACTCAAGTTTGTGACTCTTGCAGTTTGGTTTTCCAAGAGCAAAGTCTATGACCCAAATAAATAGTAGGATCATAGGACCTGAGGGACACCTGAAAAATCACATCCAGCCACCTTATTCCTATTACATATGGAGCTGTATGTGTGGGACACTGAATAAGAATGAAAAATAAAGAGGTCAGTTGGAAAACAGAAGAGCCAATGATATTTTAAGATGGTTTGATGGACATCAGTCAACCATAACTGATGGTTATGATTCCAGTGATCCTGGCTTATCTGATGATCCTAAAAGCCATATAAACTTCTCAAAATATCATGATGATTTTTTTCATACAGATTTGTGATTAATTCCATTCATATAGAGAAATTTCCCTATGAAAACTCCCTTCCCCAATGCAGATTGACACTTTATATGACATAGAGAGTTGTTTGAGGGACTGGAGTTTAAATGACTTGCCCATGGTCATACAACTAGTATATATCAGAGGCAGAACCTGAACTCAAGTCCAACTCCTCAGTTATCACTACCTATGACATGATGCCTTTACATAGAGAAGTCCTTTATGAAGATAAAAAAAATAAAAATCTGACAATCTCAGCTCTATATAGCTTGTAAATAAATGGATGTTAAAGAAACATTTCCAGACCTCTTACTCTGTAGTTACCTCTAAATATTTAAATTTGCCATAATATGACATTCTCAATATATTCAGAACAAAATCTGGAAAAGGGCCTGTATGCTTGTTGATGTAGAGAGGATGTTTGTATATAGTTCAACCAATATAGATTAGCAACTGTTCTAGGAGTTAGAGGAATGCAAAAATGTATAAACCTCAAGTTGAGGGAATTTATAATCTAGCAATAGGAGAGATAACATATCTATACAAGTAGCTATAATACAAAGTACTACTAGAGATGCAAAGGATGAGAGATTACTTCTGGCTAATGCAATTTTTAGGAATATTTTATGAGAAAAGTGACCCCTACATTTTGTTTTTAAGGACAAGGATGATTTCAAGTAGGAATATATCCTGTGATTGAATTCCAACCATAGGAAAGAACAGAAATAGCCAAGTCTAGAGGGCAGTATGATGAGATAAGGCTGGAAAAGTAGGATAGAACCAGATTATGAAGTTCTTTAAATATTCTTTAAGAATTTTGAGGAGAGCTAAGATGGCAGAGTAAAGGCAGGAACTTGCCCAACCTCTCCCCTGAACTCCAAATTCCTTTAAATAAAGGAAGGTCAGCAGAAAAGGTCTGGGCAACCAGAGTAAGACTCCAGTGTGCAGGCCCAGCTCTGGCCCCAGCTCCTGTTGGGACCCCAGCATCAGCAAGGTGAGACCTCTGAATCAGCAGCAGGCTTCTGGACCTCTCAGCCTGGGGATACCAGGGAGGATTCAGAAGGTCAGTGGAGAGGGATTGTGGTAAAAGGGTGGGAGTCTGGTATGTGGTCATAGTTCAGCCCTGGGAGTGGAGCCCCAGAAAGCTAGACCTTACAGCACAATGGGATGGGGTCACACCTAACCATTCCAAAGAAGAAAAAAGTACTTGTGGTAAGATTCCTAGAAGGATCTCTGAAAACAGCTGCACAAAAGCCCTGAAGTTTGGTACAGTGCATTCTCTACCCTGGAAACAGAACCCTACTTTAACAGAGTTATAAGCAGAGGAATAGGGTAGGAAAATGAGCAGACAACAAAAAAAAAAGTTTTTGACAATTGAAATTTATGATAACAAAGTCAAAATTTCTATATGCAAAGCCTCCAAGAAAAATAAAAATTGGTTTTCTTGTTCAACAAAAGAACTGTACAGATCTGCACACATATATTGTATCTAAAATATACTTTAACATGTTTAACATGTGTGAGACTGCTTGCCACCTAGGGGAGAGGGTGGAGGGAGGGAAGGGAAAAGTTGGAACAGAAGTGAGTGCAAGGGACAATGTTGTAAAAATTACCCTTGCACATATGTTCTGTCAATAAAAAGCTATAATTAAAAAAAGAAAAAGAAAAATAAAGAAAAATTAAGATTGGGCTCAGGCCATGGAAGAGCTCAAAAGGGACTCTGATAATCATATAAGAGATATAAAGGAAAAATTAGGGAAAGAACTGAAAGAGGTGCACAAGAAATGTAAAAAGCGATGAGAAAAATGCCTTAAAAAGCAAAATTGACAAATTGAGAAGTAAGTTACAAAAGCTTACTGAGGAAAATAATTCCTTAAAAAATAGAATTGAGCAAATGGAAGCTCATGATTTCATGAGAAATCAAGATTCAATAAAGCAAAACCAAAAAAAATAGAAAAAAACATGAAATATCTCATTGGAAAAAAAAAACAACTAACCTGGAAAATAGATCCAGGAGAGATCATTTAAAAATTGTAATCAAGTCATGATCAAAAAAGAGCCTGGATATTATCTTTCAAGAAATTATCAAAGAAAATTGTCCTGATATTCTAGAACTAGTGGGGAAAATAGAAATTAAAAGAATCTACCGATTATCTCCTGAAAGAGACTCCAAAATGAAAAAACTTCCAGGAATATAGTCAAATTTCATAACTCCCAGGTTAAGGGGAAAATATTGCAAGCATTCAGGGAAAAAAAAAAAACAATCCAAGTATAATTGAGTCACAGTCAAGATAACATAAGATTTAGCAGCTTTTATATTAAAACACTGGAGGGGTTTGGAATATGATATTCCAGAGAGTAATGGAGCAAGGATTGCAACCAAGAATCACCTGATCAGCAAAACTGAATATAATCCTTCAGAGGAAAAGGTAGCCTTTCAACAAAACAAAGGATTTTCAAGCACTCATGATGAAAAGCCCAGAGCTGACTAGAAATTTTGATTTTCAAATATAGGACTCAAGAGAAGCATAAGGAGGTAATCAGGAAAGTAATATCATAAGAGACTTAATAAGATTTATCTATTTATATTCCTACATGGGAGGATACTTATAACATTAAAACTTTCTCATTATTATGGCAGTTAGAAGGAATATATATAGATAGCAAGGATATAAGTTGAATATGAAGGGATAATATCTTTTTTAAAAATTATAAAAATAAGGACTGATGGGAATGTGCTGGGAGAAAGGAAAAGGAAGAAATAGAATGGTGCAAATTATCTGCCATTAAAAAAAAAAAGTAAGAAAAAGCTTTTACAGTGAAGGGGAAGAGGGGGAACCTTACTCTCATAAGAATTGGCTCAAATAGGAAATAACAAATACTTAGTAATTTATCCTGCAGGAACATAGAAGAATGGGATATGGAGAGGGAGTAATAAAAGAGAGGGCATATTGGGGGAAGGAATACCTCATTATTAGCAAAATACTTTTGAGGAGGGACAGAGTGAAAGAAGAGAGAATAAATGAGGGGAAATACAATTAGCAATAGTAATTGGAAAAAGAATTTCAAAGCAAGTTTCCCTGATAAGACCTCATTTCTCAAACATAGAGAGAAATCAAATTTATAAAAAATAAGAGCCATGCCCCAATTGATAAATAATCAAAAGATATGATTTATGCCCAAAGGGCTGCAAATTCATCCATATGCATATCCTTTGACCTAACAATACTACTATCAGGCATGAATGCCAAAAGAGATTTGGAAAACAAACAAACAAAAAACAGCAACTTAAAAAAAAGGAAAATGAACTATGCATACCCCCCAAAAAAAGTCATAACAGTTCTTAGCACAAAAAAAAATCAGAAATTGAGGGGATGCTCATCAATTGAGGAATGGCTCAATAAATTGTGGTATGTGTTTGTAATAGAATATTATTGTTCTATGGGAAATAATGAGCAGGATGCTCTTTAAAAAAAAAAAAAAACCCTGGAAAATCCTCCATGAACTCAAAAAAAGTGAAATATACCACATACAAAGTAAAAGCAATGTTCTAAGATGATTAACTATAAATGTCTTTACTATTCTTAGGGCATTCATCCACGACTACTCTGAAGGACATATGATGAAAAATCCTATACATACACAGAGAAAGAACTGATTGTTATCTGAATAGAGATGGGAGCATTCTCTATTTCTCTCTCACACCTTTTAACTTATTTTTTTCTTGAGGGTTTTTATTTTCATGAGAGTAAAAGACCCATGTTTTCTTTTACAATTTGACTTTTATGGAAATGTTTTGCATAACATCACATGTGGTTTCTTAGTTGTGGGTAGGGATAGGGAAAAAACCTAGAATTCAAAAATCTTAAAAGCAAATGTAAAAAAAAATTGTTTTGAATATAACTGGGGAAAATATTAAATAAATTTTATTTTAAAAAGAATTTTGAGCAGGGCAATCATAATCAGAGGTGCACATTAAGTATTATTCCCCTGGCAGTGCTATATAAGATAGCTCTCTGTGAGTAAGAAACTTATGTAGCATTCTTAGCAGGGAATAATAAGGAATCAAACTTGGGAAATGGCATCACTGGCAGTGGGCTATAGAAATTGAGAACTTAGTTTCTTCATCTGTAAAATGAGACTTGAGGGGCAGCTAGATGGTGCAATGGAGTCAGGCCTGGAATTAGGAAGATGAGTTCAAATTCAACTTCAGAAACAACACTTACTAGCTGTGTGGCAAGTCACTTAATCCCAATTGCCTCGGTTAAAAAAAAAAAAAATGAGAGTGTTGGTCGAGATGGCCTCTCAGGTCTCTTGTAGCTCTACACCTGTGATTCTGTGATCAATGTGAGTGAACCTGCAAAGGTAGAATGGGCAGGGCTTGACAACTGATTGGAGAAGACAACAAAAAAGGAAGAGATGATATTGACTATATAGTTTCCAGTCAGTGAAAACAGGAAACTAGAGAAGTTAGGGAAAGAAACAAGTTTCAAGATACAAATGGTGGACTCTGTTTTAAACTTGGACTTGAGATATTGGGAAACTTGGAATATATTCTAGCCTTTCAGGCCCAGAGCTGATGTCTTCACTGAATTTAGAGAATTGGAAATCATAAAGCTGAGTTGAAAGAATGAGGAGAAAGAATGAGGGAGAGAATGTATATTAAGAAGGTGAGATAAGTGACTCAGAAACTTGGGGATGCCTACATATAAGTGGTGGGAGAAGGGAAACAAAAGAGGAAGAAGCCAAAAAGGTGGGAAGGGAGTCTGAAAACCAATGTCACAAAAGTCTAGAAAAGAACTGATCAAATGATATCATATGCTGTGGAAAAGTCAGAGAAGAAAGATGGAAACGAGCAAAGGCCATTGGGTTTGATGATTCAGAAATTACTCTTAGCTTTAGAAAAGTGTCATGTGAGAGGAATGTGGGATGAAAGCCAGATTGCAAAGGGCTGAGGACTAAGTAGACACAGTTAAATATATACACAGAAATCTATATATTTTTGGAATGGAAGTAATGTTGGCCTCTGAAAGGTATGCCAAAAGAATACAAAGCTTTATCAACTTGAAAAGTTTGATTAGGGGCCAGAAAACAGATCATGTACCTAGTTAAATTTGTATTTTTTTTTCAATTCTAAACTTAAATATCAAAAAAAGAAAAAGCATTTCCATACACATAGGGGAATACAAAAAGAGGATTGTCCATGAAAGTGATATTTCATGTCACTTTTTGTTTAAAAATTATTGTGCAGTTTCCTTTTAAAACTGTACTGCTTTACTTGTCCTCACTTTCTAACATCCCTGTTCTCTTCTGGCATTTGGGCTAACTATGTTTGGAGATATTCCATACTAGGTTGCCCTTGGAAAAATGGATTTTTGGGAGTGTGGGTGTGGGTGTGGGTAGGAGAGCCACACCAAGTTTCCAAGACAATATACCAATTCATAGTGGAATTGTGATCTTTCATTATACCTAGAACTAGTATGGGGTTGTCTGGCATCATACAGACAAGTATCTCCTGCCCCTCCCCAAGCTTCCATCTCCTCCCTCCTTGCTAGGTTTCTAACATCCCCCAGGACAATAAAGAGGCCAGGACTCGATGAAGTACTGAGATGAACCATCAGATTTGCCTGACAGGCAGCCAAGTATTTGAATTGCAGCTTTGAGTGAGTTTTGTGAAAGTACAGGTAGATTGTGGTAAATTGTGACTTCCTTTTTCTCTACCTCCATTCCCACCTTGCCACTCTGTTTTGAAGACTAGGTACATTTGATTGCGCTCAGCTGCAAAAGGCATTTGAGTATATCTGTCCCTGTATGAGGGACCAGAGAGAGGGGAAAAGATTGAAAAGATTTATTTTACCAGAAATGGTTATGGCTTTTTCTTAGCAACTTCAGATGTTAATGAGGTTATAGTTTACTTTTAGTTTCACTTGAATAAATTTCTTAATCTAGATTAATGGTTCTCAAATTTTTGTTCTCTATATTATATATTATATATATATTCTCTATATATCTAATCTTTAAGGATCTTTCCAAAGAGGTCGTGTTTATGTAGGTTATAAATATTTATCATATTAGAAATAAAAACTCAAAGGGTTTCAGAAACCCCCAGGATTCTATGGACCATACTTGAGAATCACTGGTTTAGATTAGTCAATTCTTTGAGGTGGAAAGGAATCATAATTTCAGTATCCAACTGAGTAAGTACTAGAGTCATTGTGATAAGTTATTTTAAAAGGAGGAAGACGACCTCCACATATAAAATATGTATTTTTAGTATCTCTTTTTGAGGTATCAAAGAACTGAAAACTAAGTGATACATATCTATTGAGAAATGGCTAAACAAGTGATGATATAGGAATGTAATGTAATATAATTACACTGTGAGAAATGATGACATGGATACTTCCGAGAAAACTAAGATCTGTATGAACTAGTAAAGTAATAAAGTAAAGCAAGCAGAATACCAAGATAACAACTGATATAACATTATGAAGAAAAAATAACTTTGAGAGATTTGAGAACTCTAATCAATGCAATGTCTAACTACATTATTCCAGAGCACTGATGATGAAGCACGTTACCTAGAGATGTAGGAGGGAAGGAAAGGGGAAGGGAGGGGAAAAGATACACATTTTTGAATATAGTTAATGTGGAAATTTGTTTTGATTAATTATTTGGCATGCTATTGTTTTTCTTTTCTTCTTTCTGTTTCTTCCCCTTGGCCAATGAGAGGATAGTGCTGGGGAAGAAGGGGGGAAAAGGAAGGAGGAAGAAGAGGAAGAAAGAAAAGAGGAGAAAAGAAAGCAATCATTTAGGATTTTTTTTTAATGAAGAGAAGAATTATATAAAATAAAATTAAAAAAAAAGAAAGAAAATCAGCAAACACTACCAAAAAAATAAAATAAAATGAAGAGAAGAAAATATAAGGAAGGCAAAAAAAGAAGAGACCTGCAGGATACCTTTGAAAGCCCAAGGTTGAACTTTAAAAAAAAAGAAAAGTAAAATAAATTGTACATAATAGAGATCTGTAGGTTCATGTATAATTATATTTTTATGTTCTATGTGTATATGTAAATATTAATTTTATTTAGTGCTTAAGCTCAGAATAAAAATAAAAGTTTTACTATATCCCAAACAGATTTTAAGAGGGAAAGGATTAATATATTTAAAAAGTACTTATACTTTAATTGAGTTCTGATAATATAAGTATATAATATATATAATATAAATAAATAAATATAAATATGATGGAATAATTTTGTGCTCTAAGAAATTATGAGTGGCATAGTTTCAGAAAATCTTGGAAAGACTTATATGAACTGAAATGAACAGAACCAAAAGAGCAATTTATATAATAACAACAATATTGTAAAAATAATCATATCTGAAAAACTGTGGAATTTTCAATACAACGACAGATCATAATTCTAAAGGACTCATAATGAAGCATGCTACCTACATTTAGATAGAAAAGTGACAGACTTAGACTAAGATAGAAGCATACTGTTTTTTCTTTCATTTCTTTTTTATGGATATGGCTAATGCAGGAATTTGTTTTGAATAATACTATACATATTTGTCATTTTTTCTTTTTTTTTTAATTTTTCTTGCCTTCTCGGTGGGTAAGACAGGATTACTTTTAAAGGCAATTTTAAAAAATCTTATGTGGAGCTAATCCATTCCCCTAGATTTTAAATGGTAACTAGTAAATATATAAAAAGAGTATATATATGTAAATATGTAAATATATAAAAGAAGGAGGTACATTCTGAGCACTTGCAGTTTGCATGGAACTGGTAGTGTTCATTATTCCAATGACACCCCAATATCCCTGGAAGTAACTAGCTGCTCCTCTAGTGCCATATCCCAGTGGAGAATTATAATTCCCTATTTGATGTGTCTTTGTTTCTCCTTCAAGCTTCAATCATGGACCCTCTTCTATATTGTTCTAGTCCTCTCCTATAGGTTAAATTATCATCTCTATACAGATGATTTCCAGCTCTATAAATCCAGACTAAATCTCCATTCTATAGTCCTGCATTAACAACGCCCTCTTTTGGATTTTGAGTTGGATGTACTATAAGGATCTCAAACTCAGTATTTCAAAGGAGACCTTATTACTTCTCCTACTTTCTGTCTCACCCCCCTTCTCAATTTATTTTTTTCTTCCCTTTCTTGTATTCCTAAATAATAGTGCCTCTTCTCATGAGATTACACCTTTCAGTGTACATATCTAGTATATACTTAGATGTCTATATGCTGTCTTTTTTTTTTTAACAACTTTTTATTGATAGAACCCATGCCAGGGTAATTTTTTACAGCATTTTCCCTTGCACTCACTTCTGTTCCGATTTTTCCCCTCCCTCCCTTTTATCCCCTGCCCCAGATGGCAAGCAGTCCTTTACATGTTAATAAGGTTACAGTATTATCCTAGATACAAAATATATGTGCAGAACCAAACAGTTTTCTTGTTGCACAGGGAGAATTGGATTCAGAAGGTATAAATAACCTGAGAAGAAAAACAAAAATGCAAGCAGTTTATATTCATTTCCCAGTGTTCTTTCTTTGGGTGTAGCTGCGGCTGTCCATCCTTGATCAATTGAAACTGAATTAGTTCTCTTTATCAAAGAGATCCACTTCCATCAGAATACATCCTCAAACAGTCTCATTGTTGAAGTATATAATGATCTCCTGGTTCTGCTCATTTCACTTTATATGCTGTCTTCCTATCAGAATATGAGTTCCTTAGAGAACTTTTTTCCTTTCTTTCTATTTCCAATATTTAGCACAGTGTACGTTATAAATACTGAATACTTGTTCACTGTGTCCATGAATGTCATCTATATACAAAGGATTTCCTCTACACATAGCAAATAAAGTAATCTTTGTGCTAAGGTCTTTTGACTTGATAGAGCCCAAAATCTTGGATATAGAATCAGAGGACTGATGTTCAAATCTTAGGCTTATCTCTTATTTGATGTATGATCTTGGACAATTCACTTAATGTTTTGGAGCCTCAGTTTTCTCTTTTATAAGCTAAGAAAAAACTGATCTGGGGGGCAGAGATGGGTGGATGCATAGTGAGTTGAGAAGATACTATGTTGGCATTTTTTTTTTTATCTTTGTACTATCATATGCTTATTCTAGGCTTGTCTCCAGTGATTAAATCTAGGTGGGGACAAGGTCTAGAGGCATTCCAGACACAACAGAAGGGCAAGATCTAAATTGTTGGCAATTATTAGGTGGACCTCAATCCCTAAAATACCATATTTGGGACTTAAGTAAAGCCAACCCATAAATCAAGGTTGTCAGAGAATTAAATTATCTTTTTGGTTTCTAGCTGATGATTACAGGGCTTTATTCTTTATCTTTAATGACTTATTGAAATCAGGGGAATACAAAGGAGAGTTAGGGGTTAAAGAATAGTCCAAATCCTTAAACCTGAAAGATTAAAAGGAGAATCATTGAATCCTTGACAAAAATCTTAAAAGTCAGGAAGGGAAACTAGTTGGTAGATTCTCAAAACAGTAAGAGGGAAGGGAGGCGGGTGGGGGGGGGGGGAAGGGAGAGGGACAGAGAGAGGAAAAGGGAAAGGGAGAAAGGAAGGGAAAGACAGAGAGAGAGAGGAAGAAAGGGAGAGGAAGAGAAGAAGAGAGAAAAGGAGAGAGACAGAGAATCAAGAGACACAGAGAGAGGGGTGTGTCATGCATTCTGCTTTACCTGAGTTGCTTGTCTGAACATTTCTGATGACTTCTGTGATGCTGATGTCATTGGTTCTGATGATCCAGAAAATATTGGCAGGATCAAGAAAAAAGACAAAAGGAAAAGGAAAAAGCATTGAAATCTTATTTCAAGCCTGGCTTCCAATAGTGTTCTTCCAAGTGCAAATGTCTTAGACACAGATATAAATGGAAATAGCTATATTGGTGAATATGACCTACTTTAAAAATGACAAGAAAAGTGAGAAAGCTAGGGGAGAGGGACAGAAAAAAGCTAGGTTCTGTCTTTGCTGAGAAGGGAGTGGGTACTTCTCCATCTGTTCACATTCCATGGAAGTGGAAGAATGTATTCATTTTATCTGTTGTAAATTGCATATATCCCAAATATAAAAAGAGTCTTGATTGCCATCAAGTTAGTACCTACCTCTCCATGGAAAGAAAACAACAACACAGGATTTCAGTGAAGTTAAATTTTTTAAATACAAATTTTTATTCATATTTTGTTGATGCTTCTTGAATCACATCATTTCTAGAAATATTTACTTCCCTTCTTACTCATTTCATAAGTCTGTCTTTAAGAGAAAGTGAATAGTGAAGCAAAACTAATCAATATAGCAATATAGAGTATGCAAGGTTCTGCACCCAGAGTTCTCACCTTTCCAGGAAAAAGAAGAAAATTCATTTCCTTGTTTTTTCTCTGGGACTGAAATCATTCATTATATTAATTTTTAAGACTACTTAAGCGATATTATGTAGCCACATTAATATTGTTTTAGATGCATATCTACATATGTGTAACTGTAGGTATATGTGTGTATATAGATATATGTAGTGTGAGTTTGTGTGGGTGGGTATGTATGTATGTATATATATAAATGTACCTGTGCTTAACTGTAGCCTGCTTGGGGAAGGTGTGGGGATGGTGGGGGGTGAGGGGAAGAATGAAAGAGGAAAAAAAAAGAATAAAGTAAAAAGTATACAGCAGAGAACAAAATAAAAAGAAGCAAAGATGGACACATGAATATAATCTATTCTATCATTATATATGCTTTCTTGAAATGGAAATTTATTGTTATATATTTTGAATCCTCCCTGATGTTCTGCTGGACATGTGACAATTTTTTTCTCTTCTTTCGGTTTTTCTATTTTGTTTTTTTCTTATTTCATATTTAGTTTTAAATAAATACGTTTATTAAAATTCAGAGTTATCTATTTATTTTTTAAAAACCAATTAAAATTTCAAAGATGGGAGACCATGGACATGGAATGTTATATATGCTTTGGATCTTTTTTTTTTTTTTTTGGTTAGAATGCTTTCTCCTCTTTTCTTTTTAAAATTTCTTTTTATAAGGGATGACTAAATTGGGTAATAGAAGGGATAGAGTTAGGATTTAAAAACCATTGTGACATAACTACCAAAAAATGTCAATTAAGAATTTAAATAAAATTTTAAGTTAAAGAAAAAAGCTCTACTAGCCTATTTATACCAAAATATTATACTAGTTCTTTTAGTGGTATCAAAAGAATTGGAAATTAAGGGAATGCTCATCAGTTAGGGAATGGCTAAACAAGTTGTGGTATATGATTATGATGCTGTTATTGTGCTATAAGAAATGATGAGCAGGATGATTTCAGAAAGACCTGGAAAGACTTACATGAACTGATGTGCAAAGTAAAATCAACAGAACTAGGAGAACATTGTACATCGTAACAGATCAAACCTAAGTCTTTTAGTTCTAAGCTTAATGCTTTTTCCACTATTCCAGAATAACAGATAAAGAAAAAACAGAGGTCTTTTAAATTTCTTTCACATGACTAATGTACAGATATATTTTACAAGATTACACAAGTTTAATCAAGGTCAATGATTACCTTCTCAGAGGGGAGAGAAGGGAAGAAGAGAATTTGAAGCTCAAAATTTAAAAAAAAAAAACTGTATGATAAAATTTTTTGAAAGAGTCCTTGAGGAAACAATTTAAAAAACAAATTTTAATTTAGTTTAATATTTTTCCCAGTTACATGTAAAATAATGTTTAACATTTATTTTGAAAACTTTTGAGTTCCAAATTCTCTCCTTCCTCCCCACTATTAAACTGACCCAAGTATCTGGAGTTTTAAGTTGAATTACCCATTGCAAGACCAGAAAAAGGTGATTCACAGAAAACAAGGTCATGGGGAGGAGTTGGAATTGACCTTAGTAGTCCTGTAGTGCTACTGTCTGCCTTAATGTCAGAAAAGAATGGCAGGTGTGATGCACTTACTTTGCTGCTTTCTTGTGCTTCCTTAAGTTTGCTGTATGCTTTGAAGAGGCTTCAGATACTCCCTGGGCCATAAGGAGAACCAGGCTCTCACTTGGTCCAGCAGGTAGTGGTCTGTTAATTTCAACCTGGAAAGAAAGAGATTATATAGTAAATTTGCTAGGCTTATACTCTCTTTGGTTTGAAAGGGACCTCTGTTGCCTCTTTGCCATATTATGGAGCTCCCAGTCATGAGGAAATACTATTTCCCTAGTTAATTACTATGGAACCCAAAATATGCTCCATGAAGTGGTTGTGCTAGTGGTTCACTTGGAATTTGGAGACCCTATTTATTTCTCACATTTCAGGTCTGGATTCCTATCCATTAAATGTATTGTTTCCACTCAATTCTTTTTATTGTATTAGATAAAATTCTATCCTTTCTGTTCATGTGAGTAGAATGATTTCTATTTCTCTAAGGGTAAAAAAACCAACTCCATATTTAGATGAATCTCAGTTGTACAAAGAGATTTCTTCAGTTGTATAGTGACTCTTGATAGACGACCTACATTAGATCTTCACATTTGTAACCATCAAAAACAAACCACAACAAAAACTGGGAAAGGCTATGTGCAGACTGAGCAATCTAAACAGTTCTCCTCTGCAATGGTCTCTCTCTAGAGGGTTAGAATGAATGACCTCTGAACTCCTTGCAGCCTCTATTTCCTTGATTCTATGATTTGATTCTTGCTAGTTTGAAGATTAGGACCCTAGAGATCCCACTTACTGTTTCTGGGGCATTCCCAGCAAGTTTGCCTGGAGCCTTAGGCACCAGGCAGTGGGTCACATGAATTCTCGGGTCTTTAGTAGTAATGGACAGTCCCCTTTCCAGAATATACAGCAGGCGGACCCAGAACTGGAACACAACCTCAGGGTGGTCCAAGTGGAGTTTTAGGTAGTAAATTTTTTCAGCAACTGTCCGGACCCTGAGGATTCTCTGGGACCAGTCATAAACTTGGAGTTCCACAAACTTCAGTGGGAGAATTCTGGGGATACAAGAAAAGAGGCAAAATGAAAATTGTTCCACAGTAGAACTTATCCTTTTTGTTTGGACCATACTCCCAGTCAGCAGAATCAGTAGCACAATAGGGAATTTCTCCATGAAATCCCATAAAGTGATCCTGTAAAAGACAACTGTAGGTAACAAAAGGCCGAAAATGGGTAAGGGGAAGGAAGAGAAATATAGTTTTAAAGGGGAGAATGAAGGAAGAAGGGAAAGGGAAAAAGAAAATGTGGGAGGTAAAAGGGAGGGAAGAACATATGAGAAGAGAAAAAGGGGAAAGAAAAGTGAAAAACAAAAAGATCTGAGGGAGAAATAGATGAATACACAGACACAGGTAGATAAGATAATAGAGAAAGAGAGGAATCAGGAAAACGAGGATTCTGGGGCATAAGCAGTATCGGGTCAAGGTTGGCTAGGAAGGCTCAGGACCACAAATTTAGATAAGCAGGAAAGTCTGTAGATAATACAGTTTTGGGCAGACAAATCTGGGTAACTATATAGATTTAGCTAGATCCACAGGGTCCAGAGTCTAGAACTTAAGGGTCAATATGGATAACACTGGCCCACAGGGTTGGTGAAGTTTGATGCTAGATTAGAGGCTCTCCACTTTCTATCACATTTTATGTAGCTTTCTGGGAGCTCCAATGCCACAAACTTAATTGTAGCCAGAATGTTACAGATTTCCTGGGGGAAGAGGGAGAATCCAGGCCTTCAGAAAAGCAGGGACAGTCATGCTAGGATTATCTTATAGGAAGGAAAACAAAGGAGAAAAATAGAAGAAAAAGTAATATTAGACTTTTTCACTATTATTATCTCCTCCACATCCCTCTTACCAAACAAAATAGTTGGGATCCAGTAAAGGTTATTCCTCCTGCCTCTCAATCCCAAATTGTTCCTCCTCACTAACGAGTTGCAGAGGCATGGGCTAATGAATGTGGGAGTAGAATATGGGAGTAATTCAATTCATTCAATCCATACTTAAACCCACTTTCCTCTAATTTCCTGCTTCCTTCACATCTCCATTAAACCTTTATTTTCTGCTAGAAGACTTTCCTGGTTTAGCTTAATGATTATATCTTCCTTCTGCAATTACTCCAATTTAACCTATATATAACTTGTTTGTTCATAACTGTATACTGTCTTCCTCATTAGACTGTGATTTCCTTGAAAACAGATACCGTCTTTGACCTTTCTTTATAGTCCTAGCATTTAAAACAATGAACAATTTTATTTTTATTTTTTTTAAGATAAATTTTAGGACTGGAAAGAAAGATTAGAATTTGTCTAAGTTAGCCCCTTCATCTTATCAATGAGTAAATAAACTCAGAGACACTTACTCAAAGTCCATTTCATTTTCATTATATCTCATGATAAGGAAGGAAAATTTTCTTATAATTGGAATCAGTCTCTAATTCCTATATTATTTTCTCTTTCTCTTCAGGTGGTCTGTCTTCACACCCCTGGTCCTTTTCATCATTCACCAAGTCTTTCCCCCCACCCCCTTACCTTGTAAAATGAGGGAATTTGACTATATGATTTCTAAATTGTCTTAAAATTCTGACATTGTAAGTCTAACTTATTGGACCAGAAATCAGTACAGCTTCTGAGGATCCTCTATATTTTTTCTTTATCTGTGTTTCTGACATGGTGGAAAAAGCATTAGGCTTAGAGCTATAAGACTTAGGTTCAAATTCTAGTGTGGCCAAGTCCTGATTAACATCTTAGGGGATCACTTACGCTCCCAGAGACCTGAGTTTTCCCAAGTATAAACTGAAAATTTTGATTTTCAATATCTTTCCCAGATATAACATTCTATGACTGCAATTCAATTTTAAGGCATACTTCCTCTTAGGCACTCAATAGTATCCCCTTTCATTCTTTCACACTCATTAATTTTCTTACCTTTTGAGGGTGATAGTTGGTGCTTCTGTTGGACGGATCCATTTTGGAGATTGCCCTTTGGGCCACTTAACTTTGGCCATCAGAAGGATGTTGGGAAGAGGCAAGCAAGCCACTGATGAGGTCACACCAAGAGCCATAGTAGTAGATGCATCATAGATATTTCTCCAATTCTTGAACTTTGAGACCTGAAAAGCAGCCCCAAAGACATGGATCTAGGCATGTAATAAGAAGGGGTAGAAGGTACTTTCTATCATGTTGGTTGAGTCAATTAATTGAGAGTAATTTTTCAGCTGACTTGTAGATAGTTCGTATTGTTAACTCCTCAAGAAAATTTCAGTCCCAAAGTGTTTCCTCAAACATATAACCTACTTCTGACTTTCTTATAATAATTGTTTAATTTGTCTATAAGAAAAAGAGTTCTTCATCGGTTTTGTGTCATGGATCCCTTTAACAGTCTGGTGAAGCCTAAGAATTTTTTCTCTGAATCATATTTTTAAATACTTAAAATGAAATACAGAGGATTACACAAAGGAAACCAAACTCGTGTGAAAATAAAGATATATTTCCCCCCCCCCATCCAAATGGGATGCCATGGACCCCAGATTAAGAGTCTTGGAAACCTGGTTTAGATTATTCAAAGCTAGGTGCATGGTTCTTTTAACTGCAGGACTCATCATTTTTATGAAATTTCATATTCAATATGAAGTATTGTAAAATCAAGATTGTGATTTTGGTAATGACTTTAGTTTGGTCTTATCATACCAGTCATATTTTGTGCTAATGCTCTAGGACTGGAGGTTAAGTTCCGGTCTAATTAATCCCCAGTGTGCTGTGACTACTGACCTCTACCTGAAAGTTCATACTCAGTGCCTTATATAGTGGAACTCTTGCAGCTGACACCCTTATCCTGCATATACCAACAAAGGGGAACTTGGGATCTAACCCCTTGAGTTTTGGGGGGTTCTCAGTCCCTTTTTTCCCAGGGATTCCAAGCCTCACATAAGTGTTTTAGGTAGCTCCTAGGTATAATATTTGAGAGAGGGGAAAAGAATTTGTTTGAATTGTTAGATAAGGATACCTGGATGAAGTTGCTTTCAAAGACAGCTGAGTTGGGAAACAAGTTAAACTCTGGAGAATGAAGCAGTTTGCAAAGTAGCCCCTCTTCTACCCCAAGTCCCACTCCAGGATCTGGTTCTTTAACTGCAGGTGGGAGGCCCCTAATGACCATTGTTGCATCAGGGGAATGGTAAGCTTGATAGTATCTTGGGATATCCAGTGTCTTCTTTGACATCCACTGGGGTCTTTCACTTAAAGGAGTTGATGGTAACATGTTTCTCTGTAGAGTCAAGGGGCCAATTGTAAGTTCCTGATCTGACACTCCCTCTTCCACTTGTCTAGAGTTTGCTCATCAAGGCCCAGGAAATTCTGTCAGCTCACAATGGATGACATCACGGAGATAGTGAGTATAGTGTAGGGGGAAAGAGTATTGATGGACTTGGTAGTCAAAAAACCTGTATTCAAGTCAAAATCTGGAAGCTGATGGACAGTGTGACCATGGTCAATTCATTTAACCTCTCTGAACCTCAGTTTCATCATCTGTAAAATGGGACTTAAAATATTTACAATAACAATCTGAGAGTCATGAATAAAATACTTTGTGAATCTTAACATTCTATATAATTATGAGCTATTGTGATAATTAAAAACCTTGTTGCTTTCATAGGAGAGATAAAGAAGGAGGGTCTTTCTTCCCTTCATACTATTTTCTAATTTATCTTATCTGAATTTTAAATACTTTAGACTTACTTTAAATGTGAGCAGAATTGATCTTCCTACACAGGATATTGTGGACAATGTAGTGAGCCACTGTGCAACACTGCAAGACAAAATCCACCAGTCACTGAGGCAGGGATAGATCATTATACTGGAATAGTGAGTTCACAATTTATTGGTCATCTCTACTCTGACAATAGCCAGGAAAAGTGGCCCTCAATATGCCAGCTAGCCTACAGAAGCAGCACTATTTTAGATTAACATCCATCAAGCCATCATAGGTAACATCCACCAAAACAAAAACAGAAACAAAGCCGATAATTTTCCTCCAGTCTTTGCCCCTCTCTATGATATATGCACACAGGCATAATTTTATCCAAATTCTCCCATTCCTCAGATCTTCATGCCTGAAAACACCATACATATTGATGTTTGGGCAACATTGACCCATATACTGGCACATCAGAAGGAAGGTAAGATTTTGAAATCTATGACCAGCATGTCACCTAAATTAGGAACACAACAGAAAGAAAAGCTTTAACATTCAAGAGCACAGAATGATAGTGGGAGCAGTATGATGCTTGGGTTCACTATCAGGAATTCCAGCAAGAGGATAAAGTCCAACTATGAAAGTCTAATGTCATTAGAAAATACAGGGTAGCAAATAATCAGAGAGGTTATGCCATACCAATTTGTTGGTAGACCAGATCAATCTATGTTAATCTATGTAATCCCAGAGAAAAACTGTAATTTGCTTTTCTCTAAGTAAAATCACATAAAAACAATGCATTGTTGCCATTTGTTGCCTAAAGGACAGCTAATTGGGCTCCTTTGGCAAGCAGGAGAGTTGGTGTGCATATCCCACAAAAGCCCCTTGAAGAAAACACATATAGTCATTTGTATTCCAGATCAGGATTCTGATGAAGCAGAGAAGAACAACAAAAAAAGTTTTTTTTTTCCTCCAAGGAACTCCAAGAAACTGAGGCAAGATAGAGATTAGAGAGTTTTTAATATTTTATTTATTGGAGAGTTTAATTGATTGACTGGACAGGATTCTTGTCTCAAAGTATCCAGTAGTGAATGTGAGTTCTCAGTGGCATATATGGCTCAGCTACAAGGGTAAACCAAGGCAGAGGCAGAGTCAGAACATTGAGAATGGGAACAGACTATCAATCTGGTTCTGACAGGGTGGTGGGAGACATCAGACATTCTGATAAATTGGGATAAAGAAGAACAATGACAGGATAAGGGGTAGGACCATAAATTCTTGAGGACAGAAGGAGTTAGGAGCCAGGAAGTTTGAACTTCCCCTTATCTTGAGTCTCACATTGACAATTTATAACCTTAGAGCAAGTCGTCCTCAATCTTAATGAACTGGAGTAGGAGGGGGGGGGGGGAGGGAGATGAGGGGGAGGAAGGGCGGTAGTGTTTGCAACTAAGGGGGTTGAGGCAGAACAGTTAAAGAAACCGAGGCAGAACAATTTAGGGAAACTGAGGCAGAACCAATTAGGGAAATTGCGTCAGGACAATTAAAGAGAACTGTGGCACAACAACCCCATGCCAGCTATCCATTGGCAGTCTACTCTTTTCTCCTTTTTTTCCACATTTTTTGTGTGTATTGACTTCCACCCTTAGTGTGCAGAAGGCAGAAACTGCCTTTTTTTTTTTTTCTTACTTGTATCCCTAGAGCTTAGCACAGTAGCACTGCTGAGACAGTATAGAATCTTAATAAATGCTTATTAAATTGGATTAAATTGATAAATACCTAGAAAAGGAGGCTCTTTTACAAAGAGCCAATGTGGCAAACTGGTCATGGTAAACCAAGCTCATTTCCATTTTTTTGACAAGATTATTAATGTTGTAGTAAATGAGAGAAATAGACCTTGGGATAACAATATAAGAACAACAAGGGATGGAGAGAACCACAGTTGTTTTGAAAAGAATCTGTGGAATTTCAATGTAAATTAGCATATGAATCAGTAATGAGACATTGTTGAGGTTGGGAAAGACTGGTTTCATGAGGTATCTCAAAAGAATTTGTAGGCTTGAACCCATCTCCTAGTCAAGGGGCAAAGTTTTATTGCAATAGTAGTTGTAATGTCATTACAAAGTGGGCTTGAATTAGCAGAGAAACAGAAGCAAGAAGAGACTGTTATCTAGTTTTTATTATTGATATGCTAATTCTATGACTCATAGGTAGGAAGGAATTTGGTTCTCATAGACCAGATTATTACTGACCAGATTATCAGTCAGCAATGAATTGAGAAGTGGTTTTATTCACTATTGTCTCAGGAGTTTGATTTGTGGAAGTTTCCTGAGTCCAGAAGCTATTTGACTAAGGAGTGGTGAGAATCAGACATATTGGGCGTGGGAGTTTCCTGAGGCAGAAAATCTAGAATCACTGACTTATTGCCAGAACAGAAGCCCCCCCCACCCTCCCAGCCAAAATCAGGGGACCACAAAATCATATTATCAATATGGCAGCCAAAAAGGCTAATGCAATTTTTGGACTACTTTATGAGTGGCCATATCTTCCAGGAGGAGAGAGAGAGTAATTCTACTGGATTTTGCCCTCACCAAATGTTAGCTGGAATATTGTGTTCATTCCCAGGCACCACAGTTTAAGAGGGACATTGATAAACTGGAGATTGCCCAGAGGAGGACAATAAGGATGGTGACAATTCTTGAGTCCATAATAAATTATCCATTGGAAGAATTGAGTTATTTTTAGCTTGGAGAAGAGAAGACTCAGGGAGCATCTGATAATTGTCTTTAAATTTCTAAAGGGCTACCATATTGAAGATAAAATAGATTTATTCTATTTAGTCCTGGAAAGCAGAATTAAGAGCCAGGTGTGGAAACTACAAAGAAGCAAATTTAGAATAGATGTTAGGGAAAATTGCCTAACAAATAGAGATGTGCAAAAGTAGAATGGTTTGCCTCAAGGGGTGGAGGGTTCCCTTTTCTGTGAAGGCCTTTAAGCAGAGACTGAACAATTGCTTCTTGGGTGTGTTGGAGTGGAGATTTCTTTGATGTATGGTTTAGACAAGAGGCCCACTGAAGTTCTTTCTGGCTTTTCAGTTCTGTGAAGAAAAAACTGGGTTTGAGTATTTTTTTTTTTAACCATTTGAGAACATAGAAGGCTATCAGAATGGACTCAGTCTGTAGAAGATTCCAATCTGATGGAAGAGAAATATTAAATTTAACCTTCTCACTGATAGAGAGCCCAGAAAGAAAGACATTCCCTATGGCCCAGTTTCTTAAATGTGGGTTGCAGTTTATTATTAGCAAATATTTGATTTGTATATCTATTCTACATCCTCTATACTTGGTGTCACGTAAAAATTTCTTGGGCAAAAAGGGACCATGAGTGAAAAAAGTTTAAGCCTTGCTTTATGGCACTTAATTCCTTCAAGACAGTAAGCAATTCCAATCACTTTTAATTATCCATAGACATAAACATCCATTCTGTTTTTCATTTTATCTATATTAATCACGGCATTAGATTTTTCCAGATTGAATGTTCAGGTACTTATTTTTTGTGACATAACTGCTCTATCCCAGTGAGAAAGGAAAAGAAAAAACACCTAAAAAAAAAAAAGGAAATCAGAATTAAATGGCTTACCCAGGATCAAACAATTAATAAATGTCTGAGGATGTATTTGAGTTGATCATCCTGACTCCAGGGCTGGTGCTTGATACACTGAGCCCCACCTAGCTACCCCATTAAAAAGACACATTTAAAAAGCATCAGCCAGAGATAAAAGTGCTTTCATCTCATTCCCCAATATAGTCCCAATAATTTCCAAGCCTAAGGTTTGCCTTTCCCTTTGTCCCCAAGAGGTCTTAAAAATATCCAAGAAGCTAGACAGGGCTCCTAACTTCTTAAACACTTCTGCTTGTCTTGTGCGCTATTCTAGTGAGTTGTTTCTAAGGAAACAAGTAGATTTCAATAAAAAATTCTAGCCTGAAGTGAAGCTTCAAAGAATCCCTTTCTTGATCCCCATCTCTCATAAATAGTATGTTCTCATGACTTTGCTTCAAAGTCTGTGTTCCTCAGGAAGGACCTCAACAGCCTAAAGCTCTAGAGTTCTAAGGGTTATCAAGGACTGGTTCTTTGGCAAGCCTTCACTGACTCTATTAATAATCTATTAAATATTTATAAATATTATCATTGTTTATATGTATTTAATCATTTATAAGTATTATTAATAATAGGTACTTAGCTTATATATAGAATTTTATGGTTTGCAAAAAAGTCAAAATATACATGTACTATCTCATCTGATCCTTAAAACAGCACAGGGGGATAGGTTTTATATTATTCTCATTTTAAAGATGAGGAAATTCATACAAAAGTTAAGTGACTTACCCAGCTTCTAAATGTCTAAGACAGGATTCATACTCAGGTCTTCTTGATTCCAACTCTAGCACTCTATGCACTGTACCATCTAACTACTTCATATTATCTATAAGACATTGTGCTAGTTACTGAGAATAGGTCAGGGGCTAATAACCTTCTCTTATGTCATGGATGCATTTTATATTCTAATGAAGTTTATGGACTCCTTTTCAGAATAATATTTTAAATTCATAAAGTAAAATTCCTAGGATTACAAAAAAATCAATTGTGTTGAAATAGCTAGCAAAATATTTCTTTAAATAAGTTCACAGAAAAAAAGAATAAAATAAAAAGTACACAGCAAAGAACAAAAGAAAACCTACAAGGAAGCCAAGAAAAGATGGACAATTACGAACATGTCTTCTATTATTACATGCTTTTTGAAATAGAAATTTATTGTTACATATTTTGAGTCCTTTCTGATGTTCTGCTGGGCACATGATGATTTTTTTCTTTTTCTTTCTTTTTTCTATTTTGTATTTAAGCTTTAAATAAATAAATAGATTTTTTAAAATAGTAAAATTCATAGAAAAGCAGCTTATAGAAGAATATATAGATTAATGGGAGTAGGATAAGGTGTGCAGATTAATGGAAGGGGAAAGGTGTATAGATTAAGAGGAAAGGGATAAAGAATGAGGGAAAGGGTAGGGTAGGATAAGATGGGGTACAGAAGTGTGTGTAAATTAATAGGAGTAAAATAAAGAGGGGAGGGAAGTAGAGAAGAGTGATCCTTAATCAAGATGGGAAGGCCAAGTTAACTGGTAGAAGTAAAATAGAAGAGTTAGTAAGGATAGGAAACAAAAGATATGCACAAATATAATAGCAATTATCAGGAATAGAATTTATTAGGAAAAAAAGTAGGAGTAATAATTATTGATCTCAAACTCAAAGTTTAAAAAGATTCAATCAAGAGAGATCTACATTATGTCAGCCATATTAATACTGTATTAGATGTATTTGTATATATAGATATTGTGTGTATGCGTATGTGTGTATGGATATTAGTTGTTCTTTGTTCTCAAAGAATACCAAAATGACATCATTGTTAGAGTCAAATTAGTGTGTCTAATTGTGACTGATCAGACCAGTAAGAGCTCAGATTGCTCTGCCACAGGTTGGCCTTGTGAACTTTGGGGAGGTTTCTCTAATTTTTCACATCTCGTGTTTCTTTTGAGTTTATTCCATTCTGCTTTGTTCACAGAGCAGAGCACCTTCTCTGGTGAGGGCACACTGGGCTGGATGGTCCTGTGCCAGTGTCTCCTTTGTCATACAATTGATTCTAAAGTCCTAAAGAGAGACCTTGAGAGTGTCCTTATATCACTTTTGCTGACCAACTTGTGAGCACTTGAGTGAGTTCTCCATAAAATTTTTTTGGCCAGAGTACATTTGGCATTGAAACAATGTGGCCAGCCCAATGGAGTTACACTCTGCAGTAGAGTTGGAATACTTGGCAGTTGAGTTTGAGAAAGGACCTCAGTGTCTGATGCCTTCCCCTGCCGGGTGATCTTCAGAATCTTCCTAAGAGAAGTCAAATGGAAGCAATCCAGTTTCCTGGCATGGTGCTGGTATATTGTCCAGGTTTCACAGACATACAATGATGGGGGCAGCACAGTGGCTCTGTAGACCTTCAGTTTTGTGGTCTTCTCTTCCACACTTTCCTTCAGATCCTTCCAAATACTGAGCTAGTTCTGGCAATGCATGTGTCAACCTCATTATCAATGTGTACATCCCAGGAAAGTACACTGCCAAGGTCACTTATCCCACAGCATTCAAAACTTCTCTGTTTGCTTTAACTGACGATTCCCTATATGGATGGCCTGATGCTGGCTGATAAAATACCTGTGTTTTCTTGGTATGAATCCTTAGGCCAAAATTAGTACAGATAGCAGAGAATCAATCCATTTTTGTTACATCTCAATTTTGGAGCCTACATTGAGTGCACAAACATCTGCAAAAACAGACAAACACACACACACACACACACATACACACACACACACACACACACACACACACACACATATATATAGAGAGAGAGAGAGAGAGAGAGAGAGAAAATGTATATCATGTATCAACACTTCCTCCATTTTAGTTTTGACTTGTAGCCTTTTCAAGTTGAATAATTTACTATCAGTGAGGTAGCTGACTTTGATGCCATGTTTATCCTCATTAAAGGCATTTGACAACATGGCTGAAAACATCATACTATTTTATTTTCTTTGTCATTTTTTTCCTTTTTTGATTTGAATTTTCTTGTGCAGTAAGTTAATTGTATAAACATGTATGTATATATTGGATTCAATATATATTTTTATCATGTTTAACATATATTGGACTACTTGCTACTTAGGGGATAGGGTGAGGGAGAATGTAGGAATAATTGGAACACAAGGTTTTGCAAGGCTTAATGTTGAAAAATTATCCATGTATATCTTTTGAAAATTAAAAATCTTTAATTAAAAAAAAATTTGGAAAAAAAAAGAAAATAAACAGACCCATTTGTTATTTCTTTTTTTTTTTTTTAATGTGGCCAATATGTTGATTCTTTGCTTCACTACATTTCCTTTTTTTTTACTTAACATATTTTATTTTTTCCAATTATAATTAAAGATAGTTTTCAACATTCGAAAAAGAAAAAAAAAGAAGAAAACATCATGCTAATAAACATGGGAGCAAGCACACAGCCTTATTTCACTCCATTGGTGACTGGGAAAGCTTGAGAGCATTGTTCATTGTCCAGGATATAGCCAAGCATGCCATCAGGAAAATGATGCACTACACTGATGTATGAATGTATGGAGGTGTATATTTATGTGTGTGAGTGTATGTGTGTGTGTATGTATATATACATAAATATATCTGTACTTGGAGGGGAGGTGGGGGAGAGAAGAAAGGGGAAAAAAGAATAAAATCAGAAGTGCACAGCAGAGAATAAAAGAAAACTTACAAGGAAGCAAAGAAAAGATGGGCAGCTGTGAATACAGTGTCTTTTATTATAAATGCTTTTTTGAAATGAAAATTTATTGTTACATGATAATGTTTTGTTTTTTTCCCCTCTACTTTGTATTTGTTTTAAATAAGTGAATACATTTTTTTAAAAAGTTCACAGAAAGAACTGATGGAGTCTGAATAGCATGCTATTTTCACTGTTTTTTCTTTTTATTCTTTTTTTTTTTTTTTTTTGGTTTCTTCTTTCACAACATGGAAATGTTTTACATGATTGCACATGTATCACCTATGTCAGATTGCTTGCCATCTTGAAAAGAGGGGAAGGGGAAGAGATGAGGTAGAAAAATTTGAATGAATATTTAAAATTTTCTTTACATATAATTGGAAAAATAAAATACTAAAAAAAATTTTTTTACAGACTCTAGGTTAAGAACCCATATCACATAGCAGATTTGACAGGGCTAAACTCAAAAAAATTTTTTTTGAGTTTTTATATGTATTTGGAAAACTAAATACTGTTGACAAAAGAAAAAAATTCAACCAAAAAACATGGAATAATTCAGCTTGGCTCAAGAATGCATGCTATCACAACAAAGGAACTTGTTTCCCATAATTCCATGGGCTGAGCCAAATGTACAAAAGAGGATAACTTGACCAAAGAGAAGAATGATCAAAGTTTTGATGTTTTTAGAGGAAATTCTGAGCATGAGCTAAAATAAGTAAAAACCATTGAAAAGATTTCAAGATATAATTTGGAATCCGGAATTTTGGTAATAGACATAAAAGAGCCTCATTCTCTGATGGCAGTCTTAGTCAGAATGTCCATATAAGTGCTTACAGAGGGTAAAGCCCACAAGAGGGGAAAGTTTTCTTGACTGTCTATTATTGACTTGGGAATAAGTCCTTCCATACACATTTCCTCTAGACTAAGACTTTAAAAAGGGCTACATCAGACTGGTGTATCTCCTTTCACATTCAGGACCTAGCCCACATCATGACCCCTTGAAAGCTTCTAACCTCATAGAAGCATATTGCCATTCAGCATCCATTTCAAACCATAGCTCACAAGCTTCAACAGATTTTTAAAAACTTGCTAGAGCCCTGTTTGTAGTGGCTAGAAACTGGAAAATGAATGGATGCCCATCAATTGGAGAATGGCTGGGTAAATTGTGGTATATGAATGTTATGGAATATTATTGCTCTGTAAGGAATGACCAGCAGGATGAATACAGAGAGGCTTGGAGAGACCTACATGGACTGATGCTAAGTGAGATGAGCAGAACCAGGAGATCATTATACACTTCGACAACGATATTGTATGAGGATGTATTCTGATGGAAGTGGATTTCTATGACAAAGAGACCTGAGTTTCAATGGATAAATGATGGACAGAAACAGCTACACCCAAAGAAGGAACACTGGGAAACGAATGTGAACTATTTGCATTTTTGATTTTTTTCCCGAGTTATTTATACCTTCTGAATCCAATTCTCCCTGTGCAACAGGAGAACTGTTCAGTTCTGAAAATATGTATTGTATCTAGGATATACTGCAACATATTTAACATATATAGGACTGCTTGCCATTTTGGGGGGAGTGAAGGGAGGGAGGGGAAAAAACGAAACATAAGCGAGTGCAAGGGATAATGTTGTAAAAAATTACCCTGGCATGGATTCTGTCAATACAAAGTTATTATTAAATAAAATAAAATTTAAATTTAAAAAAAATAAAAAAACAAAAATAAAAAGTGCCAATAAAAAAAAAAAAAAAAACTTGCTAGCCAGAATTTTAATACACTTGGGATGGAAAGTGCCATCCGCATCCAGAAAGGGAATTATGGAGACTGAATATGGATCAAAATATGGTATTTTCATCTTTTCTTTTGTAGTTTGTTTTCTTTTTTTTTTCTTTCCCTTTTCATGTAATTTTTCTTAAGCAGTATGACAAATGTGGAAATATGTTTAGAAGAATTGCACATGTTTAACCTATATTAGATTGCTTGGTGTCTGATAGAGAGGGGGATATGGAAGTAGGGAGGGGGTAGGGAGAAAGAAGGGAGAAAATTTTGGAACGCAAGGTTTTGCTCAGGTGAATGTTGAAAACTTTGTGTGTATTTAGAAAAATCAAGTACTATTGAAAAAAATAGCTAGCCAAGGGACATATTAGTTCAAAACAAAAGATATTTAATTCAATAGCATGGCAAAATCAAGGATGAGATATCATCCCATATATATTGACCACTGGTGGAATACAGTCTTGGAAAAGGGACAGGCACACATATGCAACATACAAGGTTGGGGAATATACATGGATGAGAAAACTTGGTGATGCTCCCTGCTGGAACAGTTCTCTTCCTCCAATACTGCTGCTGGTCATTGTCCTTCATTCTCAAAGAGTACTAAAATGACATCACTACATTGAGGTCAAGGTACAGTGTGTCCAACTGTGGCTGATCAGATCAATATGAGCTTGGTCTGTCACAGGTTGGATACAAATAGTTCATATGAACCTTTGAAGTAGAGATATTTCTAAATTTGCACATCTCGTGTTCTTTTGAGTTTCTGCTCTTTGATGTAGATACACTATTTTGGGTAGTGCTATGCTAATGTCTCTCCCATGTCTCACGATCAATTCCAAAGTTTTTCAGAGAGACATAAAGAGTATCCTTGTATCACTTTTTCTGATCTCCAAGTAGGCACTTCTTCATGTGAATTCTCTGTAAAAGAGTTTTTTTAGGCAAATATACATTTGGCATTTGAATAGTGTGGCCAACCCACTGAAGTCTTGCTCTCTGCAGTAGGGTTTGGATGTTTGGCAGTTTACCTTGAGAAAGGGTCTCAGTGGCAGGAACATTATCTTGTCAGATAATTGAAATCTTCCTAAGACAATTCAAATGAAAATGATTCGATTTCCTGGCATGATGCTAGTAGATTGTCTAGATTCCATAAGCATAGAGCAATGAGGTCAGTACATTGGCTCTGTAGATTTTCAGTTTGGTAGGCAACCTAATCCCTCTTCTCTCCCATCCTTTCCTTCAAAGCCTTCCAAACTGCTTCTTGTTTTTAGGGAGAGGTGTTCTGGCACGTAGTTGAGAGCTGCTGTCTTCGCAGAGCTGGGTTGGGAAGTGTATTTTTTTTTTTTTTTTTGGCTGAGTTGCTGTTCTCTGTTGTCATCTGCTAGTCATCTAGTAGCTAAGCTCTATAGGATAGGGATCTATTCTACTTGGAGCTCATAGTCCCAAGACTCTTATGACTTTTATCCCTGCCTGACCCACCCAGCCTGCTGACTTGGAGAAACTCTTGAGTTTGGTTTTTTATAATTACATTTTATTTCTTTTAATCAGCAAAGATTGTTTTCTTTCTCACCTATCCCATTTTTCCATCGCTGCCCAATTAAAAAAACAAACAAACCTTCTTACAAACATGTATAGTCAAGCAAAATAATTTTCTGTGTTGGCCATGCCCCACAAAAATATATCTCACTCAGCATGCTTGATTCTTTCATCTTTCTATAATGAGGTGGTTAGGATGTTTCATCCTTAGTCATCTGGAATTGTAGTTGGTCATTACACTGATCAGAGTTCCTAAGTCTTTCAAAGTTGTCTTTGCAACATTGTTGTTATTGTATAAATTGTTGTTTCATGCAATTCTTCAGAGGTTTCTCTGAAACCATTCCCCCTTCACTATTTCTTATAGCATAATAATATTAAATCATCTCATATAATTGTAACTTTCTCAGCCAATCCCTAACTGATGTTTCAATCCCTTCCTCAGTTTCGATTCATTACCACTGCAAAAAGAACTATGAATATTTTTGTACATCTTTATTTAGAGATTTTTTGTATTTCTACCCTCCTCCCCATCTAGAACTGATCATTCCCTTAATCTATATTCCTTCTAATTTACCTTTCCCTTTTCCTTCCCATTTTCCTGTTGAGTGAAATGTATCCAATTGTATATATATGTACATCCTTCTTTCCTTTGACCTATTCAGATGAGAATGAGGTTTGTGTCAGCTATTTCTCCTACCTCTGCTTGTTCATATAGACTTTTATTTTCACATTCCAATTATATTCAATAATTTATCCTACTCTTCCTCTCTCAATATACTTTTCTCCTTCCTTTCCATTCTTCCATATTCTTCCATAACAGAACTACCCCGATGCCTTTTGTCTGATTAGACTGTGAATTCTCATAATGATAGGGTTTAGAGGGATATATTTCATTTCCCCATATTAGAATGTAAGTAATTATCTTTGTTTAATCCCTTATGATTATTTGTGTTTTCCTATTTGTGTTTCTCTTGACTCTTGTGTTTAAACTTCAGAGTTTCTGTGCAGCTCTGGTCTTTTTATCAGGAATACTTAGAAGCCTTCTAATTCTTTGTTCCTCTGTAGGTTTTACTCATTTTTGCTGGTAAGTTATTTATGGTTGTAACCCTATATTCCTTCCTTATGGAATATTGTATTTGCAAGTTCTCTGTTCTTTTATAGTGGTCTGAGGGAATTAAGGAGATTAGGACAGTAATTGGAATTCAGTGAAGCACCTGGACTTCATCTAATGATTTGATTCTGGAGCTCAGTTCCCTTTCTATTCAATTATGAGTTTATTCCAATTTCTGTTTTCTGAAAAAATCTTTATTTAATGGTGGGAACAATGAGAAAACTTTATTGTAATGTTTTGAACTTAACCCTGTGTGGCTGGGAAGCTGGAACACCTCTATCTGCTGCATACTTAAATCTTTAACTAAGGATGACATTATACTAACTAGAAACCCAGTTAAAATTAATCCAAAGATGAATACAAGTCTTCTCATAATTTACAGCTCAAGCAACTCAGATGTCTTCTCTGAAAACTGACCCCATTCTGATCATCAATTGTTTCCATGTTCCTTTAATTGAATTCAGAAATTTGGGAAAGTAGACACCTTTTTTTCTGATTTTGGAGAACTGTACCTGTTCATTTCACCTCTCCCAACTTGGAAAGTCCCTAAAGTTTTTTTCTAACTAGAAATCAGATTATCTAATATTGTATTGTTTTCTTTTCATTAACTTCAATGTATAATTTGATTAATCATTTTTAATGTATAAAAATCTTATTTCCCACGGTATTCAGGATCCAGCCCTAAACTGAAGAAAAACTTAGTCCCAATTTGTTAGGCAATTGGCATGTATTGCTTAATAAGTCAAAATGCTCAGGTGGATGCTAAATCATGTGGAATGCTCATTGTGACTCCCCAGTACTTGAGTTATTTCTATCTTTAACATTTTTTATTTAATATGAAAATTCTGGATTTTGACTACATGTTTGTAGCAGGGTTTTTCTTCCTTCTTTAAATTAGGCAGTGATGGATGAATGGGATAGGAGGGAGAAAATACAATTTTTGCTGATCAAAAAAATTAGTTTAAAAAAAAGTTCAAGAGTTCCTCCAAGTCAGCTACCTGAGTGTGTCAGGCAGCCATCTCCATCACAAAATAGCTTTGGGGCTATGAGCTCCAAATTAGATACCTGCCCTATAGAGTTTAGCAACTAGAAGACCATGAGATGGCAGCAGAGAGCAACCATCTTGTAAAGCACATACCTTCCCACCCAGCTCTGCAAACAGTAAATAGCAACTCTGTGGGAACAAGTAACAGTATCAGAGGAAAAACAATGTTCCAGGAGGATACATAACCTGTTGTCTTGTCTGGGTGTCTTCCCCAGCCCTGTATGTATGCTTGTTCTTCCATCCCCAAACAATATTCCCTAGCCATATGTTCCAGATATATATACCTCCTCTTCATGGGTACAGCATGATCTCTTTTGTACTGATTTTGCCATGGAGTAGAATTAAACATCTTTAATGCTTTGAACTGATATGTTCTCTGGTTGGCTATTAAAGACAAAATCTGTCAGGGTTTGTGAGCTTCTCACCCTGCAATACCATAACTCCCTAGATACAAATCTCCTCCTCAGTCTGCCCTGAATTTGCGACTCAAAACTTGAGTGACAGAACTCCCACCTGGCACCTGTCTGCAACATGCACAAGTTTAACTCCCTCCATGCTGCAGATGGGTCCTCCTCTTGACCTGGTTCTTGGTATCCTCTTGCTATATAATACTCAGCAGGCACATTCCTGACCATACTCCATCTCTAGTGTTTTTGGACTTCTAGTATTTGTCTCCTTCTGCTGACTTGGGTTGGAAAAAATGAGTCACTCTGATATATATATTTTTTAATTTGCCAATCAAGATTTAGGCTAGTTTATGTCTTAGATATGTTAGAAGAATTAGAGAAGAAGTGGAAACTCAGTGTAGTTCTTCCTGCTGCTCTATCATCTTGGCTCTGGTTGGCTTTAGAGCTTTAAGATCTGTCCTTTCAATTGCTTTTTCTATTTATTGAAATCCTTTTCTCAGGGCAAGGGATTGGAAATTGAGAGTATGCCCATAAGCTGGTGAATGGCTGAATTGATTGTGGTATGTGATTATGAAGGAATGTTATCATTCTATGGAAAATGATGAGCAGGGTATTATCAGAAAAATCTGAAAAGTCTTCATGAGTTCAAAGCGAAATATTCTGTGTACATATTAACAAAGTTAGAAGATGATCAATTGTGACTGACTTTGTTATTCTCAGAAATACAATGATCCAAAACTACTCTGAAGGACTTATGAATTATAAAATGCTATCCATACCCAGAGAAAGAACTGATTGTGTCTGAATACAAACTGAAGCACACTTTAAAAATTTTTTTTTTCCTTGAGGGTTAGCAGGAGAAAGGGATATCTATGGGTTTTTTTGCTTTTCTTTTTTTACAACATGGCTTTTATGGAATTGTTTTGTATAACTTCATATGAGCCTTCTCAATGCAGGGGGGTGGGTGGTGGGTGGGGAAAAACTGAAACTAAAAACTTTAAAAACAAATGCAAAAAAATGTTTTATGTGTACCTGGGAAGATAAAAATATTAGAATATCTTTTTTTTTTTTAAAGCCTGCCTTCACAACATAGTATTTTTCACTCTTTTTGTTGTTTGCTTGCATTTTATTTTGTTACCCCCCCCTTTTTGTGTGTGGCATGATAATTATATAAATATGTATCTCATATATCTAGGGGAGGGCATGGGAGAAGGGGAAGAAAATTGGAACACAGAGTTTTGCAAGGGCTAATGTTGAAGAATTGTCCACGCATATGTTTTTTTGGGGAAAAAAAGCTTTAATGAAAAAAGAAACAAAACAAAAATCTGTTTTTCCCCTGTCATTTTTAGGTGTCAGTGTCCATTAAATCATATACCACAAAATAGAGCAATAAATATAGGAATATATATTTTTGTACAAATAGGCTCTTTTCCCTTTAAAAAAAAAATCTCTTTGGATTAGGATCCCAGGGCACCAGCCACAGTCTTTGGAGGGCAAAGTGTCCTGATGTCTGGACTGAAAGTGCCATGAAGGTGGGGCTTGAGTTCAGGAACCTGATCCCTGTGAGGCACATCATTTCCTGTCTCAGTTTGAGCAGAGAACCTTCCTCAGCTACTTCACCAAGAGCATCCCAAATATGTTTCACTAGACACAGAACCCCATTCTGCAGTTTGCCACCCCCATCCCCTATTTATAGGCTTTTATTTCTTCTATACCTGGGTAACTTAGAAGTTTGAGAAGTCAAAGAGGAAGAGGCCAATTGACTTTGAAGAAAACAAATAAGCTTCCGTATTAAGAAATTTGTCTTCATATGGAGTTACTTCTAGTTTTCTTGTCAACTAGAACAAATCTAAACACTTTTCCTCATGACAGTGTTTGATCATCTCTAATTCTTCTCTTCTCCAAACTATACACTCCCAATTCCTTTCACTGATCAAGGGATTCTGATAGAAGGATCTTAATAAGTCTTTTCACATCCTGGTAACTCTCTTCTGTACGTTCTTCAACCTATTAAGGTCTTTCATTAGCTGGTGGCATAATGGATAGAGTGCTGGGTCTGAAGTAAGAATGATTTGAGTTCGCTTCTGACCTGAGACAGATTCTTCCCAATCTTATACTTGTGAAATTAACTTTAAAAAGCATAAGATCACTGGGCTTATACCCCAAAGAGATACTAAAGAAGGGAAAGGGACCTGTATGTGCCAAAATGTTTGTGGCAGCTCTGTTTGTAGTGGCTAGAAGCTGGAAAATGAATGGATGCCCATCAATTGGAGAATGGTTGAGTAAATTGTGGTATATAACGTTATGGACTATCATTGTTCTGTAAGAAATGACCAGCGGGATGAATACAGAGAGAACTGGCGAGACTTACATGAACTGATGCTAAGTGAAATGAGCAGAACCAGATCATTATATACCTCAACAACGATACTGTTTGAGGATGTATTCTGATGGAAGTGGATCTCTTCGATAAAGAGAGCTAATTCAGTTTTAATTTACCAAGGATGGACAGAAGCAGCTACACCCAAAAAAAGAACACGGAAATGAATATAAACTGCTTGCATTTTTGTTTTTCTTCCCGGGTTATACCTTTGAATCCAATTCTCCCTGTACAACAAGAAAACTGTTCGGTTCTGCACACATATATTGTATCTAGGATATACTGTAACCTATTCAACATGTAAAGGACTGCTTGCCATCTGGGGGTAGGGGGTGGAGGGAGGGAGGGGAAAAATCGGAACAGAAGTGAGTGCAGGGGATAATGTTGTAAAAAATTACCCTGACATTCTATCAATAAAAAGTTATTTAAAAAAAAAAAAAGCATAAGATCCATGTGTAGGAATTTCCACTTCTCCCCATATAATTTAATTTTATTAGATTAGATTCCATGTTCTAATCTACAAATATCTTTTTGGATCTGAAATCCATCATCCAATGTACTTATAAATTTGTAAACTTGGGCCTTTATCCAAGTCATTTGTAAAATTGACCTGTAGCACACATAATTCTTGTATGACCCTGGGCATTTAACTGCTACTTACTTCAATTTCCTTGATTGTAAATCAAGGATAATAATAGCACCTACCTGTTGTTGAGATGATAAAATGAGATAATGTTTGTAAAAGTGCTTAATACAGTATCTGACACATGATTCAGTTGTTTTTCAGCCATGTCTGATTCTCATGATCCCATCTGGAATTTTCTTGGCAAAGATACTGCAGGGATTTGCCATTTCCTTCCCCAGTTCATTTTAGAGAAGAGGAAACTGAGGCAAGCAAGTGATTTATTCAGAGTCACACAGCTAGGAAACATTTGAGGCTGGATTTGAATTCAGGAAGATGATTCTCTATCTACTTTGCCTTTTAGCTGTTCCTGACACACAGTAGATGCTTATTATTAAATGCTTATTTCCTTTCTTTCCTCCTTTCGTAAAATATGGTATAGAATACAATATTCCAGATGTGTTCTCACCAGGATACTTCTCATGCAGAGGATTCTCATTTGCCTTGTCCTGAATATTCTGTAGTTCTTAATGAAACCTAAGTTTATATTAGCTTTTTTTGTTATATAGTTGTATATAGCATGCTATATATAGCATGTTATAGAGTTCCCTCATATTGACTCATATCTATGAAAAATTTTTTTTGAGACCAACTGTTGTCTAGCCATCCTCCCCCACCTTGTACTTGTGAAGTTGACTCTTAAAAGAAAAAACAAATTTAAGTGTGAGATTTTGCATTTGTCCCTATATAATTTGTATTTTTGAGATTGACTCAGTGTTCCAATTTGTGAAGGTCTTTATGGACCTAGACTCTGTCGTTCTATGTATTTAGTGTAAATTTGATAGGCATGTATCTGTATTTTTATCACTGGGAAATGACTATACAAATTATGGTATGTGAATGCAATGGAATATTATTATTCCTTAAAACTATAGACAACTATGTGAAATAATACTCTGAATCACTAATAATAAGGAAAATGCAAATTAAAACAAACCTGAGTTTTTACCTCATACTACGCAAATTAGTAAAGTTGAGGAAAAAGGGAAGCATAACAGTTTTGGTTCCTTGATGGTCAGCTCTTCTGATTTGGGGAACCAGTGGAAGAAGAGTGTGTAAAGAGAGTTTGAAGATATAATAAACTTCACATTTCACAAAATGAAAAAAAAAATCTCTTTGGGATGCAGACCTTGTAGCAGTAATGCTGAATCAAAGAGTGTTGTACAGTTTTATAGTTAATTCTTTAGGCATAGTTCTAAAGTGCTCTCATGAATGGTTGAATCAGTTCACAACCATTCATGCATTAATGTCTCAATTTTCCTACATCTCCATTATTTGTTATTTTCCCTTCTATCATATTAGCCAGTCTCAAGGCAGCTAGGTGATTCAATGTATAGAGCACCTGGAGTCAAGAGGATCTGAATTTAAATCTAGCCCCAGATGCTGAATTGTTACTAGCTATGTGACCCTGAGCAAGTCACTTAACCCTAATTGCCTCTCAAAAAGCCAAATACTTTGCATTTCTCTAATCAATTGTTATGTAAAGCATTTTTATGTGACAATTATTATTTCAATAAAAACTTATGTTTTACAAGACCCTACTATGTGTATGTAATGCTTTAGGTTTTGAGGATATACAGACAAAAATGAAAACTGCTTTAGTAAATTCCAGTTATATTTGATAATTGTGCCAAATACCCCTCAGCTAATTACTTGGGGAGAATAAACTCTCCTCTGGAAAGAGACACAATAACAGGGATCAATGGAGCACTTGTTCCTCACAAATTCCTGTCATTTCCTTATTATGCTGCAACAGTGACCTGGGCTTCTTGAAGGTTGTGCCAATTAAATCACTGAAATGCTCCTGTATGTTCTCCCAAGCTGGAAAATCTGAGAAGGAAGAAGTCCATCACTAGCAGGCTAGCCACCTAGTAAGGAGTTTTGTTGACTGTTAGAATGAAAGGACAAAAGAACCATTCTCCTTGACACCAAAAGGTCGAATTAGATCTTTTCCCATAGAGCTGGGCATATGTTCTTTGTCTCCTTGAGGACAGATAGATGTGCTCTGGGCTTTCACTGAAGAGACTGTTTGACCAGACTCTCCTGGTTGATTCTTCAGTCCTCCTAAAGTTATGGGTAATAAGGAGAATAGAGATTCCCTCAGCTTGCTTTTTTGTTCCCTAGGTTTTATTTATGGTAAGATTCTGATAATGATTTCATCCTATTACAACTCATTTATTACTTTTGACTTTAAATTTGTGTAAGGAATTTATGGCTAAGGACTCAATTATCCTTGGCTGCTAAAGTCTTCTGGGAGATATAGTCCCTGGAATAAAGTCCTTAAGCCCCCAGATAGTTGTAAGCCACTCCCCTGTCCTTAATTGTTGAACTTCTCTCTTTGAAGAACTTGACTGAAGTATTTTCCTTTTTCAGGTCCTGTGCTCCCAGCTTCCCTAATATAATTATTTGTTCTAGGAGTCCATTAGCTATAACCTCTAAGCATATATATCCATCAGTTCAATTAAACTTTAATAAAATCTTTTAAATTTAAATATTTAATTTAATCTCATTTTTCCAGTTTTTCTTTGCTCAAGATTAGAAGGAAAGCAACAAACTAGGAAAACATTTTTACAGTTAAAGGTTCTGATAAAGGCCTCATTTCCAAAATATATAGAGAATTGACTCTAATTTATAAGAAATCAAGCCATTCCCCAATTGATTAAATGGTCAAAGGATATGAACAGACAATTCTCAGATGATGAAATTGAAACTATTTCCTTTCATATGAAAGAGTGTTCCAAATCACTATTGATCAGAAATATGCAAATTAAGACAACTCTGAGATACCACTACACACCTGTCAGATTGGCTAAGATGACAGGAAAACATAATGATAAATGTTGGAGGGGATGCGGGAAAACTGGGACACTGATGCATTGCTGGTGAAGTTGTGAACAAATCCAACCATTCTGGAGAGCAATCTGGAATTATGCCCAAAAAATTATCAAACTGTGCATACCCTTTGATCCAGCAGTGTTTCTACTGGGCTTATACCCCAAAGAGATACTAAAGAAGGGAAAGGGACCCGTATGTGCCAAAAGGTTTGTGGCAGCCCTATTTGTAGTGGCTAGAAACTGGAAAATGAATGGAAGCCCATCAATTGGAGAATGGTTGGGTAAATTGTGGTATATGAATGTTATGGAATATTATTGTTCTATAAGAAATGACCAGCAGAATGAATACAGAGAAGCTTGGAGAGACTTACATGAACTGATGCTAAGTGAAATGAGCAGAACCAGGAAATCATATATTTCAACAATGATACTGTATGAGGATGTATTCTGATGGAAGTGGATTTCTTCAACAAAGAGAAGATCTAACACAGTTTCAATTGATCAATGATGGACAGAAGCAGCTACACCCAAAGAAAGAACACTGGGAAATGAATGTAAACTGTTTGCATTTTTGTTTTTCTTCCCCGGTTATTTCTCCCTTCTGAATCCAATTCTCCCTGTACAACAAGAGAACTTTGGTTCTGCACACATATATTGTATCTAGGATATACTGTAACCTATTTAACATGTATAGGACTGCTTGCCCTCTGGGGGAGGGGGTGGAGGGAGGTAGGGAAAAAGTCGGAACAGAAGTGAGTGCAAGGGATAATGTTGTAAAAAATTTTTTTCAAAATTAAAAAAAAAAGTTTTTCTGTGCTTATTATATTTTAACATTTTTATACAACTCAGAGTTTTGTATATAACTCATTTATTATCTATATGTTGAAATATACATGTTTGTTGATGTTCATTAAATTCACAATTTTTAAAGAATGGAAAAATGAAAGCCCCAGAACAACAGTATGGCTTTTCCATTTCCTTCTCAGTTTTTATACTTTTGTATTAATCCAGTATTCATGCTTTTTCTTCTCATGGGATTTTGGTTTTGGGTGCGTTAGAATTCATTTCATATATAGTTGTTGGATGTATTTTTGCTAGCAAACTGTCTTTTCTGACTGATTGCAGCTGTCTGTGTTTTGGTTCTTCTTTGCTTTAGTATGACATCTATAAACAATTCTTGCAGCAATCCTGGATGTGCCCAAGTTTCTATCCCTCTACACATAGGTCAGTATCATTGCTCCTTCCCACCTCTCAAACTGCATTTGTCTTTAAATGCATTTGTCTTTAAATTATCTTCTGAGGAAACATTATGTAACTCCTTTCTTATAGAGATGGGGGCCTGATGAGTGAAATGTCAGTTTTCATTACTGTCTCTTAGGGTTTCTCAGTTGCTTTTCTTTGTTACCAGGGGATTGAGAAATATCCTTTTGTGATAAAAACCCGAAGGCATCAAAAAAACATTTTTAGAAGGAAAAAAAATATTGATTTTACCGTACCTTTCAGGCTGCTTATCCTGAGTGCCAAAATTGTTGATTATGGCTTTACAGACAAGTTTAATGAAGAATCAGTTTAACTAAGAAATGTATCTGGTTAATGCCATTACAGTACTACTCCAAGGAACTAGGCTTTCACAGCTGATTAAGGGGCTTTTTTTGTTTGGGAAATAGATAGCATGGATAGGGGTCTGATCTTGCAATCACTGCGACTGTTCAAGTCTTGTCTCTGACAAATGCTGTATGTGTGACTGAGGACATCATTTAACATCTCAATGCTTTCTAGTAACACTCTAGGAATATGTTATCTATGGGAGCATTCATGTCTATTGATATCTGTAAAGTTCATAATGAAAGAAAGGAAATTAAGACTAAAACAAAAAATATATAAGCTTGGTCTACATTGCTTACAGGGAGTTTCCACAGCAGGAGATGCCCAAATTGACAATTTTATGTGCTTACCTTCACCAGGCATGACCATAGGAAGGTTATAAGTGCTTTGTCCAACATGAGCTTAGCAACACACATTTGGGAGACTACAACTGTGGAATATTGCATAGCTGTCAAATATAGTCATTACCAGCTAGCTTTCCTTTATTGATTTTCTTTGTTAAAAGGGAGAATTCTATGGAAATGGAGTATATCAGGAAATGTCATTAAACTTTAAAAATATAGTAATATTTTTAAATATTGTTAAAGATATGCTGGGATCTAAAACTATATTATAAAGCAGTAGTCATCAAAACCATTTGGTACTGGCTAAGAAACAGAGCAGTTGATCAGTGGAATAAGTTAGGTTTACAGAACAAAATAGTCAATGACTATAGCAATCTAGTATTTGACAAAAACTGCCGGGAAAATTGGAAACTAGTATGGCAGAAAGTAGGCATAGACCCACACCTAACACCGTATACCAAGATAAGGTAGAAATGGGTTCGTGATCTAGACATAAAGAATGATATTATAAAGAAATTAGAAGAACATAGAATAATTTACCTCTCAGACCTGTGGAGGAATTTGTGACCAAAGAAGAACCAGAGATCATTACTGATCACAAAATAGATAATTTTGATTATATTAAGTTAAAAAGTTTTTGTACAAACAAAACTAATGCAGACAAGATTAAAAGGGAAGCAATAAACTGAGAAAACATTTTTACATTCAAAGGTTCTGATAAAGGCCTCATTTCTAAAATATATATAGAATTGACTCATTTATAATAGGTTCAAGACATTCTCCAATTGATAAATGGTCAAAGGATATGAACAAGTTTCAGATGAAGAAATTGAAATTATTTGTAGCCACATGAAAAGGTGCTCCAAATCACTATTAGTTGTGTTGCATTAGTTGCATTAGAGAAATGCAAATTAAGACAACCACTACACACCTGTCAGAATGTCTAAGATGACAGGAAACGATAATGAACAATATTGGAGGGGATATGGGAAAACTGGGACACAGTTGGTGGAATTGTGAATATATCCAGCCTTTCTGGAGAACAATTTGAAACTATGCCCAAGGGCTACCAAAGTGTGCATATCCTTTGACCCAGCAGTGTTTCCATTGGCATATCTCAAAGAGATTTTAAAGGAGGGAAAGGGACCCTATAAGAGTCCAGAGAGGAACCTCGCATAGTGCAACGAGGAAGGAAAAAAGGACTTAGTGCTCGAGGCACAAGGATAGGATATGTAGCTAGCAGGGACCACGTCCTGAGCAGGAACGCTAGTCGCATTGAGAACACATCAGTGGGAGAGAAGGAGAACTCCTTCTCTTATTGGCTGTGTGTGTGAGACCTCATAGAATCAATATAAGTAGTGGGGACCAGGAAGTAAGGGAAGTGTAGAGGAGTGCTGAGAGAGAGCAGGATGTGAGGGGGTGGAATAAAGACTTGAGCTTCCAAGCAGCTGTGTTCCCGGAAAAATTAATACTCGATTAATCAGTGGCTGGAGATGTCCGAAGGCCTGGGATTAAGTAAGACTGGCAATCAGTAACCTGAGGGGAGGTTACAGACCCACATGTGCACAAGTGTTTGTGGCAGCCCTTTTTTGTAGTGGCAAGAAACTGGAAATTGAATGGGTGGCCCATCAATTGGAGAATGGCTGAGTAAATTATGATATATAAATACTGAGGAATACTATTGTTCTGTAAGAAATGACCAGCAGGATGATTTCAGAGAGACCTGGAGAGACTTACATGAACTGATGCTGAGTGAAATAATCAGAACCAGGAGATACACAGCAACAAGACTATACAATGATCAACTCTGATGGACGCGGCTGTCTTCAACAATGAGAGGATTCAAACCGGTTCCACTTGTGCAGTGATGAAGAGAGCCATCTACATTCAGAGAACACTGGGAAATGGGTGTGGACCACAACATAGCATTCTCACTCTGTTGTTTGCTTGCATTGTTTTCTTTTGCAGTTTTTCTTCCTTCTTGATCTGATTTTTCTTGTGCAGCAAGATAACTATAAATATGTATACATATATTGAATTTAACATCTATTTTTAACATATTTAACGTGTTGGACTACCTGCCATCTAGGGAAAATTTAGAACCAAAGGTTTTGCAAGAGTGAATGTTGAAAAAATTACCCATACATGTTTTGTAAATAAAAAAAAAACTTTAATAAAAAAAAAGAAAAGCAGGATATAAAAAAAATAAAAATATGCTGGGGAAGTAGGTAGAATCCATATCCTGAGGAAGAGAGCATGTATTAATGTTTATGGGGTTCTATATGCTACCATCATGTCAACCCTGCCAATGTCCAGATTTTCCTGACTCCAAGCCTGGTGCTCTATCCATTGCACCATGTAACTGCCCCAGCTTGGTTAGACCTCTCTGTCTCTGACACTTACTATCTCCTCTCTGTGATCTTGAGCCAATCATTTAAATTTCCATTTCTTTTTCAGTAAATTGAGGGTTTGGGTAGTAAATGGACTCTGAGGTCTTTTCCAGTTCCTATGTTCATTCTGATTCCAAGTCTCCTATTCAATTTACTGAAAAATTCACACAATCCTGAAAGTAGATCCCTCCTACTTCCCCCAAAATAGTTAATGTTTCCTTCACTAGAAAGTGCTTCCTAATTGCTTAGGAGTTAAAAATACCTGAGTTCTGCATCATTTTGCTGATATTAGGTAATATCATATAACCTCAATGCCCACTAAGATGGGAAATGGAGAATCAGCTCAGCTGGTATAACTCAGGCAGTCTGAGATAAGATCTGATCATAAATACTTGTCATTTCTCATTTCTCCAGTTGTGGATGAATGAATAAAGCGTTTACTAAGCACTTGTCATGAATGAAGTACTGTGTGCTAAGAGCTGGTGTTACATAAAGAAAAGTAAGATAGTACCTGTTTCTCAAGGAACTCACTTTCTAATTCTTTCAGATAACACACATAGAAGGTCCATAGATGATAGCTACAAAGTGGATATTATCGCCTCTTTTCTACTAACATTTCCACATAGAGAATTACAGTGATATTAGTTTCTGAGATTGAACCATTTAACAGTGCCAAGATCTTGGACGTTAAGAATGTTGTTTTCTTGGTCTTGCTGTGATTATAGCACCTGCAGAAGCAATTTTTACAATGTTATCTCCATAAATGTTGCTTCCCAAGATGGTGGCTAAGAGTATTGAGCTGGAAGCATTGATATTCCCAAGACTTTTTGTATTCAGGATTCTGAGCTGTCTCCAACAAGGTCTGAGAAGAAATAATGGTCAAGGTGGTGATGGTTTAACTTGCTTGATACATGCAGTTTCTCCTCTCTCTCTCTTTCAGGTTGAATTGCCGCTTCAGCTGGACTCAATGCCTTGGATGGCAGTTGACAGTTGGCTCCTTCAAGACAGGAGTCATCTCTCCAGATGATACCTGTGACGATTGGACTGGGAGCAAAGGATGGGGATGGGAGTAGGGTTAGTGCTACTGATCCAGGAGCTCTTGTGCTTATCTATTTATTTATTGATTGTAGTTGATCAGCACTTATTGCTGATCATAATAAGGAAGATGGGTCCCTCTCTCCCCAATATTGGCTGTAGAGACTGGACTAGAAGTAGATATAGTGGTTTAGGGAGTACGGCTCTATTTCCAAGACTCTTTTTTTTTTTTTTTAATAACTTTTTATTGATAGAACCCATTCCAGGGTAATTTTTTATAGCATTATCCCTTGCATTCACTTCTGTTCCAATTTTTCCCCTCCCCCAGATGGCAAGCAGTCCTTTACATGTTGAATAGGTTACAGTATATCCTAGATATAATATATGTTTGCAGAACCGAATAGTTTTCTTGTTGCACAGGGAGAATTGAATTCAGAAGGTATAAATAACCCGGGAAGAAAAACAAAAATGCAAGCAGTTTATATTCATTTCCCAGTGTTTTTTCTTTGGGTGTAGCTGCCTCTGTCCATCCTTGATCAATTGAAACTGAATTAGCTCTCTTTATCGAAGAGATCCACCTTCCATCAGAATACATCCTCAAACAGTATCATTGTTGAGGTATATAATGATCTCCTGGTTCTGCTCATTTCACTTAGCATCAGTTCATGTAAGTCTCTCCAATCCTCTCTGTATTCATCCCGCTGGTCATTCCTTACAGAACAATAATATTCCATAACGTTCATATACCACAATTTACTCAACCGTTCTCCAATTGATGGGCATCCTTTCATTTTCCAGCTTCTAGCCACTACAAACAAGGCTGCCACAAACATTTTTATTTCTAAGACTCTTAAAGCTCAAAGTGTTGGGATAAAATCCACTGGTATCTCAAGGCAGATGTTGATGGAAGTGATTTACTTGCCTGGCACATATTGTCTCCTGTCTCTCCCTTGGGCTGCCATATTACTTCAACTAAGTAGGTTTGTCCAGTCTGTCAGGACTATATTATCTGTGCTGGGTGGCAGAATGTGATTGAAGGGAGGAAATAGATCTTGAATAATATGAACCACAATCATAGGTCAACTAGTTTTCTATAAATAACTCCTCTCTTTAACCACTATGATGATAGCACAAGGAGATAACCATAGGAACATAGATCTTGAATTAGAACCTTAAACATTGAGTTCAATACCCTTGTTTTTAATATGAGGAAACTAGGCCCAGAGAGGTTAAGTTATTTGCCTAAAGTCACATACTTGTATGCACAGGAACCAGGGATTCAAACTCAGGTACTTTAACTCCAACTCCAATGACCTAAGAAACCGGGACGAAGCACAGAAGGTGCTATATAACTTTACTATTCTTTTGGCCTCAGCAGATTTATCCTTCACACACACACACCACCGACTCTGCCCACAACATTCCTTCTTACCACCACATCCACTGCTTATAATTAAATGCTCTTTGCCCAGAAAACTTAGGCTGATTCCCCCAATAGATATGTGGTCAAAAGATATGAATAAATCAAATCTTAGAAGAATTGCCAAGTATTCACAACAACATGAAAGAATGTTATAAATCGCTAAGAATAAGAGAAATGAAAATTTAAAAACCTCTAAGGTGTCATTCATACCCAATAACTTCTCAAGGATGATTTTTTAAAACTGAATAGGCAGTGCTAGGGAATTGTGCAAAGATATACATACTAATTTTTCCTCCCTGGCTAATATAGAGGGAAGACATGCTATGTGTAATTCTCTGGGTGGAGAGAATGCTTGGGTATTAATTTCCCAATCAGGGACAACACATGGCCTCTTTGCCTTTTTTAATTTGTTTTTTCTCTTTCTTAGCAGAAGGAATATTGAAGACCTGTGTGATCTTGTAAGCTCAAGGGTCAGGAAAAATGAGCCACCAGAGTCTCAGAGGTGAGAACCCATGGCAGATTTTGTCTGGTCAGGTGAAATATAAAAGTCTCAAGCAATCTACTTGGATCCAGCATAGAAGTGGACTGCAAGCAGCTAAGAGGGAATTACAGTGATATCTCTTATATTGCGTTTGGAAGTGAACTTAGGGGGCCAATGCTTTGTAGTAACTAATTTAAGGCTAATTTAAGGCTAAACACTCTTTCACCAGAGACTGAAGTGCCATATGGGAAAGTATATCTCTGGATATCTTAGGCGAAATGATATGAATTTTTTGCTTTATCTTTTCAGTAAGTATCTCTTTATAAAAAATAAACAAAAAAGATGGCTATACTCATACAATGTTAGGTTCTTCAAGAACCTCCATTTTGAGGAAACATCCCAAAAACCAGTTATCCTTCATTCCTCCCGGCTCTGCTTCAGACTCTTTACACTTTACCACCATATTACCCACCTTCCCAAGCCCTTCCCATCCATGGCCTGGCCTTTTCAACTTCCTTTTATGATATCTTTCCCCAATAAAATGTAAGCTATTTAATAAATACTTGTCAACTGACTGAATAGAGCTATGAAGTCTTACAACCATTCTGGAATTATGCAAACAAAACGACTAAAATTCATATCCTTTTGATTCAGAGATTTCATTGTTGGCATGTACCTAACGGAGATCAATAACTAAAAAAAGAAAAAAAAAGATTCACCAAAACATTTATAGCAGTTCTTTTTTGTTGTGGCAAAAAACTGAAAGCAAAGTATATGGTAAATGACTAAAGAATAATTGAACAAATTGTGGTGCATGATTAAATAAAGTCCTATTGTGCTATAAGAAACAAGAAACATGATGAAAACAGAAAACTAAATGGGAACACTTTTTTGAACTGATATAGGGAAGTATGTAGAACCAGGCAAATTATATACACAATGTCTACAACAATGTGAATGAAAAGAACAACAATAAAACAACAATCAAAACTGCTTGCTGACAAAGTATAAAGATCCAAGTTTGGTCCTAAAAAGGAATATGAGAAGACCCTTTCCCCCGTTCTTTGCAGAATTGAGAGACCATGGGTATGTCATCAGACTTTTTTGATATTTTAGTTTTTTAGAACTTTTTCTCACTTTCTTTCTCTTTTAAAAAGTCTTTATTATAAGGATGACTCTCTGGGATATAATTGTTGGGGAGACATGGAATGAGAAATATAGTAGAAACAAAAGATATACATAAAAGTTTTTTTCAAAGTATGACTTGATCTGTCTCCCAAAGAAATCATAAAAAAGGGGAAAAGGACCCACATGTACAAAAATATTTGTGGCAGCCCTTTTTGTAGTGGCAAGGAACTGGAAACTTGAGTGGATGCCCATCAGTTGGGGAAAGACTGAATAAGTTATGGAATATTAGGGAATATTATTGTTCTATAATAATCATCAGTAGGATAATTTCAGAGAGGCTTGGTGAGACTTAAATGAACGGATGGCTAAGTAAAGTGAGTAGAACCAAGAGAACACTGTACACAATAACAAGAAGATTATGTGATGATCAACTCTCATGGCTGTGGCTCTTTTCAACAATGAGAGGATTCAGGCCAATTCCAATAGATTTGTGATGGAGAGAATCATCTGCATCTAGAAAGAGTATTGTAAGGACTGAATGTGGATCACAACATAATATTTTCACCTTTTTTGTTTGCTTGCTTTTTTCTCTTTTCCCTTTTTGATCTATTTTTTCTTGTGAAGCATTTTAAATGTGTTAATATGTATAATATCTATAATATATATAGAAGAATTACACATGTTTTACACAAGGATTACTTGCTCTCTAGGAGAGGTGGGGGGGAAGGGAGAGAGAAAAATTTGTAACACAATGTTTTGCAAGGATGAATGTTGAAAACTATCTTTGCATGTATTTTGAAAATAAACTATTATAAAGTCAAAAATAAATAAATAAAAGTATGACTTGGTCCAACTAAGAGATACTTCAGTAATCTTCCCATTTTCTGACCTCTTTAAACACTCCACCAATCATATTACTAATATTCTTGAAATCAGTCACTATTAGATGCTATTGTTTTTCACAGCCCTGATAAATGAGGAACATCTCAAGGACTTCCCTGATACCAAATTCAGGGAAGAGGTCAAGTCTTTTCCACCATTACCTACTGTTAATTCTTTACATTTCCTTGCAATACTGAAAACTGGGAATAGTCAAATCACTTGGGTCCCTCAGAGAAGTAGGAGTCAATAACACCCCTTTGATGATGGGATGTTCTAAGCATCTCCTTAAGGATGTATATTATTCTCCTGGCTTCAATTCTCCTAAGTAAGCACAGAAAGAGAGAGATCAAGAATTCTTACTTCTCTATAGTCTTATGAAAAAATACTGTAAATCACTATTGATCAGAGAAATACAAATTAAAATAACTCTGTGGTACCACTTTGCATTTATTAGATTGGCTAAGATAATGAAAAAGATAATTATAAATATTGGAGAAGATGATGTGGGGAAAACTGGGACATATGCACTGTTGGTAGAGTATGAACTGATTCAGGCATGATGGAGAGAAATTTGGAACTATGTCCAAAGGGCTATAAAACTATGACCTAGCAAGTGCCACTGCTGGGTTTGTACCCCAAAGAAATCCAAAAAGAGAGAAAAGGACCTGTGCACATGTGCAAAAATGTTAGTAGCAGCTCTTTTGTGCGGTGGTAAAGAATTGGAAAATGAATGGATGCCCATCAATTGGGGGATGATTGAATGAGTTATGTATATGAAATTAATGGAATATTATTGTTCTATAAAAAATGATGAACAAGCTGATTTTAGAAAGGCCTGGAAAGATTTATACAAACTGATGCTGAGCGAAACAAGCAGAACCAGGGAATACATTGTACACAATAACAGTAAGAATGTGCATTGATCAGCTATGAAAGACTTGGTTCTTTCTCAGTAGTTCTGTGGTCCAAAGACATCCTAATAAACTTTGGACAGAAAATGCCATTCTGCATCCAGAAAAGGAACAATGGAAATTGAATATAAATCAACACATGCTATGTTCACTTTTTGTTGTTGTTGTTGTTGTTGTTTTTTCTCTTGTGGTTTTTCCCTTTTGTTCTGATTTTTTTTCCCAACATGATTCATAAAGAAATGTGTATTTTAAAAGTTAATATACATGTATAACCAGAAAAATAAAATGATTAAATATGGTATATGGAAGTAATGGAATATACTATTCTACAAAAAATGATGAATAAGCTAATTTCAGAAAAACCTGGAAAGACTTATATGAACTGATGTCAAGCAGACATTGTATACAGCAACAGCAATATTGTGTGATGACCAACTATTATAGACTTAGCTTTTCTCAGCAATGTGGTGAATCCAAGACAGTTTGATAGACTTGGAAAAGAAAATGGCATGTACATCCAGAGAAAGAATTATGGAGACCAAATGTGGACTGAAGCATACTATTTATATCTTTTTTCTTTTGTTTTTTTCTTTCTTGTGGTTTTCCCCTTTTGTTCTGATTCTTCTTTCCCAACATGATTCAAAAGGAAATATATTAAAAATATATAACCTATATCAGAATGTTGGCTTGACATAGGGAGAGGAAAGGGAAAAGAGGGAAGGAGAAAAAAAACTGGAACTCAAAATCTTACAAAAATCAATGTTGAAAAACATTTTTACATGTAATTGAAAAATAATATATTATTAAATTAAAATTTAAAAATAATAATCCTCATATCTAGGTAAATACATTATCTATTATGTGCCATGTGTACCAGATAATCATACAATCTCTTTCTTTGCCAATCAAATTTCCAAGTTCCTTTTGTTACCCAAGGCTGATGTTCTTTTTGAGAGTCTGATCACAGCTTCAGATGGACATGAAACACTTCAGAGTTCCTTTGGGACAAACCACACCTAAACAAAAATTTCCTCTGCAACGTACCCAACAAGTGGTTCTCCCACCTTTCCTTGAAGACCTTCAGAGATAGGGAACCCATCGACTATATACCAAAGCAGTCTTGGAAGCTCAAATTAGGAAATTTTTCCTTACATTAAACTGAAATCTGTCTTCTTGTAACTTCCTTCACCCCATGATCCTAATTCTCTGAGGCTGAGAAGAATTTCTCCTATTTTTTCCCCATGACAGCCACTCATGATAAGGATTTACTCAGATGTTCAAATACACTGAAGTCTCAGCTTGATATAATCTATGAGAACATGGATTTTTTTTTTTTTTTTTTTTTTTTTTACAAAATGAACCAGTCTTACTTCCCAATCAAGGGAGGTTTATTTAGTGGAAGTATAGGAAAAAGACTTGTGCTAACCCTATTTCACCTTTAGAATGATTCCATGGTATGGCCTAGATGACTGTATTACAGTGATGTTGTAGTGCAGAGGAAGGATGATCACTTGTTTACTTCTGGGGGTCAGAATCATCAGTGTTGAAAGACCCTCTTCCTAAGGCTGTGGCCATACTTGCTGGGTGGAGGCTGCTAGGGTTCCAAGCCGAGAAAGTGGCTGCACCCCAGAAGGATTTTCTTGTTCCCACAGGCCATGGTTCAAAGACCCTGTCCAATTTACTTTTACTTTATCATTTGAGTTATCCTTTTTGTCTTGTTTTTCTCTGGCATATCCTGTGGACCATAAGACCAAGTAAGAAATACAGATTTCTAAAGTGCTCAGTCATCCAGATAAGAAGCATTTGTGGATCATTCTCATATGCCAGAGGATTTAAAACATTTTAATAATCCTTTTTTACTTAAATTTTTTCATTTTTTGTGAACTTGGCAAATACCAACCAACATGGACATTCCCATGCAAAACGAAGAAAAAGAGGACCAAATAAAAAATCGTGACTATTATGTACTTTTAGAAAATATTAAATTTTGTTTAAAATTGATCACAATGGTATCATGTTTCCTGGGGCAGCTAGATAGTGAGGTAGTGGGTAGAACACCAGCCCAGAAGTCAGGAAAACCTGAATTCAAATCTGGCCTCAGATACTTCACACTGCCTAGCTGTGTGACCCTGGGCAAGTCATTTAACCCCAATTGCTTCATCAAAAACAAAAAAAAAAAAGTGTTTCCCATGACAATAAATTTTAACATATAACTGGATATATTGGTCAACCTGCCATCCTGGGGGAGGGGATGGGGAAGAAGGAGGGGAAAAATTGGAACAAAAGATTTGGCAATTATCAATGCTGTAAAATTACCCATACATATAACTTACAAATAAAAAGCTATGATAATGAAAAAACAAACAAAAAAAAACATGTAATTGTTATTTCAAAGTTTGGAAAGTACTTTGTATGCATGATCTATTTGAGTCCCACCACAGCTGGGGAAAGTGGGATTAAAAAAGGTTAAGGGACTTGACCTGTGATTATACAAACCTAGTGCCAGAGACAGATTTGAATATCTAGGTCCAGTTTCAACATTTTAGCTACTGTGCCAACCTATTTTTGAAAAGTCCTTAAAATTGAGACTTTCTTTTATTAAAAAAAAAAAAAACAGCTCTGTTTTCTGTTTTATTAATTCCTTATGTTCAAATGAGGTAGCTAGGTAGTTTAGTGACCCTTCAATGAAGGGGCAGGAGTTCAAATACAGCCTCAGACACTTGTTAACTGTGTGACCATGGTCAAGTTTATTTAAGTCTCTGTCTCAGTTTTCTTATCTGTAAAATGCACTGGAGAAGAAAATGGCAGACCACCCCAGTATCTCTGCCAAATGGAGTCACAAAGAGTTGAAAACAACTGAACATCAATTGATTATCAAGAAATTGACATCAATAAAGGCACAGACCCATCAAGGATGGATGTGTCGTTATGTTCTACATTACCTGAGCTGGCATCTCCTTCGATCTCAGTTTCACTGGTTTTATTGCTGTCAGAATTTCTAGAATTCCAGGCAAAATCAAGCAAAAAAAAACAAAGAAAAAATGAAAATCATTGTGAATTGTGTTTTTGGGAGAAGAGGGTAGCATATATTGGAGGCTGAGGCTTGTGGATCACTTGAACTCTTGAGTTCTGACGTGCCCCAAGACTAGAATCCAATCATGGGAGTCTGAACTCTAAATTCAGTATCTCAGGAACTAGAGATCACCAGACTGCCTAAAAAGGGGCAGTGCCTACCCCAAATGGAACAGGTCAAATCTCCTTTGCTTATCAACAATGGGGCAGCCCAAGAGTGCTCACTGTACTTCCATAGCCTAAGCAAGTTCGGGATACCCAGTCACCAAAAAAAAAAACCTCAAAACTGGGTCTTTGTATTTTACCAAAGCAGAAATGCTTTAGACAAAGACATAAATATAGAAATGGTAAGTTATGATTATATTTGGTGGGCATGATGCTGCTAAAAAATGCCTAGAGAAAAGATGGGAATGACAAGGGGGAGTGAGTGAAGAAGAGCCAACCTTTGCCTGTGCTAGGGAATGAGTGGGTACCACTCCATCTGTTCTGGACTCTGCCTAGGGCACTTATTAGTTGCATATGTCTTAACCCAAATGCAAAATCTGGTATTTTTGCTATCTGATGGCCCACCCTGTCAACAACTAGCGGTAGGTTCAATTAAGTACAAAGAAGGGCTTGATTGAAATCTCTAAAACAGTGATTGGGTGGAAACCTCTTTAAGCATATATATTAAAAGATTTGGATTTTTTTCAATTAAAATTTCATAAAACTAGTACTTAGCAGGTATTAAAAGTTAAAAATAACCATGTAATGTCTTTAAAGATAGCACAAAATTAATAGCAATGGGACATACAAAATAGAGGAAGGAAGGAAGGAAGAAGAAAGGAAGGAAGAAGAAACATATGAAGAAGAGTAAGGAACAATATGTAGCAATGTCACAGGAGAGGAAGAAAGAAGGAGGGAGGTTAAGGGAAATAAAAAGAATCAGAAAGAGAAAGATGTCAAATAAATAATTGGGACTAAGAAGAATTTAAAGGAAGACACAAGCTGGAGAGAGAGAAGGCAAGAAAAACACAAATGGAGAAAGGGACAATTATATTGAATTATAGTATACTATGGAATGTGAATCAATTGATTGCAAATAAGACCCAAGTGTGTGGAGGGAAGAAGGGAACAACAAGGGACAAGGGACAAGTGTCAAGTCGGTTCCTATCCCAAAGAGAGATTTGGTTACTTCAGTATTGAAGTCAAACCTATTACAAGCAACTTAATTATATATTATTCTGTCTATTATAAAGAAAGGGTAGGAAAGGTAGTGAGTCTGGATCAGAATAAAATGTGGAGAAAAGCTCGATCCAATCCTACAAATATTTTTTAGATACCTACCATGTGCTACCCATGGGAATACAATGATTAAATAGAACTTGGTTCCAGACCTCATGGAATTGGCAATATAGTAGGTAGAGGGGCAGCTAGGTGGAGTAGTGGATAGAGCACCAGCTCTTAAGTCAGAAGGACTTGAGTTTAAATCTGAACCTCAAACACTTAACACATCCTAGCTGAGTGACCTAGTCACTTAATCCCAATTGCTTCAGGGCAAAAAAGGAATATAGTAGATAGAATATTCTAAATATAAAGAGGTGAGTGTGAAATGGATTGTTAAGTAGGAAAACTCTTGTAGGCCACATCCCAACCAGCATCAGATTATGGACATTAATTACAGCTGTTCTCTTTCTTTTACATGCTAGTAAGTATAGTTTACCCACTTGCTTAAATGTAGTTAATTTTATATTTAACCAGTTAATTTCCTAATTTCCTTTCATGTAGTCACAAGATCTCTATGCAGTGGGAATTGAGATTTGCTATACTGTCTTTAACTGGGGCTGCTACCACCAATATTACTGTGCTTTTTTTTTTTTTTTCTGATTAAATTGGTTTGCTTTTACTTAAAAATGTTTTTTAAAAAGAGTATTCCAAACACAAACGAGTAAAATGCAAAACAATATTATGCATAAGAAATAAAAACAAAATTACTGAATGAGCCAAAGAAACATTTCTAACAAGGAAACACTGTCAATTAAGGGTTCACTGACTGCTTAATAGCTATAACATCTTATATCCTCAACTCCTCATCCCTACACTCATTAACCAAGCTACATCCCTCCCCCCAACCTTGTTTTTGCTAGAAGTTGACATTGGCTTCAAGAGAAATTGTCAGGGATTAACTGTGGGTGCAAATCACTTACTTTAATTGGTCTTTCTTGGTGGTAAAATCTATAGAAAGATCAGAGAGGGTTTCATGTACCCCTGTGGCCATCTGCAGCATCAGGTTCTCCCTTGATTGAGAGATCGAAGAGGCACACTTTGTTGACTACATGAAAAAAAATTTCATGGTGAACCAGGTTCCTAAGACTGAAGGTATGTGACAGCAAAAGGGACCTTTTTTTTTTGTTTTTTGTTTTTTGTTTTTTATTTTATAATAACTTTATATTGACAGAATCCATGCTAGGGTAATTTTTTTACAACATTATCCCTTGAACTCACTTCTGTTCCGATTTTTCTCCTCCCTCCCTCCACCCCCTTCCCTAGATGGCAAGCAGTCCTATATATGTTAGGTATGTTGCAGTATACCCTAAATACAATATATGTTTGCAGAACCGAACAGTTCTCTTGTTGCACAGGGAGAATTGGATTCAGATGGTAAAAATAACCCGGGAAGAAAAACAAAAATGCAAATAGTTCACATTCATTTCCCAGTGTCAAAAGGGACCTTTTTTTCTCACCTCTGAGATACAGAGTTATGAAAGAGTCCAGAAGTCACACCATTTTTTTCTTAATACTCTGACCTTTAACTTTACTCTTAATTTGAGGGCAATGATTTAAAGAGTCAGAATTCCCTCCCTCAGATCAGGAATAAGAGACAGGGCCAAATTTTCCTTTGGTAAAACAAGAAGAATTTTGAAAGATAGTATCAACATGGTTGATAATTCAAAACAGAAGTTTCATACTCCTACTGAAAAAATGTTTACCTGGATTCTCCCCTAGAATTTAACGAAAACCTTTTCCTAAGTTTCCCAATTTATTATTCTCTCTTTCCTTCTCTGCCCATATCTCTAGATTTCATTCTATCTTATTTGTATACAATTATACCTTTTCTACACTGTGGTGGGAAGGGGCGTGTGCCCCCACAATCTGAAAAATCCACATAAAAATTTTTGGCTCTCCCTTTGTACCAGAGAAGAAGTCTGATTTTTTTTTCTATTTTTTATGGGGTGTTTATGGTACCCTTTGAGTAAAATTTGGACTAAGTATTGATCATAAGCCAAAGGTCATATGTAAATCAATGTTAAGTAAAAATACCAGCTTTATATGTTGTCAGCTGGTGTTTTCAATTCTTTTTGCAACTATTAATTTTTTCTTTAATTCCAACTTTAAAAAAGAAATTATGATTAAGTATAGCATTAAAAAATAAAATATGTTGGTATTATACAACACTAGATATATATTTCATGCATTTTTGAATTTCTAAACTTTCTCTGTGTTTTCTGTGGCTTTCACAAAATTCCCCCCAAATCCCCATTTCATTTTTTATGCCAATCCTTGATGGGGAAGGTTGTGATGTGAAAGGGATAATTGTATGTTTTGTATAGATTTATCTATGTACATGTTGTTTTCCTACATAGAATATAAATTCCTTGAGGGCAGGTACTTTTTCATTTTCAGTTTTATATCCTCAGGATCTGGAATTCAGTACCTAAACACATAGTAGATACTTCATAAATATTTGTTGCATTGAATTTGTATTTATAATCCTAAGATCCTGTTTTTTTCTTCCTCTTTCCCTCCCCTCCTTCCTTCCTTCCTTCCTTCCTCTCTCTCCCCCTTTCTTCATCTTCCCTTCTTGTCTTTTTTCCCCTTTCTCTTAACATAATTTGGAAGTAGCAGTTTTTAAAAGCTAACATGCCACTAAATTTACTAATTAAAAATTTTTATTTCCTGTTCTTCATTTTAAAAACAATTAAATTGAACATATGCCCTCTAAAGAAAATAATTTTTATTTATGCATGGACATACATTATTTTTACTTCCTATTAAGTCAATTACTCTAAGAAAATCAATACATTCAACAAGCTATATTTATTACTTGACAACTATGTATAGAGAACTATGTTAGATTTTGGGAGAGTTAAAAAAAATTAATTAGGATACAAGTTCCTGACCCCATGAAGTTTATATTCTAACGATAAAATTGATTTTTAAAAACTGATAAAATTGCTTGCTTAAAATTTTTTATATCTATCATCTATGCACTCACTTGAGTCAAGAAAGACTCAAGTCTTACTTGAAGACTAACTACTCTAAACCATCCCCCAATGATTGATCCACACTTAAAGATTGAGGAAACAGCAATCTTACTTCTTCCAGAAAGAGTGTGCTGGGTGTTTTGGGTACCAAACAATGATTCACAAGAATTCTAGGATCTTTGGTGGTGATGGACAGGCCCTTCTGTAGAATGTTCACCAGTCGGATCCAAAAATCGAAGACAGTATCAGGATGTTTGGGATGGAGCTTCATAAAATAGATCTTTTCAGTCACAGTTCTGATCCTCAGGATGCGTAGGGACTTGTCATAGATCACAATCTCCACAAATTTCAGTGGGATGATCCTAAAGGCATAAGTGAAGACACCACCAGTGAGAATTAATCACTTTGGATAAAACAAATCTGTCCTTAACCAGGAAGTCTCATTTTCTCTGCTTGCTTTTATCAAACACTGGATAAATTCCAGTCAGATTCCATCCACAAGCAGTCCAGTCCCACCAGTGCCTACTGTGTGCTGGATACTACTACTGGATACTACTAAATGCTGAGGGAGTGACTGGGAATCTAAATATAACTCCCCTCTGAGTCTAGAGGGATTTCCTTTAGAAAAAAAGTGGAAACAAATCTGCCTAGAACAAATGTGGTTTTAATAATTCAAGAAAAAAGACATCAGCCTATTTTCCTTTATAATAGAGAGGATGAACTTCCTAGACAAGAACTAAGGGTGAGTAGAGTAGTTAGGGAAGTAGAAAAAGAATAAATTATCCACATGTTACTGTTCTCAAAGCACTTCCCCTTTCTTTAAAACAGCTTCTTAACCCCTTCTACTCCTTCTGTCACCCAAATAATAAAATATTAAGAGTAATAACAACAACAATAATGTTTATGGTGTTTTTAATGATGATGTATTTATTACTTCCTCAGCTCTGCCATGTTTTTTTTTAAAAGCCTGATGCATTTCCTAATCCTTCAGTGCTGATGTTCCTCCCCTTCCCAAACTATCTCGTATTTATTTTGGAATATATATTTCATATATACTTATATAAGTACACACTGACCCTTCACTACAATATAAGTTTTGTGAAGTTAGAGACTATTTTGTTTTTAAGACATCATATCCCCCAAATATGATATAGTTTATAACAGTTTGATAAATACAGAAGAAGGAGGGGGAGAAAGAGGAAGAAGAAAATGAAGAGGAACAGGAGAATGAAGAGGAAGAAAGAAGAAGAAGAAGAAAGAGGAGGAGGAAGAGGGGGGAGAGGAGGAGGAGGAGGAGGGGGGAGAAAGAGAAAGGAAGAGGAGGAGGGGGGGAGGAAGAGGAGGGGGGAGAGAAGAAGGAGGAGGGGGAGGAGAAAAAGAAGGAAAAGAAGAGGGAGGAGGAGGAAAAGAAGAGGAAGAAGAAGAAAAGAAGGAGAGAAAAAAGAAAAGAGAAGGGGAAGAGGAGAAGGAGATGAAGGAAGAAGAGATAAAGGAGGAGGAGGAGAAGAAGAAGAAGAAAGAGGAGGAGGAGGAGAAGATAGAGGAGGAGGAGGAGGAGGAAGAGGAAAAGAAGAGGAAGAAGAAGAAAAAGAAGAGGGAGGAGGAGGAAAAGAAGAGGAAGAAGAAAAAGAAGAAAGAGAAGGAGAAGAAGAAGAAGAGAAGGAAAGAAAAAAGAAAAGAAGAAGGGGAAGAGGAGAAGGAGATGAAGGAGGAAGAGATAAAGGAGGAGGAGGAGGAGGAGGAGAAGAAGGAGAAGAATGAGAAGAAGAAGGAGGAGGAGGAGGAGCAGGAGAAGGAGGAGGAAAAGGAGGAGAAAAAGGAGGAGGAAAAGGAGGAGAAAGAAGAAAGAGGAAGAGGAGAAAGGGAGGAAGAAGAAAAGGATGATGATGAAGAAACAAAATAATAAAATTTTTCAATTTAAACCCTCAATGATCCTTTCTATGTTTTTTTTTCTTTTTCTGTACCCAGTTGTTGAGTGTCCTCTATACCAGCCATTGAATCATAAAAGTTCATTTCCAACGTCTTCTCTTTCAACTGTTTATTTTACTTGTTTACCTACTAAGAGCGATAGTTGGTGTATTGATGGTTCTGATCCATGTTGATAAATGTCCCTGGGGCCAGGTGACCTTAGCCATCAGAAAGATGTTTGGCAGTGGCAAGCATGGCACTGAGGAGGTCACTCCAAGGACCACAGTTGTGAATCTATCCTCAGCATCTACCCAGTCCTCAGTCTTTGTGACCTGAAAATCAATTCCAGTGGCAAAGATCAGAAAAGAACTAAAGTCTAGTGGCTGAAGGAGGAGGCAATTAAGAAAGCATGAGCGAGATAAAGAGAATATTAAATTGGAAGCAATAAATAGTTTTGGAGCTTGGTATGTGGCTCCCAGTGTGGCAATGATTAGGTCTCAGCAGACACTGGGTTGGATGGATAGATCCCACCCAGAATGGTCCAGATGAATGGTCCTGCCATCTCTCTTTCCACTCATATTTGTATGAGTCCCTTTCCATATATTCTACACTGCTGCCAAAGTAGATGGCTGTCCCCTGCCTATCTTTTATACCTTCTGTCACCTCTGTGTCTTTTCTGACACTGTTCTCTCTGCTTAGAATGCCCCCTTTATCTTTTCCCCTCCACAACACTCAGTTGTTGAGATCCTACTTATCCTCTGAAGCCTCTTCCAAGAGACCTTCCTTGATACCCCCATTGTTAGAGATTATTCCCCTCAAATCTCACAAGATTTTATGGCTCTCACAGAGTTATTATAGGAGGCAGCCAGGTGGTGCAGTGGATAGAGCACTGGCCCTGAAGTCAGGAGGACCTGAGTTCAAATCTGGTCTCAGACACAACACACCTCTTAGCTGTGTGACACTTAATCCCAATTTTTTCAGCAAAAAATAAAACAAAACAAAGTTATTATACAATTTTTTGAATTCTATCTGTCTGTATACTTGTCATATACTCCTAATTAGACTGTAAACTCCATGAAAAACAGGGACCTAGGCTTAACTTTTTGACTTTGCCCTGTGTGCTTGGTATATATTAATAAATATTTATTAAGTTGTATTGTCATTTATCCTTTTGTGTATATGTTTTACCTCTCCAACTAGAATGTGAAGTCCCAGGGGAGAAGCTGTGTTTGATTAGTGTTTTATAATAGTGTGCTGCTGTAAGAAGGAATGAGGGGCATTGTGTTGATTGAAATGGGAATTCAATTGAAGTAATGAATACTTTTTTTTAAGTACTAGAAACTTGGTATGAGGCAATTACTAGGGAATATCTACAAGTTAATTATCTGCAGCAAAATTTTAATCCCCCACTGGCTTCTCTTGCCAACTAACACATTTCTGAGGCTGATCTCATTGTTATCTGTGATAATTGAGGCTTTTTCTCATGACAGACATCCATCTACTAGGTAAATTATGGCTGCTGTGATTTATCTACCTGCTTGTTGATATTCAGAGAAAAGTGTGGTGAAATTTGTAGGTATGTGTTACCAAATCAATAATAAATCCTAAGCTCTCCCTGAAAAACTGTCCAAAGGATCTGTCCCATCAAATACAAATGAAAGCATTCTGCTCCAATGCTTAATCCAACACTAGCAACATATTGGCATTTGGCAGCTCTTCCTGATGGGAGACCTCAAGGAACAGTGAGTCCTGCCTCAAACCCAACCCAATTCATTTTGACAAGTACCATTAAATAAAAGTTTACAATGTTAGCTTTTTTTCCCAAGAATCTTTAAGATCAATCTCATTTTCCTTCTGGTCTTTCACTAAACTTTTCTGGATATAAAAGGGTATTAAATTCTTTAGAATTCCAGTTCCTTCCCGGAAGGTCCGTTCCTAAAAGCAATAGTTATAACTGGGTGTTAGCTTTGAAATTTTAACTAACATTAGCTTCCACAAAATATGATTAGATGGATAAACCAGCTGCCAAAAACAAATCCTTCTTTTTTTAAAGTCAAATAAGCATTTTTTGAAGATTTTTAAAAATTTATTTGCCATACTGCTGCCCTTTGTTAATTGTTTTGGATTAGGTATAAAAGCTAGCTCCTTTATTTGTCAGCAGATCTGATAGCTATTTTGTATGACCTGGGGCACGTTACTTCAGTTTCTTCATCTGGGAAATCATAGGGTTGTACTAGATAATAATTAAGATCATAATTGATATTTGTATAGTTCTCATAAGAGCTGGAATTTGAACACACTTCATCTTCCTGATTCTGAGTACTGAACTCTAGCTTCAATCTCATACTGCCTTTTCAGAATGAGGGCTAAGGTTCCTTTGAGCTCTAATATATTGATCCTAAATAGTCATTTGACTACCAATTTAGCTTATTGCTATCAAATTTTATGGGCATAATCCTCTAGAATCTTTGTGAACACATCTTTGAGCAGGATTATGATCCCAAACCTGGAAGAGAGTTGTAAAATATAAATTTCTTAAAAGCAGATGCTTACTATAGACAGCTGTTGAATCGAATATTAACAAATCTGATCTCCTTAATCCAGGATTCAGAAGGAGCTTAATCTCAGCAATTTCTTTAATTGTAATATGGGAATGACAATGCTTGTAGTGCTTACTCCAGAGGGTCATTATATAAAAGCACTTCATAAACCTTAAAGCATTGTCTAAATGTGAGTTATTGTTTTTATCTCCATGAATTTGAATAGAGAGCTGAAGTATTAGTAGCCTAGAATTCCACCCTCAATTACCATTACCCAGCGAAACTGGGTGGCACAGTGGCTAGAGCATTAGTCATATAGTCAGGAAGATCTGAGTTCAGATTCCACCTCAGATAGTTTTTGTCCATCCTTTGTTTTCTGAGAGGACCAATGACCTCATTGGGTGATGGCTTGACTTGCCTCATGGATTAGATTTTAAGTGAGGCAGAGCTGCATAAAGTCACCAACCTCATTCTGTCTTCCAAAGTCATTAAAGTCTGATGGCAGGACAAAAGTCAAGGCTACTGTCAATGGCCCAACATGCAGTGGGTGGCCTTGGTACCTTGGATGTTAAAACAAGCTCAAAATGCTTTGCAGCAATTGCGGGCTTCATGACCACTGGGACCAATTATTCTCATTCACCCAATCCACCTGGGGTAAGGAGGGGGAAATCTTCACATGTTTGGGGTAGGCAAGCTCCTAATTCACCAACAGTTTTGAGACCCATTGGAAACCTAGTTTAGCCTGTCTGCTAAGGTGGTTTTGCCATGGGCTGCTACTCATGCTAGAGTTTCTTGGAGAAGGTGAAAATTGGATGATAGGTCAACATCAAAGGGGGATAAATAGCCCTAGAAAGGGACTCAGGACAAGTCATTTCACAGCCATTTGCCTCAATTTCCTCAATTGTAATGGTGACAATTTTTGACTAAATTAGAAAAAATGATAAAATTCATTTGGAAAAACAAAAAGTCAAGAATATCAAAGAAAATAATGGAAAAAAAAATAAAAGAAGGAAGTTTAGCAGTACCAGATCTTAAACTATATTATAAAAAAGCAATTATCAAAATTATCTGGTACTGGCTAGGAAATAGAAAAGTAGATTAATGAAACAAAGTAGACATATAACAACCTTGTATTTGACAAGTTTAAAGACTTAAAATTTTGGTTTAAGAATTCATTATTTAGTAAAAATTACTGGGAAAACTGGAAAGCAATATGGTAGAAACTGAGAACAGATCAGTATCTTACATCATTTGCCAAAATAAGATCAAAATGGATACATGGATTTAGATATAGAGAGGTTACAAGAGAATTATAGATATTACAAGAAAATTAGAAGATTGTGAAACATTATTTAGCAGATTCATGGATAGATGAACAATTCATTAATAAAAAATAGAAAGGAAAAGCAGGTGTAAAATGGATAATTTCAATTACATTAAATTTTTAAAATGTTTATAAATAAAACAAATGTAACCACTATCAGAAGAAAACCAGAAAATCAGGGAAAATTTTTATAGACAGCTTGTCAGATAAAGGTCTCATGTCTCAGATATAGAAGGAATTTTGTCATATCCATAAGAATACAAATCATTTCTCAACTGATAGTCAAAGAATATGAATAATTTTCAGAAGAAGAAATTAAAGTCATCTATAATCATATGAAAAAATACTCTAAATCACTATTGATTAGAGAAATGCAAATGAAAATAACTCATACTACATCATATTTATCAGAATGGCTAAGATGTCAAGAAAAGATAATCATAAGTGTTGAAGAGGCTGTGGAAAAAGTGGGACACTAACGCACTGTTGGTGAAGTTGTGAAATGATCCAGCCATTCTGGAGAGCAGTTTGGAACTATGCCCAAGGGGCTATAAAACTAAACATACATATCCTTTGATCTAGAAGTGCCACTATTGGATCTGTATCCCAAAGAGATCATAAAAAAGGAAAAAGTATCCACATATGCAAAAACATTTGTAGCAGCTCTTTTTGTGATGGCAAGGAATTGGAAATTGAGTGAATGCCCATCAGTTGGGAAATTACTAAATAAGTTATGATATATATCATAACTTACATATGAATGTTATGGAATATTAGCGTTCTTTAAGAAATGAAGAGCAAGCTGATTTCAGAAGAGTCTGGAGAGATTTATGTGAACTGATGCTGAGTGAAGCAAGCAGAATCAGGAGATCACTGTACAGATTGTGTGAAGGTCAAATATGGCAGACTTAATTTAATTCTTCTCAGCAACACATTGATTCAAGACAATTCCAATAGACTTGGGTTGAAAAATGCCATCCGCATCTAGAGAAACAACTATGGAACTTGAATACAGATCAAAGCATGCTATTTTCACTTTTTTTTGCCCCTTTCTCATGGTTTTTCCCTTTTGTTCTAATTTTTCTTTCACAACATGACTAATAAGTAAATATATTTTAAAAGATTGTATATGTATAATATATATCAGATTGCTTGCCATCTTGGAGATAAGGGAGGTAAGAGAGGTAAGGTAAATAAGTTTCAACATTTTAATGAATGTTGAAACTCTTTATATATAATTGGAAAAAACAAAATAGTATTAAGTGGGGAAAAAAAGAACATGAGTCATTCCTCAATTAAAAATTGTCAAAGAATATAAACAGTTTTCCAATGAAGATATCAAAACAATTTATAGTCACATGAAGACATGTTCTAATTCATTATTGATTAGAGAAATGCAAATTAAAAGAATCTTGAGATATCATTTTATATCTACCAGACTGGCTAAAATAATTGAAGGAAAAAGTGACAAATGTGGAAGGGCATGTAGAAAAATTGGGACACTAATTCATTGTTGATGGAATTGTGAATTGCTCCAACCATTTTAGAGTAAACTGGAATTATGCCCCCAAAATTATTAAATAATCTATATCTTTTGACCCAATACCACTATTTTCAAAGATGATTGGGGAAAAAAGGAAAATAACCTATATGTTCTAAAATGTTTATAGCAGTTTTCTTTGTGATGGCAAAGAAATGGAAATAGTACAGATGTCAATCAGTTAGAGAATGGCTGAATAAGTTGTGGTATATGATTGTTGTGGAATACTTCTACTACTGTGTTGTAGGAAATGATGAGCTCAATTGTATTAGAATTATATTAGAAAAACATGGAAAGGCTTGTACAAAATAATGAAGAGCAATATGAGCGGAACCAAGAGAATACTGGATATAGTAAACAGCAGTATTGAATGAATAAATTATTTTGACTATTATAAATAACCAAATTAACTAGAAAGAACACATCAAGAAAGACACTATCTGCATCCAGAGAAAGAACTGAAAAAGATGTATAGAATGATTTTACTATATATACATATATATTTACACACACAAATATTTTTGTCATAATAGCCATCTCTGGAGGTAGAGAAAGAAAAGAAAAAAAAAAGAAATTTACATGATAATTTTATTGTAAATTTGAAAAGAATAGTAAGTTGAACAAAATAGATTTGCAGTTTCATGTGTAATCATCTTTTTTATTGTACTATTATAGAAATGCTTGTTTCATTCCATAATATAAAAAAATCATACTATATAGACTTACAAACCCAGGCAAGCAGCATATAGGACTTTCAAGACAAATCTAAACTGGTATCTCTAGCCCGTAGTGGTAATAGTACAACTTTAAACCACTAAGGCTCCATTTTGTGAATTATATCATGATGACAATTTCCCTGATTTTGAGAGAAAAAAGAAGTTCTATGGACCTGTTAGATCAACGTCTATCTGATATTCTCCATCCTTGGCTTTCCAGGGATGACTCTTCCAGGAAGAATTTCCAAAACATTCCTAATGGTGGAAGGTAGAATTCAAAGGCATAGCTCTAGCATTAACATTTTACTGAGTCTTAATTTTCATTATCATTCTAGTCATCTCATTTGGACTCATGGTTCAGAAGGGTGGAAATGGAGGAGACAAAGAGAAAAGATAGGTACAAGAGTTGAACTTCAAAACTAAAGAACTTTTTTTTCCCAGCAGTTCAAATCTGATGCCTTTTTCAGTTCAAAACCCTGTGAGTGACTCAATTACCATGAAAATTTAGAACCTAATCCTCTAACTTCCCTTGCCACCTCCCCTAGGAATTCCAAAGCTAATATGAGTCTCCCAGTCATTGCCTGGGTACAGGGTTGAAGAGACCTCTCTTTTCTCAAAAGAGGATAAGAGTACCTGGATGAAGTTGCTTTCAAATACAGCTGAATTGGGGAATAGATTGAACTCTGGAGAATGAAGCAGCTGGCAGAGTAGACCTTCTTCCACCCCAAGGGCCACTCCAGGGTATGGTTCACCAACCATGATGGGTGGAAGGCCCCTAATGTCTGTCATTGGATCCCGGGAAGAGCAAGCTTGATAACATTATAAGTGCTTCATTGTGGCCTGGCCCAACTGCCTCATTCTGGTATGGTTACTGAGATCCTGTGCCACCATCACCCCCTTGTTATAGGCTGTGTCCATCAGAGCCTGGGCAGGGCTCTCGGCTCATAATGGTATAGGGATGACATCAAGGGACTTGATAGCAGCAGGAAGGACAGAAGGTGATTGGGGAGCAAAAGCCAATGATTAGGAGACTCCTGGGTTAAAAAAAGAGTTGGATCCCTCCTCCTTGGAAAAGAGATTTAAGTTCAATTCATTTCAACAAGCATTTATTAACATTTTTAACTATTTAAGGGACAATGCTAGATGAGGAGAAATAAAAAACAAAAATGGAAGAGTTCATGCAGGGATGGTTTAGCATAAGGAAAATTATTAACATAATTATAACAAAAGTAAAGAAAACCATATAAGTATACCAAAAGATGCAGAAAAAGCTTTTAACAAAGTATAACATTCATTCCTATTAAAATACTCAAAATCATAGTTATACATAGATTTTTTTCCCCTTAAAATGATAAGTATCTACTTAAAACCATCAGCAAGCATTTTTTTGTTAACAGGAATTTGGATAAGATCAGGAATGAAACAAAGATGTCTATTATCACCAATGTCATTCAATATGTTATTAGAAATGCTAGCAATAATGATAATAGAAGACAAAGAAATTGGAGGAATCAGAATGGACAATGAGGTAATAAAATTCTCTCTCTTTGCAGATGATATGATGATATATATTTGGAAAATCCTAGAGATTCAATTAAAAAGTTTTTCCTTTATTTGAGTCTTATTAAACTGATAGATTACAGGATGTAGTAGTTATCATTTATCTCACTTTTAGCAAAACTTCTATTAAAGCATCTCATGCTATTTTTTCAAAAAGGACTGGAGAAGTGTGAAGATATACAGTTAGATAGTTGAATGTCTAGATTCAAATTAGTTTGAAGGGTTCAACGTTAACATGGCAAGAGGTCTCCGGCAGTGGGTCCAAAGAATCTGTGACTGACCCTGGTGCCTTTTAACATTTTAATCCATGACTTCGATAAATGCATATATGTCACACTCATCAGATTTGCAGACAATACAAAATTAGGAGAGAGAATTAACACACTGGATGACTGTTATCCAAAAAGATCTTGACAGGCTAGAGCATTGGACTGAATCTAATAAAAGGAAATTCAATAGGGATAAATGGAAGTTCGCCTGGGTTCACAAAATCAACTTTCTAAGCATAAATGGTTTTGACATGGTTAGACAGTAGTTTGTTTGCAAAAGAACTGTGGAGTTTTAGTATATTTATGGATAGACCACATAATAATAATTGTTAACATTTATATAGTGCTTATTATGTGCTAGACATGAAGATCAGTACTATTATTTCATTTGATCTTCACAATCCTAGGGTGTAGGTGCTATTATTATCTCCATTTTACAGATGAGGAAATTAAGGCAAACAGAGGGTAAGTGGCCTGTCCAGGGTTACACAGCTTGTAAGTATGTGAGGTCACATTTGAACTTGTGTTTTCCTGACTTCAGACTCCTGGTTCTACTCTACTAAACGACCTAGCTGTCTATTTTAGAATAGATAAGCTCCCTTTGGACCCTAAATCAGAATTTGCCATGGAACACCTTGCAGTCGTGAATCATTTTGGGAGTTAGAGATTGATCATCTTTGATTGCAATAAATTGGGGTAGATTTGAATACCATTTTGTCTCCCATCTCTGGACCCTCAAATATTTCCCACCATTTTTGCCAGCCACCTGTTACACAATGGTAGAGGGAGGAGAAAAGGCACTGTAGGTCAGAGAGGGAGAGTTCCTGTTCAACTCTAGCACAATGTTTCCTGCAGACAGAAGTCTAGCCTTTGAACTAATCACTCTGGGTACCATTGGGCTTGGAATCAGCAAGACTCATTTTCCAAACTTCAGGAACTTACTAGTTATGTGACCGTAGGTAAGTAACTTCACCCTTTTTGCCTCAGTTTCTTTATCTATAAAATGAGCTGGAGAACGAAATGGCAAACCCACTCTGGTATCTTTATCAAGAAAACCCTAAATGAGATTATGAAGAGTCAGATTGAAACAATTGAACAACTATCCTACCATAATCCTTAGTCCCTGCTGAAACTAGCAGATGGGTTAACAGTCTTGAATCTTAATAGGAGAGGGTAAATTTTTCAATATGGGGTGATTCATGCCAGTTCTAATAAACTTGTGGTGGAGAGAGTCATCTGCATCCAGAGAAATGACTAGGGAGCTGAATGTGGATGGCAAGACAATATTTTCACTCTTTTTGTTGTTTGCATGCTTGCTTTTTTCCTTTCTCACTTTTTTCCCTTTGTTGTGCCACAGTTCCCTTTTGATGTCCTGACCTAGTTTCCCTAATTGTCCTATTTATTCTGCCTCAGGTTATAAACCTTTCCCTCTTAATGTTTGATGAGATAAAGGTCATCCTCAGTTGCTCTGCCCCAAAACCCCAGGCTATAATCATTCACTCTTAAATGGTTGATGAGATAAAGGTTTTATATCTTTAGGTTATAATCATTCCTTCTTAATGTTAGAATATCAGTAACCTCTCCAGTACCTCCCTCCATTGTGTCATCCTAGGTGCCTCCCCTCATTAGGTTCTCTCCATCCAGGTACCTCCCCCATTATGTCATTGTTCTTGTTATCCTATAAAAGAATTTTGCTGTCTAATGCTCAAGGCTGGATTCTTTGAGATGACAGTCTAGTCCAGCCCTGGGACCAAGATCCATTTGGTCCCAGTACATCTCTCCATTTAGTAAACTATTAAATTGATCTCTAATCTTGTCTTGCTCAGTTTCTCCGGCATTATACCTTTTTGATCTGATTTTTCTTGTGCAACATGATAAATGTGCAGATGTATTTAAAAGAAGTGTACATTTAACCCATATTGAATAACTTGCTCTCTAGGGGAGGATGTGAGGAAAGGGAGGAAAGGGAGAAAAATATGGAATACAAGGTTTTGCAAGAGTGAATGTTGAAAACTATCTTTGCATTATTTTGGAAATAAAAAGCTATTATGAAATAAACAAGTTTTCATGAGCTCCTGAAGGAATCACACTACCATCCAGTAAAGGAACACCTTAGAGTCCACCCAGTGTGGCCAATTACTTGACAACCAAATACAGTCCCTGTAGCTACAAACTCTCTGGGGTTAGTTCCTATGCTAAGAGAATTGCAGTATGGTAAAAGATGTGACCATAGTCTGAGTCTTAGGCTTATGAAATAAGAATAATAGCAGTTGCTGCATCTAGATAGGAACAACAGGCATAATCCTGGACAAGTCACTTAAATTCTTTCAGTCTCAGTTTCTTCATATGTAATATGAGGATAATAATAGGGTTGAGATTGAGAAGGGGGACCCCGAAAGTCCCAGACCAGTGTTGCAAGTGTCTCAAAAGAATTTGCAGGATTGAACCCATCTCCTAGACAAGAGGCAAAGTTTATTGAAGTAATGTGATGCTATTACTGAGTGGACTGAATTATAAGGGAATTCAGCAAAGAAATAGAACCAAGGAGGGTCATTTTATTCAGCTTCTACCATAGATATGCTAATTTTATGGCTAAAAGTAGGAAGGAGTGATCTCAAAGTGGTTCTTGGTTGATCAAATTACTGATAAGATTACCAGTGAGGGTGGGAGGGGGCAATGAATTGAGGAATGCTCTTATTCACTATTGTCTCAAGAGTTTGATCTATGGGAGTTTCCTGAGGCCAGCAATTATCTGGCTAAGAAGTGGTCAGAATCGACTGATTGGGTTTGTGAGTTTCCTGAGGCAGATTCCAAAGCCAGAAGACACAGGACCACTGACCCATTAGAATAGAAGCCCCCCAATGTCAGGGGAACCACAAAATCACATTACATCAATAGTATCTGTCTCTCAGAGTTCTTTTGAGAATCAACTGAGAAAATAATTGTTTAAATCACTTTAAAAAGTGCTTAGCACAGTGCCTGACACATAGTAGACATATAATGAAGATGAGGAGTAGTAGTAATGCCAGTGAACTCTGTAAAAATTGTGTAAAATAATCACTGAAACCATTTGATTCCCTTTGATATCTAAAAGAAGAGAGATCAGAATCTCCCAGGCTCCAGGAGTCTAGAGGGAAGGCCCATCCTCCTAGAGTGAGATAAGCAGCATTATTCAAGGGCAAATCAACTCCCACTGATCTTTTGGGGAGTCACATCCTCATTCAGGAAATTCTAATTTTCATTCAATTGAGAATTCCTGGTCTGATTATCAATTCAAACTGCCCCAGACTTGCTCATAAAGTGGGTCTTTGTTAGTCATTCTTTGCAAAATTTTCTTCATTAAGAAAATATGCCCACTAAGGGAAAGCCTCTTAGTGAAAAATAAAACCCCCTTTTCTTTTGCCACAGCCTTTGGGGTTTGGGAATTCGTTTCTGAACCTGCAACTCTGTGCAGAAGGGATCTCATTCATTCACTCATCATCAGAAGTAGTAGTTACAATAATAATAACATTTTACAGTGCTTTAAGGCTGATGAATATATGCTATCTCATTTGATTATTATAACAATGCTGCACAATAAGTTGCAATTATTATCTGCATTTTACAGGTGAGAAAACTGAATCTGAAGGGAATTAGGTGATTTTTCAACAGTCACAGCTAGTTAGTGAGCATCTAAAGCAGATTTTCCTGACACTGAATCCAGGTTTGTCCACTGTGCCATCCACTTGCCTTGGATCAATGAAATAGTGTCAGATGATAAGACAGAAGTTCCATCCTTTGAAGTATGAAGACTACTTGAACTTATGATTAGAGGGAAAGTTGTATTGTTTTTGCTTGTCTTTTGTTCTTGAAGAGGACCATGACATCAAGAAAGTGATGCTAAGGCTTGCAAGTGTAGAGGCTGAAACTCTTGAGTCTTTGCACTGAGGTCTGTTCAAGCACTTAGGGCTAATTACTGATTGGACAATCCTCTATGGGCATGTGCTTGGAAAATGGTCCTTTCCTTATCCTGTGCTGGCTCAATGATTGGTGTATAGAGGATTGCAGGAGGGACTAAGGGGTGGAGTAAGATGAGCCAGAGTCACACTTGGGCGGTAGATGAGGGAGAAGGTAGTTGCAGAGATTCTGCTTCCATCCTGTTCAATCCTGCGTCTAAAGACCAAGAATAAAAACAGACTTTTGCTTATCCTGACTCCGGCTGATTCTGGGGTGTCCTGGGTGCTAGTGCAGTCGTCACATGCAAGTAAACTGAATTTAAGTGAGGGAGGGCTATCGGTCCAGGGCAAGATGCAGATCAGAATGACTGAAGATGGCCCTTGATATAGTGGGAGACCTTGGTCTTTTTAAGCTGAGGTTTTTAATGAGTCACAATTTGATCAAAGTCATGTCCAGTCAATGATTAAGGCTAAGTAAAAAAAGAGGCAGAGAAAGGGAACCCTTAGGGTTACTGGCCAAAACAGAAACAAGTGCTATTTGTATTCACTCTGAGTTAATCAGGGTCCAAACCATGGCCAAACAGGGCTTGACCTGGGATTTATTGTTGGCCTGTAAGTGAAAGTCTGAGTGATTTGGTTTAAGACTGAACTCAGCCAATTGGTACATTGCATAAAGTACCTCATGGTGAGAAAACCTTATTTTCCCGAGTTCAAATCTGATCTCAGATACTTAATGATAAGGTCTTGAATTGTGTTTTTGACAGAGAGAAATTAAAAAATTGACTTCAGAGGCAAACAAGGAGAAAGCACTAATGGAGATCAGTTTAGTTCCATGGTCCCACTCTCCGGGGTCTGAGCTATCTCACCTTGACATGTCCTTTCAGAAATCCCAGTCATGTACCTGAGATTAAGTTTTCCCTGTAAAATATACTTATGGGTCATCCCATGGCTGCTGCCTTCCTTTGGGTCAGCCTATCATGACACACTGGCTTATGGTGTCTTTTCCCTTCCCCTTCCCCTTCTCCCATGCCATGTGGTGTCTCTCCTAATGCCACTATGCTTCCCAACCCCATTTTTCTTCCTTACAGCTAACTCTTTTAAGGTGCTAAGTTCCTTTCAGGATTTAACCCACCAGCTAAGGGCATGTCCCAACTTCATGGGGGGTTCCCCTTTCTACTGGGTAATTATGAGTCCCAATGAGGAGCTTGAATTTTATATGCTCTCTCACTCTATTTCATATTTACCATTCCCGGTGTTTATTGTATCCCTCCATTTTGTCTGTAACCTCTTCCCTAAAAAAATCTACCTTTTGCCAAAGAAAATGTCTGTTGTGAATTCTTCACATGACCAAACCCCAACTTTTGGTGTCAAACCTCACACAATAGATTATATCCTTTATTAGTTGTGGGCAAGACATTTAGTCCTATTTGATGAAGTTTGAATCCCCTCTATTCCTAGTGGTGATGCTGTTAGTGACAATAAGAGAGTTGCTAAAATCCCCCTTTTGGTCAGTTGCAGGTTTAAAATGAAAGAATTCACTTATCGCAAATTAAGAATTGCAAAATGAAAGTTTATTGTTGGATAGAAACCAGTTTGCTAAGAGACTGACTTTGAGAGTGGCAAAGTCCCATTAGGGACTTGATAGAAAGAGGATATGGACTGAAAGTTCAGAATGGAATATCCATTTTCAGATGTGATTGATTTGTGAATCTGCATTGTCTGATTGTTGAGATTGGAAGAGGAACCCCTAAAGGTTGGAGTGTAATGCCTCAGTTTCCCTGTTTTAAAATACCTCAGTTTCCTTGTCTCAGTTTCTCTAAATTGTAATACCTTAGTTTCCCTTCATTAGTTTCCTGGAATTATAATATCTCAATTTCCTTGAGTTAGTATGCTATGTCCCCCCTCGCTTCCTGCCATTAGAACTGAGAGAATTAGGGCTGTGGAGCTCTGGCCACTCTGGCATTCCAAAGAGTCATAACACTCCAGATGGCTTATCTCAGATACCTAGATGGCATCCTTTATCTTTCCTGGCCCAGACTTCCTGTCTTCTGCTTGACCCCTTTTTAATTCCCAACTTATCAGAATTTATGGTCCCTTCTGAAATTTCCACTCACCCAGTGCTCTGCCCCGCCCACCTTGCCTCTGTTTCCCTGATAGTTGAAGCCCTATAAAAGTCTCTGGAATTAATTGCTAGATGCTGGATGCTTGAGACAAGAGTCCAATCCAGCCAATTGGTTATGGCTAGTATGGCTTTGCTAGTCCAAATTCTCCACTATTAAAATATTAAAAACCCTAATCTCTGTCTTGCCTCAATTTCTCTGGCATTACAGGGGGTCACAGACAGGTGTTGCAAGGTGTCTCAAAAGAATTTGCAGGCTTGAACCCATCTCCAAGTCAAGGAGCAAAGTTTACTGTAATTGTGATGCCATTGAAGTGGTCTAAATTCCAAGATAATTTAGCAAAGAAATAGAAGCAAAGGGATACATTTATCTAGTTCTTCACATTACAGATATGCTCATTTTATGGCCCAGAGATAGGACCAAGGAGTGGTCTCTGGAATTTGGTTCTCACTGACTCATAGATTATCTATCTGACAGTCATCAATGAACTGAGGAGTGGTCTATTCACCATTGTCCCAGGAACTTGATTTGTGGGACTATCCTGAGGCCAGAAGATTTCAGAATCAGACAGATAGCCAGAATAATAGTATTCATAGGTTGGGGGGAGGGTCCTTAGGTCAGATTCCAAAATCAGAAGACTTTGGAATCAGATAGATTGCCAGAACAAAAGCCCCCTAAATCCCCGCTATGTTTCCCTAGAAGCTATACCATATCATGACTATGCTTATTTGTCAAATTATTTGTCAAAAGAAAGGCTTTTATTAAGATGGGGAGAAGAGTTAAGGGAAGAAGGAGTAGATAATTAGTGGAAATTAATGAAACATAAAAATAAATAAATAAAAGAAGAATAAAAAAGAATGAAACATTTAAAATACATAGAAGTATATTCAAAAATCAGGATAATTTTGGTATTGTTAGTCATTTTTCAGTCGTGTCATTCTTACTTATCTTTTTTAGTCTTTTCTTGGTAAAAATGTGGAAATACTTTGCTATTTTCTTCTCTAGTCATTTTACAGATGAGGAAACTGAGGGAAGGGGCTAGTGATCTGCTCAGGATCACATAGTCTCTGTAAGTGTCTGAGGCCAGATTTGGACTCAGGAAAATAAGTCTTTCTGACACCAGGCCCATCATTCTATCCATTGTACTACCTAGCTTCCCTCATCTTAAATATGCATATAATACATATTTATATATCATTATATATTCATATATTATGATAAATTATATATTTTATAGTATTTATATACTGTAAATTCCAAACATTTAATTTTCCTGACTTCAAACATTTGCTTATTAACTTTACTTTCACTTTGCATTGGCAACCATCACAGCTTTATGCAGTACAGAAAAAAATGAAAGGCACAATGTGCACAAGTTTGTGGAGCCCCTAATATCCTACTAGATGCTTCACTGATCTTATTCACCTTTCTGTTCTAAAGAGCTCCCAGTGCATTTGTTGTGTATTTATTATATTTGCCTTTCAAATTTAAGTTTTGTGCTGCAATTATGTCCCCCAAGGATAGTACAAGTCCTTTGGGCTTTAAGCCCAAATGTGCAAAATCAGTGATGCAGCTTAGTGAGGGAAAAAATGTGTTAGATAAACTTCTTGCCAGAATGTCAGCAGCTGCTGTTGGCCGAATTTGGTGTTAACAAATTGATGATTCATTATATCCTCAAAAAAGGAGGAAAGTATTTATGGAACTGTAGATTTCATGTGTTATGAAAAGTGAATGTTTTCTGAAATATGTATTTTTTTTTAATTGATATGTTAGCACAAAAGACCACTGAATTTTAAAGAATTACTAGGGAGAAAAATGTTTTGTATGTTACCAATTTTATTTAGTGTACTGAATCTTATGAGTTATTTCATGGTTACTGTGTTAGGAAAACTGCATATTATCAGAATTAATGCTTTGTTATAAATAATTGCATGCAGAAAGGTGCATTTTCAGCAATCTCTAGTGAAAAAATTAGGTTTTGGTAGTTGCAGAAATCTTTTCCCCTTGTATTAACATTGACTTTTTGATTTTCATGTTATTTTCTCAAACATTGAGGCCTGACTATATTATGTTTATATAATATTCACATATAGTTCACTGATTTATACACAGTCCTCTTTTTCTGTTCTTTGTATGATGAAATGTTTATGCTTGTTTAAGTTCATGATTAAAAACTCCTGGAGAAATAGAAGTGAAGTGCAAATCAGGATAAAAGTGAGAGTATAAATCATAGGGAGCAGCAAGGTGTGGCAGTAGAGAGCACTGGGCTTGAAGTAAGAAAGAGTTGGGTTCAAGTTCTAGATATTTGCTTGCTCTGTGACCTTGGTCACAGTTTCCTCATCTATAAAATGAGCCAAAAAAGGAAGTGGCAAAACCACTTTAGTGTCATTGCCAAGAAAACCCCAAATATGTTCACAAAGTGCTGCTCATGACTGAACAAGGACAATAAATGATTAGTCAGGTTATATCAAGACTGGTTTACAACCAGGTCCACAACCTTGGAATCCTCCTCATATCTAAACCATTGGCAAATTTTGTCAATTCACTTCTTATCTGCCCTCTACTCTCCAAATCGTATGTTCACCACTCTGTTCAGGATTTCATCTCCTGGACTATTATGAGTCTACTCATTGATCTTCCTGCTTCCATTCTCTTCCCTCTCCTATCTTTCCTCCAGACAGCTAGAATAACTAGAATAACAACAAAATCTAGACAAACAATAACACAAACAAACAAAAAAAAAAAAAAAATCAAGCCCTGACTTGCACTTTCTTGTGAATTCCTTCTTGAGAAATACTTACAGTGAAAATTCAACAATTAGCTTCTGTTGGCTGGTTCCAGCTGGCTCCATTACAAATTAGATTACTAGCTATTATTTGAATTCAAGACTACATCTCCCACCTCTGGACATTCACACAAACTGGTTTCTGTGTTGGAAATGCAATATCCCACTTTATTTCCAACTCTCACAAGCCTTTTTTTGTCTTCAAAGCTCAGTTCAGATGCAATTCCTCTTTTGTTAGTGCTCTTCTAGTATAGTAGAGACTTAATTTTTTTCTTAATTTGAATCAGAATGAAGTTTTGGGGCTGGAGGAAAGAAGGGGGAAATTTCAAATCAACACAAGCAAAAACTGTCAAACAATAAAAATGGGTTGCCTCTAGAGGTAGTAAGTTACTCATTCCTCCAGTTTTCAGGCAGAAGTCAGGGATGTTGTAGAGGGAATGATTCCTCAATGACACAGTATCCCAGAGCTTCTTTCAAACTCTGGAGTCTAATTATATAAAGCCTGAAATGTCCCCCTTAAAACTCACTATTCCAAATAAAGTAAGCAGAATCAAAAGAACATTGTACATAATATTAATAGTGTAATGATGACCAATAGCAAAAATTTAGCTACTCTGATCAATATAATGATCCAAGTCACTTCCAAGGGGCTCATGATAAAAAATACTAGCTACCTTCAGAGATAGATCTATTGAATTCTGAATGTAAACTTATTTTGTTCACTTTCTTTTCTTTCTTTCTTTCTTTTTTTTTTTTTTTTTGCAACATGCTAATGTAGAAATGTTTTGCCTGAGTTCAGGCAATGGGTACCATTATTTACTTTCTCAGTGGGTAGGGATGGGAAAGGAGGAAGGGAGAGAATTTGGAACTCAAAATTTTAAAAAATTTTAAAAAGTAAATAAAAAAAAAACACTTACAGCTATGATACCAAGTCTTTTGTCGCTTTACCCTAGAGCTTTATCACTTCATTTGTGGATACTGTTAATAATATTTTCCTAAAACATTGTATCCAATAAATGCAAGATTTTGTGATGATCTACTGTGATATACTTAGTTTTTCTCAGCAATACATTGATTCAAGACAAGTCCAGTAGAACTAGAATGGAAAATGCTATCTGCTTCCAGAGAAACAACAATGGAGACTGAATGTAGATCAAAGCACATTATTTTCACCTTTTTTGTTTGTTTGCTTTTTGTTTTTCCTTTTTGTTATAATTTTTCTTTCGTAACATGACTAATATGGAAATATTTTTTTAAATGGTTGTGCATATATAACCTATATTCAATTGCTTGCTTCCTTTGGAAGAGGAGAAGTAAGGCAAGGAGGAAGAGAAAATTTGGAACTCAAAATCTTACAAAAATGAATGATGAAAACTATTTTTACACATATTTGGAAAAATAAAATGCTATTGCATGAAAAAAAATATTCTCCTATATAACACTATGCTTGCCAGTCAGTCAATAAACATTTATTGTTCATTTGTGTCTGGAGTTTTCTTGGCAAAGATACTAGAGTGGTTTGCCATTTCCTTCTCCAGCTCATTTTACAGCTAAGGAAACTGAGGTTAACAGGGTTAAATGACTTGTTCAGGATTGTATGTCTGAAGCCAGATTTAAACACATGAAGATGAGTCTTTCTGACGCTAGGCTCAGGGCTCTAACTACTGAGTCACCAGATCATCTAGCTGACCCATCTGTTAAGGGTTTACTTTGAAACCTAGGAATACAAAAAAGGCAAAGTTTTTGTTCTTAAACAGCTTACAATCTAATTGTATAAATAAAACATAAAAAACTAAAAAGAGAGAGAAAGAGGAAGGGTGAAATGATAAAATCTGGAGGAGTACAGCTGGGTGGTAAGTAAATAAAATTCCATCCTGAATAACCTCTTTAAAAAGATTTAGGAGGGGCTCTCCACTGTCCAGTTTCATTCTTACTAGAAGTGGGAAGAGCTCCAGAGGTTGGGGATATTGAGGAAGTATAAAGGTTGATATGATCTTGCAGATCATGTTGCAGATGATGAAATTCCAGTGAAGTTCAAGAATCTAGCTGGTGGAAATTGATGTCAAAAGAATAGAAATATTATAAGGTCAAACTTACAGCTCAGAAACTGCTCTCCCCTTCAACTTCCATAGCACTTATTGATGAGGTCTTGACTTAGGGAATCCAAATGAGATTAGGGTTTCTGGTGATTAGGGAGTTACATGTATGAAAGGAGAATAGTAAGTTTCTGCTTAGTAAATGTTGGCCTTAAAAGCACATACATAGCCAGTGATCTAGCCATATTATAGATTTTTTACATATATGCATATATGTACCATAGTATAACTATACATAAAATGTGTATATTTAGATTATATTTGTGTGGAGGGAGAAACAGAGAATGAAAGGAGAAAAGAGAGGAGAAGAGGGAGAAAGAAAAAGGAAGAAAAAGGAGGGAGACATAGACAGCAAGAAAGAGAGGCAAAGAACTAAAGGGAAAGCAGGAGACACAGGAAGAAGATGCTGAAGGAGAAAGCCAGATTTGCAACAAAATGTCATTATTTTCTCCACTTTTTTTGGCCAATAGATGGCAATGGAGTTCAGGCCTAGATTGCTTGGTGTTTCTTTGAAATAATCACTAGCATTTTTATTTTGTTGTTAAGTCTTTTATTCATTTCTGACTCTTCATGACCTCATTTGGAGTTTCCTTGGCAGAGATAATGGAGTGGTTTGTAATTTTCTTCTTTTGTTTATTTTATAGATGAGAAACTTTATTTCTCCACCTCAGAGCACCTGGGAAGTAGGTGCCATTAACCCATTTTAAAGATATGGGAACTAAGGCAAACTTTGGTTAAGTGATTTTCCAGGGTAACAATTTCATCTGAGGCCACATTTGTATCCAGGTCCAGTGATTTATCCACTGTACCACCTACGTACTTTGCACAAGATCATTGATTTAAAATTCTCAGGCCTCTCAGAGGGCTTCTCCTTCAGTTTCCTCATTGTAGGGATTAAGAAACTTTCCTAGAAAGATTAAGGGATTTTTCCAAATGCATAGATGGTAATTAGCAGAATCTGAATTTGAAAAGAATCAACCCCCAAACCAAGTACTTCCTGTTGTGATCAGGCTGTCTCCTAAGTAAAATATATTACTTCCCGCCAATAGAAACAGATAATTGTGAAGAGAGGTGGAGCCAAAGGTGGGAGAGAGGGAGGAAAAGCAAGAGTGGGGAAACATGGGAAAGTGGGGGAAAGGAAGAGGAGTAAGAAAGAAGTGGAGAGAAGAGAGAGGAGAGGGTGATACAGGATGGGTAAATGTTTTGTTGAATTGTTTTTCAGTTGTATCCAGCTTTTTGTGATCGCATTTGGGGTTTTCTTGACAGATAATTGGTTTGTCATTTCCTTTGCCAGCTACTTTCACATAAGAAGAAACTGAGGCACTTAACAGGATTAAGTGATTTGTTCAGTCTCACAGATAGTAAGGATCTAAGGCCAGATAAGAGTAAGTGATGGTACTTTTGCTTTACTTTATTTGTTTTTTGAAGGAAAACAATGAAAAGGACAATCCAAGTGGAGCCAAAATATAGAATGTCATCCAACCACAAAGTGGTGAATCAAGTAGCTTTTTCAAAATAATGAGGATTAGGAAATAGGGAGATAATCTGAGATTTATATACAGATACATCACCAAAGAGCACTGAAGAGATGGATTTGAAAAAATAACCATTATGTTCATATTGGGATAGTAATACACTATTAGTCATATACTTATACATAGAGGTCCCACCTATACTTAAATATTCATAGCAACACTTTAAGAGATCACAAAAAATTGAAAACTGAATACCCATTGACTAGGTGATAGCTGGTTATTGTCCTTCATTCTCCAAGAGAACTAAAATAACATGATAGAGTTAAGCTAGTGTGTCTACTCTGGCTGATAAGACCAATATAATCTAGGAAGGCTCCACCACAGATCGGGCACAAAGAGTCCAAGGAAACATTTGGGATAGATGCTTTAAATTTGTGCCACCTCACGTTTCTTTTGAGCTACAGCAATTCTGCTTTGCCCCTTTTTTGACGTGGGCATTTCATGATGGACCGTCCTGTTAGTATCTGCCATGTCATATAATAAAGTTCAAAGTTCTTCAGAGAGACATTTGAGAGTGTCCTTGTTTTGCTTTCTCTGACTATCATTTGATCACCTGTCTTCCTTTTTAGATAAATATATATCTGGCATTTGAACAATGGGGCTGGCTAGCTTTCTCCTCCCTGCAGTACAATTTAAATGCTTGGCAGTTCAGTTTGGGATAGGACCTCAGGATCTGGTACCTTATCCTGCCAGGTGATCTTCAAAATCTTCCTAAGATAATTCAAAAGGCAGTGATTCAGTTTCCTGGCATGGCACTGGTTATAGGAAATAGCTGAACACACGGTGGCATTATTGTGCTGAAAAAGGATTGATGGTGAATTAAACTGAACCAGGAAAACAATGTACAAAATAACAATGGGGAAAATAGGGGGAAAAACCCATCAAATACCTTGAGATGAGAAAATGTACTTTTTTCCTTTCATTGAAGTAAAGGATTGTAAGTGTGGTAGGTTTTAAATGAGCTCATCTAGCTTTTTTAAATTTTATTTTTGTCTTAACTTAATCAGGGACTACTGATTGGGGAAGGGTGAGGGTTAAATCTCATCTAAAATAAAATGATAAAGCTTCAGCCATGAGGATCTAGCTCATATGCCACCTTCCTCCTTCTATTGTACAAACAAAAAATACTCAGTCTGTGGATTCAAAGGATCTGAATTCAGATCTTGTCTCTGAAATTACTTCTATTGGTCAAATTCCCTAGGACTGCTTCTTCAGCTGCCATGTAGACTAGATGATGTCCCTTTAAGCTCTATATATCAGATATATGATACTGTATATAGTGTTGGACTTGAAGATCTGAATTCCAAACCTGCCTCAGACACTTAGCAATTGTATGACCATGGGAGTCTGTAAACTCATCCCGAACAAGAGAATGAGTACCTACTTAACAGGTTTATTGTAAGAATTAAAGAGATAATATATGTAAAGCCCTTCCCAAACCTTTGAGAGATAACTATTTTCCCATCCTTTACTACTTTCCTGCTTCCTTACACACATGTATTTTGTATATCACTATGTATTTTGTGTATCTTATTTTTATTTACTATAAAGGCTTACATTCTTCTTTCCCCACCTGAATATACACACTCTCTAGTTGATAAAGCAGGGGTTTTCTCTTTGATCATCAGATCCCTACAGCCTAACATGGGGCTTAAGAGATTCTGAGGATTGAAAATGTCATCCTTATCCAGAAAGAATTATGGAGACTGAATGTAGATTAACACATACTATTTTCACCTTTTTTATTTCTCGTGGTTTTTCCCTTTTATTCTGATTTTTCTCTCCCAACTTGACTCATGGAAATATGTAAAAAAAGAATTAAAATGTACATCTGAGTGGAGAAAATAAAAATAAGAAAAACTAAAAGAAAAATTAATTTTAAAAAAAGCAAGATGTAGTTATGATATATAACTTTCAGTTGGAAAATTAAGTTGTCTTTGGCCACATATAGCTGCTTCAATGAACCATAAACTTATCATAATTTAAATCAGATTTGGCCTTATGTAACCAAAATCACTTGGTGCAAAGGAAGTAAAACATAGGTTCCCTAAATGAAATTTAATATTTATCATTAATTCTGTGATGGTAAAAATATGGTGTACTCTGAAACTTCACTTATTAAATCTTGCCCTTTTTTAAAAAGTCTTATTCAGATCATCCTTGATGTGTATATAAAAAGATTCTCATAAAAATTTTGTTATAGACATGTGACTAGCGGATCTAGAAACAATTGGGTTCTAAAAACAAAGGTCATTAATAAAATTTAAATAAATCAGCACTGAAGCCACTGGAAAGGTAGATCATCTTTATTGCAATAATTTTTTTTTTTTTAAGTTGAAGCCACATGGTGGCTTATCGCTATGTTCATCTAGTGTCTCCCTGCAGGGAAGGAACAGGAAAAAAAGCAACCAGAATAAAAAAAAAATTATCTATTCTAGGAACAGGAAATCAAAACAGTTACCCCTCCTCCAACTGTTGCCCAGACCTGGGGAGAGAAGTCCTTTTTAAAGTCAATCAGAACAGTGAGCTTCAGCGGCAACCAAGTTTTAGTCAACCACCATTTTAAAGAGCAAAATTCTCCCTATTATTCTCCATCCCCAGGAAGGGCAATGTCCAGAAAACTTTTCTTGACCTCTCCTAAGTCAGGCAATGCTCTCTCTGTACTGGCTTTACTCCCAAGAGAGGTCCCTGGCTTCCTTCCCAAGTGAAAGCCCAGCTACTCCTGCTCACAATAGACAGTCTGTAATTGCTTCTCTCAGAAAACATTTCTGTCTATACTCCACTACTGATCCCCTCCAATCACATCACAAATAAGAAAGGGGGTGGGAGCTGGAAGGAGTACAGGGCATGAGTTTCAAGGGATATCTTTATGTAATATCTTCTCCCAAAGCAGTCCCAAGATTTGATGAAGGCAGTGCAGGAGTCCTTAAACCCTTTTGTGACATGAATCCACTATTCTAGTAAAAACTATGGGCCCTTCTCAGGACAACATTTTTTTTCTTTTATTTATTTATTTATTTATTTTTAATTATAGCTTTTTATTTACAAAACTACATGCATGGGTAAGTTTTCAACAGTGACCCTTGCAAAAGCTTCTGTTTCAAATTTTCCCCTCTTCCTCACCCCTTCAGATCTGGCAGGTAGTCCAACAAAATTAAATGTTAAAAATAGATGTTAAATCCAACATGTATACATATTTATACAGTTATCTTGCTGCACAAGAAAAATCAGATCAAGAAGGAAGAAAAAAAAACTGCAAAAGAAAAGAAAATGCAAACAAACAAGAGAGAGAATGAGAATGCTATAATGTGGTCCACGCTCAGTTTCCACAGTCCTGTCTCTGAGTGTAGATGGCTCTCTTCATCGCTGAACAATTGGAACTGGTTTGAATCCTCTCATTGTTGAAGAGAGCCACGTCCACCAGAACTGATCATCGTATAGTCTTGTTGTTGCTGTGTATAATGATTCTGGTCCTGCTCATTTCACTGAGCATCAGTTCATGTAGGTCTCTCCAAGCCTCTCTGTATTCATCCTGCTGGTCATTTCTTACAGAACAATAATATTCCATAACATTCATATACCACAATTTATTCAGCCATTCTCCAATTGATGGGTATCCATTCAGTTTCCAGTTTCTGGCCACTACAAAAAGGGCTGCCACAAACATTTCTGCATATGTGGGGTCCCTTTTCCTTCTTTAATATTTCTTTGGAACATAAACCTAGTAGAAACACTGTTGGATTCAGTTCCATCAACAATTTATCAGTGATCCAGTATTCCCACATCCCCTCCAACATTTGTCATTATCATTTCCTGTCATTCTAGCCAATCTGACAGGTGTGTAGTGGTATCTCAAGAGTTGTCTTAATTTGCATTTCTCCGATCAATAGTGATTTGGTGCATCTTTTCATATGATTACAAATAATTTCAGTTTCCTCACCTGAAAATTGTCTGTTCGTATTCAGGATATCATTTTTAAATAATTAAAGTAAATGGTAACTGCCAGTTAGAAACTAGTAAAAATGAAATAAAGACGAATTTTTTTCCCATCCAAGTTCACCAACTTGGATGAAATCTGTCCATGGAGCTTGGGTTAAGACACCTTGCCACAGAGAACTGATCTCTTCTCCATCTATCCAGAGCAAGACGGAACAGTCAAAAGTTGATGACTTTAAGGTCAGGAAAGCTTCCACATACTAGACTGTTCCTTTGTACTGCATAGGCTGGACGCCAGCCTCCATCTAGATTCCTGGAACACAATCTGATGATGTTCAATATGGGTTCAAATCAGGTTCTTGGAACAATGTCACCTTTAGATGAAAGTCATCATAAGTATGGTCTCACAGCTTTGGTTGGAAGTAGGCGTTCTTTAGGCAGTCTCTTGGGTGGATTCGCACTGACAGTTTGGCCCCTCTTGGGCCAGTGGCTACGGAAGGGATAACCTTCTATTAATACCTCGATGGATTCCATCAGCCTAATGAAGATAGAGAGGAATGAGAGCAGCATACCCAGCAAGTAGAGGTTCAGCACGTTTTTCATGATGGGAAGGCTCTTAATGTGGACAAGAGCTTGGGCACCTGATCCTTCAGATCCTGGAAAAGAAAGGACAGTGAGAACTAAGAACCACTCTGTTATTTGTATTGGTCATATAATAAAGGTACCTACAGACTCCTGCTCAGTATCATATTTCTAATTAAAATAAAATGCAAAAGATGCTGAAAAAAACCAATTATATTGAAATAAAGATGATGTAATTGGTCTTCCCTGTAGTGTTCTTTTTTAATATATAATCACTTTCTGGGAGCAGGTTTCTTGGGGGGCTTCTGGAGGCAGCCTTCATTTCAATTCAAAGTAATCACCTCAAATGCAGCCAGCTGTTAAAATTCCAGGCCTTTATTGTCTCTTCCAAAACAGCCCGGTTAACTTTCTCAGACGCCTATCTTTCTCCTTGGTTCCAAGAGCTCTTGTTGCTTGTCCTTTAGCTCTACCTCTGCCAGCTTCATTCAGTCTCTCTTCTTCCAAATCCTTCATTCTGCCCGACTGCAATCTCTGGCTTCTCAATCTCCCCAACTGACTCCTGGCTGAGGATCCAAGAGCTTCTTATATATGATCTCTTAAAGCTGTGAACTCAAAGGTTGACTCCTACTCCAAGAGTGGGATTTTGAGTTCTTGACTTGTGAATCTCCCCAAATTGTGAATCTTGAATGCTAATGTGTGAACTAATGTGTGAACTCTTAAAAGTGTGAACTTAAGTACAAAAGCATTGTTTCTATGAATTCCAGTGAGTTAGCACTTTGTTTCAAGACCTGGCCCATAACACTTCCCATCCAAATTATGGACACTTCCTCTCCCCAAAAATTGTATTAAGGCAAATTTTGGACCCTACATCAATAGCCCCTAATGTAGAGGCTGCAGAGAAAGCACTAAGAAAAAGGTTAAACATTATGGGAAATTAATCTCTCCCACAGGGGCAACAAGGACCCTTCACATTTCTATTCTCTGGATCTAGGGAGCCTAAATTCAAGGGTTATTTAGATCATAAAGTACAAAGAGGGTTAGGGAGTTTAACATACTAATAATCCCTTAATCCTCCATTAAAGTCTTATTTCATGGGGGTTCTACTTGGAGGTGACCCTGGGTTCCAGAAAGGTACAGGGAACTACCTGGGACCAGGGACTTGCCCCTTCTTTGCACCCCCAGCATTTGGCACAGTGCCTAGCACATAAAAGATGCTTAATAAAAGCTTGTTAACTGGCCAATCTAGAAAGGCTAGTTTATTGAACTAGTTAATAGTTAACATTTATAGAGTGGCTCAACTTATATCAGATTGCTTGCTATAGTGGAAAGGGGAGAAAGGAAAGTAAGTAAGGCAGGGAGAAAAATTTGGAACACAAAGTCTTGCAAAAATGATTTTTTAAAAATAATCTTTACATGTATTTGGAAAAATCAAATACCATTGAGGGAAAAAAAACCATTTATAGAAGTGCTTTATGTTTGCAGAAATGCTTTATATATGTCATCTCATTATTTCTTCTAATAACACTGTGAGGTAGGTAGTATAAATAATTTTTCATTATCCCCTGAATTTTTCTAGAGGGAAACAAAGATTTAAATAGTATTCCTACTATGACCACCATCATAGTATGATATGGTAAAAGATAGAGGACCTGCCTTGAAACCAGGAAGCTGTTAAGTCTTGCTTAGGACACATTCTGATTGTATGATCCTAGACAAGTCACTTCACTGTTAAGACTTCAAGTTTCAGAGAATGTCCTAATCTTAGACGTTTCCTTACCTTAGAGTTCCCTGTCAATACTAGGAAAACAGCAGTCCACATCCTTTGCCCTATATTCTCTCTCTTCCCATTTCTATAGGACTGAAAATTTAGAAACCTTGAAGGTTGGGACTATTTGTGTATCTGTAGCTCCAGAGGTATTATGTTCATGGTCACATAGCTAAGAAACGAGTCAGAAGCCTAAGGTTTATATGTGGACTCCAGATCCAACTATCTAAAATAAAGATGAAACTTGAATTTGAGACTTACAAGTCTCAACCACTCATTTTTGGGGAGAGGGAAAGAGGCTAATAAGTGGCTGATCACTATTACTAGGGCAGTGATGTAGTAGGAAGATGGGGTTAATAGTAGGTAAGCTTCTCAAAGCTCCCCACCCCCATTACACTAATTAAAGCTTTATTTTGGCTCTTGTCCTAGAAAGGCTCTCATTACCACCTGCCTGGATAGCTATGATGGCCTCAGGCTGATAGTAACATACTGCAGAAGCCAAGAGGTACATGAGGGACTCAGAAAAAGAAGGAAGAGCGCATCTTTCAGGTTGAAACCACGGCCAGCTGTACCAGCAAAAACTTATCCATCAACATCAGATCAGATAACCACCAAGAAATCAAAGGAGATAAAGGAAGACTCTGGAAGGAAAATGATGGTGATGATAATAAATAAACATTTATTAGATTAAAAAAAAAGAAACCTATTGAGAAACTACAGCAAGTTTTTTCTTCTATCCCAGAACTACAAAAAAAAGTCATGCAATAGGAAATCATCAACACTAGTATCAGCAAACAAGCCTGAAGCTTCCCAACTGAACCAGAAATTGATATAGATCAAACTGAAATGAATGATTCCCCAAGACAGCAAGAAATAGGACAAAATCTGTTCTGTAAGAAATGACCAGCAGGATGAATACAGAGGGGCTTGGAGAGATTTACATGAACTGATGCTAAATAAAATGAACAGAACCAGGAGATCATTATACACTTCAACAACGATACTGTATGAGGATATATTCTGATGGAAGTGGATTTCTTTGACAAAGAGACCTAACTCAGTTTCAATTGATAAATGATGGACAGAAGCAGCTACATCCAAAGAAAGAACACTGGGAAATGAATGTGAATTATTTGTATTTTTGTTTTTCTTCCCGGGGTTATTTTTACTTTCTGAATCCAATTGTCCCTGTGCAAAAAGAGAACTGTTCGGTTCTGCAAACATATATTGTATCTAGGATATACTGCAACACATCTAACACATAGGACAGCTTGCCATCTAGGGGAGGGGGTGAAGGGAGGGAGGGGAAAAATTGGAACAGAAGCGAGTGCAAGGGATAATGTAAAAAAATTACCCTGGGGGGCAGCTAGGTGGCGCAGTGGATAGAGCACCAGCCCTGAAGTCAGGAGGACCTGAGTTCAAATTGGATCTCAGACACTGTCTAGCTGTGTGACCCTGGGCAAGTCACTTAACCCCAATTGCCTCAGCAAAAAAAAAAAAAATTACCCTGGCATGGATTCTGTCAATATAAAGTTATTATAAAATAAAATAAATATATATATATAAAAGAAAGAAATAGGACAAAATCAAAAGACTGTAGGGAAAAAAAGTAAATGAGACAGTTGATATAAAAAAAAATTGACTAGTAAAAAGTTCAAAATTCTTGAGCTCCATGAAAACCAAGTTTAAAAAAAGATAAAAGCACTTTAACATACTTTACATGTATTGGTCAACCTGCCATCTGGGGGAGGGTGTGGGGGGAAGGAGGGGAAAAATTGAAACAAAAGGTTTTGCAATTATCAATGCTGAAAAACTACCCATGCATGTGTCTTGTAAATAAAAAGCTATAGTTAGAAAAAAAAAAAAGATAAAAGCTTGGGTACTTTATTTCAAGGTGCATCACTCCCCTACACACACAAAAAAAGGGAGAACAATGGAAACAGTTTATTTTTTTTAAAGCCCAGATGAAAACTGAAGGAAGATCAGAAGAACAGATAAACAGGGTAGCTTGGAAAATAACATGTGACATTTGTCATATGCTTTTTAAAATGCCAATGAATATATAGATCATAGCAGGCATCTGTAAGCTATCCCACAATTTTTGCAATGGAGCTATGTATTATATGTTAGTATCCTCGAAAGTTAGATGTTACCTATAGAATTACTCTTATCAATGTGGGGGCAGTTAAGTAGTACAATAGATAGAAACACAAGGCCTAAAGTCCTGAGTTCAGATCTAGCCTCAGTACTTATTGTCTGTGCAACTCTAGACAAGACACTTTACCCTGTTTGCCTCAGTTTCCTGCTATATTAAATGAGCTAAAGAAGGAAATGGCAAATCACTCCAGTATCTATGCCAAGAAAACCTCAATTAGGGTAGATGGAAATGTCAGACACGACTGGAAAAAGAAAATTAAACAACTTAATCAGTGTGGTCTGAGGGAAAAAAAAAAACAGAAGAGATACTGTCTATTCTCTTATGAGCCATGTAATTGTAGAAGAATTGCTTAAGATTCTCAGTTTCTTCATCTGTCAAATGGGAATATAGTGCCTCCCTCACAGAGTGGTTGTTTTAAAGATCAAATGATAGAGCCTATGTGAAAAAGCATTTTGCAAGTCTTAAAGGATTTCTGGAACAATGGTAAAGTGAAGTGGATTTGCAGTCAGAAAATCTGGATTCAAATCTCAACTTTGAAGTTTACAACTTCGGGCACCCCAATCAAGTATTGCATTCTTTGGGATTTTGGTTTCGTCATCTGAGATTCAATCAAATGACCTCTAAGGTTCTTCCAGTTTATAATTATGTACCTTTTGCTCATTCGGATAATGTTCCCCACTCAGTCACTTTTACCATTAAGTTTTCCTTGATCAGAATCAGCAAAATATTTTGTATCTCTCCCAATAATAATAAAATAATAGAATAATAGCTCAGTGGATAGAGTACTGGAGCTGAAGTGAGGAAAAACTGAGTTCAAATCCAGTCTCAGACAATTAACTATGGACAAGTGGAAATAACAATAGCACCCATCTTGTAGAGTTGTTATAAGGATGAAATGAGATAATATTTGTTAAAAGAGCTTAGCAGAGTGCCTGACCCATAGCAGGCACTTCATAAACGCTAGTTTCCTTAATAACAATTGCTCATATTTATGTACTTTTTAATCATGTTCAATCATGAAGACTCATCTTCCCGAGTATAAATCCAGCCAAGACATTTACTAGTTGGATGACTATTTACTTAACTTTGTTGTCCTCAGTTTCCTCATCTGTAAGATGAGTTGGAGAAAGAAATAACAAATTACTTGAGTATTTTTGCCAAGAAAAAAGTCACAACACAACTGAACAAAAAGTACACACACACACACACACACACACACACACACACACTTCTAATATTTTATCTGATTCTCACAAAACCCGAGGAGGTAAGTACTATTATTTTACACCACTTTATTGATGAAGAAACTGAGGCAGAGATTAAATGATTTAATCAGTGTCATATAACTAGTTAAGTGACTAAAGCTATATTTGATCTCAATTCTTCTTGACTCCAGGTATAGAGCTCTGTCTACTTCACAACGGAATCAGGTTAATAGTGGGGACTAGACTTTAGAGGGTCCACCTAGTCAATCTACTGATAAACAAAATACTAAGTGCTTACAATATTTCAGGAACATCCATCCACAATCACCCACAACCACTCACCCATAGCCACTTCTCCCTGCTCTATAAAAGCAACAAATCCCTGCCCTCAAACAAGTGAAATTCTGATGGTAGAAGATAATATAATACATTATATAGAGAGAAATACAAAGTAACATTAGAGGAAAAAACTGTTAACAACTGGGAAGGGGAGGGGGAGACTACCAAGAAAGGCCACTCCTTTGTTTTCAAAGAAAAGCTGAGATCCAAAGAGGAAGAGACAGAGAGGAAGAAGGGAGGGAGAAGAGAGAAAGACAGGAAGAAAAGAAAAAAGAGAAAGAGAAATAGAGAGTGAGTGAGTGAGAGAGAGAAGAGGGAAGAAAGAGAAGAGGAAAGGGAGAGAAAAAGAGAGATGGTGAAAAAGAAAAGAGGAACAAAGGAAGAAAAAAGGAGCAAAAGAAGGAAGGGAAGAAGGAATACCAAAGATAATACTGATTATAGACTTCAATTAAAGCCAGCTTTGGCAGTAGGCTTTCAAAGCAACATGACAGTTATTTGTGAGTGTAAGTATTGGTCTAGCTAATAGATAAGATTGCTTTCATTTCTAAAGCTAAGAGTCTCTATCTATCTATCTCTTCTCTATTATGTACTATACAAACTCTGGGAATGTACAAACCACCTTTTAATCCTTTTATCCTTTGGGGAGACCTAGCAGGTAGTTGATTTTTCAATAAATAAAGAATCATAGCCTCGGAGTCAGGAGGCAGATTCTAGTTCTCTTTGAGACAAATCATCTCAAGTTCCCCGGTAAAATGGGAATATTCTCTCTTCTACTTTGCTTAGAAGATTGCCATTAAAGAGTGAAGTCTGACAATTCTACCTAAATTAATCTACTCATTCAGTGTCATATGAATCAAACTGCCAAGAAACTACAGAGCTAGAAAAAATAACAGAGTTCATCTGAAAGAACAAAAAGTCAAGAATTTCAAAAGAATTAATAAAAAAATGCAAATGGCGATGGCCTACTGTACCAGATCTAAAATTATATTATAAAGCAATGGTCATTAAAGCCATTTGATACTGGCCAAAAAATAGAGTAATTAATCAGTGGAATAGATTATAGTAATTTAGTGTTTGATAAACCCAAAGACCCCAACTTCTAGAATAAGAACTCACATTTTGATAAAAAATTGCTGGGGAAATTGGAAAATAATATAGCAGAAACTAGGTGTTGATCAACACCTAACATACCAAGGTAAGGTCAAAATGGGTTCATGATTTAGATATAGAGCCATAATATAAGCAAATCAGAACAACAAAGGGATAGTTTATCTCTCAGCTCTGTGGAGAAGGAAAGAATTTATGGCCAAAGAAGAACTGGAGTACAGCATGAAATGCAAAATGGATAATTTTGGATTATATTAAACTGATCAGCGAAATGCAAATTAAGACAACTCTGAGGCATCACTACAAACCTCTCAGATTGGCTAAAATGACAGTTAAAGATAATGATAAATGCAGGAGGGATGTGGGGAAATTGAGATGCTAATATATTGTTGGTGGAGTTTGATAAGATCCAGCCATTCTGGAGAGCAATTTGGAACTATGCCCAAGGGCTACCAAACTGTGCATACCCTTTGATCCAACATGTCTACTGGGCCTGTATTCCAAAGAGATAATAAAAATGGGAAATGGATCCACATGTGCAAAACTGTTTGTGATAGTCCTTTTTGTGATGGTAGGGAACTTTAGACAGAGCGGATGCCTATCAATAAGGGAATGGTTGAACAAGTTATGGTATATTAATATTCTATAATTATTGTTATAAGAACCGATCAGCAGGATGATTTCAGAGATGCCTGGAAAGACTTACATGAACTAAGCAAGTAGAACCAAGAGGACACTACACAAAAACAAGATTATGTGATGAACAATTCTGATGGATGTGAATCTTTTCAACACTGAGGTGATTCAAACCAGTTCTAAAAGACTTGTGGTAAAGAGAGACATCTGCACCCAGAGAGGACTGTGGGAACTGAGTGTTGATCATAACATTATATTTTCACTTTTTTGTTGATATTTGCTTGCTTTTTGTTGGTTTTTTTCTTATCCCCCAACCCCCTTTTGATCTGATTTTACTTGTGCAATATAATAAATGTGGAAATATGTATAGAATTATCTATGTTTAACCTATATTGGTTTACTTGCTGTCTAGGGGAGGGGCAGAGGAAAAGGAGGGTAAAAAATTTGGAACACAGGGTTTTGCAAGAGTGAATGTTGAAAACTATCTTGGTATGTATTTTGAAAATAAAAAGCTATTTTTTAAAAAAAAGTTTTCTAAAAATTAACATATATAAACAATACATAAATTTATATAACAAAGTCAGCAGTTACTTATGTAAACAAAAATTGATCACTATCACTTAATCCTTTGAAAACATTTTACATGATTTTATTTGATCCTCATGACTTAACCAATGGAGGACCCTCCCACATTATCCCTATTCCATAGCTGAAGACTGAGGCTCAGAACTAAGGCCCAATGTGGCAGAGCTGGTTCTCCAAGTCCAAAACTTTTGTCACTGTAGCAATGTTAAAAATGTTAAATGTAAAACCAATGTTTAAAAAAAAGAGCTTCATTCATATTTATGGAGAGTCATGGTACTAAAAAAGAATATCAGAGTCCACACTAATGTGCCTCAAGTTTTATTAGGTGTAAAATAGAGATAACCCTATAAGAAAAGTTTCCTCAAATGTCATAAAAGTATAAATTACTTCCCACTTTTGAGAGCTGAGGACATTTGTCCTCACTTTAAAAAGTGTCTTTTTTTAAAAAATCTATCTCTAATCCCCTTACTAAAACTCAGAGATCCAATAACTCAATCCCACTTAAAGAGCCAGCATAACTCTCCATCTTGGACTAATTCTCAAGGTAGTTACTATTAGTTATGGTAAAAGTCTTAGCCCTTTCCGACATTACAAACAGGCACTATTACAGGGCTTGCTTCTGGCAGCCAGGTGCATAGGGAAAACCGAGTTCAAATTAGCCTTTGACACACCTAACAGGTCACTTTATCTACCTCAGTTTCTCCAACTGCGAAATGGAAATAATAAAAATAAACACTATTTAAAAAAATAAACCACATGCCTCACAGTTTATTTGTGACAATCAAATGAGATATCTGTAAAGCTGTTAGCACAGTGCCCGGTATAAAGTAGGTGCTTCATAAATTCTTGTCCCTTTCCTCCCTTTCCTTCCATGTGCCTTTAAAAAAAAAAAAAAAAAGGCAGGAGAACATAACTTAGGGAAAAACTTTGGGAAACAGAGAGACCCCCGAGAAGTGGGAGTAAAGATCACGGATTTGGACTCGGAAGCCTTGAGTTCTTTCTACTTAAGTGCCCCTAAAAAATCGTGAGCCTCATTATTCTCATTAGAAAAGTGAAGAAACTGGACTAAATGTTGGCTAGGTTTTCAGGCGCTCAGATTGAAAGGTTGGAGTCTGAGTCCACAAGAACCTCAAGTCCACGTCCTCATCCATGCAGGGAGTCCGCGGGAGGGGGCAAACAGCTTTTCCCGCCGCAAGCAGCACAGAGGAAAGGTCACAGAGGCTCCACCAGCCCGAGCCCCATCTCAGAGCGGAGGGGAGGGCACATCCCGGACCCAGGCCGGGAGAACGTGGCTTACCGAGATGGGGCGGGGGACAATTCTAAGCCGATCGGCCCCGGCCTTGACGCTGCTTTCGCCCTCTGGTAGGTACTTACTGTGATTATGGAACCGAGGGAGACTCGGAGGCTGGCGAGCTGGGGTCGCGGGCCGCGTGCTCAGGGACTAAGCAGCTCCAGGAGTGATCTTCAGCAACTGCAAGTAGTTTCACCGCGTCCTAGCCCTAGAATCCAGCAGATTTATAGCTTCCCCGCTTTAGTCCCGCCTCTTAAAGGAATATAGCTCAGGCTCTTATACACCGCACTCCCAGGTTTAGCCTAGAGTGGCCAATGTGTTTGTTAGCATGGACAGAAGGAAAGGGTGGGATAGGGTACGATAAGGTGGGTGCAAGAGGAAGCCCCCACCCCCGAAACTTTTTTTCTGGAGGCCCAGAGATTAAGGAGACTGCTCCTCCAGTCCCGAAAAGGGAGAGATGAGAGAAAAATAGGAGGATATCCACCTAGAGAAATGGAGGGACAAAAAGAGAGAAACATGCAGAAGAGACTGTGACTGAGGGAGACAAGTGACAGAAAATCAAAAACAGGCATAGAAGGAAGAGACAATAACAGGGAGATAGATGAGTAGTCAGAGAATAGAGTTACTGATAGACGTCATGAGGAAGTCAAAGAAAGACAAAAGAAAGATAGTGGGAGACAGAGACTGAGAGTCGAGGTTTTATAATATGGTGGTCTCCAAGTGTAGGAAAATTGAGGGGCAGTCAGGCAAATTTCCTTGAGATCCTGGGAGGGCGAACTCGGAGAGCATGGCAGTCTCTTCCGAACTGCTTCTTAAAGAACACGATCTAGATCTACTTATTTAGCTAACAATTTATGTCATATTTTAGGTTTTACAGATCAATTTACATATATATTCTTGTATCACTCTTCTTCCAAGGCTCTACCAAGTCCCAACTTTAGGCTTTTGGGACAGGTTTGTTCTTTAATATTCCCCATGGCACTTTTTCCTTGGGTCCTCCATTACTAGCCACCACTTTTCATTATATCTCTAAGACATTAGCTTCTTGACTGCTGGCTTTCTTTTTTTCTTTTTTTTTAACCTTTGTATGCCCAGGGTTTTGCTTAATAAACATTTGTTGAACGGAATCCCTTTGAGTTGCTCTGATGCCATTTTGACCTAATCCAGCAAGCAAGGCAGCCAAGCATCTCAGAAGGCTGTTAGTATATGGAGACTTATATCCAATATATGGAGACATATATCCGATATATGGAGACAAACATCCTCCCAGAGTTTGCTTCTATAGAGGGATATAGCATTGTTTGGTGGTGTTGGTTCTTCTTGATCAAGATATTGAAATGGTTTGCCATTTCCTTATCTAGTTCATTTTACAGATGAGGAAACTGAGGCAAATAGGGTTAAGTGACTTGCCCCAAAGTTACAAACCAAACAAGTGTCTCAGGTCAAATTTGAACTCAGGCCAATGAGTCTTTCTAAGTCGAGGCCTGGTATTTTATCTATCCCACCACCCAGCTGCCTGACACAACATAAACAAAATGGTAATTAGAAGTAGGGATGGCTCAGAAGGAATCCAAAAAAGCCTCATTCTCCTCAAGATAAGTTCTGAAGGAAACTAGGGGTTCTAAGAGGCAGATTGAGGTGGGGAAGTCAAGGTGAAGAGGCTTCTCTGAGGAGCATCCTAAGTTTTAGATCTGGAAAGGACCTTAAAGATCACCATGTCCATTCCTCTAGTTTAAAAGATACTGAAATAAAGAAGAAATGATTTATTTAGGCTCACATAACTTGTCAGAGACAAGGTTTGAATTGGGTCTGAGTTCTGGTCTCTCACCTCTACCCACTTCACAGTGCTACAAGAAAGGAAGAGCTTCCAGGGTGCCTTCCAACTCCACAATCTATGATTCCTGACAGGATTTCATCTAATCTCTCTCTAAAGACTTCCAATGATCAATTCACTGTTTCTCAAGGTATTACCATCACCATTTTATAGATGAGGAAACTGAGGCACAGAGCAGCTAAAGTGACCTGCTCAGAGTAAAAAATTATGAGGTAGAAGAGTCCAGATCCAAACCCAGGTTTTCTGACTCCAAAAGCAGCATTCTTTTAACTATGTGCTCCCTGGTTGCCTTTCTCTGAGGCATCATTGTCTTAGTAGGGAGAAGGACTAGGGTTCTCTAGAATTTTGCCAGTGAAATGGAAATTCTGTTCTAGCCCATAAAGCTAGGAAAGCATCAAGATCTCCTTAGCATGGGTTGTTTGTCTATAATCTGAGAACCCATCCAGCTGAACTGGGAGAGTTTCAGAGTGTTCCCAATGGATCTTTCATGTGTCATAAGGGATCAGGGCTCTTATACCTTTTCAAATTATATTAAAATATTTAAATATTGATAAAACGTATATAAATATAAACTCTTGGGAGGAGTTTCCTCCATTTTAAAGAGGGAAAATGGATCCAGAGACCAAAAAGTTTAAGAACTGTTGGATCCTTAAGGACCCTTCCAGCTTGAACTGCTTGGGAACAGATGCAGTGTAGAATAAATCCTTATCTAAAGAATCCAGTCAGAAATAAAATTTGTCATATTATTTGGCCAGTTGATAGTTCTGTTCCCACCAGTCCTGGGAAGGGAGAAAGCTTGGGAGTATCTACAGCCTGATCTCCTGCCGGTCAGGGCTGTAACAGGCCTGGGGCTAGGGAGAAGCCCAATTAACTGCATCTCGACCTTTCCCCTACTTTTCTGTACTCTGTATTGTCAGATTGGGGAGGAGACTGAGAGAAGGGGTTGGGAGATAGTGTGAGGGAGAAGAATAGAGAGGAGGAGTGCTGGAAGGGAGTTTTGAGGGCTGGCATTTTATCATTTTCTTCTGATTTTCTCATTCTTCTCCTAGTCCTCCAGGTTCTTTCTTTGCTCATGGTTAGGCATAGATAATAATTTTTAAATGACAATTTTAACTAGGTTGAACGCCATACTGATCAAACTACTTTATTACTTTATAGAGCTAGAAAAAATAATAATTGAATCCATCTGGAGAACAAAGGTCATTTTTATTATCTTTAATTAATCTATAATAAATATTATTATCTTAAAGAAAAAAAAAAAAGAGTACAAAGGATCCTAAAGTAATTCTTTTTCTCAACATTTCCAGATCCCCTTTCAAGTTTTTGAAGTTATGGATATGAAAACTTTTTTTAAAATTTAGATAACATTTATAAGTATATAATAAGGAAAATGTCTTCCTTAGTTAAAATCTAACCTTGTACACTTAATAGTTGTACCATCCAGGGAAAATAATTTACCAGTATTTGCCTTAGTTTTCTCATCTGTAAAATGAGTGGGGAAAATAGCCAAACACTCCAAAACAAGAAAAACCCAAATGGGGTCATGAAGAATCAGATAAGATGGAAATGACTGGACAACAAATTTTTTTTTACATTGTTTGAATTTCCTCTGCCTCTCATCTCTCTTTCTACACTCCTAGAGGACCATCCCATCTAAAAAAAAAAAAAATTAAAGAACAAAAGGTAAAGAAAAAGAATTAATTTAGCTGAAAATTTGAAAGTAGATATAATGGAAAATATGGTGTTCTCTATCCTTGAACTTCTCAACTGGGCAAAAAGGGTTGGAGGGAGGAAACTTCTTTTATCTCTTTTCTTGTTATTCATCCATCACAATTAGGTTGTCAGTTCTTTGAATGTAGGGAGAATCTTTGCCTCTTTTGGTATCTTCTACATCTGGTAGAAACTTATTGACATAGATAAATAAATATCTGAGGCAAGATTCTAACCCAGATCTTCTTGACTCCAAATTCTGCCATCTTGTCTACTGGACTATCCAGGGACAGTGGGGGAAATTTTAGTTCTGAAGTCAGATGTTGTTATTGTTGAGTCATTTAAGTTGTATCCTACTCTTTGTGACCCCATCTGGGGTTTTCTTGACAAAGATGTGATTTGTGATTCCTTCTCCAGCTCATTTTGCAGATGAGGAAACTGAGGCAAACAGGGTTAAGTGACTTGCCCAGGGTCAAACAGTTAGTAAATGTCTGAGACCAGGTTTGGACTCAGGAAAATGAGTCTTCCTGACTGAAGTCAGATGACTCAAGGTCAAATCCTGATTCTAGCTCATGCCAAGATTCTAAGGCAGAAGGTAAGTTCCAAATTGGCTTATACAGATACTAAGTTAATTTCTTTCCTAGTTTAGAAGAGGAAGGTGGTACTATGGGATGGGATAGTCAAGGAAGGACTTCATGCAGTTGGTGCCATTCGAACTAAGATAAATCTATCTAAGCAGTCTCTATAAGCTTAGCTTCTTAGACTGTGGGTCTAGGTCCCATGGGAGGTCAAGTAATTTAATGTGGCGTAGCAAAACTGTTATTTCTTATCAGTAAATGTTTGATTTGTACACCTAGTTTATGTACCTATATGCCTCAGGGTCACCAAAATTTCTCTAGCAAAAAGAAGTTCTGAGTGAATAAAGTTTAAGAAACCCTGCCCTAAAGTACAAAGGAATTCAGGTGGGGAAGAAAAAAATGGTACATTTGTGTGCTCCAGGGTAATTACAGGGTGAGAGATGGACACAGGAGACCTTCAGCCAAATTTTACTTAGGCATTTAGAAATAAACTGTCAGATTTTATTTAGGGATGTAGATATAAAGTTTCCTCTGGCAACTAATTTCCTAAAAAAAAAAAACAGGACCCAGATATCATTTTGTGAATGACTCTTGGATCTAAGGAGGACTCTGGCTAAAACCCAGCTTATCAATCCAAATATCTGGACAGATCGCATCAGTTTTCTGAACCTCACTTTCTAATTGGTAAAAAATGAGGATTTGAGCAATCAATAACTTCTAAAGTTCCCTCCATTTCTAAAGCAAGATGCGATTATTTAATTAGTCTGTAACCAAAGTAGCCAGCCTGTTCTACAATTCTTGTCTGTCTTCAAATTATCTCCAAAACCTATCTCAGACTCACTTCCACGTGCTCTTTGTCCCACAGGCAAAAAAAAAAAAAAATAGTCTCATTTAACCCTCTTAGTTCTGCTAACCTTGAGATACCTGAACTGGGTTTCCTTCGGGATTTGCTGAATATAGTTATCAGTTATATAACTTTAAGAATAGATGAAACTACAGTGTCTCTTTGAATGTTATAGACACCTCTTAAGGTAGAAATACAGATGCTGTGATGACATAGGTTTGGTGAATATAGGTTCATATTCCATTTCTGGGATTAACCACCTGTATGACTCTTAGCATGTCTGTGGACCTCAGTTTCCTTGTCTGTAAAATGAGAGAATGGGAACTTTCTGATCCCTTCTGGCCCTTAAATTCAATGATTCTCCATTTTATAAGTGAGTAAACTCACATGGAGAGAGGTTGAGTGACTCACATAGAGTCACACAATTAGTAAATAGGGATTCAAAACCAAGACATCTGACTTTACACAACTGCCCACGTCAATTACCAACCTGTGTGAACTTGAGGAAGTCACTTCCCTTTAGGTCTCCATTTCCCCATCTAGAGCATGAAGGGTTGGACAGCTTGGGGGATCATGTGGATACAGTGTGGGGGCTGGAGTCAGTAAGACTCATCTTCCTGAGTTCAAACCTGGCCTCAGACACTTATTAACTCTGTGATCAAGTCACAAAACCCTCTTGACCTCATCTGTAAAGTGAGTTGGAGAAAGAAATTCAGTATCTTTGCCATAAAAACCCCAAACGGGGTCACAAAGAATTAGACACAAATGAACAATTTCAAAAAAGCTTGACGATATTGACAAATTTCCTCATTTCATAGTAGAAATGAGGGACTCTGGACATGTAGAACGCTGCCTTATACTATCAGACACTGTTGGTTAGTTTTGCTTACAAAAACAAAAGGGCAGAGTAAAAACATTTTTTAATTAAGAAATTTCTTAATAAAACCTAAAATATGTTGGAGTAGATAATCTCTAATCCCCTTCCTAACTCTGAAACTCTTTGACTCTTTTTTATAAGGTACTAGCTAGTTAACCTAATTTGTATTATAATTTATCTTATGCTCATTTGAAAGTTTATTGAGAATCATTCCTTCTCCTTTATTACTTCAAGTCATTTCATTCATGCTTTCTGGGGATTCAAAAGTTAACCTCATCCTGAGATGTTTCTCCATTGTCACACACTCTTTACCACACTTTCATTGTCTTGGATGATTGATAAGAGAAGCTAGATTTGGTTTTTGGAGGGCAACTCTGAAGATTTCAGAGAGCTTTCTAATAGGTCCCACTGATCTATTGTGCCCTATGAGATTCTTTCCCTAGTTGGGGACAAATGAGAAGTGTGGAAGTAGTAGGGGAATCTCTCAGTCGGATTTTCTACCTGATCTGCTCCAGGATCAACTAAGTGAATATGAGTCAGAGGCATGGGCACTGACAATACCAACTTACCAGCACTGTGCATGAGTAAATCTTGCCCTCCCTGAGGCAACTAGGTTATGTGACTACTCTGTAGACTTGGAGATGGAGTGAGGAATTCACAGATTTCCTTTCTATCTCTGAGTAGTTCTGAGCTGATCCCTCATCCCTGATCATGAGCAGGTATTTTTATTTGTTGTTGTCTTGCTTTATTCAGCCTTTTTGGGGCAGTGGGGAGTGCTTCAGGGTATTTGAAATGAGAAGGTCTGGATTCAAATTTCCACTTTACCATTTCCTCCCTGTGAGACACTGAGCAAGCTTTCTTCACCTCTCTGAGTATCATGTTCCTCATCTTGGAATTGATGTAGATGATCTTAATTGCACATATTTAATCCATAGCAGATTGCTTGCTGTCTTGAGGAGGGCAAAGATAAAGAAAGGAGAGGGAAAATTTGGAACACAAAGTTTTACAAAAATGAATGTTGAAAACTTATCTTCACAAATATTTGGGAAAATAAAATATATATATTTTTTAAAAAAAGGATCCTCTTGGCTCTCAAGACCCTTCATCTCTCTGGGCCTTAGTTCTTCATCTATAAAATAATAAAAGTGACTTAGATCATCACTATTTATAGTCTTCTAATTCTATCTCCTTAGATTCCATGATCTTCTAGGGGAAGGGTCTTTTTGGGTGTGCCAGTCATGTAGAGAATGGGGTGGGGGGAGAATGAGGAAACTGGGGCTGCCCTCTGGTGTGAAATGGGTGGGGGAGTTCACAAGGGCACCCTTTATTTCCTGGATGATTCACTGATTCAACCAGAGAACACCAAACCTACCTACATTTCCTGAAGAGTCATGGACCCTGACACAGTCTCTTATATTTAGGAACACCTAGAGTCCCATGAACTTAAATTTAAAAACAAATATAAGGGTGGAAGCCATAGACCTAGACACAGAGGACTCAGAGGCAGATATGTAGAATAACCAAAGCCACACAGATAGTAAAAGTCCCACACATAGAGACACAGTCATACCTAGACAAAAAGACATTCCTATCAATAATTACAAAAACAACCACATTAATATGGTATTTTGTGGCTTATAAGGTACTTTTCTCACAACTCAGTAAAACAGGTATTTTCTTTTTTTTCTTTTGTTGAGGCAATTGGGGTTAAGTGACTTGCGCAGGGTCACACAGCTAGGAAGTGTTAAGTGTCTGAGATCAAATTTGAACTCGGGTCCTCCTGACTCCACTGTTGGTGCTCTATCCACTGCATCATCTAGCTGCCCCCTAAAACCGGTATTTTAAGTGTTACCCTTGCCATCATAGATGAAGAAACTAGGGTACTGGAGGTGAAGAAATTTGTCCATTGCCACACAGCTTATTAGCATTGAACCTAAAACCCAAACACAGGAAGTAATTGTTTTCTTTTTTTAGTGTGAGGGCCTTTGCTAAAGTTAAAAAAATAAATAAAAAGGAGGAGAAGTGAACTTTCACACGACATTATTTGTACTTTTATTAGGAAAATACACAATGATAAAATGCTACTTTGAATTCAGCAATGCTTCCTTTTTTTTTTATTAAAGCTTTTTATTCTCAAAACATCTGCATAGAAAACATTCACTCTTATAAAACCTTGTGTTCCAATTTTTTCTCTCTCTCTTCCCCCCACCTCCTCCCCTAGATGGCAAGCAATCCAACATATTTTATTTTATTTTTATTTATTTTTTAATCCAACATATTTTAAACATGTGCAATTCCTCTATACTTATTTCCACAATCATATTTTGTACAAGAAAAATCAGATCAAAAAGGAAAAAATTAGGAAGAAAACAAAATGCAAACAAACAACAACAACAAAAGTAAAGATACTATGTTGTGTTCTACACTCAATTTCCATAATCCTCTCTCTGGGCATAGATGACTCTTGATATCATAAGACTATTGTTATTGGTCTGAATCACCTCATTGTTGATGAGAGCCATGTTTCTGTGATCTTCTGCTTCTGTTCACTTCACTCAGCATCAGTTCATATAAATGTTTCCAAACTTTTCTGATCGTTTCTTATAGAACAATAACATTCCATAACATTCACATACCATAACTTATTCAGCCATTCTCCAATTGATGGGCATCCACTTAGTTTCCAGTTTCTTGCCACTACAAAAAGGTCAGCAATGATTCTAAAAGAAACAGTACATACACATCTAATTAATTATTAAGCTGAATTGATTTATTATATTACATTAATTTAAGGAAAGCCTTTGTATTTTATTAATCATAACAGCATCTATATACGTTTGAAAAACAGTTATAAATTTGCTTAATCTACATAAGGGGTGTTTACTTATTTATTATATTGCCATTTAATGAGATAAATTCCCCTTTCAATAATCCCACAGCTGCCCAAGGATTGGAAGCTAACATTCCAATAATGCATATAAAAGAAAGAGGTTGAACTAAATGACCTCTAAAATCTCTTCTAGCTATGAAGTGATGATCCTGATTCCTTCCTCTGAGGTACCTTCAGAGTACCTCATGCACATTTACACACCTGGACAGATGCCCAAAGGAAAGCAAACAATGCTTTTATCCTGAAAATCCGCCCCACTGATCTCTACCTCTATTTTTCTTGCAATGACTAAGGTTGGAGAGGTTACTGGGGAAAAGAGAAGTCAGGTTCTTTCTGGAAGACTAGATGTCCATTCTTCCTCAGAATCCTCCCCCCATGCAGCAGCTTTTTCCTTTCTTGTCTAAGGAGAGGAGGCAAGCTGATCACCTCCTTCCCTTACATCTTCTTGTCTTTGAAACTGACAGAATGGGTACCGTACTCTAGGTGGTTAGTATTCAGGTCTTAGTTATTTAAGGTGAAGGTCTTTTCCAGTTTAGAGGTAGAATTGGAACTAGGGATGAGGAAAAAAGTCACAGGTGAATAGTCTTATAACATTCTAAACAGAGAATCTAGAATTTCTCAACATCCAAAGAATCCCCACCACCACCACCACCTTTGTTCTAGGACTGAATGAGGTCAACCTCTTGTAGTTGTCGCTCAGTTGCCATCAACAAATATGCAATGAGCATTGCTGTAAAGCATATAGAGCTTGTATGATTTGGGAGAGAAACCTTTACCTGTCCCTATTCCCAAGTTCAAGATTTGTTCCAAATAAGTGAAGAGACAGGATAGAAAGAGAAAACCTTACAACTGGAAGAGACTTCATCTCTTTAATTCAACTTTGTCATTTGATAGATTTAAAATCCAATAAATTTTTAAATAAATAAAGGTTTAACATGGTAGATAAATCATTGAACAAAATAGGTCATAGTTTACAAACGCAAATGTGAAAAATCACAAATGTATCAAGCACAAGAATCCCATTCTGGTTCTCTGCATGTCCCACAAAGCTGTAGTCAGTCCACAAACTTAAGGTGAGGTAGGTCCTATGTTCCACATGGATTTTTCAGTTAGAAAATGAGAGAGTGCTGAGGCCCGAATCAGGAAGAATCATCAAGGAGTCAGAAATCATAACAACCAGAATCCCTATTGGAGGCTTTCAGATACTTTGGCTGCTAATATTTTAGTTGTGGGAAAAGGGAGCTTCCAAGAAGTGTAGAGCCATGCTAGAAATGAAAAAGAGAATTAACAGCCTTTTCTTTTTGCAAATGGAGAAACGAAGGCATGGAAATGTTAAATAATTTGTCCAAGGTCATAGAGTAAAGGAGTAGGAGAGTTGGACTAGAATTGGGACCTCCTGAGTGTTCTTATCTCTGCACAACTAGTGGAGGAATTCTGGATGTTGGATATAGGTCAGATTAGTCACTTCAAATCCCCAAACTTGTCCTGATGTCTAGGTTAGGATTCAGCACTCAGGGAATGTCCCCAAAATGTTCAATGAATTCCTAATCGAAGCCTGAAGGAAGGCTTTGATGATGATGAAGAAAAAAATTGAGCTGAGCGATATAACAAAGGAACCAGATTTGACCATACATAGGGAGTAGACAAAGAGGTCCCATCACCCAGGATCAAAAAACTGGAGAACAGGTAGGATAGTGATTCTGCTGTCAGTGAGGAAGAAGAGGATTTAGGTGAAATCAAAGATTGAGTTTAGCATTTTCTATTCCAAAACTTCCAGCTTGTACTTCTATGTATTCGGTCATTTCAGTCCTGTCCAACTCTTCGTGACCTCACTTGGAATTTTCTTGGCAGAGATACTGGAGTGGTTTTGCCATTTCCTTCTCCAACTCATTTTATATATGAGGAAACTGAGGCAAACAGGGTGAAGTGATTTGCTCAGGGTCATACAACTAGTAAGTGTCTGAGACTGCTTCAAGCTTAGCACTCTTATCCACTGTGCCAATTTGCTGACCAATCTGTACTTAATTGGAAGAGATTTTACTTCCGTGGGAAACAGAGGCATATCAAATCACACAGTGTGCTCTGAAAAGCAATTTATTTCTCTGGACTCCTATTGTCTCACTTATAAAATGGGAATAATAATATTTGTACTATCTTTCTCCTAGAATTATGAGAAAAGCAGGTATAAATCTCAAAGTGCTATATAAATAAAAGTCATTACTATTATTAATATATCTGAAATTCCCACCTTTAGTGACAAACCTTGTCTGCAGGAAGCTCCTATTAAATTACACGTAAGAAGGCAGCTAACCGTATGACCCTCAGCAAGTCATTCAACAACAAAAAGGAGTTAGGTGGCTCAGTGGATAGAATACTGGGCCTGGAATAAGGAAGACCTGACCTCAAATCTGGCCTCAGACACTTACTAGTTGTATGACCTAGGAAAACCCCTTCACCTTCCAATTTGCTTTAATCCACTGGAGAAGGAAATGACAAAAGCACTCCAGTATCTTTGCCAAGAAAACCCCATTTACAGTATGAGTATGGTCACATGAGTGAGCAACAAAAATAATATCACACATAAGTGAATCAGGAAGTGAAGAAGGGGCAGCCTCTTTTCCCCATTGGTACATCAGTAATTTGTCACACTGAAAACGGTCACTTTCAAAAATAGAGGGCCAGAGAAAGGGCACAGTTGTTAAAGGGATTGTTGGATGTGTCTGTGATAAATAGGATGCTGCTTGAGGATGTGGGGCAGGGAATCTAGCTGGACTTGGAATAGGAAGAGAACATCAGGAAATCCTCCCTCTTCCCACACATATATACACAAACCTACCTGGTAAATATAGGAAGTGCTTCAGAACAGTGGTTCTCAAACTTTTGTTCTCAGTATCTTCGTGTTGTTAAAAAACTATCGAGGATCTGCTCAAAGAGTTTTTGTTCACATGGGTTATATTTATAGCTATTAACTATATTAGAAATAAAAAATAATTTTGAATTTGTAGACCCTCTGAAAGGGTTTCAGAGACCCCAACAATTCTTTGGACTACACTTTGAGGACCACTGCTTTAGAGGATCAAAACTTTACAGCTAGTACAGACTTTAGAGGTCTTTCCCCTTGTTTTATAGTTGAGGGAATTAAGGCCCTGAAATATAAAATGAATGATTTGCCCAAGGTGAGATAGGCAATTTTTGGAAGAGGCAAGATTCCCATCCATCCCCAACATGGTCAACTGCCAAATGGTTTTCCTAATATATCATGTCACCTCTCTTGTCTCAAATCCAGTGACTTCCTATCACCTTTAGGATACAATATAAACTCTCTTTGGCATATTAAGCTTTTTACGTCTAGTTCCAACCTACCTTCTCAGCCTGCTTATTAAACGACTGCCTTCCACATGCTCCCCATTTTATCTCCCGCCTCCATGCCTTTTCTCTAGCTGCCCTCCATGTTGGGAATGTCCTCCTTCCTCATCTCCATCTCTTGGAATCTCTGGGTCCTTGAAGAAAAGCAAACAAACTTGAGGTGATTTAAGTGCTACTTTCTACTGGGTCTTTCTTAGTCCTTCCTGCTAAGTGTTGTGCCTTTCCTCCCCTCATGTGTTATTGGTTTTGTGTATTTGTGTATAGTTATACCACTTAGAATATAAACACCTTAAGGGTAGTCCGCTACTCTTTCAATCTTTCTTTGTATTTCAGGGCAATTATTGCAATTCAATGCAGAAATTTCAGTATTTGATGCAGTGGCTGGCATATAAAATTGCATATAGGTTTTTACATGTGTGCATATATACACATATGGATATGGATATGGATGGATATGTATATATTGTATAGATGATAGAACTCAAAATTAGAGTTAGAAAGATTTGAGTTTGGATCTTGCCTCAGACATTTATTAGGTATCCAGGGCAAGTCACTTAGCCATTCTCAGCCTGTTTCCTTGCCTGTAAAATGGGGCTAAAGATAGTACCCACCCCACAAGGATATTTCAAAGATCATATCTGATAACATATGTAAACTGCTTTGCTAGACTTAAAGTTTTATATAAATATTAGCTAGCATTAAGACAAATGTGCATGTTATCTCTCTCCTATACATGTAATTAATCTTCAGAAATGCAGAGATTGTTGAGGTTGTCGCTTTTATTTTCCCAAACACTTACTGAATGCTTGTTAATTATTGATCGATTGGTTGATTGATTGAACTCAATTTTTTGGATTTCAAAACTAGCAATCTTCCCATATTCCTGGAAAGGGTTGAGGGCTTGCGGAAGCTTTATCTACTTCCCAAAATGGCCTCTGGCCTGAGCTGGGGGAGGGGTGATCCAGCACAATCCAGCAAAACAGTCAGAACTCTCCCGGGCTCTCAGACACACCCTGCCTTTCCCTCCCCCATCCAGAGACAGAGATTCCAGTGTGGGGCCCAGAGGAGCTTGGCTCCTTTAAATTCAATTCAGATTTGAATGTGTGGTGCTTTTTCTTCTCCTCCAGCAACCAGGGGAGTCAGTACTCCCAAATCTGATTTAGAGTAGATTCTCCAAATCCACCCATTTCAAACTTCTCTGCTTCTCCTCAAGGTGCGGCTATTCTCTGGCATCCTGCCAGGCTCACGTAATTAGAGCCGGGACTGACTGTAGTTTTTGTATATTTTATTCTCACCCTCACTGTTCCAGGGGCTGGCCAGAGTTAAACTCAGGATTGTGTGTTCTGACTGACGTGGGCTGCTGCTGACTCAGAATCCCGCTGTAGTCCCGGAAACCGTGGAGGAACGTGCAGACCGTGCAGCCTGAGGGTTCCTGGGGTTGTGTTCCGATTTTCACCTTTAGCCTCCTTTCTTCTGTTGTACGTATGAATACAACGAGAAGAACCTGTGGAATTCTGTGTTCCAGCACCTCACCTGCCCTTACTATTTGATAAACACTCCTGGTCCAGATTTCAGGCTCTGGACTTCTTTCCATCATCTCTGCCTTCTGCCTTCCTTCACTTGCTTTAAATCTTAGCTAAAATCCCCCCTTCTACTGGAAGTCGTCCCTAAACCCCCTAATCTGAGTATCTTCCCTTTGTTCATCATTCCCAATTTATCCTACAGATAACTTGTTTGTCCGTGGTTGTTTGTGGGTTGTCTTTCATATTAGTCTATGAGCTCCCTGTGAGAATATACTTCCCTTCTTTACATCTCCAGCTCTTATTCCAGTGTCTGGCACATAGTAGGCTCTTAATAAATAATTGACTTTTTTTCAGATGGGTCCAACTCCTCTTGACCCCATTTGGGGTTTTCTCGGCAAAAATTCTAAAGTGGTTTGACTAACTGGGTGACAAATTACCAGTTCATTCTGAAAGAAAACTACTCTCATCCCTAGCCATAAATGAGCAAGTCAGTGGATACTCTATGTGCATTTACCCCTTTTCTTTTGTACGAAGAGTTTCTGGGTCATAAAATTCAGTCTCTTGGACTGGGAAGAACTGTTAGCCTTCCTACCTTTCAAAGGTTAGTCTCAGCCAAACCGTTTTCTGTTGTGGCTGAGTTGTTCTGGATTATGGCTACCTTGAAAGGACTAGGAAAACCTCAGTGGCTGTGGATTGAACTAGCCTTCTGGGTCCTTTAGTGCTCCAGCCCCTTGGAAATGGGAGGCTCAGAACCAATCTCATCTTCTTGGGACTAGAAATGATACATTTATGTATATCTGTCTCATGGATATGTTTCTGTCAAACTGTATATTTATCTAAGTGTGTGAAGCATTTGCATGACTGTATAAACCCAACTAACGTATATATCTTCTGAAGTCTTAGCCTTTGAAAAGAAGGAAGTAGATGCAAGGTCCAGGTTACAAAATTCAGTCCTCACTCTGCCTAGCCCCACCCTACCAGACAATTGGATTAATCCAGAGGAAGGGAAGGGGAATGCTTGCTGTTTGCAAACTTTCAGTTTCCCACTTTGCCTCTGGGGGTATTTGTTTATACTTTACTGGGGGGATAGCTGACCTCTGCTGATTTTTGATCCATTCTGTCTGTTTGATTCTTTATTTAACCTCAGTGCTCTTAATGTAATGCTGGAGAAACTGAGGTAAAATAGAGATTAGAGAGTATTTAATAATTTATTTAAAAGGGAGAGATTTACTGGAACCAAATGGATCCATAGCTTGGTCCCAGGGCTGAATGAGACTATCACCTCCAAGAATCGAGCAAACAATGTGAGTTCTCAATGACATATATATACACTTGGCTCCGACTCAGGGGGTAGACTGAGGCAGGGCAGAGTCAGGAGCGGGACAGGACTCTGACAGGGTGGGGTGAGCCACGGGAGATGGGATGATATAATAGGAGGAGGCATCCCGGACAAGGGGAAAAGCATCTTGATAAGATGGTATCTGACATTCTGATAGCTTGGGATGGGGAGAGGCATTCTGATATTCTAAAACATAAAATCTTTTTATCTTTATAACATATTCTGATTAAGAGGGAAGGGTGGTTTTGTAGGATTGAGCAGAACAATTATAAACAGAGGCAGAACAATTAGAGAAACTGAGTAAGGACAATAAAAGAGAACTGTGGCATAACATTAAGATCAGAAGGTTCAAAGAAGGTTCCCTCCTGCATAGTAGAGAAAGTTTGCTGGCGTGGGAGATTCTATAATCTGAAATCATGGGTCCTCATCTTCTATGGCATGACTTATGAAACTATTAAAAACTCTTTAAAAATCAGAGAATTCTAACATATTGACTCTTCCAGAACACATTTTCCCTTTAGAGGTAACTTCAACTTAGTATTGACTTTGCCCTGCTCAAAAGAAATTACACATTTGTTTTTTTTTTGTTTTTTTTTTTTCCCCCAGCAGGAATCAGGGCAGGGGTAGAAGAAAAATTAACATCTATTCCAAAAATTGAAATTTTAATAGCAGTTCTGTTTGTGGTAGCAAAGAACTGGAAACTAAGGAGATAACCATCAACAGGGGGATTGATGAACAGATTGTGGTATATGAATGTAATGGAATATTATTATGCTATAGGAAATGATTAAATAGATGGTTTCAGAGAAACCTGAGAAGATCATGTGAACAAATACAGAGGAAATTGAGCAAGAGAGAACAATGTATAAAACAATAACAACATTGTAAAGACAAACAACCTTTACAGATTGTAAGAATACAGATCATTGCAATGACATACTGTGATTTCAGAATACTGATTATGGAGCATGCTATGCACCTCCTGACAGAGAGGCAGGACTCAGGAGGGTGCACCATGAGATATATATTTTTTGGATATAACCAATATAAGTATTAGTTTTTCTTATCTTTACATATTTCTTGCTAGTGTTTTATAATTTTAAAAAAATATATGGGGGAGGAGGGAGGAAATACATAAAAGATATTGCTTAAATGAAAAAACTAAACTGAAAAAAGAGAAAAGGATGAACTATGGTGTCATATTATTTTCCTGATAGTCTATCAACAAAATACCTATTTTTTATAAAAAATAACTAATGAAAGAGAAAGAAAAGCTCTATATCATAGCCAAATTTAATTATTCCAATCCCTCCAAAAGCTTGTTTCTCACTTCAGTACTTCTGCTTCATTTCACCTTCTTTTGAAAATCAAACTTTGTGCCTTCAGTTGGAATGATGTCTCCTTTCCCTATCTCTAGAATACTTTTTTGGAATTTTTTGCCATATTTTCTCTTTCATACTCATCTGTCAATTCTAATCCCTCCTCCTCAGCTCCTTGACTATCAGCTCCTTGAGTTCAGAGATTGCTGTTTTCATCTTTGCAACATAAGTACCTAGGACAGTGCTTTGCACAAGGCAATCACTTAGTAATTGTTGAATGTGTTACTTTTCCTACTTAAATTCATATTTATCTATATTTGTAGATGAGAGGAGACACTCTGAAACAGCATCTTTACCAAAGCATGATGCAGAGCCAATCAGAGAAGAATAAAGTGATTGCTGTGCAGATTGAGGGCCCAGTGCATTGTAGAATCACAATGAATTTTTAGTGGACCTTTAGTGCCAGAATTTTATGATTTTCTCCAGCAGTATTCAGCAACCTGGGAAAGGTTGGAAAAAAAAAAAAAAAAACATGGAAAAGACAGTTAGTAGAGATGATCCAGGATTGAGGTAAAACAGATTATAATGTAAGAAGGACAAGGAAGGAAGAAACTCAGTATCTTGTTGAATTGGTTAGCTGATTGTGAAAAGAGGAAAGTTAGGCCAAAAGAAGGATGGTGACTGGGAAAATAGGAAAAGATGAAAACACTGTAAGTCCTAGTGAAGATAAGGACTAAATTTAAGAGAGATGAGGTAGAGGGAAAGATGAAAGGAAAGAAACTGGTCAAAGTGGGGAATTTCAAAGTTCACGATTATGGAAGTAGAAGAACTTAAAGTGATTGAGGTGTAAAGTTTGGCTGAAGTAATATAGAGAAAGATGATAGGAGGTAAGAGAGCTGATGAACTGGGAGTGGATAGTATTTGAAAGAATATCGATACAATTAGTGAAGTTACTAAGGATGAAAGAAATAGACAGCTTAGAAAATGGACAGTTAGAAAAACTATTTTCTAGGTTCTATATTCTTTGAGAAAGGAAGGAGAGTGACCAGGAGACCACTAGATGATAGCAAGAAGTTATCTGGATGAGTGATATAGATGAACTTCAGAGGAGAATCATGGCAAAAAGACTGTCACTGAATGATTGTTTGGGGATGGGTTCTGGAAGTGGTTCTAGGGTACAATGGATATATTGATAACTTCTCCTGGCTCTACTATATTAGCAGCAAAGAGAAGAAGTGGATAAAACAGGAAAGGGTGGCAAAGGATAAGGTATTCTAGGTTTTTCAGTGAATGGATGAGTGAATAGAAGAGTATTTGTTAATTGCTTAATATATGTCAAGTACCATACTAAATTCCAGGGAATCAAATACAAAATCCAGAGAGTCCTTGCCCTTAGTGCTTATAAGAGATATAGGAGAGTATTCAGTGATAACTATACCCCAAAGAGATCAAAGAAGGGGAAAACGGTCCAGATGTACAAAAATATTTGTGCTATAAGAAATGATGAAAGGGGATATTTAAGAGAAACCTAAGAAAACTTATATGAATAGATGCAGAGTGAAATGAATAGAGGCAGGATAACAATTTATACTAGAACTTCAACATTTTATTATTATTATTATAGCTTTTTATTTACAAGTTATATGCATGGGGAATTTTTCAACATTGATAATTGCAAAACTTTTTGTTCCAATTTTTCTCTTCCTTCTCCTTACCCCCTCCCCCAGATGGCAGGTTGACCAATATATGTTAAATATGTTAAAGTATAAGTTAAATACAATATATGTATACATGTCTATACAGTTATTTTGCTGTACAAAAAGAATTGGAGTTTGAAATAGTGTACAATTAGCCTGTGAAGAAATCAAAAATGCAGGCAGACAAAAATAGAGGGATTGGGAATTCTATGTGGTGGTTCTTAGTCATCTCCCAGAGTTCTTTCCCTGGGTGTAACTGGTTCAATTCATTACTGTTCTATTGGAACTGATTTGGTTCATCTCTTTGTTGAAGAGGGCCACGTCCATCAGAATTGATCATCATATAGTATTGTTGTTGAAGTAGATAATGATCTCCTGGTCCTGCTCATTTCACTCATGTAAGTCTCTCCAGGCCTTTCTGAAATTTTCCTGCTAGTCATTTCTTTTTTTATTTTTTTAATATTTTATTTTATTTTATAATAACTTTATATTGACAGAACCCATGCCAGGGTAATTTTTTTTACAACATTATCCCTTGCACTCGCTTCTGTTCCGATTTTTCCCCTCCCTCCCTCCACCCCCTCCCCTAGGTCCTATATATGTTAAATATTTGCAGTATATCCTAGATACAATATATGTGTGCAGAACTGAGCAGTTCTCTTGTTGCACAGGGAGAATTGGATTCAGAAGGTAAAAAACAACTCGGAAAGAAAAACAAAAATGCAAATAGTTCACATTTGTTTCCCAGTGTTCTTTCTTTGGGTGTAGCTGTTTCTGTCCATCATTTATCAATTGAAATTGAGTCTTTGTCAAAGAAATGCACTTCCATCAGAATACATCCTCATACATTATCGTTGTCGAAGTGTAAAGTGATCTCCTGGTTCTGCTCATTTCACTTCTGCTAGTCATTTCTTAAAGAACAATAATATTCCATAATATTCATATATTACAATTTATTCAGCCATTCTCCAATTGATGGGCATCCACTCAGTTTCTAAGAACTTCAACATTTTAAAAATAAACAATTTTGAAAGGCTTAATAACTTTGAACACGATGATTGACAATTATTTCAGAGGATTGATGATGATACCTCTTGACAAAGAGGTGATGAACTCAACACAGAGAATGAGACATTCATTTCTAGGCATGGTCAATGTGTTCAACTATACATATTTATTAAAATAATCTTGGTTTTTTCTTTTTCTTTTTTTTTAATTCAGTCTGTATGGAGTGTGTGGGAGAGAAATAGAAGAAAGAGAAAATAAATGTTTGTTAATTGAAAATAAAACAAAAAAATATAGAGGATGGCCAGAGAGGATTATTTTGGTTTGGGAAGTTACAGGGATGATGAGTGGAGCAGTAGGAAAGTTGTTTTACACACCCTTTCCAGTAGCAATGGGCCTGTTGATCAGGTTCTCAGAAGAGGTGGTGGTTATGGTATGTACAATGTGATGGGCCTAAGAGCAAGAAGACAGCCATGTTGGAATGGGAAGTATGACTGACGCTAGATGTAATGAGCTATGTGAATTTGCACTTCTGTACTTACTAAGCAGAAAAATCCAATCCCTAGGGGGTGAATTTTAAAGTTGAGTGGGTTGCAAAGTTTATGGATGTTTAGTGGTCATTAAAAGTCTAATTATAGTTTGATATTGGTCTGTTAGCCAAGGGATAATCATTCAAATCCAGCTTTCATGTTCCTAGAATCCTCATGCTTGATATTATATAATTACTTTTCTTTTCTTCCATTTCTTTTCTGATTTCTTCTCCTTATCTCTGCCTTTATGCAAAATACTTTCTGGCTTTCTTTCTCTCATGCTTCTAGGCATACCTATAATATATGAAGAGGAAATGTAGAGTGTCAACTGAGTCTGGAATGGAGCCAGGCTGGGGAATAAAGCCAGGAAGCTGCTCAAACTCTCCGAGTTTCCCTCAAAAACCACATGAAACCAAGCTTTTGAACAGAATATGATGAACAAAACCACTCTCCAACTCAAGATATCCTAGAAAAACTTCAAGAAAGATCAGTCTCACTGGGGTGAAAAGGATGTTCAGCCCACTCAGATAGACTCTGGGAAAGTTGGTAAGAGGGTCTTAATCACATACAAATCAGCAACTAAGACCCGTGGTCCTGGCTCAGTAGAGGAACAAATCAAAGGGATAGTTTCCCGTCTCAGCTCAAAAGGCAAACTCTGGAAAACAAAGAGCAGACAAGCTACCCCTTACAAACACAAGGGGCCCCTGTGCTCAAAGCCAAGGCTCAGAGTTGCCCAGAAAGCTTGGGACAGTGCCCTTTACACCCCAGGAGCAGAATTCCACCACAAAAATTAAAAAAAAAAAAAAAAAAAAAAAGGAAATATCAAAAGAAAAGGAAAGAAAATTAGTACGGAACAGAAAAGAACCTTGATCATCGAAAGCTACTATGGTGACAGGGCAGACCAAAAGACAAACTCATACGAGGACAAAATATGCACAGAAAATATCTCAAAGAATCAGATAAATCGGCCTAAGAGGCTTCTTGGAAGTGCTCATAAAAAATTTGAAAAGGCAAATAAGAGGTAGGAGAAAAAAATGAGAAGGGAAATGAAAGATATTCATACAAGAGTCAAATTGACAGAAGTATATCAATTGAACCAAACTGGCCTTTAACTTGTGGATGGCCAGAAGCAAACGGAGTAGACTGGAGACAGGAGAGTCAAGAATCAAGAATCTCAGGGACCATCAGTTTCAGAAAGTGAGCACAAAGGATTGTTGGTCAGCCAAGCTCAGGGCACAGCTTGCTGCCTGAGTCTTAGCTCTGGAAAACAAGATTTCTCCTAATAGTATCTTGACATTTCCCCCTTTTGGCCAAAGAGAAGGAGTCTGAAAGAACCTCTACCTTCTGGCCAACAAAGAGAGGCTTATACCCATAAAAGTATAAGCCAAGATGTCACTAGAGACCAGTTGGGCCAGAACAAGATGTTAAATTGAGTAAGTTTTGTCTAGCCATTGTTTGCTTCTAAGCAGAAAAGAGAAGAAGCCCAAGAAAGTGTAGAGGGAGAAAATGTCAACACACGCCTGAATCAGGGCTATCATGGTTAAGCATATAGTAGAAGGAAAGAGGAAAAAAAAAAAAAAAAAACTAGGACCATATCCTCAGCCCTCATCCAAAATCTTTGAACACTATCTCATCTGGATGTTGGCTGCTTCTGTGTCCAAACTAGATAAACCTCGATGTCCCTGGAGAATTCTGCTGTCCACTCAGGAGTAATGGCTTCCATCATATGACCCAAGAGTTCACACCCACAAGTTTGGCAGCTGTGGCAGTAATCAGAAGGATCTAGGAAGTGCCCTTTGCTTGAGATGTACAAGTGTGAGAAAACTTTTTGCATCATTCTTTGGATCTGAGTTTCTGGTCAGCATCCTGGGTTAAAGGTCTCTAGCAGCACATAAGAGATGATTCTATTTCCCAGTCATGCAGGGCTAGTTTCAAAAAAATCCAATAAGGTTTTCTCACAATTCCCATGATTGCATAATTACATTAAGTCAGGTAACATTAATATCACATTACAAATCAAACTATTTAGAGAGCTCACAAGGGACTGGTTTTGAGAAGGGAAACATGTGTCATGGAGGTGGTCTGTAAGAAAATTTAAACAAAAACCATTCAAAGCAATACAATAATTATCATCAGTGTTAACTAACATCAAGTCTCCTTGTATCTTAGTAACCCATTCTTAATATCTATACAGTCAACACATTCTGAGTCCCAGATTTCTCATGTCATTATCTGGTCCCTAGATATCTTTTCTTGGACAATATTTATTATTTGTTATTTAATTTTTCAAAACATATACATAGTTTTCAATATTCACCCTTGCAAAACCTTGCATTCCAAATTTTTTTCTCCCTCCTTTTCCCCCACCCCTTCCCCTAGATGGCAAGAAATCAAATATGTTAAATATGTATAATTCTTATGTACTTATTTACACAATTATCTTGCTGCATAAGAAAGATCAAAAAAGGAAAAAAAGAGAAAGAAAACAAAATGCAAGCAAACTACAACAAAGAAAAGTGAAAATTCTATGTTGTGATCCATACTCAGTCCCCACAATCCTCTCTCTGGGTGCATTCACAAGAATGGATCTTCATCACAACATCTTTGGAACTGCCTGAATCACCTCGCTGTTGAAAAGAACCATATTGTTCTGTAAGAAATGACCAGCAGGATGAATACAGAGAGGCCTGGCGAGATTTACATGAACTGATACTAAGTGAAATGAGCAAAACCAGGAGATCATTATATACTTCAACAATGATACTGTATGAGGACATATTCTGATGGAAGTGGATCTCTTCGATAAAGAGAGCTAATGCACACATATATTGTATCTAGGATATACTGTAACCTATTTAACATGTAAAGGACTTATTGCCATCTAGGGGAGAGGGTGGAGGGAGGGAGAGGAAAAATCGGAACAGAAGTGAGTGCAAGGGATAATATTGTAAAAAATTACCTTGGCATGGGTTCTGTCAATAAAAAGTTATTTAAAAAAAAAAAAAGAAAGAAAAGAGCCATATTGGACAATAGTTGGACAATTATTGTACAATTATTTCTGTGATTGTAAATCTAGAGGTTCCTAGATAATTCTAACAATATAATTTAGTACAATCACTTAAATTTATTTCTTCAATCTTGAAACTTCAGAGAATTTCAGTTTATATATATTCCATGTTCTGTTTCTGTCCTTACCTAAATCTTATCCATGGTACAAAAACCTTCTAAAAATGTATAGGATCTAAAAATGTATAGGTAAAATGAACTCTTTTGCCTTTTAAAATTACGAGACATATTTGCTAACTTGAGGAGGGAGGAGGTAAGGAAGGGAGAGAGAAAATTTGGAACACAAAGTTTTACAAAAATGAATGCTGAAAACTAATTTTACAAGTATTTGAAAAAATAAAATACTATCAAGGGAAAAAATAAAATTATCAGACAGAGAATTTAATAATGAGAAAATAATTTCACTTTACCATTGTATGGATATACAACTTATGTGTAAAATCTTAATCCTTAATTAATACATTCTTAATCCAACTTTGAGAATTTATACTAAAACATACTCAATGACATAAATTTCAGAAGCCAATCATATATATATATATCTGTAAATAGTTCTTAGAGAAAACTCTAATCCTGTTGATTTTCTCAAAATTTACTATTGCATTTAATTAGAAAATTTTCACTTTTTTTTTTTTTTTTTTTTTTTTTTTTTTTTTTTTTTTTTGCTGAGGCAATTGGAATTTAGTGACTTACCCAAGATCACACAGTTAGGCAGTGTTAAGTATCTGAGATCATATTTGAACTCAGGTCCTCCTGATTTCAGGACTGATGCTCTATCCACTGCACCAAGTAGCTGCCCCAATTAGAAAATTTTTGCATTACATTTTTGTCTTATTAATTTGTGTAATCATTTCCCTTTTAGGAAAATATAATCCCTGTGTTATAATTTGACCACAAATACAGGTTAAAATTGTAAGATGTTCACACTTGCATCCTATTATAGTAACTTAATATCAATCCAGCATGGTTCCAATATTAATAGGTTATTTAATAGATTTGACATTGTATTTGAAGAATTTCTTGATTATAGAAATTTGACATAAAAAGAAAGAGGGACATAGTTATAACATTGTCATATATCATAACAGAGAGGAGAACTTCCTTAACTCTGTTTGATTACAGGCTTGAGTCGTATCTGCAGCCAATCATGTAATCAGAATGTATCAAAAGCAGGATTAACCAGGTGAAAACAGATGTTCATCTTTAGCAGTTCCCAGACTGTATCCCATGCTATTTTCTACTACTGATTTCATGAGAAGTCAAACAACTATCCCTGTAATCAAAGCTCAAAACAATAGTAAATTACAATCCCAAGATTTTTATCCTAAATAGCAAAATTTCATTAACCACAACTTAGAGTTATTCTTTCCTGATGTTTCCTAACAGTTAACATTTCATTTATCCTTTATTTGTAAGCTAAACTACTCATATTCTGGGGCTTCAGACATACATCAAATATCTGACAGTTGACTCATCTTTAATAGATTGAAGCTACATCTTTTTTTTTTCATGACAAATATGTATATTCAAACCAAAAAAAAGTCTCATATTGCCCATGCTGAAAAGTACATATGGCATAGTTCAATTATCTTTCTGCAGAAGTTGGGTATAAAATGCTTTCTCATTGTCTTTTAGGATTGTGATTGTAGTCATTGCCTTGATTAGAGTTATTTAAGTATTCCAAAGGTGCTGTTTTTCAATGGTGTTATTATATAAATTGTTCCCCTGGTTTTGATCACTTAATTTTGTATTAGTTCATATAAATATTTCTAGGTTTCTCTGAAACTGTCCATTTCAGAATTTCTTTTTTTTTTAAATAACTTTTTATTGATAGAACTCATGCCAAGGTAATTTTTTTTTTACAGCATTATCCCTTGCATTCACTTATGTTCCGATTTTTCCCCTCCCTCCCTCCACCCCCTCCCCCAGATGGCAAGCAGTCCTTTACATGTTGAATAGGTTACAGTATATTCTAGATACAATATATGTGTGCAGAACCGAACAGTTTTCTTGTTGCACAGGGAGAATTGAATTCAGAAGGTATAAATAACCCGGGAAGAAAAACAAAAATGCAAGCAGTTTATATTCATTTCCCAGTGTTCTTTCTTTGGGTGTAGCTGCTTCTGTCCATCTTTGATCAATTAAAGCTGTCTTTATCGAAGAGATCCACTTCCATCAGAATATATCCTCAAACAATCGTTGTTGAGGTATATAATGATCTCCTCTGCTTGTTTCACTTAGCATCAGTTCATGTAAGTCTCGCCAATCCTCTCTGTATTCATCCTGCTGGTCATTCCTTACAGAACAATAATATTCCATAACATTCATATACCACAATTTACCCAACCATTCTCCAACTGATGGGCATCCATTTATTTTCCAGTTTCTAGCCACTACAGACAGGGCTACCACAAACATTTTGGCACATACAGGTCCCTTTCCCTTCTTTAGTATCTCTTTGGGGTATAAGCCCAGTAGAAACACTGCTGGATCAAAGAGTATGCACAGTTTGATAATTTTTTGAGCATAGTTCCAGATTGCTCTCCAGAATGGCTGGATGTGTTCACAATTCCACCAACAATGTATCAGTGTCCCTGTTTTCCCACATCCCCTCCAACATTCTGCATTATCTTTCCCTGTCATTCTAGCCAATCTGACAGGTGTGTAGTGATATCTCAGAGCTGTCTTAATTTGCATTTCTCTGATTAATAATGATTTGGAGCATATTTTCACATGGCTGGAAATAGTTTTAATTTCTTCGTCTGAGAATTGTCTGTTTATATCCTTTGACCATTTATCAATTGGAGAATGGTTTGATTTCTTATATATTAGAGTCAATTCTTTATATATTTTGGAAATGAGGCCTTTATCAGAACCTTTGATTGTAAAAATGTTTTCCCAGTTTATTGTTTCCCTTCTAATCTTGTCTGCATTTGTTTTGTTTGTACAAAAACTTTTCAATTTGATATAATCAAAATTTTCTATTTTGTGGTCAATAATGATCTCTAGTTCTTCTTTGGTCATAAATTCCTCCCTCTTCCACAGGTCTGCGAGGTAAACTATCCTATGCTCTTCCAATTTATTTATAATCTCATTCTTTATGCCTAGGTCATGAACCCATTTTGACCTTATCTTGGTGTATGGTGTTAAGTGTGGGTCAATGCCTAGTTTCTGCCATACTAATTTCCAATTTTCTCAGCAATTTTTGTCAAATAATGCATTCTTATCCCAGAACCTGGTATCTTTGGGTTTGTCAAACACTATATTATTAAAGTTATTGGCTGTTTTGTCCTTTGAACCTAACCTATTCCATTGATCAACTAGTCTATTTCTTAGCCAATACCAGATGGTTTTAGTAACTGCTGCTTTATAATATAATTTTAGATCTGGTACAGCTAGGCCACCTTCATTTGATTTTTTTTTTCATTAATTCCCTTGAAATTCTTTACCTTTTGTTTTTCCATATAAACTTTGTTGTTATTTTTTCTAGTTCATCAAAGTAGTTTTTTGGGAGTTTGATTGGTATAGCGCTAAATAAATAGATTAATTTAGGTAGTATTGTCATCTTTATTATATTTGCTCGCCCAATCCAAGAGCATTTAATATTTTTCCAGTTGGTTAGATCAGACTTAATTTGTGTGGAAAGTGTTTTGTAGTTTTGCTCATAAAGTTTCTGATTTTCCCTTGGCAGATAGATTCCTAAATATTTTATACAATCAGTAGTTACTTTAAATGGAATTTCTTTTTGTAGCTCTAACTGTTGGGTTTTGTTAGTAATATATAAGAATGCTGATGACTTATGTGGGCTTATTTTGTATCCTGCAACTTTGCTGAAGGTGTGGATTGCTTCTAATAACTTTTTGGTAGAGTCTCTGGGGTTCTCTAAGTATACCATCATATCATCAGCAAAGAGTGATAATTTGGTTTCCTCTTGAAGCTACATCTTAAACTACTCTATAGACTTTCATAATAACCAAGAATTTCAAATGAAAATTTACTTTTATATATTATCTACTTTTATAACAAAATATATTTCATTAAATATTTAACAATTTTCAAATATCTCTTTCTTATCACATCCTTTTAAAAGCCCAATTTATATATAATAGCATGCAGATTAAAAAGTTATTTTGTCAAGATGATCAGCTGTTAATAATAAAACTATTCTCAAATCCAAGACAACTCTGAAGGAGTTATGATGAAAAAATGCTATGCACACCCATGGAAGGAAATGATGGTGACTGAATGCAGATTGAAGCATACTTTTTTTTAAAATAATTTTTTATTGATAGAATCCATGACAGGGTAATTTTTTTTTTTTTTACAGCATTATCCCTTGCATTCACTTCTGTTCCGATTTTTCCCCTCCCTCCCTCCACCCCCTCCCCTAGATGGCAAGCAGTCATTTACATGTTGAATAGGTTATAGTATATCCTAGATACAATATATGTGTGCAGAACTGAACAGTTTTCTTGTTGCACAGGGAGAATTGGCTTCAGAAGGTAGAAATAACCCGGGAAGAAAAACAAAAATGCAAGCAGTTTATATTCATTTCCCAGTGTTCTTTCTTTGGGTGTAGCTGCTTCTGTCCATCTTTGATCTGAATTAACTCTCTTTATCGAAGAGATCCACTTCCATCAGAATATATCCTCAAACAGTATCTTTGTTGAGGTATATAATGATCTCCTGGTTCTGCTCATTTCACTTAGCATCAGTTCATGTAAGTCTCGCCAGTCCTCTCTGTATTCATCCTGCTGGTCATTCCTTACAGAACAATAATATTCCATAACATTCATATACCACAATTTACTCAACCATTCTCCAATTGATAGGCATCCTTTTATTTTCCAGTGAAGCATACTTTTTTATACTTTATTTTTCTTGAGAGGTTTTTTGTTTTTGTTTTTGTTTTTGGTCTGTTTTCTTTCACAACATGACTATTATGAAATGTTTTGCACGACTACACATGTATAATTCATATTGTATTGCTTGCTTTTTCAATGACATGGAGGGGGGAAGGAGGAAGAGAGAGAATTTGAAACTCAAAGTTTTAAAACCAAATGTTAAAAATTGTTTTTACATGGAATTGTGGAAAAATAAAATACTAAAAAAACAAACAAACAAACCCAATATATGCAAATGCTTAGACTATGGGGAAATGAGTTATTTTGCCTAATAACATTTTTGTTACAATTTCACAATATAAGAGAATTTAGAAATACATAATAAGAAAACAATATCATATATTTAAAATATGAAACAAAACTTCAGATAACATCAATTGCATTTCCAAATTGCATCACATAAAAATTATTAATCTTTACATTTTAAACAACTTATTGAATATGGAACAATTATACTCAATCAAATAAATAATGTGATACTCAACATAAATCAGTCACTGTGTTAAGTACCTTAAAATCACTGTATTATTTTGATAACTTTATCAACAAAGGTTCATATTGTCAACACTATGCTTTTTTCAATAGTAACGTGTGGTTGAGAGAGTTGGACAGTAAGGAAAGCTGTACACTACAGAATCAATCTTTCTGAACTGTGGTGGGAAAGGAGACTTTTGAGAATCCCTTAGGCAGCAAGGATATTGGCAAAATAAACTTTGACAATTTTTTTAAATTTTTTAATAGAGCTTTTTATTTTCAAAACATATGCATGGATAATTTTTCAACATTGACACTTGTGTTTCAGATTTTCCCCTCCTTCTCCCCATCTTCCTCCCCTAGATAGCAAGCAATCCAATATATGTTATCCATGTTAAGATATATGTTAAATTCAATGTGTAAACATATTTATACAATTCTCTTGCTGCACAAGAAAAATCACAAAGGAAAGAAAATGAGTAAGAAAACAAAATGCTAGGGAACAACAACAAAAAGTGTGAATGTTATATTATGATTCATATTTAGTCCCCACAGGCTTCTCTCTGGGTGTAGAAGGCTCTCTTCATCACAAGATCATTGGAGCTGGTTTGAATCCTCTCATTGTTGGAAAGAGCAATATGCATCAGAATTGATTGTCATATAATCTTGTTGCCATCTACAATGATCTCCTAGTTCTGCTTCCTTCACTTAACATCAGTTCATGTAAATCTCTCCAGGCCTCTCTGAAATCATCCTGCTGATTGTTTCTTATAGAACAATAATATTCTATAACATCCATATGCCACAATTTATTCAGCCATTCTCCAACTGAGGGGCATCCACTCACTTTCCAGTTACTAGCCACACAAAGAGGGCTGCCACAATATTTTTGCACATGTGGATACCTTTCTGGAAGGACAATTATTGAAGTTTGGGCCACATATTTGGAAAGATTAAAAGCAAAAGGAAAGGGGACAGCAGAGGTTAAGATGGATATATAGTGTCATGGAAATAACAAACATGAAATTGGACAGATTTTGAAAGGAGTTACTTTTTAGTATACTGTCCAGATTTGCCATAGCTTTCCTTCCAAAGAGCAAGTCTCTTAAGTCCAAAGAGCTGTAGGTGTCAAATGCTGTGATTTTTGAGCTCAAAAACATAAAATCTGACCCTGCTTCCATTTCTTCTCTGCCCATTTTCCAGAAAGTGATGAGAACAGTTTTTGAGATCTTAGGAGTTTTTAAAAAATGTATTTATTTATTAGTTTTTGATGTTTAGTTTTAGAGGATTTTTATTTCCATTTTTTCCTCTCTCTCCCCCTCACTCTTCCCCAATCTTATATAGGTTATACATGCACAATCACATTAAACATATTTCAACATTAATCATGTGGGGGAAAAAAGAATTAGAACAAAGGGGAAAAACGAGAAAAAAAGAATGAAAATGGTATTTTTCCATCTGCATTCAGATTCCATATTCTTTCTCTGGATATGGATAGCATTTTCCATCATGAGTCCTTTAGAACTATCTTAGATCATTGTATTGCTGAGAAAAGCAAGTCTATCAAAGTTGATCATCCATATAATATTGTTACTGGGTGTAATGTTCTCTTGGTTCTGCTCATTTCATTCAGTATATGTAAGTTTTTCCAGGTTTTTCTGAAATCCACCCCTCATCATTTCTTATAGAACAATAGCATTTCATTACATTCTCATACCATAGTTTGTTCAGCTATTCCTCAGTTGATAGCTATTCCCTTGATTTCCAATTCTTTGTCACAAAGAGAGCTGCTATAAACATTTTTGTACATGTGGGTTCTTTCCTATTTTTTTATAATCTTTTTAAAATATAGATCTACCCAGTAGAGGTGTTGCTGGGTCAAAGTATATGCCCAGTTTATAGTCCTTTGGGCATAGTTCCAAATTGCTCTCCAGAATGGCTGGATCAGTTCACAGTTTTAGTTTTTTTCTGATGTTAAACTTCACAAGAGCTTTTAAACTCATTTATTTTATCCTCATCAAGACTCCTTAATTCCTTTTCATTTTCTGCTATCACTGAAAACATCTGTATATATGAAATTGTTCATATTTTTTCTGGCAACTTTAATTCCAACTTTTAATTTATCCAGCCTAGCATTTCTCATGATTTAATTTGCATATAATTGAAACATATAAGGAGACAATAAACAATCTTATTGTACTCTTTTTCCCAATCATTTGTTCCATATTTGGCTCTGTTGCTTCTTGACTCACACCCAGTTTCTTCAGATGAAAAAACAAGATGATCTGTATTCCTATCTATGTGAGGACTTGCCACATTTTGTTGTGATCCACAGAGACTCAAAGGCTTTAGTGTGGTCAATGAAGCAGAAGTAGATATTTTTCTGGAAATCCCTTGCTCTCTCCATAATCCAGAAAATGTTTGGCAATTTAGTTTCTAGTTCTGCTTTTGTGAAAACCATCTTGCTCTTCTGGGAATTCTCAGTTCACATATTGTTGAAGCTTAGCCTTCAAAAATTTAAATATAACCTTGCTAGTGTATTAAATGAGTGCAAGTATTTGGTAATTTGAATATTCTTTGTTTGGCATTTCTCATTTTTTAGGATTGGGACATAAATTGATCTTTACCAACCAGGGGCCAAATTTGCTGGCATACTGAGTATAGTAATTTAACAGCAACATGTTTTAGGATTTTGACTAACTCAGCTGGAATTCTAGTACCTTCACTAATCTTATTGTTAGCAATGCTTCCTAAGGCACACTTAACTTTATTCTCCAAAATGTCTGGCTCTAGATAAGTAATCCCATTATTATAATTATTGATGATGTTAAGATTTTTTGGGTATAGTTCTTTTGTGTAGTCTTACCACTTCTTAATCTCTTCTTCTGTGAAGTTCCTATAATTTTTGTCTTTTATCATACTCATTTTTATATGGAATGTTGTCTTGATGTCTCAAATTTTCTCAAAAAGATCTCTTGCCTTCCCACTCTATTTCTTTGCATTGCTTATTCAAGAAAAACCTTCTTAATCTCTCCTTACTGTTATCTGGAATTCTGCATTCAGTTTGAAGCCTGGTTGGCTTGCTCATCCTCCTCAAAAGGGAGGTTCTAAGAAGAACAAAACTATCAGAGGGATGAGGAGAGAATACTTTCATTGTGTGAAGTTTAAGGATGAAATGAGCTTTTCGGGTGAAAAGTTTTCTGGGGATATTGTAGGCCCATTGTACGAGAGTTAGGAAAGAACTTAGAGAAGAAAGAAGACATGGTATCTGATCAAGAGTTGAATGTAGACTCTACACAAGCTAGATTCAGGGATTGCTAATGATGATGAAAGAAGAAAGGGCTAGAACACAGTGTTGAAGTAGTTTCTTCTCACCAATCTTTTTCCCCTTGACCTCAGATACTAAGGATACTTGGTAGTTTTCAGTTATAGATATCTGTCCCCAAGGTGAAAATGAGGGGGAGAAAGTGAGAAAACAGAGAATGGGACAGAGGATAGGAGAATTGGAAATTAGAAATTAAACAAGAGATTAAACTCAAATGCTAGGTTGTAACAAATTAGGGTTTTCTTTCTTTTTTTTTTTTTTGAGAGAAAAAATTTTGAAAATAATTTCATGTTTAGTTCACTGTAGAAAATGCATTTAACTCACATGCTAAGTGATTTCCTTGGACCTCTGTGAGAAAAGAAGCAAGATTGAAACTCAAAGTGATTGAAGGCATATGAGCTAAGAGAGTTATAAATGACTTTTAAGAAATAATCAATTCCCCTATGCTTTAAATATAGAATTCAGAGCTCTAGGAAAAGTTGACTTGTATACCCATAGGTAGCATCTGGCTGCTATCTCAAGACCACAAAGTGTGATTTGTGCATACCCAGTGGAGAGATCTGATAGAGCTTGAGCTTTGATTACCATCTTGTGGCTGGAAATATATAGCAGTCTGCAACATCCTGCTTCAAGCCACATTCCTTAGTTCAGTCATTCAAAGTGTTTTAAAGAGATTTAGGACAGCTAGGAGTTTGCTAATGTAATGGTTTTGCTATGGCAGTATCCTGAGTCCTCATTGCCCAACAGATACTACATTAATGATGATGGATGAAGGCCTTGAAAAGGGGACACACTCTGATAAAAGAAGGCCAAAAAAAAAAAAAAAAAAGACTAGAGGGAAGCAAGTTTATATGCAGAAATTATTGACTACATTTTTGGGAGGGTAACATGAATAGTTTCTAGGCAGAATTCAAATCCAGAGAGAATTATGAAAAGTAAATGCGGATTGAAGTTTGCTATTTTTATTTTTTGCAGTTATTTGTTTGCTTTTTTTTTTCTTCTTGTGGTTTTTCCTTTTTGTTCTGATTTTTTCTTTCACAACATAACTAGTATGGAAATGTTTGGAGTGATTATACATGCATGGCCTATATCAAATTGCTTACTGTTTGGGGTTGGCGGGGAGGAGGAGAAAAACCATTTGGAATTCAAAATCTTGCAAGAATGGATGTTGAGAACTATCTTTGCATGTAACTGGAAAAATAAAATACTATTGAAACTTAAATAAGACAAAATATACTGGCGTTGTTTTTGTGGGAAGGCACTTAACCTCTCAAGACTTTAGCCAGTTTCCTAAAACTCTTAAGTTACAGAGAAAGGACACTGACAGAATTTCTTCCTCTGGAAATTCTATCAGGAATGCCAGACTTAAATAGAAACTAGGTCATTAAAAAGTACAAAACAAAATATTTTCTAATTACATTTTAATCTTTTTTCAGACTGCCCTTGGGAGTATTGTGGGCTGCTTCTTGCTGTGGGACCTGGGTTTAATACCTCTGCTATATACCAATAAAGTTATAGTTTTAGCCCCTATCCTTTCCCCTCAGGATATATTATCTTTATATATATTAAACACCTTCTAGTGCAATGCATCATGCAAGGTTCACAGAATATAATAAAAAGGAAAGAAACTCTTTACCCCTCAACAATTCCTGTACTCAGGGATCTGACTCAGATAAATGCAAACTCAATTTAATTTAATTCAATAAAGATTTATTAAGTACTTCTAGAAAAAAAATTTTTTTCTAAGCAGAGACATTATTGACTACATTTTCTTTAGAGTGTATGCTGAACATCCATGAACAGCAGAAGATTATTGAGCTGTCTCAATTATTCTGGGAACTGGACAAATCTGAACATAGCAGTGGAAAAATGATGATGGAATGCCTGAAGAGCTTCTGGGACAAATGGAGGGATTTCTGTACAGTGACAAATTCTTGGATTTATATCTTCTTATATCCTTCCAAAAATGTTCCACAGTGGCTATTGAAAGCTTTCCTTTAAGTCTTTTAATATTTGGTGGATACTATCAATCAATCAAAAAGGAATTTTAAAGCATCCTTAAAGTACCATGCATCACATATTTAACATATATAGGACTGCTTGCCATCTTGGGGGGGGGGGGAGGAGGGAGGGAGGGGAAAAAACGAAACATAAGTGATTGCAAGGGATAATGTTGTGTAAAAATTATCCTGGCATGGATTCTGTCAATACAAAGTTATTATTAAATAAAATTAAATTAAAAAAAAAAAGTACCATGCATCTTGCCAAGAGTTAAGGACTCAAAGACAGAAGAATACTCCATGCTCTCAAGGAGCTTACAGTTCAGTCCATAGACAACATGTCCACAAAAAAGACATGGAGATGGACATCTTATAGTTTGGGATGGAGGTCTCCTATCATTCTCAGTTTCAAGTTCCAGTCCCAACAAACTTTAACAAACTTGTCTTCCCATGCTAAATGAAAGTAGGGAAAAACTTTCTTCCTGAGAAGCAAGAAAGAAGAGTTTGGGAACAGGGAATGTGGAGGAGCCAAAGAGGGAAAGATATAGAGAAAAGATTCTGTGAGGACTGAGGAAGTTAAAATATCAGAGTCCTAACTGATTTAGTTTGATCATATGAAGCATTAGGGTAGCTGCGAACTGGAATCTATTACTCTGTATTTCCCTTCGCTCTTTTCAACCTTCTCTTCCAAAAGAAATGAGTCTGAAGTTTTCCCCTAGCACAGGAAGTTTATCCTTGCTTCTTTAAAATTTCATTTACCATCCTTTGCTTAAGCATTTATTTGTCATTTAAGTCCTAGCATTGTGATAAAAAAATAAGCTGCCAGCCAGTTTCCCCCACCATTTTTTTTCTCAATAGTATTTTATTTTCCCAGTTACATGTAAAGATACTTTTCAATATTTATTTTTGTAAGATTTTGGATTCCAAATTTTTTCTCCTTCCCTCCCTTTCCTTCCCCTTCCCGAAGACAACAACCAACCTCATATGGGTTTTAAATATATTTCCACAGTAATTTTGTTGTAAAAGAAAAATCAGAACAAAAGGGGAAAAACACAAGAAAGAAACAACAAGCAAACAAATAATAAAATGAAAGTAGTATACTTTGATCCACATTCAGTCTCCATAGTTCTTCTCCCTCTGGATGCAGATGGCATTTTCCATCTCAAGTCTACTGGAATCGTCTTGGATCACCACATTGCTGAGAAGAGCCAAGTCTATCATAGTTGATCAACACATAATCTATCTGTTGCTGTGTGCAGTGTTTTCCTGATTCTACTCACTTCACTCAGCTTCAGTTCTCATAACTCTTTCCAGTCTTTTCTGAAATCAGCCTGCTCATCATTAGTTAGAGGACAATATTATTCATATATCATAACTTATTCAGCCATTGATGCAGCTCCTTTGTTCAATTGTGTCCAACTGTTTATGATTCCATGTGGGGTTTTCTTGGCAAAGATACTGAAGTGGTTTGCCATTTTCTCCTCCAGTTCATTTTACAGATAAGGAAACTGAGGCCATCAAGATTAAGTGACTTGCCCAGAGTTACATAGCTATTAAGTGTTTGGGGATAGATTTAAACCATGAAGATAAGTCTTCCTAACTTCATATCCAGTGCTCTATCCACTGGGTCACCTAACTGCCCAGAATTCAAATGCAATGGAGAGGAGGTGATTAAGGAGAATTCTAAAAGGGAGAAAGATTTCAAACTTTAGTATTTTTTTTAACAGAGTTCAACTTCAGCACTATTAAAGAGTGCTGTTAGTTATAACTCTCTAGAAGGGGATATTTTCATGGTTTTTCTGGACAGTTGTTTAAGGAGTGCCTGAGGCTGCTGTGACCAAATAAATGGGCTGGCTCAAGGCAAAGCATGTCTACTAACAACTGCGATTAATTTAAGAAAAAACTATGCCCAGAGGAGAGATGCCAAGGAAACAGCTGGAGAGGAAGGCATCTTCTTCCTTCTTCTGTTCCTCTTCTTCCTCTTTCTCTTGTTCCTCTTCCTCCTCCTCCTTTTTTCTCTTTTAGGTCTCCATCTCCTTTTTATTGTATATTTCCTTTACCCAAAATAATTTTTACTAAAATGAAGGTTGAACTACATCATTCCCTGGCTTAAAGACTGCTGATGGCATCAGTATAATTGTGGGGAGGGGATAGTTATAGAATAAAATGTAAAGATTTATAAGTCTTCACTTTTTAGATTATTTCATAAACTCCCATTCATGTACTCCATGATCTAGCAAAACTAGTATTCTCCAAATTTGAATGTGATGTACCATCTTCCACCACCATACTTATACATATAACATCCTTTATTCCCAGGATGTGTTTCCTCTTCATGTCTATTTTTCAGAATTCTTGGCTTTTTTCAAGAATCAGCTAAAGCATCACTTCTTTGATGTAGCATTACCTGATCCTCCTAGCTGAAAGTATTGTTCTCCTTCCTCAAATATTCCTTGATCATTTCTCTAGAGCTATTGCTTAGCCCCATGGATTACACCAATCTTTGAATGTGTTTATTTTCAATAGAATATGAACTCTTTGAGGGCAGGGAATGTTTCATTTTTGTCTTTGTGTGTCCAGGACCTAGCACTGTATCATATATAATAGGTAAATGAATGGAAGCTTAATGAATCTTTGTTGCATTTATCTGAATTAGCATTATTTGTATATGCCTCTTATTTTCCTGTGGTTCTTTGAGAGTTAGACTGTCTTATTTATCTTTGTGTACCCTTCAGCAACTGCATGTAATAGCTCAATAAATGTTGTTGAATTGAATTATCAAGCAATTCAAGGTATCAATATGGGGGAGGGAGGAGGATAGAGAATTAGGACTAAGAGTGCTCAGGAGAAGCAGGAATAACAATATCAAACTCTGGGACTGGCAAGAATATTTGTCCTAATAGTGAATAGCATAATGTGCCATTCCTGTGCCCCATCATTATATTCATAGTGTCCCAAAGAACCTTGATCTTCTCCCCTCATAACCACTTTTTAGAATTCCAACTTGATAGTAAGAACTCTCAAACTCAGAATTAAGTCAGTCTAGCAATTCTTTGCCTTTCAATTCTCCTAATACTGATATGGACACCCAAGGCATCTGGCTTTCTTATTAAGGTCTGAGTTGAGTACCATATCTTGTATCTACGATTTTTGCCAGTATTCTACAATTGGTTTTCTGTTAGCATTGTTTCCCATTCAATCAGCTGGATGCAATTAGCCATGCTATGTCATGATATCTACACTTATTGACTTGTTCTAGAAAAGAGACAAAGGAAGGTGATGACTTTCCCTAGGTTTTAGGAAAATGGTGAATTTGGTTTGATGCTCCTCATTTCTCCTATTAGGTTCAAAGCTCTCTATTTCCCTACTATAGCAGGGATGGAAGTCCATGGAACATGTGCATAATAGAGCTTAGGAGGTCCATTTCATAGAACATATGCCTGAGTTGCCCAAGCAACTTCCTGGGACATGTTTGACTCAGTACTGAAGGACTTGGCACTTTGATATGACATAATAAATTCTAGGTCATTCATTGGTTCTTTCCTGTCCTCTGAAAGAGGTTTCATTTTTTAAAAAAGGAGAGATGGTTTCTGGCTCATTCTTTTCCTTAGGCTTTCCCACTAATTTAAAATGTCAGAGCATAATACAATTTGAAAAATTGCTAAATTGGCATTTCACCTTGACTCTACACTGTTAAAACGATTTCCTTCAGGTTCCAACCTCATCTCCTCCTGCTGGTGGTCATCTTCATTTTTAAGATGGTAATAATAGATGTAGAGAGAGTATTGTCATGGGCCAGGATAAGACCAAGAGACTGCCTAGGATTTGCTACATAATGCCATAATATCAAGCTCTGCCTTTTTTCTTTTAATCAAATTTTAATTTAATGCTGATTTATTGTACATAATCTTTTATTTAACATTATAAAAATAAAAGTTGGTTTCCTCCTCTTCCCTTCACCTGGCTCATTATTCTTGCTTGTTTTCATTTACTTGTTTGGTTAGACATCTAGTGGCCAAGAACCATAAAACATGAGAAAGTAACATCTGAGTTTGGGTTTTGGGCTAACAAGCCAAGATTCCAGACTCAAGTTAATTTAGCCAAGTCCTATCTCTTGGGCTTCCCTTTATTGTCTCATGGGAAATTTATAAAGGAAGAACTACTTGTCATATAGGAGACAGAATAGAAGGAAGGAAGAAAGGAGGGAGGGAGGGGAAAAGGATAGAAGTTTGTCTCTCCTGTGTGTGTGTGTGTGTATGTGTGTGTGTATATGAAAATCATTTGGGGCCATTCAGAACCACAGGACATGGCAGCCCAAAATTGCTAAAGTGATTTTGGGTTGAATTAATAAAGGCATGAAAAGGGAGAATTAGCCTGAATTGGTGAACAAAAAGCTGCCCTTGGAGTCAGGAAGAGCTGGGTAGAATAATTAGCTTGGTATAGTGGATAGAAGGCTGGACTTGCAGTCAATAAGATCCAAGTTTTCAGAAATTTACTGGTTGTGTTACCAGAAACTAGTCACTTAACCTCTTAGCATCACAAACAACTCTAGAAGGCTATTATAGAGCAACCTACAAGGGAAAAGGGAAGTCTCATTACCAAAAATTCCCTACACCAATGCACTCCCAGATCTAATCCAAATTTATTTGAAATAATTAAGACAGTGTCCAGCATAAGAAAGATGATAACTACATCGAAGCAAATGGAAGGCTTTAATTGCAGTATCTCCTGAAAGATTTTTAAAAATTATTTTCAATTAATAATCATTTTTTCTCCTTCCCTACACACTACAATTGGAACACCAAAAAAAGCAAAGCTCTTGAAATAAATAAGCATAGTCAAGAAAAACAATTTTCTACATTAATGACCTCCAAAGATGTATGTGTCATTATGCACATTGTATAATCACCTTTCTGTCAGGAGGTAAGCTCTATCCTCAGCCCTTTGGAACTGTGGTTGTAAAAACATGAATAGGCGTTCTCTAGTCTTTCTAAGTTTTTGTCTTTATAGTTGTAATATTACATGATGGTTCTTTTTCTGGGAAGCAAACTGCCCTGCACTGTTCCTAGGGTAACCTTGGGTGGAAGGAAGTAATGTTGCATTAACAAGTTGATAGGGTCTGCACAAGCACATTACTCAATGGTATAATGTTATAAATTGTTCTCCTGGTTCTGCTTACTTCACTATGCATCAGTTCATAGAAGTTTTCCAAGGTTTTTCCTGAAACTGTTATCTTTCTCGTCAGAAAAAGGATACCCTATTGTCTTTATATACCACAATGTGTTCAGTCACTTTTCAGTTGATGGGAATTGCTTTTGTTTACAGTTTTTTGTCTATATTAAAAAATATAAATGGAAATAAAGCTCCAATATGCCTTTTTATGTAATTGGGTTCTTTTCCTCTCTTTAACCCCACTGGGCATACACCTACTAGTGATATTATAGAATCAAAAGATATGCAATATCAGAATATAGTTCCGAGTTGTTTTCCAGATTATTTGTACTAAATCCTAGACCTGTCAATGGGAGATCAAGGTATCTTCTCTTCCTTTAGTTTCTCCAACATTTGGAATTTTCATTGCTTAATAATTTTACCTAGTTGATTTCTATGAAATGGAAACTCAGAATAGTTTTTTTTTTCAAGGAATAAGTATTAATTTTTTTTCTTGCCCTTTTCCTCTTTCTCCCCCTTCAGAAAGAAGAATATATATATGGCAGCTAGGTAGCACAGCAGATAAAGCACTGGGACTAGAGTCAGGAAGACTGTGGTAGGGCAAGTCATTTCACTCTGTTTGCCTCAGTTTCTTCATCTGTAAAATGAGGCAGAGAAGGAAATGCCAAACTACTCCAGTATTTCTGCCAAGAAAACTCCAAATGGGATCATGAAGAGTCGGACTCAACTGAAATGGCTAAACAACAACAAAAATGTATGTATATATTTATATATGTAAATGTATGTCAGAAGGTGGGTAGAATGTTTCATCATGAGTCTTCTGGAAACATAGTCATCATATTGATCATAGTTCTTAAATCTTTCAAAGTTGTCTTTACAATATTGCTATAATTATAATGGTTGTTCTGCTTCCATTCATACAAGTTTTCCAAGTATTTCTTAAACTCTCTTCATTTTTTATGGCACAATAATACTCCATGATTCCACTATTCTACAATAGTATTCAATACATATACCATAATTTTTCAGCTCTTCTCCGATCAATGGATATCCCCTTACTTTCCAGTTCATTGCTATAATAGAAAGAGTTGCTATAAATATTTTTAGATCTTTTCATTACATTTTATTTATTTTAGGTCCTAAATATGTATAGGTCCTTTTTCTTCTTTGATCTCTTTGTAGTACAGGTGCAGTAATAATATGTCTGGGTCAAAGAGGGTCTAAAGTTTAGTAACTTTTGAGACATAGTTCCCAATTAGCATTCAATTTGATTTGTCTCATTGTTGCCTTCTCTATTTACATTGTTGTGGTCATTGTATGGATTGTTTTCTTGGTTTTACTTATTTCACCTTCTATCAGTTCATATAAATCTTCCCATGCTTCTCTGCTGATTTCTTTTACTAACTTATTCCCAAATTGATAAGCACCTGAGAAATTCTATATTTTTACTATATATAAAGAATTATAGTACTAGAAGAAGCAATAATGGGGATTGCTACTTGGTATTTAATTTTGACCAACCAAAAGAAGATTGATTAAGAAGAAGGGACTCAAGGGACAGCTAGCTGGTGCAGTGGATAGAGCACCCGCCCTGAACTCAGGAAGACCTGAGTTTAAATTTGACCTCAGATACTTAATATTTCCTAGCTGTGTGACCTGGGCAAGTCATTTAATCCCAATTGTTTCAGGAAAAAAAAAAGAAGAAGGGACTCAGAACTTTCTCAGGGAATGGTCATGCCATTTCAGAATTTACTTAGAGTTAAGGGAGGGAATAATTTCCAAACTTATTTGTAGGCATACTTGTACTCCTGACTTTAGGAAATCATATTTCAATAAATTTCAGAAAAAACAACAATAATCCAGCATGTATTTTTATTCTTTTTCTAAAGTCTATTATATTTTGAGTCCTTCTTTCTTCACCATTCCCCACTGGAAAAAAAAATCAACAAACTGTACCAATAACAATTTAAGTACAGACAAACTCTGTCTGTAAGGCAGCATATTAAATATGGGAGATACAGAAGCAAAAGAAAAAATAGGCCTTGCCACCAATGAGCTTACATTCTACTAGAAATAAATAATAGGTATGATCTCATGAAGAACCTCTCCCAGGGAAGACAACTCAGCATGTAAGGAAGCCTTGCAAAAACAAAATTCTGACAATATCATGGAAAAACGATCCCTTTGAGGGAGAAAGGGAGATGCGTCAGCAGCTTGGAGCCCTTGCAGCTGACTGTTTATAGCTTCACAGCAGAAGTGCCCTGGGGATGCTAGGACACAGACTTGGCAGACTAACAGTCTCCTCCCACTTTGGTCCAGCTTTAGCCAGGTCTGTAGATCAGTTGCTGGTCTAGTTCCTTGATGCTGGTGATTCTGATCTGATTCTTCCTTGTTTTGATGGGGACTCAGGGCAGACTGATGATTGGTTACTAGGTGTTGTTATAGTCAAGCACTCCTAGGGAATTCAACTCCTGCTAACACCTTAGTGCTGTCTTTCTGATTTCTATGCTGGTTCAAGGAAGAGAGATTTTTTTTTTTTTTGTATATTCTTAAGGCAATGGGAATACTTTGTGGGGACCCTGTTTGTCTATATCTTTATAGCTGGCAGGAGTTAGGGGAAGATGGTCTAAGCTAGCCAGGATCCTGGGCATAGTCCCTGTTGTTAAACACAAGCCCTAGAGTAGTCTGCCTGTATTTGGTCCAAGAGTATGGAAAATCGTACACTTAATAGGGGAAGCTGGTGGCTTAGTAGATAGACTTCTAGATTAGGAATCTTGAAAACCTGATTTCAAATGTGACCTCAGACACTGGCTGTGTGACCTTTGTTTTGTTTTGTTTTTGTTTTTGTAAAATGAGAATAATAATAGCACCTACCTCCCAGAATTATTGTAAGAATAAAATGAGCTAATATTTGTAAAGTGCTTAGAAAAGTGCCTGAAATATGGTAGTCACTTATATAAATGTCAGCTATTATTACTGTGAGGTTCAATCCTTTTCCTATGATCCTTAATGATGGCTACCAAGGAATCTAATCTAATCCAATCCAATAAATACGTATTAAGTGCCTGCTATGTTTTAAGCATTGTGCTAAGCACTAGGGAAATATTTAATAGAAGGAAAGACAATCCTTACTTTACAGAAACTTACAATCTAATGCAGGAGGAAGACAACACACAAAAGGAGACAGAAAAAGTAAGGGAATGGTTGACAGGGGTATCCAGCACAGAAGCATCTTGTTCTGTAAAAATCTCAAGAAAACTATACAGCCTAGGATGAGTTGAAGCCAGGGGTGTGCTGGAGCCAGTTCTTACTGGCTTGAGAGAAATGATTGTTACCTTTTATGTGTGGGCAAATGCCAAAGCTCAGAAATTGGCAAATTCTATAAATCAGGGTTAGATTTTGTTTTGTTGATTATATAGACTTAAGAGAGTGATGGAAGAAAATTGATGAAAAAAAGTTAAATTTCAAAATGTGCTTGGCTTATGTTGTGAGTTTTTTTATGGAGAGCTTATTATGTAAGAATATATAATACACATATGCACACATTTATATATTATATAAACACATGTATATGCACATATATACACACTATACGTATTTTGGCTTACAAAAATAATAAAATCAATGAAAAGGGGCTTTGAAAAGATCCCTTTCAAAATAAAAATAGAAGAATAAAGAAAGGATAGACCTACACATAGAGGAGATGGTATAATATTAACTTGTAATTTAAAAAAAATCAACTTGTAATTTGTTTCTTCTTTAAGAGAATAATTTCCAAACTTGAAAACTTAGAAGAAACATAGTTAAGTTAAAATTAAAATTCAAGATAAATAAGGCATAAGTAATTACTTATGTGATTTAGAACATTTTAAAATATGATTATAGATAGCTTTGATTTATTCTTCTGAAAATGGTTTGCTCATGTCCTTTGACCATTTTTCAATTGGGGAATGGTTCTTACTTTTTAAAATTTGGCTTGGCTTCCTATATGAAAACCAAGGCCTTTATCAGAAGACTTGCTGAAAAAAAACTGTTTTCCCCAGTTTCCTCCTTTCCTTCTAATTTTGGCTGCATTAGTTTTGTTTGTAAAAAACCTTTTAATTTTATATAATCAGACTTATCTATTTTACTCCCCTTGATCCTCTCTATCTCTTTTTTTTAACATTATTTTAAAAAATTAATTTATGGGATAAAACAAGCATTTCCATGACATAGCACAATAATACATAAAATTGCAAATCTCTCATATACAACTTGCTATTCCTTTCAAATCCACAGCAAGATTATCATGTAAATTTCTTTTTTCTCCATTTTTATTTTCTATTTTTAGAGATGGCTATCATAAAACACACACACACATATCTATATGTATGTATGTACATATATATGTGTACATATGTATACACATGTGCATATATATATATACATATGTAATATGTAAAAATATTCTATATATACTTCTATTTATCACTTCTTCCTCTGGATACTGATAGTTCCTTCTACAATGTCCTTTATGCTTATTTTGGGTATTTATAATAGAAAAAATAACTTATTTGCTCAAAGTCATTCTTTTTTTTTTTTTTTAAAAATCGGTTTATCTTGCTCTTTATTTTATTTTAAATGTTTTTATTTTCCCCCATTATATTTAAAACAATTTTTTACATTTATTTCTAAAATTTTGAGTTCCAGATTCTTTCCCTTATCCCCACCCCTAGCTCCCATTAAGAAAACACATGCAAAATTATGCAATACATTTCCATAAGTCATGTAAAAGACTCCCCCCCCTAAAAAAAAAATCCTAAGGAAAAATAAAGTTTTTTAAAAATGAGAGAAAAAGTATGCTTCATTCAGTATTCAGATACAATCAGTTCTTTCTCTGTGTATGGACAGGATTTTTCAACCTAAGTCCTTCAGAGTAATCATGGATCATTGTTTTGCTGAGAATAGCAAAGTCATTCATAGCTGATCATCCCACAACAAAGCTACTGCTTTGTACAGAGTACATTTCATTTTGCTTGAGTTCATGAAGTACTTTTCAGGTTTTTAGAACAGCATCCTGCTCATCATTTCCCACAGAACAATAATATTCCACCATAATCAATGGTGGAATCTATTGAGGAGAACCACTAAAAATATTTTTGCACATATAGTTCCTTTCCCTTTTTTAAATCTCTTTTGGGATTCATGCCTAGCAGTGGTATTATTAGGTCAAAGGATATGAATGATATTTAGTCCTTTGGGCATAGATCATATCTTTTGATCATTTTTCAAGTGGGGCATAGCTCTTATTTTTTATAAATTTGACTCAATTCCCCATATATTTGAGAATGAGGTCCTATCAGTGAAATTTGTTTCAAAAATTTGTGTTATTCTGACTATGGCTTCACTACACTGAATTGTTTCTTTCTGGATGCTTGCAATATTTTCTCCTTGACTTAAGAGTTCTGGAATTTGGCTATAATATTCCTGGGAATTTTCATTTTAGGATCCCTTTCAGGTGCTGATAGGTAGATTCTTTCAATTTCTATTTTACTCTCTGGTTCTAGAATATCAGCTCACTTTTCCTTGATAATTTCTTGAAAAATGATATCCAGGCTCATTTTCTGATCATGATTATCAGGTAGACCAATATTTTTAAAATTATCTCTTGGATTTGTTTTCTAGATCAGTTGTTTTTCCAATGAGATATTTCACATTTTTCTTTTTTTTTCATTCTTTTGATTTTGCTTTATTGTATCTTGATTTCTCATAAAATAATTAGCTTCCATTTGCTCAGTTTTAATGTTTCAGTAATTATTTTCCTCAATGAGCTTTTGTATTTTCTTTTGATCTGTTCTCAATTCTTTTTCTAATTTTTCTTCTGTCTCTCTTACTTGATTTTCAAAATCTCTTTTGAGCTCCTCCATGGCCTGAGATCAATTTTTCTTGGAAACTTTGGATGTAGGAGCTTTGTTTTTTTTTTTTTTTTTTAAATAACTTTTTATTGATAGAACGCATGCCAGGGTAGTTTTTTTACAGCATTATCCCTTGCATTCACTTCTGTTCCGATTTTTCCCCTCCCTCCCTCCACTCCTTCCCCTAGATGGCAAGCAGTCCTTTGCATGTTGAATGGGTTGCAGTATATCCTAGATACAATATATGTGTGCAGAACCAAACAGTATTCTTGTTGCACAGGGAGAATTGAATTCAGAAGGTATAAATAACCCGGGAAGAAAAACAAAAATGCAAGCAGTTTATATTCATTTCCCAATGTTCTTTCTCTGGGTGTAGTTGCTTCTGTCCATCTTTGATCAATTAAGGCTCTCTTTATCGAAGAGATCCACTTCTATCAGAATGATGTAGGAGCTTTGTCAAAATCATTCTTAAAACAATATTGTTAAAAAAAAAACAATATTGTTGTTATTATGAATAGTATTTTCTTGGTTCTGCTCATTTTGTTCTTATTTCATGTTAAATTTTTCCATGTTTGCCTAAGATCACTGAGCTCATCATTTCTTGTATCAGAATATTCCATCACAATCATATACTACAACTTGTTCAGCAATTCCTCAATTGTAGGGCATCCCTTCAATTTCTTGTTCTTTGCCACAAAAAAGAGCTTCTATAAACATTTTAGAACCTATAAGTTTTCCTCTAATCATCTTTGGAATTAGTTCAAATAAAAGTACAGCTGGGTCAAAGGCTATAGGCACTTTCATAACTTTTTGGGCATACTTTCAGATTGCTCTCCAAAATGGGATCTTCTCTCTGCTGTTTCATGAACTCTTCCCTTATACAAAGATCTGATAAATCAAATTGTTCATGCTACCCAAATTTGCTTATGATGCCATATTTTATGTCGAAATCATGTACCTATTTTGACTTTATTTTGGCATACAGTGTGAGATGTTGGACTATTTCTAGTTTCTGCCGAACTGCTCTAATTTTCCCAGCAAATTTATATCAAATAGTTCTTGCCCCAAAAGCTTGGATCTTTAGGTTTCATTAGATTACTATAGTAATTTACTATACACCAATGTATTATATACCTAATCTATTCCAAAGACCTACCACTCTATTTCTTAGTAAGTATCAACTTGTTCTGTTGAAATATAATTCAGGTATGACCCTGGGAAAGTTAGTTAACCGTGATTACCTCAAAAAAAAAAAAAGCAAAAAGAAATATAGTTTGAAATCTAGTATTGCTAAGTCCCCTTCCTTTATATTTTTTCATTAAATTCTCTCATATTCTTGATCTTTTATTCTTCCACATGAGTTTTGCTATTTTTTAGCTTTATAAAATAATTCTTTGGCAATTTGATTAATATGGCATTGAATAAATAAATTAATTTAGATTTAATTTTCATTTTCATTATATTGGCTTAGCCTATTCATGAGCAATGAATATTCCTCCAATCATTCAGATATGTCTTTATTTGTGTGAAAAACATTTTATAATTGTGTTCTTAGAGTCCCTAATTTCATCTTGGCAGGTATACTCCAAAGTATTTTATAATTATAATTTTGAAATGATTTTAAGTATAATTCCTCTATCTCTTCCTGCTGGATTTTGTTTGTAATATGTCATATAATAAACTCTTAATGTGTTTCCTGATCAATTTAATCTTTTAGAAAGCTGAATGAAGAAGAAAAGTTGTTCAGATTTCTAGATGAATGATATCCCGGGGTACTGAATAAACTTAAAGAATAAAAGAACTACCAAAAATCTTTGAAGAATTATGGAGAATGGAAGATGGAACAGACAAACATGACAAATTTTCTAATTTTCAAAAGACAGAGACAGGGTAGACTCTGGAAACTATAGAATGATAAAGCTTTCTAGTGATCTTTGGGAAAATTTAAGAATGTAAATAGTTATCACTTAAAAGAGAGACATAGAATACTCAGAACCTCCTTCATTCAGAAATATCTAGTTAGCTATTTTGGATTTTACAAACTTTATGAATTATAACCCTCTCCAATTATATCTCAGTTAGCCTTTATATATGTTTTATCTTTACTAATGAGTAAGATGATATACTCAGTTCATAATAAATAGTTTGTAGTATTAAATAGTAGCCTCTAACCTGTTGGTGGCCAGAATTGGACAGAGCGGGTTAGAGACAGGAGAATCAGGAATCAAATAGAAGTTTATCTTTTTTTTTTTTGATTATTTTAAAAAATAATTTGGATTGATTTTTAAATTTTTTTTTTACATTACCCAGATTTCCCCTTATAATCCCTTCCCATTCCCATCTCAGAGAACCATTCCTTTTAACATTTTTTTAAAGAAAAAAAGGAAGAGGAAAAATAAGCAAAGTTGATTATTGTATTTTTACAAATCTGACTTTATATGCAATGTTCCTCATTGCACTCCCCCCATACCTCTGCAAAGGTCTTCTCATAGCTCTTTTTTTTTTTTTTAGCATAATTTTGCAATTAATTTCTTCCTTCTTTGCTTCCTTTCTTCTTTCCTTCTTTTCTTCCTTTCTTCCCTCCTTCCTTCCTTTCTTCTGTCTCAGAAGTTTAATTTCAAAGTGAGGGAATGGCTTGCAAGTAAGGAAAGGAAAAAAGTCCTCTCCTTAGTGAGGGGATCTGAGGTAGTGTGGGGAAGTCTCAATATTTAGATCAATGGCTATGTAGTTAGCCCAGACAATGAAGAGTAACTGCAACAATGAGACAAGTTTGATTGATAGCAGGTCTTCATGACCAGAAGGATACTTGTCCGTGCTTGTCTAAGCTCAGAACACCTGGTGCTGGTCAAAGCAATACAATAATTATGTAAGTTTTGCCAGAGTGTGAGATCATCTGGAGGGCAAGTACAAAGAATTATTGTTATGCCAGGCTCAGGGCACAGCTTGCTGCTGGGTTTTTGCTCTGGAAATTGGGGTATCTCCTAATATCTTGACATTAGTAACTATTTTAATTTGTTTAAATAAATAACAGTAACAATAACAACAAAATATCTCACTCCCAAATCTCAAGCACTTTTATACAAACACACATACATACTTTAAGAAGAATGGACCTGGATCAGAACATGTGGAACACACATGCTGTTGTTCAGATATTTCAGTCTTATCTGTCTCTTCATGACCCCATTTGGTGTTTTCTTGGCAAAGGTACTAGAGTGATTAGAGATTTCCTTCTTTAGCTCATTTTACAGATAGGGGAAACTAGGGCATTTAACTGGGGTTAAATGACTTGTCTAAGAACACATAGCTAGTACGTATCTGAGGCTAGAGATAAATTGAGACTTTTTTTCTGATTCCAGGTCCAATGCTCTATCTAATGGGATCCTCAATCCTTGGTCCTTGGTAGCTAGGTGGAATTGATAGGAGAGAGTCTGAATTGCTCTCCAGCTACTCCTGAGACAACCAGGGAGAGAACTGATTTGATCTCCTTAAATGGACCTTTTATTCTTAAATAGGACTTTTGTTTCTTGACACTGACAAAATCAATTTAACTCTACAGTTAATGTATCTAATCAGAAGGCCAAGTTATGATGTCAACCCCTGAAGTTATTTTTCCCCTGTGAAAGAACCTACCAGTACTTGATCCCAACCCTAATTTCTTTAGGAATTTAGTCCACTTTATGGAGAAACAGCCTACTATATAGCAGCAAGTTCTCTAGGGACTTTATTTGCCTTATGGTGTCTTCTCTTTGTTATGGTGGGTTCATTAGGAATTTCTCACACCTTATGGAATCTCCCCCTTAATGCCATCCTCCCCCTGTTCTGATATTTTCCCCCTTGTTAATGGCTAAAAATCCCATATGGAAAATAGCTAGTAGCAGCATAATAAACTTTGCCTCTTGATTTAGAGATGGTTTAAGTCTACAAATTTTTTTGAGACACTTCGAGATATTGGCCAAAAATCCCAATATACTTTTGGGGTCCAACCCCTGCTCCCCACATTTGGCAGACTGTATGAGGAGTCTTGAAACCCTAATATATTTTGGGGGTTCAGCTCTTCTGCAACTCCATAACCCATTACATTTGCTGTGTCATCTCACTGACTTTATATATAGCCAAGATTCTGAATGAAAATTGGATACAGAAGAAACATACAATTAGGGTACCCATATGGAGGGGCCATGCATTCCTCCAACACCAAAAGGCAGCCTGTGATTTCTTTTGATGTCTTCACTCTTAATCTCAACCAGTCTCTGGGGAGTTTAATAACTGATAAGCTTTTCCTCAAGGAAGATCATTTCAATTTTCATAGCCTTTTCTTTCAGAGTGCTATTGTACCTCATTTATGGTCCTTATATGAAGTGCTCTCTCTAAGGCTAAGATTTCTATTCTATCCTCTACCTATGGTAAATGCTATTTAAGTTTCATGCCTATAATGAAGACTACAATCCAATCACTACATAGTGCTTTGTTTTATATAATGGCGCAATTATAATATAATTTTATCCCTTACCAACTGCAAGTTTCTTGGGGACAAGGTCCCTGTATTAACTTTTCATTTTCTCCCAGAACTTAACAAAATGCCATCAAAACAATAGACACTTAACCTTTATGCACCTGAGTATCCTCATATTAAAAAATGAGAAATCTGAATTTGATGACCTATATGATTTTTTTCAGCCCCAAATTCATAAACCCATGGTTCAGTGATCTGTATACTGCCTTTATAACTCTCTATTCATTCTAAGACAAATAAGTTTTTTCTTTGTTTTCCATACTAAACATTCTGTATTTCTCCAACCAAACCCCATATGGCATAATCTTTTTATCCTCATGCCATCCCATTTACCCTCTTCTAGCCACAGTTCACCTTATCAATATCTCTCCTAATCTATGGCACTCACATACAAACAAAATACATTACACATGGTCTGAAGAGCATAGCACAGAATGGGACTATCACCTCTCTTATTCTAACTACTATTTCTATGAATAGAGTTTAAAATGTCAAAAGCTTTTTTAACAGCCATATCAAATTATTGAGTCTTATTGAAATTGAGGTCCACTGAGACTCCTCTCACTTCACCTGTTCTACAAGAACTGTTGGGTCATCAAGTCTCCTCAGTCCTATCCTTGATCTTGTAAAGCCTAAGGATAGGATTTTATATTTTTCCTAAATATATTTCATCTTATTAGTTTCAGCCCTAGGTTTCAACTGTCAAAATCTTTCTGAATTCTAATTATGTCACACAAAATCTTAGCCTTTCCAGCTTTATTTTATTATCAAATTTGGTTCCTATGCCTTCCATGTTTTCATTCAAATGAGTAGAAATGTTGATAAGCACAGTACCAACTTATGAAGCCAACAAAATGCCACTAGAAATTTATTTCCAGTTGCATGTTGATCTATTAATGAGTATATTTTTGATCTCACTTCTGAATCCATACAATATTATTATTCATCTTGCATTTTGTCAAATGTCTTTTTGAAATGTATATAAACTATGTGTAGAATTCCCCTAATTTACAAGTCCAAAAAAGAAAAAGTCTGGCATGACTTGTTCATTGTGAACTCATCTTAGCTCCTACTAAGTTGAGAGAGAACTACGAGAGGATTGGGACAAAGTTTAACTGTTTTTTAGCCTTATCTAACCAAAAAAGTAGTGACTTTTTTGCAAAAGCCTAAGAGGTCATGTTAGGAAGAAGTTAAAATAGCTTCTTTAGCACAACAGAACCTAGTTCTTTAGGAAGTAGCACCCTGGGCAAATTTATCTCAGTCAGGAGGTATGAAAGGACCTAAAGAGTTTTTGTTTGTTTTTTTTAAACAATCTTCCATAAATTAGGTGACAGCTAAACTGAGAGGGGGCAGCAACAATAGCTATAACTCATATTTACATAGCACTAGTCCATTTAAATTGTTTTAAAAAGGGGAAAAGGAAGTTAAAGAGAGTTCAAAGTATAAAACTGATCCCAGTTTTAGGTCTCTGTACTTTCTGGATCAGGATAGCTAAAAAAAAAAAAAAAGAGGGTTTTAGTCAGAGTGAGAAAGCTAGCTAAGGAAAGATGTAACCTCCTTTTACCCCCCAATTTTATTACAGTGTAGTGACAAAGACATTTTAAAAATTATTTTTGATTTTCAAGAGGTAATTGAGATTAAGTGACTTGCCCAGGATCACACAGCTAGTAAGTATTAAATATTTAAGTTCACATTTGAACTCAGGTCCTCCCCTCCAGGGCAGGTAATCTACCCATTACCACAGACAAAAAACATTTTAATTGGCTACTGAGCCAGAATCAAGAGGTAATGTGGAAAAATCACTAATCTTGGAGATAGGAAAGATCCGGCTTTACATTTCAGCTTTGATGCTTATTAGATATATGACCATGGACAAGTCACTTAACCTCATAGCCCATTTCTATGTCTGTATCTATAAAATGAGAATAATGTCTGTTGTTCCTATATTACTAGATTGTTATAAGAATGAAACAAGTCTTTGTGTTTTGCCAAGCAAAATAAAGCCTAACCTATATTTGATATTATTGTAAACCTGTATGCTTGCATGGAAGCTGAGGAACTTTAATCTCTTTTATGAAGACATAGACAGGAAGCAAATTGTGATGCTCTTAGAGGAAACCCTGTGTGGGGACATGAGCCAAAAAGAATGCAGTTTGTGAGAAACCCCCACTCTTAAACTTGGACTTTGATTCTTAGCTATGGAAGATGAATTAGATTTGTTTTATATGATTCCCAGTGTAAATTTCACAGACAGGCAAATTTTCACTGATTATAGGAAATTCATATTATTTAAAGTGATCCAAAAATGGAATAGACTAATTTGTGAGATTGTCAGCTCTCTTTCTAGGGGTCTAGCTGAATTTGTTAGGAATGTTAAATAGGGATTTCCTACATGATATGAAAGATTGGACTAATTGAACTCTAAGGACTCTTATAATTCCAAGACTCCACAAATCTATGATTGTTATGTTAGTCATTAAATTATAGGTCTCTCATTTACTATGTGACTCTAGACTAATCATTACACCCTTTTAAGCCTAAATTACATCACATAAAAAAACGAGGAGGCAAACTGAATGATTTCTAAGGTCCCTTCACAGAGCTCATTTCCTAATGAGAGAGACAACAAGCATGTACATGTAACATTTAAAGGGGAGGTAATCTCAGAGCAGTGAGGAAAGGCTATGGCAGAAGGTGGAGCTGTATCTGAATTATGAAGAAAGCCAAGGAATCCAGAAGGTGGAAATGAAAGAAAGCATTTTAGGCACAGGATGTGTTTCCTTCTATGATTGTCAATTGAGATAATTTAATTGCTCTGTAAGAAATGACCAGCAGGATGAATACAGAGAGGCTTGGAGAGACTTACATGAACTGATGCTAAGTGAAATGAGCAGAACCAGGAAATCATTATATACCTCAACAATGATACTGTATGAGGATGTAGTCTGATGGAAGTGGATTTCTTTGACAAAGAGACCTAACTCCATTTCAATTGATAAATGATGGACAGAAGCAGCTACACCCAAAGAAAGAACACTGGGAAATGAATGTAAACTATTTGCATTTTCGTTTTTCTTCCCGGGTTATTTTTACCTTCTGAATCCAATTCTCCCTGTGCAACAAGAGAACTGTTTGGTTCTGCATACATATATTGTATCTAGGATATACTGCAACATATTTAACATATATAGGACAGCTTGCCATCTAGGGGAGAGGATGGAGGGAGGGAGGGGAAAAATTGGAACAGAAGCGAGTGCAAGGGATAATGTTGTAAAAAAATTACCCTGGCATGGGTTCTGTCAATAAAAAGTTATATACATATATATAAAAACTGAGATAATTTAGCCAGTCAGCTTTATATAGCTCTTAAAAATGGGTATTTTTAAAGGTGATATAGAAAGAATAGTGGCTATAAACATTTTCCAAAAGTTTGAAACATGTCTCCTACAAGTTCATACAGGATCCAACAAAAAGCAGGTTAATGGCTTAGAGTGTAAAAAAAAAAAAAAAAAAAAAAGGTAATTTATAGCTCTGGGTTGTTGGAAGTATTTCTCTCCACTTTGTGGGATATCCAAGATATTTTCCTTGAGCATAGTGTAAGTTCTTTGCTGGATTTTTGATAAGACTATGAATCTTCACTCAGTCCGTGGCTCTTAATTTGAATACTGCCACCAAACTCTTCTGGCTGTGGAAAGTTGATTCTAGATTCATGGATAAGATGGGGAATCTTAGAGACCTTTTCAAACTCTGAAAAACCTGAGCCTCTCCTTCCATGGAAGCAGTTCCTTCTGTTAGGAGTTTTTATTTTTATTTTTAACTTTTTTTTTTTTTTTGGTGTCTTGCCCAGGGTGACACAGCCAGGAAGTGTTAAGTCAGAGGGTGGATTTGAATTTGGGTCCTCCTGACTTCAGGGCTGGTGTTCTATCTCTTAGGAGTTTTACTGGAATGCCAAGATCTCTTCAGACTTTTGAATAATCCTGGTTCTAATAGTTTAGCTTGATACTTTATAGATGAGCTGCAGGGAATGACCAAGTTTCTTCAGCCAGTCTAAACAGAGACACACAAAATTTTCCAGTGCATAGTTAATCTAAAGCCTTTGATTGATTGATTGGTCAGTGAAGTTTTGTTTTCACCCTCCTTAAAGTGCTGAGACATCTTGACATTTAGTGAGTGGGGAAACTGATGGATTTATTCAATTAGTCCCACTCTTACATTCTTTGGGAAAGTGAGGGATATACTGGGAAATGTAAGTGACATGAAAGCAAAAGATATTTTAAAACATTTGCTTTAAGAAATAACAAAATAAAATGAGAGGAAGGGGCAGGGCTGGGTGATCTCTAGTATCTTTTCTAGTGCTGGGATATTGTGATTTTTGTGGTTGAAAACATTCTACTACTGAAATAGCTACTTTTCCAATCAAATGGGACAATGGTGAATGTCACTATTATAGAGTTTTTGCATTACTGCTGTACGCCAGTAGAGGGAGGAATTATTTTGAAGTCACATAGGATATAGTGAATTTAAGAATGAGACCCCAACAAGTTTAAAACTAAAGTAATTTCTAAAACAAATTTGACTTATCTTAATGTCTCTTCCAAATTTCTTTTTTTAAAATTATTTTTATTATCATAGGTAAAAAAATTTTTAAACAATACTTTCAAAAAATTTTAAATTCCAAATTCTTTCCTTCTCTTCCATTTTTCCCTCCCATTTTTTTTTTCTGGGAGCTCTGCTTGTAGCTATTATAACTTTATTGTTGACTTCTAAATTTGTGTCTTGATCTTCCCTGTCACCATAGTATCTTTTTATGGTCAGGTTCTTTTCTTGTTGTTATTTGCTCATTATTCCACCTTATTTCTTGATTTGGAATTTTATGTAAATATAAGGATCTATCTCAAATTACAGACTTTTTCTGCACTACTGCTTTCAGATTTAATTCTGGGAGTTTGGAAATGTTGGTACTTTCAAAATGGTGTGATCTGGAGAGAGGAATAGTCATTGCTTTCTTGTTCTGCACTCCCTACCAAGGAAGGATCCTTGATCCTTTGGCATTGTAATCTACATTGTTGCTTAGGAGTACTAATATCTTGGATCCAGAAGTCTTACTGCCCCTCAATCAAAGGTTCCATTTCCTCTTCTTTTTTTAAAAAAAAGTTTTATTTTTATTTCTTTATTTTATTTTTCTCTACTTATCTGTAAAATGATTTTTTACATTCTTTTCTTAAAACTTTTGAGCTCCAGATTATCTCCCTTCCTTCCTGTCCAATTCCCACTCTTTGAGAAGGCATGCAATCATTCAACTTAATAGGACTTAGCAGTAATAATATTCGATTGATTACTTGGCTTTCCAGAATTTAGGATCATTTCCATGCCATAATGATCCAGGATTTTTTTTGCTTCTGGGTCTACAGAGCTCACTTGACTTTGTTGGCCAAGTTGTAATTGGCTTTCAAATAGAGCAGACTCTTATCTTAGCTCTTGTCTGCTGATCTAATTCCTTATGTTTTTCTGTGGAGAGAAGAAAGAACAACAGGATATATAGGTGTGCATAGATAAGCTCAACAATACACCTCCATTTCCTCTTAATCAAAAGTGTTCCTCTCCACTTTTGAACCCAGTAGGTAGAAACAGTGGGGCTGCCTAACAGTATCTGGTCCTGTATCAGGTCCTGTATCCAGCGCTTGCACAGGGATGACTGACAATCTCTTTGAAGATGGTATAGGGGAGACAGTGGCCAGAAATAATGGGGGCTCTATACCTGGAGAGAACCATGACAATTTCTCCCATCACAAACCTGAGTTCATCAAAAATTCCTGGAGGGAGAAGGAGAAAGTGCAGAGGAGTATTGTCTTTTCCCTTTGGGGCTGTACTTAAGCTCCTCCCTGAATCTGAGCTGCAGGTGCAAGAGTTCCTAAGGGACAGTGGTGAGTTACGCTGTGGAAACGGCTGTATCATACCGGTAACCAGGCTGGGGCTGTGAGCCAAAACAAAGGGGGCCCCTGGAGAGCAGCAAAGCAGGTCCAAGTCTCCCTGGTAGAAGACACTGGCAAGTTTACCTACATTGAGCTAAAGGAATTGGGCTTGTGATGGTCTGAGGACTGTGACAACTGAGGTCTGAGTTTCAGCTCCCAACAGGACTGAGACTAGAGCAGGGGATTTGTAGAGTAAATTCTCAGTCTCTTTGGAGGTCAAAAAGAACCCCAAACTGGCCACAATGACTCATACTTTCTTTCTTTTTTTTAAATTAAAGCTTTTTACTTTTCAAAACATATGCATGGACAATTCTTCAACATTAGTCCTTGCAAAACTTTGTGTTCCAATTTCCTCCCCTTGCCCCACGCCCTCCCCTACATGGCAAGTAGTCCAATATATGTTAAACATGATAGAAATATATGTTAAATTCAATATATGCATACATATTTATAGAATTATCATGCTGCATAAGAAAAATCAAATCAAATCAGTAAAAAAGAAAAAGAAAGAGAGAAGCAAAATAAAATGCAAGCAAGCAAAAAAAAAGTGAGAATGTTATGTTGTGAACCACACTCAGTTCCCACAGTCTTCTCTCTGGGTGTAGATGGCTCTCTTCATCATTGATCAATTGCTACTGGTTTGAATCATCTCATTGTTGAAGAAAGTCACGAATGACTCATACTTTCCACAGCGCTGGCACCTCCCTGCCTGTTGCAGCCCTCTTAAGAGCTCAAGGCTATGAGTCCTTTGATCTCAGAGGTGAGATGAATGAGGTAGGAGATTCAGAATGTGAAAAGAGCTCCAGTTTATTATGCATCACAGCCTTGTTGATATACATTTTTGCAAGAGTGATCAAAGCATGAACAGTAGCCAATCCCAATCCCCATTCAGAGAAGCAGAATGGGTTTTGCGTATGCTTGGTGTCTGCCAATGGGAGGAGAGCCGATCCAGCCGTGTAGCAACCCACTCACAGGCGAGAAACCCTGTTCACGCATCCCTGCTCACAAGCAACTACACTGTGACCCTCAGGCTTATCCGTTCCCATGTCACACATCACTGCTCCTAGCTCACAAGGGCGTTTCTGCAACGTGGCAAAAAACCTATTGTGCACCAAAGGTTGAGGTGGCCTCTGTACTCCCTCTAGGAGGGCCCCATAACTCAGCAATTCTTCCTTTTCATCTTTTAGATGAAAAAGTCCTTTCTTGAGCTGCAATCTCTAAAAGGATGATGGAGAAAGATCTATAAAAGCATCCTAATATTACAGGGCAATAATAAAGCAATAACAACATAACACACAGGGATAGTTTATATAAACTTTCTATGTCATCTTCAATTGTGGTATTGAGAAATAAACCATTCAAATGCTTCTTGATACTGTTTCAATTATAATCTTGTCCTGTATGATTATACAGCAAAAGGGTTACACAAACCTTTGTATATCTTTAATCACATTGTAATTGAGCCTAGAGTTTCAATAATTCCACTTCTGCTTCTATTTCCAATGACACTTCTTTTAAGCCTTTTATCATCTGATACAATTGTTCATCCATCTTAGCTTGTCAGGCAAAACTAAGACATTCCTAAATAATTCCTCTATATTATACTATACTGTTTTGTACATTAGATAATGAACATTGCAAGAGAAACTGATGAAACCAACAGAATGATACCTAATATGACACAGCTAATATATCTCTTTTTTCTAATGGGACTGAAGTCTGTTTCCTTCTTTTCTATTATGGTATTGGGCATTTGATCAGTCTTAGTATAACACCATTTCTCACTTTTTACAGAAAGCATTGATACATGAGCTCTAGTGACAAATACAGTCTGATTTTAATTTCATTCTCTAGACAATCACTGACTATACAATTCCAACAAATAACATTGTAAAAATCTAATGTTTCTTTGGTAACAGTTACAGTCTCCCCACATGAACGTATATTTCCCTTCTAGACAAGCTTTGGTATAAAACTGGTATCCAATTCTCGTGCTATTTGTCCAAAAATCAGGGGGCCAAGATGTTTTTCCATGTGCCAAACTGCTGGCCCAATTCTTGAGTGACCAGAATGTGTCCCATGGAGGCTTGTGAGGGGCCAACCTGATGACCCTTTATGTAGATACACCACTGCAACCCTCCTGTGCAGATGAAGGTGTCGCTATGGGAGGGCATCCCCTCCATGTCTAGCATGTGTCACATGATACCCTATAACACAAACCCATATATACAGAAAGCATCTAGTTAGCTGTCTTGGCGGCACATCTTCTCCTCCTATTGGACAGTTGCTTCTTCCTTCTTTTCCTCTTCAGTTCTATGGACAACTCTGAGATGTCTGGTGGGAATCCATTACTGAAGGTTTTGCCCTGTGGAGATACAAGCATATCCTGGCCCCGCATTAGAACCCTAGAGGGTCCCTCCCATCCTTCAGGACCCTTTTTCATTACCATGGTCTTGTTCTTAGGGGAATGATAAGGTGTTATCTTTTATTTCTTTTCTATGTTCACTAAAATTATTTCATAGCTGGACTTAAATTGTTTAAATAAAATTTTAAGTAATTTATTGTGTATACTGCTTTATCTATATCTTTCTAAGTGACCCTACCTCCATCTCCCTTTTTTTGTTTTTTTTATAAATCTCTTGAGGGTCTGATTAGTCCTTTCTACAATGGCCTATCCTGTGGAGTTGTAAGGAATCCCCAAAATATGATATATGGAGAATTCCTGTAAGAACTGTTTTAATATTTTTGAGGTATATGGGGGTCCATAATCATTCTTGATGTGTGTGGGATACCCATAGTAGCAAAACAGTGAAATAAGTGATTTATTACATGTGAAACAGCTTCCTCTCATTGAAAGGATGCAGATAAAAAGACTGAATAAGTGTCAACTATAACATGAATGCATGTTTTTCCATATGTGTAACATCCATTGCCATATATCATTTGATCTGCCATCTCTGGGGTTAGTCCCATCCCCACAAGTCTTTGATAATTATATGTTGGTACTGAGAAAGCAAATTTATCCCTGTCCTTAGGGTGAAGAGAAATAGGGTAAAAGCAATCCTTAACATCTATTATCCATAAGGGCCAATCCCTGGGAATCATGTTTGGGGGTGGCAAACCTGCCTGTAAGGAACCCATGTCTTTCAGAACTTAGTTTACTTGTCTCAAATCTGTTAACATTCTGCATTTACCAAATGTTTTCTTTATTACAAATACAGGGGAGTTCCATGGGCTTTTTGTTTCCTCAATGTGTTCTAATTCTAATTGTTCTTATACTAATTGATATAGAGCAGCTCTTTTTTCTTCAGTCAGGGGCCATTGCTCCACCCATACTAGTGTGTTGATAGTCCAAGTCATTTTTGGAGTGGTGGAAGCAAAAACCCCTTTTAAAAATCTGTGATGATTTACACCCCTAATTTACATCCTATAGGTTAATATGTAAGCCATCTATTATTAAAAGAAAAATGGTTCCTGTCTTTCCATCTTTTTGCCAATTTACTGGTTCAGCGAATATCAAAGTTCTCCCTCTGGAGTCCTCTTGGAGGTTATCTTGACCATGTAGCAGAGCTTGACCGTGCAGTGAGCGCTCTGGCACCTTTTAAGAGCTCATGGCATATAATCCTTTGATCTTAGAGGCAAGATGAATGAGGTGGAAAACTCCGAGTGTGAAAAGAGCTCCAGTTTATTATGCTGTATAGCCTTGTTGATATACATTTTTGCACGAGTGATCAGAGCATGAACAGTTGGCAATCCCAATCCCCATTCAGAGAAGCAGCTCGTGGGCTTTGCGTATGCATGGTATCTGCCAATGGGAGGAAAGCCGATCCAATCATGTAGCAACCCACTCACAGGCGAGAAGCCCTATTCGGGCATCCCTGCTCACAAGCAACTATGCTGTGACCCTCAGGCTGAACCCATTCCCATGTCACACATCACTGCTCCTTGCTCAACAAAGGCATTTCTGCACTGTGGCAGAAAACTTATTGTGCACCAAAGCTCAAGGTAGCCTCTGCATTCCCTCTCGGTGGGTTCCCATACCCTAGCACCCACCTTATGGGCAATTTCTCCCCATGTTTCATATTCCTTCTTTATGCTGTCTTTCCTCATTAGAATGGATCCTATTTGAAGATAGGGACTGTCTTTTTTAAAAATTCTGTTTGTATTGGGCTTCCTAATAAGTGCCTAATAAAGGCTTGTTGGTATGATATAAAGTAATACAATTCTCATTTATATAGTGCTATGAAATTTGCAAAATGCTCTTCTGTGAAATTAGGTACTATGAGGATTATCATCCCATTGTACAAATAAGGAAGCTGAGGGTCTAAGAGGGAAAATCCAAGAGCCAGAATTTAGCTATTCTTGATTCAAAGACCAAGAAAAGCTTGTTTTGTCTCTACGACACCAGCCAGCTCTCTTAGAGTTTCTCAGCTTTCTGCTGCTCTTGCTGAACTTTGATCTCAGACTTAGCATGGAGGGATTCTGTACTCAATTTGATCCTAAATGTCTCACAATTTCCAGGATCAGACCAGTTTCACTGTGAGAATCAAGGTCATTGATCAAGAGGTTAAAGGGTGGTAGGGGTGGGAGTATGCATTGTCAGCTGGGTCACTCCATTGATAAAGGGCTGCCTGGGGAAAGAATGAGGCTGTTACTTTAATCTCAGTCTTGGAGGCAGAGTTTAATGTAATAGCTGAAAGAATTCCTAGCAATCATAATGTTTATATATTACATTTATAAAAGCCCTCTGCTCAGAAGAAACCTAGGAGATAGGGTATGACCCCATGTAGGAGAATAAGAAATTAAATATCTTGCCATAGGTCACTCAAGGGAAGAGGGTCTCAAAGTCAGGCATTTTGCCTTCAAGCCCAACACATCACAATGGACTGAGAGCCATCTAAGAATAGAACCATGATAGTACAGTGAATGAGATCTCTGACCTGTGGAGATATTGAAACAGAGACTTGTTACCTCAGTATACTGTAAAATGTAATTCATGAAGAACAGTAGTGGGATCAATGGCCCATTGAGACCCCTCAGACAGTCAGTTAGGAAGTGGTATCCTTGGTTGTTGGAGCCAAGAAGACTCAAGTTCCAATTTTTCATCTGATTGCCTCCTGCCAGTGTGACCCTGGGCAAATGATTTAGTCTCTCAAACAGTTCTGGCCATTCTCTAAAACTACAAATAATAAGAAAGCAGCCAATCTCAGTTAGGGTGGGGAATTTCCATAAAGAGCCAAAAAGCAGTTTTTCAAAATTGCAAGATTCTCTGAACTTACCCAGCAATATCACTACTGGGTCTCTATTCCAAAGAGATCAAAGGAAAAGGATCTGTGGGTACAAAAATAATTATAGCAGCTCTTTTTTGTGGTGAGAAAGTATTGGAAATTGAGGGAATGCCCATCAATTGAGAAATGGCTGAGCAAGGTGTGTAAATGACTATGATGGAATACTATTGTGTTATAAGAAATGATGAGTAGGGTGTTTTCTGGATACCATAGGGAAACTTAAATGAACTGATGCAAAGTGAAATGAGCAGAACCAGAGAACAGTAACAGCAATTTTGTACAATAATCAATGATGAATAATTTCACAATCCTCAGCAATACAATGATCCAACATAATTCTGAAGGATTTAGGATGAAAAAATGCCACCCACTTCCAGAGAAAGAACTGATAGAGTCTGAATGAAGACCAAATCTCACACACACACACGCACACACACACACACACACACACACACACACACACACACACACATCAATTTCCTTATTATTCTTGGGGGGTTTTGTGCATGTGTGTGTTTTCTTTTGCAGTGTAGCTAGCATGGAAACGTTTTGCACGACACATGTACAATCTATATAAAATTACTTGTTTTTTCAGGGGGAGGGAGAAAAGGGAGAAAGAGAATACGGAACTCAAAATTTAAAAAGAATGTTAAAATTTTTGTTTACATGTAATCAAGAAAAGATGAAATAAAAATTAAATGTAAAAAAAAATTATGATCTTAAAAGTTTATAGTTGGTGGAACAGCTGTTAGAGCAAACATTATAAGTTGTGGAATACTGCTTAGAGGGAACAGAGGTCCAAGAATGATGTGGCATCTGAAGGGGATATTTCTGTACTGGGCAGACAGCTGCCTTCTTAGGTTATTTTCTCTCTGGTCCAACAGATATAGGTTCCTTTTCTCCACACTACCACTATGAAACTGAAAGGAGAGAAAGAGTTGCTGAAAGTAGCAGCTGGTGGGCCTTTTGTACATTCTCCTATGCCCTCTGATGGCTGCCTTCCTCACCAAAGAATAAACAGCCTATTAGGGAAGAAAGTGGATTGGGAATGACAGGGGCCAGATCAGAAATATTCACTGTGTCAATGCCAGCAAGTTAATTTACCTTGAGGAAGCTCAGTTTATTTATCTGTAAAATAGGGATAATAATGCTTTGAGACAGCTAGATGGCACACTTCAACATCATCAATAATAATAGGAACTATTACAAAGCACTTTAACATTCAAGTTAAGTTATGCTAAATTCATTTGAAATGCACAGCAACTCTGTGAGGTGCTAGTATTATTCCTGTTTTATGGATTAGGAAGCTAAGTGCTGAGAAGTTCAATGATTTTTGTGCTGATCCTGGAGCTAGTTATGTTTTTGAGGCATAATTTGAACCAGATCTCTCATTCCAAGATTTCTATCACTCAGATGTCTCACCAAACATATTAGTTGTGTGACCCTAGAAAAGTCACTTAAGTTTGCTTTTCTGCAAAATTGGGAAAATAATCACACCTACCTCAGGGTTGTCAGGAAGATCAAATGAGATAGTATGTATAAAGTCCTTTATAGACCTTATAATCTTAAAGATCATATAAATACTATTATTATATTAATTATAGTCAATAATATTAATACTACATAAGTATAATTAATATTAATAATTAGTTATTACTATAATTAGATTGCCTATTATTAATTATATTACAAATATATCCATAATTACAACACATTAATAGTAATATAACAATATATAAAATATTAATAATATATGTTATATTATTTATATTATTAACTATATTCATAAGATTGATGCTGTTCAGTCATGTCTGGCTCTTCATGGCTCTGGGGTTTTCTTTGAATATTGCAGTAGTTTTCCATTTCCTTGGCCAGCCAGTGAAAACTGAGGCAAACAGGGTTAAAAGACTTGCCTAGGACCACACAGCTAGGGTCACCGAGTTCCTAACTCCAAGTACAGCGTTCTGTTCATCGTGCCATCCTCACAAGATTACTGTACTTCAACCCAGATCTCCAAATGCAGTGCTAGCTTTACCAATGAACAGCTTTATTTGGCTTCGACTCTGGTGGTGAAATTTCTGAACCCCTCCCTCCCCCCATATCCTTGGAGGGCTGCTTCCCTCTGGCTGCAGAGCCCTGTCCTGCAGGCAGAAATGTTCCACTGGAACATCAGGTCACTGATGTGAAGGTCGGAGGGTGTTATGTCATTTGATAATGTCAGGGTCTTTCAGTGGAGGAAAAGTATGTTGTTTGCACATTGCTTCATTTTGTTCCCTGATCTAGGAAATAAGTGGGAAAAGGGGAGAGAGCAAGGCTCCAATGGAGTTAGTGCTCAGGGAAGGCCTTTCTTTGTCACCCACAGACAATAAATAAGGGCAGTTAGACTGTGCACCATACAGAGAGTCAAACCTGGAAGATTCATCTTCTTCAGTTACTAGCTGGGCAAGCCACTTAATCCTGTCTGCCTCAGTTTCCTCTTCTGTAAAATGAGCTAGAAAAGGAAATGGGAAACCACTCCAAAATCTTTGCCAAGAAAACCTCAAACTGGGTTATGAAGAATCAGAAATAATGGAACAAGCCACCAAAGGGTCTTTTCTGAATGCACATGTAGAACGAAGGGACTGGAATAGTCTTTTAGATCCCTTGCAGCTCTGAGTCCATTCTCTTCCTGGGGGATTTTGCATGTAATGAGCTGTGGGGTCTAGGAGAGGAGGTCCCTATACCACATGAACTCCCATATCCTCAGGTATGGTGCATCAGGTGGAAGTAACAAGTTGCCAGAGCTCAATCTCATTTGCATGCCAATCTGCAAAAGAGCTGAATAAAGGAAAAGAGTATTTAAGCAAATAGGGAACTACAAGGGGACAGTGATACTGAGATGCAAATGGCAGTGGGGAGAAGGATGTCTAGGTTCCTCTGTCCCTAAAGTCAACTTCAACTCAATCCCAGAATTCAACTATCTGCATTAGCCTATGAAATGAGTCACAGGTGTGCAGATGTGTGGGCTCTAGAATCCCTGCACATCTGCTTCTCTCCACCATTTGGATCTCACTCACTTCAATACAATCATGGTACAGACACCCAGCTCTCAGTACCAGAAGTCTCACATCATTAGTAACAGCCATTGCAATCCTGGAGTTCACTACCTTCCCTTCCAAATTTCTGAGTCCTACTTCCTCCAGTAAAGCTCTTCTTTTTATTTCCCCCCTTTCTTCTTCCCTTTTCCTCAGTTGCTGAGCTTCTCACTTCAGGGTCTCCTCCCTCCCCAGTCTCTTTTTAGATATAACATTTTCTATTTTTCTTTTATCTTAACAACCAACACTAAATAAGATCGTCATTTCCATATAGAGAGCAGAACAGAAAGAGAAGGGTGTATGTGAAACTACGAATCTGCATAGTGAACAGCTTGCTTTTCTTTCTGCGTATATAATAAATTCAATGGTTTATTTTCAAAGCTGCTCACAACCCTCTTTTCCTGCCCCCTCTTCTTCCTTCCACTCTCTCCACTCCTACTGGATAAATTCAAGAAACATAAGTGCTAAGAAACTGGAGAAATGGAAACTGAAGGCTTGGATTTGATTTCACAATGGTCCTTGGTTTTATTTCTTTCTTATCAGAGCCAGCCAATGCAGAGTTAAGTCTGGAGTCCTAGAAGGCTAGTTCAAGCCAGCCTTCAAACTTCAATATCTGTGTGACTCTGGGCAAATCACTTAAATCTTATCTGCTCAATTTCCTCATCGGTAACACTAGGGATGATGATAGCATCTATTATGCTTCCAAGGATGTTGTGAGAATGGAATGTAAAGCATTTAGTAGAAGGCTCAGCACACAGTAGGTGCTCAATAAATGATTGTTTCCTTCCTTATGTCAAAGGCTTATTAAGAGCTTCTGGACATTCCCATATTTGCAGCCGAATTTTTTTTATTTCCCCAAATTTGACCTGATCTGCGCCCCTCTGGAAATTCTTCTGCCTACTATTAAGCTCTTGTTTACTCCATTCTTTCTGTAATGACTGAGTTTCTTTGTTTATCACACTAATACTTCAGTGTACAATCTTCCCTAAATTATTCTGTTAACACTATTTATTAGACTGTCACGGTATATAACCCTGTGTTGACACTGCTTACTCCAATCTCTTCCAGTTCCTCCCACCTTTTCTTGCTGGAAAGTGTGTGGATGTATGTGTGTGTGTGTGTGTGTGTGTGTGTGTGTGTAAGAGACAGTGAGAAAGAAAGAAGAGAGGGGAAAAAGAGGAGGGTGAGAATGGGAAAGAGAGAAAGGAGACAGAAAAGGGGGAAAAGGGGGAGAAAGATGGAAAGAAACAAAGAAAAAAGAGAGGTAGAGAGAGAAAGAAGAGAAGGGACAGAGAGGAGAGATGGTAAGAAAGAGAAGGAGAAAAAATGAGAGAAGAGAGGAGAAACAAAGAAGAAAGAGAAGAGAAAGAAGAGAGGAGAGATGGAAAAAAGAGAAGAGAAGGAGAAAGAATGAGAGAGAAAGAGGAGAGATGGAGAGAAAGAGAAGAAAAGGAGAAAGAATGAGAGAGAAGAAAGAGAAGAGGAGAAAGAATGAGAGAATTAGAGAAGAAAAAGAAAACAGAGAGAGAAAGATAGACAAAAAGACTTGGAGCTCAGGCCTTTCATTCAAGCTCCTACAATTAAATTTTAATAGAATCAGGGCTAGCCTTTTTTTTTTTTTTTAAACAGAAAATGACTTCTTGAAATATGGCTCCAAAAGTAGGGATTTCTGCTGAGTCTGAGCAGAAAAAAACTGAATGTCAGAACATATATAGGAAGCATCCCCAAGGTCACCCCAAACTGATAATTGTAGAAATGTTCATAAATATTTAGGACTTAAGAAGAACAAGTTAGACTTAGATAAACTTCACTAGTACCTATGTGTTTGTTCACTTTTCGTGGAGGGACCTGATCTACTGCACTAGAGGAACAAAATATTTGAGGTGCCAGTCCTGCTTTATCATTTACTAGATTTGGAGTAAACTGAAAATCATCTCTTCAGTTTTCTCTTCTGCAGAATAAGGGCCAGGAAGTAGAGCAGGAGAGTTGAAATCAAGTAGAAATGAAGACCATTAAACCATACATAAGGATCCTGATGGGCTACAAATTGATTTTGAAAGCCACATATTTATATATTTCTTTTTTTTCTTATTACCACATTAAATCAGACAGAAATTATGTTTTAATCTGGTTCTGGCTGCCCTCTTGGGTTTCTTTGGGTCATAGAAGCCTCTGGCCACCTGTTTGACCCTCTATGTAAAGGATTTTGTTTCCTCTAGGTCTGTGATTCTTATTTTAAATAAGAGAAAAAATAGTTGACAAACCAGATGAATCGCTTTTTTCTTTAGCACCAGTTTAGGTGACTCCCAGGCATTTGATTTTCCTTTTTATTCACATTACTCAAGTTATTAACATTTTCTGGCATTCATTTTTCTCATCTGTAAATTGAGGAAGTTCAGTTACCTGGACTGTGAGGTTACTTAAGTAATCTTGAATAAGTTATTTTTTTAAATAAAGCTTTTTATTTTCAAAGCATATACATCAATAATTTTCAACATTCACCCTTTCAAGACCTTGTGTTCTGATTTTTTTCTCCCTCCCTTCCTCCTCCCTCCTCCCCTAGATGGCAAGTAATCCAATATATGTTAAAGATGTGCAATTGAATAAGTTATTAAACATTTCTCATTTGTAAAATGGAGTTGGCCTAGAAGGCCTCAGAGTTCCCTTTTAAACCAATGCTCCTAAGATTATTTCATTCAACAAATATGATCACAGAAGTTTAAATATTTAAATCAAGTATCTCTCCTGCAACTATTTTTCCTTCCTTCCTTCCTTCCTTTCTTCTTTCTTTTTTTCCCCAAAAAATTCCCCTTGGTACACTTGATACAAGTGTAAATATCAATTTACTGCAAAATTTTACATTTTACAACTAATTCCTTGGGGTATCCAAGATTATTTTGTTAAACTGGAATTGTTACCATGAACATATTGCAAGAAATTAGATTTATAATCTAAGAGATCTAGAGAAGAACGAGTCTCTCTATATATGATCCTTTAGTGTTTTGAACTCAGCTGGGGAAGTGATATTTTCAAACTACCCAGCTTCTTTTCTAAGTGATATTTTGGTGGCTGGTTGAAGGATTTTGGTGAAGGATTAGGGAGCCCAGGGAATTGGAAAACTTCCAAGAAGCAGGAAGACTTAAAAGATAAATTGCTACTTGATGAGGGAACTAAGGAACTAGAAAAAGTATAGAGAATTATTATTGGAAGCCTGGGATGGAGCTTCAGCAATGACACACTGAACTTTGTGAGACTGTAAACTCTCTAGGGGTCCCTTTTCATATCTTTAAAATCAGAATGATAAAATTTCAGCTTTCTTTTACATTCAGGATTGCTGTGGGACTCAAAGGAGACAAAGTACCTCTTACAACTGTAAGGAGCCATAGACATAATCAAATGGGGCAAAGTACTTTGCAACTGTATATATACATATATAAGTTGATCAGTCATTTCAGACTCTTCATGACCTTATTTGGGGGTTTCTTGGCAGAGATACTGCAGTGTTTTGCCATTTTCCTTTCCAGCTCATTTTACAGGTGAGGAAATCAGCAGGATTAAATGATTTGCTAGGGATTACAAAGCTAGTAAATAAGTGTTTAGTTGCTTTTACATACATACACAGGTGCATTCATCCAAACATATACATATACACACACACACAATCATAGATACATATGCAACTATGTATAGGGATATATATATATAATGTATGTATGTGTGTGTATATGTGTATGTATATGTATATGCATATAAAGTAATTTCTTTCCTCTCTGTAGCTAATAGCATTGTGGATAGAGTGCTGAACCTGGAGGCAAGAAATCTTCAATTCAAATTTGTTAGCTGTGAGATTATAGGAAAGTCACATAATCTCTGCTTACCTCAGTTTCTTCATCTGAAGAATGGGGACAATAATGGCACCTATCTCCCAAGTTTGTTATGAGGATAAAGTGGGATCTTTGTAAATATGTTACTAACCTTAAAGAGTTATAGCTATTAAATATCTATCTATTTATCTAAACTTATACAGATATGGTTCTTTACATTTGGGACATACTTTGCTTCATTTGATTTTCATATATCCACATAAATATAATTATCATTTTCCCCTACTCTGAACTCCCGTAATCATTCAATCATTGTCTCTCCTAGAGTCATTTGGTGAATTTGCTACTTTGCCTTATGTTTCAGGGTCCATTTTCTGTTTCCCAGCTGAATCATTAGTTTTTGTTTCCCAACAGAATCATTAATTTCTTAAAGCCAAGAATGATGTCCTACACATTTTCATGTTCAAAACCTAGCACAGGGTCTTGTATGTGGCAGACATTAAGTAATGTTTGTAGAGCCATAGTGATTAATTATGCATAATACCTTTCCCCCTCAGATACCCAATATTTATTGAGTAGGTATTAAAGTTATACTCTAGCATCTCGTGGCATTGAGATAACTCTGGAATCTCAAAAGCTGTGTGAGTGCAGGACCAGGTCATTTGTTATTTTTCAATCATCCAATTGCATCAACTCTTTGCCATCCCCATGGACTAATACTGCCTATGGGATTTTCTTGGCAAAAATACTGGCGTGGCTCGCCACTTCTTTCTCCAGTGGAGTAAGAGGAACAGAGCTTAAGTGATGTGTCCAGAGTCACTCAGTGTCTGAGGTTGGAGTTGAATGAAGGTTTTCTTGATTCCAGGTCCAGTGAATCATCCAACTGCCTCCTTCGGTGTCCTACCAAGCTGGATATGTTTCTAACATGGGCTGGCAATGAATTACATTTCCACTGTCTCATAACCACCCTAGCTATATGTAGAGAGGTCACCAGGACATCAGTCAAAGTGTGAAAATTTTTCCTAGTGTTGCAACTATCAAGACCAAGTGTGAAAATTTTTTCCTAGTGTTGCAACTATCAAGACCAATGAGGAGGGGGGGGAGGATCCATTTCTACAACACTTTAGGATTTGCAAAGTGTTTTATATCCTTTTATCAACCCTGAGGTAGAAGCTATTATTGTCCCCATTTTCCATATGATACAACTGAGGCTGGGAGAGACTAAGTGAATTGCTCAGGCTCATACAGCTAGCTAACAAGTAACTGAGGAAGCATTTGAATTGAGGTCTAATTCCAGGCTCCAGGCTCTCTCCATGGGCCATCTAGTTGCCTCATCAACTGAAGTTATAAAAAGGCTGCCATCTCACATAGAGGAAGGGCTCATCCCTACCAACTAAGTGACAAACAAGTGGCCCCCACCTCTCAAAAAGTTTGTAGTTTATTTCCAGCTCCAGGAGCAGTAGATGAAGTTTTTGGTCAAGGACCTCCAGCCTTAGAGCTAGAGCAAAGGGTTCATTTGGCCCAAGAGCCCAGGCCTGAGCAACTTTCTCTACTGCTAGGTCAGAATCAGATTTAAAGGTAATTGGTAAATATTTAACAAAATAAAAATACAAAGGAATGTAGTCAACATTAATAGTTTTCTATGTCAATATACAAACCCCACCCTCCACCCGGATCCCAGGGATCCTCAAGTACAGTTTACTGCACATATCTATTTGAGTTTGACAAGTGGCCCCCCCCACCCCTCCCACCCGGCTTAAAGTTGGAGGAGCTCTTCTGAACCTTGGTCTTGGGTTCAAATGCTTTCATCTTTCATTAATTTCTAAACCTGCACAGTGAGCTTTAATTCTGGTGATTCACTTCTCTTAATTTCTATGTCTCCTATGAATTACAAATAGAAAGGACCTATGGGATCATTTAAGTCCATCCTCTCATTTCATAGATGGGGAAACTGAGGCCCAGAGAAGGGAACTGGGTTTGCTCTGTTAGTAACAACTTTAGGATTTTAATTTAAATATTCTACCTCCAAATCCAATAGAACATAAACTCGTGGAGGGCAGAGACCTTCTCACCTTTTATATTAATAACAGTAATAATAGCTAGCATTTACATGGCATTTTAAAGTTTTCCAAGAGCTTTGCAAATAGCTCATTTTATTCTCACAATACTGAGAGGTTTTTATTGTTTCCAGTGGTTTCCACTGTGGTTTCTAGTGAAGTCAACTTTTGGTGACCCAGTTTAGGATTTTCTTGGCAAAAGTATTGGAGTGTTTTGACATTTTTTTCTCCAAATCATTTTACAGATGTGGATACTGAGGCCAACAGAGCTAAATAACTTGTCTGGGGTCACACAGCTAGTTTAGTACTTCTAATGCCTGACATATAGTGGGCAGTTAATTATCTGTGGATACATTATTGAATACTCCAAGCCTGGGGAGTTTCTTTCCTAGAGTTTACTTGGGAGAGGAGACCAAGAAGTCATACTATGTGTAAAGGGAGCTGGAGGTGGGGAGAGGGCAGGAAATAGGGAGGAAATGGCGAACACATGGAATTTTTTCATGGAAAACAGGGAGCTGGCATAACAGATGAATGTTCCAGGGTGAGACTGTAGCAAAGGTCCTTATGAATGTAGACCGTTGTTCTACTTTCTCTACCACCAACAGGTCCCAGGCCAAGCCCTAATTTGGTCATTATCTGGAACCTGATTGACTCAGATTGAAAAGTAAATAGCATCATTTCTGCTTTGGCCAGAAACCCTGAGGGTCTTCCCCCTCCCAGATTCATTCATTCATTCATTCATTTATTTAGATTTATTTTTAGACTAGGCTTAAGAAGAGATTCTTTGCCTCAATTGCTTCCTAATCTAAATCACTGAATGAATGGGCAAAGCCTCAGTCAAACTGAGACTTGTGGGAGACCCTAGCTTAAAAAGATCAAGATCTCCCATAGTTTCCAGGGCCATCTCCAACGGTCCTGATCTGTATCTGGCCCCTGGACCCAGATGGCTCTGGAGGAAAGAATGAGGCAGGAGAGCTCACACAGCCCTCCCCCCAGACGCCAATTTCACTTGAACGTCACGGTATCCCCTCCCCATGTCACGTCCTCTTCCAGAACTCAGGACAAACAACTAGAGTTCCAACCCTTCGTTTTACGGAACAGAAAACTGAGATTGGGTGACTCGCCCAAGATCACAAAGCTAGTAAGCTTCAGGGACAGGATTTTAACCCAAGGGCTCTGATAAAAGAGTCAGGAATAGAACGCTGATATAAAATTATTTGCCTTTTGTCTCCACGCGGGGGAGGGAGGATTTTCTTAATTTCTAGGGTAGTCGGATCCAGCAGCGGTTCGGAAGCCTGGCTCATCCCGGAGCATCCAGTCTCAATCAAGCCTCCGGATTGATTGAGTTGGGTGTGCGTGTGCACACGCTCCCTCCACGCCCCCAGAATCACTATGCAGTCACCTAGGTAACTTTCCCTTTCCCAAAGTGGAGGAGGAAATTGAAAGAATGACGAAATACAATTCAGGTTTATTAAAAATAGAACACAACCACCTCTCCCAAATGATAGACAAGCTCTGCTGTCCCCGGGGTCGGTTGGAAGACGGCCAAAAAGGGGGAAATGGGCCAAGCGTTGAAATCTGGGTTTCCCTGGTTGAGGGAGTAAAAGGCTCTAAGCTTGGAAGGGATAGAGAGATCCAGAAGAGGCCCAAGATGGGGCCGGCCAAGGGAAAGCGAGCCCCACTTTCTGTGCCGCGGAAGCTAGAGAGCCAGCGTGCCCGGCTTCTCCTTTCCCAGTTCCGAGCCTGGGCCCCGCTCCTTCAAGTCAGTGCTTCGGTTTTCCCCTCCCAGACGAAGGGAAAGGAATCCTTCAAATGGGCTGCGGGCACACATTCCTTCTCGGGGAGCCCCCTCTTTTCCCCGCCCTACTCCACTGCGCCTCCGCTCCTCCCCGTCGGGGCCCCGCCCCTTCCCGGGGCCCGGGGATTTGGCGGGGGCTCCTTTCCCAGCCCCGGGACGGGAGGCGGAGAGGCTGCAGCGGGCGCATGGAGGTGCCGCTGCTGCAGCCGCCGCCGCCCCGGCACTGGCCCGGGCCGGGGCCGGGGTCGGGGTCGCCGCGAGGAGGGGGAGCCGCGGCGGCCGTTCCAGAGCCGGGAGCCCGGGGCCAGCACCAGGGACACGAGACGGCGGCGCAACGGTACAGCGCCCGCCTGCTGCAGGCCGGCTACGAGCCCGAGAGGTGACGCCCGGGGCGGGGCTTGGGTGGGGGGCGCGAGCCCGGCCCTAGAGCTCAGGAGGGGACCCACCATCGGGGGAGGAGGCGGTCTGGAAGCGACCTCCCATACTGCCTCCATCACCTTCATCCCCCGCTTCCTCCAATGGCACGGCTTCGCCGGTACACTTTGGATGGGGATGCAAATGCAAGTGCAGGATTCCGCAGGGCTTGGGGCAGGTGCGGTGGGCCATTTCACTCCAACTCCTTTTCCTTCCCGATCCAGAGCGGGTAGAGGGCTGTAGGCATGTGGAAGGGGCGACCCCCCGCCCCTCCTCCTGGCCCAGCCCTATAGAAACTTTCTTTAGAGCTCTTTGGCTACCCTCTTCTTGGACCCTTTCTCAAAACTGGGTCTGCTTAGTAAAGAGGGCCTCAAGGGCTGCAGAGACCCTGGTTTACCCGGTTTGACTTTGGCAGGGGGGACACGGGGAGGCTGGCAGATGAACAGGCATTATCCTCTGTTCACCCTGCACCTCCTCCAATCAACAGGTATGATGGGGGCTGGAAGCCAAGCCTCTGCAGGATCTCTATGAGTATTTACCGCTGTTAATGATCATGGGAGGAGGAAAGCAGCCAGGGTCCTTCTAAAAGGGGGAATCACTGGGGAGAAAAGGACGCAGCGGAGCTGGACTGTAAAGGAGACAGCAGCTAATCTATGGATTTGATCTGCAGCCTGAAATGTAAACCCTACTGGTAGTCCTTCCTGTCCAGAGGATTTGGGCTCCTTTGCCGGCTCCATCTGCTGGTGCTCAGCAGCTCGGGGAGGTGACCCTGGCAGCTGGATTTGGGGGGAGGGGGTCCTCTGAGGGAATTAGCCATGCAGCTCCAGCTTGGGGACTGGGTGCTTATGTAAGAACTTTTAACAGCTTAACCTCTAGAGCACGCCCCTCCCCCAACTCGACAAGTAGCCTCAGGCTGTCACACAGTCCTCCCCCTCCCCCTCCCAGCATCTGACCCAGGACATCTTCCCCCAGGAAATCCTGCTAATGAAGGCCCTGGGTGAGGTGATGGGGTCCTCCCTTACTGGGGTGAGGGTGACTAGAAGCATTATGTACACACAAGTGAGGCTGCTTCTACAGATGGCAGATTTGGTACCTATTTCTGGCTCTGAATGTAAAACCAGGGATAAAAGTAAATTCCTCAGGAAGGATCATTATTTTTACTAGTACAACTTAATGTGATATCCCATAATTCTACGGTGGCTTCATATTTGCAGATGCCTTCCTTTCAGCAGGAGGCAGCTTTTAATCTTACTTCCAATCCACAGAGGAGGAAACTGAGTCTGATTTTTCCCAAGGTCATATAGCTAGTCTATGGGCAGAATCAGGATTTAAACCAGAATCTTTGGACTCCAAGGCCAACACTAATCTCCATATTCCACATTTCTGAGTCTAGGTTAAGGCCTTTCTGAGGGATATCATCTCTGCCTGAAGGAGGACATTTTTCCTATAAGACTTGCTTCATTCCTCTGTAAAGAACCTCTATAGCTCTAGCTTTCACATCAGCAACTGCTGAACTGGTTCTAAGGCTGTTCTCCCTTGCTCCAGCCCAATACATACGTTGGGAAAAGAGGGAAAACCTTTGTCTTTGAGAAGCACTTAAGGAAAGCCGGGGATGGATTCCCACTCTGTTGCTTAGCATTTCTGTCACTGGATAATATCATGGTTAATAGCTAACGGTCATATATGGCTCTAAGGTTTACAAAGCACTTTACTTACATAATCTCATTTGATTCTTACAATAACCCTGTGAAGTAGGTGCTATTATTATCCTGAGATGAGTTAGATGATTTGTCCCTCACCACACCCCTAGTGATAAGTGATTGAGATAGGATTTGAACTCAGGTCCAGGGAATTGAATGATCATTAAGGTTCATTCCAGCATTTTGTGCCCTAGACAGTAGGGTATTTTTTTGCCCCAAGCTAAGCTCCTAAACCCATGTGTCTTGGGAGCAGGGCTGGAGAAAAGCTCTCTCTCTCATTGTTCTACGCCAGCTATTCCCTGGCAGGAGAACCATGGGACACACAGCTCTGGGTTGGGAAATCTTGATTTCCCTTTCCCAAGGAAGCAGCTGGAGGTCAGGAAGGAGGAGGAGGGAACATCATAGATTAGACAGGTTCTGAGCAAAGTAGTATGAGCAGCCTTCCACAAGTGATTTTTGTTTCCATTCAGTTGTGTCTTTACTCCATTTGGGGTCTTCTTGGCAAAGATACTGATGTGGTTTGTCTTTTTCTTCTCTAGCCCATTTTTACAGATGAGTAAACTGAGGTCAGTAAATTAAAGTGACTTGCAAAGGATCATTCAGTTAGTGTCTTGAGGTAGGATTTGAACTCAGGAAGAATAGTCTTCCTGACTCCAGGCCTGGCACTACAATCACTTTGCCAGCTAACTGCCCTGGCATTGGCAGTAAAAGGAGGAAGGTATATGTGGGTCACTAAGGAGTCCAGTATTCCTTTTTATCTTGGGTCAGAGGCATTTCACTTCAATGAGACTCAAAATACCCATCAGTTATGGGACTGTCATGTAATGTGTAAGCTAGGCAGCCAGCCTGACTTCAGAATCTGAAGACCTGAACCATGCCCTGACTGTGTAACCTTGGCCGTGTCACAACCTCTAAATCCCCTTCAGACAACTCCCTAGCAAGAACTGGGGCTTCATCTGCATTGTAGAGGGAATTTCCCCTCCAGAAGATTTCTGCCCTAGTGAAACTACACTGGATAAGTCCACTGAATAATGTTCAATATCTGGACAGGAATGATAAAGATTCTCTATATTGCAATAGTGAGGGCAGGATGTCTGTGTGATTTAATCCCAGCCAAGAACCAGAATCCAGGTGTTGTGGTTAGCCCCAAACCTCACTTGGCTGTACCTGTCTCACAGATGCCCTAGGAGAAAAGAGGGCCTGCAGCAGGCCACCAAAATGGGAAGAGGTGGGGTGTGAGCACAGAGCTCCACCTGCCTCTAGAAAAGATGATGCAAAAAGCCAGCTGGGTGGGAAGAGGAGGCTTCTAGGGGTCACCCCCTCTAGAGTTGCAGCTGGTGGCCATAGGCCTACAGTCAAGAAGAACTGAATTCAAATCCAGCCTCCCCCAAAATGACCAGCTCTATGATATGGGGGAAGTCGCTTAACCCTGTTGACCTCAGTTTACTCATCTGTAAGAGAAGCACTTACCTTCTAGAGTTGTGAAGATCAAATGAGATAATCGTAAAGTGCTTAGCATAGTGTTTGGTATATGGTAATCATTATATAAATGTTAGCTATTGTTATTATGTCTAAAGTGGGGATAATAATAACACTTATCTTCCAGGATTGTTGTGAGGATCAAATGAGATAATTGTAACTTGCTTAGCATGTACAGTAAAGATAATATAAGCGTATGATGATGATGATGATGAAAAATGGCACTCTCTTCCAGGGTTGTTGTGAGGATCAAATGAAGTAATTATCAAGTGCTTAGCATAGTTCCCGGCACATAGTGAGGTAAATGTTAGCTATTATTCAGGCTGAACAGGATTCTGAACCCAGATCCTTTGACTCCATGCCCAGTAATTTTTTTCCCACCAGACCTCTAATTATCCTTCACTATCCAACCCTTCTGAGTAGACATCCTCTCTCCCTTCCCCAAGTGGCACAAGCTTAGGTATTCTTGCCTCTCTGTCTGGTCTTAGTCCTTGACCTGAGAGTCAACAGCATAGACCAGCAGGGTGCTAGTCAACTAAGATCTTCCAGAAGCTAACTTCTTGACTCAAATGATCATAGAGAGTGTGAGCTATGGGCTTGAAAGTGCTAGGAACTCTATATTGTCTATTGCCTGAGGTGAAGGTGGTATGAAACCTGTGAGATTCCCTCAAGTTTCCTTTGCTGTAAACTTTGGGGGTTGCTCTGCTTTCCATTTATCTTCGATCTAATTAGGCATTGGGAGCCCTCAGTATCTAGGATCACCTCCCCCAATCCGCTCTGACCTTGCACAGATGGTAGGAAGAGCCTGTGTTTTCCCAGCAGGTTCCCTGGAGGTGTCATTAGCCGATATCCCAGGGAGGATCCCGGGTTGGAGGCCAACCCTCCCCTAGAGATCCCTCTGCCATCTTACTATCACCACACTATCACAGAGTAAACAAAACCCAGGCCCTCCCAGGGATGGCAGATCTGGGCTGGGCAGGTGCACAAGAGGCCAACAGCCTCCCTGGGCCTTCACTCAGGGTTGAAGAGTGACGCCCAGGACTGTTCTGAATCTGTCTGGGCCAGTCTGATGACCGAATTCTGGGCCTGGATCTTTTCTGCCATTTCTTCCACTTCCAAAACTCATCTTAGATTGAGAACTGGATATTTAGCCTAACCTTGAGATCTTTCAATGAGATGAGGCTCAGAGAATTTAAGTGACTTCAGATACTGTACAGGTAGTGTAAGTAAGAAACTAAAGATGTGGACTTAGGCATTCTCTACCTCCAAGGTGAGAGATGGGGACTGGTCAGTGTAAAGGGCTGATGATCAGGCTAAAATCCCTCATATGAGAGAGGGATAATGAAGCCTGGCTTTGCAATTTGGGCTTAAGTTTTCTTGGTCTTAAAATTTCTCTCTTGATTAGTACTAGTTATTTATATAAGTTACAGAGAAAGTTCCCAAAGGCATCAGTAGGAGATCTTAAGCTTCAGGAGCTTCCTACTCACATAGAAACCACAGGTCAGGCCAATTATTAGAGCTGAGTCACCTTGGAGTTGTTCTCTTTCCTGAGAATCAAGGGGTAGCATGGGTTAACAGGGCCACAGCAGGCAGGAGGACCCAAGGAACCAGGCAGGTTAAAATTCCACCCCAGACTCTTCCTCCTGGGGTGACCTTGGACAGACTGCTTCATTTCCAAAAAAGGGGTCGAACCTGGAGGTCTCTTTGAGCTCTATTAATAGCAATCATGGAGCTATTTAAGGTCTGCAAAGCTCTTTACAAATAATTCATGATCACCTGGGAGACAGGTGCTATCATTAGCCCACTTTACATTTGGAAACTGAGGCAGAAAGAGTTTGAGTGTCTCGGGGCCAAACTTGAATTCAGATGGTCTTGATTCCAGGTCTAGATGGGATGCATAGTTTGCCATTTGCTGTATCTGATGATCTGGGCATCCAGCATTCTGCTAGAAGAAGACAGGCCGCTTCAAAAGCCGAAAGGTTTAATTAAAGGTCCAGCTTCGGGCACACTCCCAAATCCTTCATCCTAACTCACACGCCTCCCGGCATCCCGCCGCCTCGACTGGTGACACTGCATTTTACCCTGGGGCTGGAGCAGCCTCAGGGTCGAGATGTGTGAGCTCTGCAGCCCCCTACGGGCAGTGCCTGAGAGCAGCTGCCCTACTAGCCCCACCCAAGCCCCAAAGGGTCCGATCCAAAGCGTGGCCGCTGATTCGGGAGCCGAGCTCCTCTAGACCTGCGGGGATTCCGGGGTTCTACGCTGGCTGGGTTTTAGGGCTGCCTGAGAGCCGGCTAGCGAGGCCCGCGGCGGGGGTGGGGCGAGCGTGGGCTGGGCTGGGGTTGGCCCAGCAGCCCCCCGCAGAGGGACGGTGAGTGGAGGAGGGGGGCGGGCCGGGCGCACGCAGCAGGGGCTCGGAAGGCGGGTCGGGACGAGGGGCGGTGGAGGGGGCGTGTCCCGGCGCTGGCTCGGCCCCTTCCTCTAAGCCTTCCTCCTCCCCCGCGCTTCCCTCCTCGCCGCCCCCTCCTCCTCCTCCTCCTTTTTTCCCCTCCCCTCCCCAGAGCTCCCTCATTGCGCCCCCGGGCCCGGGCTGACTGCGCGCGCCATCCCGAGCCTGGACTCGCCGCCCGGTGCTTCTTTGTGCGGCGCGGCCGGAAAGACTAGAAGAAGGGCGACGGTCCGAGCTCTGGCAGCCGCCGCAGGCAGCCTCGCCGCAGCCCCCGGCCCGAGCACGGCCGCGCGCTCGGGGCGTTGATGCCGGCTCTCCGTGTCTCCCAGCAGCATGGCGGACTACCTGATCAGCGGCGGCACCGGCTACGTGCCTGAGGACGGGCTCACGGCGCAGCAACTCTTCGCCATCGCCGACGGCCTCACCTACAAGTAAGTCCGCGCGCGCCGAGGGCCTCAGAGCCGGCGTGTCCGCGTTCCCCCCCGCCCCCCCTCAAGCGGACCTCCCCTCTGCGCCGCCGCAGAGCCGACCCCCGCCCCCACCTGCCCCTGCAGCCTAGCGGCTCCCTCCCCCACGCGGGGGGTCCTCGTGCCGCTGTCCACTGGCTGCCCCGCGGCGCTGGGGCTTGGGCACGGGGAGGAGAGGGGCGCGTCGAGCGGCCGCCCCGCAGGCGTGTGTCTCCCGCCCCTCCCCAGGCACCCTCCCTCCCTGCTTGTTGACACCCGGGTCAGCAGATGTTTGTGTACCCCACCTACTGTGTGCGGGCGAGGTGGTCGGTCCTCCATATGGTGCGGATACACAGGTGGCAGCGAGTCTGCAGGCCTGAGGGCTTCTGGAGCTCCTGCGCTGCCCCGGAGGGCCGGAAGGGATACCATCCTTTTCCTCTCCTTGTGGGTTTCTTGAGTAGTCTCGTGGAAGGGACAATGGTCGTTGCTGAGAGCTCCCCAGGGACCCCTGCCCTCCGGGTGTCTTCCCTCCCTGGATATCCAGGCCCCCCGCCCCGCCGTGAGCATTTGCTGGCGGTGGAAGGGCCCCTGGAGCCCATCGGAGAGGCGCTCCGCTAGTTGTCATCCACCGAGGTAAAGGGTCCACGGGCTTGAGCCGCCTCTCCTCCTGTCCTCTTCTACTTGTAACGGCTGCTTCAGTAGCCCCACAGGTTGGCACTGGTGCTCACTTTGGTGTGAACAGTTTTGTCCCCAAGTTTCCCTTGGCCATCTCTGCCCGGTATTTGGGGGTGTGGGGGAAGGGAGCGGATTCCTCTTGGTCTGCGGCTCTTTTTTGTTCCCCAGGCCCAATTCCGGCTGCCTGGCTGGCCGCAGGCCTGGCACTAGCCCTGGATCCTGGCTGCAGGGCCGGGCACATGCCAGACAGAAGCATTGGAGCCGGGGGCCGAAGTCGCTCGCAAGCCAAGCGGTCTCCTCTTCTCTCACCCTTCTGCCTATCCAGTCCCCTCTTCTGCCCGGTAGTCCTGGTGAACACCAGAACTTTATTTTCCTAATTGGGGATGGGGTTAAGTGACCCTGGCAACAGGTTTTTTAAAAATCCTCCCCAGCTGAGTGATTGGAGGCAGGTTTGTTGACCTCTGACAGGTGGTCATGAGCTCAAGGCACCTTAGCTCATTAGCATGGTGCAGGACCTTCCTTTATACAGTGGAAATGTTCAGCCACTCATGACCCTAGGGGGAAATGGGCTTTAATTCATACAATGAAGGAATTGGACTAAGATTTTTAATGCCCCTCTCTGATTCTGTCACTCAGAACTGCATCAGTTCCAGTAGGGAATGTTAAGTGCTGGAAGTCGAGTCATGTTGTCAACTGGTATGGTGGATAGAGTACTGAGCTTTGGGTCAGGACTGTCTAGGTTCACACCTTTAATAGTTATGGGACTTAAGAGGGATAGACTGGTCTCAAATGTCCCACCCACCTCAATCTAAATTCTGGATTCTATGTTGTGAGAATGGATGAAATAGACCTGAATTGAGAGATCATAGAGTGGAAAATCTTGATATTTTAGCTTTTCCTTTCCCAAGATCCTAAAGAAATTTGAAGTTTCCCCTCCTTTGTTCCTTAGCTCTTTGCTTATCCTATGCTTTTATTGAAAACAACCAGGAGAACTAAGGCTAAACTTAACACTCCAGGAATCAGCCTGCAAAAAGAATGCAGGAGGCGTGGTGCTATCACTGCTGAGAATGGGGGGGGGGGGGGCACGCGTAGATTAGGGGCAGATGGAGGACCCCCTTCTCAGGACCTGACAGCCTGAATTTGCAGGAGCTGTAGGCCAGGTGACCGGGAAAGGGTGCCTGTCTGTCCCTTCTGTAGTCTGATGTGGCACCTCTCCTACGTGGCTCTAGTTGGGCCACTTTGCTTAGCACTGTGGGGAGTGGCTCGGGGGTTTGCTTTTGGGTGTGTCTGGCAGACTGTATTCTGTTAGGTTTATACTGCCTTGAGCCCTGGGGCTACAAGGCTTGGTATCTATGCTCTTTCTAATTTAAGAAGTGACACTTTTGGGGGCAAATTCTTCCTTCCCTTCAATCCCTAAGCCTTGGCATTCTGCTCTCTGCCCCAGGTTTCCTGAATCATCTCCAACCAATAAGGTCCCATCTGAAATGTTCTCCAGTCTTCCTTTTAGTCCATGTTCTTTCTATAGCACACATAAAACTCCTTGACTAGATCCTATTCCGATTACTACATTTCCTTGGGGACTGAAAGCATTTCTATGTTCCATTTAGACCCAAGTTGGATGACACTGACTAAACCTAGAAGTCATTTATAACCCTTCAAGCGTTCCCATACTACTCAGCCTATGAATTACTCAAGGCTGCTGATCTCTTGGGGTGATAGGGAGCTTTAGATTCCCTCATCCCCTCAGGGAGTTCCCCATACAAGTGAAATTATAGGTTTAGATCCCAAAATTATATTTACTGACCTAGACCTAAGGATTCATAAGAGTTATTCTCAAATAAGTTCTTTGGGCTTTTTTTTTTTTTTCCATCTGCTTTGTATGGGAGGAAAAAAAAAATAAACAAGGATGGTACCATCTATAGGTGGCCACATGGGGATGATTTTCCTGTACTGGCCACCCCATGGCATTCCACACCTTCATCTAGTAGGAATTTTGTAAATTCAATTGACTGGGAAACAATAAACAATAGATTTTTATTGACCCAGGAGAGTCTGGTGACTTGATTCATCACCAAGCACCTAAAATGTGTATTAGGCAAAAGGGAAATCATTTTGAACCTCACTAGCAGTTCTCTGCAGCCTAATAGAACTTAGGAGACAGGGACAGAGTAACTGCTGCCAGCCACAAATGCCACCTCATCTTAGTAGTAATTCACATCTGGGCATGGGCCATAAGGGATGTTGAGAGAGGGGACCAGAGGGCATCGTTTTTGTTGACTTTCCTAATATTAAGGATGACTTTTTATTTGAAAGGACTTTTTTTCTCCTGCCTCTATTCCCCACTTAGTAATCATAGCTTATCTATATCTCAACAGTGATTTCCTGATCCTGCCAGGATTCATAGACTTCACAGCTGATGAAGTGGTAAGTACCTCTTTTGGGTTTATAGCTTTGTGTTTAGTGGGGAGTAGGAGACACCTAGAGTTTCCCCACTTGGTTCTTTTACAAAGGGAAAGGGTGCCCTCATCTTCTAAAGCTCAGATCTTCCAAGGATTCCATCATCTTGCTAGGACACAATCTATCCTGCTTAGATCCTGTCCATGGGGGCGTTTGCCTTTGGTTTTAAAGGCTTTTATCTTTCCCTGCTTTCCAGACTTCCCCTGATTCCTGGCATTTCAGCCTACTGGACTTCCTGGCTCCCTGAACCAGTTTGGCTTCCTACATGCAGAGAGATCTACTTACTTAAACCCTAATTACCTGTTCCTCTTCTGCATTGTCATCATATCTGGGTTTCTGCCCCTGCCTTGATAATTTTTTTGTCACACTAACCCAAGTCTTAATGAATTTGAGAGCATAAGAATGCATTTCCCTCCCCTCCCCCCCAGAGTTTATTTACAAGGAAAAAAGATAATATACTAATTCAGACATAATATACTGGGGGGTAAGATAATTAGATAGGAGCAAAGTGTTATAGGCTAGAGAGCTAGTCCTGGAATAAGAAGCCCCCAACAACTATCTCAGTGGTTTTAGATCTGAGGTTTTTGTGGAGGCATTCAGGGATAAGTGACTTGTCCAGGGTTATCCAACTAAGTTTTTTTTTTTTTTTTAATAATAACTTTTTATTGACAGAACCCATGCCAGGGTAATTTTTTTTTTACATTATCCCTTGCACTCACTTCTGTTCCAATTTTTTCCCCTCCCTCCCTCCACCCCCTCCCCTAGATGGCAAGCAGTTCTATATATGTTAAATATGTTGCAGTATATCCTAGATACAATATATGCATACAGAGCCAAACAGTTCTCTTGTTGCACAGGGAGAATTGGATTCAGAAGGTAAAATAACCCAGGAAGAAAAACAAAAATGCAAATAGTTCACATTCATTTCCCAGTGTTCTTCCTTTGGGTGTAGCTGCTTCTGTCCATCATTGATCAATTGAAACTGAGTTAGGTCTCTTTGTCAAAGAAATCCACTTCCATCAGAATACATCTTCATACAGTGTAATTGTTGAAGTATATAATGATCTCCTGGTTCTGCTCATTTCACTTAGCATCAGTTCATGTAAGTCTCTCCAAGCCTCTCTGTATTCATCCTGCTGGTCATTTCTTACAGAACAATAATATTCCATAACATTCATATACCACAATTTATCCAGCCATTCTCCAATTGAAGAGCATCCATTCAATTTCCAGTTTCTAGCCACTGCAAACAGGGCTGCCACAACCATTTTGGCACTAGCCCTGGATCTCCTGGCTGTAGGGCCAGGCACATGCCAGATAGAAGCATTGGAACCTGGGGCCAATGTCGCTCACAAGCCAAGCGGTCTCCTCTTCTCTCACCCTTCTGCCTATCCAGTCGCCTCTTCTGCCCAGTAGTCCTGGTGAACACCAGAACTTTATTTACCCAATCAAATCCCACCTATTGGGTCTATAAATACTAGATATATAAACTTTTCCCCCCTTTAATCCAGAGAAAATTACCTCCTGGGCTAGAGATCTGATTTATTTTATCTAATTTATCCCAAAGTAGAGATAATGCCTTCTGTCTTTGGCCTTCAGGAAGGGGATAGAGTTGGAACTGGGAGCCTTTTTGTTGTTGAGCATTAATTTTAGTCAGATTCTTCCTGATACCATTGGGGGTTAGATGCTTTGCCATTTCCTTCTTCAGATAAGTAAACTAAGGCCAGCAGGTGAAATGACTTGCCCAGATATACAAAGCTAGTAAGTGTCTGAGGCTGGATTTGAACTTGGGAACTTGACTTCCTGGGAGAAAAAAACAAGGGTGGTGCCATCTCTAGGTGGTAGTAGGGATGGTTTTCATACCCTGGCCACCCTTCCTGGGCATTCCACACAACACTGGGAAACAATAAACAATAGATGTCTGTTGACTGTGACAATCTGAAATCAATCATTAAGCCTTAAGGGCTGGCACTCTTTCCACTGTTATACCTCCCTGGAAATGATTTAGAGAATTCTATGCCTCTTCTGACCAAAAAACAAACCCAGACCCCCCCCAAAACCCAGCGATTCACCCAAACCAAAATGCCAAGAAAGTGAAAGATTGTTCTGCCAGAGTAGATGGAAGTTTAGAAGGAGTGAGAGAGGAGGCTTAGGATGTTAAGACTGGATGAAGGTGAATTTGCCAAATCCTGGGCTCATAGCTTAGGTCTTAATTGGGAGCAAGAAAGAAGCAAGATTGTAGCAGTAGAGCTGAAGGGGCCTTTTACTTCAGCTGGTCTCATCCTCTCATTATCCAATTGCCTAGTGTTGAAGAGACATTTCTAACCCGGATTCTTTGATTTGAAAGCCAATGTTTTTTTCTATTGTACCCCACAATAATTTTAGGAGAAATAGAACTGATTTTTTGGAGGTCCAAACTTGTGAGATGCTTAGCATTGGGAAGTCTTAGTGAAGAAATTTCATTCTTCCCTCTACTTTAGTACCTATCAGCAGTTCTTCTGCAATTTTGAGAATCACACAGGGACAGTTAAATGACCTGATCAGAATCAACAAGCCATGTGTCAGAGATAGGATTTTACCTTGGGTCTCCCTGACTCCAGGAAACCAGACCTAATTCTGGTGCTACACAAGGGATATTTTATATAGGGGGCAGTAAACTCTTTAATCCAAGAAGCAAAAAAAGTATCCATCTAAATTGTTCAGTACTTCAATGGAACTGTGATTTCATTAATAAGATTACCTCTTCCAGTGATACAGAGTCTGATCCATTCTTGCCTGCCCATGGTGTAAGACTGCCATAATTTAATCACAGGAGATTTTCTTAAAATGCTGGGATTTTTTTCCAGTTTACTTTTTGCCGATGGAATACTTGTTACTTAAGCCCTTGATTTTGATGTGTGATTAGCCCCATCTCTTCAGGCCTGCAATTCCTTAATGACAACTTTTATGCTATTTACTTTAAAAAAATCTTTATATATTTTTGATTAAAGCTTTTTATTTTCAAACATACCTAAATAATTTTCAACATTCACCTTTGTAATGCCTTGTGTTCCAGTTTTTTCCCCTCTTCCTTTCCTCACCCTTTCCCTAGATGGCAAGTCATCCAGTATGTTAAACATGTACAACTGTTCTATGCAAATTTCCACAACTATCAAGCTGCACAAGAAAAATTAGATGAAAAAGAAAAAAATGAGAAAACAAAATGCAAGCAAACAATTAAAAAGGTGAAAAATACTATGTTGTGACCCACACTCAGACCCACAGTCCTCTCTGGATTTGGATGGCTCTCTTCATCACAAGACTGTTGGAACTGTAGGCCATTTCTTGAACAGAGTAGATGATTTATTCAAAAGCAACATTAAGGGACAGATAGGACATTTGGGGCAGCTAGGTGGCACAGTAGGTAAAACGCCAGGCCCGGAGTCAGGAAGATGCGTTCCTGAGTCCGAATTTGACTTCGCTTATTTCCTGTGTGAGTCTGGACAAGTCATTCAACCCTGTTTGTTCTCAGTTTCCTCATCTGTAAAAAGAGCTGGAGGAGGAAATGGCAAATCATTCCAGTGTCTCTGCCAAGAAAACCCCAAGGGGTCACAGAGTCAGACATGACTGAATAGTTTCAGGATGTCATTAATGGGTCCCCTGCCCCACTACATCCCACCCCTCTGTCCCCGAGACAGACCACTGGGCTGGGCGGCACTTTGCATGTTTGGTATCTGAAGAAGGAAGGGTGAGGGGCCTTAACAAATGATTTTCTTTTCTATCTTCAAACCACACCTCTCTTGTTCTTCTCCCTGGGCTTCCCTCCATTCCTGCCTTTTCTGCCTCCAGGATTTGACTTCAGCTCTAACTCGAAAGATCACTTTGAAGACACCATTGATCTCCTCTCCGATGGACACTGTAACTGAGGCTGATATGGCCATTGCAATGGCTGTGAGTGGGCCTCGGGAGTGGGGGAGGAGGCGGTGGAGGCGGTGGGCGTGAGTGGGCCTTGGGGGTGGGGGAGGAGGTGGTGGGCGTGAGTGGGCCTCGGGAGTGGGGGAGGAGGCGGTGGGCGTGAGTGGGCCTCGGGAGTGGGGGAGGAGGCGGTGGGCGTGAGTGGGCCTCGGGAGTGGGGGAGGAGGCGGTGGAGGCGGTGGGCGTGAGTGGGCCGAGGGAGTGGGGGAGGAGGCGGTGGGCGTGAGTGGCCGAGGGAGTGGGGGAGGAGGCGGTGGGCGTGAGTGGGCCGAGGGAGTGGGGGAGGAGGCGTGGGCGTGAGTGGGCCGAGGGAGTGGGGGAGGAGGCGGTGGGCGTGAGTGGGCCGAGGGAGTGGGGGAGGAGGCGGTGGGCGTGAGTGGGCCGAGGGAGCGGGGGAGGAGGCTGGGGGCAGCGGAGCTGGTGGGTTTGAAGTTTGGAAAAACTGATGGTGAGTTGGTTGGGGGTATGGGGAGCACCACCTGTTGATTCTGACTGCTCCCCATTCCTTCCAGCTAATGGGCGGTATTGGTTTCATCCACCATAACTGTACCCCCGAGTTCCAGGCCAATGAGGTGCGCAAGGTCAAGGTGAGTATGGACTCTGGATGGACCCTCGCCAATAGGACACGTCCCCCAGACGTTTTGCTAACGCCCACAGGGACCAGGCTGCTTAGCAAGGGCGGCGGCGGCGGCGGGGCAGAATCGGGCGCCCGTAGGAGCTTCCAGCCTCATTCCTGCCTTCTTGTCCTCAGAAATTCGAGCAGGGCTTCATCACCGATCCCGTGGTGTTGAGCCCCTCCCACACAGTGGGGGACGTTCTGGAGGCCAAGGTGCGGCACGGCTTCTCGGGCATCCCCATCACCGAGACGGGCACCATGGGCAGTAAGCTGGTGGGCATAGTCACTTCCCGCGACATCGACTTTCTGGCTGAGAAGGACCACGCCACCTCCCTCAGCGAGGTACACCTGCTGGGCGGGGCTGGCGCCGGCCTGCGAGAACTCCACGCCCTCTCCGCGGGAGCCCCCCCTCCGCTGAACCCCGCCCTCTCTGCGGGAGCCCCTCTTCTCCACGGGAGCCCCTCTTCTCCGCGGGAGCCCCCCCCTCTCCGAGGGACCCCCGCCCTCTCCGCGGGAGCCCCCCCTCCGCTGAACCCCGCCTTCTCTGCGGGAGCCCCCCCCTCTCCGCGGGAGCCCCCCTCCCCGTGGGAGCCCCGCCCTCTCCACGGGAGCCCCTCCTCTCCGCGGGAGTTCCGCCCTCTCCACTGGATCCCTCCCTCTCCGCGGGAGCCCCCCCCTCTCCGAGGGACCCCCCCCCCGCCCTCTCCGCGGGAGCCCCCCCTCCGCTGAACCCCGCCCTCCCCGCGGGAGCCCCGCCCTCTCCACCGAATCCCCCCCTCTCCGCGGGAGCCCCCCCCTCTCTGTGGGAGCCCCCCACTCCCCTCTCCGCGGGAGCCCCCCTTTCTCCGAGGGACCCCCCCCTCTCCGCGGGAGCCCCGCCCTCTCCGCGGGAGCCCCTCCCTCTGGCTGCCTCTGACACCCGCTGCTTCCCCCCCCAGGTGATGACGAGTCGCAACGATCTGGTGGTGGCGCCGGCGGGCGTGACGCTGAAAGAGGCCAACGAGATCCTGCAGCGCAGCAAGAAAGGTACGGGCCTTGTGGCACTGCCCAGGACGCCCTTCTCTGCAGGCGGTGGGGGCATCTAAGGGCAGTTTCCCGATGGATTTTTATTCTCCTTATTCCTGCTTTCCCGCGTCCTTCCTTTGCTTGGTTCTAGAAAGCCTCCTGACAGAAGAGCTGTTAGGGAGTGGGACTAAGCTCGGGGCCGGGTAGCTAGCAGAGGGGAAGGTTGTTAGCGTTCCCCTGGGAGAAGCTGGCGGCAGAGTGTTCCCTCTGGGCGCCGCCCCTAGCCGTTACTCTCCTGGTTCTTCTTTCGCCGGCAGGCCTGGGCGCTTCTCTGGGTTGTGCGGCGTTCGGGCCCCACGCTTGCTTAGCCTTCCCCTCTCGGTTTCGCCTTCACTCCGTCTGTGCCGACCAGTTAGTTTCCTGGGCCTGGCCATGGACCCCTTGAGGGCCTTCGGGGAGAGGGGCTGGGCCGGGTCCTCTGGAAAGCAGGCCCGGGGCTGGGCTGGGACTCGGCCCACGGGCAGAGACTCGGGTTCTGGCGCTGCCATCTCGGGGTGACCGTTGCCATCGGAAACCCTATGCCCCCCTCATCTCCCCCACTGATCAGTCTTTGCCCACTTTCCGTACCAGGAAAGCTGCCTATTGTCAATGACAGTGACGAGCTGGTGGCCATCATTGCCCGGACCGACCTGAAGAAGAACCGGGATTACCCCCTGGCCTCCAAAGATGCCCACAAGCAGCTGCTCTGTGGGGCCGCCGTGGGCACCCGGGAGGATGACAAATACCGCCTGGACCTGCTGACCCAGGCGGGCGCCGACGTCATCGTGCTGGTGAGCGCCCGGGCACAGCGTGGGGGGGCGGGGAGGCCTGCGGGGGACCCGAGGTGCCATTCATTCCTCTTCCCAGGACTCGTCTCAAGGGAATTCGGTGTATCAGATTGCCATGGTGCACTACATTAAGCATAAGTACCCCCAGCTGCAGGTGATTGGTGGGAATGGTGAGTCTGGGCCCCCCTTCTCCTTAGGGTTTCCTTCCCCTTCGGGGCGGGGGGAGTTGGCGGTCCCCAGACTGTAACCCAGCGGGTGTTCTGGGTCAGGGGGGTTCCCGGGCGGGCACCCAGCTCATTTTTCTGTGCCCCTGGCCCACAGTGGTGACGGCGGCCCAGGCCAAGAACCTGATCGATGCAGGCGTGGACGGGCTTCGAGTGGGCATGGGCTGTGGCTCCATCTGCATCACCCAGGAAGGTGAGCGCCCCCTCCCATCGGGTCCTGCCAGCACTGGACACACGGGCCCTGCCGATGGGTCACGTGTTAAGTGAGAGATAAAATTTAAAAAGCAGCGCTGGTTTGGAGTTAGCAGAACCCGGTCCCCCTCTTGGCTCTGAGCCTTAGGAGGGTTGTGCCTTTGAACGAGGCACTCTCTGGCGCCCAGACTCCTCATTTGTAAAATGGGGAGGTGTTACGTGTGGCAGGAGCTCAGAATAGAGACCTCGAGCCAAGGAAGCACCTGGCAGTGGTTGGCTTGGAAATGGAGAGAATGGCCCCTTCCCCAGAGTTTCTCAGTTGTAGCGGGTGCTGCGGGCCGGCCGAGCCACGGCGCCCTTGGGAGCAGCATTTTTGTTAGCACAGCCTTCCTCGATGCTGCGGCTGGCTCCTGGCCCCCCTTCCTTACCTGCACGGTCCCTCTCCTCCCCCAGCAGCCTTGGGGGGGGGCACTAACAGCCGGGGGCTTTGCAGAGGTCTGTCTGTTACTCCTGTGAGGCGGGAGGTCTCGGACCCCGCGACGGGGCTGCCCGCCCAGCCGCTTCTCACGGTCTCTCTCCCCCGCAGTGATGGCCTGTGGCCGGCCTCAGGGCACCGCCGTGTACAAGGTGGCAGAATACGCCCGGCGCTTCGGAGTCCCCGTCATTGCCGATGGCGGCATTCAGACAGTCGGGCATGTGGTCAAGGCCCTGGCCCTCGGAGCCTCCACGGGTGACTGGCAGGGAGGGCGGGCCTGGGAGCCGAGGGGGGCTGGGACGTGGGGGCCAGCGTCCGGAGCTGGTCGGCTGATCCTTGCCCTTCACAGTGATGATGGGCTCCCTGCTGGCTGCCACCACAGAAGCCCCTGGCGAGTACTTCTTCTCCGACGGGGTACGGCTCAAGAAGTACCGCGGCATGGGCTCCCTGGACGCCATGGAGAAGAGCAGTAGCAGCCAGAAGAGATACTTCAGGTGGGGGCTCCCCTCCCAGCATCTCCACTCCCTTCTCGCGGACACCTGGTCCTGGGGGCAGCTAGCCCTGCAGGGATTTATCCTGTCTTAGACACTTAATTGTGTCACCCTGGGCAGGTCACTTGATCCCAGTCACCTCCCCCAACACAATTTTTTTTAACGAGTCCAGGGGAGCTGGGAGGTGAGGGTGAGGGGCAAGGGCTTCCAGGGCTGACTCGGACTGCGTGCAGTGGGAGCAGTAGAAGGCCTCGTTCTTTATTGTGGGACTCTGCGACCCATTTGGGGTTTGCTTGGCAGAGATACTGGCCTGGATTGCCATTGCCTTCCAGCTCATTTTACAGATGGGGAAATTGAGGCAAAGAAGGCTAAACGGTACCAGGCCACGTGGTTAGTAGGTGTCTGTGGCTGGATTTCACCCTGGGTCTGTCCACCCAGCTGCCCCCGGGCATGAGGCAGAAGTGATTTAGGTGCCAGAATTTGATCCTGAGCTCAGAGGGGAGCGGCTGAGGGAGGTTGACTGGCCCACTATAATAGGGACAAACTTGAGAAAAGGGAGCTGTGTGAGGCAGGGAGGGCCTGGGGAAGGAGGTCCCCGGGATCTGAGCGGGGGGCGCAGCAGCAGCCCTGCCTGGGAGGTTGGCTCTGGTGCTGGGGGTCTTTGCCGTCCTCCCCGCCCGGGAGGGGTTTCTGAGCTCTCCTCTGCCCCTGCAGTGAGGGGGACAAGGTGAAGGTCGCACAGGGTGTCTCAGGCTCCATTCAAGACAAAGGCTCCATCCAGAAGTTTGTGCCCTACCTCATCGCTGGCATCCAGCACGGCTGCCAGGATATCGGTGCCCGGAGTCTCTCTGTCCTGCGGTCAGTACTGCTTGCTGGGGGGAGGGGGCGCGGGGAGGGTGGCCTTCCCCCCCCCTGCCACCTTGCCCTTCCTTCCCCAGATCCATGATGTACTCTGGCGAGCTGAAGTTTGAGAAGCGGACGATGTCGGCTCAGATCGAAGGCGGCGTCCATGGCCTCCATTCGTAAGTGGGGGTTCTCTCTCCCAGCCTAAGGAGCACGGGGTCGGTCAGGATATCGAGGAGGGCAGGCAGACCCCCGAGTGGAAGGTTAGGCTGCTTAGTTCCAAGGCCTCTGCTTTCCTTTCTTGCCCGAGTCTGGCCCCGGTGAGTCCTCAGGTTGGCTCCGTGGGGCCGGGAAGCCCCCACCCACCTGCAGGATTCCCCACGAGCCAGGTTTCTGCCCCCCTTCCCTTCCCCCTTTGGCACAGGAGCGGTAGCTGCGGGCACCGATTGTGCCCACCAGAGGTGGCTCGCCTCGGGGCTTGGTGGCTGGCAGCAGGAGCGCTGGGGCTGCTGGGGGCTGCTGGTGCTGGGCTCTGGCTGGTGGCGGAGCCTAGATGCCGAGGGGCTTCGGGTCGGGCACCGCATTCACTCAGGGCGCCTAGAGTAGTTTGGGTACGGGAGGGGTGAGGGTGGCGCCGAGACCAGCTGGCAGCAGGACGGGGCACGTGGCCCTGGCACCTGCCTTCCCTGGCACCAGGCGGGCATCTAACCTGTGTCTCTTTCTGCCCTGCCCTCCCGTAGCTATACCTTTCTGCCATGTAAGTAACTGCGAAGCCCGGGGCCCAGAGTAGAGTAGAGTAGAGGAATTAGCGCGGGCCGGGTGGCTGGGGGAGTGGTGGGAGCGGGCTGGGTAGGCCTGGGACTACAGCCGCAGCACACGCCAGCCCGTCCTCTGTCTTGGCTACCTCACCACCAGAGCCAGTGGGCAGCGGAGCTGCCTCGGCCGGGCTTAGCCACGGAGCAGCCTTGCCCGGGAGCTTGCCCAGATGCCAGCGGCGCTGGGACCCTGTAGCCCTCTCTCCGAGCCAGGGGAGATCTAGGGGCGCAGCTTGTGATGGGTTCTCCGGGGCTGGTAGGGAGGGCCTGCGGCCTCGGTAAAGGGAGGGTCCGATCCTCCCAGACCAGCCCTGCGGGCACGTGCCAGAGATCCAGTGTGGGCACTTGCCTGCCTGGTGGGGAGCCCAGCCTGGAGGGGATCTTGTCATTTGTGGAGGAAACACAAGACCAGGGGTCTCCCATCTCGTCCAGCCCACTCCTTTTACGATAAGAAAACTGAGTCCCATAGAGATTCAAATGGCTTGCCCAAATTCAGGCAGGAGGAAAACCCCCAAGTGGGGGACTAGAAGCCAGAACCGTGTTCTCCCGCGCCAGTCACAGGCACTTGCAGGCGGGGGGAAGACGGAGAGCTCCCCTGACCCCCCCACGTCCCATGGAGGGCACAGCGGCTAGAACCACTGAAGCGTCCCGCCCCAGCCCCTGCACCCCGGCATGGGGGGCACTGCTGGCAGGAGCGGACCAAGGTTGCCAAGGAGACGGGCCGGGCGCTAACTGCCTTGTCTCTGCCTTCTCTCACAGTTACGAGAAGCGGCTGTACTGAGGACGGCGCTGGTGGCCGAGGAGGGGCTGGAGGAGTCCCTCGGGGGGCCCCGTCGGGCTCCGCCTCCCTCCGTAACTGAGTGGCCCCATGGATTTGCACTACGGGTTCCCAAATCCTCGCCTCCCTGGAGGGGAGCAGGGAGCTGGAGTTGGCCCCTTAGGAGGCTGTGGTCTCCCCTCTCCCCTCCCCCTCCCCCTGAGCCAGGACCACTCTCCCCAGCGGCCTGGAGAGCCCCCGGCCTCGTCCTCTCCCAGGAGCAGCTCTCTCAGGCCCCTGTGAGCCCCCCAGCCTGGTCGCCCAGGGCTGGCGCCCGCCTCAGGTCTCTCGCTGCACCCTGCTCCTCTCCTCCACGTGGGCCGTTCTGAGGCCCTGGCGCCGAGGCGGGGACGGAGGCGGCTCGGGGGAAGGCCCCCGCCCCAGCATTCCCAGCTTCTTCCCAGTAGGGTGCTTCCCGCCCCCTGGTCCCGCAGCGAATGGTGCTCTCCTTGGCCCCGCCTCCCCCTGCCCGGCTGCAGTCCACTTCCTCAGATTGTGGCTGTCGGGGGTCTCCAGCAGGGAGACCTCGCTCCTCCTACGCCCCCGCCCCTTGCCCCACCAGCCAGAGGGAGGTCTCTGCCCCCTTCCCCTGGTCCCTCAAGCTGCCCCCAGGGACTTGGTCTGAAGTCTGCCCTCCCCGGCGCCGATGGGAGCAGAGACTGCAGAGAGGGAGAAACCCATCCATCTCACTTCTTGCTGCTCCAGCCCATAGCCCCCTCTCTGTCCCCGGTCACGGCTGAAGGCTTTAACTTTGCACACTTTGGGGCCACGGTTGTGTTGTTGTGTATTAAATAAGCTGAATAAAGCAAGCGGGTCTCCAAGGAGTTCGCCTTCCTGCTCTGTCCCACTGGGGCCTGCGGCAGGCCGCCTTCCTGCTCCGTGAAGGGTGCCCCTTGTCCCGACTTTGGGGGCGCAGAGGCCTATGCCAGAGCCGCTCGTTCCCCAAGCCCCAAGGTCGCCGGTGTGAGCAGTTGGCTCCTGGCCGTGCCCCTCTCTGAGAGCACTCCCCACCTGGCCGGGCCTGGGCTGCCCAGCTCCCACAGACGGAAAACCCTCCTGCCAGGACCTTTGGGTGGGCAGCTGTCCTCCGGTGGCAGGAGGGGGGCACCGCCAAGGGGAAGGCCCTGGCTAAAAGGAAGGAAAATCGGAGATTTCCCTTTAACCTCCTCCCCCCCCCTCCCAATTTCTTCCATTGCTAATACATGTAAGACCGGCAAACTCATACGCATTCTGACTCAAATGTAAGGAGACTGGCTTGGACTTGCCCATCCTTCTGGGATGCGAGGGGGCAGTGTGGGAGTGAGCGCCCCATGCAGAGTTAGTTCCTGGTGCGGGAAGTGTGGGATTTGGGGTGGGGCAGAGCTCTCCTGGCTAAGGGACGCCAAACGCTCTGATCCTCGGCTTGTTTTCAATACAGGCGTAAGAACACCTGTCTCGGGGGAATGTGGTCCTGCGGGTGTTGTAAGTGCCTTAAGTCTGAGTGCTCATTTCTCCCTTAGAACGGGGTCCCTGCCAGCCACCATTTGGGACATCGAGTATTAATGTTAGTCGTGTTGCAACTGGTTAAGCACCGGGTCTAGAGTCGTGAAGACCCGAGTTCAAATCCACCCTCAGCACCCTCTGGCTCTGGAGAAATCCTGAGCTAAACTTATTGACCCCCGTTTCCTCATCTGTAAAATGAGCTGGAGAAGGGCCAGTATCTCTGCCAAGAAAACCCCAAATGAATCCAACATGATGGAACGTATCATATTTCTATTTTGATAAATGTTTCTAAAATCTTAGTTCCAAACCTGCCTCATGTATTTAAATCACAGAATGCATAGAATTATAAAGGAAAATTATTGTGGAATTGTTTTCAAAATACTTTAAAAAATGAGGTAGACAACAGTGGGTAGAGCTCTGCATAGTTGGGAGGAACCGAGTTCAAATTCAGCCTGAGATGCTGTTGGGCAACTCCAATTACCTCCAAAGAAAGAGTTCATGGAGCAGATTAAGAAGCTCTGAGGCTCCTGGAAACCCAATGAGAAACACGTTAGAAATAGTGGAACTTGGAGAAACCCACAGAAGTAAACGGCCAGAATTGGTAAACCCTCATTGGATCACAAGACAAGCTTGGTCCGGTGCCATCTTGGGCCCCTTCCTCAGTCACGGTCCCTTCTCCCCAAAGTACCCACCCCCTGGCCTTTGAAGAGGGGGAGATGGCCGAAGTTTGGTACTGGCTGGCCCAGTTTGGAGCAGAACAACACACACACGGGACCGTTTGGAGGGGAGGGAGCGAGAGGGAAAAGCACAGCATGTGGAACTGGGAGCAGAGCTTCCAGCCATGTCTCTCTGGACGGCAGTTTCTCCGCTTGTAAAATGGGAGAGATTCTCTTCTAGCTCCAAGGTTCTGCAGGCTCATGAAGCATCCTAGAAATGAGGCTTTTTTTTTTTTTTTTTTAACTTCCTGAGGCACCAGCTCCTGCTCAGAATCTATGAGAAGGTCATTCATGTGGCTTAAAGGCTTTCACAATTCACCTTCTTGATACTGTTGCCTAATTTATAACTACATGAGGTTTCTGAACATCCATCCTAGTCTCTCATTTAGCCTGTTTTATTCCCTGGCTTCAGATATAGATTAAACTAATCTGTAATTACCTGCTTCCTTTTTGGGGAGACTCCTGTTAACAACTGGCTGCCTGAGAGTACCTGCTTCTTTTCCCCCTAAATATTACCTACCACACAGACCAGGGAAAATAAAGCTTTTTGGGTATTATCTACAAGGAAAGAGAGGATATACAAATTCAGAAATAATCCACCTGGGTAAGGCAATTAGAAATTCAAATAAAAGAAAACGACCTCATCTTCACTGGATGCTACTTAATTTCTACGCTTTTCCATCCAGCTTCCTCCCCAGAACACTTCACCAATCTGGGAATCGCCCATTCACCAATTTTCCAATCCCAAGATCATTCTAAGCCAATCACAAAGGCTCATGATTATCGGGCAGGTGGAGGTGTTCCATTCACGGTCCTGGATAATCACTGACTAATTCCCCAGGCTTAAGGGAAAGACCCATTCCCCTCATCTCAGAAAAAAATGTAATAAATATAAAGATGAGTCCCTCACATACACAGAATGAGTGGGTATAATGCCAGCCCATTCAAAGCCAATGGTGGTCTGGCTCACAGTGCAGTGACTCCAACACTCGAGACCCATGGGGAAGGATAAACTCGTTCCCAAGGAGGGCAGCGCCATTAGGAAGAGCTAGACGTGTGTCCAAATCGGGATTTGGCTGGCTGCATAGGCTGATAAGGTCAGGGTCCCCCCATCCTGCAGCGGAAGCATCCTAAGAATATCCCACTAGGAATTGTGTGGATATAGGCCTTGGGTAATGGGGACATTATTAGAATAACCTGCAGAGAACTAAGTGTTTGAGCATGGAAGGAGATATGATTTTATTCCTTAGTATTATACCCTTCCTCCACTATATCTTTACTCAAATTTTTGAGTATGAGGAGAAGATGTCCAGGCAGCATGAGACAGAATGACAAGTATATTTCCAGTTAACAAAAATCTATTTTTTCCCCTTTCTTTTCTCCTTCCCTTCTTGAATGAAAAAAGAAAAACAAAATCTTTATAATATTCAAAGTCAAATAAAATAATTTGCCCCATTGGCCCTGTCCAAAAATGATCACCTCCTCCAACTTAATCAAGTCCCAAGAGGACAATTTACTTTTCTTCTCTCCCCGCCCCCATTACATGTAAAACAAGGGGTTCCTTCTTGAGCAAAAACCATGATTGTTCAACCTTAGAATGACAGATTAAGAAACTGAGGGCACATCATAGGCTCAAAATTGGAAGGAGTCACAGGTCACTAAGTTTAACCCATAGATGGATTGAAGTCCTTTCTATAAGAAAGACAGAATAAGGAGTAGTGGACAGAGCACTGGATTTGGTGCCAAATCCAGGATTAAAAAGCCTAAATTATTTATTTATCAATATTTATTTATTGATTATTTTTATTTTCTCAGTTATATGTAAAAACAACAGTTGTATTTTAAAAAAACTTTTTTTGAATTCCACTTTGTCTCCCTCTTTCCTTCTTGAGTAGACAAGCAGTTTGATACAGATTACACATGTGCAGTCCTTCCAGTGCCTAAAATCCTTGAAGAATGGACCAACCAAATATAGGCTCTGCCAGATCCATCTCAAACTCATCGGATCCAATATAGAACTCATTACCTTTCTGTAAAAAATCCTTTCTTCTTCCTAGCTTCCTTATCATAATGGACAATAATGCCATCTTACCAGTCATCTTGGCTTAGGAGCTTTGACTCCCCTCTCTCACACACATTCCACATAGTCTGTCTCCAAGTCTTATAATTTCTCCCTTCACAACAACTTTTCTCTATGTCCTTATCTCTCCATTCACTCAGCTATCACCCTGGTGCAGGTTCTAATCACTTCATGCCCAAACTGAGGCATTCGACTTTGAACAGACCTTCCTGAAGCCTTAAAGTCTGTTCCCCACCTAACGTGCAGGTCTGACCATGTTACAGCTGAATTCCAGCGCCAGATCAGATGTAAAATCCTTTAGTCTTTAATACTCTTTACAATATGACTCCTTCCATATTTTTCAGTCTTCTCATGTTTATTCCCCTTGAAATACTCAGCTCCTTTCAGAATGGCTCCAATCTCACCTCCTGCAGAAGACAGGAAAGGTCCCGGTTGTAAGAGCGGATGAATCCTAGAGAGAAAGTACTGAGTATATCTCATATATTTGTGGTCTCTTCAATTAGAATGTAAACTCCCTAGGGCCAGGGACCATTTACTGTTAACTGCACTTGCTACTCCGATTAATAAATGCTTTTTGATTGATTTAACTATAGCCCTGTCTGTCATCAAAGAGCCAGCTGTCAAATACTGAGAGTTATCACTATCTGGCTTTAGATTGGTGGATCTTTTAGTCATCCAGCATCCAACATGTAGCATGTTGGAGCCTTGAGGGCTTGCATCAATAAGATCACAGGTGGTTGAAGAATTGAAATAAATAAGAGCTAAGACTGGTGGGAGTAGATAGGTTAAAACTGGAAGAGCTTTGAAGATCAGAAGGTCAGGAAAGGTAAATAACTTTTGCTTCAGGCCACATAAAAGAGCCAGGGCACAAGGCCTTTCCTTTAACTTCATCCTATGGTTAGAGCATGAATTCTAAATCTTTTGAGCTATGGGTCCTTTGGCATCCTAGTAAAGCTTCTGGTCCCCTTTTATGGATAATATTGTTAAATCAATAAAATACGTAGGATTATGAAGAAAACCATTTAATAGTAGTTTGATTTTTCCAACAACATGTTAAGACAATTTTTAACATTCATTTCTTAAAATAATTTTAAGTTTCTCTGTCCAAAGGGCAACAAAAATGCATATTCTTTGATCCAGCAATGTCTCTATCCTATATCCCAAAGAGATCATAAAAGAAGGAAAAGGACCCACATGTGCAAATATGTTTGTAGCAGCTCTTTTAAAAATCAATTTTATTACTAACTTATAATCCAATTATAACTTTATTTATTAATTCAATTATTTAATAAATATTAATATTTAATAATATATATTAATAACATTTAATTATTAAATTAATCAATCAATAAATAAATTTTATTTTGTGATTTAATTAATAATTTATTATTAAATTTATTAATTTTTATTTTATTAAAGCTTTTTATTTTCAAAACAAATGCATGGATAATTTTTCAACATTGACCCTTGTAAAACCTTGTGTTCTCCCCCTTTCTCCCCATCCTCTCCCCTAGATAGGAAGTAATCCAAGATATGTTAAACGTGCAATTCTTCTATACATATTTCCACATTTATCATACTGCACAAGAAAAATCAGATCAAAAAGGGAAAAAATGAAGGAAAATAAAATACAAAATACAAGCAAATAACAAAAAGAGTGAAAATACTATGTTGTGATCCACACTCAGTTCCCACAATTCTCTCTGGGGGTGCAGATAGCTCTCTCCATCACAAGACCCTTGGAATTGACCTGAATCATCTTATTGTTGAAAAGCGCCACATCCATCAGAGCTGATCATCACATAATCTTGTTGCCGTGTATAGTGATCTCCTGGTTCTGCTCATTTCACTTAGCATCAGTTCATGTAGGTCTCTCCAGACCTCTCCAAAATCATCCTAGTAGCTTTTTTTTATAGGGGCAAGGAACTGGAAATTGAGTGGATGCTCATCTACCAGGGAGAAGTTGAATAAATTATGGTATATGAATGAAATGAAATCTATAAGAAATGGTGAGCAGGCTGATTTCAGAAAAGCTTGGAAAGATCTGCATGAACTGATGCTGAGTGAAGTGATATTGTCTCCAAGAGAATATTGTACATAGTAACAATAAGATTATGTGATGATCAAATGGAAGGGACTTGGCTCTTCAACAACGCAGTGACTCAAGGAGAGAGAATTGTAGAGACAATGTGGATTGAAGCATAGTAAGTTTCACTCTTTTATTGTTTGTTTGCTTGTGTTTTTTCCCTTTTGATTTGATTTTTCTTGGACAACATGACAAATATAAAAATATGTTTAAATGGATTGCACACATTTAACCTATGTCATATTGCTTGCTGTCTTGGGGATGGGAGAGAAAAGAGAGAGGAAGAAAATTTGGAACGCAAACTTACAAAAATGAATGTGGAAGGGCAGCTAGATGGATCAGTTCATAAGCACCAGCTCTGGAGGCAAAAGGACCTGAATTCAATGTGGCTTCAGACACTTAACACTTCCTAGCTATTACTTAATTCCAATTTCCTCTCTAAAAAAAAAAAAGCCCCCAAAATCCCAAAGAATGTTGAAAACTATCCATACAGATATTTAAAAAAATAAAATACTATTATTTTAAGTTTTAAATTTTCTCCTTTCCCCTTTCTTAAAATGATAAGCAATCATATAGATTATACATGTGCAATCATGTAAACATTTTCATATTATGTTGTGAGAGAAGAATCAGACCAAAAGGAAAAAAATATATAAACCAAAAATAGTATCCTTCGATCTTTATTAAGATTCCATCGATTCTTTCTCTGGCATGTTCCATTCTAAATTTATTAGAATTTTCTTGCATCACTGTATTGCTGATAAGATTTAAATCTATCCAAGTTGATCATTGTACAATGTTGCTGTTACTGTGTACAATGTTCTCCTGGTTCTGCTCACTACACTTTACATCAGTTCATATAAGCCTTCCCAAGGGAAATCATTTATATTGAAATAAAAATATTTTTTTCATAAATCCCTATATGTACAGAGGATCTCAAGTTAGAAAACTCTGCATTAGAATATCTTATTGGACTTGGAGGCAGAGCACATGCGTTCAAACTGAGGGTCTTCCGTTCACTTTTTGGTGATCTTGGGCAGCTCCCTTTACTTCCCCCAGTTTTTGTTTTGTCAGATGAGGGGATGAACTGTATCATTTTCAAAGTTTTGTTCTATTTTTTTGTGACTTTTTTCTACTACTACTCTGTGTCCTGTATTCATCACCCCAAGTGCTCCCTTTTCCCTGAGGAACTGAGGTTGTAAAAGTAACAGGCAAAGACCCCCCCAGCTTTTGCTGGGTTCCTATGTGCCCTGCAGCTTGTCCACCAGATGGCATCAGCATCCCCTGGATGCCAGCTAGAAAAACTGAAGGCTGTGGGTTCTCTGAACCTGAACTGGATCCCCGTGTGGTCCAAGCTTTAAGAACTGTCCTTAGGCACTAATCTGGTCATGAGGAGAACAGCTCTGATGACCTAAGGAAGAAGAAGGAGGAGGAAGAGAAGGAACTAAAGAACAGGATAGTGGGTGGGAGAGAAGTGGAAGCTGGCTCAAGGTGATGCAGGATGGAGGGGAGGGAGGATGCTGTGGGGATGAGGAGGCTCAGGTGGCCCCAGGTGTCAAGTATGTATATGGATGTAGGGACAGAGGAAAGAGCAGTGCTATGGAAACAGCAGCCAGCCAGCCAGCCACCAGCAGTGGATGAGGAGGGAATGTGAATAACTATATTTCCAGCCATTATTGATGGAGGTTTGCTCCTTGCAGCTTAGCAACCACGAGTGGATTGGGAGGGGGGGTGTTCCTACTCTGCTCTGAAATGATCCCAGGAAAGCCAATGGAGCAATGAGTCTTCCCTTTCCTCCCCATCCCTGGGAATCCCAGTACTGGCAGCCATAGAGTCATAGAGATAGGGAGCTAGAAGCCACCTTGTTCAACTTCCTGAGACTGACTCTTTTTTTCTGTCTAGCTTAATGATCTGGATTAGTTCACAGATCCTCTTCAGAGCATTGGGAGTCTTGGGGCTGAAGCTAGAATCCTGCTGGTCTACAAGAGGTTGGGAGGGTGCAGGTGCTGTTTACTCTTACAGGAGGAGGGGGTACAAATGTTGGAAAAGGCAATGGGACAAGGATACTGCTATAGCCACAGGATGTGGGGCTAGGAAGTTGAGAGGGATTTAACTAGGCTCATTTTGCCAGAGATGGAGCTGGAAGCGTGGACGATTCAGGAACACACTGAGGTTAACAGGATAAGTCAACATCACCCCCAAAGGAACTGGAGTTTTATCAGGAAAGGAAGTTGGAAGCTTAAGGAGAGAAAAGAAGTCCAAGATAGGACAGGACTGATGGGTGAGGAGAGGACTCAAATTCCAAGACTCTGAGAGGAGACTGAAGATATGTTTACAGCTATACCAGAGAGTACCAAGAAGCTAAGACTAATATTGGAAGGGACTGGATGGGAGAGCCCTAGGACATCTTGCTAGGGTGGAAGTCACAGAATATTAAGGAAGGGTGGGCTCAGGGAAGACAGAGAAGAGGGAAGAGGAACAAAAAAAAGGAGATGATAGGAATAGAGAAGAGATTCCCGGAGTCAGGGCGAGGAAACTTTGAAAGCTGAAGAAGGACGGAGGAGACTGGACATTAGTCTTTCCCTCCAAATGGGAGTTTTTTGGAGGTGCTCCAGGTAAGGATGCTTGTGGTCAGATCACCTTTCCATTGCTAGAGAGGGGGACACCAAGGGACGCTGAGTGAATGAAGGGAGAGATTCCTGAAAGAGAACAGACACTTGGCTTCTACTTTTACTCTGCCCTCAGCTCTCATTTTTTTGTGTGTCTCTTCTGTCCATCTGACCATCCCCTCACCTTAGTTCATTCAGTCTGTGTGTTCTCTTGTCCCTGGCTCTCTGCCCTTTGTGGCCATCCCCATCCCAAGGCTGGCTATACAGAAATCCCTTTCTGGGCCAGTCAGGCGGATAACTCAGGGCTGACAGGCATCCGGGCAAGAGTACCTCTAAGCAAAGCCATGGGTGAGGTCATTGGGGCTGGGCACTCAGTGCCAGCCAGACTCCCTCCCCCCACTGGAGCCTCTTTCCTGTCCTGTCTTTCTGCCCAAGATGCTTCAGGCCTCTAATTCTCCTCCAAAAGTCGACGGGTCCTTCCAGTATCTCAGAGGGAAAATCCAATTTCAGGGGCATGATCACTTGGAGAGGGAAGCGTCTGAGCTCTTTCCAAAGCCCTCCTCAACTCCATCTCTCCTCCAACCCCTCATGTCCAACTGTACAATTCACGGGGAAAGGGGCACTTTTGTTTCTCATCAGCAGATTTTGTCAGTCACCAAACTACTCTTATCTATAGAGGGAGAGGTGGAGGGTGTGGAAGACAGAGAGTGGATCAAATATTGCCTTTTGACTCCTTAGAAAGGGCTCTCTGTCCTAGAACCCAACCATATATTTTCCAAGAACATCTACTCCGACCTGCCTGTCCACAGCCCAGAGACTCTCCTTTGGGGATGTTGGGGCCCTCATTAGAGAAGCTCAGTCATAACAATTCAGGCTTCTGGGAGCATCAGGGAATGATCTGTCCTCCAAAGAAGCTGAAATTTGCTGTGGAGGGATCTTACTCTCCTAATCTCTTAGTTTCCTCTTAATCCCTCCTCTACTCCCTTCCCACAGCCAGCTTTATCCTGGGTGTATCGTGCTGGCTGTAAATGGGGGAGCTGGGTTCCTGAACCTGGCAGAGAATGAATCCCATACATTCCCTTCCCTTATCAAGAAGGACAGATGCCCTAGGTTTATCTCAAATAAAAGGATTGGGCAAGTGGTATTCCCCAGGGATACCAGACTAGGATTTTTCTCACACTTGCTTCAGACTCTCCACTCTGCCCTGAGTATAACCCTAGAGAAGCACCCTGGGGTCCTCTTTCATCCTCCATTACTCCAATTGACTGCGCCTGTATTCCTAGTGGGCAAGCTAGCTCTCTTCCATATAATTCCAATTGGGGCCAGTTCTTTAACAAGCCATGTCCCCCCTGACATGCTAATCCAAACTACCCCCTTCCCATCCCCTCCTCTCCTCTCCCTCCTTTCCTAGTATCTGCTTTGCCTTTATCTCTTCACTCTCAACTCAGAGACATGACATCACTCTCCTCCCAGCTGTAACCCACTCTGAGAAGGAAGAGGTGGAGGATCCCTTTAGTTATCTTTATGGAAGGGCTGGGATCCAGGAATCCTGACTTAGCTAAGGCTCATCTTTAGAATGCCCAAGTCTTGAGATAAAGCTTTCTGAACTTTTGATTCTGGTTCATAAAGCTTAATATATGTATATTAAATGTATATTAAATGTAATTATGTATAAAATTAAAAATTAAATATGTTTCAAAATACTCTATTCACCTGTAGCCTGAGATACAGGAGCATTTCTTGTGGGCATTGTTTTCCAGATTCCCCTAGCATCATTTCTGGTGATGCTCTTAGCATCCAGTGTTAGGGACACAGTAAGGGCTTGATAAATGTTTATTAATGAATGATTGGGAGCTTTTTCCTTCCAAGAGTTCCTTGCACAGTAACCACACCAATGATCATGGGTGGGATGGGATGGGAATTGGAAGAAAAGACACAGGGCAGAATGTTGCTCTATTTAATTTTATAGGTCATTTACTGGCACCCAATAGAAGTGAAGCCAGGAGAGATCTGGGTGAATTACTGAGTTTACTACTAGATGCTTTTACAATGGGCAAGTCTTTATTTTTTTATGGGCTTTTTATACTTTTTCCCCACTTAACACCTTTTTTAACCCAAGAAATTTTTCTGTAACCCCAGATATATAAGTATATATAATAGGTATACAAATAAAAAATTTGCTGATAATAAATCATAATTTCATGATCCACCCAAATCAGTTATAAGACCCCATATGAGTTACAACCCACAATTTAAGAAGCTGGACTTTAGAGGATCAAAGCTGATAAGAGATGGTTGGAACCTTTACAATGCTTTTTAACCAGAGTCTTCTCTGCCCAAATATTCCATGCTATCCCTCCCTCACACTCCTATTAGAGATCTGCCCAGGGGATGGTCTCAGTTGCAGTGGCTCATTTGGAAGGTTCTTCTCTGGAAGCCCTGGGGCAGAAATGCCTTGGTCTCTAATGACTGTCACCTCACACAGGTGCCATGGTTAGTATCCTTTTGGGAGAGAGAGATTTGCTGGTTAATAATCCTCTTATTTCTGTAATAAGAGCATCAGATCTCAGAGAAGGGCTGGGATGGGAGCTAGGGTCAGAAGACAGAAATTCTGGGAATAGCAGAGAGGTGAGAGACCCTGCAGAAGGAGCTTCTGACAGCTCTTCATCCACAGTTGGAGATAGGAGAGAATGGTTTTCTTTTCCTGCACAGTGACTAGTTTTTGGTTATGATCATAGTAATCCTGGGCCATTTCACAATCCAGGGCCATCAACATTGCATCCCCTCCCCAACCCCAAGCTTGGGAGCTCCTCAGCTGTAGCTTCCCCTGTCAACACTCCCTGCCCCTACTCTGCTCACCTTCCTGGGAAATGCAAATATCTACCTTATATTCGAGAAGAGAAAAAGTCCACATCATATGTCACTATCCTGGCATTATTTCTTTTTTTTTTTAATTTTTTATTTAATAATTACTTTATATTGACACTCGTTTCTGTTCCGATTTTTTTCCCCCTCCCTCCCTCCACCCCCTCCCCTAGATGGCAAGCAGTCCTTTATATGTTGGATATGTTGCAGTATATCCTAGATACAATATATGTTTGCAGAACCGAACAGTTCTCTTGTTGCTTAGGGAGAATTGGATTCAGAAAGTATAAATAACCCGGGAAGAAAAACAAAAATGCAGATAGTTTACAGTCGTTTCCCAGTGTTCTTTCTTTGGGTGTAGCTGCTTTTGTCCGTCATTTATCTATTGAAACTCAGGTCTCTTTGTCAAAGAAATCCACTTCCATCAAAATATGTCCTCATACAATATCGTTGTCGAAGTGTATAATGATCTCCTGGTTCTGCTCATTTCACTTAGCATCAGTTCATGTAAGTCTCACCAGTCCTCTCTGTATTCATCCTGCTGGTCATTTCTTACAGAACAATAATATTCCATAACATTCATATACCACAATTTACCCAGCCATTCTCCAATTGATGGGCATCCATTCATTTTCCAGTTTCTGGCCACTACAAACAGGGCTGCTACAAACATTTTGGCACATACAGGTCCCTTTCCCTTTTTTAGTATTTCTTTGGGATATAAGCCTGGCATTATTTCTAAGGATAGCAGCTGAAGTTTATTTCCTAGAGTAGCTGCCATCTTTAAGATAATAGAAATTTTAGACATTCAGAGGATAATAAATTTAGAAGTGGAAAGAACCTTAGAAGTCATCTAGTTCATCCTCATGTTACAGATGAAATAACTAAGGCTTGTGTCCATTGTAGTGGTGGTAGTGCTGCTACTGCTGGTGGTAGTTCCTTCTCCTCCTCCTCCTCCTTTTCCTCCTCCTCCTCTTTTTCCTTTTCCTCCTCCTCCTTCTTTTCCTACTTCTCTTCCTCCTTCTGTTCCTCATCTTCCTCCTCCTCCTTTTCCTACTTCTCCTCCTCCTCCTCTTCCTATTTCTCTGTCTCCTCCTCCTCCTTTTCTTTTTCCTCCTCCTCCTGATTTGAAGTCAGTAAGATGAATCAGGTCTGACACTCTACATTTTTGGTCACTTAAGTGCAAATCTGTTCTCTGCTAAAACTTTACTAGCCTTCCTTCTTTTTTTACAGGACCATCCCCATCTTTCAGACAAACTATTCCATTTTGACCTATTCAAACAACTGTATCCTAACCCTTGCCTTCTCTAGCAAGCCACCTCTTTTCCTAAACCAGTTATTTTCTAATGATGAATGTTGGAAGGGATTCGGGAAAACTGGGACACTAATACATTGTTGGTGGAATTGTGAATGGATCCAACCATTCTGGAGAGCAATCTGGAACTATGCTCAAAAAGTTATCAAACTGTGTATACCCTTTGATCCAGCAGTGTTTCTACTGGGCTTATACCCCAAAGAAATACTAAAGAAGGGAAAGGGACCTGTATGTGTCAAAATGTTTGTGGCAGCCCTGTCTGTAGTGGCTAGAAACTGGAAATTGAATGGATGCCCATCATTTGGAGAATGGTTGGGTATCTCTGGTTCGCCATTGTCCTACTCAAAGTTTAATCTAGGAAATCTCATAGTATAGCTTATGTATAATCTGGTCTCCATAAAGATAGGTAACTAGGTCTTTAATTTCCATATAAGCAATCAAGATGAATGCAAATTCAATATAACACAACTTTTTTGGAGGGGTTGTTGGCAAAGCAATTGGGGTTAAGTGACTTGTTCAAGTTCGTACAGGTAGTGTTAAAAGTCTGAGACAAAATGTTTGCGGCAGCCCTGTTTGTAGTGGCTAGAAACTGGAAATTGAATGGATGCCCATCAATTGGAGAATGGCTGGGTAAATTGTGGTATATGAATGTTATGGAATATTATTGTTCTATAAGAAATGACCAGCAGGATGAATACAGAGAGGCCTGGAGAGACTTACATGAACTGATGCTAAGTGAAATGAGCAGAACCAGGAGATCATTATACACTTCGACAACTATACTGTGTGAGGATCAATTCTGATGGAAGCGATTATCTTCGGCAATGAGAAGATCCAATTCAGTTCCAATTGATCAGTCATGAGCAGAACCAGCTACACCCAGAGAAAGAATACTGAGAAATGAATGTGGACTGCTTGCATTTTTGGTTTTCTTCCCAGGTTATTTTTACTTTCTGAATCCAACTTTTCTTGTGCAACAAGAGAATTGTATAAATATGTATACATATATTGTATTTAAGACATACTTTACCATGTTTAACATGTATTAGACTGCCTACCATCTAGGGGAAGGGATAGAGGGAAGGAAGGGAAAAGATAGAACAGAAATGAGTGCAAGGGTCAGTTTTGAAAAATTACACATGCATATGTTTTGTATATAAAAAGTTATTTTAAAAAGTCTGAGGCAAGATTTGAACTTCTGTATCACTCTAGAGAAAATTCAAAATATGCAAAGAAGCCCTTCAGCAAATATAGAAAATAATAAAGAACTTAAAACTGTCCTTTGGTAAATGAAATTCTCCTTCCTCTCTAGCAGTTTCCATTTTCTTCACAGTGTCTTAGAATCTTCTGTATGCAATTCTACTGCATGGTTCGGACTTTTCTCAGGGGGATTTTACCTGGTAATAAAATCCCAATGTTCTGTTGGATGCCTTTTCCCCACTGTGTGCTACATTAACCATATTACTACCTTGCAGGTTAAAATTTGAACTCCTTTGAGGGTAGGGACAAAGTTGTTGCCTTTATTTATATTCTAAAGTGATTAGCACAATGTCTGCCACATAGTAAGAACTTAACAAAGTCATGTTGATTAATTGAAACTTCTGTAGAAGAAAAACATTTTGGAGCTGGTAGACAGCCAACTAAATTCCTGTCAGATGGTATATATCTGAATAGTTTGATGTAATATCTAGAAGCAAAGCCAAGATCCTTTCCTCTCCTAAATTATGGCTACAATCTTTTATTGCTCTTCAAGCTGCAAGGTTGGTATAGATAATTGTTTTCTTTTTTCAATATATACTTATACTTAGGAAATTTCCCTTTCCCAGGTAGAAGGCTGGATCTCCAAATTCTTGAATTTGGCAATCCTCCAAAGCTGGAAGTGTTCAAGATATTTCCTTTCTTTCTATGATCAATCTACCCTGCAAATTCTCCTTCTCTAACTGAGAAGCTGGAGTATAAGAATGACAATACTCATGAACTGCATTCTGGGATTACATGGGCAAATGTGTAGTTCTTATGTACTTCTCCAGATCTTCTGCCATGACTTAGTCTAGAAAGGTCCATCTTCCCCAGCATTTAGCATACTACTTGACATGAAATGTTTATTGGCTTCAACTGCTACATCTATGATGATGACTCTAAAATCTGTATCTGTAGTCACATAACTTTTCTTTAGATGTACATCTCATCTCTCCTAGGGGAAATTTATTGATACCTTGAACTCATTAAGTCAAGAAAGAAATGTCAATAGTCATATGAAAGATCAAGTGATATAAAAATACTCTAAATTGCTAGGAATTAGAGACAAGCAAATTAAAACAACTCTTGAGATAGCACCTTATACCCATCAGATTGACTAATATAACAGAAAAGGATAATGAACATAAATGCTGGAGATGTGGAAAAATAGGAACACTAATACATTGTCATATATAACTGTAACAATAACAATATATAATTGTCGATAGAGCTGTGAATAGCTTTATTCTGGAGAATTTGAAACTATGTCCAAAGGGCTATAAAAGAGCTATGCTCCAACAATATCACGCCTAGATTTGTATCTCAAAGAGATTAACGAAAAAAGAAAAGGACCTATGGGTATAAAAATATTTATAGCAGCTCTCTTTGCAGAAGTAAAGAAATGAAAACTAAGAAGATGGCCATCAATTAGGGAACTGAAAAAATCAAACAAATAAAAATAAAAATTAATGAGCTGATATGGTACAGTGAAAGACCTGAATTCATCAAATCCAGCCTCAGACTCTTACCATTTGTATGATATCAGGCAGGTCATGTAACGTCTCTTTGTCTCAGTTTTCTCATCTGTAAAATGGAGATAATAATAGCACCTATCTCTTATAATTGTTGTGAGAATAAAGTGACAGAATATTTGTAAAGCATTTTTCAGACCTTCAAGTTTTATATTAATGATAGTTTTGTTGTGGTGGTGGTAGTGGTCTCTTGCTCATAAACTGCTTTTAAAAAAAAAACTACACTATTTCTGTCTATGTCATCATCAATTACTTTACTTCACAATTTACCCTTCTCTAGTTCTCACTTCTTATAGCTGATCAGTGGTCAAATCCCATCAATTCCAACTATGCAACATCTCTTGCATCTTTTCTCTTCTCCATTGTCCCTGCCACTACCAGGGAAGCAGCTACACTGTAACAGCAAGAGCGTTGGATATGAAATACCAGTCTTCTATATATTCCCTCTGCTATCTTGGGCAAGTCAATTAACTTTTGTCTGACTCAGTTTTCTCATTTATAAAATGAGGGATTGGTCTTGAAATTTCCAAGGTCTTCTCCAGCCTTAAATCCTAGTACAAGATTACCCATCTGGATTATTGCAACAGTTTCCTCATGGATTGTTCAGTTTTAGTGTCATCCCCTTCCAAAGTATTCTTCATATTGTAATCAGAATAGTCTTTTGTTTAAAAAAAAAATTTAATTTTTTTTACAGCGTTCCAGTATCTTTCCTTTTCCTTCTCCCAGAAAGTCATCTAACATAACAAATAATATTGTTTTTGAGAAAGCACATATGCTTTAATTTTTAAAATTTAAATAAGAAGAATTCTTTTAAATAGAAAGAGCTAGTACAATCACAAATTTGAAAGGAGAAATAATAGATACTGAAACAGAGGGAAAGGGCAAGAGAGTGCTTCACTGGTCTGATGATTCCAGGATCCCTACTTCCCATCCAGGTTAAAATAGTTTCCAAATAATATACAAATAGGTTGCACATTATTTTCTTATTCATCTTCTGCCTTTCAAATATCTAGTCTACATGAAGAGACAAAGAGAGGAAAGGTTCTCCCTCTCAAAAAAACAAACTCCCAAACCAAAAACAAAACCAACCAACCAAACAACAACAACAAACATAACAAAACAACCCCCTAAAAAATCTTTTACTATACAGGAGGTTAAAAACTTTAAGGAGTACAATATCCCCAATTAAAAACAATGAATCCACGCATAGAGTCTAAATGGATTTAGTGCTCCAGTAACCATAAACCACTATTACTACTTCCAGGACTATAATTCCATAACAGGATGGGTGAGGGAATTTGGGGAAATGAGGTAATCATTAGATATTCTGATGAGGCAGGGAAATCACCACAGCCATATTTGCCAGCAATAACAGTAGGAACAGCTGGCTGGTTGACCACCATTACTACAATCCCAGACTAATTCACTTGTCCCTGGGTGGCATCAATGAGTTGAAAGGGCTCATTTTCCTAACAAATAATATTTTTAAAAGAAGAGAGTTATATCCCAATTGTTAAATGGTCAAAGGGTTATGAATAGACAACTTTTTTTGATGAAGAAATCAAAACTATATGTAGTCATATGAAAAATGCTCCAAATCATTGATTAGAGAAATGTAAATTAGACAACTTACACCTATCAATTTGGCTAAAATGATAAATGCTCTTCAGTTAATGGCTAAAAAAGTTGTGGTATATGATTGTAACAGAATACTACAATGATATAAGAAATTATGTGCTGGTTGGTTTTTAGAAAAAATATTATATGTATGTTTACCTATTTGTCTACCTATCTCTATGTTTAATTGTAGCTTTCTTTAGGGATGGGGAAGGTAAGAGAAAAAATTAAAAGTGCACATCAGAGAACAAAAGAAAATTAGAAGGAAGCACAGAGAAACTGAGTAGCTTTGAAACAATTAGTAGTATTTATCACATTTTTTTAAAGAATAAATAATTTGAAATGGAAATTTATTATTTTACATTGAATCCTCTATGTTCTGCTGTTTTTTCCCTCATTTTCTATTTAAATTTAAAATGAATAAAAACTTTTTAAAAAGAAGAAAAAGAAAAAAAATGAGTAAAATATATCAATAATTAGAAAAAGTTTGAAAACATATACAACTTACCCCATCTATGGACTTTCTACATTTTTGAATGGTGAGGGTAGAAGTGGTTGTCTTTTCATATCTCATTTAAGTCACACTTGTTCTTTGCTCTTAATTGTTTTGTCTTGACTGTTCTTTCTGTTTACATTGTTATAGTCATTGTATACATTCTTTTTTTGACTCTTTACTTCATTCTGCACCACATCATGTTAATCTTTTCACATTTCTCTATATATATTATATTTGCCATTTTTGTAGGACAGTAATATTCTATTATGTTCACCTGTCTTATATTGATACCCATTCCTCATTTGATGGACATCTACTTTGTTTCCAATTCTTTGCTACCAAAAAAAGTGCATTTATAAATACAGAAAAATTTTCTTTAACAAAATATTTGATCATGTCCGTAATCTGCTCAAAAATCACCTGTGGTTCCTTATTGCCTATTCTGTGTAGCATTCCACAATCTAACATCATCTTATTTTTCCAGTTCTTTTCTCATGTTATTTCTCATCACACACACTGCCAAATTGTTCTACTTTTTGTTCCCTCAACATGTAATTCTTTTTCCTGCCTCCAAACCTTTTCCTTTCATTGTTTTCTATGCCTGAATTTCCTTCTTCCTGTTCTTTGACTATCGATCCCACTCAACCTATAAAACTCAACTCAAATATTATTTCTTCTAGATGTCTTTCTTCAGTACTCTGGCCAGTAACAATCTTTACTTTTCATAATTCACATGGTACTTTGTTTTGTAAACTCGAATGAACTTATCAGGGAGCTCTTATAGTTTCTGTGTTGCTGTTTTATTTACCTATTATAAAATATAAGTTTCTTTTTTTTAAAGTATAAACTCATGTTTGTTATTTTATTATTATTTTTATAGCTTTTTATTTATAAAACATATGCATAGGTAATTTTTCAACACTGACCCTTGCAAAACCTTCTATTCCAACTTTTCCCTTCTTTCCCCCTCTCCCCCTCCCCTAGATGGCAGGTAATCCAAAACATGTTAAATATGTTAAAGTATATGTTAAATTCAATATATGTATATATATATATATCCATACAGTTATTTTGCTGCACAAGGAAAATAGGATCTAGAAAAAAAGAAGAAAAAAATCTGAGAAGGAAAACAAAAATTCAAGCAAACAATAACAGAAAGAATGGAAATGCTATATTGTGGTCCACACTCATTTCCCAAAGTTCTCTCTCTGGGTGTAGCTGATTCTCTTCTTTTCTGAACAATTGGAACGGGTTTGAATCATCTCACTGTTGAAGAAACCCACATCCATCAGAGTTGATCATTGTATAATCTTGTTGTTGCTGTGTATAATGATCTGGTTCTGCTCATTTCACTCAGTATCAATTCATGTAAGTCTCTCCAGGTCTCTCTGAAATCATCCTGCTGATCGTTTCTTACAGAACAATAATGGAATGTAAGTTTCTTGAGGATAGGATTTGTGTCCTAATTTTGCATCTAAACTCTCCAAGTTTTCCCAGAGTAGAGCAGAGTGCTCAAAACATAGTAGAAACTTAGTAAAAATATGTTGAATTGTATTGCATTAAATATGATAATATTTGTAAAGTGTTTTGCAAATCTTATGATTGCAAATCTTATTAGCTATTATTATTGTGTCATCTAGTTCAGAAATTCTTAATCTGGGAACTTGTGTTAAATAATGAAATGTACATATAATGCAACAATATTTCCATATAATTTTTCCTTTGTAATCCTATTTATTTTATTTTATGCATTTAAAAATATTATTCTGAGAAGAGATCCCATAGGTTTCAATAGACTGTCAAAGGGGTTGGTCTCTGAAACAAACAAACCTGCCTCAATATAGTTCAACTCCATTATTTTATTTTTAAAAATATGTTTATTAGTTTTTGACACTTATTTTTATAAGATTTTGATTTCCCTTTTTTTCTCCTCACCACTCCCCAAGATGGTAATTAAT